>NC_058523.1:375935947-377185947 GCF_904849725.1 Hordeum vulgare subsp. vulgare
GTCATCGAGTCCAACACTGGCCTGCAAGAAGTGTAGACGTGGTGGAAGATTGTCATTAAAGGCATACAACAGAGATAACAATACCGTCTTCAGATGAATGAAGGTCATACCAGGAAGTCATGATTCTCCTTGAGAAAGGGATAAAAGGTGGTGCAGAATTTCTCAATGTCTGCTTTGATGTCACCCGTTCCGCTAATTACCTCCATAAATTTATCTTTGTTAGGAGCAAGCTTCATAGCAACCTGCAATGTCCACATATGAGTAATTCATCAAAGAAAAATCACAAGGGAAGGCAAGCCAACCAATATGTATAAACATGATAATAAATAACAGCTATGTTGCCCCGGTTTCGTCAGGAAATCTAAGAATAATATAGCAGAAGTACCATTTCAACAGACTAGTCAACTGGCAAACTAGTCTCATGTCGCATGTTTTTAACTCAAAAAACTTCTCAGGAAACTCCAACAAAGCAAAGCTCTTCTACAGTTAATAATGAAACTGATGTATCGTTCTCTATGATCACTAAACCAGCTAAATATATGCGTGCTTTGATACAATTAAAAGTGTATGACAGATCATGTTAAGCCAAAGTTATTGTCTGACTATGTCTGTTTGCTAATCCGAGTTCCGCCTAGGCTTACCCTGAACTATCGTGACAGATCTAGATAACCTCCATCAGTACCATTTCAACAGACTAGTCAATTGGCTTCACAATATGCCTAGTCATGCTTCTTCATGACATGTGCATTAGAGATTTTCAGGAGGCTGTTAAGTTGGTTTGATAAGAATGAGCTTCATTGTGTTTCAGTTTTTTAAGGGAATCTGTAATAATGTTGGAAACGGATGTTGGAGGCCTGGATGAACAGGCACCAACCCCCATATAATAGTATTAAAGAAGATAAAGAGAACTCCATCAGTGACTAAATTTTGTTTGTTCAATGGCGGGCAACTTAATGTAGGAAAGAGTCAAAGAATAGCCAATGTTTTATGCATCCACAGTGCCTTCAGTTGGAACATGGCCAGTAACTTAAAATACAAAGAGTAGCCAAGGTTTATTCATCTATGGTGCCTTCAATTGGATAACACTAGTTGTCCCTTTACTTTATGCATCTACGATAATGAAATATTTCTTCAGACACTAAATGCAAACTAGATAATCCATCCTCTGATAACAAGTGCTTCAGCAATAGCTACTGAATAGCACTATAATTGCTTAGTTCATGATGACACCATGTATGTGCCGATTATGTGACTCAACATGTGGAATATTATACCGTAAAACTGGAGCTGGCGAGCCAGCCATGCCATTTCTTCAGAGTTTTTGTGTATGAATCAGTACATGCTTGACTCATAGTCCAGTCTGGATGGTCAAGCAGATTACGGAACAGTTCAACAAGGAAGTCCATGGCCCTGAAGGCAAAAGCTATGAGTAAACACAAGTACACCAATGGGATGTCAATTAAGCTGCAGTAGAAGAGGCAAATTACGCAAGAGAAATTGAAGAACCTCGTGAGCCATAGAAGTCCATTGGTGCAGCTTGATGAACCTTTTGCGGTCTTCTTTTCAACTTCTTCTTGGACCATGGTGTACAAGTGCTCATATTTTGCTGGGTCTGAAGAGTACTTGTTCTCCAACCTCTGACAGGAGAGAATGAGGACAGTCATCAGGAAAAGAAATAGCAATCTGAGGCAGATATGCTTTATTACATAAACATGACAACATCAATACTTACTAACATGAAATGTAAATTCTTATTCATAGGTTTTTGAAGATAGGATCCTTACCGTGATATTTCCTCCAATATCACTCTTCACAATTGCCATAGCAGCACCAAATTTATCTGGTGTTCAAAAGCAGAGAAGAACAAATGGAAAATAAGACACACTGAAGGAATTTCTTGTTTCAGAAATACCACTAAGACTCAACCAAAACAAAAGGTTAGCCACACTTGCCAGGCTAGAAGATATTTGATGTAGGCCTGTGCAGTTTGGGCCAACACAAAAGTTTTCAATTAGGGACTTGCTTCGACTTACAAAAGCACAGCACAGACTGGTACAAGAAAACTTTAAGATTTACCAGCACACAACAAAAACTTTGAGAATACAAAAGACGGCTTTACTGGACCACAACAAACCTAACTTGTTCTCTCACAGGTCACAAATAAATTCTGCTCAAGTAACAGATGTATCAAATAGTATTTGGAGGACTATCAAACAATTTGGAGCAACCCAGCACAAACAAAACACGACTTTTGCAAAAAAGGTTGAAATAGTTTGAAAGCTAAATTAGCAAAAAGGTTGACACTAGTTTGAAAGCCCTATTTGTTACGTACTACTTAGTTAGAACTACAAAATCTCAAGGGCAGCAAAAAAAATTGTCCACTGACGATGGTAGTGCCGAGCAACTTGTTTCGGCAATGTTATATGTGTATTAATTTTAGTACTCCAACCTACTACTGAACTAAACACGGCAAGTAATCAGAAATTCAGTAAAGCACCTCACCTACTGAGCCCAGCCTCGTGCTGTTTACTACTCCAAGAACGCATGACAAAGAGGTGGATTGATCATGGGAAATAGGAGCAGAGGGAGTTACCCAAGACAGGTAAGATTTGCTTGCAGACATCAAGGAAGGGCTTGGACAGCATGACCCCGCTGTCCGACCTGACATGGTTCATCCCTTCCAAACACGGGCTGAATACCGTCTCTGCCATCTCCCCCTACCTGCAAGAACCAACAAAATGCATCAACCCACCACGCTCAGAACCGCTGATCCGGCAATAATCTTACAACTACTAGGATGGGATCAAAACCGCATGGGCTGCCATCCCAAGTCAACAAATGCAAAGAGAAGAAACCGTCGCTGATCTAACCTTACGGGAAAGAAAGAAACAGATCCGAAACTCACAGCGCAGCTAGTAAACTCACCGCTCCACGATCTCGCAAACTGCGGTGCTTTTGGCCTTCTCTCGTGCGAACTTGGGCGAGGGAACTGCAGGAGAGAGGCCCTGCCGGTCGGCGGAGGGAGGAATCTAGCAGGGGAGGAAGTGCGATGTGGGGGAGGAAGAAGATGCCGAGTGGAGGCCACGACCCCGCACTGATCTCTTTTTACTACCGCGGAATCTCTGTGACCCGGCCGCGTGTGCGAGGCGACTGCTGCTTCGTGTGCGAGGCCTAATTTGGGCTCTTTGCACATACGCCCAATAAAGTAGTTTTTTTAGGCAAGCCCAATAATAAAAGTAGTGAGTGAGTTAGAGACGACGACTCTACCAGGGCCCATTATTCATTCCAAGGCCCAGAAACCCGGGAAACCCCCCACAAACCCCTCTGACCTGCATCGGACGGCCAGCAGAGCTCGCGTCACGATCCACGGGCTCACCGGGGCTTGCACGCTGCCTTTATAATTGGCTCTCGCCGCCGAACCCTAGCTCCTCTTGCCTTTCTGCCCGCCCACCCGCCTATCGTCGCCGTCTCGCTCCTCGCCGCCGCAAAGATGGTACGTGGGTCGGCCGCCTTTGATCTGTGCGGCTCCAGTAAGGTTTTTCGGCGACGCGTGTTTTGATGGTGCTCGGTGCTTGTGCTTTGCGTGCAGCCGTTCAAGAGGTTCGTCGAGATCGGGCGGGTGGCCCTGGTGAACTACGGCAAGGACTACGGCCGCCTCGTCGTCA
The DNA here is from genome assembly GCF_904849725.1 of Hordeum vulgare subsp. vulgare. Lineage (NCBI taxonomy): Eukaryota > Viridiplantae > Streptophyta > Magnoliopsida > Poales > Poaceae > Hordeum > Hordeum vulgare. Next base: position 375,939,613 of record NC_058523.1, read on the forward strand.
TCGTCGACGTCGTCGACCAGAACCGGGTGAGTGCCTGATTACGCTGGTTGCAGCTTCGACGTGCTGTGGTGGGGTAGTAGATCTAGAGTTCTATATAGCATGCTCTGTTTGGTGGTAGGAAATCTTTTGGTATGGTTTGTTCTGCGGTAGAAATGTAGGGATCTATTTGGTTTTATTAGTGTAGCTTCTAATGAACACCAAATGGATTGGCACATCCTAGAAATTGTTCTGTTAGTTTATTATTAGCTGTAACCTCTGCGCTTTTGTGCAAATGGTCGGTCGCAGTTCCATTACCGAGGTGATGTATAGAGCAATACCTGGGGTTAGCTGACAATGCTGTTTACCGTGATAGTTGTTGTATCTTGCATAGCTTTCAATATCAATCGTCTTATTTCTGTTTACCTATAAAAATATACTTCATATGCTTGTTAATAGTTATCATATGATCTTGCATCAAGTCTGTAGCAGTCTGCTCTTCTCTGTGTTTTCTAATTCTGGTTAGTTATGTTGTGGTCCTATGAATACTGAGTCTCATTACTTTGTTACATTCCTTGAATCAGGCACTCGTCGACGCTCCTGATATGATCAGGTGCCAGATGAACTTCAAGCGTCTTTCACTGACTGACATCAAGATTGACATCAAGCGTATCCCCAAAAAGGCAACTTTGATCAAGGCCATGGAGGAAGCTGGTAATTACCAATCTTGTGATACTCGCATCTGCAATGTTACGATATTTCTTCAGTTGATGCTTATTTGAATTCATGGTGCCATTTTGTAGATGTGAAAACCAAATGGGAGAACAGCTCCTGGGGCAAGAAGCTTATTGTTCAGAAGAGAAGAGCATCGCTGAATGACTTTGACAGGTTCAAGGTCATGTTGGCTAAGATTAAGGTGAGGAAATCCTACCATATGGTTTTTTAGTGAAGTGCATGCCTTTTTCACCTGCTTACTTACACCGTCATTGTGCATATGAACAGAGGGGTGGTGCTATCAGGCAAGAGCTTGCCAAGCTCAAGAAGGAGGTTGCTGCTTAGAATACCTTAGTGGATGTTGCATGTTGAGTTTTTTGTTCCAAGTTGGATCTGCTCTATGTTCCAGTGTTCTTAAAGCCAGAGTTAGTACAACTGTTTTCAGGAAACTATTTCATATCTTTTCATGGCTGTTATTGAATACCCAAGCTAGTTTGCTACAGATGTGCCGCTGCCTTCATTTGAATGTTGCTTGTTTATCCGTCTTTACTTGTGACTGTCATTGTGTTCCAGTGGTTATTACCTGTTAGAACTTGGCATGCCCTTTGTCTGTCACTATAGTTGGTTACAATATATAGGTTTTGTCAGGTTTGCCTTTCAGAGTTGAGTTGGATCTTTTAAATTTAAGTGGAACTGTTAATTGTGCAGTAAACTGTAATCTGAATGGGATGAAAACAAAGTCTGGTTGTTCCTTAATTCTATTCCTGATCAAAATCATTATTGATCCGTCACCTGCTAAACTATTAATAATGCAATCTGGTTTTTCTTTCCTATGTGTACTTAAACATATTTTGACTTATTTGACAGTATCACCTTGTCATCACACGCTTCAACGCAATTACATATATCTAACTTTAAATAGTTTATATCATCTTAAAATGGACACATGGATTGCCTTTGCTCCCTAACCATGCCTTTCCAACCATGTTCTTTCTGTTGTGCCATTTTTTATACAACGCTTTGCAGCAAAGCCTTTGCAAACCTGTGTAGTAATATATTGTTGTTACTGATTGCAACCAAATTTTAATATTCTTTTGCAACCAGTTTTGTGTTGCGCTCAGGATTTGCAACACAGCTTTTTGTAATCTTCCTGGGCTTCTTTTTCTCTGTGACTGCAAACTAAATCGTCAAATCCCCTTGTGCTTGACACTTTGCAACAGATTCTTGTTGCCATCTTTTTGTTTGTTTTCTATGAAAAGTGCTGCGCTCTATTAATTTAAGTAGCGATACACTCCGAGGTAGCTTGCTGAAACCGGGAACTTGTCTTACAATTTGTATTCTGCCAACCTTCCCTGGAAAAAGCATTGGCCTTATTCGCATTACGTTGCATCCACTTAACCCCAAACCACTGAAACTCGGGTAAAAGTTCTTTCACATGTTCCTAGACAGAGCCATGTAAATTAATGTAAGATTTTTTAGATCATTAAAATAGTGATCTAAAAGATGTTTTGTTATTACATCCATGCTAGTAAATCAGCAGGCAAGAGTCGCAAACCGAACTATGCGTACAATAGTTCTTTCCTTTAAAGGATTAGATTAGAGTTTGCGTTTGCTCCATCTTTCGTCTGGCCCATACCTGCTTCACGCTTGATTATTTCCACCCCATCTATGAATGTTTACCACCGTCTTTTTCAGTTCAAGTCAAGTTTTTATTCATTTTCCAAGCTCCTTCAAAACGCTCTCCTTCTTGAATCCTCCTCTTTCAACCAACCACGCGCTAGCCACTCTCGCGTCCGTGTCTTCCATATTTCTCATGTTTTAAGTGCATCTAGTGTCCTTAGTGATTTTGATGGTTTAAAAACTTATAAGTTAAGTATCTAATGTGTTCATTAGTGTACACATGATTTATAAGTTGTTGAGGAGTTTGAGTTATACGATGAATATCGACCCATAAAAATGTATATCTTTGGCTGAAGAAATTGGTCTTATCTTGAAGATTTGAATTGCGAAGAAAATTGCGATGAAATTGATATTCCTCATGAGGATATTGATGATGAGTAACTCGGCGTGTCTTGAAAAAAATCAGTTCGAACACTTTGAAACGTGAATATTTATTCTTTCTGTTTCATTTTCTTCACTCTTGTTTCATAGAAACACCGTACTGTTAAAGGGGTCAAGATAACACTACGGAATGAATTTCCTTATGATGGTCAACCAAGCCTAATCCTACAAAAGCCTCAAGTAAGGAATATGAGAGACATGAGGACTCTCACAGTTAAAAATCCCGACCGTTGCCGTAATTTGAGCCATCTCACCGATCTTATCCACACCAATGGTCATAATATTTAAGGGTACTTATGTCAAATCATGTCGAGATGCACTCAGACTATAAATAGCTGCCCCTCCCCCCCCCCCCCCTCCCCCCAAAACTTTATATCAACCCAAAGTCCTCACAGTCTTCGAGAGTAAATCATCAGTGAGGAAATACCCCAAACCACAAACCTAAAACTAAGTGATTGATCATCACTGAAGAATTTGTTCCTGTGTGTAACTGAAGCCTTTTATCTTTAAAGACTATGCATCCTCCAAACGGTTAGACGCCATGGTCTAGAGCAATCCCGGAGTCAATTGTGGATCGTCGGGTGACCGAGTTTGTGAGGGTTTGGAAGTCTGCCCTGAAGACTTACGACGAGTGTTGGGCGAGGACTGTGTCCTTAGCTCAAGGAGTATATGGTAGGGACTGTGTGTCCTTTGGTTTCAATAGCAAGCCGCTCCAAACCAGACGTACGACTGTCACAGCAGTTGGAACTGGGTCATCAACAAATGTCTTCACTGTGATACGAGTTCTATTTCTTCAACTCTTTCAATTCATCAATATTGTATGTTGAAGACTTTTGTTGTCTGTGTTTTAAGAATTTGCTGAAGATTTTCTCTGAATTTCCTCAACCAAAATTCTTCACATCTGTTAATCCTCACCTGCTTACTCTGTGCCTGAGTACTGTGCAAACTGTTTTCCATAATCCTCATCGAGAAAACTGTTGTTGTAGTTTTTGCACTTCCGATCCTTTGCTGTTTCCGCTGCAAGTTATTCATCAGTGAGGAATTTCCTCAAAAGGAATTTCCGCAGCGAAGAAATTCTAAAAATCGCCTATTCACCCCCTTCTAGTCGATATAACACACTTTCAATTGGTATCAGAGCAAGGTACTTCCTTATTCTGTGTGATTTTAGTTATGTCGAGTGCATGCATGATCAAGGTTACTACAGAATGTCCCACTTTCGAAGGAAAAGACTTCCCCTACTGGAAGACGAAGATGCAGATGCATCTTCAAGCAATTGACAATGATCTCTGGTATATTGTGGAACATGACGTTCCTTCCTTTGCTGCTACTGTCTCTGTCGCTGATGTGAAAATATTCAAGCAACTTGATTCTCAAACGAAGAATATCATCTGTGGCCATCTGAGCAAAGGTCAGTGTGGTAGAGTGAGTGCTTTTGGCTCAGCAAAACAAATCTGGGAAATGCAGTCCAAAGTCAACGAAAGAATATCAACTCAGCGTGACTCTCGTGTTGATGTTCTTCGCAATCTCTTCAATCGCTTCAAGAGTCTTGACAATGAAAGCTGCCAAGATACCTTTGATCGCCTCACTAACATCTCAAATGAACTACAAGCACTAGAAGCTCGAGACATTACTGATCATGAAGTTGTGAAGGAACTGATAAGATCTTTGGATTCATCATTTGATACTTTGGTTCTGATAATTCAAGAAAGATCAGACTAGAAGATGCCTGATCCTGCTGATATACTTGATAGACTAAATACTCATGAATTCCAACAGGAAGAAAAGAGAGATCTGTATGGACCAAGCTATTCTATACCTCGTACACTAAAGGCCAAAGCAATTTCCTCATCTGAAGAAGAAGACTCGGATTGCAGCATTGGTGCTCCTGAAGAACTTGGAGAGGAGCTTGCAATGCTCGTGAGGAAATTCCAGAAGTTTACAAGATGTGGCCAGTTTGGTAAATCTTCAAGAAGAGATATGAAGAAATCAGAATCTTTATCTGAGGACAACAAGAAAAAACCTGCCACAAATGCAAGAAATCAGGTCATTATATTGCTGATTGTCCTCGATGGATGAAAGAATCAAAGAAGAAGAAATACAAGGATGAAAGTTCTGATGACTCGAAGAAGCAAAAAAATCTTCAAATCCTCATCCTCAAAGTCCTCATCGCAAAAGAAGACTAGTTTCAGAAAGTCTCGGGCACTCATTGGCAAGGAAATGGATTCTGAGGAAGAATCTGAAGAATGTGATGAAGAGGAAGGATCCGAAGAAGACTGAGAGTCTGGTGTGGCAAGTCTTGCACTGGCTACCACATTCGTCAGCAAGTCAATCTTCAACCTTAAAGAAAACGACAACGCCATCTACACCGATGACTATGCTGATGACTTCGCTCCAACCTATTTCTTCATGAGAAATCCTCACTAAGTCTTCAGTCCAGATTTGAAAATTTTCAAGATCATCATGGCATACTCTTGGCTGATCATGAGAAACTTTCCTATGAATTTCTTCAAAGGAAACTTGATCTTGAAAAGCTGAGGATGTCTCATGATGATCTTTGAATGGAAAACGATTCATTATTTGCGCAACAGATCAGTGCCACTTAGGTTGAATTTATTCCACCATGTCTAAAATGCATCGAACGTGAAACTGCCAATTATTCACCAGAATCATCAAATGCTTCTATTGCTATAAATTCTTTAACTACTCATGTGGTATCAAATTCCTCACTTGAGGAAACCACAAATGTTACTGAAGAAAATGCATGACTGAAGAAATTGTATGTGACATGCATGTACAAAAGTCTAAAAGGGCATCAAACCCTTTAAGATGTGCTCAAAAAACAGATATTGAACAGGAACCCAAGGAAAGAAGGAATTGCATTTGAGAGGAAATTGAATGCTGATGGATCATACTGGAAACCTGAGCAGTATCCCAAAACCTCATGGCTTGCTGCTAAAAGACCTCCTGTTGATCCATCCAATCTAACAGGCTTTGCATGTGAATTATCTTATTCTCAGATAAGTCATTTGACTCCAATTATAAAATGTTTAAAAATCAATCTCGTGAAGTATTTGCTCGATATGTTGGGACAAACTGCAGGAATGGACCATCCTTGAGGAAAATTTGGGTCCCCAAAAGTTGCATGAAAAATCTTCAGGAAGAACAAGAACCGGAGATCAAATTCCTTAGGTGGACCAAAGTCTTTAAGAGGATCAAAATCCTCAAATGGTCAAAACTATGCACGTACTTGTGCTAATGCTTCTGATATGCAGGGAATTTACAAGGGATATGAATATGATCATTACTCCTCAAATCATTATATTTATAAATCCTCAAAAAATTTCTATGCCTATTCATTTGAGTACTCTAACCCCCTACTGTGAAGAGAAGTGCATTATCTTCAATGCCCCCTTTCTCATATGGTGCTCGCAGGATGATGAACTCTTTGCCACCCCTTCAGATTTGGGTGGTGAAGAAATTAAACTAATCATTTCTGCAGGTCAGGTCTCCACATAAAATCATCATGTGAAGAATTTGCTGAAGACCTGAGGAAAATGCTTGATTGGACGCAAGCTAACATTGATGAAATGATAACATTTCACACGTCCTAAAATTTACTGTTTATGATGAAATTCCTATCTAATGAAATTGATATCATATTCTTCAAGTCTGAAGCATATGAGATGGTAAGGTGTACTAATTCATCTGCAAGATGACAAACTCAAGAGTACTGAGTGGGTTCTTGATAGTGGCTGCACACATCACATGACTGATGACAAAAACTTGTTGATGAACATGACACTGACTCCATCACCACTGAAGCAAATCACTTATGTAGACAAAGGTAAAAGCAAGGTATTGGGACTTGGCAAAGTGGCTATCTCCAAGGACAGGCACATGGACAAAGTGATGCTTGTTGAATGCCTTGGATTTAACCTCATGTCAGTCTCAATGCTTTGTGATCTTGATATGGTTGTTATCTTTGAATAATATAGATGTGTTGTCATCATGGAATCTGACAGATCCAAAGTCTCCGAAGGTGTAAGGAGAGGAGATTTGTACATTGTTGATTTTCCACAGGTCCTCAACCAGCCACATGCCTACTAGCAAAAACCTCGGAAGGTTGGCTATGGCATCGAAGACTTGGTCATGCAGGCATGAGGAATCTGCACATGCTCGCAAAGAAGAAGCATGTCATTGGCATCGAATCAGTCAAATTCCTCAAGGACCATCTCTGCGGTGCTTGTGAGTCTGAAAAAATGACGAGATCCAAACACCCTCGAAAACTATCATGACTACTAATCGTCCATTTGAATTGCTTCACATGAGTCTATTTGGACCTACTCATTATGCCACTCTAACAAATGCAACATCTTTATACGGCTTTGTCATAGTTGATGATTATTCCAGATATACTTGGGTGCATATCATTCTGTATAAAACTGAAGTGCAGGAAATCTTCAAACGATTTTCCTCAAGGGCCTCGATGAACTTTGGCGTCAAAATCAAACACATCAAAAGTGATAATGGGACAGAATTCAAAAACACGGGTCTTGATGATTATCTTGATGAACTTGGTATTTCTCACGAATTGTCTTCTCATTATACTCCTCAACAGAATGGCGTCGTTGAAAGAAAGAACATGACTCCGGTTGAGATGGCACGAACCATGCTTGAAGAATATCACACTCCTCGTCGTTTCTGGCCTGAAGCAATCAACACTGAGGAAATTGCTGAAGAAATCATTCCCAGCACTGATGAAAATCAAGAAGATGCTCCTGAGGAAATTGGTCCAGAACAAATTCCTTAGTCCAGACGAAATCCTTAACCAGCTCATCCGAGGATTGTAAATGAAGTAGAACTTGACAAAATCCTCGATGACATGAACGCGCCAGATCCTCTCACTCGCTCAAAAGCTTCACACTTAGTTAACTTTTTTGGGCATTCTTCTTTTGTGTCTATCACAGTACCTTCAAAAGTTGCTGAAGCTTTCATGGAACCTGAGTGGATTCAAGCCATGAAAGATGAATTTCTTCAATTCAAGCTAAATGATCTATGTGAGCTCGTCAAACGACCTGATCCTCGCAAGCACAATATCATCGGCACCAAGTGGATTTTCCGAAACAAACAAGATCAGGATGGTCAAGTGGTGAGGAATAAGGCACGACTTGTAGCCCAAGGCTACACAGAGGTTGAAGGAATTGATTTCGATGAAACTTTTGCACCTGTTGCTAGACTTGAAGTTATTCGAATACTACTTGCTTATGCTAATCATCATAACATTACCTTATATCAAATGGATGTGAAAAGTGCATTCCTCAATGGTAAGTTTGAGCAAGAAGTATATGTTGCTCGGCCCCCAGGTTTTGAGGATCCAAAGAATCCAGACAAAGTATTCAGACTCAAAAAGGCACTCTATGGCCTCAAGCAAGCCCCTCGGGCGTGGTATGATACATTGAAGGAATTCCTCATGAAGAAAAGCTTTCGTTCACTCGATCCAACTCTTTTCACAAAATCCTATGACAGCGAACTATTTGTGTGCCAAATATATGTCGATGACATCATATTTGGCTGTCGATGACATCATATTTGGCTGTACTGACAAACGTTACAGTGATGAATTTGCTTACATGATGAGTGAAGAATATGAGATGTCTATGATGGGGGAGCTAAAAATTTTCTTAGGTCTTAAAATTCGTCAACATCGCAATGGCATCTTCATATCACAGGAGAAATACCTCAAGGATGTTCTGAGGAAATTCGACATGCATGAATGCAAAGGCGCCAAGACTCCTATGCCTACCAACGGCCACCTGTGCATTGACGAAAATGGTAAAGAATTCGATCAGCACGTATATCGCTCGATGATTGGCTCTTTACTGTATTTGTGTGCATCTAGGCCAGATATAATGCTTAGTGTTTGCATGTGTGCTCATTTTCAAGCAAAAACGAAGGAATCACACCATAAGGTTGTGAAACATATTCTTCGATACTTAGCTCACACACCAACACTAGGATTATGGTACCCCAAGGGCTCAAATCTTCATCTCGTGGGATATTCTGATTCTGACTATGCTGGTGACCGTGTGGATCGCAAGTCAACTTCTGGCACCTGTCATTTCCTCGGAAGATCTTTAGTTTTCTGGTCCTCAAAGAAGCAGAACTGTGTTTCTCTCTCCACTACCGAAGCTGAGTACATTGCTGCTGGATCCTGTTTTGCTCAATTGCTATGGATGAAGCAAACTCTCAAGGACTACGGCATCAACATGAAGAATGTGCCTCTCTACTGCGATAATGAGAGTGCAATCAAGATTGCATACAACCCAATACAACATTCAAAGACTAAGCACATCCAGATTCGTCATCATTTTCTTCGGGACCATGTCCTCAAGAGCAATATCTTCATCGACCATGTGAAGAGTGACGATCAACTAGCAGATATTTTCACTAATCCCTTGGATGAGAAAAGGTTTTGCAAGTTGAGGTGTGAGCTAAATATCTTAGAGTCTTCAAATATTTTGTAAAAACATGCACACATCCTAACACTTATGCAAAATTGATGACTTAGATGTGCAACACACGAAGAATCGATTTTCTTCAATTAATGAAGAATATCACTCTTAATGTGAGGAAATTAATGAAGAATTTGGTTCTCACGACCCTACGACAATTGTACGCAGTGCCTGAAATCATCATTCTTATACGGTGGGTCACGCCACCACCCAACTTTTAAAACCTTCAAGCTGCCTTTTCTTCAAAGTTGAAATTCGTTTGTCACAAAATCCTCAAGTTTTTCAAAATCTTCAAAATCTTCAAAACACTTGATGATTTTCAAAATCTTCAAAACACTAGAGAGAGAGAGAGAGAGAGAGAGAGAGAGAGAGAGAGAGAGAGAGAGAGAGAGAGAGAGAGAGAGAGAGAGAGAGAGAGAGAGAGAATGAGATTTCAAAGTCCTCAACAACATTCACTTATAGCTATTTATTGAATTTGATATTTCATCTAAGTGAATGTGATCGGACCCTACTCCATGTATGCTATGCTCAACTGAGTCTATTCAATTCTTCATATGCGTTCTACTTGAAACTTTGTTCAAAATCCTCGATGTGTCCTTATCAGCTGAGGATTTTGCAACGAAATCCTCAAATCTTCAAAAAGGAATTGTATGACGTTACACAGTAATTGAACCCACTTCCCACGCTAGGATAAGCACGATCTCCACCACTTCTATCGTGGGTTACACGTGTCATGCGGAGACGGATGTGCAAGGGCTGTTCGGTCCGATAGTTTCGGTCGGACCGTTTTCACCTGAGCTATAAATAGGTCCTTACCCCCCTCTGTGAAAATTCTTCGACCTCTCGTCCTTCTCTCCGCTCAAGTTCAAACCTAGCGCCACCGCTAGCAATCTCGTCGCCGGTGAGGAACAGCTTCACCGCCTCAACCTCTCCGTCGTCGAACTCACGCCGGAAGCGGAACATCTACATCCGCCGCCGCCATAGCTGCCCTCTCACGCCAAGTTAGGGCGTAGTAGACTCGAACCGAAGAGCTTCTTACTGTTACTGCCTCTGTTCTTCGTGTTCGTCTCACATGGCAATTACAATCTTATTTTACTGCCCCTTTTGATCTACTATTTCATCTTAGATTCGAAAAATCTACTTTTCCTCACTGTCTATCAGCTTCGCACACTCAATTCCTCAAACACTTGATGAATTTCACTAAGCCACTAAAATTCTTCATGTGATTCCTCAATTGTGCAAATTTTCGAATCTGCACAACTCTCGAACCCAAGATCAGAATGCTTAGTCAAATTCCTCAAACCCACTAGTCAAATTCTCAACCGAGTGTTCAAAATCCTCAACTTTTAAAATTTCAATTTCTTCAAATTTGAGAACGCGTATGACCTCTCCAAATTCCTTGCACCTATACTCTGTTGACAGGTACAAAATGTAAGTTGATGAATCTCTAGGTTCTCATCAACTTAACTCATTTGCAGCGTTCCTCCAAGAAACTTTGCCAGTGTCATCAGAATCTTCAAGAGTGCAAATTCCCAGCAAAAGCATCAGTTGAAGAAAATGGAAGATGACAAAAAGGAAAAGGGTGGAAAGAAACTTGAATAGAACACTGCAATTGATATCTCTGAGGATATATACACTGATTAGTGCACGCCAGATGAGGAAACATATGGAAGGAACCTATGGCGAAGCGGAAAATTAGACTTCACAAAATAGAACACATGTGGACTAAGGAGTGGAAGGAATATCGCTTCGTCACTCCAAAGTATGTGAAGAAATTCGCTCTCAAGCCACCTTGCAAAAGGCCTTATCTTGGTGATCAACACGTTGCACATCCCTCAAGCGTCAAAACAGTTGAGGATTACCCTGAGGAGAAAGACAAACACTTGTCTAAACTTTAGAAGAAAGCAGAAGCTCCAGTGAAGAAATTCAATGAGGAATCTGTTGCTGCCACTGCAGCCACCTCTTCTGCTGCTGAAGCTTCTGGTACAGCTATTCCCCAAGTGAAGACTATGCCAAAGAAACCAAAGGTCTTAAAGCCTAAAGAGAAATTGCCTCAGAATGCTGCTCCTGCGCCAAAAACCTTCATCGACAACAGAGGCTCAAAGCCTGAACAAAAGCAGATTATCAAGTCTCAGCTGCTCACTCCAGCTCCTCTGTACCATCTGCCACGAGCTCAGCGAAAATTTATTCACCAACACCCTTGAAGACTAAAATGACTGATAGAAGGGGCATCAGGCCCAGCCCAAGCAAAGTCATCAACATCCCTTCTGCATCAGAAGGGAGTGAGGAATTCGATGATGAAACTCTTTAAGTCATCAGAAGAAACAAGCAGGAACGAGTTGCACAAGCCTCATGCAACTCTATTCCTCTTGCCATGGAACTCAAGGTTCTGTTGGACTTCATTAATGTCTGGTATGAAGATCCAAGCACCCCCATTGATGACTTGAAGCTTCCCCTAGGTCTCAGTCATATGGTTGCCACATTCATCAATGAGGCTAAATGGAAAGAGATGCAAACCAAGCAAGCAAAGGCTGCAAAACTGAAGAAGGAGAAATTCCTCAGGCAGAATTTCCTCAATCTGACGCCTGAAGCTCTTGTGTCCACCCAGGCTGAACTAAAGACTTTGACTGACAAGTATACGAATCTATATGATCGTCAAAGTCTCAAGGTAAATTTCATCAAGTTTGCAACCGATGCAGTTGATGAATATAACAAGAAGGCTGCTCCTCCAGTGAAACAAAAGTGCGTGAGTCCAGCTATTCGGTTCAGCTGACCGAAGAAGATGAAGCTGATGAACCTCTAGTTGAGGAATTGCCTCAAGATACTCCAGCTGATGAACCTGTTGTTGAGGAAATACCTCAAGACACTCCAACTGATGAATCTGCACCAGCTAAATAAAATGCTTCAGCTGAGGAAACTGCCAAGACTGATACTGCACCAGCTCCTGAAGAGAGAATTCCTTCACCTCAACCCTCAAAGGTGAAGAAAATGGTTCCGTCTGCATTACACGTGAAGAAAACCAAGGCTGCTGAGAAAGAAGGAAGAAAAGAAAAGCTTCAATGACCTCAGAATCATCAGAGGCCAAGCGCCCCAAGTTAACTCAGACAAAGTCTTCAATTCCTCTAGTGGATGATATGCCTCTGAAGGTAGCTCCATCATATACACTTATTCCCTTCGGAATTGACCATGTCATTCCTGAAGAAGATGAGGAAATGAAAGATGTTGAATCTGAAGAAAACATGGATGAGGAAATACAAAATTAGTGATATTCCTCAGTCCTTCATTCCTCACAAGACATCTGATGAAACTGCTCAAGGATCAGCTGCAACAGCTGAAGACTTTGCCTCCTCTACCAAGCAAATTCCTCAAGCTGAGGAAAACCCTTAACCTGAAGAAAATCCTCAACCCGAGGAAAAGGATGAAGAAAATGCTCCTGCACCCAATACCGGAACTGCGACTGTTGTGGTCAACACCGAAACAGCAATGATAGTATCTCCTCAAGAACAACAGCATAATCTTCAACCAAAGCAAAATCAACCTTTTTTGAAGAGGCGAAAGTTTCAGAAGGAAGCGTTCTATGAAGAACGGATGTATTTCATCGGCGATAATCCATATGACAAGTTTTGCATCAGGCACATGAAGTTTTGGACAAGGACTCAGCCCAACTACTATGCCTCTGTGTTGTGTGGGAGGAACACAATATTTCAGCACTAGCATATTCCTCATGGTGAGATGGAAGAAATTCTTTGCTTTGGCCCAGTCCTCAATGTTCTTCATGAAACTGGACTGTTGCCTCTCTGCACTGATATAGGTGATTGGAACACTGATATAATTCTTCAATTCTATGCTACTTTGCACATCTCTAGAGACCCGAAGGATATCAACACTCACTACAAAGCTCCTGACACTGAAATGCTGCGAGTGCTTCCACTCTCAATTCCCTCAAAACAAGCAGTGCTGATGTATGATGAACGGGAGCTTCCCAACAAAGTGATGGAAGTCCTCATGAAGCCTTTGGCCAAGAATCAACCTCCAAGGACTCGATTTCTGGTTCAAGACTTGAAGTATGAACCACGAACCGTTTACAGAATCTGGACCAATACCCTTGCACCTATCAAAGGCCATGATCATGAGGAAGATGTAGTAGGCATCATGAAGAATATCCTCTTCGACATCATCCATTGCATACCTATAAACCTTCATGATTTCTTCCTGAGGACTTTGGCTGATAATGCAATGTCGCCATTTGACATGAGGACTTATGCTCCGTGGATCATGAGATTCATCAGACGCAGGTCAGGCATCAACTATCATGCTGATTTCAACAATCACATTGGATTTCTGCCTCCGATCAGAGTCATCAAGAAGACATTTGAGCGTGTTGAAGGAAAAGGAAATCATCCCCTTGATGGCCAGTTTCGCAAAGCAGAATCATATTCTTCATATGATGACACTGCTACCCAGGATCCGCCTAGCCCTGTTGCCCCAAGGATAACGACTAACAAAGAACTACTCCTCAGTCTTCATCAGAAGGTCGATCGCAATCACAAATGGGTAAAACGTCAATTCAGTGCCATTGTGAAAACCCCCAACTAGACTTAGAATGCAGTTAAGAAAAATCACTACTATCTTCATGAGGTGTTTGATCGTACCTGGGCCACCCTGGCTCATCTGAAGACTCAAGAAGAACTTGATGAATTGGAGTTTACTCAGGACTTCGACTTGTCGTGGCCTCCCAAGAAGAAATTCAAGCCAATTCCAGCTCCAGACCTTGAGGACAGTTCTTTTTCTTCATTCCGCACTACAGAGTCTAATGAAGAACCAAAAGACACTCTACTGGACCAAGGAAGAAGCCCGTCACCAAGAATCCTCACGCCTCTTCATCAGCCAAGAAGTGAAAGTCTTCATGGGGCGTTAGTCCTCAGTTTTGTCCCTTTGCATCACTTGATGACAAACGGGGAGAAATCTGATTTAGTCTTCACGCGGGATATATTTTGGGGCTTATAAACTTTATTAAGTTACAAACTCTTGGTTCTTGTGAAGTGTTTTATGTAATGAGTTGTAACTTAAGCCCGATGGTACTCTGACGCTTTTGAACATTTTTCTTCGCATGCTTATTCCTCAAAATATTAATGCACACATGCTGAAATTCGTCACTTACCATTTCTCATCATGCATTCTCAATTTTCTCATATTATATATCATATGTATGCATGATTTACAAGATACAGGGGGAGATCTCCATGATATAAATCATCAATGTGCATTTGCTGTAAAAAGCAAATTCCTCAAAGTGTGCACATCTTCAGGGGGAGTCTTTCAGTATCTTGTTTTCAAATTCCTCAAACTGAGTATTTACACTTCATATTTTTATCCCCGTTGAAAACTTAACCTAATTGTCATCAACCACCAAAAAGGGGGAGATTGTAAGTGCATCTAGTTCCCTTAGTGATTTTGGTGGTTTGAAGACTTATAGGTTAAGTATCTAATGTGTTCATGAGTGTACACAGGATCTATAAGTCGCTGAGGAGTTTGAGTTATACGATGAATATCGACCCCTAAAATTGTATATCTTCGGCTGAAGAAATTGGTCTTATGCTGAAGATTTGGATCGTGAAGAAATTGCGATGAAATTGTATTCCTCATGAAGATGAGGAACTCGATGTGTCCTGAAGAAAATCAGTCCGAAGAATTTGAAGCATGAAGATTTATTCTTTATGTTTCATTTTCTTCACTCTTGAGTCATAGGAACACCGTACCGTTAAAGGGGCTCAAGGTAACACTACGGAATGAATTTCCTCATGATGCTCAACCCAAGCCTAAACCTACAAAAGCCTCAAGTGAGGAATATGAGAGACATGAGGACTCTCACAGTTGAGAGTCCCGACCGTTGCCGCAATCTGAGCCACCTCACCGATCTTATCCACACCAACGGTCATAATACTTAAGGGCATTTATGTCTAATCATGTCGGGATGCTTCTAGGCTATAAATAGCCGCCCCCATAACCATTAGCTGGTTGGCTGCTCCGCAAGAAACCGACACTTGTCATTTAGAGCAACCCAAATTACTAAGAGTCTTCGAGAGTAAATCATCAGTGAGGAAATACCCCAAACACCAAACCCCAAACCAAAAACCAAGTGATTGAGCATCACTGAAGAATTTGTTCCTGTGTGTAACTGAAGCCTTTTACTTTTGAGGACTGTGCATCCTCCAAACGGTTAGACGTCATGGTCTAGAGCAATCGAGCATTCAATTGTGGATCGCCGGAACCGAGTTTATGAGGGTTTGGAAGTCTGCCCTGAAGACTTACCACGAGTGTTGGGAGAGGACCGCGTGTCCTTAGCTCAAGGATAATACGGTAGGGACTGTGTGTCCTTTGGTTTCTATACCAAGTCGCTCCAAACCAGACGCACGACTGTCACAACTGTTGGAACTGGGTCATCAACAACTGTCTTCATTGTGATGCGGGTTCTATTTCTTCAACTCTTTCAATTCCTCAATATTTTTTGTTGAAGACTTTCGTTGTCTCTGTTTGAAGAATTTGCTGAACATTTTCTTTGAATTTTCTCAACCAAAATTTTTCACATCTGTTAATCCTCACCTACTTACTCTGTTCCTGCGTAGTGTGCAAACTGTTTTCCATAATCCTCATCGAGAAAACTGCTGTTGTAGTTTTTTGCGCTTGTGATCCTTTACTGTTTCCACTGCAAGTTATTCATTAGTGAGGAATTTCCTCGAAAGGTATTTCCTCAACGATGAAATTCTAAAAATCGCCTATTCACCCCCTCTAGTCGATATAACGCACTTTCACATGCATCACGTTTATTTCGGCCTGGTACATGGTTCTTGATATTGCTTGTTGTTGAAAGTGTGTTATATCGACTAGAGGGGGGGTGAATAGGAGATTTTTAGAATTTCATCGCTGAGGAAATTCCTTTTGAGGAAATTTCTCACAGATGAATAACTTGCAACGGAAACAACAAAGGATCAAGAGCAAAAAAGTATTACAACAACAATTTTCTTGATGAGGATTATGAAAAGCAGTTTGTACAGTACGCAGACACAGAGTAAGTAGGTGAGGATTAACTAGTGTGAAGAATTTGAGGTTGAGGAAATTCAGACAATGTCTTCAACAAATTCTTCAACCAGAGACAATGAAAATCTTCAACATACAGTATTGAGGAATTGAAAGAGTTGAAGAAGTAGAACCCGTATTAGAGTTTAGACAGTTGTTGATAACCCAGTTCCAACTGCTGTGACAGTCGTACGTCTGGTTTGGAGCGGCTTGGTATTGAGACCAAAGGACATACAGTCCCGGGACACACAGTCCCTACCGTATTCTCCTTGAGCTAAGGACACACAGTCCTTGCCCAACAATCGTGGTAAGTCTTCAAGGCAGACTTCCAAACCCTCACAAACTCAGTCACCCGGCGATCCACAATTGACTGCTGAATTGCTATAGATCATGATGCCTAGCCGTCTGGAGGATGCACAGTCCTCAAAGGTAAAATGCTTCAGTTCCACACAGGAACAAATTCTTAAGTGATGCTCAATCACTTGGTTTTTGGTTTGTGGTTTGGTGTTTGGGGGTATTTCCTCACTGATGATTTAGTCTCGAAGACTTTGAGGAATTTGGGTTGCTCTAAATGACAAGTGTCAGTTTCTCGCGGAGCAGCCAACTAACTAATGGCTGTGGCGGCGGCTATTTATAGCTTGGGAGCATCCCGTCATGATTTGACATTAATGCCCTTAAATATTATGACCGTTGGTGCGGATAAGATCGGTGAGGTGGCGCGAATCACCGCAACGGTCGGGACTCTCAATTGTGAGAGTCCTCATATCTCTCATATTCCTCACTTGAGGCTTTTGTAGGTTTAGGCTTGGGTTGAGCATCATGAGGAAATTCATTCTGTAGTGTTATCTTAACCTCCTTTAACAGTACGGTGTTCCTTTGACTCAAGAGTGAAGAAAATGAAACAGAAAGAATAAATCTTCACGCTTCAAAGTCTTCGGACTGATTTTCTTCAGGACTCACCGAGTTCCTCATCTTCATGAGGAATATCAATTTCATCGCAATTTCTTCGCGATTCAAATCTTCAGCATAAGACCAATTTCTTCAGCCGATGATATACAATTTTAGGGGTCGATATTCATCGTATAACTCAAACTCTTCAGCGACTTATAGATCCTGTGTACACTCATGAACACATTAGATACTTAACCTATAAGTCTTCAAACCACCAAAATCACTAAGGGAACTAGATGCACTTACAATGTCGCCCTTTTTAGTGGTTGATGACAATTAGGTTAAGTTTTCAACGGGGATAAAAATATGAAGTGTAAATACTCAGTTTGAGGAATTTGAAAACAAGATACTGAGAGACTCCCCTAAAGATGTGCACACCTTGAGAAGTTTGCTTTTCACAACAAATGCACATTGATGATTTATATCATGGAGATGTCCCCCCTGTATCTTGTAAATCATGCATACATATGACATATAATATGAGGAATTTTAGAATGCATGATGAGAAATGGTATCTGACAA
The DNA here is from genome assembly GCF_904849725.1 of Hordeum vulgare subsp. vulgare. Classification (NCBI taxonomy): domain Eukaryota; kingdom Viridiplantae; phylum Streptophyta; class Magnoliopsida; order Poales; family Poaceae; genus Hordeum; species Hordeum vulgare. The sequence goes on from NC_058523.1 coordinate 375,957,426, forward strand.
ATTTCATCATGCATGCATTATTATTTTGAGGAATAAGCATGCGAAGAAAAACGTTCAAAAGCGTTAGAGTACCGTCAAGCTTAAGTTGCAACTCATTACATAAAACACTTCAGAAGAACCAAGAGTTTGTAACTTAATAAAGTTTATAAGCCCCAAAATTTATCCCGCGTGAAGACTAACTCAGATTTCTCCCCCTTTGTCATCACGTGATGAAAAGGGACAAAACTAAGGACTAATGCCCCATGAAGACTTTCACTTCTTGGCTGATGAAGAGGCGTGAGGATTCTTGGCGACGGGCTTCTTCCTTGGTCCAGTAGAAGTGTCTTCTGGTTCTTTATCAGACTTTGTAGTGTGGAATGTAGAAAAAGAATTGTCCTCAAGGTCTGGAACTGGAATTGGCTTGAATTTCTTTTTGGGAGGCCACGACCAGTCGAAGTCATGAGTAAACTCCAATTCATCAAGTTCTTCTTGAGTCTTCAGATGAGCCAGGGTGGCGGAGGTACGATGAAACACCTCATGAAGATAGTAGTGATTTTTCTTCACTGCATTCTGAGTCTCGTTGGGGGTTTTCGCAATGGCAATGAATGGACGTTTTACCCATTTGTGATTGCGATCGACCTTCTGATGAAGACTGAGGAGTAGTTCTCTGTTAGTCATTATCCTTGGGGCAACAGGGCTAGGCAGATCCTGAGTAGCAGTGTCATCATATGAAGAATATGATTCTGCTTCGCGAAACTGGCCATCAAGGGGCCGATTTCTTCATCGATGAAATATTTTCCTTTTCCTTCAACATGCTCAAATGTCTTCTTGATGATTCTGATCGGAGGCAGATATCCAATGTGATTGTTGAAATCAGCATGGTAGTTGATGCCTGACCTGCGTCTGATGAATCTCATGATCCACGGAGCATAAATCCTCATGTCAAATGGCGAGATTGCATTATGAGCCAAAGTCCTCAGGAAGAAATCATGAAGGTTTATAGGTATGCAATTGATGATGTTGAAGAGGATGTTCTTCATGATGCCTAGTACATCTTCCTCATGCTCATGGCCTTTGATAGGTGCAAGGGTATTGGCCAATATTCTGTAAACGGTTCGTGGTTCATACTTCAAGTCTTGAACCAGAAAGCAAGTCCTTGGAGGTTGATTCTTGGCCAAAGGCTTCATGAGGACTTCCATCAGTTTGTTGGGCAGCTCCCGCTCATCATACGTCAGCACTCTTGTTCTGAGGGAATTGAGACTGGAAGCACTCGCAACATTTCAGTGGCAGGAGCTTTGTAGTGAGTGTGCTGAGTCATCCAGTCCAGCACCCAAGTGTTGATACCTTCGGGTCTCCAGAGATATGCAAAGTAGCATAGAACTAAAGAATTATATCACTGTTCCAATCACCTATATCTGTGCAGAGGCAGCAGTCCAGCTTCATGAAGAACATTGAGGACTGGGGCGTTACAAACAATTTCTTCCATTTCAACATGAGGAATATGCTTGTGCTGAAATATTTTGTTCCTCCCACACATCACAGAGGCATAGTAGTTGAGCCGAGTCCTTGCCCAAAACTTCCCGTGCCTGATGCGAAACTTCTCATATGGATTGTCACCGATGAAATACATTCGTTCTTCATAGAACACTTCCTTTTGAAATTTTGGCCTCTTCGAAAAAGGCTGATTTTGCTTTGGTTGAAGATTATGCTGCTGTTCTTGAGGAGATATTATCATTGCTTTTTCGGTGTTGACCACAACAATATCAGTTTCGGTGTTGGGTGCAGGAGTATTTTCTTCAGCCTTTTCCTCAGGTTGAGGATTTTCCTCAGCTTGAGGAGTTTGCTTGGTGGAGGAGGCAAATTCTTCAGCCGTTGCAGCTGATCCTAGAGCAGATTCATCAGAAGTATTTTGAGGAATGAAGGACTGAGGAATATCATTAATTTTGTATTTCCTCATCCATGGTTTCTTCAGATTCAACATCTTTCATTTCCTCATCTTCTTCAGGAATGACATAGTCAATTTCGAAGGGAATAAGTGTATATGATGGAGCTACCTTCAGAGGCATAGCATCCACTGGAGCAGTTGAGGACTCTGTCCAAGTTAACTTGGGGCACTTGGCTTCTGATGATTCTGAGGTTATTGAAGCTTTTCTTTTCTTCACTTCTTTTCTCAACAACCTTGGTTTTCTTCACCTTTGAGGGTTGAGGTGAAGGAATTCTCTCTTCAGGAGCTGGTGCAGTATCAATCCTGACAGTTTCCTCAGCCGAAGCAGTTTCTTCAGCTGGAGCATGTTCATCAGCTTGAGCAGATTCATCAACTGGAGTATCTCGAGGCATTTCCTCAACAACAGGTTCATCAGCTTCATCTTCTTCAGTTAGCTGAACAGAATAGCTGGACTCAGGCAGCTTTTGTTTCACTCGAGGAGCAACCTTCTTGTTATATTCCTCAACTGCATTAGTTGCAAACTTGATGAAATTTACCTTGAGACTTTGACGATCAGATAGATTCGTGTACTTGTCAGTCAAAGTATTCAGTTCAGCCTGGGTGCACACAAGAGCTTCAGGCGTCAGATTGAGGAGATTCTGCCTGAGGAATTTCTCCTTCTTCAGTTTTGCAGCCTTCGCTTGCTTGGCTTGCGTCTCTTTCCATTTAGCCTCATTGATGAATGTGGCAACCATATGACTGAGACCTGGGGTAAGCTTCAAATCATAAATGGGGGTGCTTGGATCTTCATACCAGACATTGATGAAGTCTAGCAGAACCTTGGGGTCCATGGCAAGAGGAATAGAGCTTCCTGAGGCTTGTGCAACTCATTCCTGCTTGTTTCTGATGATGGCTTGAAGAGTTTCATCATCGAATTCCTCACTCCCTTCTAATGCAGAAGGGAAGTTGATGACTTTGCTTGGGCTTGGCCTGATGCCCCTTCTAGCAGTCATTTTAGTCTTCAAGGGTGTTGGTGAAGACTTTGTCGCTAAGCTCGTGGCAGATGGTACAAAGGAGCTGGAGTGAGCAAGCCGAGACTTGACAATCTGCTTTTGTTCAGGCTGTGAGGCCTGTGTTGCTGATGAAGGTTTTGGAGCAGGTGCAGCCTTCTGAGGCAATGGCTCTTTAGGCTTTGAGGCCTTTGGTTTCTTTGGCACAGTCTTCACTTGAGGAATAGCTGTACCAGAAGCTTCAGAAGCAGAAGAGGTGGCTGCAGTGGGAGCAGCAGATTCCTCATTGTATTTCTTCACTGCAGCTTCTGCTTTCTTCTGAAGTTTAGACAAGTATTTGTCTTTCTCCTCAGGGTAATCCTCAACTGTTTTGACGCTTGAGGGATGTGTAACCTGTTGATCACCAAAAAAGGCCTTTTGCAAGGTGTCTTGAGAGTGAATTTCTTCACATACTTTGGAGTGACGAAGCGATATTCCTTCCACTGCTTAGTCCACCTGCGTTCTATTTTCTGAAGCCTAATTTTCCGCTTCGCCATAGATTCCTTTCCATGTGTTTCCTCATCTGGCGTGCAGTAATCAGTGTATATATCCTGAGGGATATCAACTGCAGTGTTCTATTCAAGTTTCTTTCCACCCTTTTGCTTTTTGTCATCTTCGATTTTCTTCAACTGATGCTTTTACTGAGGATTTTGCACTCTTGAAGATTCTCATGACATTGGCAAAGTTTCTTCGAGGAACGATGCAAATGAGTTAAGGTGATGAGAACCTAGAGATTCATCAACTGAAATTTTGTACGTGTGAACAAAGTATAGGTGCGAGGAATTTGGAGAGGTCACATGCGTTCTCAGATTTGAAGAAATTGAAATTTTAAATGTTGAGGAATTTGACCAGTGGGTTGAGGAATTTGACTAGTGGGTTGAGGAATTTGACTAAGCATTCTGATCTTGGGTTCGAGAGTTGTGCAGATTCGAAAATTTGCACAATTGAGGAATCACATGAAGAATTTTAGTGGCTTAGTGAAATTCATCAAGTGTTTGAGGAATTGAGTGTGCGAAGCTGATAGATAGTGAGGAAAAATAGATTTTTCGAATCTAAGATGAAATAGTAGATCAAAAGGGGCAGTAAAATAAGATTTTAATTACCCTGTGAGACGAACACGAAGAACAGAGGCAGTAACAGTAAGAAGCTCTTCGGTTCGAGTCTGCTGCGCCCTAACTTGGCGGCAGAAGACAGCTACGGCGGCGGCGGATGTAGATGTTCCGCTTGTGGCGTGAGTTCGGCGACGGAGAGGTCGAGGCAGTGAAGCTGTTCCTTACCGGCGACGAGATTGCTAGCGGTGGTGCTAGGTTTGAGCTCGAGCGGAGAGAAGGACGAGAGGTCATATAATTTTTACAGAGGGGGCGGGGGGTAAGGACCTATTTATAGCTCAGATGAAAATGGTCCAACCGAAACTTTTGGACCGAACAACCCTTGCCCATTCGTCTCCGCACGACACGTGTAGCCCATGATAGAAGTGGTGGAGATCGTGCTTATCCTAGCGTGGGAAGTGGGTTCAGTTACTGTGTAACGTTATAAAATTCATTTTTGAATATTTGAGGATTTTGTTGCAAAACCTCAGCTGACAAGGACACAGTGAGGATTTTGAACAAAGTTTCAAGTAGAACGCATATGAAGAATTGAATAGACTGGGTAGAGTATAGCATAGAGGGGAGTAGGGTCCGATCACATTCACTTAGATGAAATATCAAATCGAAGAAATAGTTATAAGTGAATGCTGTTGAGGACTTTGAAATCCGAGTCTCTCTCTCTCTCTCTCTCTATATATATATATATATATATATATATATATATATATATAGGCAAATGAAAATCATCAAGTGTTTTGAGGATTTTGTGACAAAGCGTCAGGTCGATGAATTTCAACTTTGAAGAAAAAGGCGTCTTGAAGGTTTTCAAAGTTGGGTGGTGGCATGACCCACCGTATAAGAATGATGATTTGAGGCGCCGCGTACAATTGTTGTAGGGCGGTGAGAACCAAATTCTTCATTAGTTTCCTCATACTAAGAGTGATATTCTTCATTAATTGAAGAAAATCGAGTCTTCGTGTGTTGCACATCTAAGCCATCAATTTTGCATAAGTGTTAGGATGTGTGCATGTTTTTACAAAACATTTGAAGAGTCTAAGATATTTAGCTCACACCTCAACTTGCAAAACCTTTTCTCATCCAAGGGCTTAGTGAAAATATCTGCTAGTTGATCGTCAGTCTTCACATGGTTGATGAGGATATTGCGCTTGAGTACATGGTCCCGAATAAAATGATGACGAATTTGGATGTTCTTAGTCTTTGAATGTTGTACTAGGTTGTATGCAATCTTGATTGCACTCTCATTGTCGCAGTAGAGAGGCACATTCTTCATGTTGACGCCGTAGTCCTTGAGGGTTTGCTTCATCCATAGCAATTGAGCACAACAGGATCCAGCAACAATGTACTCAGCTTCGGCAGTGGAGAGAGAAACACAATTCTGCTTCTTTGAGGACCAGCAGACTAATGATCTTCCGAGGAAATGGCAAGTGCGAGAAGTTGACTTGCGATCCACACGGTCACCAGCATAGTCAGAATCAGAATATCCCATGAGATGAAGATTTGAGCCCTTGGGGTACCATAATCCCAGTGTTGGTGTGTGAGCTAAGTATCGAGTCATAACCGAGCATAAAACCCTCATGTAGGTGTGCGAGTCCTTTTCGTAACCGAGCATAAAACCCTCATGTGCTTTAGGTGCAAATTTTGAGCTATGGTGAGGATCTCTAATCCAGCATTTTTCACTCAAGACTTTAAAGTAACTTACATTGGGTTTCTTGTTAGTGAGGAGTTCATATGAAGTTTTCTTGAGGAATTTGTGAAGATATACCCTGTTGATGATACGGCAAGCAGTGTTGATTGCTTCAGGCCAGAAACGATGAGGAGTCTGATATTCTTCAAGAATGGTTCGTGCCATCTCAACTAGAGTCCTGTTCTTTCTTTCGACGATGCCATTCTATTGAGGAGTATAAGGAGCAGACAATTCATGAGTAATACCAAGTTCATCAAGATAATCATCAAGACCTGTGTTTTTTTAATTCTGTCCCATTACCACTCCTGATGTGTTTGATCTTGACGCCGAAGTTCTTCGAGGCCCTTGAGGAAAATCGTTTGAAGACTTTCTGCACTTTAGTTTTATCCAGAATGATATGCACCCAGGTATATCTAGTGTAATCATAAACTATGACAAAGCCGTATAAAGATGCTGCATTTTTTAGAGTGGCATAATGAGTAGGTCCAAATAGATCAATGTGAAGCAATTCAAATGGACGAGTAGTAGTCATGATAGTCTTCGAGGGGTGTTTGGATGTGGTCATTTTTCCAGACTCACAAGCACCGGAGAGATGGTCCTTGAGGAATTTGACTGATTCGATGCCAATGACATTCTTCTTCTTTGCCAGCGTGTGCAGATTCCTCATGCCTGCATGACGAAGTCTTCGATGCCATAGCCAACCTTCTGAGGTTTTTGCTAGTAAGCATGTGGCTGGTTGAGGACCTGTGGAAAAATCAACAATGTACAAACCTCCTCTCCTTACACCTTCAAAGACTTTGGATCTGTGAGATTCCATGATGACAACACATCTACATTTTCCAAAGATAACAACCATATCAAGATCACAAAGCATTGAGACTGACATGAGGTTAAACCCAAGGGATTCAACAAGCATCACTTCGTCCATGTGCCTGTCCTTGGAGATAGCCACTTTGACAAGACCCAATACCTTGCTTTTACCTTTGTCAGCATAAGTGATTTGCTTCAGTGGTGATGGAGTCAGTGTCATATTCATCAGCAAGCTTTTATGACCAGTCATGTGGTATGTGCAATAATATTAAGAACCCACTCAGTACTCTTGGGTTTGTCATCCTGTAGATGAATTAGTACATCTTACAATCTCATATGCTTCAGACTTGAAGAATATGATATCAATTTCATGAGATAGGAATTTCATCATAAACAGTAAATTTGAGGACGTGTGAAATGTTATCATTTCATCAATGTTAGCTTGCGCCCAATCAAGCAATTTCCTCAAGTCTCCAGCAAATTCTTCTGATGATGATTTTCATCTGGAGACCTGACCTACAGAAGTGATTAGTTCATTTTCTTCACTATCCACATCTGAAGGGGTGGTAAAGAGGTCATCATCCTGCGAGCATCATATGAGAAAGGGGACATTGAAGCTAATGCACTTCTCTTCACAGTAGGGGGTTAGAGTACTCAAATGAATATGAAGAGAAGTTCTTTGAGGATTTATAAACATAATGATTTGATGAGTAATGCTCATATTCATATGCCTTGTAATTTCCCTGCATATCAGAAGCATTAGCACAAGTACGAGCATAGTTTTGACCAGTTGAGGATTTTGATCCTCTTGAAGACTTTGGTCCACCTGAGGAATTTGATCTGGGGTTCAGATTCTTCACGGGTGGTGTTATGAGGACATTCACTTGAAGATTTTCCAAATAGCTTTTGGGGACCCAGATTTTCCTCAAGGGTGTTCCATTCCTATAGTTAGTTCCAACATATCAAGCAAATACTTCACCAGATTGATTTTTGAATAGTTTATAGTTGGAGTCAAATGACTCATCGGAGGAATAGGATAACTCACATGCAAAGCCTGTTAGATTGAATGGATCAACATGAGGTCCTTTAGCAGCAACCCATGAGGTTTTGGGATACTGCTCAAGTTTTCTAGTATGATCCATCAACATTCAGTTTCCTTTCAAAAGCAATTCCTTCTTTCCTCGGGTTCCTATTCAAATTCCGCTTTTTGAGCACATCGCAAAGGGTTTGATGCCCTTTGGGACTTTTGTACATGCTTGTGACATACAATTCCTTTAGCCCTGCATTTTCGTCAGTAACATTTGTGGTTTCCTCAAGTGAGGAATTTGATACCACATGAGCAGTTGAAGAATTTGTAGCAATAGAAGCATTTCATGATTCTGGTGAAGAATTGGTAGTTTCACGTTCGATGCATTTAAGACATGGTGAAATGAATTCAACTTGAGCTGCACTGATCCATTGAGCAAGTAATGAATCATTTTCCATTCGAACTTCATCATGAGACATCCTCAACTTCTCAAGATCAAGTTTCCTTTGAAGAAATTCATAGGAATGTTTCTCATGATTAGCCAAGAGTGTGCCATGCCGATCTTGAAGATTATCAAATCTAGACTGAAGACTTTTCATATCTTCAGTGAGGATTTGGGTAAGATTCATTTCATCATTCAATAGGTCATCACTTCTGTCTAGCAATTTTTGAAGCTTTTCAAGGGCAGTTTGTTGTTTAGTTGCAATATTGGCAAGTTTACTATAACTGGGTTTTTTATAATCATCAGGTTCACAGTCACTAGAATAAGAGGAGGAAGTATCTTTCGATACCTTTGAACCTTTTGCCATGAAGCAATAGGTTGGAGCGAAGTCATCAACATAGTCATCAGTGTAGATGGCTTTGTCGTTTTCTTCAAGGTTGAAGATTGACTTGCTGACGAATGTGGTAGCCAGTGCAAGACCTTCCACACCAGACACCGAGTCTTCTTCAGATCCTTCCTCTTCATCACATTCCTCAAATTCTTTCTCAGAATCCATTTCCTTGCCAATGAGTGCCCGACTCTTTGTGAAACTAGTCTTCTTGTGCGCTAAGGACTTTGAGGATCAGGATTTTGAAGATTTCTTCTTCTTCTTCGAGTCATCAGCACTTTCATCCTTGTATTTCTTCTTATTTGATTCTTTCACCCATCGAGGACAATCAACAATATAGTGACCTGATTTCTTGCATTTGTGGCAGGTTCTTTTCTTGTAGTCCTCAGATGAAGATTCTGATTTCCTCATATCTCTTCTTGAAGATTTACCAAACTGGCCACGTCTTGTAAACTTTTGGAATTTCCTCACGAGCATTGCAAGCTCCTGTCCAAGTTCTTCAGGATCACCAATGCTGCAATCCGAGTCTTCTTCTTCAGATGAGGAAATTGCTTTGGCCTTCAGTGCATGAGGTCTAGAATAACTTGGTCCATACATATCTCTCTTTTCTTCCTGTTGGAATTCATGAGTATTGAGTCTTTCGAGTATATCAGCTGGACCAAGCATCTTATAGTCTGATATTTCTTGAATCATCAGAACCAAAGTGTCAAATGATGAATCCAAAGATCTTAGCAGTTTCTTCACAACTTCATGGCCAGTAATGTCTCGAGCTCCTAGTGCTTCTAGTTCATTTCAGATGCCAGTGAGGTGATCAAAGGTATCTTGGCAGCTTTCATTGTCAAGCCTCTTGAAGCGATTGAAGAGATTGCGAAGAACATCAACACGAGAGTCACGCTGAGTTGATATTCCTTCATTGACTTTGGACAACCTTTCCCAGATTTGTTTTGCTGAGCCCAAAGCACTCACTCTGTCATACCGACCTTTGCTCAGATGGCCATAGATAATATTCTTCGCTTGAGAATCAAGTTGTTTGAATTTCTTCACATCAGCGGCAGAGACAGTAGCAGCAATGGAGGGAACGCCATGTTCCATAATATACCAGAGATTACTGTCAATTTCTTGAAGATGCATGTGCATATTGGTCTTCTAGTAGGGGAAGTCCTTTCCTTCGAAAGTAGGGCATCTTGCAGTAACCTTGATCATGCCTGCAGTCGACATAACTAAAACTCGAGGTGGTTAAACCAAAATCACACAGAACAAGGGAGTACCTTGCTCTGATGCGAATTGAAAGTGCGTTATATCGACTAGAGGGGGGGGGGGTGAATAGGAGATTTTTAGAATTTCATCACTGAGGAAATTCCTTTTGAGGAAATTTCTCATAGATGGATAACTTGCAGCGGAAACAACAAAGGATCAGGAGTGCAAAGTATTACAACATCAATTTTCTTGATGAGGATTACGAAAAACAGTTTGCACAGTACGTAGGCACAGAGTAAGCAGGTGAGGATTAACTAGTGTGAACAATTTGAGGTTGAGGAAATTCAGAGAAAGTCTTCAACAAATTATTCAACCAGAGACAATGAAAATCTTCAACATACAATATTGAGGAATTGAAAGAGTTGATGAAATAGAACCAATATCACAGTGAAGACAATTGTTGATAACCCAGTTCCAACTGTTGTGACAGTCATACGCCTGGTTTGGAGCGGCTTGGTATTGAAACCAAAGGACACACAGTCCCGGGACACACAGTCCCTACCGTATTCTCCTTGAGCTAAGGACACACAGTCCTCGCCCGACACTCGTGGTAAGTCTTCAGGAAAGACTTCCAAACCCTCACAAACTCGGTCACCCGGCGATCCACAATTGACTGCTCGATTGCTCTAGACCATGATGCCTAATCATCTGGAGGATGCACAGTCCTCAAAGGTAAAAGACTTCAGTTCCACACAGGAACAAATTCTTCAGTGATGTTCAATCACTTGATTTTTGGTTTGTGGTTTGGTGTTTGGGGTATTTCCTCGTTGATGATTTACTCTCGAAGACTCTGAGGAATTTGGGTTTCTCTAAATGACAAGTGTCAGTTTATCGCGGAGCAGCCAACCAGCTAATGGTTGTGGGGGTGGCTATTTATAGCCTCGGAGCATTCCGACATGATTTGACATTAATGCCCTTAAATATTATGACCGTTGGTGTGGATAAGATCGGTGAGGTGGCGCGAATCGCGACAACGGTCGGGACTCTAACCTGTGAGATTCCTCATGTCTCTCATATTCCTCACTTGAGGCTTTTTTAGGTTTAGGCTTGGGTTGAGCATCATGAGAAAATTCATTCGGTAGTGTTACCTTGACCCCCTTTAACAGTACGGTGTTCCTATGACTCAAGAGTGAAGAAAATGAAACTGAAAGAATAAATCTTCACGCTTCAAAGTCTTCGGACTGATTTTCTTCAGGACACACGGAGTTCCTCATCTTCATGAGGAATATCAATTTCATCGCAATTTTTTCGCGATTCAAATCTTCAGCATAAGACCAATTTCTTCAGCCGAAGATATACAATTTTAGGGATCGATATTCATCCTATAACTCAAACTCCTCAGTGACTTATAGATCCTGTGTACACTCATGAACATATTAGATACTTAACCTATAAGTCTTCTAACCACCAAAATAACTAAGGGCACTAGATGCACTTACACTTGTCCTCCGTACCTTTCTTCTCTATTCCCTTCATTTTTAGATATAAATTTTTTGAAAGATTTCGTAATGCAAACTTCATACATGTGTATTTTAAAGTGTATATTTACTTATTTTGTTTTGTATGTAGTCCATACTAAAATTTATAAAAAACTTATATTTAAACACGAAGGGAATCAGTCGTCAGCGATGTTGTAGACGTCCGCAGGAGGAGGTGGTTCGACGTCGGAGCTGTCAGAGTGAGCCCCATCGGAGGAGGAGGAATCACACAGGACGATGCCTTGCATGCGTAGGATGATGCGGTCTTACTTATGCTTGAGCTTGGCCAACCTTGTCGCCTCCGCCGCTGCCTTTGCCGCCTCCGCTCGGATTGTTGAACTTCGAGCTTGAGCTATTCGGCGTTGATCCTATGGAGCCGCCGGTCGCCCATCTCCGCTGTGGTTTGTGACCGACGGTACACCCACTGAAGCAGACACTCCTCGTCGGGCACCGGTATCACGCGACGATGTCGGGCAAACTATGCGGCCTCGTTCGACTTGCCCCTCCTCTCGCTTGCTGTCTGCCTCTCGCGGTGGGCGACATGTGCCTTCGACTACAGAGTCTGCATCTGTGGCACCGACGGAGTAGACACTAGAACCCACCGCTACTCGCATGGAGCAGCGGCCGGAGGTGGAGGAGGCCTCATAACCCACAAGTATAGGGGATCACGACAATCTTCACAAGTAGTATTTCATCCCAATTTATTGATCCGATGCAACGGGAGTCAAAGAATATTTATTGGCCTTGATAGTTGAGTTGTCAATTGAACCTCACCTCGAATATCTCTCTGCAGAAAGGATTTAGTAGCACGTCAAATGATAGTAGTAACAGTAGCAATTGAGTAACACGTGTGTGATGTTTACTACACAACATTCTTCTTGTAGACTCGTGTTGGGCCTCCAAGCGCAGAGTTTTGTAGGACAATAGCAAGTTTGTCTCAAGTGGATGACCTAAGGTTTATCAATCCTTGGGAGGTGTAGGATGAAGATGGTCTCTGTCAAACAACCCTGCAATCAAATAACAAAGATTCTCTCGTGTCCCCAACACACCCAACAAAAAAGGTAAACTGTATAGGTGCACTAGTTCGGTGAAGACATGGTGATACAAGTGTAATATGGATGGTAGATTGTCACATCCCTAACCCTTAAGCAAGATAGCATTGTGCTCATGTCTTCTTTGCATTTGCATCTAAGAAGTTTCAACAAAAACAACAAAGTGGCAAAGGAAAAACTCAAAACCCTAGCCACCATTTCAATCACAAGAAAATTTCAACTAGTTCAAAATCAATGAACGCAAAATGGCCTCAAGAAATGTTCAAACTTTCTGATAAATCATGAAAGTAAATGAGCATTGGAGAAAACTATTTTCTTGACACTTTAAGCATTTTAAATAAATGCAAAAGCCACTGGTTTCAAATTTAAAATTTGAAATCAGAAACTATAATTTTCCAAAAATGTTGAAAGTCTTGGAAATGAGTGGGGATATTATAACAAATATTTCAGGAGGTCTAAAATAGTTTTTACTTTTTGTTTTGGAGCTGAAATAATTAGCAAAGCAATAAATAGCAAAACAGAAAAACAAAAACAGAGAAAATGGGAAAAAACTTACCTGTCGCCTAAGCCTGGCCCGGCCCATCTCCCCGCTCGTCCCCTCCCTCGCGCCAGTAGGCAGCAGGAGGTGGCCGCCGCCCCCTCCGGCGCGGCCACGCACCTGCGTGCCTGCCTGGCCGCCGGTTCACGCTGGCGACGACGGGGATAAGCTCCCCAGAGCTTCCCCTATCCATTCCCCGCCTCGGTTCTTCCCCTCCTCCCGGATCCCCTCCTTCTCCCTGCTGCCGCCATTAGAGCCGAGCTCGAGCTCTTGCTGGCCGTGCCCCTGGCCACAGGATCCCCTCCCAGAGAACGCCATTAGCTCCGCCTCGTCGCCCTGGTCGTCTCTGCAGAAGCCGAAGCCTCCTCGAGCTCTGCAACGCCCGCAACGCCGTCGTCTTCCTCCTCCGGCCGCGGGACCTCTCCCGTCGATTCGCCGCCCCCAGGCCTTCCCCGAGCCGTGTGAGCTCTGCTCTGCACTCCCTGTGAGCATGCGGTCGTTTTCCCTAAGTTTTCCCCGTCGATCCCCTCCTCTAGCCCTAGTTTCACCGGAGCCCGACGAGGACCGCCGCTGCCGCTCGTCGCCGGTAGCCCTCCGATGATCAGCTCGTCCTTCCGAGAGCACCAGCAGCTCCAGGACGACGCGTAGATGCCGTAGCAGCTAAGAACCAAGCGTAGATCCCCCTAATTCAAAGACCCCGAGGACGCCCGAGCTTCGGCCGCCGCTCCGGCTCGTCGCCGACGCCTCTTCCGGCGACCCTAGCCTCCCAAGTTGGTCCTGCCAGATCGGCCACTTCGCGAGCATGCTGTAGCTGCCAACCGCGTGCGTTTTGGTGCTGTGCAGCGCCGTCTTGGTCGCCTCCGGCGAGCCCTCCGCCGCGGGTCTGGTCGCCGGCGACCACCCTCCGGTGGACGTCGACGTGGCCGACCATTAGGGCGTAATCCCCCTCCCCTCAGTCGCTGACAGAGGGCCCCACGCCTGGTCAAACCCTAATTAGGGGCTGGTCAGCGCGGGATTAGTCCCAGAGAGGCTGACCAGTGGGGCCCCCCTGTCAGGTTTGACCTGAATAGGTCGGCTGACCTGCTGACGTCAGCCTGATGCAATAAATGGAATTTCCAGTATAAAACTAATTCAGGAAATTGCTAAAAATTGCAAAAATCATAGAAATTAATCTGTAACTCCAATGAAAATAAATTATATATGAAAAAGTATCAAAAAAATTCAAGGATTCTGATTAAGCTATTTTCAACTATGTTTGAAAAAGTTACAGGACCCTAATTTGTGAAATAAGGAATAATTCAATTCTTTTAATCACTTTATAAATGGAATTTGCAAAAATATCCAAATTTCATTATAAATGAAATGATCACACACTGCCCTAGATATAAATCAGTACCATAACATGACATTTCATGCATGTTAACATTAAGTTGATCTGAGCATCAGGTCGAAACAATTAAACCGGTATCCGAGAATACCCGTTTGAATTGCTATTCGAATGTGATTCAAATCAACTCTAAACCTAAAACATCTTGATTATAATAACTTATCACTTTGCATTCTCATGCCATGCTCATGCATCATTTTGATTGCATATGATTGTTATTGAATGTTGCCATTCATTTCGGTAGGCTCCGCACCCTCGGATTCCATCGAATATCCGTCTGATGGATATCGTTCCTCCTCTGAGCAACAAGGCAAGCAACCCTTTTGATCATCCCGATAAATCCCATGTTCTTGCTCCTGCACCTAATTATTGCATTAGGATCAAATGCTTCAACTGCTTTTGCCACAATAGTTGGACCCACTTCCTTTGCATGACCTAATCTTGTCACAGTAAATAGCCAAACCTTGCAACCTAGCATACCTGGTAGTTGCTTGAGCTATGATGTGCCTTATCCTGCTATGCATGCTATGCTTAGAGTTGTGTATGGTCTGTCATCTGGGAGATGAACAGAAATGTGGAATGTGTTCGGTGAGCAAAGGTTGTGTGTTGAACTTGATTTGGTAAAGGTACCGGTGAAAGGCTGTGTAGGAGTACATGGCGGGTTGTTTCATTGGAACCGTCCTTAGGAACTGAGTTCCGTGTATGTAATCCAAGACTAGATACTACCACATGCTGGGCCCTCAAATATGACCCCGCTCGGCCTATTAATCGCGTAGTACTCGGTCCAGGAGTTGCAAGTAGTTTCTGGTGTTTATAGTAATGCTGGAGGCCGTGCATGGTGCTGACCTGAGAGGTGGGCCGTGATGCGGTAGGCAGTGGCACGGTGTACCAAGTGGCACCCGGATGGTGGGCTTGGGAACCCTGCGCACATTGTTTGAGGCCGTGGTGGAAACCTCGGCCGGACTTCCGTACGGGTTACTCTCAGATAGGCGATAAACCTAGACTAGGTACTAGTGTGGTTAACGGTCGTGGCCGACTCCCTCGCTGGGCTTCCGCTTGAAGGTTGCCGAGGTGCATGACGTGCACATAGCGATAAGTGGCGAGAGCGTGTGTGACGAAGTACACCCCTGCAGGGTTATGATCTATTCGAATAGCCGCGTCCGCGGATATGGACTACTTGGAGACATATGTTGTTCATAGATAACTTCAATGGATACTCATAAAATTGTCCAGATAAGCGTGAGTGTCGTGGACGGCATTTCCGTATGGAGACGGAATGATTCCACGATAGTGTATTTTTGTGGTGTTAGTGGACTCGTGTGCGAGAAATCAAGTTGTCAAAACTAATTTCAAAATGCAAGTTGTCTAGCCACGAGTCAAATGCTGGCTTTCCGCATGAAACCCCACAATACCTTTTGATACCTTGCATGAGTAGTTAGTTCTCCTAAAGTTTTGCTGAGTACCTTCGTACTTATGTTTGCTTAATAAATGTTGCAGAGGTTGCTAATGACCCTAATGGAGGGTTCTTCGTAGACATCGACGACGACGAGTAGCTGGTGTTCCAGCTACGATCTGGCCCTACGTCGGCTCTGTAGTATAGTCAGGCCATGTGCCTTCTAGTTGCACTGTCTGAACCCAGACAGTTTATAACTCTTCCGCTGGCTTGTAATTGTATGACTGCTATTACGGGTCATGAGACCCTTGATGTATAATATTATGTGTGTGGCTCTTCTGAGCCTCTTAAATAAAGGTTGTATGTTTATGGTTATGTTGTGATGCCATCGATGTATCTATACATATCGGTATGCCATGCGTACGTGTGTCGTACTTGATATGTATGGGGTTCGATTACCTAGTCGTGAACTTTAGTAGCACCCCTTACAAGGAAATGCCCCTTTGTGATCCAACGAGCCTTGGTAGTTCGCTACTGCTCCGGACACATTGGTTGACCGGCATGTGTCCTTCTTAGCTGCTGTGTCTGTCCCCTTTGGGGAAATGTCACGCGATGTAATGGAGTCCTTGTAGCTTGCTACGACTCGTCTACACTCGCTGATGACCGACACCTGCTTTGTTGGGTCATGTATGCCTGTCCTTGTGCGGTACTGCCACTTTGGTTGATAACTAGACATGTCGATCCGGGTTCTTTGACATTGGATTGCTAGCGACACTATCGCATACGTGAGTCAAAAGACGCAAACGGTCCCGGCTAAGGTAAGGCTGCAGCCGTGGAGTTAACCGTGCGTGAGACCACAAAGGGATGCGATGTGTTACAAGCTGGATTCCTATGGCTTACGATCGGGGTCCCGACAGCGTTGGTATCAGAGCCTGACTGACTGTAGGATTACTAAGCCAAACTGGTCGAAGTTGAGTCTAGAATTTCTTAGTTATATATAAGGGAATTGTTTGTGGAAGGGAACGTAATACTCTTGTTCTCTTCTCAAGATATTCTATTCTGGTCAGCCTCGTCTTTTCTGCGGGAATTAAGGACTAGGTTACTCATCTTCTCCTAGGCTCGTATTTCTGATCGGTAGATTATAGGACTACGGGTCAAGAGATATTGGGTTTCTTTTATTCCTAGGAAGCAGGAAGTAAGTTTGGTGACCAGAGAGTTGAACTTGATAGTTGAGTGGTTACGTTATTCCACTTTGGGTTGTCTCAAATTTGTTTTGAGCATTTACAGCCGTTATGCTGCCCAATTTTTGCATTCAGAGCTCTAATGCTTTTGCATTACTCTCTATTTACAGATGCCTGGCCGTCCTTCTCGCCAGGTGGTACGTCTGACCAGGTGCATTGATGTGCCGGGTCATACGGCCATGCTGGTCAGGGTGATGTTGGTGTGCGGTTACCGCTGGTACCCCGAGTACACAGTGGAGGAACAGTACCGAGACTTCAA
The DNA here is from genome assembly GCF_904849725.1 of Hordeum vulgare subsp. vulgare. NCBI lineage: Eukaryota > Viridiplantae > Streptophyta > Magnoliopsida > Poales > Poaceae > Hordeum > Hordeum vulgare. Next base: position 375,974,443 of record NC_058523.1, read on the forward strand.
CCAGAGCCAGTACATTTGCACTGTTAGGGTATTTCCAGATTACCCTGGAGCTGAGGAGCCAATCCATTGGTCCTATGGGTTGGGGGTCACCGTTGACATGGCAGTACAGGATGTTGCCTATTCAATGCTGACTATTATGAGAGCGAGACATGCACTGCTGCAGAATTCAGAGTTCTGCTATGTTCCGGCCTCTCAGCCTGGTGAAGAGGGATACCTCAGTGGAGTCTATTTTGATTCTTCTATGGAGGATCCACTTCTGCAGTCCACTGTTGAGATGCTAGAGAACAGAGACAAGGATGCTCGTGCTCTCCGCATGGAGCTTTATGCTACCCGTGCCCATCTGTGGACAGCTTTGACGCAGCTGGCACCGGTAGTCCAGACAGGGTATGGAGAGATGGAGATGCTGAACCCTGTTAGGACCCATCTTCCGGCCCACGTTGACTGGCCAGCTATAGGAGGAGTCACACCTCTTCGGGGACCCCTCTTACCACCAGTCAGGGGACCAAGGCCACATCCGTGTCCTTATGGATCCCAGGGATCTCAGGCTAGAGTGTTTCCTGATCCGCAGGTTGAGCTTCCAGGTCATGGAGGTAATCTCTATGAGATGTTCTATGCGGATGCCTGAGCTGTGAGCGGAAGGATAGTATGGTAGTAGCCGTATGTTCACAGTCCTGCGTGACTTGTGGAGTATGGTAGTAATGTGAAACGAATTCCGGAGGCCTAGATAAATAATGTATAGGAAGCTTGTAAGCCTCTGATGAGTAGTTCCACCATTTCAGTAGTTTGCTCTTCGAGTAAGTTTGTACTAAACTATGTAAGGGTGTGTATGAACCATGGTGTATATATAGCAGTTGCTTGTTACCATGTTGTTCGGATATTCATTTCCGCATTCCGTGTGTTCAGTACATTCTTAATCCATAGCTAGTATTGATATGATATTGGTCTAAGCTATGAGTTTGCTTGTCAAGATGGTGTTCACCAGGTTGAACCGTGCCCCTGCTCATGAGCAAGGTGAGGGTAGTCAAGCGTCGCAGGAAGACCTGCCTCACCCACCTTCTCTGGCAGAAGTGATTCTTGAGGCAGAAAGAAACAAAAGGGAGACCAACCGACTGCCAGAGCGTATTGAGCAGAATACGGCTCGACAGCCTAGGAATGCTGCAGTGTCCCTCAATGACTTTGTGAAGCTGAATCCTCCAAAGTTTCATCATTCCGTCGATCCCCTCGACGCTGATGACTGGCTGTGCAACATTTCACGCAAGATTCGCTCCGCGAATGTGTCTGAGGCCGACAAGGTGACCTTCGCGACGTATTTCCTGGAGGGACCCGCCAATCTGTGGTGGGAGAATTTTGAAGCTATGCGTCCTGCTGAACCAGTGGCCACGTGGGCAGACTTCAGCGCAGCTTTCCGTCTGCACCATATTCCAGAGGGCCTGATGGACAGAAAGAGAGAGGAGTTATGTGCCTTCACTCAGGGCAAGTTGTCTGTGGATGCCTATAGCCGCGAGTTCGGTAACCTCGCCCGCTATGCAACAGAGGAGGTGTCTACTAACGCCAAGAAGCAAGCAAGATTCCGTAAGGGTCTGAGCCCTGAGCTCCGTCGAGACCTACGCCTCCATGAGTGTGCAAGCTTTCAAGCCCTGGTCAACAAAGCGATCAGTGCGGAGACTGGTCATACTAACTTCGAAGCCACAAGGAAGCACTCCCGTGACTTTGGCTCATCTTCTGGTTCCGCGTTTCCAAAACGCAGGCTGTGGGTTCCAAACAGTTCTCTGCTGCAAAGATACACTCCGAGAACATCCTACGTGGCGCCTCAGACGAATCAGGCCAACCCTCCATCAAAAGCTTATGGTGGTCCAGCTAGCAATGCTGCACCACGTGCCAACCAGGTGATATGCTACAAGTGTGGAGAACCAGGGCATTATTCCCGTGAGTGTCCTCAAAATGTGGGTGCCAAGCAACCCGGAAAGTCCGTCGGGCAGGCCAAGTCGGGCAAAGCATTTTATGTGAAGCCAACTCCTGCACGTGGCCGTGTGAACTATGTGTCAGCAGAAGAAGCTGCAGAGGATCCCGACGTCATGCTGGGTACGCTTCTTGTTAATCATCACCCAGCGCCCGTTCTCTTTGACACTGGGTCTTCTCATTCCTTCATTTCAGAAAGTTATGCACAGTTGCATAACATGTCATTTTGTGATATGCCAATCCCATTGGTTGTCGAAACCCCTGGTAGTAAATGGCAAACCTCTAGGATAACCTATGACAATGAGATTCTAGTAGACAGGCTAGTTTTTCTAGCCTCATTGATAGCATTGAAATCTTCGGATATTAATATCATCTTGGGCATGGACTGGATGTCAGCTCACTATGCCAAGATTGATACTCAATCTAGAAATGTCCAGCTTACCCATTCCTCGGGTGAGATAGTAAATGTCTCTACTCGAGTTGCCAAATGCCAGCTCTATTCCCTAAATGCCAACCCTCTTCCGGAACTTGAAGACATTCCGATAGTCCGTGACTTCCCGGATGTTTTTCCATAGGAACTGCCAGGAATTCCACCGGACAGAGATGTAGAGTTTGTGATAGATCTTGTTCCGGGAACTGTCCCAATAGCCAGAAGACCTTATAAGATGGCACCCCTAGAGCTAGCCGAACTTAAGAAGCAATTAGATGAGGCCTTGAACAAAGGTTTGATTCGTCCTAGCTCTTCTCCTTGGGCTTGTCCCGTCCTCTTCGTCAAGAAGAAAGACGGAACGTATCGGATGGTTGTAGATTACCGACCAGTTAACCTGGTCACCATAAAGAACAAGTATCCGCTCCCCAGGATCAACGATCTGTACGATCAGCTCGCTGGATCCTCAGTCTTCTCCAAAATGGATTTGAGGTTGGGATACCATCAAATCAAGATTAAGAACGGGGACATTCCAAAAACGGCCTTTGTTACTCGTTATGGCCAATATGAGTACACCGTTATGTCCTTTGGTTTAACCAATGCCCCAGCCACCTTCTCTCGGCTGATGAATTCAATCTTTATGGAGTATTTGGATAAATTCGTCGTAGTATACCTCGATGATATTCTCATATACTCAAAGAATGAACAAGAACATGCCGAGCATCTAAGGCTGGTATTGATGAAACTTCGAGAGCGTCGCCTTTATGCCAAATTTTCAAAATGTGAATTCTGGTTACCAGTAGTGACCTATCTAGGCCACGTAATCTCTTGTAAGGGTATTGCTGTCAATGCCGAGAGAGTTCAAGCTGTCCTTGATTGGACTCAACCTGAATCGGTTAAGCAAGTTAGGAGTTTTCTTGGTCTAGCGAGCTATTGCTGCCGCTTCGTCGAGAATTTTTCCAAGGTTGCAAAGCCTCTGACTGAACTCCTCAAGAAGGATAAAAAGTTCGAGTGGACACCACAGTGTGAGAATAGTTTTCAGGAACTGAAAAGACGCCTGACTTCCGCACCTGTGTTGCTACCACCAGATTTTTCTAAGGACTTTGTTATCTATTGCGACGCCTCGCGACAAGGATTAGGTTGCATTCTCATGCAAGATCGTCATGTGATCGCATACGCATCTCGACAGTTGCGTCCACATGAGGATAATTATCCCACACATGACCTTGAGCTTGCAGCTGTGGTCCATGCACTAAAAACCTGGCGACATTACCTTCTGGGTAATCGTTGCGAAATATTCATTGATCACCAAAGTCTGAAATATATCTTCACCCAGCCGGATTTGAATCTCACGCAAAGACGGTGGGTTGAGTTGATCTCGGATTACGACTTAGGGGTAACTTACACCCCGGGGAAGGCCAATGTTATGGCCGATGCACTAAGTTGTAAATCTTATTGTAACAATTTGATGCTACAACAAGGTCAACCACATCTCCATGAGGACTTTCGGAAGTTGAATCTTCATATTGTTCCTCAAGGATTCCTTTCTACCCTGGTGGCGAAGCCTACTCTTAAGGATCAAATTATAGCTGGCCAAAAGCGTGACAAGGGTATATCACGGATCAAGGAGAATATTTTTAGCGGAAACGCTAAAGAATTTTCCATGAATGATCAAGGTGTGGTGTTCTTCCAGAATCGTTTAGTGGTTCCTAAGAACCAACATCTAAGGCAGTTAATCCTTAAGGAGGCTCATGATTCCCCTCTCACCATTCATCCTGGTAGTACTAAGATGTATCAGGACCTACGCCAGAGGTTTTGGTGGACTAGGATGAAGAGAGAAATTGCTGAGTTCGTTGCTAACTGCGATGTTTGTCGTCGAGTTAAGGCAGAACATCAAAGGCCTGCTGGCACCCTTCAACCTTTAGCTATTCCTGAATGGAAATGGGATAAAGTTAGCATGGATTTCATTACCGGATTTCCCAAGACCAAGAAAGGAAATAATGCTATCTTTGTGGTCATTGACCGTCTTTCCAAAGTGGCTCATTTTCTTCCTGTTCGTGAGAGTATAACAGCTAGCCAGCTAGCAGAGTTATATATCTCTCGAATAGTGTCTCTTCATGGTGTTCCCCTGGAAATTAACTCGGACCGTGGAAGTATCTTTACTTCTCGCTTCTGGGAAAGTTTTCAGAATGCCATGGGGACTCACTTATCTTTTAGCACTGCTTTCCATCCCCAATCAAGTGGTCAAGTAGAAAGAGTGAATCAAATTCTAGAAGATATGCTCCGAGCTTGTGTTATATCGTTCGGTATGAATTGGGAGAAGTGTCTTCCATTCGCCGAATTCGCTTATAACAACAGTTATCAATCAAGCTTGGGCAAAGCCCCTTTTGAAGTTCTCTATGGGCGAAGATGTCGAACACCTCTTAATTGGTCAGAAACCGGAGAGAGGCAACTCTTTGGCCCGGACATGATCCAGGATGCAGAAGAGCAGGTTCGCATTATTCGTGAAAAGTTGAAAACAGCCCAGTCTCGTCAAAAGAGCCAATATGATCGTCATCATAAGGCCGTGACCTTTGAAGTTGACGAGAAGGCTTACCTTCGGGTTACACCTTTGAAGGGTACCCATCGATTCGGTATCAAGGGAAAATTGGCTCCTCGTTACATTGGACCTTTTCGCATTCTTGCCAAACGAGGAGAAGTTGCCTACCAGTTGGAACTTCCTCCGCATCTTTCCAAGGTTCATGATGTTTTCCACGTCTCGCAACTCAGGCGTTGCTTTTCGGATCCTATCCGTGAAGTGGACCACGAAACGCTTGATCTACAAGATAACCTTTCTTACCGAGAATACCCCGTGCGTATTCTTGATCAAGCTGAGCGTACCACTCGACATCAAAACCTCAAGTTTCTTAAAGTTCAATGGTCAAATCATTCTGAAAAGGAGGCAACCTGGGAAAGAGAGGATCGTCTCCGACTCGAATATCCTGCATTATTCCCGACGACTTCTAAATCTCGGGACGAGATTCTTTTGAGTGGGGGTGAGTTGTCACATCCCTAACCCTTAAGCAAGATAGCATTGTGCTCATGTCTTCTTTGCATTTGCATCTAAGAAGTTTCAACAAAAACAACAAAGTGGCAAAGGAAAAACTCAAAATCCTAGCCACCTTTTCAATTAAAGGAAATTTCAACTAGTTCAAAATCAATGAACCCAAAATGGCCTCAAGAAATGTTCAAACTTTCTGATAAATCATGAAAGTAAATGAGCATTGGAGAAAACTATTTTCTTGACACTTTAAGCATTTTAAATAAATGCAAAAGCCACTGGTTTCAAATTTAAAATTTGAAATCAGAAACTATAATTTTCCAAAAATGTTGAAAGTCTTGGAAATGAGTGGGGATATTATAACAAATATTTCAGGAGGTCTAAAATAGTTTTTACTTTTTGTTTTGGAGCTGAAATAATTAGCAAAGCAATAAATAGCAAAACAGAAAAACAAAAACAGAGAAAATGGGAAAAAACTTACCTGTCGCCTAAGCCTGGCCCGGCCCATCTCCCCGCTCATCCCCTCCCTCGCGCCAGTAGGCAGCAGGAGGTGGCCTCCGCCCCCTCCGGCGCGGCCACGCACCTGCGTGCCTGCCTGGCCGCCGGTTCGCGCTGGCGACGACGGGGATAAGCTCCCCAGAGCTTCCCCTATCCATTCCCCGCCTCGGTTCTTCCCCTCCTCCCGGATCCCCTCCTTCTCCCTGCTGCCGCCATTAGAGCCGAGCTCGAGCTCGAGCTGGCCATGCCCCTGGCCATAGGATCCCCTCCCAGAGCACGCCATTAGCTCCGCCTCGTCGCCCTGGTCATCTCTGCAGAAGCCGAAGCCTCCTCGAGCCCTGCAACGCCCGCAACGCCGTCGTCTTCCTCCTCCGACCGCCGGACCTCTCCCGTCAATTCGTCGCCCCCAGGCCTTCCCCGAGCCGTCTGAGCTCTGCTCTGCACTCCCTGTGAGCATGCGGTCGTTTTCCCTAAGTTTTCCCCGTCGATCCCCTCCTCTAGCCCTAGTTTCACCGGAGCCCGACGAGGACCGCCGCTGCCGCTCGTCGCCGGTAGCCCTCCGATGATGAGCTCGTCCTTCCGAGAGCACCAGGAGCTCCAGGACGACGCGTAGATGCCGTAGCAGCTAAGAACCAAGCGTAGATCCGCCTAATTCAAAGACCCCGAGGACGCCCGAGCTTCGGCCGTCGCTCCGGCTCGTCGCCGATGCCTCTTCCGGCGACCCTAGCCTCCCCAGTTGGTCCTGCCAGATCGGCCACTTCGCGAGCATGCTGTAGCTGCCAACCGCGTGCGTTTTGGTGCTGTGCAGCGCCGTCTAGGTCGCCTCCGGCGAGCCCTCCACCGCGGGTCTGGTCGCCGGCGACCACCCTCCGGTGGACGTCGACGTGGCCGACCATTAGGGCGTAATCCCCCTCCGCTCAGTCGCTGACAGAGGGCCCCACGCGTGGTCAAACCCCAATTAGGGGCTGGTCAGCGCGGGATTAGTCCCAGAGAGGCTGACCAGTGGGGCCCCCTGTCAGGTTTGACCTGAACAGGTCGGCTGACCTGCTGACGTTAGCCTGATGCAATAAATGGAATTTCCAGTATAAAACTAATTCAGGAAATTGCTAAAAATTGCAAAAATCATAGAAATTAATCTGTAACTCCAATGAAAATAAATTATATATGAAAAAGTATCAGAAAAATTCAAGGATTCTGATTATGCTATTTTCAACTATGTTTGAAAAAGTTACAGGACCCTAATTTGTGAAATAAGGAATAATTCAATTCTTTTAATCACTTTATGAATGGAATTTGCAAAAATATCCAAATTTCATTATAAATGAAATGATCACACACTGCCCTAGATATAAATCAGTACCATAACATGACATTTCATGCATGTTAACATTAAGTTGATCTGAGCATCAGGTCGAAACAATTAAACCGGTATCCGAGAATACCCGTTTGAATTGCTATTCGAATGTGATTCAAATCAACTCTAAACCTAAAACATCTTGATTATAATAACTTATCACTTTGCATTCTCATGCCATGCTCATGCATCATTTGGATTGCATATGATTGTTATTGAATGTTGCCATTCATTTCGGTAGGCTCCGCACCCTCGGATTCCATCGAATATCCGTCTGATGGATATCGTTCCTCCTCTGAGCAACAAGGCAAGCAACCCTTTTGATCATCCCGATAAATCCCATGTTCTTGCTCCTGCACCTAATTATTGCATTAGGATCAAATGCTTCAACTGCTTTTGCCACAATAGTTGGACCCACTTCCTTTGCATGACCTAATCTTGTCACAGTAAATAGCCAAACCTTGCAACCTAGCATACCTGGTAGTTGCTTGAGCTATGATGTGCCTTATCCTGCTATGCATGCTATGCTTAGAGTTGTGTATGGTCTGTCATCTGGGAGATGAACAGAAATGTGGAATGTGTTCGGTGAGCAAAGGTTGTGTGTTGAACTTGATTTGGTAAAGGTACCGGTGAAAGGCTGTGTAGGAGTACATGGCGGGTTGTTTCATTGGAACCGTCCTTAGGAACTGAGTTCCGTGTATGTAATCCAAGACTAGATACTACCACATGCTGGGCCCTCAAATATGACCCCGCTCGGCCTATTAATCGCGTAGTACTCGGTCCAGGAGTTGCAAGTAGTTTCTGGTGTTTATAGTAATGCTGGAGGCCGTGCATGGTGCTGACCTGAGAGGTGGGCCGTGATGCGGTAGGCAGTGGCACGGTGTACCAAGTGGCACCCGGATGGTGGGCTTGGGAACCCTGCGCACATTGTTTGAGGCCGTGGCGGAAACCTCGGTCGGACTTCCGTACGGGTTACTCTCAGATAGGCGATAAACCTGGACTAGGTACTAGTGTGGTTAACGGTCGTGGCCGACTCCCTCGCTGGGCTTCCGCTTGAAGGTTGCCGAGGTGCATGACGTGCACATAGCGATAAGTGGCGAGAGCGTGTGTGACAAAGTACACCCCTGCAGGGTTATGATCTATTCGAATAGCCGCGTCCGCGGATATGGACTACTTGGAGATATATGTTGTTCATAGATAACTTCAATGGCTACTCATAAAATTGTCAAGATAGGCGTGAGTGTCGTGGACGGCATTTCCGTATGGAGACGGAATGATTCCACGATAGTGTATTGTTGTGGTGTTAGTGGACTCGTGTGCGAGAAATCAAGTTGTCAAAACTAATTTCAAAATGCAAGTTGTCTAGCCACGAGTCAAATGCTGGCTTTTCGCATGAAACCCCACAATACCTTTTGATACCTTGCATGAGTAGTTAGTTCTCCTAAAGTCTTGCTGAGTACCTTCGTACTCATGTTTGCTTAATAAATGTTGCAGAGGTTGCTAATGACCCTAATGGAGGGTTCTTCGTAGACATCGACGACGACGAGTAGCTGGTGTCCCAGCTACGATATGGCCCTACGTCGGTTCTGTAGTATAGTCAGGCCATGTGCCTTCTAGTTGCACTGTCTGAACCCAGACAGTTTATAACTCTTCCGCTAGCTTGTAATTGTATGACTCCTATTACGGGTCATGAGACCCTTGATGTATAATATTATGTGTGTGGCTCTTCTGAGCCTCTTAAATAAAGGTTGTATGTTTATGGTTATGTTGTGATGCCATCGATGTATCTATACATATCGGTATGCCATGCTTATGTGTGTCGTACTTGATATGTATGGGGTTCGATTACCTAGTCGTGAACTTTAGTAGCACCCCTTACAAGGAAATGCCCCTTTGTGATCCAACGAGCCTTGGTAGTTCGCTACTGCTCCGGACACATTGGTTGACCGGCATGTGTCCTTCTTAGCTGCTGTGTCTGTCCCCTTTGGGGAAATGTCACGCGATGTAATGGAGTCCTTGTAGCTTGCTACGACTCGTCTACACTTGCTGATGACCGACACCTGCTTTGTTGGGTCATGTATGCCTGTCCTTGTGCGGTACTGCCACTTTGGTTTATAACTAGACATGTCGATCCGGGTTCTTTGACATTGGATTGCTAGCGACACTATCGCATACGTGAGTCAAAAGACGCAAACGGTCCCGGCTAAGGTAAGGCTGCAGCCGTGGAGTTAACCGTGCGTGAGACCACAAAGGGATGCGATGTGTTACAAGCTGGATTCCTATGGCTTAGGATCGGGGTCCCGACATAGATATAGGTTTTTGTAATCTGAAAATATAAAAATAGGAAGGTAACAAATAGTAAACACTGAGCAAAACATTGAATAAATGCTTGGAAACAAGGCCTAGGGTCCATACTTTCACTAGTGCAAGTTCTCTCTACAATAATAACATAGTTGAATCATATATAAACCCCTCGGTGAGACAAAGAGTTCACTCCAAAGTCAAAAATAGCAGAGAACAAACAAAGAAATTATTGTAGGGTACGAAACCACCTCAAAGTTATATTTTCTGATCAATCTTATGAGTTATCTCTATAGGTGTCAAGAACATCCCTAGAGTTCGTACTAAAATAACACCTTAAGATACACATCAACCAAAACCCTAATGTCACCTAGATACTCCAATGTCACCACAAGTACCCATGTGCTTGATTATACGATATGCATGACATAATTTCAGATTCATCATGTTCAATCCAACACAAAGAGCTTCAAAGAGTGCCCCAAAGTTTCTACCGGAAAGTCAAGACAAAAACATTTGCCAACCCCTATGCATAGATTCCCAAGGTCACGGAACCCGCAAGTTGATCACCAAAACATATATCAAGTAAATCAATAGAACATCCCATTGTCACTACATATATCCCATCGCAAGACATACATCAAGTGTTCTCAAATCCTTAAAGACTCAATCCTATAAATAAACTTCAAACGTAAAACTCAATTCATCACAAGAAGATAGAGAGGGGAAAACTCCATATGATTCATCTATATTAATAAAGCTCGCGATACATCAAGATCGTGCCATCTCAAGAACATGAGAGAGAGAGAGATATCAAACACATAGCTACTGGTACATACCCTCAGCCCCAAGGGTGAACTACTCCCTCTTCGTCATGGAGACCGCTGGGATGATGTAGATGGCCTCCAGTGATGGTTCCCTCTTGAACAGGGTGCCGAAACGGTCTCCAGATTGGTTTTTCATGGCTGTGGAGGCTTGCGGCGGTGGAACTCCTGATCTAGGTTTCTTTCTGGGGTTTTTGGTATTTATAGGATTTTTCGGCGTCGGTCTCACGTTAGGAAGGTTCCCGAGGAGGTCACAAGTCACACGGGCGCGACCTAGGGGGGCGGTCGTGCCCAACAGGCTTGTGGCTTCCTCATCCACTTCCTAGCCCATCTTTGGTGCTTCGGGGGTCTCTTTTGGTCCATAAAAAATCACCATAATTTTTCACCCTTTCCGAGAATGTTTATTTCTGCACAAAAAATGACACCATGGTAGTTCTGCTGAAAACAACGTCAATCCGGGTTATTTCTAATAAAATCATAACAAAATCATATAGAATTATTACAAACATGGCATTAATACTTCATAAATTATAGATACGTTGGAGACGTATCAACATACCCAAGCTTAATTCCTGCTCGTCCTCGAGTAGGTAAATGATCAAAGAAATAATTTATGAAGTGTGAATGCTAGCAAGCGCACAAGTTTGACAAATGATACTTCCAATCACTTTTCTAGCATCAATATAAACCATAAACAGTAGCTCATCTCATAAAACTTCTCATGATCAAGTAACAAGCTATTCACATGTTAAAGTATAGACAAAAAAGTTTCTTAAAAACTAACAAACTATGCTTTCAGTCACCAAACAATTGCAATTCATCTTATTTTCAGGAAGGGTCTATGTAAGAGCTTTGATTTAGCAAATTCCACATACTCAACTATCTATATTCTTCCATGATTGCTAACACTCAAAGCATATTTTAAGAGCAAATGGCATCCGTCGAACATAGTGAAAGATAGGGGCTTAAAGTTTCGCCTCCCAACTTATTTATCATATAGATAATTGTCAACAATAATAATTCATGATCAAATATATTTGAATGGACATATAAGCTTGGATCTTTCCCCACCACATGATAGTTGCCAAGAGAAAAGGCGAGATATAGGAAGTGGTGAAGATCACCATGACTCTTGTATACAGGTAAGTACTAGAAAGTAAAAGATAGGCCCTTCGCAGAGGGAAGCATTGATTTGCAGAGGTGCCAGAGATCAAGATTTTAAAACAAAGATGAATAATAATTTTTAGCGGTATGCTTTCATTCTCAACATAGCAACCGAGAGATCTCGGTATCTTCCATGATAGGTACATTATAGGCGGTTCCCAAACAGAATGGTAAAGTTTTTACTCCCGCTCCACCAATCAATCACACTCCACGGCGAGCCGTATCCACGGGTACCGTCCATACAAACAACAATCCTAGGGGAGTTTTGTTACATCATATTTTGATTTGATTTTTGAGCATGGAAATGGGCATCCTGGATACGAGCCACTTTCTCGTGAATGATAGTGAATCAACACATATCGTGAGAATAACCCACCTAGCATGGAATATACTGATAGCCCCTAGTCACTATAAGAGCGATCCAGGCATACAAAACAGAATATTATTTGAAGGTTTGGAGTTTGGCACAAGCAAATTTACTTGGAACGGCGGGTAAACACCGCATATTGGTAGGTATGGTGGAATCGTATGGAACAACTTTGGGTTTAAGGGTGTTTGGATGCACAAGTAGTGTTTCTACTTGGTGCGGAAGTTTTGGCTAGTATGCGGTGGAAGCAAGCACCACATGTTGGAGGATCCATGACAATATAACTTATATACAAATATACCCAAGTATAACTCATTACGTTTTCTTCCTTGTCCAACTTCAACTAATTTGCTCAAGTTTGAAAATAATTAACGGGTATTCACAATCATAGAAGCTTTCCAAGATAGTATATTTATATGTGAAATCTCTCTTCCTTCAATATTGTTTCATGAATTGTTCAAGTGACCAATGCGGTGCTTGCTAACTTTCAATAAATTTTACCACCTATACTTCTTATATGTGAAGTCATTACTCCCCATGGAATAAGCATATAAAACATATATAATTTCAGATTTATGATATTCATTCATTCAACCATTTTCTCATAGGATATAAGTGAATCACGAGAGTAAATAACAAAACTACTCCAAAACATATAAGTGAAGATCAATGAGTAGTCAAACAATTAAGTAGATATGTGAGGATTCTCTCTCTCTCTCTCTCTCTTAATAAAGATTTTTAGATCTGAGTATTTTATTTAAACAACAAGAAAAAGAAAAGTAGCACTCCAAGAATAGGACACATCATGTGAACGAATAAAAAATTAGGCTCAACATAGGCTAACCGATAATTGACAAAGAGAGGTGGGATGCGTAGCATCCCCAAGCTTAGATGCTTGAGACTTCTTGATATATTTACTTGGGGTGCCTTGGGCATCTCCAAGCTTGAACTTTTGAACCTCGTTCAATCCTCTCATATCATGGTTTCACCTATTCTCAAAAACTTCATCCACACAAAACTCGGAAAGAACTCGTGAGATAGGTTAGTATACATAATAATAAATCAACTCTTTATGTACTGCAAAGACAAGTTGCACAATATTTTTAAAATATTAGGTATTGTATACTATCATTTCAACAATTTATATCTACCAATATAGGCTATGGAAACTATAGGATAAGTAGATAGCAAAACTATGATAACAATCTGTCCAAACAGAACAGTTTGTAGCAATTTAGGAAAACAGTGTACTTCTGTAACTCAAAAAATTATGAAAATTTAGGGCATCCTATAAAATTTATATGACAACCCTGTGTTAAAATTTTAGAATTTTCCACATTCTAGTAAATATAAAAGTTCAAAAACTACAGCACTAGTTTCTGTTTTTACACAGCACCAATCAAAGCATGCAATGCAAGCATCCTAATGCAATTCTTGGAACTTTCTATTGAAAAACAAGATTATAAATAACACCTAACGGATAACAACAAAATAAAATGACGCTCCAAGCAAAACTCATATTATGTGACGAATAAAAATATAGCTTCAAGTAAGATACACAGATAATGTTGAAGACGAAAGAGGGGATGCCTTCCGGGGCATCCCCAAGCTTAGGCCCTTGAGTCTTCCTCGGATATTACATTGGGGTGCCTTGGGCATCCCAAGCTTAGGTTCTTGTCACCCCTTATTCTCCTCATATCGGTATATCACCCAAAACATGAAAACTTCAATCACACAAAACTTAACGAAACTTCGTGCGATGGGTTAGTATAATAAATAACGATCATTCACTTAAGTACTGTCAAGACAAGATTCATAACTGTTCCCACATGATACCTACAGTATTCTACTATTCCCATAATTTGTATTCCCCCGTTCCTAAATATAAGTCTTTCAAGAGATTTCACAAGAGGACTACATACGAAGCAAAATGAATGAATCTACATTCTAAAATATGTCTATATACATCCGTATGTAGTTTTCTAGTAGAACATCTAAAAAGACTTATATTTAGGAATGGAGGGAGTATCACTGAATATAAGCTATGCGAACACTAAAACAAGCAAACTGTGCATGCACAACAGAATCTGTCAAAAACATAACAGTCTGTGAAGATCTGTAGTGTAACCTTACTACCGTGTCTCTATTTTTTTTAAATTAGGACAATCCAGGAAATTTGTATATCAATCATGTGTAAAAAATTCATATAAAAAGCACGTTCTAGTGAATTTACAAAGTTCATGGATTGAGAGCAAATGTTTCTGTTTTTGCACAAAATTGAAAATTAAAATCATGATGAAAGGTTTTATGGTTATCATTATTATTTATAGCATACATGTCATCACAATAATCATCATAAATAGGAGGCATGCTTTCATCATAATAAGTTTTCTCATCAAAACTTGGGGGACTAAACATATCATCTTCATCAAACATAGCATCCCCAAGCTTGTGGATTTGCATATAATTAGCATCATGAATATTCAAGGAATTCATACTAACAACATTGCAATCATGCTCATCATACTAATATTTAGTGCCAAGCATTTTAATAACTTCTTCTTCTAACACTTGAGCACAATTTTCCTTTTCATCATTTTCATGAAAGACATTGAAAAGATGAAGAAAATGAGGCAACCTCAATTCCATTTTTTGTAGTTTTCTTTTATAAAACCAAACTATTGAAAAAGAAGAAACTGAAAGATTTAATTGCAAGATCTAAAGATATACCTTCAAGCACTCACCTCCCTGGCAACGGTGCCAAAAAAGACCTTCATTGAGAGGATGTGAGTGCCGCTTACCTGGCCTCCCCGGCAACGGCGCCAGGAAAGAGCTTGATGTCTACAACACAACCTTCTTCTTGTAGACTCGTGTTCGGCCTCCAAGCGCAGAGTTTTGTAGGACAATAGCAAGTTTCCCTCAAGTGCATGGCCTAAGGTTTATCAATCCGTGGGAGGCGTAGGATGAAGATGGTCTCTCTCAAGCAACCCTACAATCAAATAACAAAGAGTCTCTTGTGTCCCCAACACACCCAATACAATGGTAAATTGTATAGGTGCACTAGTTCGGTGAAGAGATGGTGATAGAAGTGTAATATGGATGGTAGATATATGTTTTTGTAATATGAAAATATAAAAACAGCAAGGTAACAAATAGTGAACAACGAGCAAAACGTTGTATAAATGCTTGGAAACAAGGCCTAGGGTCCATACTTTCACTAGTGCAAGTTCTCTTGACAATACTAACATAGTTGACTCATATATAAACCCCTCACATGCGACAAAGAGTTCACTCCAAAGTCACAAATAGTGGAGAACAAACGAAGAAATTATTGTAGGGTATGAAACCACCTCAAAGTCATCTTTTCTGATCAATCTTATGAGCTATCCCAATAAGTGTCACGAACAACCCTAGAGTTCGTACTAAAATAACACATTAAGATACACATCAACGAAAACCCTAACGTCACCTAGATACTCCAATGTCACCACAAGTACCCATGGGCATGATTATACGATATGCATCACATAGTTTCAGATTCATCATGTACAATCCAAGACAAATAACTTCAAAGAGTGCCCCAAAGTTTCTACCGGAAAGTCAAGAAAAAAACATGTGCCAACCCCTATGCATAGATTCCCAAAGTCACGGAACCAGCAAGTTGTTCACCAAAACATACATCAAGTAAATCAATAAAACATCCCATTGTCACCACATATATCCCATCGCAAGACATACATCACGTGTTCTCAAATCCTTAAAGACTCAATCCGATAAGTAAACTTCAAAGGGAAAACTTAATTCATCACAAGAAGATAGTTAGGGGAAAACTCCATATGATCCATCTATATTAATAAAGCTCGCGATACATCAAGATCGTGCCATCTCAAGAACACGAGAGAGAGAGAGAGATCAAACACATAGCTACTAGTACATACCCTCAGTCCCGATGGTGAACTACTCCCTCTTTGTCATGGAGACCGCCAGATGATGAAGATGGCCTCCGGTGATGGTTTACCCCTCCGACAAGGTGTCGGAACGGGCCCCTAATTGGTTTTCGTGGCTCTGGAGGTTTGCGGCGGCGGAACTCCCGATCTAGCTTTCTTTCTGGGGGTTTTAGAATTTATAGGAATTTTTGGCATCGGTGTCACATCAGGAAGGTTCCCGAGGAGGTCACGAGCCATAGGGACGCGACCTAGGGGGTGGCCGCACCCAGTGGGCTTGTCGCTTCCTCATCCACTTCCTGGCCTAGCTCTGGTGCTTCAGGGGTCTCTTTTGGTCCATAAAAATCACTGTAAATTTTCAGCCCATTCCGATGAGTTTTATTTCTGCACAAAAAACGACACCATGGTAGTTGTGCTGAAAACAACATCAGTCCGGGTTAGTTCTAATCAAATCATACCAAAATCATATAGAATTATTGTAAACATGGTACGAATACTTCATAAATTATAGATATGTTGGAGACGTATCAGTGTGAGAGTAGTAGCAACAGTAGTAACTTAACAAGATTCAGTATATGTAAAGTGTAGGCACGTGGATCGGTGATGGATAATGATTTAGATGACATTGATCATGTAACAATTAGACACTAGGACACCACAAAACTATCTCCAATTCATCAATATAATGTAGGCATGTATTTCATATATGGTCATACGTGCTTGCGATAAGAACTTGCATGCCATATTTTGTCCTATCCTCCCCTGGCGCGGGGTCTTATTGGAAACTAAAGGATATTAAGGTCTCCTTTTAATAGAGAACCAGAACAAAACATTAAGACATGGTGAATACATGAACTCCTCAAACTACGACATTCATCAGAAAGAATCCCAATTATTGTCATCTTGGGGTATGCGAATCAAGACACATAATAGGTGCATACAACTTGTAAGATAGGATCCAAATCAATCTTATATTCGTGAAAAAATAATAAGTTCAGATCTGAAATCATGGCACTCGGGCCCTAGTGACAAGCATTAAGCATATCAAAGTCATAATAACATCAATCTGAGAACATAGTGGATACGAGGGATCAAGCCCTATCAAACTTAACTCGATTACATGGTCAATCTCATGCAATACCACCATCGCCCATTGGTGAGCATCATGGCAGTGTTGATGGAGAAGGGTTGGTGATGCCAACGACGACGAATCCCCCTCTACGGAGCCCCAAACGGATTCCAGATCAGCCCTCTGAAGGAAGAACATGAGGTGGCGGCGGTTCCATCTCATAAAACGCGATGAAAACTTATCGCCGTTTGTTTCTCCAAAGATGTGATTTCATAGGACTTGAATTTGGGTTGGAGTAGCCTCGTGGGCCCCACAATCCATCAGGCCGTGCCCTGTTGGCTTGTGGCCCCTTGGCAACCTCCCTCCGACAGATCTTTTCTCCATAATTTATTATAAATCTCAAAAATAATTCACAAAAAGTTTCGTCCAATTCCGAGAACTTTTATTTCGGCACAAAAGTAATACCAAGGTAGTTCTGCTCAAAACAGTGTTAGTCCGAGTCTGTTTCATTCAAATCATACAAATTAGAGGTCAAAACCAAAGCAAAAGTGTTTGGAAAAGTAATTATGTTGGAGACATATCAACTCCCCCAAGCTTAACTCATTGCTTGTCCCTAAGAAATTCAGTTGATAAACTGAAAGTGATAGGCAAAACTTTTACAAACTCTTTTTTTCTCGTCGTTGTACACATGCTTAGCTAGTGTTCAAATCTTTAGCATAAATCATAAATAACCACATCCATGATAACAACTATATATTTTATCTACTCATGGCAATACATAACTAACTAGCAAGCAATAATAAGATATCTCACATGCCAATAATTTGTCAAAATAATCATGATACAATATAGTGACCTTGTATTTCGCTAGCCCTTTCTGAGACCGCAAAACATAAATGTAGATCACCTTTGAGATTCAAGCAGTGACTAAACATTATAGTTCAGAATAGAAACGATCCTAGTCATGCTCATATCCAACATGGACTAGACTCAATGCATAAAAATGACAATAGTGCTCTTCAGTCTGGTGTTGCACGTAAGAGGGTGATGACTCAACATGAAAATAAATAGACACGCCCTTCGCAGAAGGAAGCATTGATTTGCAGAGGTGGCAGGGCTCAAAGTGTAAAACAAGTGAAAGTGAAGTTTTTGGGATGTGCACTTTTCTTGTTAACGATACAACAAAGGTTTTTCAGTATCTTACATGCTAATCTCATTATTGGCGGTTCCCAAACATAATTGTAAATTTTACTCCTTTCCATCATCCATACACAAATTATGGCTAATCGAATCCACGGGTGCCTGCCAACATACAATTGTCCCAAGGAGTTTCGTTTAATTGATTTTGATTATGCAGGACTAGACATCCTTTTTACTACCCTCTCTCATGCAATGACAATGAATAAACGACCATCTTGAGTATAACTCACTTAGCATGGAAGACACTGACCGCCTCGTCGCTCCATGAGCGAGAGGAGTGCACAAATCATATGTTTATTTGAATATTTAGAGGTGGCACGTGCAAATTTATTTGGAACGACAGGGTAATACCGCATATAGGTAGGTATGGTGGACTCATGTGGAATAACTTGGTTTGAGGATATTGGATGCACAAGTAGCATTCTCGCTTAGTACACGTGAAGGCTAGCAAAAGATTGGGAGGCGACCACGTAGAGAGCGAAAATTGTAATAAGCATGCATTGGAAATAATCAACTTTGGACATGACATGAGTAGGATATAAACACTTTGAATTTAAATATCATGAAGGATGCATTGGTTTTGACTCAACAACATGTTTGCACATGGGCCAAGTCAAACCACTCGAATTACTCAGAGTGAAATACCATACTACCATATCACATCATAACCATTTTAATACATGTTGAAAGACAAGAGAAATCATTTTCCACTCCTAGCTATTTAAGCATGGCATGAGAAACTATAATCTTTAATTGTCATCATAAACATGTCTACTCATGATATACTAAATCAAGATCAAACTAGCTAAACATATTTACAAAGATGGAAAATAAGAAGAGTTCAGACCAACTTCCTTTGCCACGATCACTTCGTCAAATATCGTCATTATTGCCTTTCATTTGCGCAACCGAATGTTGTGATAATAATAGTGCAAGAATACCGTGGACTAAGAAGGAATCTACAAGGCACTTTCATACCAAGCAGAAGACAAGGTAATATTGGCTCATTATTATATTAACAATAAAGCATAGAGGAGACACTCAACATTTTTATCGTGGTCTTCTCCTTTCACAACTAAAAAACAAGGAAAATAAATTCAGAGAAACATACTGAAATATTTTTGGAGTTTTTGTTTTCCTTACGCAAGCAAAATAAACTAAGGGAAAACAAGAATGAGAAAAACTATTTACACGGGAAAGCTCCCAACATGCAAGAGGAAATCTTTTTGGGTTTTCTTTTTAATACTACAGCTAATTAAACGGAAAAATAAAATTGAAAAGAAACGAGAAATATTTTTGGGTTTTCAAAGTTTTTCAAAAACACAATAGGAATGCAGAAAAATAAAGCTAACATGGATATACAATGAAAGAGGATGAACATTGGCAATTTGTATGAAGTGTGTGAACATGAATGAAATGTCGGTGAGAAATACGTACTCCCCCAAGCTTAGGATTTTGCCTAGCTTGGTAATCACCACTGATAATCTGGAAAATGGTTGAGATGGTAGCTTGTGGGGGCATTCCTGGACGCCTCTTCTGCCAAGCGAGCATCCTCGGCTACATCATTGTACTCCCGCACTTCGTTCTCAAGAACGTAGTATCTCTGTCGTGCCTGAAAATTAAAGAGGGCAGGTGGAGGCAAAGTGACAAGCACATGCGTATATTTCTCAAATATTAAGTTATACTCATAACCTCTAGCATGATTTACAATATATTCATGATAACACATAGCTTCATAATCTAAATATCTATCACGCCAAATAGGATCATTAGGTTGGGGTGACACTCCCAATTGTGCAGCTATGCGGGAGGCATAAATTCCTCCATACAAATCACCGTTGCTAGAGTTGTAGTGCAACCTTCGGGCAACAATTGCACCAAGGTTATAGCGTTGCTCACCAGTCACATCAGTGTGAATAAGGCTCAAGTCACGGGCACATAACACACTGCAATCTTGTTTCCATACTATGCATTTCCCATTAAATAGTGCAAAGTAATGAATAAAGGGAAAATGAATGCTTTTAATTCTGGCCTGCGTCACTCCTTTATCTTCTCCAACACAGAGGCTCTCGCGGAACATGTTATAATCAATTTTTGATGGCTTCTCAAGTGAACCACAAAGTGGGAGCTTGCATGCGACCGAAAATTCTTCTAGACTCATGCTAAAGGCTTTATCATAGAGATTAAATAACACTTCAGAAGTACTAGATTGATAAAGAAATCCATGCCTGAATGTACGGGTAAGGTTATAATGTTGAACACACTTATATGCAAGGAATTCGGTAAGGACGGTATTGTAAATGAAATGATCGAATTCCTCCTTGATACCTGCACCCCTCATGAACTCATCGCTTGGCCACCGACACGACTTGGCGTTGTCCATGACTATGTGATTGGCCCAGGCTCAATGTAAGCTTTTCATATCGAGCCCTCACTGATGATTCACTCGAAGTATGCCTTTTCGAGGAGCTAATCATCTCCTTAAGAACAAAATTCTGAAATTTTTGAGCCACAAATTTATGTCAACCAAAATCTATGAGATTGATAGCAACTACTGATACGTCCCAAATCTATCTATAATTTCTACTTGCTCCATGATCATTTGGATGACATTGTTATATGTTTTGCTACACTTTTATATCATTTTACACATATTTGGACTAACCTACTAACTCAGTGCACCCAGTGCCAGTTTCTCTCTGTTGATGTCCTTTGCACGGGCTTTTACCCAATTTTGCGAAGCCCCGAAAGTCCCGAGAAAAATATATAAAAATCAGCGTACCAGAAGCTTCCAGATCACTGAAGATGGGCCAGAGGGGTGACAGGGGCCGCCTAGGCAACCTGTGGGCGCGGCCACCCCTAGGCCGTGCCAAGAGGCCGCCTGGGTGGGGCCCACGTCCTCTGGTGCCCTACTCTGGCTCCTATTTTTACCCCCGTGGAGGAAACACTGATTCCGGAACCCTTTTCTCTAGAAGCAATTCCGATCTCCGCTGCCATCGCCAACAAGTTTCGGCGGACCAGAATTCCTGTGCCAGCACCCTGCTGGGACGGGGAAGTGCCCCCGGAATTATCTCCATCGACGTTGCTTCCTCCCTCCATGAAGCGGGAGTAGTTCCTCGTCGGGGCTGGGGTCTTCTATAGTAGCTATGTGGTTAATTCTCTCTCTCATGATGTGATCTTGATTGTGATCATGGGCTATGTTAATCTAGGGTGATCCCATGATGTTTCCCATTCTTCTATGTATTGGATAGATGTACTCACTTGATCTTATCTAGTATAATCCCCGAGACCATGGTGACAGCGGTCTACTGGACATGGATTACAAGAATATTTTCATGAGTGATTTCCTCTTTTGTGAATTGATTGAAGATTGAGAGTCTCTTGGTGCTTGTCTTTGACTATCCTTGAGATACGTTGTGGTGATCATGGTACTCTCTTTGGATGGCCGCGGTGACATTGGGACATCCATAGAGAGAACTACGAACTCTAAGGTGTGCTTTTTTAGCCCTACATAATTTTCGTCCTCTCTTGATCACAAAGGAATGACCTCCGAGTACATCACCATTGCATGTTTTAGTGGAAATATCATGTGATTAGACTATGTTAATGTTGTTGGGAGTTGCCACTAGTGAAAGTATGAAGCCTCGGCCTTGTTTCTCACCATTGTTACACCGTTTATGCTCACTTTTGTCACTTGCTACCTTGCTGCCATTTTTATTACAGGTTTATATTACCTTGCTTTGCCACACCTATCACCCATATTTTACCATCTCTTCGCCAAACTAGTGCACCTATACAATTTACCATTTTATTAGGTGTGTTGGGGACACAAGCGACTTCTTGTTTCTTAATTGCAGGGTTGCTTAAGACAGACCATCTTGAAACTTTACTTCCCTGAGTTCGATAAACCTTAGGTCATCCACTTGAGGGAAATTGATGTTGTCCTACAAACCTCTGTGCTTGGATGCCCAACATAGTCTACAAGAATAGAAGCGTGCGTAGACATCAAGATATTTCTGGCGTCGTTGCCGGGGAGGTGAGTGCTTGAAGGTATATCTTTAGATCTTGCAATTAAATCTTTTCGTTTCTTGTTTTTATTTTTCACTAGTTAGGGTTATGGACAACTCTGCTCTTGGTTTGATGCTAGTGGGGAACCGGTCCACCGCTATTGTTGTGGAGAAGCCTCCCCCACCTACGGAAATTGTGCCCTTTAAAATACCAACTGGTATTATTGATCGTGTCTTGGCTAATCGATATGTAGGAGATAGACATCCAGGCGAACACTTGCTATATCTTTCACAACTATGCTCCTTATTTAAGCTTGCACGTATATCGATGGATTTTGTGATGAGAAAGCTATTCTCTCTATCATTAAAAGATAAGTCTTTGGATTGGTATATGCTTCTTGATAACCCTCATTTGCTTCTTGATAACTCTCATTTGCTAAATTGGCAAGATCTTAAACCTCTCTTTTATGCAAAGTTTTATCCTCTTCATGAAATACGTCGAGACAAGAACTATATTTATAACTTTTGGTCTCGTGACGGAGAAAGCATCGCTCAAGCTTGGGGGAGATTGAAGTCCCTAATGCTAAAATGTCCCAATCATGAGCTCCCCAAGGAAATCATTCTTACAAATCTTTATGCAAGGCTTTCACGTCAAGATAAAGATACGCTCGATGCTTACTCTATGGGTTCTTTCATAAACGGAAGGATTGATGCTAAATGGGAACTCCTTGAATGAATTCAACGCAATACTGAAGATTGGGAGATAGACAAAGGTGAAGAGTCAGGTATAAATTATGAGTATGATTGCATTAAATCATTTGTTGAAACTGCAAGTTTTAATAAGTTTAGTGCTAAGTTTGGGCTTGATTCTCAACTCCTTGTTGATTTCCTCAAATGTTTTGCTTCACATCTTAATATGCCTAAGGAGAATTGGATCAAGCATCATGAACCTTTTAAAGAGTTTTGCAAAGAAAATGAAATTGTTAATGATAATTGCAACATGCATGATCCAATTCCTGAAAATGAAGTTTTATATAAGCATGTTAATTTTTTTGGAGTGGATAGACCTTGTGAAAGGACTATTATTGAAGAAGAGAAATATTGTAAGCAACATAAGCATGAAAGAACAATCACTTGGGTTAGAGATTTAAATGAAATTGCTAGAAAATTGTGTGACCTTTATCCTTTTACTTGTGAACTTTGTGGTATATAGGGTCACTTCACTTTTCAGTGCATGAACTTTCAAAACATAACTGTTAACCAGTTGTGTGATAACATGATCACTTCTGATCTTTATGATGAACTCATGTTATTTTTGATGTGTGGATAGTTATCAAAAAAAAGTTCTTAGCTAGATGATAATGCCTTAGGAATAAACAACACTTTGCAAAAATGCCATCTCTATTGTGTTGTTAATTGCTATGAAAATGATTACATAAGTAAGTTTAGAAAGGAGGGAACTTTACCAAAGCATAAAAATATCTCTTATGTTTCCACTAATAAAAATGAGAGTTTCTCCCAAGTTCCCCCTATTGTTCTAATGATAAACCAGAATATTTGGAGAAGCTTCCTCTCGAACCACTTCCTCCTAAGGTGAAGAAGAAGAAAGAGAAGAGGAGGGAGAGGAACAAGAAGGAAGAAGAATGGGTATTAACCTGGCCTGAGCATATTCCTCGCATTAACTTTTATCCTAACAGACATAAATTTATGGAGGATGGTGAGCTTGATGATAAGTCTGTAGGTACTATTGAACATGATTTTGATTATGATATGCATGTTACTTATTGTGATTGGGAAGATGATGATAATGCTACTTATGATCTTGAAAATATTTTTGGTACCAACTTTTAAAATGATGATATGGAAAGCTCTAAGCTTGTGGATGATAGGATTGCAAGTCCTTTACCCATTAGTGATGTGATAATTGATAATTCTTTTCCTAGTAATAATAAAGACAACATGTTTACAAATATAGTTGCTACAATAATAATGCTCTTCTCTACCATGATGATGTTATAACTCCTATCTATAGTGATTGTAAAGATACCTATGACATAAGGAGAAATTATCCATATGAAACTTGTCATAATCATGGAGGGAATTACTCCCTTGCTGAACACCATCTCCCCAATACACAATTAATCTATAGTGTTCAGGTCGTTTATGATAGTCCTACTCCCACTATTACCAATGAGAAGATTATGCTTATGTGGAGAGTAAGAGTACCTTTTTGCATGTGGATCATGGTAACAATGCTTTGTGTGATACTTATATTATTGAGTTTATTCATGATCCCACTGAAAATTATTATGATAAGGGAGCATATGCTTATAGATATTTCAATAATACCAAGTTCCCTCTCTTTATGTTGAAGGTTTTGAAGCTGCACTTATTTTGCCTTCCTATGCTTATTGCTTTGTGCTTCAATGAATTATTATATCGCAATATTCCTATGCATAGGAAGTATGTTACACTTAAATGTGTTTGGTATTTGCTTCTTGATGGTCTCTTTTGTTCTACAACTCTTATTCCTACAAGAGCATCATTAAAATCTTAAGCCTATCTTTATGGCTATAAAGAAAGAGCTCTAGGGAGACAACCCTTGTTATCTTTACTTTGAGTTTTTACTTTACGTTTTAGTGGTCTTGATGCTTTTTACTACTGTAGCAACATCATTGTATCTTTATTTTCAAGCTTTGTGCCAACTTTTAGCCTCCGATTGCAAGAAAGTTCAAAAGTTGTGACATGCTGTCCAGAAACAGATTCTGTCCGCTTGACTGAAAAATTCGCCAAAAATCACCAAATCATCTTTTTGATCTGAATTTTTTTGACAGCATGATCTATATAATTGTATTTCTGGAATATGTTCTTAGGTTTTTGATTTGAGTTGTATAAGTGCCCCAAAGGAATTATTTACTACCTGATGTTCTGTTTCTCACAAATTGTGCCACGTTTTGCGTTTTCATCATTTTGCAAATCTTAAGCTTGCTTTTCCTGTGAAAAAACCTTTTGGCAATCATGAGAAACAGTAGATTTTCATGAAAATCTTTATTTTAAGTTGGGAATAAATTATTTTATTATGGGTACTAACCACTCTAATCAGCTTATGATGAGTTCCGTGTGAAGGGAGTTTTCAAGTATGCGATGGAAGATGATGAAAGAAGATCCAGGAGTGTCAAGCGCTCAAGCTTGGGGATGCCGCATGCACCCCAAGAAATATTCAAGGAGACTCAAGCGTCTAAGCTTGGGGATGCCCCCGTGCATCCCCTTCTCTATCAACAATCATCAGTTCGTCCATCTCCATGCTATATTTTTATCACTTAATATGTTATGTGCTATGCTTGGAGCGCCCCGCACTTTACTTTTTAGTTTGTTTTAGTTTTGCTTGCTGTTCATAACAAGGCGGAACCTAGCCTACCTTGTTTGGGAGAGAAACACACTTCATTCCACTCTAGAACACAACATAGGTTTTCATGCTTATCTTTTGTGTGTGTTCTCTATCTTTACTTAGCTACTGTCATGCTTAGCTCTCATTTTTCATGCGATATCTTTTTAAGAGCTTTTATTTAGGTTTATTTTGGAACTCTCTTGAGTTACCTTGCTTATCTTGTTTAGAGATTTGGCTCGTTGCACTGAGTTGTGTGTCTTGCATGAGTAGGTAATTGAGGTTGCTATTTAAGTATAGTAGTAACTTGCAATAGTTTTGAGGTATTGATTTGAGTAATGTTTGGACTATTGGTTCCACGAGCTTGAGCCTATTAGTGATAGGTGTCGTATTTTGGGAAATCCGTGTGTTTTTCAAAAACTAAAAATTAGTTGAGAACTCTAGCTACTAAATTGATCGCTAACCTTTGGAGGGGTTGGAATATATAGAGTTCCCTCACGTTACCATGAGTCGACGATGCGCAAGGGTAACCAAACCCCCAAACACTCCTCCTCGGGGTACTTGTCTCTTTGTGAATCTCCTAACTAGATAGAGAGTTACTGATAATAAGTGTATGAGTTCTTCGGACTAATGTGAGTATTCGATTGTTGGTACTTCCACCATCCATATTTTGCTAGCCTCTTCGGTACCGTGCATTTCCCTTTCTCATCTTGAGAGTTGGTGCAAACTTCACCGGTGCATCCAAACCCATGACATGATACACTCTGTCATACATAAGCCTCATTATATCTTTCCTCAAAACAGCCACCATACCTACATATTAAGGAATTTCCATAGCCTTTCCAAGACACATTGCCATGCAACATCCACCATCTCATGACTTGATCTTCATGTCTACATGATTTTGCTTGATCGAGGAGCCGCATGATAGTTGGGACTTTCCCTTATTATTGCTACATGACGCGCTAATTTCATTGCATATCCTGCTACACGGACAGAGGCATACATTTGCATACATCATGATAGTTCTCATTTGTCTTAATGTTGAGTACTTCTTATAAAGTGTGATGATCTTCTTTTTATTCTTGTTAAACATAGAGTGTTGCCCTTAAGTGAGGAAAAGATACCAAAGAGGACAAATGAAAAGATCCCAAAGAGGACAAATGAGAGATAAAAAGAAAGAGCCAAACAGGCCACACAAAAAAGAGAAAAAGGAAAAAAGAAAAAAATAAATAAAAAGGGAGAAGGGGCAACACTACTATTCCTTTTGAAAGATCCACACTCGTACTCCATTGCTATATTTGTACTACACAGAGATTGTCATTCATGTATAACTATGTGGGGACCCTTACACTATAGAACTTGGTTTGCATATTCCATTGATGAGCCTCCTCAAATGAACAAACAAGTTGGATGCACCCCCACTAGTTCCATTGGAGAGCTTACCTTAGCTCATATGTGCATCTGTTACATGGCAATCCCTACTCCTCACATCATATTTATTATTTGGCTTTCTGTCGCATATGGTTGTCCTCATTGATGTAAGTCTTTCACACCCTTTTTGTCTTCCTTACCCATCATTATTCTATTTTCCATCCTAAGTGGCAACATATCTTGCTTACGCTCATCCATTGCATGAGTGCTCAAAGTCTAAAGGGAGAGGATCATTTTGACTTGTGCCTGACTAGTGGTCTGGGGGTGAGTCAAAATAAGATTCCGAAGGAGGCCAAGTGTGAGATTTAGTAGATTGAGTTCTCAATTAAAAATATATATTATGCTCTAAACCCATCTCCCACTTCTTGCACGCAAATACCATTTGGAGACATTCGAGTCACGGACAGCGAGAGCTCTTGCACCATTATGTTCTTACTTTGCTAAACTCAATACTAGATATAGACTCTTGCTTGTTATTGTCTTGACTTGAATTGCATATCTCACTTGCTTTACTTTGAAGTTCTTATATGTGTGTTAGCATGTCACGATAGAAATTATTAGTGTTATCATTTACCTACTCGAGGACGAGCATGAATTAAGCTTGGGGATGTTGATACGTCCCAAACGCATCTATAATTTCTGCTTGCTCCATGATCATTTGGGTGACATTGTTATATGTTTTGCTACACTTTTATATCTTTTTACACATATTTGGACTAACCTACTAACCCAGTGCACCCAGTGCCAGTTTCTGTATGCTGATGCTTTTTTTGTAGGAGCTTTTACCCAATTTTCCGAAGTCCCAAAAATCCCGAGAAAAATATATAAAAATCAGCGTACGGAAGTTTCCAGATCACCGAAGATGGGCCAGAGGGGTGCCAAGGGCCACCGAGGAGACCTGTGGGCGCGACCCACCCCTAGGCCGCTTGGGTGGGGCCCACACCCTCTGGTGCCCTACTTTGGCTCCTATTTTTACCCCCA
Source organism: Hordeum vulgare subsp. vulgare (assembly GCF_904849725.1). Classification (NCBI taxonomy): domain Eukaryota; kingdom Viridiplantae; phylum Streptophyta; class Magnoliopsida; order Poales; family Poaceae; genus Hordeum; species Hordeum vulgare. The sequence continues at coordinate 376,002,397 of NC_058523.1, forward strand.
TGGAGGAAACGCTAATTCCGGAACCCTTTTCTCCAGAACCAATTCCGATCTCCACCGCCATCGCCAACAAGATTCGGGGGAGTATAATTCCTGTGCCGGCACCCTGCCGGGACGGGGAAGTGCCCCTGGATTCATCTCCATCGACGTTGCTTCCTCCCTCCATGAAGCGGGAGTAGTTCCTCCTCGGGGCTGAGGTCTTCTACAGTAGATATGTGGTTAATTCTCTCTGTCATGATGTGATCTTGATTGTGATCATGGGCTATGTTAATCTAGGGTGATCCCATGCTGTTTCCCCTTCTTCTATGTATTGGATAGATGTACTCACTTATTCTTATCTAGTATAATCCCCGAGACCATGGTGATAGAGGTCTATTGGACATGGATTACAAGAATATTTTCATGAATGATTTCCTCTTTTGTGAATTGATTAAAGATGGAGAGTCTCTTGGTGCTTGTCTTTGACTATCCTTGAGATACATTGTGGTGATTGTGGTACTCTCTTTGGATGGCTGGAGTGATATTGGGAAATCCATAGAGAATTACGAACTCTGAGGTGTGCTTTTGTAGCCCTACATAATTCTCTTCCTCTCTTGATCACAAAGGAATGACCTCCGAGTACGTCACCATTGCATGTTTTAGTGGAAATATCATGTTATTAGACTATGTTAATGTTGTTGGGAGTTGCCACTAGTGAAAGTATGAATCCTCGGCCTTGTTTCTCACCATCCTTACACCATTTATGCTCACTTTTGTCACTTGCTACCTTGCTGCCATCTTTATTACAGGTTTATATTACCTTGCTTTGCCACACCTATCACCCATGTTTTACCATCTCTTCGCCGAACTAGTACACCTATACAATTTACCATTGTATTAGGTGTGTTGGGGACACAAGAGACTTCTTGTTTCTTAATTGCAGGGTTGCTTGAGAGAGACCATCTTCAAACTCTACTTCCCTGAGTTCGATAAACCTTAGGTCATCCAATTGAGGGAAATTGCTGCTGTCCTACAAACCTCTGCGCTTGGAGGCCCAACATAGTCTACAAGAATAGAAGCGTGCGTAGACATCAACTACTCATATGGATACTTAGAGGCTATATCAAGCATTCATACTACTTGGAACTCATAGAATTTAACATGCAAGCTCATTTTCTGTAGCACCAAGTGAAGCAATTTATGCAAAATATAAAACACTATAGCAAAAACTAATTGGAGGGATGAAGGAGTCACATACCAAGGAACAATTTCCTCAAAATAGTTTCGGAAACGGAGTTCCGAGCAAAGAGTTCGAAAATTTCAGTATCTAGAGGAAGAACACGGGAGACAGAGAGCTAGGGTTTTTTGTGTGGAGGTAGAGGATGAGCTAAGCCGAAGGGATAAGGCAGGGGGGCTGTGGGCCCCACAAGCCATCATGGCGCGGCACGGGGGCTGTTGGCTTGTGGCCCATAGGTGCTTCTCCCTGCTATTGTGTTTAAGCCAAAAATTCTAATATATTCCAAAAAAGTTCATGTTAAATTTTTGTAGCAATCTGAGAATTTTTATTTTTGGGTCAATTTTTTATTGCACGGGAAAAACGAGAAAACAGGAAGAGTCAAACTATTTTCTCTTTCTTAACTAATAATAAGAGATAACAAACTTGTGATACAAAGAGTTGTGAATACTCAATTCATCAATCACATGTCTTTCGAAAAGGATCCATTAATAAAGTTGATCAAGTCTTATTAATAATCTTTTCCGATTAACATGAAACCGAAGAATTTTTGTATATCACTAGGTTACCGCAATGAGGGTTGCCCCAACAATAAGATTATATTATTTCTTTCTCTTGGCAGTAGATAGAGGGATTGTCAAATCTTTAATGATGACCGTGGGAATAGACACAATGACATTAATATTATTAACCAAAGTGTGCTTCTTCAGAAAATGCACAGTATGTTGCTTGCCATTAACATGAAAAGTGATCTTGCTTTTGTTGCAATCAATAAGAACCCCTGCACTATTTGGAAATGGTCTACTAAGGATGATCGACATATTGTCGTGCTCGGGCATATCAAGAATAACAAAGTCTATTAAGATAGTAAAATTTGCAACCACAATGGGAACGTCCTCACAAATTCCAATGGGCAAAGAAGTGGATTTATCAGCCATCTACAACGGTATCTCAGTGGGTTCAAACTTATCCAATTCAAGTATTTTATAAAGGGATAAATGCATAACACTAACATTGGCTCCTAAATCACATAAAGTAGTTTTGATATAATTTCTTTTAATAGAGCAAGGTATTGTGGGTATACCTGGATCTCCTAACTTCTTAGTTACTCCACCATCAAAAGAATAATTAGTAAGCATGGTAGCAATTTTAGTTTTGGGTATCTTTCTTTTGTTTGTAATAAGATCCTTCATATACTCAGCATACAGAGGTATTTCCAATATATTAGTCAAGCGAGTGCGCAAAAAGACATATCTAATCATTTCAGCAATGTGTTCAAAATCTTCATCGTCCCTACTTTTAGAAGAATTTTGAGGGGATGGCGTGGGTTTTTGAACCCAAGGTTCTCTTTCCCTTCCATGTTTTCTAGCAACAAAGTCTCTCTTATCATAGCATTTATTTTTAGGAGGCGGGTTATCAAGACCCTCAGCAGGTTCTATATCGACATCATTATCATGTTCTTTATTACTATCCGGTGGAACATGTACATGCATCTTATTACTTTCCTCTTCATTTTCATTATCACTAGGTGCATGTTCACTACCGGATCATGTCTCAGCATCAGAAATAGAAACATCATTGTGATTCTCAATAGGTTTTTCTATAAAAGGTTTACTAGAAGCATGCAAAGTCCTATCATCTTTATTTTTCTTTTTCCAGAAGATTCCCCTTTTATTCCGTTCTCGTCCTGTGGTTCGTATGTCTGTCGCATTCATAATCGAATCAGGTGCATCATGTGCATTGCATCGGCACTCCATTGCCGCCAGTTTTCAAAACCTGCATCCGTTATTAGTTGCCGCTTCTCTCCGTTCTCGCCGTTGCCCGTTTTGAGCCCGACCACACACGCACGCGCCCGCGACATCGTCAGGTCTCCTTGTTTTTAAAAGTGTGTATAAAACATTCTTGGATTGGGATGAAACTTGGCATGCGGTCTTATTTTAATATAGGTAGACCGCGTGCCAATTTTCGTCGCAATCGGAGTCCGTGTGGTACCCGAACGGTCGACCGTAGCGGCACCGTCTTTGGTTATTCGTCAGACGTGTTTTGGTGTTTTAAATCGCATTGCCACGCAGCGCTATTTCCCTGTCATCTCTGCCTAAGCCACTCTACACGGCCTAACCTAAGATTAGGGCATTCCGGAGCGTCCGATCGAGATCGAAGGGTCCGAAACGCCCCATTTGGCAAACCCTATCCCCAATTGCCTATAAATGGACACCCCCACGTCCAGAAATGGCCTTCTCCCACCTCTGCCTCGAAATCCATGCCCCACCAAACCCTAGCTGCCAAGGACTCTCTCTCCTCCTCCCTCCAGCCGTCGAGCCCGCCTGAGCCCGCAACCGGCCCGCCCGAGCCCATCTGGGCCCGAGGCAAGTGCCTCCCGTAGCTCCCCGTCGCTGCGCCGCCTGCTCCTGGCTCCTCGTCGCGCCTCCCACGCCGCCCCTAGCGCACCCTCGCCAGCTCGCCGCGTCGCCGCCCCCGCTGCACTCAGCAGGAGCCCAAGCTCCACCATGCAGGCCAAGCCGAGGCCGCCGCGTCTGCCCCCGTCGCCCCTAAGATCCGGGCCGGCAGCCCCAGATCCGGTCGCCCTAGCCTCGCTAGCGCCGGCGTCTCCAGCCAGATCTGGTGCGCGGCGCCGGGACCCCCTCGCCTCCGTCCGTCGCCGGCAGGTATACCGCCGCGTCTCCCTGCATTTGGACGAGGGCAGGTGCCCGTTGACCGCATCCCTCCCCTGCCTCGTACCCGTGGGCCGCATCAGGCCGGCCCAGTCAGCGCGGCCAGGCCGCCTCCTCCTCCAAGCCGCGCCGGCCCAAGTGGCCCTCTGGTGAGTGCTACGGCAACAAAAGACCTTCCCTTGCAACGGCGCCAGGAATCCTTCTTCTACGGGCTACGCCTTTAGGGACTTCCTTGGCAAATATGCAAAGGATTCCCCCGCGGCCTTGGAGCCTTGCGTTGGTGTTCCCTCGAAGCGGAAAGGGTGATGTAGCACAGCGGCGGTAAGTATTTCCCTCAGTTTGAGAACCAAGGTATCAATCCAGTAGGAGGATCGCGTCAAGTCACAAGTACCTGCACAAACACAAAGAGCTTGCACGCAACGCTATGAAGGGGTTGTCAATCCCTTTTAGATTGTTTGCAAAGTGAGAACTGAAAGCAAAAAGTAAACAAAGCAAAGTAAAAGTAAAAGTGGAGACGATAGTTGTGAAGAGACCCGGGGGCCGTAGTGTTCACTAGTGTCTTCTCTCATGAAAGCAAGTAGACGTTGGGTGACCGAATTACTGTCAACCAATTGATAGAACCGCGCAAAGTCATGACGTTATCTATGGCAATGATCATATCTATAGGTATCACGTCCAAAACAAGTAGACCGATACTTTCTGCATCTACTACTATTACTCCACACGTCGACCGCTATCCAGCATGCATCTAGTGTATTAAGTTCATAAGAACAGAGTAACGCCTTAAGCAAGATGACATGATGTCGATGGACAATCTCAAATCTATGATGAAAGCCCATCTTGTTACCCTTGATGGCAACAACACGACGTGTGCCTTGCTGCCCCTTCTGTCACTGGGAAAGGTCACCGCACGGTATGAACCCAAAACCAAGCACTTCTCCCATTGCAAGAATCATAGATCTAGTTGGCCAAACAAAACCCAAGACTCGGAGAGACTTACAAGGATATCAAATCATGCATATAAGAAATCAGCAAAGACTCAAATATAATTCATAGATAATCTGATCACAAATCCACAATTCATCGAATCTCGACAAACACACCGCCAAAGAGGATTACATCGGATAGATCTCCATGAAGATCATGGAGAACTTTGTATTGAAGATCCAAGAGACAGAAGAAGCCATCTAGCTACTAACTACGGACCCGTAGGTCTGAAGTGGACTACTCACGAGTCACTGGAGAGGCGATGATGTTGATGTAGAAGCCCTCCAACTCCAAAGTCCCCTCCGGCAGGGCACCGGGAAGGGTCTCCAAATGAGATCTCGCAGAAACGGAAGCTTGCGGCGGCGGAAAAGTTGTTTCGTGGATGTCTTGATTTTTCTGTGATTTTAGGGAATTTATAGGCCAATTAGCTAGGGCAGGGGAGCGCCAGGGAGGCCACAAGCCTGGTTGCTGCGGGCCCCTGGCCGCGGCAACAGGGCTTGTGGGCTCTTTGTTGGCCTCCAGCCTTGGAACTCAAGTCCCCCGATCTTCTTCTGTTCCGGAAAAAATTATAGGCCAATTAGCTAGGGCAGGGGAGCGCCAGGGAGGCCACAAGCCTGGTTGCTGCGGGCCCCTGGCCGCGGCAACAGGGCTTGTGGGCTCTTTGTGGGCCTCCAGCCTTGGACCTCAAGTCCCCCGATCTTCTTCTGTTCCGGAATAAATTATTTCGGGGATTTTATTCCGTTTGTACTCCGATCCAAAATCAGATCTGAAAAGAGTCAAAAACACAGAAAAACAGGAATTGGCACTTGGCACTGGATTAATAAGTTAGTCCCCAAAAAGATATAAAAGGTATATAAAACATCCAAAGTTGACAAGATAATAACATGAAACCATCAAAAATTATAGATACGTTTGAGACGTGTCAAGCATCCCCAAGCTTAACTCGTGCTCGTCCTCAAGTAGAGAAGTGATAAAGAATGAATTTTTGATGCTTTCATGCTACCTAGCATAGATGTCCTTTGTAACTCCTCTTATGTGACGTGAATGTTCAGATCCATTAGATTCAAAACAATAGTTTGCTATTGATGTGGAGACAATAATACTTCAAGCAAACTAGCAAGGTAATCATGAACTTTCAAAATAACAAGGCCAAAAGAAAGTTATCCCTACAAAATCATATAGTCTGGCTATGCTCTATCATCCTTGCACAACGAATTTAAATCATGAAGAACCCCGGTATTGGCCAAGTAATTGTTTTCACACCTTTACTTTCTCAAACTTTTTCAACTCTCACGCAATACATGAGCGTGAGCCATGGTTTTAGCACTATAAGTGGAATGGAGCGTGGTGGAGTTTGCAAGGCAAACAAGGAGAAGATGGTCACATTGACTAGGCGTATCAACGAGCTATGGAGATGCTCATCAATAGATATCAACGTGAATGAGTAGGGATTGCCATACAAATGATGCACTAGAGCTAAGAGTATGTGAAAGCTCTTAAAGAAAACTAGTGGGTGTGCATCCAACTTGCTTGCTCACGAAGACCTAAGGCAATTTTGAGGAAGCCTATCATTAGAATATACAAGCCAAGTTATATAATGAAAATTTCCCACTAGCTATATGGTGGTGACAAAACTAGAGACTCTCAATCATGAAGATCATGGTGCTTAATAAGCACAAGTGTGGAAAGATAGTAGCATTGCCCCTTCTCTCTTTTTCTCTCATTTTTTTTGGTGGGCTCTTTGGCCTCTTTTTTTTATTTTGGTGGGCATCCTTGGCCTCTTTTCGTAAATGGGCTTCGCTGGCCTCTTTTTATTTCCTCACATGGGACAATGCTCCATCAATGACGATCATCACACTTACAACTCAAAACTTAGAGCAATGATGACTCTATATGGAATGCCTTCGATAGTGTACCGTGACAATGATCTAGCATGGCATAGACATCAATGGGAACATCATGCTAGCTATATTATGATCATGCAATGGAAATGTAGAAGTGGTGGCACATGTCATGGTGTTAGTTGCATGGCAATATATCTCGGAATGGCTTTGAAGAAGCCATAGTAGGTAGGTATGGTGGCTGTTTTGAGGGAGGCTAATGGTGGGTTTTGTGCACCGGCGAAAGTTGCATGACACTAAAGAAGATAGTGATGGCGGAAGGTGAAAGTGCATCTAAACCATGGACTCAACATTAATCATGAAGAACTCATATACTTGTTGCAAAAGTTTTAGTAGTAATCGAAACAAAGCATTCAACGCATACTCCTAGGGGAAGGGTTGGTAGGTATAAACCATCACGCGATCCCAACCGCCACACAAAGGATGACAATCAATATACTAATCATGCTCAGACTTCATCACATAGTGGTTCACCATAAGTGCATTCTACGTGAATCACTAACTTCAACACAAGTATTTCTAGATCCACATCACCTTACTAGGATAAATTCAATATTACCACAACCACAACTCAAAACTAATTGAGATGAATCAAACTTCTCCAACTATTCAATGCACATGAAGGTGGAAGTTTTCATATCCCTTTGGATAACTACCCCTTTTGAGACTACTTTCATAGCATAGATCAACTACCAAGCCACGCACTTCCGTGCTCTAAAAGATATAAGAGAAGCACATAGAGAAAAATCAACTAGCTCAAAAGATATAAGTGAAACACATGTGAGCTGAATTGTCTAACCAAAGGATATAAGTGAAGCTCGACAAAATCACGGTGACTGCATGTCTCTCTCTCTAGGTGTGCAGGAAGGAAGATTTTGACACAACAAAAATAAAAAGACTCCTACGATACAAGACACTCCAAGCAAAACACATAACATGTGGTGAATAAAAATATAGCCCCGAGTAACGTTACCGATGGATTGTAGACAAAAGAGGGGATGCCTTCCCGGGGCATCCCCAAGCTTAGGCTTTTTCGGCATCCTTGAATCAACTTGGGGTTCCTTGGGCATCCCCAAGCTTGAGATCTTGCCACTCTTTATCTCTTTGTCCATAAGAAATTCACCCAAAACTTGAGAACTTCACAACACGAAACTTAAACAGAAACTCGTGATAACATTAGTATAAGAAAGCAAACCACCACTTCCTTAGGTACTGTAGCAAACTTAAATTCTGCTTATGTTGATGTTGGGTTACTGTATTTTCAATATTCCATGGCTAATACCCCCCGATACTATCCATAGTTTCGTCAAAATAAGCAACCAACTCAACAAAAACAGAATTTGTTAACAGCACACCAGTCTGTAGCAATCTGTATACTTCGTATACTTCTGGTACTTGAAAAATTCGTAAAAATTACGACAGTCTGAAGAATTTGCGTAGCAATCAGCAGCAAAAAGAATCAACTCAAAAGCTCTTACAGAAAAAAATGAAAATTCTTTTCGTGAGCAGAAAGTTTCTGTCTTTTCCAGCATGACCAAACGATCATCCCCAAGACTAATCATAACGGTTTTACTTGGGACAAACGCAAAAGAAACACAAAGAACACAATCGTAACAGAATTATGAAAGTGTGGAAAACACAAAACAGAAAGAAAAAGGATAGATTCGTTGGGTTGCCTCCCAACAAGCGCTATTGTTTAACGCCCTTAGCTAGGCATAAGGTGATGGAATCACGTATAGTCATCTTTGGTGCTCAAACCATAAGTAGCCCTCATCATAGATTCATAAGGTAATCTTATATTCTTTCTAGGAAAATGCTCCATGCCCTTCTTTAGAGGAAATTGAAATCTAATATTCCCTTCCTTAATATCGATGATAGCACCAATAGTCCTTAGGAAAGGTCTACCAAGAATAATAGGACATGAAGGATTGCAATCTATGTCAAGTACAATGAAATCCACGGGTACATAGTTCTTATTTGCAACAATAAGAACATCATTGATCCTTCCCATGGGTTTCTTGACAGTAGAATCCGCAATATGCAAATTAAGAGAACACTCTTCAATCTCATGAAAACCAAGAATATCACATAAAGAATTTGGAATTGCGGAAACACTAGCACCCAAATCACACAAAGCATTGCATTCATAATTTTGATCTTGATTTTGATAGTAGGTTCCCACTCATCATGAAGTTTTCTAGGTATAGAGACTTCTAATTCGAGTTTCTCTTGAAGAGATTTCATCATAACATCTACGATATGTGCGGTAAAGGCTTTGCTTTGGCTATAAGCATGTGGAGAGTTTGCAATGGATTGCATCAACGAAATGCATTCAAACAAGGAGAAAGTATCATAATTGAATTCCTTGAAATCCAAAGTGGGAGTTTCATTACTACCCAATATTTTGATTTCTTCTACTCCACTCTCCACACCTTTATCATCAAGATAGGTGGACTCCGAATCATTGGGGCGTTTTTCAACCAAAGTGGATTCATATCCAGCCCCTTCATCAATAGGTTTGACACGCGAAAACAAAGATTCAAGAGGAGTCACACCAAGCACTTTAAGATCTTCGTGATTTGCATCACTAGAACGCACCCTTTTAAACCATTCATGCCTAGCGCGAATTTGGGCGGTTCTTTCTTTGCTCTCATTCATGGAGACACGCATAGCTTTTAAAGTTTCATCCAAGTTGACCTTGGGAGGAGCACATCTAACTTTGAAAGTATCAATATCACAAGACATCCTATCAACGCTCTTAGCCAAATCGTCCATTTTTAGTAGTTTTTCCTCTATGGACGCATTGAAAATCTTTTGAGAGTTGATGAACTCTTTGATATTACTCTCTAAATCATAGGGTAATTTGTTATGATTTCCATAAGTGTTGTTCTAGGAATTGCCATAATTGTTAGAGGAGTTACTAGGAAAAGGCACAGGAACATAGTTTCCTCTAAAAGCATTGTTGTTGCCAAAAAATTTCCCACCAACAAAATTAACGTCCAAACTAGCGTTGCTACTCTCAATCAAGGAAGATAGTGGCATGTCATTAGGATCTAAAGGAGCATTTCTACTAGCAACCGAATTCAATATTTCGTCCATCTTAGCACTAAGCGAGTTAATTTCTTCTATAGCGTGTACCTTTTTGCTAGCAGGTGACCTTTCAGTGTGCCACTGAGAGTAGTTGGTCATGATATTGTCTAGGAGTTTTGTAGCGTCTCCTAACGTGATTTCCATGAACGTTCCACCTGAGGCGGAGTCCAAGATATTGCGAGAAGCAAAATTCAAACCAGCGTAAAAGATTTGTATAATCATCCACAAACTCAAGCCATGAGCGGGACAATTTCTAATCATTAACTTCATCCTCTCCCAAGATTGTGCAACGTGTTCATGATCAAGTTGCTTGAAATTCATGATATCGTTACGTAGAGAGATAATCTTAGCCGGCGGAAAATACTTGGATATGTAAGCATATTTGCACTTATCCCAAGAATCGATACTATTTTTAGGCAAAGAACAAAACCAAGTTTTCGCACGATCTCGCAACGAGAAAGGAAAAAGCTTCAATTTAATCACGTCATTATCCACATCTCTTTTCTTTTGCATATCGCAAAGCTCAATGAAGGTATTGAGATGGGATGCGGCATCTTCACTAGGAAGGCCAGAGAATTGCTCTTTCATAACAAGATTCCACAAGGCAGCGTTGATTTCATATGATTCCGCACTAGTGGCGGGAGCAATCGGAGTACTAATAAAATCATTATTATTAGTACTCGAGAAGTCGCAAAGTTTGGTGTTTTCAGCCATGATGACTTCAACAAACCAACAAGAACACATGCAAGCAAGAAAACTGGCAAAGGAAAAGGACAAAAGGCAAAAGAAAACGACAAAGGAGAAAGGCAAAAAGGCAAGTGAAAACGGCAAGGGAGAAAGGCAAAAAGGCAAATGAAAACAGCAAGGGACAAAGGCAAATGAAAACGGCAAATGTGAAGTGGGGGAGAGGAAAACAGGAGGCAACTAGCAAAAAAGGTAAATGCAAGAGATGAGTTTGTGACACCTACTTGGATAGATCTTGACTTGATCTCTCCTCCCCGGCAACGGCGCCAGAAATACTTCTGCTACGGCAACAAAAGACCTTCCCTGGCAACGGCGCCAGGAATCCTTCTGCTAAGGGCTACACCTTTAGGGACTTCCTTGGCAAATATGCAAAGGATTCCCCTGCGGCCTTGGAGCCTTGTGTTGGTGTTCCCTCGAAGCGGAAAGGGTGATGTAGCACAACAGTGGTAAGTATTTCCCTCAGTTTGAGACCAAGGTATCAATCGAGTAGGAGGATCGCGTCAAGTCACAAGTACCTGCATAAACACAAAGAGCTTGCACCCAACGCTATGAAGGGGTTGTCAATCCCTTATAGATTGTTTGCAAAGTGAGAACTGACCCGGGGGCCGTAGTGTTCACTAGTGGCTTCTCGCATGAAAGCAAGTAGACGGTGGTAGAACGAATTACTGTTGAGCAATTGATAGAACCACGCAAAGTCATGACATTATCTATGGCAATGATCATATCTATAGGCATCACGTCCAAAACTAGTAGACCGATACTTTCTGCATCTACTACTATTACTCCACACGTGGACCGCTATCCAGCATGCATCTAGTGTATTAAGTTCATAAGAACAGAGTAACACCTTAAGAAAGATGACATGATGTAGATGGACGATCTCAAATCTATGATGAAAGCCCATCTTGTTACCCTTGATGGCAACAAGACGATGCGTGCCTTGCTGCCCCTTCTGGCACTGGGAAAGGTCACCGCACGGTATGAACCCAAAACCAAGCACTTCTCCCATTGCAAGAATCATAGATCTAGTGGGCCAAACAAAACCCAAGACTCGGAGAGACTTACAAGGATATCAAATCATGCATATAAGAAATCAGTCAAGACTCAAATATAATTCATAGATAATCTGACCACAAATCCACAATTCATCGGATCTCGACAAACACACTGTCAAAGAGGATTACATCGGATAGATCTCCATGAAGATCATGGAGAACTTTGTATTGAAGATCCAAGAGAGAGAAGAAGCCATCTAGCTACTAACTACGGACCCGTAGATCTGAAGTGGACTACTCACGAGTCATTGGAGAGGCGATGATGTTGATGTAGAAGCCCTCCAACTCCAAAGTCCCCTCCGGTAGGGCACCGGGAAGGGTCTCCAGATGAGATCTCGCGGAAATGGAAGCTTGCGGCGGTGGAAAAGTGGTTTCGTGGACGCCTTGATCTTTTCTGCGATTTTAGGGAATTTATAGGCCAAAGAGCTAGGGCAGGGGAGCGCCAGGGAGGCCACAAGCCTGGTTGCCGCAGGCCCCCCTGGCCGCGGCAACAGGGCTTGTGGGCTCCATGTGGGCCTCCCGCCTTGGCCCTCAAGTCCCCCGATCTTCTTCTTTTCTGGAAAAAATTATTTCGGGGATTTTATTTCGTTTGGACTCCGTTCCAAAATCAGATCTGAAAAGAGTCAAGAATACAAAAAAAACAGGAACTATCACTTGGCATTGGATTAATATGTTAGTCCCAAAAAAGATATAAAAGGTATATAAAACATCCAAAGTTGACAAGATAACAACATGAAACCATCAAAAATTATAGATACGTTTGAGACGTATCAGTGAGCCGCTCCTATCCCCCGACCCCAACGCACTTTAGTTGTCTTGCGCTCTCTGTTTTGGCTGAGTAGTCATAGATAGGTAGATTAATTACGTTTCACCTCTTGCCATGTTTAACCACAATTATTATTGTCGTGTACCTAATCGGCATAGAACTAAATAATTCGTATGTGGAGTTTCGTCAATATGGAACTCGTTGCATATTGAACTTCACTTAATGTGTAGTGGTTGATTGTTGTAAATTGACATGCCATGTCTTGCATATATTCAACTGATCATGTATCATATGTGGATTGCATCTTGTCGTGCATGTGCCGTGGTGCATATCTGTGTTGATGCTTGTTTCCGGTTTGCTTCGTCTCGATAGATTTTCGCAAGCGTGTCGGTAAGTGAGGACCCGTTCGACTACATCAATTCGTCTGCTTCTCGGAGTCACTCTTCTTCCAAGCAGGATCTCTCGCAAGATGACCATTTCCCCAGATACCATTACTATCATTGCCATGCTAGTTTTACCGTTTCTATTGTTATGTCTCGCTGCCTACCACCTATTAAATATCTGCCTCTCAACATCGCCATGAAAACCATCAACCTGTTCACAACCTAGCAAACCACTGATTGGCTATGTTACCGCTTGCTTAACCATGTGTTAGCGTTGCTAGTTGCAGGTGCAGTTACTTCCATGTTGTTGGGGATATTACCTGCGGTGTAACCCGCCCTAGTTGGGCCGGGTCACTAAAGGGGAGACTCATCCATTGGTAATACAAGCCTTGGCCCAAGGGGCCCAGGAACCGGATGGCGGTTCAGGAGCTATACAGAGGATAGGCCGCCAAGGAGGTTTCCAGTCTTGGAAAGCACGGCGACTTAGAGACAAGGAAGACCATGATTTGTAGCGTGGCTAGGACTCTTGTAAATCCTAGGGCCTCGACCTTTATATAAAGGCGAGTCCTTGGGGAAGATAGGGCATGTTAGTAATCATCGAGAGCTAGGTCAGGCGAGTTACGCCCTCCTTGTAATTGAAACCATCATCAATCTACACGAAGCAGCATGTAGGCTTTTACCTCCACATGAGGGGCCGAACCGGGGTAAATCTGAGTCTCGCTTTCGCTCACCCCCTTTGAGTCGCCACCAAGGTGTGATGGCTCCTTCATTAAGTCCTTTCACGAGGACATCTGCCATGACAAAACGAGGGTCAGAAGGCTATGCGGTCGGCATCATGACGAGGAGCCACCGGGGAAAGTACTACATCGATAAATCGTTGTGGGGGCCTGAAGCCGATTCAGTCGAATCTGGTTATAGAGCCCCCTTAGGCAAGATCAACATCTTCATCGGCATGATTGGAGCACCCATGCTTGAGTTGGACACCTCCACCGACATCGTCGAGCCGACCAGGTACGTCCTCCCGATCACATGTCAGGACAAGAGACGCCATTTTTTCGGTTTTACGTAGGGAGCCAGCGCACAAGACGAACCGACAGTCCAGGAGGTCACCCTCGTCAATTCTGATGACGAGTCATCCATGGGCGAGACAGATTCAATTCATCCCCTTTAAGAAGGACAACTCGGAGGGTTGTCAGTGGCGATGGACCCCGAGATCCTTGAAAGATCCCGCCGACAAATCGCCATCTACATGGCAGGGGCGGCACAACCTCAGCAAAACCCGGCCGGCAACAATGAGACTCGCGATATGTTGAAACCCCCGGCTCAAGCCATGGCGGACTTAACGGCGGAGGTCACCAGCACTACAAGAAATATGCTCATACCCGATGTTTTTTAAGATGTCGCTGATGAATTCGTCATAAATCTATGACGATTTCATCCGAGATCGTCGTAAACCGTTTGAGGGGATCAAATCTACATATAAATTACAACGATGTGAGTCAAAAACGTCGTAACCGCATAACATGAGATCGTCATAACTTTTACGACAATTAAAAAATGTCGTAACATGTTCTAACTATATTGACATGTCACTCGTGGGTCCATTCTATCCCACCCCATCCTAGTTTGTGAAGCAACCTACTATTCTGTCATTCCAAAAATTCTCGAAAAATTCTCATAAATACTTTGAATCATATATTTCTCAAATATGTGAAAACCCTTCCTTCCATAGTTCAAAAATAATTCAGCAATATTCATTTTCCTATTTTATTCAGAATAGCACTTTGTGAAGGAAGTGCTATTTCTATTTCGTTGATTACCCTCATATTTTGGGGGCACAATTTCCTATCCAAATCATTGCCTCATGAAAACTTTAGTAACGATTTGCCTAGTAAATCTTTCTCAGCAAATTTCCAAAGTTTGTGTTCAACTAACAACTTTGTGAAGGAAGTACTAGATAGGAATATCCTCATGAGTTGTATTTTTTCCACATCATCTATGTTCCCAAAACATAGCTCTCCACAAAATTTTAGCCACATATAACAATCCATGTGACCTCATCATCCAATCTTTGTTTCTGGTAATATTTTCATTTTGTGAAGCAACTACATTTTATAAAGATCAAACTATGAGGCACGTGTAGTTCAAATTTGACCCGCTTCCTATCGAATCAACATAAATTTATTTAAATGAACAAAAATAGTTAAAAGAGTCAGAAATGCATAAAACTTGGTTATCACCCATAAAATGTGGTATAAATTTAGTGTAAATTTTAGTGATGTCATTTACAAAATGTTTTTGATAGTTGCTTCATAAAACACTCCGTTTTTAGCACTAAAGCATAATTTTAAAAAAAAGCTCATGTTTGGAACCAATCAGGAGGCAGCCCACGGATCACCCTCACTGTAGTTGATCTGATCCGTCCACACCCTTCCGTCCACACCCTACCGTCCATCCATTCCACAGATCACCTTTTCTGAACGCACGCGCGAGACACACCCTCCAGTCCTCCTCCCTCAGTCTCTCGATCCAGATCCAGATCCAATCTCTGTGTAGCCTCCCTCTCCCGTAGCTTCGCCCCACCCTACCGCGGAGGCGGGGCTCACGCGAATCCGGTCCACCGCGAGGCGATGGCGTCGGCGAGTGTTACCCCGAACGGCATGGGGGCGGCGCTAGCGGGGGACACGAACCTCAGGCCTGCTCATCAACCTGCGCTGCGTCAACGTCGACAGCAGGGGCACGCCTCGGAGCAACAAGTGGCGCGGCCTCGTCTCCGACGGCGCCGAGACCTGCCCCGTGATGTTTGTTGGCTAGCTCAGCGACCAGGCGCGCTCGGGGCTCGTCCGCCGCGGCTCCCTCATGCAGCTCGACGAGTACGTCATCAACATGGTTGGCGGGAGAAGGCGGAAAGGGGGAGGGGGCCGCACCCGCACTCCTCCGGCGCAGGCACCTTCTCCGGCCCCTATCGAGCACCACCCGCCACACGCCCAGCTCGACCTCGATCGCGCGCCATGGCGGTGAGCTATGGCGTTCCTGTTCGGCGCCTTGCTGGGGCTGGTGCTCGGCGTCGGCTCGTCATGGCGTTTGCATGCCTCGAGAATTCCCGCGTCAAGCAGCGCCGCGAGCTGGTACGCCCCCTCCCCCCTCCTCCCCGCTTCCAATTTTTGTATCCCGTCTACGGTGATCCGATATGATTCGGTTGCCCGCTGGGTTCGTCTGTTAATCCGTGCCCGTGTAGGCTCTTGAAATCAAGAAATGCTGGGTTAGGACGCCGTCGATTGGAAAATCAATCAATTGTTGGACATGTTCGGCGACGCGGGTCAATTGTGGAGGCATGAGCGATTCATTTATATGAGCTAAGTAGTACTAGGCTTTGATCCTAATCACGCTTGTTGTTTCCAGTTTGGGTGTATTTACGGCTGTCATCAAGTGCTCCACCATCCAGTCCAACTCAGTTGGGCATTTCGACGAGCAGTTGGCGCGCGTCTAGCAGCGGGAGGAGGATGCCGGCATGGAGGCCTCCGACGAGGTGGCTCTCTTCCTTGGCGAACTCTCTGACCGTAAGGCTGCTTAGCTCGATGGCTAGGTGACGCTAGCAGCAGGTGGCAACTCCGTGTCTGATGCATAGTTCACAGCTATAGCAGCACTCGGTTTCTTTCTTGGCCTGGATGGACACGTCCTTGGCAATTTCCTATGATCTCTGTGCGCCTTTATAGGTCTGAATTACATAATCATGGGTTTTTGTCCCTTTGGCTTGCAATTATGGGCTGCAATGCAGATAGGTCTGAATTACATTTCCAATAACTTCAGAGTCTTGTCTTATTTTTTTGTATTTGAGATGAACCAGTGCTCTCATGTTCCACTAATTCTTAGCTGGTCGTCCGAACATGTTATTTCCCCCTGATAACTGTTTTAACTTTTGATTCCTGCCATCATTCTAGGAAAATGATAGCAGCTGTCTATATTATTTCCCCCTGATAACTGTTTTAACTTTTGAACTCTGAACAATGGAACATTTGTGTTGGGTAGGACAAGCTAGATAACAGTGTGATAGAGAGGTCATAGACATTTATATCTTCCAAACTGACCATGCATCAGCTTGTCTTTGACTTGGCAGTTTGTATTTTTGTTCATGTTTAGTTTCCTTTAGCCAATTCTACTAGTACTACATATAGAATGAGCCAATTTCTAGCAAGAATAAATAGGAAGCATAATTATATCTAGCTCCCTCGCATGATCACTCGGCCATATATAATTTGAGACCATAATTTCTAGATTCTGTGTAATTTGTAAAAAAGCAACAATTTCTGGATTGGCATTAATTTGAGACCATCTTGAATATCTCTGTTATGAATCTTTGTACTAAGTAGTTAACTGTTGCGTTGGCCGTCTCTCACTGAGATACTGGTAGACATAACTTACATTCTACTGACATTTCACACTCGTGATTTCGAGAATGTCGCTGCAAAAACCAAAACAACACTTGCTTTGAATATGGTCAATAGACCTGAGAAGGCAATACCAAACAACAATAAATCATACTAGTAGTTATCCTGCACAGTACCTACATGTGGTCCAATTGTTTTGTAAATCATACTCTTATTATTTTTTAGCTTGCAACCATTTGAACTTTAATGAATCCAGAACAGAGTATTTGATTTCCGTCACTGTAATCTGCAAACCTCTTACTATTTTTGCTCTTGTTTACATGGTTCCACCAATGCAGGTGGGGATACCATAACCTTTCAGTGGTCGAGGATGTCGTGGAGAACTACCAGAGCGCGCAGATACCCCTTGACGTGATCTGGAACGACGACGACCATATGGACGCAAGGAAGGACTTCACGCTCATCCCGGTGAACTACCCGTGCCCCAAGCTACTGGCATTCCTCGACATGCTGCAGTTCGATTGGTATATTAGTGTGGCTTGCTGGTTTGGTGTCATATAATGTGTTCGTACCATTTCATTAACATTTCATCTTCACCGTTGGTTCTAACGGAAGCCTATGATCATTTGGGAAATGGATCCCTGTTGATAGTCAGTAGTGAATCTCCTGTCAAGTATTTCGACAATAAGTTCATCCTGATCTATCATCTGGAATGCTTGTTAATATGCTAGAGGGCCGAGTGCTCAGTAAGAACTTTGGTCCTGGTTCCATGATTTTGGAGATGGACGTCATAGATGTATTCACAGCCCGTGCGCTGTGTGTATTCTGCTTTCTCTTCGTTGTCGCTCTTTAGCTGGCCCATCAAATCTCTAGGTATGTTCCTGCTAGCAATGTGTGGTAGACTGGGACATCTTATTTACTTGTTTTCCTTTTCGAATAAAATCTGGAATGCTCATTCATAGACAAAAGCATGCTGTACTGTGATACATAGTTCTGCCATTGTCATTACTCTTAGATGTGTTGCATGAGAGACCAGTTTGAAGGAATTCAGTCAGCACTGTCGAAACGCGAGAAGTCTTACTTGTGAATCCCACTAGCTGAACTACGGTTTCCAAGCCTAGTCAATGAACAGAAACTAGTTACTAACTAGGTTAACTGAACATCATTTTTATAAGGGAGAAACAAAGTAGAGAAGTAGATTGCAAATTGAGCGCTATAGTCTGGTCTTTCCTAAATGACAGGAACTAGCACAAAATGAAAACAGTAGTATATTGCATTAACAACATTCCTTACGTATAGGAGCAAAGGAAGCAACATTTAGTAACCTGCGTTGAGTTAACTCTATTTTTTTCCTAAATGGTCTACAGTTGACTCTGTAGATGTGAAATATTTGTACAGTATTTTCCATTGTCTCGATTGAATAGCATTCTGCCTCTATAAGTATTATTTCTAGCCTTACTTCTGGAACTTTGTGTGAATATAGGAATTCTTGATAGACTTTTATACATTATTTATCGACTTTTCCTAGTTTTTCCTGAAGCTTCCCTGAAACGGAACTTCAGATCCCTTCTTTTCTTCTAGAAAATGGAAGATGTGCCTCAGGCCTCTGTGTCATGGATGGACAATGTATATACTTTATTACCTCACCTTTATCTGTGTATGTGTAATGTGTATGCTATTATTATTTTTCCTATACACAACATATGCCATGTATATTGTTTGAATGAGTCGTCATGCATTATTTAGCTATTCATGTATGCTTGCCATCATTCAATAATCTGCAGCTTGTTACCACTACTTATTGGAAACTGAGAATCATGAGAGGCTCTGATGCAACTTGTTTTTATCCTTGATTAGTATCAATTGTTGTATTGTAGACTTAAAATTGTGTTGGTTCCTCTTTCAGAAGCTCAAGTGTGAAGTGTGAAGCCGTGAAGTGTGAACCCAAGTGTGAAGCTGTGAAGTCTTACTCAGTTTAGAGTAGCATATTGTAGCACATGTGTGTTGTAAAGATTGTAATATATTTATTTAGTCGTATATTTGATCAATTTTATGTGTTCTTAGTTCTACTTGAAATTCATTCTTGGATTGAAAGTGGTCAAAAATACAATATATTAGTATTAAATTTAGGTTGATTCTAAGTTTGTGTTGTCACCTGTATTGGATCGGATATATTTGTGCCTTCATAATGCTACAGATCAAAATGTAAAAATCTCGAGGTCCAAAATTTGACAAAATTTTAAGATCAGCATGACATGTTGGACCAGTACAAAAATGAAATGGCGAAAAAAGAAAATCAATAGAAAGTAAAAGGCCACAAATCAAAATTCAGAAAAAATAAAATTAAAAGTGGTTATAAATAGGCTAAGGCCCAAAAAGAAGCCCGATAAGAAAAAGCCCAAAAAAATAAAATCAGCCCATGTGATCAATTGAAATGGGTTGGGCTAATTTCAACCATGACATTTTGATTTCGTCGTAATTTTGCCACGTAGGACTGGATTTGATTGCCAATGACGATTTAGGATCGTCGTAAAGGTTACGACAATCCAGGAATCATCGTAAAAGTTACGACGATTTTGATCAAAACGTTGCTGCTGTTCATTTGTGACGCTCCATTTTCGACGCTTGGTTTTTCGTCGTGAGATCGTCGTAAAGTAAAAAACTGTGACAATGTAGCGACAAAAAAATAGCATCGTGTGTTAGCATATTCCTTGTAGTGCAGGCTCATGACAACCGTTGTGACGGCAGAGAATCAGGAAGCGATCAACGCCGAGCTGGCGAAGCTGCAGGAGGCGATGGCCAAAGCCTAGCGGGATGTGGAAGCGGAAGCCGCCAGGATGGCAACGCAGCAGGCCAGGAACACCGCGGAGACGGAACGGCTGAACACCGAAGGCTGGCAGCTCGAGAGACAACAGCGCGCGTCTGATGCTATTCACCAGAGGAGACATGACGGGCGCCTCCCGGCCGACTTACATCCAACTCGCCTCTTCGACACCCCACGCACTCCTGGGGTGGGACCTGATCGACCTTTGCAAGCCGCTCCAGGGGGTGGTCCGGTTCAACCGCCTAACCCGCCACCGCCTCAACCAATGGAGGCCCATGCACCTCGCTTCCATAGACCACGAGGCCACTTCTCAAATCCCGTGGATAATGTGCTGGCGGCAACCCGCCACTTGGAGTCCCTCCCGATCTACGGAAACTCCCCGGCTGAGGTGGAGGCAAGAAACGCCATCGAGATGCTGAAGATAGCAGTGGTCCAACACGCACAATACTCACACATCCTTGAATGATTACACTCCACGCCCCAGGCGAGTCACACAAGGAGTCGCCACGAGGACCAACCCGCGGTGACCAGTGGGCAACGACGTTTGCCTCAGACCAACCCGCTCGGGGTGCCTGATATGCAAGCCCAAGACATTGTGGATGTAGCGCGAGACGCACGTCAGATGGAGACGGCAGCCGCGGCGGGTCAGGGCTATCCGGCTTATACCCAGACACCTCCCGCACCGCTCGATGCCGGAGACAGGCACATCGGGGTGTCGTGTCTCATGCCCGCTCTATGCAATGAGCGGATGCCGAAGGATTTCAAAGGACCAAGGAAGGTACCCAATTACACACCAGATCTTGAACCAGGGTCATGGATCGAGAGTTACGAACTTGCGATGGACATGCTCGACGGGAGCGAGGCGGTTTGCACCAAGTATTTCACTATGATGCTTGAAGGAACGGCGCGTGCGTGGTTGAAAAACCTGCCACCTAACTCCATCAACACTTGGGCAGAGTTAAAGGAGCGCTTCATCAAAAAATTCTGAGGGACTTGCAAACGCCGAATGACCATCGTCGAATTACAACACTGCATTCAACGACCGGACGAGTCGGCCCATCATTGGACATGGCGAGTTGCGGAGGTCATTTATTTGTCGGAAGGCATCTCGACGGCTCAGGCAGTGTTGATTCTGGAGAAAAATTGCCATTATGAGCCTCTGGTGCTGAAGCTGGGGTGACTTAAGCGTAAGGTGCAGGATATGGGCGAGCTGATGGACATCCTCACCAGATACGCCGAGTCAGATGACACCAAAGATCCCGGGGAGGACGATGACAAGGTTAGCATCGCCAGGAGAGGCGAGTCATCAAAAGGTCACTCTAGTTTCAAGAACCGGGTAACCACAACCATGGCGGACAAGGTAAAAGAAGACAACAGGAAGGTCCCACAGACTTCGTCGCCAATACCAATGCCGGTAACGGAAACCAGCGCCAGAAGACGTGGGATTTCAGTGGGAAGAAGCCGCGCAACTATCATGCGATGCTCAAGGGCCCCTGCACGCAGCACGCCACGGCTGAGGGGCCGACGACACACTCCTGGGAGGATTGCTATGTGATGCAGGAGTTCCGAGCTGAGGCGCTCAAGAAAGGCCAAGGAGGTGATCAGGGCCAGAGACAGGAGCAGTTTGGCGCACCCGGGTCACGCCAAAGCCCGTTCGGCGGTTTCCCCAACCCGGGTCCGCAGGGCGGGTCACAGCCTAATAGCGGACAGTACCAAGTTCACAACCAGCAGCAGTATAACCCGTCGGGAGTGTTTCAGCAACCACAACTGCAAGATCTCCAGCGACAGGATGATCATAGCGGTTTTCAGAATAACTCTAAGCAGCTGAACAGCGGGCAGTATCATGTGTTCACCACCAGCACCTGCAAACGGGACCGGAAGGTGAAAAATAGAACTTTCAGCATGGCTGAGCCGGCGCTCCCCAAGTACCTTCATTGGTCTGAGCATCCCATAACCTGGAGTAGGGATGATCACCCGCCCCGAGTTGATAACCCTGGCGACTTGGCTTTGGTCGTGGCTCCCCAAGTCGGAGGATACACCCTTTCCAAAGTCCTTATGGATGGAGGCAACAACATTAACATCCTATACTAATTAGATACCTTTCAAAGGATGAATATCTTAGAGAAAGACTTGATGCCGTCGTCCACGGTTTTCCACGGCATTGTTCCGGGTAAGTCGACGTATCCAATTGGGCGGATTAAACTTAACGTGGCTTTTGGCATAGAGTCCAATTACACGAGCGAGTCACTCATGTTTGAGGTGGTCAAAATCAAGAGCCCTTACCACGCTTTGTTTGGAAGGACGGCTTACTCATGGCTTGCCCATGTTATGTTTACCTCAAGCTCAAGATGCCTAGTCCTAAGGGGCCTATTACGATCAGCGGGGACAGGAAGATAGCCCCAGAGTGCGAGGAAGGAGACGCAGCTTATGCCGAAACGGCTTGGACGACTGAGAAGCTCAAGTTTCACCAAGCCAATGTTGACCTGGCGGATATGACGCCGCTCAAGAGGCCAACAATCGACTCTGAGCCGCCTCTCAAGTTTAAACCAACGGATGATACCAAGGTTATAGACTTCACGCCTGGCGACTCAACCAAGCAGTTCACTATTTGGACGGGTCTGGATCCCAAATAGGAAAGCGCGCTCATCGAATTCATCCGTGAGAATCGGGACATCTTCGTGTGGAAACCTTCTGACATGCCAGGTGTACTGAGAGAATTCGTTGAGCACCATCTTCATACTGACCCCAAAGTAAAGCCAGTTCGGCAGTACCTTCGGAGGTTTAATGATGAACGACATAAGGCGATTGGAGAGGAAGTCGCACGGCTTTTGGCCGCCGGGTTCATCATCGAGGTTTTCCATCCTGAATGGTTGGCTAACTCGGTGCTGGTGCTAAAAAAGAATGACACTTTCCGCATGTGCATTGACTACACCGACCTCAACAGAACCTGTCCGAAGGATCCCTTCGCCCTTCCCCGCATTGATCAAATCATTGACTCAACGGCGGGTTGCGAGCGTTTGTGTTTCTTGGATGCTTATTCAGGATACCACCAGATCAAGATGGCTGTGGCAGACCAGAAGAAACCGTCCTTCATAACCCCCTTTGGAGCCTTCTGTTACTTGTCTATGCCGTTCGGACTCAAAAGTGTGAGGGTGACTTATCAACGTTGCATCCAAAATTGTTTGCATAACCAAATCGGACGTAATGTCCACGCTTATGTTGACGACATCGTAGTCAGATCTCAGAAGAATGAGTCGCTCTTGGAGGATCTCAAGGTGACTTTGGACAATTTGCGCGTATACCAGATGACGCTTAACCCCACCAAGTGTGTGTTTCGTGTTCCTGCAGGAAAGTTATTGGGTTTTCTGGTGTCGGAACGCGGCATTGAAGCTAACCCGGACAAAATTGAAGCGATCACTTCGCTAGGAAAGCCGACCCATATTAACCAAGTCCAACGCATGGCGGGTCGTATCGCGGCTCTAAGTCTCTTTATAAGTCGCCTTGGGGAGAAAGCCATTCCTCTTTATCAGTTACTCAAGAAAACTGATCGTTTCGTATGGACGGACGAAGCCAACGAAGCCTTTGAAGCTTTGAGGCGACAACTGGCTAAGCCACTAGTGCTGGCAGCTCCGACGGACAAGGAGCTATGCTCTTTTACATCGCGGCCAATTCTAAGGCAGTGAGCGTGGCAGTGGTTGTCGAGCGGAAGGAAGAAGGGAAGGAATATCCGGTTCAGCGACCAGTATATTTTATCAGCAAAGTCCTGACCCTCTCCAAACAACGCTACGTGCATTGGCAGAAGCTGGTCTTTGGAGTGTTTATGGCGAGTCGGAAGCTGAAGCACTACTTCGAAGAGCATCCCATCACGGTAGTCAGTTCTGCCCCCCTTGGTGACATAATACAACATTGAGAAGCAACTGGATGGATTGCTAAGTGATCCATCGAGTTAGGGCCTCATCACGTGCGATATACTCCCCGTACGGGCATTAAGTCTCAAGCACTAGTGGATTTCATCAACGACTGGACCGAGTTGCAGATTCCAGAAGATAAGCCCGATCACACATATTGGACCATCTATTTCGATGGATCTAGGCAGTTGGAAGGCTCGGGGGCTGGTGTGGTGTTAACTTCGCCTCAAGATGACAAATTCTGCTAGATGACAAATTCTGCTATGTCCTCCGGCTCATGTTTCCATGTACCAAAAATGCAGCAGAGTATGAAGCCCTGTTCCATGGGTTGCGACTCGCCAAAGAGATGAACCTCACGCGAGTCAGATGTTTGGGCGACTCAGATCTGGTGGCACCTCGGATTCTAGACATCCCTTGATGGCGGCTTACACGCGAGCTGTGTCGGACGTGGCGGGTCACTTTCATGGTTATCAAGTGGACCACATCGATCGACGACTCAATGAAGCAACATATGCTCTTTCCCATCTCGGTTCACAACGTAAGCTGGTTCCTCCCAATGTCTTTTTGGATGTATTACATAACCCTTCGGTGAGGCTACCTTCAGAGGAAGATTTGGCGGTGCCAGACCCTGAGTCTCAACTTGTGGCGGCTCTTCGTGCCACCCCAGATTGGGCGATTCCCTACATGGCGTATATCACACGAGGCGAGTTACCCGCGGATGAGTTATTGGCTCGCCAAATCGTCTGTCGGTGCAAATCCATGGTCATACACAACGGCGAGTTGCATAAACGAAGCACTTCACGGGTATTCCAAAGGTGTGTCTCTTCCAAGCAAGGATGTATGATCCTCAATGAAATTCATGCGGGCAACTGTGGTCATCATGCCGGGTCACGCTCCTTGGTTTCCAAAGCCTTTAGGCATGGGTTTTATTGGTTGACGGCTCATGCAGACGCGGAAGAGATAGTTCGCCAATGTGATGGTTGCCAGAAATTCAGACGCCAGATGCACGTGTCCGCTCAGGAGTTACGGATGATTCCAATCACTTGGCCATTTATAGTTTGGGGTTGGACATGGTTGGTCCTTTCAAGATGTCGTCCAATAAAAAGACTCACCTATTGGTGGCGGTTGACAAGTTCACTAAGTGGGCTGAAGCAGAACCTGTTAGTAGCTGTGATGCGGATACGGCTGTCAAATTCTTGAAAAAGTTGATCTTCCGGTTCGGATAACGTCATTGTATCATTACTGACAATGGTACTAATCTATCAAAAGGCTCAATGCAAGAGTTTTCCGGTCGAGAGCATATCCGGCTTGACGTTTCTGCAGTCGCACATCCCCAGTCTAATGGGCATGCAGAAAGGGCGAATCACGAAATACTGCGAGGAATCAAGCCCCGGTTTATGGTACCTTTGGAGCGTACTCGAGGATGTCGGGTGGAAGAGTTGTCCTCAGTATTATGGAGCATCAGGACCACCCCAAATCGTTCCACGGGTTTTACTCCTTTCTTTCTGGTCTATGGGGCAGAGGCGGTGTTGCCAAGTGACATCAGACATGATTCACCGCGAGTCGCCGCCTATGTGGAACAGGACAACGAGTTGGCACGACAAGATTGATTGGATGCTTTGGAGGAAGAGCAAGACTTGGCTGCATCCCTATCGGCGATCTATCAACAGGACTTGTGACGCCATCACAACCGCCGTGTCAAGAGCTGAACTTTTCAAGAGGGCGACTTAGTGCTTTGGTTGATTCAAGACCAGACTGGTATGCATAAGTTATCACCTCCATGGGAAGGACCGTTTGTCATCAGCAAGAATCTTCGGAACGGCTCATACTACTTGGTGGATCTTCGCCCTGATTGGCCAACTACAGAGGTTGAGACAACTCGCCCCTGGAATATAGCCCATCTGCGGCCTTACTACACCTAGAGCCATGGGCTCCTTTCTTTTCTGCAAATCTCACAACTTGTAATCTTTTATTTAGAAAGCAATAAAGCCGGCACCCACGAACTTCGGGGTCCTTTGCCGTTTCAGCTTCTGGAAAGCATGAGTCTTTATTGTTCTATGAGTCGTCCAAGCATGGACGCTATCAGTACCAAAGAGCATAAGTCCCCAAGCTGTAATTGTTTCAAAACTGGGTACTGATAAGCCAAAGAGGACCAAATTTGCCACGTTGGACGGTTCAAACATGGGCACCTTATATGGTTTTGAGAATAAAGTCGGCTTACTTGGGGGCTACTAGTTCCCAAGTCGTTTCGCAGTAAGAGCGTAAAACGCTTCTGATTTCCTATGTCCGACTTTTCCCTAATCATAGGTCACTTGGGGGATTCCACTCACTGAGTTCAGCCTGAATACCCTCTTGGCTAGCGAAAAATTACCGCATTACAAATGGTTATACTGGACTATGTGTTGGACGAGTCGCCATATGGACCCATGTGCTCTTGGCAAGTCAATCCGCTTTTGGACCCTGAACTCGCCTTGGTTAAAACATGAAAGGTACCGGTCAGAGCCACACATGGAAAATAGAGAAACCATTGGTTCACTGAACCTGCTTCACTAAAGCCTGACTCGCGCCTGATCAACCGGTCTAAAAACTTGGGCTATTAGAAAGGCCTTCTTCGGGTAGCACTAGAGTTTTGCAAACTCGTCCTATCCTGTTGTAGCTCATCGAGCCGACAAATTTTTACGACTATCTTCGTGGCACTGCCGCAAGGTTTCGTAAAACTTTATATGACTCGCCGCGACTCCCTGAGCCGGCTCCTTGTTTATAACTCGCCATGACTTATTGAGTCGGCCTATGGCGTTTTCTCCCTGATAAACATGTTGAAGAAGTTTTCTCTTGTCGACATATGACACTTCCTAAACTATCAAGCATCCAGATTGGTAAAGGCGACTCATGATTCGCCTAAAGGATAACCTATTCAGCAATGTCAAGCAAAAGGCATGGATGGAAGATTGTTTCCCTAACAACTATTACATGGCTCACACGACCATACCGGGTATCATCTCCCGATCAAGGAAAGATCAAATTGTTTTTCCAGCAATGAATACACCCTGGTTAGACTTAAGCCGCCTCCAGGTCGCCTTGCCTTGAGCTCTCTCCATCTTCAATTTGTAAGTCGCCGAGTTTCCAGTTGCACTTGGACAAGGTGACGAATTCGTCTTCGTCGTTCAGAAAGACAGATAAGTCTGCTTCAAAGTTGAAGGGATTCTTGGGCCGGCGAGGAGTCAGGCTGGTAATTCCAAACGAAGGAGGAGACACCTTTTTTTTGTTGTCGTCATACGCAGCCTGGTATTTGTTCAAGTCCAAACTGGCCACCAGCTGAGTCGCCGCGGCACGGGACTCTTTCACAACCCGGTGGTAATCATCTTCAGTAAACTCCGACTCATCGTCCTTCATCTCGGGGTAACCAGCTGCTACTTCCTCTGGCTTGAGTTCCAGGGCATACGCCATGCACCGTCTTAGGGTGGTCAGAGCTTCCTTACGGGCGGCTGACCTCTTTAGCTCCTCTACTTGTGGTGGCAACGTTGACAAGCAGCCCAACATATTCTTGATGGACTTGATTGGTTCTTATTTGCCCATTACTGCCTTCATCATCAACATGCTCCCTGTATACAAATGCTCCATAAAGGTGTAAATCGCCTTAAGCTTCAGGATGCAGTCGTCTTGGAGATTGGCCGCTCGTGGACCTACAAAGGATAAAACAATGACAATCAAGATTTCGAAACTAACATTATGACTTCTCTTTTTGAAACGAGGGAATTGCTTCTTACCAAAGATGGCTTGAGTCGTGTTGGAGACATGCTTTTTTAGCCCGGAGGGCTCCTCTAGGGTGGCTTCTAACTTTGCCTCGGCTTTTTCTGCCCGCTTGAGGAGGGCGTCTTGATCAGCATTGGCTTTCTTCTCAAAAAAATTATGGTCGGCTTTCATCTTCTCCATGTCAGCCAGAGCCAACTGATATTTTTTGTCAGACGCACTCCGAGCATCCTGCTATTGAGCTAAGCTTTTCTTCAAGTCAGCAAAAGATGACTCGGCCCGGGTCACAGATTCCTGCAAACAAATTTTGGGGAGACAAGTTTCAGAACTGTTGCAAGCAACATCCCTGACACTTGGGGGCTAATGTATGATTCTATTCGAAGTCATACAAAATACAAGACCCGACTCATCTTTCAAAAGATGACCCGACCGTTGGGCGCTACAGGTTGAAGTTATATCTAATACAAGACCCGACTCATCTTTCAAAAGATGACCCGGCCCTTGGGGGCTACAGGTTGATGTTTTTATCTAATACAAGACCCGACTCATCTTTCAAAAGATGACACGGCCCTTGGGGGCTACAGGTTGAAGTTTATCTATCTAATGCAAGACCCGGCTCATCTTTCAAAAGATGACCCGACCCTTGGGGGCTACAGCATGAAGTTTTCCTATCAATTCAAGACCCGACTAATCTTTGAAAAAGATGAGCCGACCCTTGGGGGCTATGGACAGATATGGGTCTACCAGAGATTGCAACAAATATTATTTCATCAAGCAACACTAATTTCCTGGAAGGCTAATGGGTGGAAGAACACATAATGAAGGACGTACCTCATGTTTGACTTTCATCATGTGGATCAAGCTCTTATCCATTTCATAACTCGTCTCTAGGCGACTTACGAAGCCAGAGCAGAGTTGGTCAAATTCGAGCTTCTCATAATGGGGAAGCTTCATCTTAGTGACATCTTGTTTTGCGGAAGGATGGGATTCCATTGATGTGTGTTTGGATAACACCGCCGCTGCAGGTTTGGAGTAACCAGTACCAATGATAATTACGGTATCTGGATCTTCTATCGCATTGGAAGAACTCGGCGGGTTAACATTGTCAGTAGTTTCCTTTAAAGAGCCTAGAGAGTCGATCCGGACAACAGGAATGTCATCCGCAGGATCATCATGAGCCGCCGCTTGTTCCTCATCAAGCCCTAGGGCAGAGGTGCTCACGCCTAAGACTTCAGTCGTCTTAGGAGCAGAAGACAAGTCGCCAGTTTTTATCTTCTTTGCTTGTGCTCTGAGATAAGGACATCAAAGTTAGAACAAATATCATTATTGGGAAGGGAAAAGGTTAATAAAAGAACTTACCCTTGTACACGAATCATTGGCGGAAGAGCTGACATCACTGAGTAGCCAGATGAAGGAGGAGAAACCTAAAAGAATAAAAGTTCAAAGAGTGAATGAGTTGTGAATCACATTTTTAAGGGAGGAGAGTGTGTTTAACAAGAGTATACCTCACTTGTGCGCTTCCGACCGGTTGTATTTTTAGGTAACCCGGAAACTAAGTCGCCAGAGCGGCTCCGGGTTTTACGTTTGGGAGTACACTTCGCCTTCTTCAAAAGGAAATCAGGGTCCAAATAAGCATTTGGGTGAGACAAGGGAACTTTTCCACAAATCCGCCTGGCCGGCCTAGGAGAAGAGGAAGTTGAATCGGAAGAAATAGAAATTACCTCGACCACGTCATCTTGGCTCTCATAGCCATCGTCTTACGTACAAAGGTAACCGGACATAAGCATAAGTCGGAACATAATGATGACAAACAAAAGGGTAAATTTTTACCTATGACTGTTCTTCGCCGCCTTGGGACTCCCAACGACGGATGAATCCTTGACGGCGGCTTTGCCCTTGCCCGTCTTTTTCTTCTTCTTCGGCAGCGGCTTAACTGTTTTCTGGGCAGTCACCTTTGGCCTTCGAGACCAAAATGGATCACCTTTCTGGTGCATAGAATCATAATTCAAACTTGGAACACTGGCACATATGTTGAAAAAGGTAGAAGGAGGCGACTTAGATTGTTACCGGTGGAGCCGGGTTGGTGAGGCATAAAGGCTTGAGCCCGACCTTGGCAAAGTTTTCCAAGGACTCGCCGGTTAAGTTCTTGATTATGTCAACAATGTCTTTCTCGGTGAGTATTTTATGATGAAAGCATTGTGGATGGTTCACATTGCCATCGTATTCGCACATCAAACCATTCCAGCGACTCAGAGGAAGAATATTCCACTCCACCCAGCAACGGAATAGGTCGACTCCGGTGAGCCCATTATTGGTCAAAGACCGCAGCTCGGAGAAGATGGGGATAAATTGCGATTCTTCTTCTTCAGTAAGTTTCTCTAGCAGCTTGAAGTCCATGGGTAAGCGATCTTCCCTATAACCCGGAAGTGGGTTCTCACCGGGAGGACAAGTGTCGCGACAATAAAACCAAGACTCGGCCCAGCCTTTGGGATGGTTGGGCAGGAGAACAGATGGGAACCCACGTTCGCGGCACCGCTGGATGTTGACCCCCCCCCCCCCGAGTTCGAAGTTGGGCCCGTTGGAAAATTCGGTTTGGCGGTTCAGATGGAAGAAGTTCCAAAATAATGGAACCGTGGGCTCTATCTGCAGGTATGCCTCGCAAAATACTTGAAATTTACAGAGGTTGCTCATGGAGTTGGGTCCTAGATCCTGAGGGTGAACATTGAGGAAATGCAGAGCATCCCTAAAGAACTTTGATCCGGGCGGTTTAAATCCCCGTTCAAGATGATCAATGAAAATAACTACTTCCCCCTCGGCATTGGGAATCACCTCGCCTGGAGCGGTTCGCCAACCAATCGCTTCCTTACAATCAAGGTTACCCGACTTGACAAATTTCTCGACAAAGGTGTCATTAATCTTGGTTGGTAGCCAATCACATTTTGAGATGCTAACCATGACTACAAAAAAGAAGAAACAAGGCGGCTCATTAAGGACCGTAAAACGTGGTAACTCACCAGTTGGAGATCTACGGTATGTCTGTAAAGGCCCTATGACTCGCCATTAGGTGACTAAAAACCTGGATATGAGGACATTCTAACTCGTGAGTTGAGCAATTTATGGCATGTCTACGAAGGTGTTATGACTCGCCCTCCGGCGAACAAAAGCGTAGCTTTGGCGATGTTCTAACTCGGTGTGGTGGAAGATGGCGAATGGCGATTAAGAAAAGATTCTTTCCTTAGGGATATTCCCGGAGTGGGATAAACATGTTTCTAAAAACAAGCAATGAAATACGGATCTACGGGTGGATCAAATTAAGGAGATAATGCTTAAACGAAGCTGCGAAGACTACAAACGCCCGAAAGTGACAGGGGTTTCTCATGAATCTATGCAGTAAATACATCAAAATGACCAACAGATGTGGCGGTGCTACTCTGCTCTACTACTATGAAGGATCTATCGGAAGTATAGTTGATGGATCTAGAACGAGAAGGGGATCATCGTTGCATTCCGGGGATAAACTTAAGACAAACATGGCAGCAAGGTCTAACCCTAAATGGGGAAAAATGCTTACCTGAGAAAGGAGGATGATCCCTGGAAGAGGATGCGGAAGGTTTTCGGCGGATCTTGCTACTTTGGTCGACCTGTAGACGTCCGGGCTGCGATGGCTGGCGGCAAAGCTTCGGAATGGCGAAGAGACACGGGCACTGGCGCGAGGAAGACGAAGGTCGAAGAGGGAGTCGAAATGGGGTAGGTGACGGTGCCCCCACTCCCCCCTGCGGTTATGTAAAGGCCAGGTGCTGGATTTGAGGCGGCACGCGCGGGAATAGAGGTGACAAACTGAAAATTTGCAATGATGGCGCGAGGATTTTCGGGATAAATAAATGTCAGTGCGAAAGATCCGTTGGGTGGTTGCGTCATTAAGTCTCGGAATTGAAGGTATAAGGCGATGTC
The DNA here is from genome assembly GCF_904849725.1 of Hordeum vulgare subsp. vulgare. Taxonomy (NCBI): domain Eukaryota; kingdom Viridiplantae; phylum Streptophyta; class Magnoliopsida; order Poales; family Poaceae; genus Hordeum; species Hordeum vulgare. The sequence goes on from NC_058523.1 coordinate 376,034,026, forward strand.
CTCAAAAACTGCTTGGCGGCTCAAGCAATTCATGAGGGATGGCGGCTTACCGTTCGTCAAAAGATTGGAGTAATGCAAGTCGCCCGAAAATGCGTTGAAGTTTATTGGCGTGAATAAAGTCAAGACAATCTTGGGCCTAATGTTGGGGATATTACCTGCGGTGTAACCCGCCTTAGCTGGGCCGGGTCACTAAAGGGGCGACTCATCCATTGGTAATACAAGCCTTGGCCCAAGGGGCCCAGGAGCCGGATGGCGGTTCATGAGCTATACACAGGATAGGCCGCCAAGGAGGTTTCCAGTCTTGGAAAGCACGACGACTTAGAGACAAGGAAGACTACTATCTGTAGCGTGGCAAGGACTCTTGTCAATCCTAGGGCCTCGACCTGTATATAAAGGTGAGTCCGTGGGGAAGATAGGGCAGGTTAGAAATTATCGAGAGCTAGGTCAGGCGAGTTACACCCACCTTGTAATCAAAACCATCATCAATCGACACAAAGCAGGACGTAGGATTTTAGCTCCTCACGAGGGGCCGAACCTGGGTAAATCTGAGTCTCGCTTTCACTTACCCCCTTTGAGTCGCCACCAAGGTGCGACGGCTCCTTCATTAAGTCCTTTCACGAGGACATCTGCCGTGACAAAACCACGACACATGTGATGACATGGGTTCCTTGTTATATCACCATATTATTGCCATCTAAATAATGCACCTATATACTTGGTAAAAGATGGAAGCTCGGCCTTTCTAGCCTGGTGTTTTGTTCCACCTTTGCCCCCTTAGTTTCGGCTACCGGTGTTATGTTCCATAAATGAGCGCTCCTAACATGCTTGGGGTTGTTATGGGGACCCCCTAGATTCTCGTTTTCGGATAAAACTCGTCTGGCAAGGGCCAACATTGGTTCTATATTTTCCCAACATAATAATTTTGTTAATACTGAAAAGCATAGGGAGTTAGCGCTACGCGAGGAGTAATTCAAAATAATACAGGGAGGTCCAGTGCTGATGGTGCTAGTCCAAAACAGAGCACCGTGCGGGGCCAACCCGGGGCAACTCGAGTGATGTCTATCAGGCCACCGTACGCTTCGCTTATCCGTCGTGTCTTGAGAACGAGATACGCGGCTCCTATCAGGATCGTCGACACGCCGGGCTGCCTTGCTGGACTTGTTTTACCTTTATCGAGCGTCTTGTGCGAGGGATTCTGAGGATGCTTTGCCCTAACTCGAGGTTGAGGTTTTCCAATAGGGATCCGAGGAGATCATGGGTTTCCCTGATCGAGGTCATTTCGTCGCAACTTGTGGTAGTTTGTGGTGGACTAGTTGGAGCACCCCTGCAGGGTTAAATCTTTCGGAAAGTCGTGCCCACGGTTATGTGGCAACGTGGAAACTTTGTTTAACATCCTGTTCTAGACAACTTGAAGTTAAGTTAATTAAAATATGCCAACTGAGTGCGTAACCGTGACTGTCTCTTTCATTAGCTCCTTCTCCGGTCAAGGACACGGTGGGGTTATGTTTGACGTAAGTAGGTGTTCAGGATCATTCATTTGATCATCAGTAGTTCACGTCCGCTATGCGTAGATCTTCCCCCTCTCTTTTCTTGTACTCGTAAGTTAGCCACTAAATAAATGCTTAAACGCTTGTTGCACCCTCACCACTTAACCATACCTCACCCATCATGCTTTGCTAGTCTTGATACCTTTGGAAATGAGATTGTTGAGTCCCCTGTGGCTCACAGATTACTACAACACAAGTTGCAGGTACAGGTAAAGGGTTACTTGACGTGAGCGTGTTGATTGTTCATTGGAGTTTTCTTCTTCTTCCTCTTCATCGATCTAGGATGGGTTCCAGGCCGGCGGCCTGGGATTGCAAGGATGGACGTCGTTCTTTTCTCGTTTGTTTTTGTCCGTAGTCGGACCCTGCTCTTGTTCCTTATATTTATGTATTGTACTGATGTGACTCTGATGTAGCATGTGGCGAGTGTAAGCCAATTCCATATACTCTTCTCTTCAGTACATGTACTTATAACGATATCCATTCTTGCGAAACGACGAGATGCGCTTCTATCCCTGTCGAGGCCCTCGCGCCAAAATAAGGATAGGGTCACATCTTGGGTGTTATAAGTTGGTATCACAACAGTACTGACCTAGGAGCCCCCTTGATTGATCGAACTTGGCCGAGTTGAATCTAGAGAAAAACTCCTTTGAGTCTAGTTATATATCGGAGAGTAGGTTTCTTTTTTCTTCTCTTCTATGCTCTGGTGAGGTTCCCGACTTAGGAATTTTAATTCTACTCCTCTTCTCACTCAAATTTTTTTAGGATCACTAGGATATTTTTGGAATCTATATGATTACGATGTGACGGAGTTATGTCTTGGTGCATCTTGTCTGACTTGATTTCATCTCGGAAGTTGAGCTCGAGGGGATTCTTGAGCACATCGCTATCATTCAGATTTCTTAGTATCTCAGGACGAAGGATGTTCGAAATTGCTTCAATACTAGTAGTGGCGAGAGGAGTCCGGCTTCCCCAGTGCTGGTGCAGAGAGTTCCGGATGTATCGCCATACTTAGTATCGTTGTGATTACGAGTATGTGAAATAAATGAGGTTCCAAGTTTCTGGTTATGTGTTGACGGATGTGATACACTGGACGGGTTAGTATAGGAGTTGAGTGATATATAACTCCTTGTATCCATGGACCAGATTGCATGACCAGAAATTTCGGGAGTTCTTAGGTGGGAATTCAAGTAGTTACTTATAGGGCAATCTTCCAACAAATGCATGATGTTAGGTTGGGCTTTGACATCTTGTGGATTCGTTTGTTCACGGTCGTCTTACAGAGTCTTAAAGAGTCCTAAAGAGTCCTTGTAGCTTGCTATATGATGTTAGGTTGTGTCTTAAAGAGTCCTTGTAGCTTTCTACGACTCGGGGATGCTTCGTATGTCATGTGCACTGCCTTGTACATGATGGCTACTGTAAGGATCGAGCCCGTGCGATCCTGTCCACGAAAATATCGGACGGAATATCTCTCATGAATTTGTTCTGGCTTGTTTCATAAGTCGCAACCTTTGTTTTTGTTGGAATATGGTAATTCGAGTTGCTTCGATGTCAAGTGGTGAATTCATATCCTTCCAAGAGGTGTTCTCGTGTATTATGGGAATGCAAATTATTTTGCTCTATCAATTGTCTTATCAATTCTTGTCAACCGGAGTCGTCATATCAATTCTTTTCCAACCAGTGTGCTTCTCTTCAGTGAATTAAATCCTCTCCAATATTTGCAAGATCAATCTCTCGTTTCTTTCCGGAGTTGTCTCATATGTCCCGAGTTGTCTTTGTTTTTCCCGCCCTCCCACCTTTTTCTTCAGTGATTCAATTATCATCCAAGTGTCTTCTTTTAATTGTTGCTTCCGCTATCTCTTCTTCCAATTGTAGTCGGTGATTCTTTGTGAAGATTCTCAGGAGTTTTGCGTTCATCATTTTTCATTCTTGTTCTCTTTTCCCGGTGGATCCAATTTAAGATCTCGGTGTTCATCATATCCTTTTCTTCCTATATGATTTCTGTGTTGAAAATTCTTTTCAAGCCTCTCTTGTCATTCATCAATTTCTTTTCTATCCGGAGTGCTGCAAATATCCCAGAAGTTTCTTGTTGTCAATTCTTTAAATTATTTTGAGGTGCTAACCTCATCAAGTTTTTATTTATACTTGTGCAATATCTCTCTTCTAAGCAATCTTTTCAACGGTGGTCTCCTTGAGTGGGCACATAACCCACAGGTTTTTCCCAGGATCTTATCTGACTCTTGTAATCTTTTCCAGAAATCTGTAATTCTTTTCAAATATGACATAAGAATGATTTCCATCAGTAATATCCCTTCTCCAAGATCTATTTCAATTAATTCTCATATTTGGCTCAACCTTTCATTCTTCTTTATTCTAGAGTGTCTCGGTTATTCTTGATGGTGTTCTCCTCATCATTTTCAGCTTGGAAGATTGAAGGAGTGTTTCTCTCAAATCTTGGTCAATTTTCCTGTCATTTCAGCTTTGTGGCATCGTCTTGAATTATTCCCAATCATGAGAATCTATTTCTTGCTATTCTGTGCTTTTCTAAGTTGTTTTCATTCTTGATCCTCCGAAGGCCATCAGTTCAGAAGATTCTTCGTTCACAACTTTCAGCTTTCCTTCTCAAATTCTTCTCAATTGTTGTCGCTTCGTTCGTCTCACAATTATTTCGGTGCCTCATTCAGTTTTCTATTAGGCGGCTCTAGATCTCTTCATTCTTAATGTGTTCTACAAGATTCTTGTTGTAGTAGTTCTCAATTTCTTCCTTGTTCTTTTCTTGCCAAGAGCTAGTTTCTATTCTTTATAACGGAGGCCTTGTGATGTTGCTCTCTTCAATCTATCATTTTGTCTTTTCAAGATCATATTGTTCCCTTGTTCAATTTAGTTAGTTTGTTGTGCATCTTCTCAAGATCTTTCCATTGTATTGAATTTTCTTCCCTTTTCGTACCGAAGTGCTGATACGTCCATTTTGCATCATGCTTTCATGTTGATATTTATCGCTTTATGGACTGTTATTATACTTTGTGGAACCTTACTTATCCCTTTTCTCTCTTATTTTGCAAGGTTTATTTGAAGAAGGAGAATACCGGCAGCTGGAATTCTGGACTGGAAAAGGAGCAAGTCTGAGTCCTCTATTCTGCGCAACTCCAAATGCCCTGAAAATCAACGGTGATTTTTTTGGGAATATATATAAAATACTGGGCGAAAGAAGTGTCAGGGGGGAGCAACCAGGGGCCCACAAGCCTGGTTGCCGCGGCCTACCCCCCTGGCCGCGGCAACAGGGCTCGTGGGCACCCTGGTGGCCCACTGGCCTCCCTCTTTTGCTATATGAAGGGTTTCATCCGGAAAAAAATCAGGGTGGAGCTTTTTCGTGGATTCTCCGCCGCCACGAGGCGGAACTTGAGCAGATCCAATCTAGAGCTCCGGCAGGACGATCCTGCCGGGGAAACTTCCCTCCCGGAGGGGGAAATCGTCGTCATCGTCATCACCAACACTCCTCTCCTCGGAGGGGAGTCATCTCCATCAACATCTTCATCAGCACCATCTCCTCTCCAAACCCTAGTTCATCTCTTGTAACCAATCTCCATCTCGCGACTCCGATTGGTACTTGTAAGGTCGCTAGTAGTGTTGATTACTTTTTGCAGTTGATGCTAGTTGGATTACTTGGTGGAAGAGTTTATGTTCAGATCCTTGATGCTATTCATTACACCTCTGATCATGATTATGATTATGCTTTGTGAGTAGTTACTTTTGTTCCTGAGGACATGGGATAAGTCATGCTAATAATAGTCATGTGAATTTGGTATTCGTTCGGTATTTTGATATGATGTATGTTGTTTTTCCTCTAGTGGTGTTATGTGAACGTCGACTGCATAACACTTCACCATATTTGGGCCTAGAGGAAGGCATTGGGGAGTAGTAAGTAGATGGTGGGTTGCTAGAGTGACAGAAGCTTAAACCCCGGTCTATGCGTTGCTTCATAAGGGGATGATTTGGATCCACTAGTTTAATGATATGGTTAGACGTTGTCTTAATTCTTCTTTCGTAGTTGCGGATGCTTGCGAGAGGGGTTAATCATAAGTGGGATGCTTGTCCAAGTAAGGGCAGTACCCAAGCGCCGGTCCACCCACATATCAAACTATCAAAGTAACGAACGTGAATCATATGAACATGATGAAACTAGCATGACAAAAATTCCGTGTGTCCTCAGGAGCGTTTTTCCTCTTATAAGACTTTGTTCAGGCTTGTCCCTTGCTACAAAAGGGATTGGTCCACTTGCTGCACCGTTGCTACTACTTGTTACTTGTTACTTTTTGCTTGCTACGTTTCACCTCACTACACCATCACTTGTTACCGCTACTTTTAGTGCTTGCAGTTATTACCTTGCTGAACCGTTTATCACAGCCTTCTCCTCCTCGTTGGGTTCGACACTCTTACTTATCGAAAGGACTACGATTGATCCCCTATACTTGTGGGTCATCAAGTGATGCCGATTTTTTTTTTAATTTTTGGTTGTTCCTCATATCATTCTTCATTTCTTTGCAACCTTCAAGGATCGTTGGTTTCACTCGTTTGTCAAGAAGCAACTAAGTTTTACCTCTTGTTTTTTTATCTTCCTCTTTCCCTTTCATTCTTGGATCTCGGGTCAAGATCCTCTTGTAGTGTAGGAGAGTTGTGACAGCCCGAGACAAACGCTCTAAAAGATTACCCTTTTATTCCGTCTCGTCATGTGGTTCGTATGTCTGTCGCATTCATAATCGCATCATCTCCATTGCATCGGCACTCCGTTGCCGCCAGTTTTCAAAACCTGCATCCGTTATTAGTTGCCGGTTCTCTCTGTTCTCGTCGTTGCCCGTTTTGAGCCCGACCACACACGCACGCGCCCGCGACATCGTCAGGTCTCCTTGTTTTTAAAAGTGTGTATAAAACATTCTTGGATTGGGATGAAACTTGGCATGTGGTATTATTTTAATATAGGTAGACCACCTGCCAATTTTCGTCGCAATCGGAGGTCGTTTGGTACCCAAATTGTCGACCATAGCGGCACCGTCTTCGGTTATTCGCCGGACGTGTTTCGGTGTTTTAAATCGCATTGCCACGCCGCGCTATTTCCCTCTCATCTCCGCCTAAGCCACTCTACATGGCCTAACCTAAGCTTAGGGCATTCCGGAGTGTCCCATCGAGATCGGACGGTCTGAAAACGCCCCATTTGGCAAACCCTAGCCCGAATTGCCTATAAATGGACACCCCCACGTCCAGAAATGGCCTTCTCCCACCTGTGTGTGGAAATCCGTGCCCCACCAAACCCTAGCCGCCACTGACTCTCTCTACTCCTCCCTCCAGCCGTCAGGCCCGCCCGAGTCCGCAATCGTCCCGCCCGAGCCCATTTGGGCCCGAGGCAACTGCCTCCCGCAGCTCCCCGTCGCCGCGCCGCCAACTCCTGGCTCCTCGTCGCGCCTCCCGCGCTGCCCCTAGCGCGCCCTCGCGAGCTCGCCGCGTCGCCACCCCCGATGCACTCAGACCGAAGCCCGAGCTCCGTCATGCAGGACGAGTCGAGGCGCCGCGTCTGCCCCCGTCGCCACTCACATCCGGGCCGGCAGCCCCGGATCCGGTCGCCCTAGCCTCGCCAGCTCCGGCGTCTCCAGCCAGATCTGGTGCGCCGCACCTGCCTCGCCGGGACCCCCTCGCCTCCGTCCGTCGCCGGCGATCTGCCACCGGGTCTCCGTGCGTTCGGGACGAGGGCAGGTGCCCGTTGACCGCATCCCTCCCCTGCCTCGTGCCCGTTGGCCGCATGAGGCCGGCCCAGTCGGCGCGGCCAGGCCGCCTCCTCCTCCAAGCCGCGCCGGCCTAAGTGGCCCTCTAGTGAGAAGCTCCTACCCCCCGGCCCCAGCGCACTTTAGTTGTCTTGCACTCTTTGTTTTGGCCTAGTAGTCATATTTAGTCAGTGTAGGATTTTATTATTTTCTATGAATTATTATATTTTAGAAAAATTCTATATGTTCAAATGCCCGTAGATTTCAAACCGTGCATCGGATCGCGACGTATTATATAAGTAACTGGTGTAGAATTTCGCGTAGATTATGATTTTACAACTTGCATGCATGTTTCAAGTGGTTTGACTCGCCGTATGCCTGGAGTTGTGTGATGTCCTAAAAGGGAATTAATCCGTAGCTATTTTTGCGCGTGTCCGGTTTGCTCAACTCCCATAGATGAAATGTTTGACTTGTTCGGGACCCTTTTCCTTGTATTTTAGAGTAGTTGTTTGCATTTTTGCATGTAGGTTCCTTAGCTAGTTTGTTATATCGTGTTTAGGACATATTCTCGCATATACATGTGGCGTTATTTTTATTTTGCAACCCCGCATGTTATATATGTTTTTTGGGTAGAAAAATCCATAGAATTTAACTCTGCATGTAGTTTTAGCTTTTGAGCAAGTTAGTGCACGTGATATTTTGCCATGTTGCCCTTTTGTTTATTTTGTGGAATTTATTCCGTGCATGATCTGCATGAGTTGTCAACTAGAGATATGCCCTTGGATGTGTAGGCTAGCCTCTGGTAATTTTGGTTGCAATAGAAATCCATGTTTAGGTGTTGTTTGCTTGTTCTCAACATGCTAGAAAATAGTGCTGATTTGGAGATGCTGAAATATTTGTAAGTCTGAAATCTGTTATATTTTGTTGCTGTCTTGCCATGAATTTTTCTGGTGATCTATAGCTCTTTTGAGGTTGGTGCAATGGAGTTAGTTGTAGTCCTTAATATTCTCTAGAATTCTGTCAGTTTTCATGTGATTTGGTGCCCTGTAGCATATAGTTTTGCTGTTGTCAATATGCTTTTAGATCAAAAACTTCACTGTCAAAAACTGTTATTTTCTCTAAGTCTCAAACTGGGTGTGAGATGACATTTTATGAGTTCTTTTCCTAGTGATCCATGCTTCCATGCTAGTTGTATTTGGTAGGGTGTTGAAGTGCATCTTGCCCTCTACTGTCTCATTTTGTTGTTTTGGGGTGTAGAAAGTGTCATGTTGTTGATTTGGCAGATTATGACTATTTCTTGTGTAGCTTGTATTTGTTGAACCGTTGCTCTGATTTGATCGTGTCCTACATGATACTTGCTTAGAATCTCGTTTAGTTTTATATTATGTTGGTGCCTTCTTCGTTTGGGATGCTTGTGACTGTCATTGCATACATATTGCGTTCATGCCATCATAACTTGCGATGTTCATATCTTTGGACCCGTAGCTCCGTTGGAGATGTTCTCTATGTGTAAATTGATTGGAACGACGCGTAGAATCACGGGAACCTATATAATTTGCTGTTTAACAAGTATAAAAATGTGTTAGTTTAGATCTGGACAGAAATATAAATTGACGTACGAGGTCATCTTGGAGATGATATATGTCGTTTCTGACCTCATTTAAAATGCCTAGATAGGTAGATTAATTACGTTTCACCTCTTGCCATGTTTAACTACAATTAATATTGCCGTGTACCTAATTGGGATAGAACTAAATAATTCGTATGTGGAGTTTCGTCAATATGCAAGTCGTTGCATATTGAACTTAACTTAATGTGTAGTGGTTGATTGTTGTGAATTAACATGCCATGTCTTGCATATATTCAACTGATCATGCATCATATGTGGATTGCATCTTGTCGTGCATGTGCCATGGTGAATATCTGTGTTGATGCTTGTTTTCGGTTTGCTTCGTTTCGATAGAGTTCCGCAAGCGTGTCGGAAAGTGAGGATCCGTTCGACTACATCAATTCGTCTGCTTCACGGAGTCACTCTTCTTCCAAGCGGGATCTCAGGCAAGATGACCATTTCCCCAGATACCATTACTATCATTGCCATGCTAGTTTTACCGTTTCTATTGTTATGTCTCGCTGCCTACCACCTGTTAAGTATCAGCCTCTCAACATCGCCATGAAAACCTTCAACCTGTTCACAACCTAGCAAACCACTGATTGGCTATGTTACCGCTTGCTTAACCATGTGTTAGCGTTGCTAGTTGCACGTGCAGTTGCTTCCATGTGATGACATGGGTTCATTGTTATACCATCATATTATTGCCATCTAAATAATACACTTATATACTTGGTAAAAGATGGAAGGCTCGGCCTTTCTAGCCTGGTGTTTTGTTCCACCTTTGCCCCCTTAGTTTCGTCTACCGGTGTTATGTTCCATAAATGAGCGCTCCTAACATGCTTGGGGTTGTTATGGGACCCCCTAGATTCTCGTTTTAGGATAAAGCTCGTCTGGCAAGGCCCAACATTGGTTCTATATTTGCCCAACATAATAATTTTGTTAATACTAAAAAGCAGAGGGAGTTAGCGTTACTCGAGGAGTAATTCAACATAATACAGGGAGGGCCAGTGCTGATGGTGCTGGTCCAAAACACAGCACCGTGCGGGGCCAACCCGGGGCAACTCGGGTGATGTCTATTGATACGTCCATTTTGCATCAGGCTTTCATGTTGATATTTATCGCTTCATGGACTGTTATTATACTTTGTGGTACCATGCTTATGCCTTTTCTCTCTATTTTTGCAAGGTTTATTTGAAGAGGGAGAATACCAGCAGCTGGAATTCTGGACTGGAAAAGGAGCAAGTCTGAGTCCTCTATTCTGTGCAACTCCAAATGCCGTGAAAATCAACGTGGAATTTTTTGGGAATATATAAAAAATACTGGGAGAAAGAAGTGCCAGAGTGGAGCTGCCTGGGGCCCACAAGCCTGGTAGCCGCCGCCTGCCCCCCTGGCCGCGGCTACAGGGATTGTGGGCGCCCCGATGGCCCACTGCCCCCCCCCCCTCTTCTTCTATATGAAGGGTCTCGTCCGGAAAAAAATCAGGGCGGACCTTTTTCATGGATTCTCTGCCGCCACGAGGCGGAACTTGAGCAGAAACAATCTAGAGCTCCGGCAGGACGATCCTGCCGGGGAAACTTCCCTCCCGGAGGGGGAAATCGTCGCTATCGTCATCACCAACATTCCTCTCATCGGAGGGGACTCGTCACCATCAACATCTTCATCAGCACCATCTCATCTCCAAACCCTAGTTCATCTCTTGTAACCAATCTCCGTCTCGCGACTCCTATTGGTACTTGTAAGGTTGCTAGTAGTGTTAATTACTCTTTGTTGTTGATGCTAGTTGGATTACTTGGTGGAAGAGTTAATGTTCAGATCCTTGATGCTACTCATTACACCTCTGATCATGATTATGATTATTCTTTGTGAGTAGTTACTTTTGTTCCTGAGGACATGGGATAAGTCTTGCTAATAATAGTCATGTGAATTTGGTATTCGTTCGGTATTTTGATATGTTGTATGTTGTCTTTTCCTCTAGTGGTGTTATGTGAACGTCGACTACATAATACTTCACCATATTTGGGCCTAGAGGAAGGCATTGGGGAGTAGTATGTATATGATGGGTTGCTAGAGTGACAGAAGCTTAAACCCCAGTCTTTGTGTTGCTTCGTAAGGGGCTGATATGGATCCACTAGTTTAATGCTATGGTTAGACATTGTCTTAATTCTTCTTTCGTAGTTGCGGGTGCTTGCGAGAGGGGTTAATCATAAGTGGGATGCTTGTCCAAGTAAGGGCAGTACCCAAGCGCCGGTCCACCCACATATCAAACTATCAAAGTAACGAACGAGAATCATATGAACATGATGAAACTAGCATGACAGAAATTCCCGTGTGTCCTCGGGAGCGTTTTTCCTCCTATAAGACTTCGTTCAGGCTTGTCCCTTGCTACAAAAGGGATTGGGCCACCTTGCTGCACCGTTGATACTACTTCTTACTTGTTACTTTTCACCTGCTACGTTTCACCTCACTACACCATCACTTGTTACTGCTACTTTCAGTGCTTGCAGTTATTACCTTGCTGAAAATGGTTTATCAGAGCCTTCTGCCCCTCGTTGGGTTCGACAGTCTTACTTATCGGAAGGACTACGATTGATCCCCTATACTTGTGGGTCATCATCTATCAGGCCACCGTACGCTTCGCTTATCCGTCGTGTCCTGAGAACGAGATACGCGGCTCCTATCGGGATCGTCGACACGCCGAGTGGCCTTGCTGGACTTGTTTTACCTTTATCGAGCGTCTTGTGTGAGGGATTCTGAGGATGCTTTGAGCTAACTCGAGGTTGAGGTTTTCCAATAGGGATCCAAGGAGATCACGGGTTTCCCTGATCCAGGTCATTCCGTCGCAACGTGTGGCAGTTTGTGGTCGACTAGTTGGAGCACCCCTGCAGGGTTAAATGTTTCGGAAAGCCGTGCCCGTGGTTATGTGGCAACGTGGAAACTTTGTTTAACATCCGGTTCTAGACAACTTGAAGTTAAGTTAATTAAAATATGCCAACTGAGTGCGTAACCATGACTGTCTCTTTCGTGAGCTCCTTCTCCGGTCGAGGACACGGTGGGGTTATGTTTGACGTAAGTAAGTGTTCATGATCATTCATTTGATCATCAGTAGTTCACATCCGCTATGCGTAGATCTTCTCCCTCTCTTTTCTTGTACTCGTAAGTTAGCCACTAAATAAATGCTTAGACGCTTGTTGCACCCTCACCACTTAACCATACCTCACCCATCATGCTTTGCTAGTCTTGATACCTTTGGAAATGAGATTGTTGAATCCCCTGTGGCTCATAGATTACTACAACACCAGTTGCAGGTATAGGTAAAGGGTTACTTGACACGAGCGCGTTGATTGTTCATTGGGGTTTTCTTCTTCTTCCTCTTCATCGATCTAGGATGGGTTCCAGGTTGGCAGCCTGGGATAGCAATGATGGACGTCGTTCTTTTCTCGTTTTTTTTCGTCCGTAGTCGGACCCTGCTCTTGTTCCTTATATTTATGTATTGTACTGATGTGACTCTGATGTAGCATGTGGCGAGTGTAATCCAATTCCATATACTCTTCTCTTTAGTACATGTACTTGTAACGATATCCATTCTTGCGAAACGACGAGATGCGCTTCTATCCCTGTGAAGGCCCTCGCACCAAAATAAGGACAGGATCGCATCTTGGGCGTTATAGTGGATTAGGTGCATCATCATTTATCCTCTTAGAGTCTTGTTCAATCTTTTAGGGTGACCTTCAAGATAAAGAGGTTCTTGAGTCATTCTACCTCCTCTAGTCACTACTCTAAGAGCATGATCATTAATATTATTATTCATTTCAGCAAGCAATTCATTTTGTGACTTAGCTACTTGATCTAGTTGCGTGTGAACCATAACATGTTTATCTAGAACTTTCACATCATTAGAAATTCTAAACATCAAGTCACTTAAGCGATCTATCATCACGGCATTATTTTTCAATTGATCCTTAACATAGTTATTGAAGTGCTCTTGCTTAACAACGTAACTATAAAATTCATCCATTCATTGATGAGGAGTCTTAGCATAAGGTATATCATTTTCATTAAAGGAACGGAGAGAATTTACCTGTACTACCTATGTCAGGGTATCAAGTCCATGTATTTCTTCAATCAATGGTGTTTTCTTGACATCCTCAATTTTAATACCTTTATCTTTCATAGATCTTTTTTGCTTCTTGCATATCTTCAGGGTTGAGGAATAGAATACATCTCTTCTTTTGAATAGGTTCTGGCAGTGGTTCAGGGAGTGTACAATCATCGGCATTTTGCAATATATTATTTAATAACTCTCGAGCTTGTACAACGGTTCATTCCCTGAAAACAGAACCGACACAACTATCTAGGAAATCCCTAGAAGCGTGTGTTAGTCCATTATAAAAGATATCAAGAATTTCATTCTTTTTAAGAGGGCAATCAGACAGAGCTCTATGTAATAGGAGAATCCTCCCCCAAGATTGAGGGAGATTCTCTTCTTTAATTTGCACAAAGTTAAATATTTTCTGTAAAGCAGCTTGTTTCTTATGAGCAGGAAAATATTTTTCAGAAAAGTGATAAAGCTTATCCTCGGGACTACGCATACAAAGAGGAGCAAGAGAAAGGAACCATTCCTTGGCCTCACATTTTAGAGAGAAGAAAAAAGCTTAAGGATATAATAGTAGCATATCTTTTCATCATTGGTAAACAAGGCAACAATATCATTGAGTTTCATAAGGTGTTCTACCACATTTTCATTTTCATAACCATGGAAAGGATCACACTCTACTATAGGAATCAATTCAGGGTCTATAGAGAATTCATAGTCCTTATCAGTGACAAATATAGGATAAGTAGCAAATTTAGGATCATGTTTCATTTTCTACATCTGTGACGCCCCAACTTAATCGTAAGCAAATGCGTATGACCAAGATTAGGGATTCATGGGAAGATATCACAACACAACTCTAGACACAAATTAAAGCCATACAAGCTTCATATTACAAGCCACATGCCTCGAGGGCTCGAATACATAAGCTCGAATACACACGAGTCAGCGGAAGCAAACAATATGTTAGTGCAGATGTAAGTCAACCATTTTTGCCTTAAGAAGGCTAGCACAAACATAAAATTGGATCGAAAAGGCAAGGCCTCCTGCCTAGCAGCCTCCTAACTACTCCTAATCACCAGCGGCCTTCACGTAGTAGTAGGCTCTGTTGGGGTAGTAGTCATCGGCGCGTTCAACCATCTCCTGGGCTCCGTCATCTGGCCGCGGCAATCGTATCAAGAGGAAAAGGGGGAGCAAAGCAACGGTGAGTACTCATCCAAAGTACTCGCAAGACTAACATCAGAACTGTGCTATGCATCTGTATCAAAGGAGTGGGGCTATATCTTTGGATTGACTGCAGAAATGTCAACATAGAGAGAATGCCTAGTCCTATCGAAGACTAGCATCTCGAATGTCTTGCAGCATTAGAAGAGTGTAGATCAGTAACACATATGTGGTCATATTGTTGCAGCAAATTTATTAAGTACGCCAAGAGATCCTTTCTCGACTACGTGCGAGAAATAAATCTCGCATCCAACATTTCAAATTAAGTCACATGTCTAGTTGTATTATATCGGGATACAACTCCAAGTTGTCCTATTACCATGGACACGGCTATTCGAATAGTTTAATCATCCCTGCATGGGTACACCACATTTCTCAACATGCTTGATCAACTCCGACTGGACACACTTTCCTGGGTCATGCCCGAACTCGGGAGATCAACACGTCGTAGCCCTACCTAGGCTCAACAACGAGGCTAACCGACCGGTCTAAATCCTAAGCACGCAGGGGTCTTGGGCCCATCGCCCATTGCAATCATGCATGTTGCATGGTCGGACGAGATCAGTCCTGGCACCTCTTGTAAAAGATCAATGCTTACACGGACCACTCGGGTGCGCGCCACTCGAATGCTGGCGTCCCAAGAGGTTCGGCTGATACAACGACTTTGAGTGACTATATATGTCCCCGCATGAAGGTTATTGCAAATGATCCACGATATGTGCTCCCGTTGCCCCGTCTCGAGGATGTGTGGCAAGGGCCAAGAATGCCCAGCCATGCCTCATCGCAATCACATAGGTATCCACCTGCACCACA
This sequence comes from Hordeum vulgare subsp. vulgare, assembly GCF_904849725.1. Lineage (NCBI taxonomy): Eukaryota > Viridiplantae > Streptophyta > Magnoliopsida > Poales > Poaceae > Hordeum > Hordeum vulgare. The sequence continues at coordinate 376,049,065 of NC_058523.1, forward strand.
CATTTCATCATGTTCGAGTAGTAAGTGAAAGTAACCGTGTGTCTGTAATATTATAGGAATCCGAGGTATCACCCTTGACGTATTCTAATTGATGTAACCATAAAGGTGACCAGGGATGAATTACCGTCAATGGCTCATGCCTGAGGGGTTGCACTACAGAGTCGTTATCAGAAGTGGTGAGGTAGGAATCACCCTCCGTAATCCACCTCCGATTAACTACATTACAAAGCTAACATCAGGAGTACATTACGAGGTACCACCATCGGTACTCGATAGTAGCTCTGCAGAGTCGTACAACTAAGGGGTTGTGAAGTAATGTGACGGGTCATGGCTTGTCGATCGGTTGATCGAGTCTTTGGGTCTCCGAGTCTTCAAGTCATCGAGTCTTCGATGATGAAGCAAGGGCAACTGGGACTAAGTGGGGTTAGTGGGGATCACTAACCCACCTATACTAAGCATTTGATATGAAGTAGGGTACAATAGCTGTTTAACCAAATCAGGCAATGCATCAGAATATGAGCTACCTACAACAGTAGCAAAATCTAATCCAAGTATGAGGGAGAAAGAATGGGCGATATAGGGATGATCAAAGGGTTTTGCTTGCCTGGAAGCTATGCAGACACATACGGATCCTCGATGGTGAAGTAGTCGATCATCGGATCAACATTGGTCTCGGGGTCTATCGGAAATAAGTAACGGAGGGGGAACAAATAAATAACGGAGTAATCAAATGCAACACAAATGCAATGTTACGATATGATGTGTGGGTGACATGCTCTAATGCATCCCTAAGCATTTTAAAAAGGAGAGGGGAAATATCTGGTAATAGTTTACCAGCTCAAGGTATTATTCACATAGATTATTCTTATGTTAAATGTCTAGGTTCATCATGCTAAAGGGGTGTGAGAGGTATGTGGATGGCATTTTTTAGGTTCTTTAAATTTTTCTGATCATTTTAGATATATAAATTATTTTATGTGAGTTATAAATTAATTTATATGTTTTTTAAAAGTTTTATTCATACTGAGATTCTTTCTATATTTATTTAATCCAAAACTTTAGATAAATTGCTAGGTGCACTCGGTGCAGTGCACACACAGGTGCACGAGTGGCCCCCGTTGACCTGGGTCAACTGCCCAGTCAGCTTGTCAACTGGGTAAGTTGACCAATCAGCGGGACCGTGGGATGGACAACTAGCGTCCCTCAAGGCCGCCGAAGCGGGCGGCTGCGGACGCCAGCGGGCGCAGATGGCTGCAGGCGCAGCCGGCAATGGGCGAGCGACGACAGCGGTGCACACAAGGGTAGCAACGTCGCTGCGGGCAGCAGCGCCGTGCTATCCCACAGACAACAGCGCCAGAAGTTGACACGTTGACAGAGGCTGGGCTTGCGTTGGTTCTTCCCTTGAAGAGGAAAGGGTGATGCAGCACAGGAGCAGTAAGTATTTCCCTCAGTTTGAGAACCAAGGTATCGATCGAGAAGGAGGGTCTCGTCAAGTCCTGAGTACGTGAGAAAACGCAAACAAACTTGCACCCTACGCTTCATTGTTTGCAAAGTGAGATCTGAAGGCGGAAAGTGCAATGAAGTAAAAAGTGTAAGGCTGAAAATATGGTGTGGAGTAGACCCTGGGGCCATAGTGTTCACTAGAGGCTTCTCTCAAAATAGCAAGTATTACGGTGGGTGAACAAATTACGATCGAGCAATTGATAGAACCGCGCAAAGTCATGACGATATCTAAGGCAATGATCATGCATATAGGCATCACGTCCGAGACAAGTAGACCGATACTTTCTGCATCTACTACTATTACTCCACACATCGACTGCTATCCAACATGCATCTAGTGTATTAAGTTCATGACGAACAGAGTAACACTTTAAGCAAGATGACATGATGTAGAGGGATAATCTCAAACCAATGATGAAAACCCCATCTTTTTACCCTTGATGGCAACAACACGATGCGTGCCTCGCTACCCCTTCTATCACTGGGTGAGGTCACCACACGGTATGAACCCAAAACCAAGCACTTCTCCCATTGCAAGAATCATAGATCTAGTTGGCGAGACAAAACCCACAACTCGAAGAGAATTACAAGGATACGAAATCATGCATAAGAGAGATCAGAAGAGACTCAAATAAGATTCATAGATAATCTAACCATAAATTCACAATTCATCGGATCTCGACAAACACACCGCAAAAGAAGATTACATCGGATAGATCTCCATGAAGATCATGGAGAACTTTGTATTGAAGATCCAAGAGAGAGAAGAAGCCATCTAGCTACTAGCTATGGACCCGAAGGTCTGTGGTGAACTACTCACGCATCATCGGAGAGGCAATGGTGTTGATGAATAAGCCCTCCGTGTCTGAATCCCCCCTCTGGCAGGGCACCAGAACGTGCCCCAGATGGGATCTTGCGGAGACAGAAGCTTGCGGCGGCGGAAAAGCGATTGCGATGATCTCCTGATTTATTCTGGAATTTTTGGGATTATATAGGCGAAAGATCTAGGTCAAGGGACCTCCACGAGGCCCACAAGACTGGATGGCACGGCCCCTTGGCTTGTGGGGCCCTGGAGCTCCTCTGGTTTGGCTCCCAAGTTCTCCGATCTTCTTCCGTTCCAAAAAAAATTCGGGGATTTTCTTCCGTTTGGACTCCGTTTCAAAATCTCCTCTGAAAGGGGTCAAAAACATGGAAAAAACAAGAACTGGCACTTGGCACTGAGTTAATAAGTTAGTCCCAATAAATAAATAAAAGGCATACAAAACATCCAAAGTTTGACAAGATAATAGCATGAAACCATCAAAAATTATAGATACGTTGGAGACGTATCACGCCACTAGTAAGTAGTAGTAGCGGTTGAGGAGATGACACACGTAGGCAGGGACAACAAGCATTGGCGGTGGCAACAAGCATCTGCAGCAGCAGTGGGAGCATGCGGTTAAGGCGCGACAATAACGATGAGCAGCGGTGGCCGCAGAGTAGGAAGAAGCAGTTGTGCAACTAGTAGCAGAGCAGCGGTAGGGCGATACGGCTCCGGGAACGCATGGGACGCGGTGAGGGGGTAGGTTCGGGTTACAAAGCTCACCTCGTGGCCAACGCGACCGACAACAATCAATAGCGGCACAGGAGCACGATGCGGGGAAACGGCCGGGCACGGGCTCGCGCGGGCGGGCACGTGCGTGGCACGGTCGGCTGGAGTCTTTTTTGGCCAAAGGCCCGCGGGCACGGCTAGGGAGTGCGATGGGCGCAATTCTGGTTAGTTGTGGGATAGCGGCCTATGGCATATGTTCATAGGGAGAAATAAGGGGAATGGGGCGAGGCACTCACCCGGGAGGCCGCGGGGGAGCTCGAGGGGGTTGCGGACGACTAGAGTAGCTCAAGGAGGAGCGGATTGGCGAGGTGGAGTCCGACTATCGAAGGAAGAAGACGAGCTCGATCCGGCGTTGTCGTGGCTCTATGGCTTGATCTTTGATGGTGTAGTCAACATAGATGAAGGAGATCATGACGGCATGCTCGTGGACGTGTCTTTGGATGATGGGCACCCGATGGCCACAGTTGCGATGGCGGCCATGGCGAGCGCGAGCTCGGGTGCCACCAAAACGAGAAGAGAGAGGGGGGCGAGAGGAAAATGAGCGGCTAGAGTTTCGGGGGAGGGACGCCGGGTTCACGTAGGAGGGTTGGGGAGGCGGATGGTCGTGACGCACGGAGAGGCGCGACTATGACCGTGGAATGGCTACCACGACCTCCCGTGCCTCGTGTAGCGGGATGTTGGGGTTGAGGTGTGGGTGCGCTTGGAGAGATGTGCACTATGCACATAGCGCCCATGTGGAAGGTGCATCGTTTCTCCTTTCCCCCCTTTTTATGTCCAGTTCTATTTTCTTTATTATTTATGTTTGTTAACTGTTTTAATACCATTTGACTTTTGTAAATTATGTAACTTGGCTCATATTGCATATAGCAATATTAGAAAGAGCCACAAAAAGTTTGGGGGCCATTGGAAAAGATTTGGCATTTTCCATAATGTTAAAGTAATTTAAAATATTGTTTTGGCCACTGTTATAATTGTCTTTAAGGCACTTAAATACTTCAAATAATTTTGGTTACAATTTTATAACGGTTTAAGGAATATTTGTAACCCAACCATGGTTTTAGTTTTCAGGTTTGAGAATTTATTATTTCACCTTTTATTTGAACATTGAATTTTAAAAAGGGAATTTGAATAGAGTGTTGACTCAATTGTGATCAAACATTATTTTAGCAACAACATTAGCTTAACCATAGAGGGTCACTATATCTTAATCACAAATATTATTGTAGCTTAACTACCGGGGTGTTACAAATCTCCTCCACTACAAGAGATCTCGTCTCGAGATTTAAGAGGTAGAAGTAAGGGGTAAAAGTTTGGTTACAAAATTGTAACGAGTCTTCTTGTCTTTAATGATCTCATCGAAGGGGTTGATCCTTCTCGTTAATGTATTCATTAGTCGGATTTAGGTCATCCTAATGAAGTCGTCATCCTTCCTTCGGGATCTTCATCATCCTATGAATGCGACAATAAGGATAAACTCTCGAAGATCAGATCTCCACAAAGTTGGGCATCTCACGGTGAACTCGGGGAAGAAGACATGAATTATTCCTAGAGTTGTAACTCAAGGAATTCATTGGGAGCAATAGGTGAGGGTACAAAAGTTTCAAACGGGTAGGCAATCATTTGATGCCTGATCGGAAGGTGAAAGGGGTTCATAACAACAAAATTAAATATTGCACCTGATAATAGAACAAATCATCCATTGGATGGTGACTCGGGAATTACATATGAAGGCAAGCGCAAGGATACTTTGTAATCACAGATGTACAGGAGAGTGAGGTTTCGATCCTCTGGAATTGTGGTTATGGGCCCATCGTGTGGGTAAGAGAAGGAAGAGTGGTGACATCTTTCTTGGTCTTGGTAGCAAGACATGTCAGAGGATAGCCTGTCAGTTATGTTGGCAACTATGTTGGCACCAAGGGCGGGGGACAAATAGAACCATATTCCCGCTCGTTGTAACGAGGCGGACCAATAGGAAAAGTTCTCGTCCACTGGCGACTACTCGAATGCTATCCACAACAGTAACTGGGTTTTAGTGATAGACTTGTACACCGAGGTTTTTACCTAAGCAGGGAATTACCACTTCTCAGATAAGTTAGATTACAAGAAAGGTTAAACAGACCAATGGGCAGGAAAATGTGATTATCATATCAATCAAACCAATGAAAAGGAAAATGTGTTCATACACATGTATTAGAGTATACCTTTCCCAAGGAAAACAAATCATGGTATACAATATAGTACATTACGTATATAACCATTTAGATAAAGGGCCAAGGAGAATCATGATGTTTACCCATACAATACAATTTGATGATTGATCAAGAACATCTTAGCATTGCGCTTCCAATGTTCGTGTTGACATTTGAAGTACCACATTTGTGATTCGAGGGTAGCATCGACATGGTCATCAGGTAAAGTTTGGAATTTGGGTAGACAAGGGATCCATCAGGAACAACATATAAAATAAGTCATACAACTTCCTCATTGAAGAAGGGTAAACCTTACTAAGGAAGATAACATAACAATAGATCCTCCGCCCAGGTGTGCTAGACAAGCATCACCATACCGGGTTACATAAAGACCAATGTTACAATTATTGGAAAAATGTTCCATAATCATATATGCATTCACATCTGATTGGTGCCAGGATACCTCAAACTCATGATGTCTGAGAATAAAAGGGGGGCAACACAAATCGACGGGATGATGATTCAAGATTGTCTGGATATGAACTATGGAAGAAAGCCTTGAATCATGAGTTGGATTGCAAGACACATGAACACAATGTCAAGACATTTGTGCCCACATGGAAGTTTTGAGGATGGAATGCAATCAAGTTCTGGTTGGGAACCATCATAGAGGATATCAAAGTTCCATGTGTAAGTCTCGATTAGCTCTTATGAAGTAATTTCTTTTCCTCGATCAAATCAATCAGTTGCTTGGGGTGCTAAGAAATATATATGGAGTGAAGATGGCAAATATTGAGAACATATAACAATTCACACATGCGGGAATGATTTGGGATGATGCCACAGGGAACGAAACAGAACTTTCTCATATTCACGGCGGCAAGAATGCAAAAAACTTAGGGAAAACACTTCTTCTATAAAAGATATTATTCATGAGCTAGGCACAAAGATAATGATTTCAAGAGCTTCATCACGGAACATGGAGAAGTTGAGGCTATGACAGATGGGCTCAGCAAATACCTCAAGTTTCGATAGGGATGAATTTCCAAAATTAAAGAACAAGGATATATCATTTGTTAGATCAGATGATATAATGACGTATGCTCAAGGAAACATCAACAATTTAACACTGATCGGAGGTTGCGCTCGAAAATACGGACTGAGTAGCACGACATATGATAAAATGGTGAGTCAACAAGCAACACACTACGAATGAAACTATCAGTCATCAACTTCAAAGCAATAGGGTTGCCAGAAGTATTGGAATCACACATCAGAGTTCACTTGTCAGTATTCCGGTTAGAAAAACCATGGGGGCCAAGAAATGAATGGTGATGGTGAGAAGTATCACTATATCAAGAATTCTTAAGAGGCGCAACAATTCTCACAACATTCTTGACATAAAATATGGTAATACTCCAAGGTAGAACATAACATAAGCTAGATAGCGAGGAACTCAAGGGACAACACAAAACATGAAGTTTGTGTTGGAGGGAAGGCAATAAGGCTATCGATGATAACACAAATCATCGAGGGGCAAGGATGGTATTTCTCATCATGAATTCGATTAATACGCTGGAAGATCTCAAAATGGTGATGATGATCATGACACATTTGTTGAGAAGTTTCATGAAGATGTAATCGTTCAGCAACGACATCAAGCAAAGGAATGGTGAATCGAAAGATTGTCGGAACCATAGATTAGAGTGCTAGCTCAGAATCGAAATTGCCTTTCAAGACAACCAACATGACATCGAAAGCTCGATGTAAGCTTAGTGCACTTTTGGAATTGTGTTCCGGGGATAAAGGACATAGATAGCATGGTTAATCTCTAGCATGACGATGATGATGTAGCCTAACATCCTGGAATGACATGATTGAGTACAAAATCATAAGAAAAGAAGATTACTAAGAGTTGTTGAATTGCAATGCATACTCGATTCAGTTATCGGTGTCCTTGAGTGTCCAACAACTCAGAACACGAGGAAACTGGAATCAGCAAAATATCATAGCTGATGAGTAGCTCATAAGAACTTATATAGCTCCATGATATTCTCGAGCTACGAGGGATAATGGTCGAAGGTAGATCAGAATAGAGGTTACATTAGTGTATTGAGCTATGGAAGACAAACACTTTAACTTGGGTGAGAATGAAATCAAAGTAGAACATTAGGGTCGGAACCACGATTGCAATGAACAAGATCCCAGTTACTAGATTAAATAATACCGAGGGAATTTTATTATTATGAGAAACTTCTATGATAAGATCAACATCATTTCCATGGGCATGAACAGAGAGCTCAAGGTCGACTCCCACTTCATCAATGCATCCCCTACCATTTACTCCTCGCCCTTGATGAAGTTGTAGCTTTGAAAGATTATCTCGCAAAACACTAGAAGAGTAAGACTCGTAAAAACCCCTGGGTTCACACATATTAGGGAAGGCATAGGTTCAACCCATCAGGGCATCTTAGGAACAGATACCACAAACTTTAAGAGTAGTTAACACATGCTTGACAACAGAGCATGGCTGACAACAACATAGGATACAACTTATAAGAGGGACAAGACACAATTTACCAATGGCATCATGTACCAGGAGACGAATATCACAAGAATTTTAATTATGAAGTATGCTATCGGATAATAACCCAACAACGGGTCTAGCGGTTCACCAAGGACCTCATGTGTGTATCGGTACTCAATTAGAGGAAGAACAAATGCAAGGCGTCGGATTAGAGATCATGTGAATAATATCGATACTTAAATACCAAAGGAATTATGATTTCTGGGTTGGTGTATCAGAATTAGAAGCTTCGATCAAATACAAGTAAGTTGAATGGACTTAGATGGATAATCAAACAAGGTTGATTTCCCAAGAACTAGCTCTTGTTTGAAAAGACGTCTGAACCGGACAGATAATTTATGAGGATCAATTGATGATTGCGTGCTTTCACACATAGGTTTAATCAATAAGATCAAAGGATAGCCACGAAGGGTTTTCAAGAATGTTGCTAGATATATGGAATTATCCATAATTCAAGAAGACGAGGAAGGCCAAGAGCACTAGGCCATTGGGGATTTCGGATGATCGAATAGCAATTCGAAGGATTTTTGAGAGTCCCATGACAAGTGAGGATGAACGAATCCCAGATAAAATAATTCATTGTACTTTGTAATAACAAGAGCAAGTGGGAAAAGAAAGTATGAACGCCATTTGTATGTAGTCATCCATAAGGGTTGACGATGGAAGGGAATCGCAAAAGCAATGAGCACAAGTTTCCGGGAGAACATCGGAGAGTATCTTTGGATTCTTCTGATGAATCAAGCCATCGTCTGAAATGGGGGGATCTCGAGGAGGAAGTATTTATGAGAACCTAGAATTAGTGTTAGCAAAATCTTTAACCCAAAATAGAAGAGAGATCAGACCCAGAGTAGACAAGAGGAGTAAAAGATCCTAATACTACCCGATTGAGATGTGAGCTATTAAGCCACACAACAATGTTAGTAAAAGTTTTTTTAGAAGTAGGCTCAACTTCGGCCAAGGATTTGGAAAGGGAGATACCTATAGACAGTCGACTTTGATACCAACTTGGGACAACCTGAACTTAATCGTATGCTAATCATGCACGCAAATGTGTACGACCAAGATTAGGGACTCACGGGAAGATATCACAACACAACTCTAGAAACAAATTAAAGTCATACAAGCTTCATATTGCAAGCGAGGGGCTTCGAGGGCTCGAATTCATAAGCTTGAATAAGCACAATTCAGCGAAAGCAAACAATATCTGAGTACAGATATGAGTCAACCAGTTTTCCCTTAAGAAGGCTAGCGCAAACATAAGATCAGATCGAATAGGCAAGGCCTCCTACCTGGAAGCTTCCTAAGTACTCTTGGTTGTGAGCGGCCTCCATGTTGTAGCAGGCTCCGTTGGGGTAGTAGTCATTGGCACGATTAGCCATCTCCTCGGCTCCATCATCTAGTCGCGACAATCGTCTCAAGAGGAAAAGGGGGAGCAAAGCAACGGTGAGTACTCATCCAAAGTACTTGCATGACTGAGATCAGAACTATGCTAAGTATGCATCAGTATCAAAGGAATGGAGCTATATCTTTGGACTAACTGCAGAAATGCTAGAATAAAGAGAATGCCTAGTACTATCAAAGACTAGCATCTTAAGTGTCTTGGAGCATTAGAAGAGTGTAGATCAGTAACACATATGTAGTCATATTGTTGCAGAAAATTTATTAAGTATGTCTAGAGACCCTTTCTCAACTCCAAGCAAGAAAGCAATCTCGGAGCCAACATTCAAATTGACTCACATGTCTAGTTGTATTAGATCGGGATACGACTCCAAGTCGTCCTCTTAGCGTGGACATGACTCTTCGAATAGTTTAATCATCCATGCATGCCTACACCACATTTCCCAACATGCTTGATCAACTTCGACCGGACACACTTTCATGGATCATGCCGAGCCTCGGGAGATCAAGACGTCGTAGCCATACCTAGGCTCAATACAGATTCCAGCATGTCGGTCTAAATTCTAAGCGCGTAGGGGTCTTGGGCCCATGCCCCTTTGCACTCTTGCATGTTGCATGGGCGGCCGAGATTAATATTGGCACCTCTTGTACAAGATCAATGTTTACGACGACCACTTAGGTTCGCGCTGCTCCAATGCTGATGTCCGAAGAGCTTCAGCTGATACAACGATGCAGAGTGCCCATAACTATCCCCGCATGAAGGTTAGTGTGAAAAGGTCAATCGACCAACTAACATCAAATACCCAATCCCATTAATGTTTTGCTAACTGCAGTGACGATCAATAATCCACCATATGTGGTCCCGTCGCCGTGTCTCAAGGATGTGTTGCAAGGGACAAGAATGCTTGGCCATGCCTCGTCACACTCACGCGGGTATCCACTCGCACCACACATTTCATCATGTTCCAGTAGTAACTGAAAGTAATTATGTGTCTATAACATCAGAGAAATCCGAGGTATCACCCTCAACGGATTCCAATCGATGTAACCGTCAAGGTGACCAGGGAGGAATCACCCTCGATGGTTCACACTTGCGGGGTTGCACGATAGTCGTTATCGGAAGTGGTGAAGGACGAATCACCTTTCGCAATCCACCTACGGTTAACTACACTACAAAGCTAACATCAGAGTGCATTACAAGGTATCACCCCCGATACCCAACAGTAGTTGTGTAGAGTCGTACAACTAAGGGGTGTGAAGTGATGTGACAGGTCATGGCTGGTCGATCGGTTGATTGAGTGTTCGGGTCTATGAATCTTCAAGTAGTCGAGTCTTCGATGATGAAGCACGGGCAACTAAGACTAAGTGGGGTCACTGGGGATTGCTAATCCACCTATACTAAGCATTTGATATGTAGTAGGGTACAATAGCAGTTTAACAAAAACAGGTTATGCATCAGAATAGGAGTTATCTACATGAGTAGCCAAATCTAATGCAAGCATGAGGGAAAAAGAGTGAACGATATAGGGATGATCAATTGGGGGGGGGGGGGTTGCTTGCTTGGAATGTGTGCAGACAGATACAGATTCTCGACGATGAAGTAGTCGATCATTGGATCAACATCGGTCTCGGGGTCTACCAGAACGAAGTAACAGAGGGGAACAAATAAATAACGAAGCAATCAAATGCAACACAAATGCAATTGCACGACATGATGTGTGGGTGACATGCTCTAATGCATCCCTAAGCATTTTAAAAAGGAGAGGGAAAATATGTGGTAATAGTTTCCGAGCTCCACGTGTTATTCACATAGAAGATTCTAATGCTAAATGTCCAGGTTCATCATGTTAAAGGGGTGTGACAGGTAGGTGGATGGCATATTTATGTTCGTTAAAATTTTCTTATCATTTTTCATATATAAATTATTTTCATCTGAGTTATAAATTACTTTATATGGTTTTTCAAATTATATTCTTTTTTTAAATTTTCTGTATTTATTTATTTCAAAATTTTAGATAAATTGCTAGGTGCACCCGGTGCAGTGCACACAAAGATCCACCAGAGGCTCACCAGTGGCCCCTCGTTGACCTGGGTCAACTGCCTAGTCAGCTAGTCAACTGGGTTAGTTGACTAGTCAACGGGGCCATGGGGCCCAGCGTCAGTGGCCCTGGAGGCCACCTGACCGGGCGGGTGCGGGCGCTGGCGGACACATATGGCGGTAGGCGCGACCGACTATGGGCGGGCGGCGACAGCGACGCAGGCAAGGGCGACAAGGCCGCAACGTGCAACAACAACATCAGCACTTCCGGCGAGCTGTGGCAGTGGCGGAGCAGCAAACTCATGAAGGCCGTGGTTGTTAGAGTTAACCTTGTTGTATAGGTGATTACATCATGTTTGATTTGTTTTGCATTGAGTCATGGATGTAGCCTTGTCCATTTACTAAGCTGCGACATGTGTACGCACATAAGATGAGATTATGTGGGTGCATGTAAGCTAGTAGTGGGTCAGCTTAGTTAGTTGATTTAGTCAAGGTGGTTAGTTTGTTAGCTGCATGCTAGGTGATGATGAGGTGTGCAACTGTTGAGGAAACGTTGCAAGCGGGCTGTACATGGACGTGCATGTGGCTTAGGCCCTGTTTGAAACCACTCAAGATTATATAATCCAGTTTTTATAATTTATTCAGTCTCCAAACATGACAAATTATGGTGTAAATTATAAAAACTAGATGGACACATGATCAAAAACTCACAATCTACTCTACCCCAGCTAAAATCATATTATGGATTGCTAATGACTGATTACCCTTGTAAAGTTGGAGATAATTACATTCATGCCATCGCCACCCTCCTCTTTTAAAAAAATAGAGGGTAAACAGGTCATTATGCAATGTAAAACCTGGATTACAGTTTATATAATCTGACCTCCAAACATGTCCACCTATATTATTTTTATAAATCAAATTATATAATCTATCTTCATAATCCAGAGTATCATAATCTATTGTGGTTCCAAACAGGGCCTTAGTGGGTTAATGCATTGAAATAGGTGGGCTAGTGGCCGGGCGTGGTGGCCGGGTTAGGGGGTGCATCTATCTCATGTGTGTGTATAAGTCATTTGACTGAATGAAAAAGGAGGCAGAGAGGGCAGCAGAAAAGATGTAGCCAATGTATTCATTATGGAGAGAGCACCTTGGCTGGTTTTCTCCTTGGTGTATGCCTGTGTTCTTGTGTTCATCAGAGTGTGTTGAGAGGATCCTTGAGCTGAGAGAATAGCGAGGTAGAGGAAGAAGGGCGCTGCGAGAGGCGGCGCCAACAATCGGTATCATGAGCCTGATTATCTTGGGTATAGTTCGTCGTGTCGGAGGCGTGCCGGCGATGGCGGCATTCGTCAGCGGCCGCATGAAGCTCCGGGACATGTGTTGGCCTATGGAGGTGTGCGGCGGTGTTGCTATTATGGCGGACACGGTGGTGGCGGAGCGGTGGTCTCCATCTGAGGTGGGGGTCGTCGGTGCAAGGTGTAGCCGTTGGCTGCACGATGCTGCTAGCGGCCGGTGCGAGTCTTCGTCGATCATCATCGAGTTGCGTCACGAGCGATGGAGAACGGTATGCTGCCTGGTAAGTTGTGTCACCAACGACTAGGAGGTGAGGGCCATGGAGCCGGAGGCCACTGCCATAAGGATTTCCACGTGCGAGTCGTCAACAACATGGAGGTGAGTCAACGGCGAGTTGTGGCACCAGTGACGAACATGAAGGCGAGTCACCGGCGAGTTGCGGCACCGGTGAAAAACGTGTGACAACGAGCGTGCCATGGCGGAGCACTTGTGTTGAAGGTGTAGAAGGTTTGGTTCTCATCGAGGCCAACGGCTGCGACAGTAATCGGTGTGACAAGATGGCAATGGCGGTCGTCTCCGTATTGCACCGACGACATCGACGATCACGGGCTTGAAAAGTGGAATAAGGTAGAACAAGGTTAAGAAGGTGATTGTTAGAGTTAACCTTGTTGTATAGGTGATTACATCATGTTTGATTTGTTTTGCGTTGAGTCATGCATGTAGCCTTGTCCAATTACTAAGCTGCAACATGTGTACGCACATAAGATGAGATCATGTGGGTGCATCTAAGTTAGTAGTGGGTCAGCTTACTTAGTTCATTTAGTCAAGGTAGTTAGTTTGTTAGCTGCATGCTAGCTGATGACCAGGTGTGCAGCTGTTGAGGAAACGCTGCAAGCGGGCTGTACATGGATGTGCATGTGGCTTAGTGCATTCAAATAGGTGGTTTAGTGGCCGGGCGTGGTCACGGGGATAGTGGGTGCATCTATCTCATGTGTGTGTATAAGTCATTTGAGTGAATGAAAAAAGGAGGCACAGAGGGCAGCAGAAAAGATGTAGCTAGTGTATTCATTAAGGAGAGAGCACCTTTGCTGGTTTTCTCGTTGGTGTATGATTGTGTTCCTGTGTTCATCAGAGTGTGTTCAGATAATCCTTGAGCTGAGAGAATAGCGAGGTAGAGGAAGAAGAGGCGCTGCGAGAGGCGGCGCCAACAGTGGTAACAAGCATCGGTGGCGGCAACAACCATCTGTAGCAGCGGTGGTAGCAGGCGGGCGAGGTGCGACAGCAACGGCGAACTATGGTGGTCGTGGAGTAGCAAGCAGCGGCAGCGCAACTAGTAGTAGAGCAGCGGCAGGGCGATGCGGGTCTGGGCGCGCGTGGGACACGGTGGCGGGAGCAGGTTTGGGTGCCGGAACTCAGCTTGCGGCCAACACGACCGGCAACAATCAGTAGCAGAAGAGGAGCACAACTCGAGGCAACAACAAGGCATGGGCTGGCGCTGGCAGGCGCGTGCCTGGCGTGGCTGGATGTAGTCGTTCATGGTGAGAGGCCCGCGGGCATGGCCAGGGACCGCGGCGCGCGCAGTTCCGATTAGTGGTGGGACGATGTCCTATGGTGTCGGTTCAGAGGGGGGAAACAGGGGGAATGGAGTGTGGCGCTCACTGGGGAGGACGCGGGGGGGGGGGGGGCTCGAGAGGGTTGTGGACAACCGAAGTACCTTATGAAGGAGCGGATCGAAAAGGTGGATTCCGGCTATTGAAGGAGGAAGACGAGCTCGATCCGGCATAGTCATGGGTCTCCGGCTTTAGCTTTGAGGGCATAGTCGTTGTAGATGAAGGAGACGACAACGGGGAGGATCGTAGACGTGTCCTCGGATGATGGGGCGCCCGGTGGCCACAATTGCGATGACGACCATGGCGAGCGTGAGCTCGGGTGCCGCCAAGACGAGAAGAGAGAGGGGGAGGGGCGAGGAGAAAGGGAGTGGCTAGGGTTTTGGGGGAGGGACGCTAGGGTCATGTAGGAGGGTTGGGGAGGGGGTGGCTGCCACGCACGCCGAGGCGCGATCATGGCCGCGGGATGGCCTCCACGGCCTCCCCTGCCTCCTCTAGCGGGAGGTTGGGGTTGAGGTGTGGTTGGGCTGGGCCAGATGTGCACTCTGCAAAGAGCCCATGTGCAGAGTGCACCTTTTCTCCTTTCCCTCCTTTTTTTATTTCGAGTTCCGTTTTCTTTATTATTTCTGTTTTGTAATTTTTTGATACCATTTACATTTTGTGAATTACGTAACTTGGCACATATTTCATATAGAAATATTAGAGGGAGACACAAAAGTTTGGGGTCATTGGAAAAGATTTGGTATTTTCCATAATGTTAAAGGCATTTAAAATATTGTTTTGGCCTCTGTTACAATTGTTTTTAAGACACTTAAATACTTCAAATAATTTTAGTTACAATTTTATAAATGCTTAAGGAATATTTGTAACCCAACCATCATTTTAGTTTTGAGGTTTGAGAATTTATTATTTCACCTTTAATTGAATATTTAATTTTAAAAAGGGAATTTGAATACAGGGTTGACCCAACACTATTTTTGCAAAAACACTAGCTTAATCATAGAGGCTTACTATAGCTTAATCAGAGAGATTAATGTAGCTGAACTACCGGGGTGTTACACCATCATAGATTTTTCTTTTAGTTTGCATAGTAATCTCTTCACATCATCTCTATTTTCACAAGCAAGAAGATTCCTAGATACCTCACCATCCATAACATCACCTTCAGGTACATAAGGCAGTTCATATTTATTAGGAGGACGGGGTGTAGAAGGTGATTCAAAGTTTTCATCAGTTTCAGCATCTTCAAGTTCAATAGCTCTAGAAATATTAGCATCAAGTAATTCACTTAGTGGCATAGTTTTAGTTTTGACATGTTTAGCAAGAGTGTTATGTTTAATTTCAAAAGTAGCATCATCAAGTTCATGGGACATATCAGGACGATCAACAGGTGGTGGTGTAACAAGACGATTCAAAACAGTAGGTGAATCAAAAGCAGAGCTAGATGGCAGTTCCTTACCTCCTCTCATGCGAGAGGGGACGATCTTAGTTCAGTTATCTTTCAGATTCTTCATAGTGGAAACTGGATATCGTCAAGTCAACACAATAAATAAAGCTATGCTCCCCGACAACGACACCCAAAAAAGATCTTGATAACCCACAAGTATAGGGGATCGCGACAGTATTCACGGGTAGTATAAGGGGATCCAAAGAATATTTATTGGCCTTGATAGTTGAGTTGTCAATTCAACCGCACCTGGGATATCTCTGTGCAACAAGGATTTAGTGGCACAACAAATGATAGTAGTAACAGTAGCAATTGAGTAGAGGTGTGACAGTAGTAGCAATAATAGTAACTTAGCAAGATTCAGTATATGTAAAGCGTAGGCATGTGGATCAGTGCTGGATAATGATTTAGATGACATTAATCATGTAACAGTTACACACTAGGGCGACACAAGACTAGCTCCTATTCATCAATATAATGTAGGCATGTATTCCATATATAGTCATATGTGCTTGCGATGCGAACTTGCATGCCATGTTTTGTCCTACCGTCATGTGGAAGTGGGGTCCTATTAGAAACTAAGGGATATTAAGGCATCCTTTTAATAGAGAACTGGAACAAAGCATTTACAGATGGTGAATACATGAACTCCTTAAACTACGACAATCACTGGAAAGAATCCCAATTATTGTCACCTTGGGGTATGCGAATCAAGAAACGTAATAGGTGTATACAACTTGCAAGATAGGATCCAAATAGGTCTTATATTCGTGAAATTATAATATATTCAGATCTGAAATCATGGCACTTGGGCCCTACTGACAATCATTAAGCATAGAAAAGTCATAACAACATCAATCTCAGAACATAGTGGATACTAGGGATCAAGCCCTATCAAACTTAACTCGATTACATGGTCAATCTCATCCAATCCCACCACCGTCTAGCAATCCTATAAAGGAATTAGTCACTCCCGGTGGTGAGCATCATGGCGGTGTTGATAGAGAAGGGTTGGTGATGACGACGGAAACGAATCCCCCTCTCCGTAGCCCCAAACTTACTCCGGATCATCCCTCCGGAGGAAGAACAGGAGGTGGTAGCGGCTCCATCTTGTAAAATGTGATGAAAACTTATCTCTGATTTTTTTCTCCAAAGATGTGGTTTTATAGGAACAAAATTATGGTCGAAGGCGCCTCGTGGGCCCGACAAGCCATCATGGCGTGACTTGGGGGGGTTGTTGGCTTGTGGCCCCCTGAAACCTCCTTCCAATAGATCTTTGCTCCATAATTCATTATAAATCCCATAAATATTTCACAAAAAAATTCATCCAATTCCGAGAACTTTTATTTCTGCACAAAAATAACACCGAGGTAGTTTTTCTCAAAACAACGTTAGTTCGGGTTGGTTTCATTGAAATCATGCAAATTATTGGTCAAAACGAGAGAAAAATTGTTTGGAAAAGTAGATACCTTGGAGGCGTATCAAGGCCATTGGCCGGGTGAAGCAGATTGCGTATGCCTCGTAAATCAGTGGTGCAAGGCGGGAAGTGCTGCCTTGACGGGCTACAAGAGGCGTCGTAGTGGACGCGAAGCTACCGCATGTATCAACACGCGAGCGCTCGAGCGTGATACAAAGCGCCATATCCTCCTCGTCTTTGGACCTGTCATCGGAGTGGCTGCCGGTGCTGGACATGCTCATCGACGCTACAGATTGGACGGATTGAGGAAGGGGAAAGATAAGGAGCAGAGCGGAGTGAGGTGAAATGAGCTAGGGTTTTCTACGGAGGGGGATTTTGTAGGGTCGGGTGGGCTAGCGGTGGGCCGGCCTGACATGTTGGGTGCCCCCTCTCATTTCCGACTTATGTTTGGGCTGGATATAGAGGTGCAGGTCAGCTCGGGAACTTGTCCGCGGTTTGAAAGCTCCGGTTGGGTTAGTTTTTTATGACCGCTGAGTGACCGAACGACATGTCCGGGCGTTTAAGACGAGCATGAGGGTTCCGATTGTAGATTCTCTTAATCTTTAGATAGCGATCCATGATCCATCAATCTCATTGGTAGAGTAGGTCATCAGAGGAGTTTGCTACAATTTTATTTGTGAGTCTCCATGCTGAGAAATCTGCACTGTCCAGTTCATACCGTGTTGATTTTTATTTGTGCAGTTCACAAATCAAGATTGTTTAATTGTTATCTTTAACTAAATTAGTTTGCTATAAGACCATTCCAAAGTGGAATTGAAAAGAAAGTCACCTCTTTGCAATGTACTCCATTTTATAAGTTAGCATTATCTACAGTGATATTTCTCAGTTGCATACCTTTATATGTATCTCTGAACAATCTACTAGGGCATCTTTGGTAGCTTGTATACATCTGAACCGGGCCGTGTTGGGTCAGAAAAATGTATTTGGTTGCATACGAGGTGGGCTGACTCGCATTGGCACAGACATTAAAGCAGCTGAGAGCATGGCTTGCGGGAAACCCTCAAATTGACAGCTTCCACCTAGCGAGGCTGAGCGTGTGATACGTCTCCATCGTATCTACTTTTCCAAACTCTTTTTCCCTTGTTTTGGACTCTAATTTGCATGATTTGAATGGAACTAACCCGGACTAACGTTGTTTTCAGCAAAATTAACATGGTGTTGTTTTTGCGCAGAAATAAAAGTTCTCGGAATGACCTCGAAATTTACTAGGATTTTTTGTGGAATATATAAAAAATACTGGCGCAAGAATCCACCGGAGGGGTGGAGCTGAGAGCCCACAAGCCTACCAGGCGCCGCCCTGGCCGCGCCTGGCAGGCTTGTGGGGCTCACGAAGCTCCACCACCTCCAATCTCAGCTCTATTTAGTCTCTTTCGTGCGGAAAAAAATCAGGGAGAAGAGTTCATCACGTTTTACGATACGGAGGCGCCGCCACCTCCTGTTCTTCCCGTGGAGGGCAGATCCGGAGTCCGTGCTGGGCTCCGGAGAGGGGAGATCGTCACCATCGTAATCACCAACCTTCCTTCATCGCCAATTACATGATGCTCTTCACCGTTCGTGAGTAATCTCATCGTAGGCTTGCTGGACGGTGATGGGTTGGATGAGATCTTTCATATAATCGAGTTAGTTTTGACGGGGATTGATCCCTAGTATCCACTATGTTCTGAGATTGATGTTGCTACTACTTTGCCATGCTTAATGCTTGCACTAGGGCCCGAGTGCCATGATTTTAGATCTGAACCTATTATGTTGTCGCCAATATATGTGTGTTCTTGATCCTATCTTCCAAGTTGTAGTCACCTACTATGTGTTATGACCCGGCAACCCCGGAGTGACAATAGCCGGAACCACTCCCGGAGATGACCATAGTATGAGGAGTTCATGTATTCACTAAGTGTTAATGCGTTGGTCCGGTTCTTTATTAAAAGGAGAACCTTAATATCCCATAGTTTCCATTAGGACCTCGCTGCCACGGGAGGGATGGACAATAGATGTCATGCAAGTTCTTTTCCCTAAGCACGTATGACTACATACGGAATACATGCCTACATTACATTGACGAACTGGAGCTAGTTACATATCTCTCCGTGTTATAACTGTCGCATGATGAATACCATCCGGCATAATCATCCATCACCGATTCAATGCCTACGAGTCTTTCCTACTGGTCCTTGCTATGTTACTTTGCTGCTACTGCTGTCACTGCTGCTAATGTTACTCTGTTGGTACTGCTGTTACTTTGTTGCTACTGCTGTCACTTTGCTGCTACTGGTTACTATTGCTACTGCTGCTATCATACTACCTTGCTACTGATACTTTGCTGCAGATACTAAATCTTTCAGGTGTGGTTGAATTGACAGCTCAACTGCTAATACTTGAGAATATTCTTTGGCTTCCCCTTGTGTCGAATCAATAAATTTGGGTTGAATACTCTACCATCGAAAACTATTGCGATCCCCTATACTTGTGGGTTATCAAGACCTTTTTCTAGCACCGTTGCGGGGGAAGCATAGCTTTATTCTCTGAGTCACTTGGGATTTACGTCTGCTGATCACTATGAGGAATCCGAAAGATCCAAGAACTAAAGTCTTGCCCTCAACTACGAGGACAGGTAAAGAACTGCCATCTAGCTCTGCACTTGATTCACCTTCAGTTATGAGTAAGTTTGCGACACCACCTCCTGCTAGAAATTTTGATGTGTCGCTTGTGCTTGATGATGCTACTTCTGCTGCCCATGATTCTTATGATGATACTATGCTTGATACTGCTTTGCCACTAGGTGCATTCCTTGATGCACAAATTGCTAGAGTTGCTGCTAGATGTGATGATACTTCTGAAACTGTTGATACTATTGAAGTAGAACCTGCTATTTTGCCTGTTAGAACTAGCTCTCCTAGATCTGAATTGCCTAATATGCCTAAGGGTTATGTTATGGAGGGAGAGATAGCTGAGGACTTTCTTGCTTGTAAGGATAGCTATGATGTTGAGAAATTATTGCGCAAGTGGAAAGAAAAATCTTTGAACGCTAGGACGAAATACGACCCGAAGTTTGCTACTTCGCCTATCTTTGTGACCGATAAGGATTATGAATTGTCTGTCGACCCTGAGTTAATCACTCTCGTCGAATCTGATCCTTTTCACGGTTATGAGTCTGAAACGGTTGTAGCCCATCTTACCAAACTACATGATATAGCCACCCTATTCACTAGTGAGGAAAAGATCTGCCACTACTATATCCTCAAGCTGTTTCCTTTCTCGCTAAAGGATGCTGCTAAGACTTGGTTCACTTCTCTTGCTCCTGGTTGTGTGCGTAGCCCCCAAGATATGATCTACTACTTCTCTGAAAAATATTTCCCTGCCCATAAGAAGCAAGCTCCCTTGCAGGAAATATACAACTTTGCGCAAGTTGAAGAAGAGAGTCTCCCACAAGCTTGGGGGAGGCTCGTCCAACTACTGAATGCTTTGCCTGGCCACACTCTTGAGAAGAATGAAATACTTGATATCTTCTATAATGGACTTACCGATGCTTCTACAGACCACCTAGATAGTTGTGTTGGTTGTGTTTTTAGGGAACGAACCGTAGAACAAGCTGAGATCCTATTGAATAATATCTTGTGCAATGAGAATGCTTGGACTATTCCCGAACCACCTCCTAAGCCAACTCTGAAGAAAAGAGGTATTCTATTCCTTAGTCCTGAAGATATGCAAGAAGCTAAGAAATCTATGAAAGAGAAAGGCATTAAATCTGAAGATGTCAAAAATCTACCACCTATCGAAGAGATCCATGGTCTTGATAACCCGATACAGGTAGTAGAGGTAAATTCTCTTCGTAGATTCAGTGAGAGTGATATTCCTTTTGATAAACCTGCTAGCTTATGCCTGGATGAATTTGATAACTTTGTTGCCAAACAACAAAGTTTCAATGATTATGTTAGCAGACAATTGGAACAGAATGCTCGTATGCTTAGTCATTTAAGTGATTGTGTGGACAGAAATGTCAATGATCTTAAGCTCTTGAGTAAACATGCCTCTATGGTTACTACTCAAGTAGAAGAAGTACTTAAGGCTCAAAATGACTTGGTCAATGAGTTGAATGACAATTCTGTTAGAGTCGTCATTAGAGGCGGTAGAATGACCCAGGAACCTTTGTATCCTGAGGGTCATCCTAAGAGAATTGAACAAGATTCTCAAGGAGTTAGAACTGATGCACCTAGTCATCCTAGGAAGAAGAAAGATGATAGGAACCTGCACGCTAGCAACCCTGTTGCTGTTACACCTGAGAATCCAAACGATGTCTCTGTCTCTGATGCCGAAACACAATCTGGTGATGAACATGAGCCTAATGATAATATCAATAGTGATGTTCGTGATGATGCACAACCTAGCAATGATAAGGATGTGGAGATTGAACCTGTTGATCTTGATAACCCACAACCTAAGAATAGAAGATACGATAAGAACGATTTCGATGCTAGGAAGCATGGTAAAGAAAGGGAACCATGGGTTCAGAAACCCATGCCCTTTCCTCCCAAACCATCCAATAAAAATGATGATGAGGAATTTGAGCGCTTTGTTGAAATGATTAGACTTGTCTTTCTGCAAATGCGTTTGACAGATATGCTCAAAATGTCTCTGTATGCTAAGTACATGAAGGATATTGTGACTAATAAGAGGAGGGTACCTAAGATTGAGATTTCCACCATGCTTGCTAACTATACCTTCAAGGGTGGAACTCCTAAGAAACTAGGTGATCCCGGAGTGCCCACTATACCTTGCTCCATTAAAGTAAAGTATGTTAGAACTGCTTTATGCGACCTTGGAGCCGGTGTTAGTGTTATGCCTCTCTCTCTTTAACGTAGACTTGAACTATATAAGTTGACACCCACTGAAATCTCTTTGCAAATGACCGACAAATCAACTACTTTCCCTATCGGCATTTGAAATCTCTCTGCTAACGTCACTATCTTAACAGACTTTGTTATTCTGGATATTCCTTAGGATGATGCCATGGCGGTCATCCTTGGAAGACCCATTCTAAACACTGCAGGGGCTGTTATAGATTGCAACAAAGACAATGTCACTTTCCATGTCTTATTGGGAGCTTTGAATGCCCTATACCTACTGTTAAGATGAAGTATGATTTGCTTGTTGGGGATATTCACATCCCCATAGAGGTAACCTAGTGACTATTCGACAATTCTCTGTTCCTTTTGCGATTCAAAAAAGTTTATCAAGGAGACTTGATCAACCTCATTGACAGATTTCTTTCGATGACCATGAGATGGATGAATCGAGGAGTCACAAACCTCTGTTCCAAGCTTTCACCTTCGGTTCCTTAGGAGAAAAATGATAGATTTAGTTTAGTTTTCCCTGTTTTGTGCTTTTAGCGTCTCGTAGAAAAGTACCCCGAAAATAGAAGTTCTCCGAATGCCATGAAAATCAAGTATGATTTTTTCTGGAATTTTAGAGAAATACTGAGACGGAGAGCTAGTCAGGGGGCTGCACCAGTGGGCCACAAGCCGTGGAGGCGCGGGCACCCCCCTGGCCACGCCTACCAGGCTTGTGGGGCCCACGTGTACCCCCTACAATTATTCTAGCTCCCATCTGCTTCTCCTACCTCCAGAAAAAATCGTTTCGCAGCTCAAACCCGTGCTCTTGCTCTTCTTGCTATGATTTTCGATCTCCTTGTGCCAAGCACCATTCACGAAACTGTTTTGGGGAAATTGCTCCTTGGTAAGTGAATCCTCCATTGGTCCAATTAGTTTTTGCTCTAGTGCCTTATACATCGTGTATTTTTGCTGCCTTGGTGAACCTGTTCTTGAGCTTTGCATACTAATTTTAGCTGGTCCCAAGTAGTTTTGATGCGTAATATGGCTTCTAGGCACTTGTGGGAGTAGTTTCTACGAGTTTTCTTGGGCCTTGTTCACTTTCCTTAGAGTCACTGCAAATTTCGTAAAAGGAAGATGTTTAGGAGAAACTATCATGGTGGTTCCTCAAGCAAGAGAGGTCCCCGTCTCGCGATTCGGGAACCCGATCCTTACCAACAGAGGAACGCACAGTTACAACCATGTGAATGGCCTTCTGATGAATTCATGACTGAGGCAGGTTTCAAAGACGAGTTTGATACACTTGTTCACAACGTCGGACTCAAAGAATTCATCTCCGATAAATGTGAACAGTATGTTACTCTCACTGCCTCTTTTGTTCGTAGATTCAAATTTTCAGCTGGCCGTGACACATTCGTACTGTTTGATCTCTATGACAAATCGTATACCATGGATTTAGAGGATTTCAATAGAATTTGCAAGATACCTATTTGACGTAGTCTCAATGGTCCTCCTAAATCTCCGGTTAGAGATTTTTTCTCTAGTATAACTGTTGGAGAAACTAGAGATATTACGCAGGCTACCATGGGGAGCATTCATTTTCCTACCTTGCATTACTTTGGCCTCTTCATAGGTAGATGCATTAACAGCAAGATTGAGCATTGTCACCTCTGCGCACCCGACCTTAGTATTCTTAAGAGCGTAGTAACGGGTGATAGAAGTTTCAGCATGGGAGCTATAATAGCAAGGAGGCTGAATAATAATGCTAATGAAGGGGATTTCTTTGGTGGGATCTATGCCACTCGCATAGCAATTTTTCTTGGAGTAGCCATCTGCGAAGGAGATCCCCCGCTCCATACAACTTTCCTTGATCGCGCCACTTTGACACGCTATCAGTTCCTTGAGAGGGATGATGAATCCCTCCTATACTATTTAATATTTAACCGGCAGTGTGTTTTCCATATTACCCTTCCTGCTCCCCCCTTCTTTGACTTTCAGGTAAAACGGAGATATTACATAACCAGAGGAGAGGCAGAGGAGTATGAGAGGGAGGCAAAGGTTGCTCGTCTCCGTGAGGCAGCTATTCAGGAAGTGGCTGCAGCGCTCCCGTACAACCCCCATTATGATTTTGGGTATCGCCCGGACCATCGATGGGAGTAGACCAACTTAGGCCAAAAGCCTAAGCTTGGGGGACTACGTGTTTCTCACCGACTTTATATTCTTGCTTACGCTTTCACTTTGTTAGTCGGTGTTCACACTTTTCCACTATATCATCCATGCTTGTTTATTTCTTTTTCTCATTTTCTTCTCGTGTGTTTGTCTAGTTTGAGAATACCCAAAAAGATTTTCTTGTTTTTCTTTTGCTTGTTGGGAGCTTTCCCGTGTAAATAGTTTTCTTTTTCTTTGGGTCAAGGTAGAAGACCATGGTTACAATGTTTAGTGGCTCTCGCATGCATATCTATTTATCTATCAAAGAGCCATATTACTTTGTCTTCTCCTTTGTGTTTGCGTGCAGATTCCAGCATAGTCCAATGCACGAGCACTCTTATTATTGTTCACATCATTCGGTCGTGCAAGTGAAAGGCAATAATGACGATATATGATGAAGTGACTGAGCCTGGAAAAGCTGGTATGAACTCGATCTATTTTGTTTTTGTAAATATGACTAGCTCATCGTTCCTGATTTAGCTTTGTTAAGAGAGAAACATGTTTGCAATGAAAACTTAGAGATCATAGTTTCTGATGCCATGCTTAATTAGCTAGGAGCTTATAATGGTTTGTCTTGGATGCCAACATGAATCTTTAGATGACTATGATGTAGTATGATAGGATCGTATCCTCCTTTGAATGATTCAAGTGGCTTGACTTGGCGCATGTGTACGCATGTAGTTGAAACAAAATCAACATAGCCTCTATGATATTCATGTTCCTGGTGATTTATGTCCTACTCATGCTTGCACTCATTATTGGTTAATCTCAATGCATTTTGATGACTGTTGTCGCTCTCTAGTTGGTCGCTTCCCAGTCTTTTGCTAGCCTTCACTTATACTAAGCGCGAATACTGCTTGTGCATCCACTTCCATAAACCTAAAGTTGTTCCATATGAGTCCAACATACCTACCTATATGCAGTATCTACCTGCCGTTCCAAGTAAATTTGCATGTGCCACTCTCTAAATCTTCAAGAAATAATCTGTTTTGCATGCCCGAACCGCTCATGTGGTGACATGGGGCTATCAGTATCTTCCATGCTAGGTGTGTTATCCTCGATATGTCTTTATTCACTATCATTCACGAGAAAGGGGCCGGTAATTGGAATGCCCAGTTCCGTGCTCAAATTGAAAAGATAATTGCAAACAAAACTCCCCTAGATTGATGTTGGTATGGACGGCACCCGAGTATTCGGCTAGTCGTGTGTTGTGGCAACAAAAGTCCTTCCCTGGCGCGTAGGAATTCTTCTTGTTGCTTCTCTGGTTTGCGTCGTTTTTCCCTTGAAGAGGAAAGGGTGATGCAGCACAGGAGCAGTAAGTATTTACCTCAGTTTGAGAACCAAGGTATCGAACCAAAAGGAGGGCCTCGTCAAGTCCAAAGTACCTACGCAAAAACAAACAAGCTTACACCCAACGCTTCAAAGGGGTTGTCAATCCCTTCAAGATTGTTTGCAAAGTGAGATCTAAAGGCGGAAAGTGCAACAAAGTAAAAAGTGTAAGGCTGAAAATATGGTGTGGAGTAGACCCTGGGGGGCATAGTGTTCACTAGAGGCTTCTCTCAAAATAGCAAGTATTACGGTGGGTGAAAAAATTACTGTCGAGCAATTGATAGAACTGCGCAAAGTCATGACGATATCTAAGGCAATGATCTAGCATATAGGCATCACGTCTGAAACAAGTAGACCGATACTTTCTGCATCTACTACTATTACTCCACACATCGACCGCTATCCAGCATGCATCTAGTGTATTGAGTTCATGATGAACAGAGTAACGCTTTAAGCAAGATGACATGATGTAGAGGGATAATCTCAAACCAATGATGAAAACCCCATCTTTTTACCCTTGATGGCAACAACATGATACGTGCCTCACTACCCCTTCTGTCACTGGATGAGGTCACTGCACGGTATGAACCCAAAACCAAGCACTTCTCCCATTGCAAGAATCATAGATCTAGTTGGCCAAACAAAACCCACAACTCGAAGAGAATTACAAGGATATGAAATCATGCATAAGAGAGATCAGAAGAAACTCAAATAAGATTCATAGATAATCTGATCATAAATCCAAAATTCATCGGATCTCGGCAAACACACCGCATAAGAAGATTACATCGGATAGATCTCCATGAAGATCATGGACAACTTTGTATTGAAGATCCAAGAGAGAGAAGAAGCCATCTAGTTACTAGCTATGGACCCGTAGGTCTATGGTGAACTACTCACGCATCATCGGAGAGGTCATGGTGTTGATGAAGAAGCCCTTCGTATTCGAATCCCCCCTCCGGCAGGGCACCAGGACGTGCCCCAGATGGGATCTTGCGGAGACAGAAGCTTGCGACGGTGGAAAAGTAATTCGATCGTCTCTTGATTTTTTTGGGAATATTTGGGAATATATAGGCGCAAGTTCTAGGTCAGGAGACCTCCAGGGGGGCCACAAGCCTGCATGGCGCGCCCCCCTGGCCGCAGGGTGGGGGCTTGTGGGGCCCTTGTGGCTCTTCTGGCTTGGCTCCCAAGTCCTCCGATGTTCTTCCATTCGAGAAAAAATCTTTTCGGGGATTTTCTTCTGTTTGGACTCCGTTTCAAAATCTCCTCTGAAAGGAGTCAAAAACATGGAAAAAACAGGAACTTGCACTTGGCACTGAGTTAATAAGTTAGTCCCAGAAAAAAAAGGCATGCAAAACATCCAAAGTTTGATAAGATAATAGCATGAAACCATCAAAAGTTATAGATACGTTGGAGATGTATCAAGCATCCCCAAGCTTAACTCCTACTCGTCCTCGAGTAGGGAAGTGATAAAGAATGAATTTTTGATGTGGAATGCTACCTAGCATAGTTGTCCTTTGCAACTTATTTCACGTGGCATGAATGTTCAGATCCGTAAGATTCAAAACAATAGTTTGCTATTGACATGAAAACAGTAATACTTCAAGCAAACTAGCAAAGTAATCATGAACTTTCAAAATAACAAGGCCAAAGAAAGTTATCCCTACAAAATCATATAGCTTGGCTATGCTCCATCATCCTCACACAACTAATGTAAATCATGCACAACCCCGGAATTGGCCAAGTAATTATTTTCACACTCTTACTTTCTCCAACTTTTTATAACTAGCACGCAATACATGAGCGCGAGCCATGGATATAGCACTATAGGTGGAATAGAGTGTGGTGGTGGTTGTGAGACAAAAAGGAGGAGATGGTCACATTGACTCGGCGTATCAAAAGGCTATGAAGATGCCTATTAATAGATATCAATGTGAATGAGTAGGGATTGCCATACAAGAGATGCACTAGAGCTATAAGTATATGAAAGCTCAAGAGGAAAACTAGTGGGTGTGCATCCAACTTGCTTGCTCACGAAGACCTAGGGCATTTTGAGGAAGCCCATCATTGGAATATACAAGCCAAGTTTATAAAACGAAGATTCCCACTACCATATGGTAGTGACAAAGCAAGAAGCTCTCAATCATGAAGAACATGGTGCTAACATGAAGCACAAGTGTGGAAAAAGATAGTAGCATTGTCCCTTCTCTCTTTTTCTCTCATTTGTTTTTTTTATTTGGGCTCTTAGGCCTCTTTTTTTCCTTTTTTTTGTTTTTGGGCTCTTTGGCCTCTTTTTTTTCCTCACATGGGACAATTCTCTAATAATGATGATAATCACACTTTTATTTACTCACAGCTCGAAGATCACAATGATGATGACTCCATAGGAAATGCCTCCGGCAGTGTACCGGGATGTGCAATGATCTAGTATGATCATGCAATGGCAATATGAGAGTGGCGGCACAAGTCATGAGACGGAACGGTGGTAGTTGCATGGCAATATATCTCGGAATGGCTATGAAAATGCCATAGTAGGTAGGTATGGTGGCTATTTTGAGGAACGAATTTGGTGGGTTTGTGCACCGGCGAGAATTGCGCGGCACTAGAGAGGCTAGCAATGGCGGAAGGTGAAAATGCATCTATACCATGGACTCAACATTAGTCATGAATACCTCACATACTTGTTGCGAAAGTTTTTATTAGTAATCGAAACAAAGTGCTAAACGCGTATTCCGAGGGGAAGGGTTGGTAGGTGTAAACCATCACGCGATCCCGACCTCAACACAAAGGATGACAATCAATAGATCAATTATGCTCCGACTTCCTAACATAGCGGTTCACCATACGTGCATGCTACGGGAATCACTAACTCCAACACAAGTATCTCTAGATTCACAACACCCTACTAACATAACTCTCAATATTACCGAATCCACGGTTCAAAACTAATTGAGAGGAGTCAAAACTTCTCTTTCTATTCAATGAACATGAAGATGGAGGTTTTTTTGCATCCTATTTGGGTACCTAGCACATTTGGGACTACTTTCATAGCATAAGCCAACTACCAAATCACGCACGGTCGTGCTCTAATTATATAAGTGAAGCACAAGAGAAAAAGGTATCTAGCTCAAAGGATATAAGTGAAGCACTATAGCAAAAGTATCTAGCTCAAAAGATATAAGTGAACCACTAGAGCAAAAGTATCTAGCTCAAAAGATATAAGTGAAGCACTATGAGCATTCTAGCAAAATCAGGATGAGTGCACGTCTCTCTCTCTCAAAAAGGTGTGTAGCAAGGATGATTGTGACACAACAAAAAGAAAAGACTCCTAAGATACAAGACGCTCCAAGCAAAACACATATCATGTGGTGAATAAAAATATAGCTCCAAGTAATGTTACCGATGGATTGAAGACGAAAGAGGGGATGCCTTCCAGGGGCATCCCCAAGCTTAGGCTTTTTGGTGTCCTTGAACTTTGCTTGGGATGCCTTGGGCATCCCCAAGCTTGAGCTCTTTCCACTCCTTATCTCTTTGTCCATGAGAACGTCACCCAAAACTTGAAAACTTCACAACACAAAACTTAAACAGAAACTTGTGATATAGCACAAGAAAACAAACTACCACTTCTTTTGGTACTGTAGCAAACTTGAATTCCATCTATATTGATGATGGGCTACTGTATTCTCACTTTCCCATGGCTAGTACCCCCCCCTATACTAACCATAGTTTCATCAAAACAAGCAACCAACTCAACAAAAAACAGAATCTATCAAAAACAGACCAGTCTGTAGCAATCTGTATACTTCGTATACTTCTGGTACCTCAACAAATCTAAAAAACTACGACGGTCTGGGGAAAAAGCATATAAATCAGCAGCAAAAATAATAAACTCAAAAGCTCTTTCTGAATAAAAATGAAAAATCATCTCGTGAGCGAAAAGTTTCTGTCTTTTTCCAGGAGGATCAAACAACCATTACCAAGGCTAGTCATAAGGGTTTTGCTTGGCTCAAACACAAAAAGAAAAAGAAAAAACACAATCACAATAGAATTACGAAAGTGTGTACGCAACAAAACAGAAAGAAAAAGATAAATTCATTGGGTTGCCTCCCAACAAGCGCTATTGTTTAACGCCCTTAGCTAGGCATAGGAGCGATACAATCACGTATCGTCGTCTTTGGTGCTCAAACCATAAGTATCCCTCATCATGGATTCATAAGGCAGTCTTATTTTCTTTCTAGGAAAGTGTTCCATGCCCTTCCTTAAAGGAAATTGAAATCTAATATTCCCTTCCTTCATATCGATGATAGCACCAATAGTCCTTAGGAAAGGTCTACCAAGAATAATAGGGCATGTAGGATTGCAATCAATGTCAAGCACAATGAAATCCACGGGTACATAGTTCCTATTTGCAATAATAAGAACATCATTGATCCTTCCCATGGGTTTCTTGATAGTAGAATCAGCAAGGTTCAAATTAAGAGAACACTCTTCAATCTCATTAAAACCCAGAATATGACATAAAGACTTTGGAATCGCAGAAACACTAGCACCCAAATCACACAAAGCATTGCACTCATAGTTTTTTATTTTGATTTTGATGCTAGGTTCCCACTCATCATGAAGCTTTCTAGGGATAGAGACTTCCAATTCAAGTTTCTCTTCAAGAGCTTTTATCATAGCTTCGACGATATGATCGGTAAAGGCTTTGTTTTGGCTATAAGTGTGTGGAGAGTTCAACATGGATTGCATCAAAGAAATGCATTCAATCAAGGAGCAACTATCATAATTGAATTCCTTGAAATCCACAGTAGTAATTTCATTACTACTCAAAGTTTTAACGTCTTCTACTCCACTTTTAATGCTTCTAGCATCAAGATAGATGGACTCCAAATCCTTGGGGCACTTTTCAACCAAAGTGGATTCATATCCAGCCCCATAATCATTAGGTTTGACACAAGAAAACAAAGATTCAATGGGAGTCACACCAAGCACTTTAAGATCTTCGTGATTCTCATCACGAGAACACGCATTTTTAAGCCATTCATGTCTAGCAGGAATTTGGGCAGTTCTTTCTTGGCTCCCAATCATGGAAACACGCATAGCTTTGAAATTTTCATCCATCTTGATTTTGGGAGGAGCACATCTAACTTTCAAAGCATCAACATCACAAGAAATCCTATCAACGCTCTTAGCCAAATCATCAATTTTGAGTAGTTTTTCCTCTATGGACGCATTGAAAATCTTTTGAGAGTTGATGAACTGTTTGATATTACTCTCTAGATCAGAGGGTAATCTATTGTAATTTCCATGGGTATTGTTGTATGAGTTGTCAAAGTTATTAGAGGAGTTACTAGGAAAAGGCCTAGGAACATAGTTTCCTCTAAAAGCGTTGTTGTTGCCAAAGTTATTCCTACCAACAAAATTAACGTCCAAGCTAGCGTTGCTACTCTCAATCAAAGAAGACAAAGGCATATCATTAGGATCCAAAGGAGAACTTCTACTAGCAACCAAATTCATTAACCCATCCATCTTAGCACTCAACGAGTTAATTTCTTCTATAGCGTGTACCTTCTTACTAGTAGGTGACCTTTCAGTGTGCCACTGAGAGTAGTTCGTCATGATGTTGTCTAAGAACTTTGTGGCTTCTCCTAACGTGATTTCCATGAACGTTCCACCTGAGGCGGAGTCCAAGATATTTCTAGAAACGAAAGTCAAGCCAGCGTAAAAGATTTGAATAATCATCCAAAGACTCAAGCCATGAGCGGGACAATTTCTAATCATTAATTTCATTCTCTCCCAAGCTTGTGCAACATGTTCATGATCAAGTTGCTTGAAATTCATGATATAATTACGGAGAGAGATGATCTTAGCCGACAGAAAATACTTGGATATATAAGCATCTTTTCACTTATCCCAAGAATCGATACTATTTTTGGGCAAAGAAGAAAACCAAGTTTTTGCGCGA
Source organism: Hordeum vulgare subsp. vulgare (assembly GCF_904849725.1). NCBI lineage: Eukaryota > Viridiplantae > Streptophyta > Magnoliopsida > Poales > Poaceae > Hordeum > Hordeum vulgare. Next base: position 376,080,520 of record NC_058523.1, read on the forward strand.
TCTCGCAACGAGAAAGGAAAAAAGCTTCAATTTAATCACGTCATTATCCACATCTTTTTTCTTTTGCATATCGCAAAGCTCAATGAAGGTATTGAGATGGGATGCGACATCTTCACTAGGAAGGCTAGAGAATTGTTGTTTCATAACAAGATTCAGCAAAACGGCATTGATTTTGTATGACTCCGCACTAGTGGCGGGAGCAATCGGATTACTAATAAAATCATTATTATTAGTATTCGAGAAGTCACAAAGCTTGGTGTTTTCGTTCATGATGACTTCAGCAAGCAAGCAAGCACACAAGCAAACAAAAAGCAAGCGAGAACATGGGCGAACAAAAAGGGCGAACGAAAAGGCAATCGAAAAAGGCAAATTGGTGAAGTGGGGGAGAGGAAAACGAGAGGCAACTGGCAAACAAAGTAAATGCAAGAGATGAGTTTGCGACACCTACTTGGATGAGTTCTTGACTTGATCTTCCTCCCCGGCAACGGCACCAGAAATTCTTCTACTGCGGCAACAAAAGTCCTTCCCTGGCACGTAGGAATTCTTCTTGTTACTTCTCTGGTTTGCGTCGGTTTTTCCCTTGAAGAGGAAAGCGTGATGCAGCATAGGAGCAGTAAGTATTTCCCTCAGTTTGAGAACCAAGGTATCGAACCAAAAGCAGGGCCTCGTCAAGTCCAAAGTACCTGCGCAAAAACAAACAAGCTTGCACCCAACGCTCCAAAGGTGTTGTCAATCCCTTCAAGATTGTTTGCAAAGTGAGATTTGAAGGCGGAAAGTGCAATGAAGTAAAAAGTGTAAGGCTGAAAATATGGTGTGGAGTAGACCCTGGGGGCCATAGTGTTCACTAGAGGCTTCTCTCAAAATAGCAAGTATTACGGTGGGTGAACAAATTACAGTCGAGCAATTGATAGAAACACACAAAGTCATGACGATATCTAAGGCAATAATATAGCATATAGGCATCATGTCCGAAACAAGTAGACCGATACTTTCTGCATCTACTACTATTACTCCACACATCGACCGCTATCCAGCATGCATCTAGTGTATTGAGTTCATGACGAACAGAGTAACGCTTTAAGAAAGATGACAAAATGTAGAGGGATAATATCAAACCAATGATGAAAACCCCATCTTTTTACCCTTGATGGCAACAACACGATACGTGCCTCGCTACCCCTTCTGTCACTGGGTGAGGTCACCGCACGGTATGAACCCAAAACCAAGCACTTCTCCCATTGCAAGAATCATAGATCTAGTTGGCCAAACAAAACCCACAACTCGGAGAGAATTACAAGGATATGAAATCATGCATAAGAGAGATCAGAAGAAACTCAAATAAGATTCATAGATAATCTGATCATAAATCCAAAATTCATCGGATGTCGACAAACACACCGCAAAACAAGATTACATTGGATAGATCTCCATGAAGATCATGGACAACTTTGTATTGAAGATCCAAGAGAGAGAAGAAGTCATCTAGTTACTAGCTATGGACCCGTAGGTCTATGGTGAACTACTCACACGTCATCGAAGAGGTCACGGTGTTGATGAAGAAGCCCTTCGTATCCGAATCCCCCCTCCGGCAGGGCACCAGGACGTGCCCCAGATGGGATCTTGCGAAGACAGAAGCTTCCGGCGGCGGAAGAGTAATTGCGTTCGTCTCCTGATTTTTTTGGGAATATTTGGGAATATATAGGCGCAAGATCTAGGTCAGGAGACCTCCAGCGGGCCCACAAGCCTGCGGCTCTTCTGGCTTGGCTCCCAAGTCCTCCGATCTTCTTCCGTTCCAGAAAAAAATCTTTTCGGGGATTGTCTTCCGTTTGGACTCCGTTTCAAAATCTCCTCTGAAAGAGGTCAAAAACATGGAAAAAACAGGAACTGGCACTTGGCACTGAGTTAATATGTTAGTCCCAGAAAATAAATAAAAGGCATGCCAAACATCCAAAGTTTGACAAGATAATAGCATGAAACCATAAAAAATATAGATACGTTGGAGACATATCATCGTGGAGTGTGATTGATCGGTGGTGGGGGAGTCAAAACTTTATTTTTCTGTTTGGGAACCGCCTATAGCATGTGTAGCGTGGAAGATGGTGAAAACTCTTGGTCATTGCGTTGACAATGAAAGCATGCCACCCAAAATTATAATCTCTATTTTCAAAGCTTGAGCTCTCGCACCTCTGCAAATCAATGCTTCCCTCTGCGAAGGGCCTATCTATTTATGTTCGTGTTGAGTCATCCTCTTCTTATAAAAGCACCAACTATAGAGCACCTCTGTAATTTTTATGCTTTGCTTTTAACTGTGATTGAGTATGACGGTGACTGGATCTTCTTTGCCATGAATTACAATGTTTAGTCAGCCCTTGGTCTTTGAAGGTCCTCTGCATTTATGTTTTGCGGTCTCAGAAAGAGCTAGCGAGATACCATCTGTTCATACTGCTTCATGATTGTTTTGATTGAAGTGTTGACATTTGAGACTTATTATTATTTGCTGGCTAGTTGATTATGCCATTGATATGAGTTTACCGTGAGACCTAGATGTCATTTTCTTATGTGGTTAGCTTGTGATCTTGCTGAAATTCTGGATATGAGTTAGACATAGTTGCAACAACAAGATCAAACAGAGTTCGTAAAAGTTTTTCTTTTGTCTCTTTTAGTTTGTCAACTGAATTGCTTGACGACAAGCAAGGTTTTAAGCTTGGTGGAGTTGATACATCTCCATCGTATCTACTTTTCCAAACTCTTTTGCCCTTGTTTTGGACTCTAATTTGCATGATTTGAATGGAACTAACCCGGACTAACGCTGTTTTCAACAGAATTGCCATGGTGTTGTTTTTGCGTAGAAATAAAAGTTCTCGGGATGACCTGGAAATTTACGGGGATTTTTGTGGAATATATAAAAAATACTGGCGCAAGAATCAACCGAAGGGGTGGAGCTGAGAGCCCACAAGCCCACCAGGCGAGGGGCCCCCCTGGCCGCGCCTGGCAGGCTTGTGGGGCCCACGAAGCTCCATCGCCTCCAATCTCAGCTCTATTTAGTATCTTTCGTCCACAAAAAAATCACGGAGAAGAGTTCATCGCGTTTTACGATACGGAGGCGCCGCCACCTCCTGTTCTTCCTTTGGAGGGCAGATCTGGAGTCCGTTCTGGGCTCCGGAGAGGGGAGATCATCGCCATTGTCATCACCAACCTTCCTTCATCGCCAATTCCATGATGCTCTTCACCGTTCGTGAGTAATATCATCGTAGGCTTATTGGACGGTGATGGGTTGGATGAGATCTATCATGTAATCGAGTTAGTTTTGACGGGGATTGATCCCTAGTATCCACTATGTTCTCAGATTGATGTTGCTACTACTTTGCCATGCTTAATGCTTGTCACTAGGGCCCGAGTGTCGTGATTTCAGATCTGAACCTATTATGTTGTCGCCAATATATGTGTGTTCTTGATCCTATTTTGCAAGTTGTAGTCACCTACTATGTGTTATGACCCGGCAACCCCGGAGTGACAATAGCCGGAACCACTCCCGGAGATGACCATAGTATGAGGAGTTCATGTATTCACTAAGTGTTAATGCGTTGGTCCGGTTCTTTATTAAAGGAGAACGTTAATATCCCGTAGTTTCCATTAGGACCCCGCTGCCACGGGAGGGATGGACAATAGATGTCATGCAAGTTCTTTTCCCTAAGCACGTATGACTACATACGAAATACATGCCTACATTACATTGACAAACTGGAGCTAGTTACATATGTCTCCGTATTATAATTGGTGCATGATGAATACCATCCGGCATAATCATCCATCACCGATCCAATGCCTACGAGTCTTTCCTACTGGTCCTTGCTACGTTACTTTGCCGCTACTGCTGTCATTGCTGCTACTGTTACTTTGTCGCTACTATTGTTACTTTGCTGCTACTATTGTCACTTTGCTGCTACTGGTTACTGTTGCTACTGCTGCTATCATACTACCTTGCTACTGATACTTTGTTGCAGATACTAAATCTTTCAGGTGTGGTTGAATTGACAACTCAACTGCTAATACTTGAGAATACTCTTTGGCTTCCCCTTGTGTTGAATCAATAAATTTGGGTTGAATACTCTATCCTTGAAAACTGTTGCGATCCCCTAGACTTGTGGGTTATCAGCGTGGTACAAAATAAAGACAACGCATTGGCGGAGGTGCAAGGAAAAATCGAGTGTGGATGACGGGAGATGGAAATCGGGCCTGGTGGGACTACGCCAAATCTAGCCTCACCCTCCCCCTGTCCCATTTTTTCGGTCACCACTCGCTCTAGGACAAGCACTTTCTCTGCTCTTACCACCAAGGACGAGGGCAAATCAGATCTGCACAAGCGGCGGAGGCGACATCAACACTCTCCGGCAGCAGGACTTGTTGCTCACCTTCCTCCTGGCCGTCATTTGGTCGTCCTTGACTCAGCCATGGTCCTCTTTGTCGTCGATGTCTCCAATGTTGGCGAGCAACACTTTTTCCCCTTTGTTAAGTCGGTTGTTAAGCCATTAGGCAAGGCGTAGGATCAATTTTTTCATTGCTCAACGCACCCTCGATGCCAACTAGGTTATGGACGCACGTATGAAGCTAATAGTTCTGGCTCCAGCATTGATAGGTGTGATTCAGGCATGGCTCATGTTCATGCACAAGAGAGTTGTTCGTCATGGTGGGAGGCATGTCATCCGTTAATGTCCGATGCTTATCGGATCAGGAGAGGACTGAACTACATTTATAACTGCAACAACACAGAGACTCTGTGGATGCTTCAAATGAAAAGAGCTCCATTTGACAGGCTTGTGCAAACCTTCAGGAGTAGGGGGTGCTACTAGATAACATCTCCACATGCTTCATGCAAGTGTTGTATGCTATTAGGAACTAAGAGGAGAGATGATCGTGTCACCAACCCTTCGGACGCATGCCAGAAGTTGCACTAGCCCAAGATGGTATCCATACTTCAAGGTGAGCACTAATAGTATGTAGTTCCTGCCTTCACATGCTGTTATTGTTCTGCTATAGCCATAACACCATCTTGTAATGTCATTTCAGGATTGCATTGGGGCAGTACATGGTGCTCATGTCAGTGCTAGAGTGTCGAGGACACAATCTACAACATATAGAGGGATGAAGCACTACACAAGCCGGAATGTGCTTGTTGTTGTTGACTTTGATCTAAAGTTCACATATGTGCCAGCTGGTTGGGAAGGGGTTAGCACATGATGCTAACATTCTCAATGACAACATGAGTCGTCCTAATGACATCAACATTCCCGATGGCAAATTCTACATTGGAGATGTTGGTTATGCATGTTGGTCAGTTGTTCTTACACCCTTCATACAAAACAGATACCATCTGAACAAGTTCGTTAGTAGTAACTATCCTAGGACTCCACAGGAGCTATCCAATCTTAGACACTCCAGCCTACGAGAGGGCATTTGGAGCTCCGAAGAACAAGTTTAAGATCCTAGATCATAAGCCATTCCACACTTCCCTCACTCAGGTTAAGCTTTGTTCTTGCTTGTTGCATTCTGCATAACTGGATCCTACAATGGGGTTGTTATGTACTAGTACGTGAGGAGAAATATGTGATGCCTCACATTGTTATCACCTCCGACAATGCGGAGGCATTTGACAAAGAAGCCTCGAAAAATAAAAGGATGGAGTGGGAATAGGAAATGTGAGATAACCAAGGTGAGACAAGGTCTGAAAAATAAGAAGAAGAAGAGGAAGACCAGGAGTAGAAGAGAAAAACAACAACAACAACAACAACAACAACAATAGAGGAAGAGTAAGAGGATGTAATTCCACCTAGTTAGCATCGATGATGAACTTTCCCCTATTAAGCCATATGGTTCTTAATAATGTGTACCGCCATTTGATAACAGCTAGGGTGAAACGTAATGTGTTTCGTAGTTAGGACTGAAACTATGTTTAGATGATGTGGGGTAAGGTCACCACAAGTGAGAAGTGGTGAGCACATCTTATGCGGGTTACCGCCAAACTATGTATCACATGTGCGTCTACTCCAACGCGACCAACCAAATAGCGGCTCAAAATTAGTTCCCTCATGAAGCCAACCTAGATGCGTGCAACCAAACTATATGCATATGGTGTTAATTGGGTTATTTCTCCTCATCCAGTCCCATCAAAGAAACACATACAATGAATGCAAAATCGGTGCAACTAACCAAACATGTCCCTATTCTTTTGCAATGGTCTGACTCTTGGAGTTTGTAAAGAGGAATGAATTATTTGTTGATTTGATTCTTGATAGAATCATCTAAATATATCAGAGTTCACAAACATAAGCGTACTACCATTGCAACACACATACACTTGCCTAGTTCTAAAAAAAGGTGATAGTCCTATGTATGGTACTCCTCTGGTCTCTTTTCTTTCTTTTGGGTATGCGAGCAGTCAAACCTTGGCCTTCTCCGGGCCATGCTATGTTTGACCTCAAAATCCCAAGCCTGGCCTAGCCCGGCCCAAAACACATCAAAAGTGTCTTTTTTCTATTAAAATTTTCAAGTAATTAAAATAATATCATATCTATATTTTAAATAAAATAATAATTTATGCCTTATTTCGGTTTATCTTCTCCCTTTCGGAACAAAAAGTTGAGCCCGAGCCTGGCCCGAATGTCGAGCTTTCGGGCCGGGATGTTCATGACTGGGTCTAGTAGTTGTCGAGTCGTGTACTTGTACAAGTGCGCCTTTCCTTTTTATGGGAAATGAACTTTTATTAATTCTATGATGGTGATTATATTCATCTTCAACTATCTCTCTCTAGGAGAATTAGAACATCTACACTCGGCCTTGACAAATCCGACATTTCAAACGCCCACACACGTGTCTGGGCGTGTGTGTGGATACTGATCGGTTAAGTCTTAAATTTCCCTTCTTACAATCGAACACCTTAATTAGCATAGCTCAAATCCATACAAACTTATGCAACCACGTAAATGATGCATTAAACACATCGTTCGGCTACTACATCATAACATGACAACAGACTATCAAGATTTGGCATGTTTTGCTATGGTGGAGAAGATCATCCACGACTGCCCTTGCCCTTGGTGGCGCCATTGTTGTCCTTCTCGCGAAAGTACCGGCCAAACAGGCAGTAGGGATCAAGCTGGATCAGCTCGTCGTCGAAGCTAGCCGACCATCCTTGTCCTTCTTCTCTTTCTTGGGTGGCAGTCCGGCCACGGTACAGACCATTCGATTCTTCTCTCAGACAAAGGAGTGTGTGTCCGCCGCTGCCGCTTCTTTACAATTCAGACACGGATGGCTTCATCCTCTACGGCCGCCCATCCGCCACATCAATCGTCTCCGATGCCGCCATTTAGGCAGCAACCCTTATTACCCCCTTCCCAGGACAAGGACACCGGTCCCAATGGGATAAATACTACGCTAGACCGGTGATGGGAAAGGGGAGATTTGAAGGCTCCCGGTACCATGATGATCTAGCCCCGAAGGAGCCGAACGCGTGATGCAACGATGCTATGGAGTCGCGGTGGATAGATCCTGTTATGTGTCGGGCGCTGTCTTCTAGGGAGTGTAGAAGTATAATGCGGACGACCATTGCCTCCTCTAACCCGCATGGGACGATACACCAATCGACGGATCTGGATTGGTCGGAGTGAGATCCGATGTCCGACATGGTGGAGAAGGCCGAATATCGCCGACCTGGAGCTTGGGTGGTAGAGTGAAACGAAGTTGAATGGTTAGGGTCTGATCCAAAAAGGTGATCGAAATGAATATATGTGGCATCAAATGGATCAGCATGGACCAGATCCCACGTGGTGGACGCATCCGGGTGTCCCATATCCCCCTAGATTTCGAAGGGTGCCGGCCAACCCGGTCGTTTGAGTCCCGTTTGAGGAGCCCGTTTGGGAGATTTTTATGACCTATTAATAACTGGATAATCCGTCCAAATGTTTGAGACGAGTTTGTAGTGTTGAACCATAGATGCTCTTAGGGCACCTCCAAGGCGTACCTGCAAAACTCTTGCAACGGTTCGAAATTCGATGTTTGGACCGTGGAATCCACCAACGCGGGCTTATATCGATTTGTGGCGCAGTCCATACACGATTTATCCCACAATTTAAAGACAAACTTGGGGGAGGTTAGTGGGAGTCCGGACAAGAGAAATTTCGTTGTCCGACAACTTCGGCCCAACCAATCTCCCCTCCCGATCCCATTTTCGTGCACTCCGCCCCTTCTCCCCTTGATTTCCACCCTCCACCTCCGTCGCCACTGTTCTTTGAACATCTTCGGCCGCCAGCATTGCCCGACATCCGCAATCATCACCGATGTGCCCGCTCGTCATTTACGGTGTAGCTTTCCACCATGGAGCCATTTGTACCTAGGTACACTCCGCCCCCCATCAACAACCTCCACGGTGGTCACCACGTCTGGCATGTGTTCAGTCAAATGTCATTGAACTTATTTTTAAATGCTATGCCATTTTTTAGAATTTGGAGGATGGTGAGCTACCCAACCATGGAGGATGAGAGCCGCATATGCAGATTTCATAAGCAGGACCAGTGGGGAACTATAGTTCAGGCAGCGCATCCGCGTGGTTCGTCTCCTCTTCGTCCAATCTCCCTCAAACAGTCGGTCGCCTGATCCTCTCCCTTGAACAGCCGGTTACCAGGTCCCACGTATAGGTTCGCCGGAGCGACGCAAGTGCACTACCTCTAACGTTATCCGCGCATGCGGGAGGAACACTGTGCGGCGAACTACTAGGTCCGATCACACAGTCGGCGGCGGGTGGAGGTGGCTAGGTGCAACACATGAAAACCTCTAATGACAGTGCCAAAGCGATCAACCAAATGAGTGTGCCACACCTTCACTATATATAGGCATCCGGTGCGGGCTCAACTCTTGGGCCTCACAGGGACCCTAAAGCACACGTGTTCCCTTCCTGAAGTGCGCAATGCCTTAGGTTCTCGTTCGCTTGGTCGTGAGCACATCATATCTAACTCGTCTAGTCGGTAGCGGCCTCTAGCAAAGCGTGCCGATTCCAAGTGTCCGATGAAGCTGGTTAGACGAACCTGTACTTCACACTTTTGTTCCATTTGCCACACGAAATATGTTGTCGTGCACAAGGCGACATGATCATCCTTGTTGCAGCACGACCTCTTTCTCATTTCGGTGAATCCGACCAACACTTTGAATTATCTCATAATCCTCATCGCATGGTCATGCTTATCTAGGTCGGATCACCCGAGGGGTCCAGAGCATATCTGTCATGATCGGAGGGGCAAATCCCATATTTCTCGACCATGTCTCGCGGCATGGGCTGGACAAGCCTGAAACCTACCTTTGTAACTACCCAGTTACGGAGTAGCGTTTGGTCGGTCCAAAGCAAGTCTATCACCATCCCGAGTACATGCGCCAGCTCAGGTCTTAGGACATAGGACGTATGTTGTACTAGAGACTCATAGATGACCTATCAGTGTGTCTCATAGTTAGGACTGCCCAATTCAGATCTTATCTCGACTCGGATTCGACTACATCGAATCCAACCAGATCTTTCTGAGTTTATATTATTCGGCTAGCATCCAATGTTGCATGTTTAGTGAGACCGAACCATCCATCGTGTCATATGCTAGTCCGATTGGTTGCGCATCCACAAACCCTTTCTACTAGGGACCATTTAGGACAGTTATCATACAATCATAGTCCCACAAACATACTTGTTAATAAGATAATGTTCAGGGACTATCTTTATTCATAAACACATAGAAATATCATCATACATGATTGCCTCTAGGGCATATCTCCAAGAGTTATCGTATCACTTGCACATGATCCAGATCAGCATTACCAAGTTTTGCAACGTGGTTCGTCGGCTCGAGGGAAAGGTGACCATTGCACACGGTAGATGATGGGCTCATAAGTTTTTGTTTCCTCTTGCTCAACTTATTGATTCATTCATTCACTCATTGTTGGTCTGAGGAAGCCTCTCGAGACTACAATTCAGACGATACAGCTGCCTCTCAAGCTGGGTTATCCCCGGCTCTCTCGCCGTTACTAGGGGAATCCTTATAAGTTTCTTCTCCTCCGCTTATTTATATGCTTAAACTCGGTGGGTAGTCCCGCCTGACCTGGGGTCACGGTCGAAGCGACGTGCGCTTCGTTCGTTGGGTCGTTTTGAGGCCATGATGCCGTCTACGCGTCGGATGCTCTGCATTGATAAAGCGAGGACGTCAACCATGCGCTACGTCCGACGCGGTACGCCGGCAGCCTGATCTTCGGCCCACCGTCCCTTGCAGGACGAGGGACCATATGTCGCATCCCAATTTCCGAAGATGAAAGGGCAATATGTGTGGGACGACGTTATTTTTTGATCAAAAATTTGTTGGACATCTGTTTAATTTAAGGGAAACGTTGTACAACAACCGACGGATCCAACGATGGGCATCCACTACCTCAAATGCTTGACGCGTGTCCTTATCTTATCTCTTCCTCAACCGTTCTTTTTTCCTAAAGCAGTGTTGGCCCGTGTTGTTATCACTCTCATGGCGCCCGCGCTGAACAAGACCCCTGGTCCCGTTGTCGATGGCGGCGCTGCGACCGAGCCCCTCGCGGGGGCTGTTGCGGGCAGCGCTCGCGCCACCAGGAGGCCCGCCGGCGCCAGAGAGGGTCTGGTGGGAGGCCAGGAGGGGCGGGCTGGCCGGGGCGAGGTGCGCCTCCGCCGTTGCTGAGAAGACCGCCGGTGGAAGGAGTTCGAGTGCCTCCAGGTTGGATATTTGGATCCGGTCTCCTACCTCTCCCTCTGCATCTACCCCTCCTCAGTTTTCTACAACGCGGTCGTTGTTTCTGCAATACAACCGTTGTTTCACGAGATCCGGTTGGATTTTTGGATCCCCTCTCCTACCTATCCCTCTCCATTTACACCTCTTCAGTTTTTTACAACGCGGTCGTTGTTTTGCAACGTAACCGTTGTTTCTAAAGTTGCGTAATTCTTTTTACAGCGCGATTGTTGTTTTAGGAATTATTTTTACAAGACGACTGTTGTTTCTGCAATATGGTTGTTGCTTCTGTAACTCGACCTTTGTTTCAGAAATTATTGGATGCGGGGAGGCGACCGAACAACGTAGATCGGACGGCTGCCCGCGTACATCGAACGGTCCTTAAGATGACGAATGTTTACTTAACATTCGCCGTTGAACGCGTAGCAGCCCCCTTAACGCTTTGTTGTTGAAGATGCCCTTATGAAAGCCAGCAGGCAGTGCGCTGTTGCGAGCGAGCCAAGGCGCAAGCTGTACCGTTGCCACGCTGCGTGTTGGCTTACCACCGCAAGTTGGCAACTGTCACTTGGCCGCGAGCTGCCCACTGGGGCGGCTTAATTTGAGTCCGTTGACGGCTGCCGTGCGTATACCTGCTCCTCCTTTGGGAATGATCACTAAACGCTGCATCCGTGCATATTTTGTCTATGAAATTAGCCAAAAGCACGATGTAGGTGATGACTAACTGGTAATCATGTATGTGCAATCTATTGATGAACGACAGCTCGAAAGATACATATTCACGGTTGCGTGTCGGGCCGTTTAATTAGTGTACGCAATCATTTGCCACAAGTTTTAAAACATGTAGGGCAAGAAAATTTAAAGTATACACTTGTCCTTTTATTGGAGGATATATACATTCCTATCCTTTTTCATTTTAGACCTTCTTTGGTTGTAGGATTTTTAAAACGCATGAATAGAAAAAATACAAGATTTAGATGGCATGTTCACTTGAATCTTATAGAATTAGCGTAGTGTTTGATGTCATAAAAAAACACAGTTCAAGCATCTTCAACAGCAATCCGCAAATTTTCTTCTGCATCCATCCGTGGACAGGAGGACCAGTTTGCGGACACGCATGCGGAAGGACGACATCCGACGTTAGCCGCATACATCCGGCCAATAATTCAAACCAACCAGATGAAATTCAATGAAACCGATCGAATTTCATTCAAATTCGGATATGATTTATATATAAAAAAACATCGGTATTTCAACCGTTTAACTAAAAAACTAGGAAAAGAACCTAAACCCTATACCACACGACCACCTCGTACGTGTGGTCGCTCTGTCCTTGCCGCACCGATGTCTTCAAGAGTGTCGACGTCGTTGTGGTCCCTCCAGCGGCAGAATGGGGCCGAAAGGCCATGACAGTGTTGTCCGGCGGGTGCGTGCCGATCACAGAGGAGTCGCTCTGCCTCCTGCCCCGCGGCCACTACCGACATGCCCTTTGGAGCCCTCGCGGTGACCTTGCGGTGACATGCGTTGGCAGTGTAGTCGCTAAGCGACCACTCCTCGTCGATCTTGGCGAGCTCACCATCAAGGCGTCTAGGACGCTTGGTGGTCGTCTCCGCGGTGGTCACAGAACGGTCGATCACCCATGCTGCGGCGAGGTCTGGATCATTGCGGACCCATTCCAGTGCCACGTCCGTCTTGGCAACACGGAGCACCGACCGACATTGCGTCGGTCATACCTCGCCTGTTGCCGAGTCGTGCGTTAGGCCACGGACACCACGACCCGAGAGCCGAAGGCACCGCCGAAACCTTCGTCTCCTAGGTAGTGAAGGATGCTCTCACGCGCCTTGGCGATCTTGGGCGACACCTCCTCCTTTATCCTGGTGTGTTGGCGTCGAGGTGGCGATGATGCCATGTCAATCCGTGCGTACTTGTTGTGCCGGAGATGATGTCGACACCGGCTTCACAAGGCGGAGGCGCTGTTGTCGTGGGATCATGCTTCACATGGCCATTGATGTGGAGGCCGCGGTTGGGCGGAGGGGACGCCGACTCTTCCTTCATCTACGAGAGCGACGATGCTGAATCGTGTTTGATGGGGACCCGCGGCAGGGACGATGTCTCCTCCTTCACGTGCAACGGTGATGGTGGCGTCGGTCCTATCTGACGAAGCGAATGCTCCATGATGATCTTCATTTGTCGAATTCATTGTCCGTAACCGTCGCTTCCGACAATAGATGTGACCTCTGCTGCGGATTCTCCTCCTCATTGCCGGAGGAGATGACTATCACCTCCTTGTTGGTGAGCGAGGTTGGTGGCACAATGATCTACCAGACTATGAGCTCCCACTGGTGCCGTATGCCGGGGCGGAGAACCGGGACTTCGACAAAGCTACTGGATGGAATACGAGAGGATGTAGAGGTCGGAGAGAAGGAAAGACCCGGCAAGAGGATGAGGACGGTGCGGCGCTCTAGACGACACCGAAGCACGACTTAAATAACCACGACCAGACCATGGAGTTGACCGGTCAGCCTGCTTCAATGTGGCGCACCTGCTAGAATTAGTTTATCGGGACGCGGTGTCCGCATTGAACCAGCGACGCCCGAGAGGTCGTGTCTATCTGCACTGCCTTCCTGTAGAGTCAAATCGCAGCTTTAGTGACCGGAGGTGCATGCTCTCGGCCGACATGAATGTGGTACGACAAGCGACGTGACGTGTGGAATGAAAAACACGGGAAGGGTGGGTGGAGGGTTTGGATGGGTCAGGGTGGTCAGAAACGGGCTTGGAAGTGGTCTGGACTCCCGCGAATCCCCTCACATTTGTCTTCGGTTTGCGGGAGAAATCGCGCTCGGATCGCATTGGATGGCTTCCACGTTCCGGACAGCGCGGTTCGAACTGTTACGGGAGGTTTGCGGGTTAATGTTGCATATGCCCTTACAACACTTCCACCCGATGGTCATACAACATAGCACCCTAAAACAAGTCGCCTCTAGACTAAATGGTTGCAATTATGGGACACCACAATGTGCATGAAATGATTGCGATTTCAGCATGATATCTATAGTGGGAAAGACAAAAATTGGTCTGCAAAGAGACAATTCAGAATGCACATCTCATATATGTGGGAATTCTATCCTTACCCGAAATTTTGTTAATGCATCATCCCTAAAGGCATCTATGAAAAGAAGGGGTTGGTCTTGTCACCCGAGGGGATTTATGAAGTTGAAAATTGACGCTTCTTTTGACCATGATTTTCTTCATGGCACCATGGGGACAGTTCTTAGAGACAAAAAAAGAAGATTTATTGCAAGAGAAATTGAGAAGATTGACAAGACCAACCCCCTCTTTTCATTATGGTGGTCTACCAGCACGGATACTTGATGGCTAAACCCCTGGCTCCCAAATTCGGTCTAACATTGATGCAAAAGGCGGGATGTAATCGATGCATTATTAACTCAGATAATATGGAGGTGATTGATACCAGTAAGGATGAAGGACGATTGACGGGTGCGGCGATGGAAATCTTTGATAATTGTTTCCGTTATGCGTCTAATTTTATTAGTACTAGAGTCAAACACTATAATAGAGATGCAAATAAAGTTGTTCATGAGTTCGCTAGACTAGCAAGATTTTCTCTCACTTGTGAATGCTTTAAGGATCATTTAAATGAAATTGTAATGATCTTAATGAATGATTTTTAGTTATTTCTTATGAGTGAAGTATATGTTTTATACTTTTATTTGGAAAAAAAGTCACCTCTAGTGGAGCTAAGTACACACACAAACTCGATTATATCACTTGTTGTTCATGTCTTGGTACTTTTCTTTAATAGAAAAACTACCATCTATTCATTAAACAACACCAGTACAAAAAGAACATTGAAAGTAATAAAAAATCATCCATATCCGTAGACCATTGAGTGATGAGTACAAACACACAAATGACACAAATTCGTACCATTATCATCGTACCTTCATCATTGGAGCCAGACAAATTTTATTGTACAAAACAATCGAGATGTTGTACCAAAGCCTCAAAGGACTAGCGCCCCCAAGGACAATCATCATTGATGAAAATAAGTATAGATCGAAAGGGTACAACCTGTAGACACAGGAACACAGATGAACGAAGACATGATTCAAGAGGATCCATTCGAAGACAAACATCGATCGAGTTCCAGTAGATTCGTCGTAGACACACCTCCACATGCCCCACGACGATGCTGAACGCACCACCGAGACAAGGTGTAGAAAGGAGACACACCTCCACATGTCCTTCGACAATGCTAGGCGCACCGACGGGACATGACTTAGGCTGGGAAAACCATAGTCCATCTTTAGGGAGCCGCAACCGCCTTGTCTTCTCGAGAAGGACACGAAACACAAACAAACTTTGAAAACACCTAAAACACAAAGCAACTCTCGTCGTCAAAGGTCAGGATCCACCGTGCCACCATGACTGCAAGGCCATAGATGTTGAGGCAGATTGGTGCGACGCCGGCTAGAGGAAAGAAAACACTAATCGTCTTGAAGGCTCTCATCGGAAAGGGTAGATGCAAGCAAATCAGTTGGTTCCCCAACTTGGTGCCTTTTTTAACATCAGAAGGTTCCTGAAGGATCCAACACTACATTAATTCGATAGTTGGGCAGTACATCTTACATCAAGGACCCTAAGGAAATACCGAAATACAAACTACCCTCCCAAATCTTATGAAAAGGACTCCAAACAAATACGGGAAAACACGATCAAGTCCAAACTGCTTCATGTTGGATTGGATCGTTGGCGGCGCCGAGGCGGACCACTTGGTCCGGAGAGATCTCCACGGTGACATAACGCAGCCTCCAACATGAAGCATCACTGAGTCCTGTTGTGCAACAAGGTTGGGAGGGAATATTTTGGCCACCCTTCGGCCATAAGAGCGACTTGGTGGCGTTGACTTCACATAGACAACCACCAACTTAACAAAACCATGCCGACTCAGCTAAACGGACGGCCAAACTTTCTCTTGATAAGGCATCTCCGAGACTCTGATTTTGCCGGTCACCGGGGAAAGCACATATCTACAACTTCACCCATGCATGATGACAAACAATAACTTCTAATGGAATTTCTAACCGATCCCCTATCCGGCGTTAGAAGAATAAACTATTGATTTTACTTGTGTAACGCGCACCTAACCGATCCCCAATCGGCCCAGTGGAGTAAAATTTATACTCCGGTGCCTCTCATCTCCCTAAATATACTCGAGCAAAACGGTCTTAGTAAAATATGTTGCGCTCCACCCGCCACCCTTCCCCGAACCCCGCCCCTCTTCTGCCGTCCTGTCCCCGAACACCCGCTCGTTGTCGCCGCTGTGCTCGCCGGGACCAGCCGCAGTGAGGAGCTCCAGATCCAAGTGCATCAACCAAACAAGAGAAATAACTCATGGACATGAACCAACAAAGCACGAGCACGAAGAAGGTGAAGAGCATGGTGAAGCTGCCGACGAAGATGAGGCGATACTTGGAGCGGTTGGGCATGGGGCAATGATGGTACTACTCATAGAGTAGCCCCTCCTCCTCGATGACCTCGATCTCCTACCACCCCCTTCCGACGGGCGCATCCTTCCTCCCGCCCCTACCAGAGTTGTCCTTGTCGTGGGCGCCACAGGAGAAGTGGGTGAAGGAGGAGTGGCACCCGAAGGAGGAGTGTGAGTGGTGCTGGGATGTCATGGGGCTAAGCGCGTGAATGGAGTGCATGGACGTGCCCCCTTGGTGGTGGTCTCCCCGTCGTGCGAGTCCTGCGACGGGCTCTGCACATAGTACACCGCGCCGCACGTTGGGTCAATAAGTCGTGGTTGGATGCAGCGGGCGTGCTTACGTGCGTTGGTCGCGTCAGACGTGTGTATGCGCGCGCGTCGGTAGCATGGTGGGTCCGGCCCGTGGCGGACTAGGGTGTGCATGTGTGTGTGTGTCCTAGGGGGTGTGCATCCATGTGTGCGTGGGTTAGTTAGCGCAATTGGCACAGGGGTGACCGTGTCAGGGCACTGGACCCACTCGTGCGGGGCGCGTGCGTGCGCACCAGGCGCGCGAGCTGCGGAGCGCGGGGCGTGGAGATCGTGGGAGGGAAGGTGCGTCATGAGAACGGCGTGTCGCGTCTGTGCGCGCGTATAAACCCCCTCGCCTCTTGTGTATTGAGTCCAGGTTGTTGAGTACGTGCTCATGATAATACAGAAAAAAGGTCGTGCGCGTGGCAGGGTGTTTGAGAACCGACAACTCTTTGTGTTCTTCCTCCTCCCTTCCGATCGTGTCTCCAACGATCGCCGTCCGGCGGCGGTTCCATTTTTGTCCTTACATTTGGTATCAGAGCCTCGGTGAGGGGTGATCACCGGCGGCCATGTCACTCGTTCCGTATGGTGGCGTCGCTGCATCGGGGTCGATCTAGATTCCGCCATTGACGCCGACGGGGTACACCTCCTGGGCGATCAAGGTGGACGCTATCCTCAAAACCAAGGGGCTGTGTGGCATGGTGGCACCGGTGGATGGAGCGGCGGTGGACGCCGGCAAGTGCAAGACGGCGCGGGCGATGCTCCTCACGGCGTTGGTGGAGGACCTGCTGATGCAGGTGGCGCCGAAGCTCACTGCAAGGGAGGTATGGGACTCCCTCAAGGTGCGCTTCGTCGGCATCGATAGGGTGAAGGCCGCACGGTCGGCGACGCTCCGCGGGGAATTCGACCGCATGCGGATGGACGTCGACGCGTACGCCTGGAAGGTCTACGGCATAGCGGCGAGGTACGCGAGGCGACCCTCGATGATGCAGCCATGGTGAAGAAGCTGTTGGACACCGTGCCGGATCGGCTGTACACCGTGGTGGCCGGCATCGATGAGTTTTGCGATGTGGAGGCGATGGTATTTGAGGAGGCGCTCGGGCGGCTGAAGGCATTCGAGGAGCGGACGCGGCAACGCACGCAGGCCGGCAGCGAACGGGCCGACGGGCAGCTGATGCTTAGTGAGGAGCAGTGGGCCGCGCGGGGCGACAGAGGGACGGCGATGGCTTCCATGACGACAGCGGGGGTAGCAGCACTACATCGGGAAGGAGCGGCAAGCGCCGCGGCCGCTGCTAGAAATGCGAGTAGCGTGGTCACTTCAAGCGTGACTATCCCAAGCCGCGGAAGGAGCCGGCGGAGGAGCAGGCGTTGCCGGTGGACGTCGGCGACGACTTCGGCGGGCCGGGACTCCTGTGAGACGCGACTTAGGGGTGATTGTTGGGTCAATAAGCCGCGACTGGATGCGGTGGGCGTGCATGCACTCATTGATCGGGTCGGGCGCGTGTATGTGCGCGCGCCGGGAGCTTGACAGGTCAGGCCCGTGGCGGACTAGGGTGCGTGTGTGCGTGTCCTAGCAAAAATGCCCGCTCTGGGAACCAACGTTGTTGGTGGCCGCGTGCGGCGGGGAGCGTGCTAGGGGGAGGGAGCTAGGCTCGTCACCTCCGAGCCCGTCTTGGCATGCATCCTGGCCGACGGGAGAGCTTTGCTCCCTCTGCTACTTGGATTTGCTTACTTGGGGAGCAGAACAAAGCAAAGCGGCGAACTGGGGAGGAGGGAGGGAGGAGAGGGTGTGGTGCTCGCTGCATTGATGTGGGTGTTCGAACTTGACAACGCGCCCGCTTGGTCATCATAGTTACGGGACACATGACATGTGTTTGATATACGGGATCAGCTAGCTCTTACGAAAACTTAGTGGAGTATTGAGGATTGTTTAGAAATGTCTTAAAATGTTAGCATCCCACGACAACCAAAGACACATTTATCAGTTAGACGCCAATCTTATTGGCATGCAAGATAGAAAAAGTTTTCAACACTCGTGCCGTGACACATTTTTTGCTGGATGAACACCGCTACGAACGATTCTCTCCCCCTTCACAAGTTCTTCCGTTTTACAGGTATACACACACGCCCACCAAATGAGCAGAACGAAGCACTCTGTCGGGAAATACTTTTTATAAAAATGAATATATCTAGATGTCAATTTGTGGGACAAGTAATTTCGGACCAAAAGAGTCTATGCCAAAGACTTTAAATAATATTGAGAGACATAAAATGAACAAGAAACTAGCCGAGCCGATATCCTCTGCCTAAATGTGAGACAAACTCTGCACCTCGCCAGCCTGCATGAACAGTCTGACCCAGAAGTCCACCTCGTCGTTGCTGGACGAGGGCGATGCACTGTCTTGGGCGCCCAAGGTGACGCCGGCGTCCATCGGGGAACCGGAGTTGTCCACCGTCATTGCAAGTGTCTCCGACCAAAAGCTGTCCTCAATCTGAAACTCCTCCGATGTAAAGCTGTCTGTGTTCTCCAACGACGATGCCATCGAGTAATCGGTGGCGGACGACGAGATGGGTTGCTCCGGCGACACTGGCACGGAGGCCGAGCCATCGGCTGTGCTCGCTGCAGCCATAGCAGGCTTCTTGGCTTTGCGCTTAGGCGCTGCCTGGCCTGACGGCTTGGACGAGGACTGGAGTCGCTTCTTGAGGTGTGTGTGCCAGACGTTCTTGATCTCGTTGTCCGTCCTCCCAGGAAGCCTGGCGGCAATGGTGGACCATCTGTTGCCGAGCATGGCGTGGAGCTGGATGATGGCGCCCTCCTCCTCGCTGGTGAAGTTGCCGCGCTTGATGTCGGGGCGCAGGTAGTTGATCCACCGGAGGCGACAGCTCTTGCCGCAGCGCAGCAGGCCGGCCTGATTCGGCAGCGCCCGCCAGTTGCTGTGGCCGTGCTGCTCGATGTGAGCCACCAGGGTCATGTCCTCCTCCGCCGTCCACGGCCCCCTCTTGAGCCCCATCTTCTCGCAGCAAGGAGACCTCCCCATGGCTACCTTGCTCACTCCTCTGCTCTTCTCGGACGATTAATTAAACCTCTTGCGCTGTGCGTGTGATGGATGGATTGCTCAGTGTGTTGACGCTAGTCCGAAGGAAATGGCTGCTGTCTGAGCTGCGAGGAAGAATACGGCTGGTGCTGTGTAGATTGCAGGAGGGTTGCGCTATTTGTACTCGGCGCCCGCGCGCGGCGATGGCGAAAACGTGGTCAATTGGAGCAGGTTCCGAGCAGGGACCATTTGGCTGACAAAACGAGGGAGAATCGTGGCGTTATATCCAAGTGGTAGTGTTCTTTTTCTATTGTTTGGATGATGGAGTCCGTGTATACGTTGCTTGCTTCCTTGTTTATTGCCCGGCTTCATTCTAAGTAAAGTTTGTAGTGTGAGGCATGCGTGTGCACCCTGCTCTGTCGGTTTGAAAAAGTAGGAAGGTGATGCGCTTCTGGTTCCATGGTTAAGCACAGAGATTCTTGTACAGTTAATTTTGACAATTGTTTCCGGTTTTTGCTGAATAAAATTAGGAACAGGAACAGCCAATGCTTGAATTATTATAAAAGTTGCGAAGCGGAAGTTTCAAGTTGATAGTGAGAGCTGTTTAGGACTGCTTCAATTTATCAAAATCAGATTCACTTCATCAAATTCATTTTAAAACAGTTTTATACAGAAGCTATAGCATTTTTAAGAGAATGTTTGGTTTCCATCTAGCTCCAGCTTCAAGAATAAAAAATTTGGTGAAAAATCTATTTGATTGGTTGAGGGGAAAGAAATGAAGGGGTATCCACTTACTAGTGACGGTGGTGGGTAATTCCCCCAACTCCAGTTTCTAAGTTTTTTTTAGAACACCCTTTGAGAAGCTTCATAAAAACATTGAAGTTGTATCCCAGATTCTAGTTTTTTTACGGAACGGCGTATCGTGAAGCTACCGCGTTTGATTTGTAATTTCTGAAACAGAGCTGAATTTTAAAGAAAAGAACAGTCTCAAACAGGCTGTGAATGTTCATGCTTCAGAAAGGGTCTGGGATCGACCCTTGAAGAGAGCAAGGTAGCACGAGCTCGATGAGTGTTGGCCGGAGTCAGTCCATCGCCAATGAGCCTAGTGAGTGTTAAAAATATGGGTAAATTTTTAGACTATTTCTTAACGGTTGGCCTTTCTAGGCGGAGTAACTAACGAACGAACGAGAAGTTATATCGTGTGGACGTAGTCAACCATCCACTGTTTGAGAGCATGGTTGCCCGTATAATGTTGATACGTCATTCATTTTTTATTTTTTTTTAGAAAAGAAGGATTTCTTTCAGCCTCTGCATCAATGAGATGCATGGATTAAATAAAGCAAACAAATATGGTTCCACACAATCTCTGAAAGTTTAAAGTAAAAACAAAAGACAAAGAAAGAATGCCACAGCTGACGAAAATAGATGTAGATGCCTATCCATCTATCATATTACCGAATCACCATCTAAATCGGTTGTAAATATTCCGAGCTACCATCTTCCACCGGGCACACCCAGTAATCAAAGACTCCCTGGTTGCCGCAGAAATGAGTAACGACCATATACGGATCGACGTCGATGCCCTGTATAGTATCTGCAAAAAATTTATAGTTGTTTGTCTGTTAAAAGTCATGTCATTTCTGCAGTTCCATATAGCTCAAAGCAATGCACATACTCCTACATGAACATGTTCAGCAATATGTATATCCACTCCATTCAACCACGTCCCAAGCAACGTCTCAATGCTATCCGGAGGAAATCGATAAGTACAATAATTAGATGTAAGTAGTTACTTTTCTTTTCGGTTTATAGGGTTCAATTCAAAAACCTCATCAATCAAGGTAGGTGATAAGTGGTGAAATAATTTTGATACTTTGCAAAAATACTCAACTAATGCGTTTTTCCCAAATAATTGTTTTTATCAATCCATTAATTGCAATCAATGCATGCATTATCAATAAATAAATAAAAACTTTTCCATACATTGTTGAGTTTTTTAATCCTTACGTACAATGATTTAATGCACCTTGATATTGTGATGAAAAACACAGAAATATTCAATAACGAAAATTTTAAGACAAGCCTTATAAACTGAAAAGGAGGTAATACTACTTTGTTCATATACGACCCATTTTTCTCTCTAATAAAGTATATAAAAATACATTTTAAAGCCGGCTATTAGTTTATAACTCGCTTTTACTTTTTTTTAACTTAATACAAATATATTATTTTAAGTTTTATAGAACAAGGTACAACTTTTTCCTGCTTGGCCTACGAGTTTCATTTACCTTCTGTCCTGCTTTCACTCTTGGTGGGAAGAGCCGTATATCTCCGATGATTACTGTAATTAATTACTGTAGATTGTATGTCGACCCATTTATAGAGTCATCGGCGTGGGTCGTTGTGCATCAAGTTCAAACTACTTTTTCCCCTTCGTCATTTCTCTGATCACATTGAGTGGAAATATTAGACGAGGTCGGCTCAATCGAGTGGGATCTGTTGTAAGCTGATTCGGTCTTTATCAAGACGTTGCGGATCCGTGCGCTTCGCTTGCGATCGACGCGCCGTCTAGGCCTGACTGAACAATTCAACCAAGAGAGACCCAGCGTTTACGGCTCGTTGATTGATTATTAAAATGCTAGTATAAACTAAACTGATCGGACTGCTTTCTCAAGGTCTTCCAAATTTCAATGTTTCTTGTGTTCACTGCCATGCCAAACGTATGAGCTGGTATGCAGATGTGTATACAAGATCACGACTACTGTACCCCGGCTGCCGACGAACTGGCGTTCGGTCACCTGTGTTCTACTAGTCTACAGCAACTGGCTGAACGTCTTCACATAGGCGTATATACTAGGCATGTAGAAGTGCGTGTGTGCAAACGTACGCGTCTGTGCCGCCTTGGTTTAGTGTCGGCTTTTGTAAGAAACAAAAGATGGATGCTACTGTACTACTAGTACAGACTACAGACTACTCCATGGTCAAAGTAGCATGGCACGCACCAGCGTAGGCCTTAATCTATCAAAGTATCTGTCCAACAAGTGGACGACGAAAGTGACCAACGAAACCTCCCAAAAATCTACAGGGCCTATCAAGGATCGACCCCGGCTGCGGAAAATGACAGCGCCAACTTGCAAGAATTTAAGACATGCTCAATCTAGCATCAAGTCATCAAGCAGCTCCGTAAAAGGGGGCTTGGATCCAAGAGACTTAATCTAGTTTGACTAAAACTAGTCTCTTTAAGAGGCTAAAGTTTCAAGCACCCCTCACTAAAAAGAGGCTAAAACTAGTCTTGAGGCTAAAATCTTTTAGTCAGGGGTATCCCTACTAAAATGTGCATTAGTCCTCTCTCTCCTCATTTAACTCCTCATGCAAGTTCTGAATTGAAGGGTTTGGAGCATAATAAATGCTCATTAACTTGATTTTAGTCTCTTTAGTACTTGGATCCAAACATGGGTGAGGCTAGCAAGTTTTAGTCTCGTTACTTTTAATCATGGGACTAAAACGTATCCAAGCACCCTCTAAGTAAATACAATACTCCCCGTTTCTAAACTGGACGCCTATTCATAAGACTTTGAGTCCAATAACCAACTAAGTCACCTTTAGTTCTTGTCTACTCTAGATAAATAATGTCATTTGAACCTTTCTTATTTCTGTCGTATGAGAAAAAATAATAAAAATTAGCTTGATAACTTTGACATGACCAACGTGATAAATATAGTACGAGCAATATGATAACCATAACATGATAAGGCTGATAACTACAGTACAAGAAGCTTAAAGCATTGGGCCGTTATCATGTATACCGTGCGTATAACATCTTGCTATTATCACGAAAGTTATCGGGGGTATGTTTTCAAACAACCCATCCTGGATCAAAGTTACCATGTTGTTTGTGAGTGAGTTATCAGTTTGATTGTGCGCATGTTAACATGCTCTTTATACATAATTTACCATATAATTTTTCAATAACCCCCGCCCATCTCCGCAAGTCAAAAATAGTTATCCAGTCTCGACTAAGTAAGTTATCAATGCTGATGGGTGTAGATTACCATGCTAGTAGACATGAGTTACGAGGGAAGGTAGGTTCATCAACTTCTTCCCTGGTAAAAAATTACCACATTTTGGATAGGTAAATTATCAGCTCTATTGTGCGTATACTGTGCGTGTAGCACATTGCTATAAACACGAAAGTTATCGGGGGTATGTTTTCAAACAACTCACCCTGGATCAAAGTTATCATGTTGTTTGTGGGTGAGTTATCAGTTTGGTTGTGCGCATGCTACCATGCTTTTTATACATAATTTATCATGTAATTTTTCAACAACCTCGTGGGCTCCGCAAGTCTAAAATAGTTACCATGTCTCGGCTAAGTAAGTTATCGAACCTAATGTGCGTAAATTATCATGCTATTAGACATGAGTTACCAGGAAGGGCGGTTCAATAACTCCTCCCCCTTGTAAAAAAATTACCACACTTCAGCTAAGTAAATTATCAGCTCTATTGTGCGTATATTACCATGTTAATTTTTCATATAAGTTACTAGTGTATGTTTGTCGATAACTTTTTTCTTGGATCAAAAGTTATCACGATGTTTGCGCGTGAGTTATCAGCCATGATGTGCGTGTATTACCATGTATTTACATGGAAGTTACCAGGGTATGTAATCAACAACCCACCCATCCCGGGTTATGTTTTAGTAGTGCACTAGCAGCTCTTGAGGAAATAAAAATAGCCTAACCTGTATTTAAGTACTAGTGAGGTATTAACCCAGATGGCTAGCAAGAATATAACTGAACCACTAGGTACAAGGTTCGAATCTTGTTGTTATCATATTTTGCGAGAAAAATCAATAGCGAAGAAAAATAATAAATGAAAACCGGATGTACTACAATTTTCAAGAGAAGAAAATAAAAACCAGTAAAATCGGTACTAAAACGAATCAAAGGATCGAGAGCGGAAGTGTGCGGAAGCGTTCAGATTTTTAATCTTAATAAAAAGCAATAACACATTAAATTCAAAAGCCCAGCCTTTCGTGACAACAACGAGGTCTAGGTGGGATGTCTTAGTGTGGTGGTGCACGTCAATGAGATTGAGGGTTCGATTCCGCTCCTCACCCATTTATATTTCTCGCCATGAAACAAATGTTTACTTTGGGCGCGCTAGCGACCGTGCGATCCCGATTCGACGGTGTCAAGTGCGTGCGGATCTGTTGAAATATACCGTACGTATCGAAGTTAGCATTTTCGTCCTAAATATATGTCTTTTTAGTGATTTCAATAAAAACCACATTCATTCGTATACAGACGTATTTTAAAGTGTAGATTCATTTATTTTATTTCATATGTAATCTTTATTGAAATCTCTAAAAGAATTTAATTATACTCTCTTCATTTCTTTATATAAGGAGCATTTAGAAACGGGGGGAGTAAAATATACAGCATGTGAGAACTAACCATGGATTGGATGATTAAATGGATTGTAGTACCTTCAGCCCACTAGGGATCAGACCCGAGAATTATTCCCCTGCATGGTACGTTCTGGATACCCTTTTTCAAAGATCACACCACCTTTTCAATCCCATCACTCATCGTTTTCCCGCCCGATTTTTAGCCTATACAAGAATTCATCCCTTGTTTTTAGTTTTATCTAGTGATCTCTCCCCCCACACACACTTTCTCTTGCCTTTTGTACCACCTCGACTCCCCGACAGAGGGCTAGGTCAACCTCGTCACGCCATTGCCACCGTCACCCTCCCGCTCTCATGATTTTGTCGTTACTCACGCCCTTGACACAATCCTCACGGGCGTACACTACCCGTTTCATCTTCTATCCTCCCCTCAATTCACCATTTCCCATCGTTGTCACGCATCCAACGATGGTCGTTGTTGCCTCTTCCACCCAGCCATCCACCGTCCAGCTCTAGCCCACCTAGCCATGGCTCCTTCCGTGCTGCCGCTAGGCCATGAATGTCGTGGTCATCCCTCGCTACCGTCTGATGGTTGTGATGTCCGACGCCTATATGATCCCTCTCATTTGATTTTTCTGTTTGCGTTGATTTCATTGCGAAGTGCTTTACATACCAGTTGTCATGTTCGCGGTGCCTTTGCCCGAGAGAGGATTTATGACATGCAGGCATGGGAGCACCCATATTTCTGACCATCTCATTGTCTTACAATTTAAAAATTGTGTTGGTCTTTGCATGTGCTTTAGTCTTTAATTACCTTAGCTGGGGCTTATGTGTGCAATTCTCGTAACTCCACCTAACCCATCTCCCATGCCTTTTCTTTTGACTTCAAATTTGAATCTATTATATCTTTCAAACTGAATGTCCAATTTATATATCGTTTGCATATTCGTGTTCCTTGTGGGGGCTATCAATAAAATCCCTCTTGAATGAGTAAAATGCATTGAACCACCACTTTTGCGCCATCGCTTTCAAAAAACCAACACTTTACAAAACGTAACACTTTATACCGCACCGACGATTTGACAGCGGGAAAAACACCGATCCATTTTCTGAGTGCGAGTGAGCGAGAGTGAGCAAGTAAACAAGAGTGAGCATCCACTATTTCCTTTAGGGGAACGGGCCATCCGGCTCGGTCGGTAAGACCGCGACCATTAGCGGTGCACAGTTGTCGCCGTCGAAACCGGCAGATCTCGGGTAGGGGGTCCCGAACTATGGAGCTTAGATCGATGGGTTGCAGGAAAGAGGGAGAGACGATGTTTACCTAGGTTCGGGCCTTCTTGAGGAGGTAAAACCCTATGTCCTGCTTGATTATATTGATGGCGAACGATGATTACATAGTTGATCTACCTTGAGATCGTACGAGCTAAATCCTAGATGGGATAACCTGCCTCTACTCATAAGAACCTATGGTTTACATAGACAGCAGGGCTCCTAGGGTTACATGTTACCGACTTTAATTGGGGGTAGATGGGCCGAACTTGTCCTCCTGCCTTGGAGTGCACGCCTAGTATTCAAAGCTTTCCATCTTGATTATGCAGTTGTGAGATAATCCTGTCTTCAATGATGCAACCCATATGATCGGCCCATAAGGGACAACCGACTGCGTGAGGACCTCTTAATCAGGAACTCCCTCAGTAGCCCGTGAACTAGCCCTCAACGCCGATGAGTATGGTCTTCGACAGCTGAACACATAGACAGATCGGCTTGCACATCGAGTTCCCCCCATATTCGACTCGTATCGGCTTAGTCGCTCCAATGACATCGTATTCTTGAAAACGGGCGTCCTTAAATCTAATGGTTGTTAAAGGCCCAAAGGTGAATAGTCATCCATGTGACAATGCTTGTGACAAAAAGGCGTGATAACAAATAATGAGAAAAACTCGAATCGCGGCTCGAGGCCACTTTCCTCGGGGCACGTTATATCAACAAAAGAGATCGTGTCCCGCATTTAAGGGGATTCGAATTAATGACCTGAGCCAACCTACACACGTTTTAACGATGCGGCTGTTTTGGGAAGTGGTGGAGCTGATGGAGTGATTGCAATCTCTGGCGATGGCTAGACGATTGCTGATGACAACAAACCTTCCCCTGCAACGACACCAGAAGAATGCTGCTAGCACTCCCCAGCAATGAAACTAGAAGAATGTTGTTGACGGCCCACCAGCGCGTGGGTTCGCAGCAGTTTTCGAGGGTAGAGTATTCAACCCAAATTTGTTGATTCGCACGACGGGAGGTGAGAGAATACTCTCAAGTATTAGCAGCTGAATTTGTCAGATTCAACCACACCTGAAAGATTAGTATCTGCAAGCAAAGTAGTAACAGCAAAGTAGCGAGTAACGGTAGTGTAACGAGCAGTAGCAGCGGCAAGGAAAAGCAGTAGTGACGGCAGTAGCAAGTAGCAACAGTAGCAAGCGACAGTAGTAGCAACAGTAGCAGCAGAGCAAGACAAGTAACAACAGTAGCAACAGTAATAGCAACAGTAGTAGCAGCAGTAGGACAAACTCATGTTGCTAGCTCCCATTCGTCAATGTTATTCATCATGCATTGTTTGGATGATATTCATCATGCAACAGCTATAACACGGAGAGATATGTTGCTAGCTCCCATTCGTCAATGTGATGTAGGCATGCATTCTGTGTGTCATCATACGTGCTTAGGGAAAATAACTTGCATGACATCTATTGTCCATCCCTCCCATGGCAGCGGGATCCAAAATGAAACTACGGGATATTAAGGTTCTCCTTTTAATAAAGAACCGGATCAACGCATTAGCACTTGGTGAACACATGAACTCCTCAAACTATGGTCATCACCGGGAGTGGTTCCGGTTATTGTCACTCCGGGGTTGCCGGATGATAACACATAGTAGGTAACTACAACTTGCAAGAGCGGATCTAAAACACACATATATTGGTGACACCATAATAATTTCAGATCTGAAATCATGGCACTCGGGCCCTAGTGACAAGCATTAAGCATGGCAAAGTAGTAGCAACATCAATCTCAGAACATAGTGGATACTAGGGATCAATCCCCATCAAAACTAACTCAATTACATGATAGATCTCATCCTACTCATCACCGCCCAGCGAGCCTACGAATAGATTACTCATGAACGATGAAGAGCTGCATGGAATTGGAGAGGGAAGAAGGTTGATGATGACGATGGCGATGATTTCCCCTCTCCGGAGCCCAAGACGGACTCCCGATCTAACATCCAGATGAAGAACAGGTGGTGGCGGCGCCTCCGTATCGCAAACGCGACGAAAAGTTCTCTCTTTATTTTTTCTGGGACGAAAGGGATCTTATAGAGCTGGAGTTGGGGGCGGCAGAGCCATGTGGGCCCCACAAGCCTGCCCACCGCCACCAGGGGGGTGGTGGCAGAGCCAGGGCTTGTGGCCTATTGGCCCACCCCCTGAGGTGGAACTTGGCGCAGATATTTTTCTTATTTTCCAAAACCGCTCCCCGTAAATTTTCAGGACGTTTGGAGAACTTTGATTTCTGCACAAAAATAACACCAAGGCAATTCTGCTGAAAACAGCGTCAGTCCAGGTTAGTTCCATTCCAATCATGCAAATTAGAGTCCAAAACAAGGGCAAAACAGTTTGGAAAAGTAGATACGATGGAGATGTATCAACTCCCCCAAGCTTAAAACCTTGCTTGTCCTCAAGCAACTCAGTTGACAAACTAAGAGAGAAAGAAAAACTTTGACAAACTCTGTTTGATCTTGTTGTTGCAACTATGTCTAACTCATAACCAGAATTTCAGCAAGATCACAAGTTAACCACATAAGCAAATGACACAAAGGTCTCACGGTAAACTAATATCAATGGCATAATCAGCTAACGAGCAGATAATAATGAGTTTCAAATACCAACACTTCAATCAAAACAAGCACGAAGCAATATGAATAGGTGGTATCTCGCTAGCTCTTTCTGAGACCACAAAACATAAATGCAGAGCACTTTCAAAGATCAAGGGCTGGCTAAACATTGTAATTCATAGCAACGAAGATCCAGTCATAGTCATACTCAATATCAATCAAAAGCAAAGCATAAAAATGACAGAGGTGCTCTCTAATTGGTGCTTATATAAGAGGAGGATGACTCGACAGGAAAATAAATAGACATGCGCTTCGCAGAGGGAAGCATTGATTTGCAGAGGTGCCAGAGCTCAAGCTTTGAAAACAAAGATAGTAATTTTGGGTGGCATGCTTTCATTGTCAATGCAATGACCAAGAGTTCTCAATATATTCCATGCTACTCATGCTATAGGTGGTTCCCAAACAGAAAAGTAAAGTTTTAACTCCCCCACCACCAATCAATCACACTCCACGGCTAGCCGAATCCTCGGGTACCGTCCATACTAACATCAATCCGGGGGGAGTCTTGTTTTACAGTTATGTTTTCGATTTAAGCATGGAACTGGGCATCCAAAATACCGGCCCCTTTCTCGTGAATGACTGTGAATAAACACATGTCGAGGATAACACTCCTAGCATGGAAGATATCAATAGCCCTCTGTCACCACATGAGCGGTTCGGGCATGCAAAATAAATTATTTCTTGAAGGTTTAGAGAATGGCACATGCAAATTTACTTGGAACGGCAGGTAGATACCGCAAATAGGTAGGTATGGTGGACTCTCATGGAAAAACTTTTGGGTTTATGGAAGTGGATGCACAAGCAGTATTCCCGCTTAGTACAAGTGAAGGCTAGCAAAAGACTGGGAAGCGACCAACTAGAGAGCGACAACAGTCATCAAGATGCAATGAGTTTGACTAACATTGAATGCAAGCATGAACATGATATAAATCACCATGAACACAAACATCATAGAGGCTATGTTGATTTTGTTTCAACTACATGCATGAACATGCGCCAAGTCAAGCCACTTGAAACATTCAAAGGAGAATACCATCCTATCATACTACATCATAGTCATCTCAAAATCTATGTTGGCAATCAAGACAAACCATTATAAGCTCTCAGCTAAATAAGCATGGCATCAGAAACTATGATCTCTAAGTTGTCATTGCAAACATGGTTCTCTCACAACAAAGCTAAATCTGGGTCGACAAGCTAGTCATATTTACAAAAACAAGATAGATAGAGTTCATACCAGCTTTTCAGTCTCAGTCACTTCATAATATATCATCATTATTGCCTTTCATTTGCACGATCGGACGATGAAAACGATAATAAGCGCATTGGACTAAGCTGAATCTGCAGGAAAACACAAAGGAGAAGACAAAATAATATGGCTCTTTGAAAGCTAAACAGGTAAGCATACAAGAACGAGTAAGCATTGTAACCAATATCTTCTACCTTGACACAAAGAAAAAGAAAGCTATTTACACGGGAAAGCTCCCAACAAGCAAAAGAAGAAAGAAAAGTCTTTTTGGGTTTTCTCAAAAGGACACAAAACAAGAAAACAAGAAAACGAAAATAAACTAGCATGGATAATACAGTGGCAAAGTGTAAACACCGGCTAACAAAGTGAAAGCATAAGCATGAATGTAAAGTCAGTGAGAACACGTACTCCCCCAAGCTTAGGCTTTTGGCCTAGCTTGGTCTACTCCCATGGATGATCCTGGCGAAACCCAAAGTCATAATGGGTGTTATACGGGAGTGCTGCAGCCACTGCCTGAATAGCTGCCTCACGACGTCGAGCAACAGTCGCCTCCCTCTCATACTCCTCTGCCTCTCCTATGGTTATGTAGTATCTTCGTTTTACCTGAAAGTCAAAGAAAGCAGGAGCAGGAAGGGTAATATGCAAAACACGCTACCGGTTAAATATCAAGCGGTATAGGAGGGATCCATGATCTTTCTCAAGGAACTGGTAGCGTGTTAGAGCGACACGATCAAGGTAGGCTGTACGGAGAGGAGGGTCTTCTGGACGGATGGATACTCCAAGAAAATTTGCTAAGCGTGTAGCATAAACTCCACCAAAGAAATCCCCCTCACTGGCATTTTTATTCAGCCTCCTTGCTATAATAGCTCCCATATTAAAGCTCCTGTCACCTGTTACTGCGCTCTTAAGGATACTAAGGTCGGAAGCGCATAGGTGACAATGTGCACCCTTGTCGTTAATGCACCTACCTATGAAGAGTGCAAGGCAGGGAAATGGATGCTTCCTATGGTGGCTTGCGTGATATCTCTGGTTTCTCCAACAGTTATACTGGAGACAAAGTCTCTGACCGAAGACTTAGGAGAATCATTAACACTACCCCAATCGGGTATCTTGCAAATCCTATTGAAATCCTCCAGATCCACGGTATAGGATTTATCGTACAGGTCAAACTGTATGGATGATCCATGACCAGCTAAAAATTTAAATCTACGCACGAAAGAGGCAGTGAGCATAGCATACTGTTCACATTTATCTGAGAGGAATTCTTCTAACCCGGCATGGCGGACAAGTGCATCAAACTCATCCTTGAAACCTGCTTCGATCATAAACTCATCGGAAGGCCATTCACATGGTTGTACCGGTGCATCCCTAAGTTGAAAAGGTTCGGGCTCCCGAAAAGAGAGACGAGGACCCTTCTTACTTGAGGAACCACCATGAAACTTCCTCAGGAACATAATTTCCTTATCCTGAAATTTTTGAAGTTCAAGAGAAAAGTGAATAAAGACCCACCACACCTTGTAGAAACTACTCCTACTAGTGCCTAGAGACCGTATCACGCGCTAAAACTACTTGGGACCAACTAAAATCAACATTTCTAGCTCAAGAACAGGGTCACCAAGGTAGCAAGAATTCGCGAAGGATAAAGCACTAGAGCAAAAACTAATTGGACCAATGGAGGTGTCACTTACCAAGGAGTAATTTCCCCAAAACGGTTCGGAGAATGGTGCTTTGAGCAAGGAGATCGAAAATCACAGCCAAATGAGCAAGAACACGGGTTTGAGCTGCGAAACAATTTTTTCTGGAGGTGGAAGAAGAGGCTGGGAGATGGAATGAGTGGAGGGGGTGCCTGTGGGCCCCACAAGCTTGCACCCCGCCACCAGGGGGTAGGTGGCGGTGGCAGGGCTTGGGGCTCACTGGTCAGGCCCCCAGGCCAGCTCTCAGGCCCAGAAATTTTCAAAAATTCCAGAAAAAATCATACTAAATTTTCAGAACCATCGGAGAACTTTTATTTTCGAGGTATTTTTCTCCGGGACGCTAAAACAGAAAATAGGAAAAACTAAACTAATTCTATCATTTTTCTTCTAAGCAACATAAAAGGAAAACTCAAAACAGAGGTATGTGACTCTCTGATTCATCCGTTTCATGGTCATCGAAAGAAATCCGTCAATGGGATTGATCAAGTCCTTATGACAAAACCTTCTCGAATCGCAAGAGAGAACGGAGAATTTTCGAATAGCCACTAAGTCACCTCAATGGGGATATGTATCTCCCCAACAAGCAAGCCATACTTCATCTTGACACGAGGAATATGGCATTCAAAGCTCCCAATAAGAATTGATGAAGTCTTTTCGATAGCATTGATGCAATGTACTGGATATCGTTTCTTCGGAAATTGCAATGTGTGCTCATTACCGTTGACATGGAAAGTGACATTGCCTTTGTTGCAATCTATAACAGCCCCTGCAGTGTTTAAAAAGGGTATTCTGAGGATGATAGCCATGGCATCGTCCTCGGGGATATCCAAGATAACAAAGTCTGTTAAGATAGTGGTATTAGCAACTACAACAGGCACATCCTCGCAAACGCCGATAGGGAAAGCAGGTGATTTGTCGGCCATTTGCAGAGAAATTGCAGTGGGTGTCAACTTATGCAACTCAAATCTATGATAAAGAGAGAGTGGCATAACACTAACACCGGCTCCAAGGTCACATAAGGTAGTTCTTACGTAGTTTCCTTTAATAGAGCAAGGTATAGTGGGCACTCCGGGATCACCAAGTTTCTTAGGAGTTCCACCTTTAAAAGTGTAATTGGCAAGCATGGTGGAGATCTCAATATCTGGTACCTTCCGTTTATTAGTCACGATATCTTTCATGTACTTGGCATATGGAGACATCTTGAGCATATCAGTTAATCGCATCTGCAAAAAGACGGGTCTTATCATCTCAACAAAGCGCTCAAAATCCTCATCATCCTTTTTCTTGGATGGCTTAGGAGGGAAGGGCATAGGTCTCTAAACCCATGGCTCCCTTTCTTTACCGTGCTTCCTAGCAGTGAAGTCATTCTTGTCGTATCTCTTAGGTTGTGGATTATCAGGATTAACCGTAGGTTCAATCTCCACATCCTCATCATTGCTAGGTTGAGCATTATTATGAACATCACTATCCATATTGTCACCAGGTTCATGTTCATCACCTGATTGTGTTTCTGCATCAGACGCAGAGATATCATTAGGTTCTTCAGGTGTGACAGTATTTGGTGAACTGGCGTGCAGGTTTCTATCATCCTTATTCTTCTCCTTAGGATGACTAGGTGTATCAGCATTGATTCCTTGAGAATCTTGATCAATTCTCTTAGGATGACCTTCAAGATACAAAGTTTCCTGAGTCATTTTGTCTCCTCTAGTAATGACTCTAACAGAGTTGTCATTTAATTCATTGAGCAAGTCATTCTAAGCTTTAAGTACTTGTTCTACCTGAGTAGTAATCATAGAGGCATGTTTACTCAGAAGCTTCAGAGCATTGACATTTCTGCCTACACAAGCACTTAAATGGCTAAGCATATGAGTACTTTGTTCCAAATGTCTGCTAACATAATCATTGAAACTCTGTTGTTTGGCAACAAAGTTGTCAAATTCATCAAAGCATAGGCTAGCAGGTTTATCAAAAGGAATATCACTCTCGTCAAACCTACGCAGAGAATTAACTTCTACTACCTGTATCGGGTTATCAAGACCATGGATCTCTTCGATAGGTGGTAGATTTTTGACATCTTCAGATCTAATGCCTTTCTCTTGCATATATTTCTTGGCTTCTTGCATATCTTCGGGACTGAGGAATATAATACCTCTTTTCTTTGGAGTTGGCTTAGGAGGTGGTTCGGGAATAGTCCAAGCATTATCGTTGATCAAGAGGTTATTTAGTAGGGTCTCAGCTTATTCTACAGTTCGTTCCCTAAAAACACAATCGGCACAACTATCTAGGTGGTCTCTAGAGGCATTGGTAAGTCTGTTATAGAGGATAACAAGTATCTCGTTCTTCTTAAGAGGGTGATGAGGCAAAGCATTCTGTAGCTGGACGAGCCTCCCCCAAGCTTGTGGAAGACTCTCTTCTTGGAGTTGAGCAAAGTTGTATATTTCTTGCAAGGCAGCTTGCTTCTTATGGGCAGGGAAATATTTCTCACAGAAGTAATAGACCATCTCTTGGGGACTACGCACACATCCAGGAGCAAGAGAGGTGAACCAGGCTTTAGCGTCATCCTTTAGAGAGAAAGGAAACAACTTAAGGATATAGTAGTGGCGGATCTTCTCCTCATTAGTGAAAAGGTTGGCTATTCCGGATAGTTTGGCAAGATGGGCTATGACCGTCTCAGATTCATAACCGTGAAAAGGATCTGAATCGACTAGAGAGATTATCTCAGGGTCGACAGAGAATTCAAAATCCTTATCGGTGACAAAGATAGGCGAAGTGGCAAACTTCGGGTCATTTTTCATCCTAGCTTCCCGAGATTTTTCCTTCGACTTGAGAAGTAATGTCTCAGCGTCATAGACATCCTTACACCCAAGAAAATCCTCAGCTATCTCTCCCTCCATAACGTAACCCTCAGGTATATTAGGCAATTCATATCTAGGAGAGCTAGATCTAGCAGGAGCAAAAGCAGGTTTCAGCAGTATTAGAAGCATCACGCGCATTGGTAGTAACTCTAGCAATATGAGCATCAAGGAACACTCCTAGTGGAACATCAGGAAAAGGAGTATCTCTAGTAGTATCAAGCATAGCATCATCAGGCAAAATAGCATCTCTAGCATCACCAGAAAAGCAGTATCAAGCATGGCATCATCAAGCAAAATAGCATCTCTAGCATCATCAGGCAAAGCAGTATCAAGCATAGCATCTCTAGCAGTATCAAGCATAGCATCATTAGGCAAAATAGCATCTCTAGCATCATCAGGAAAAGCAGTATCAAGCATAGCATCATCAGGCAAAATAGCACCTCTAGCATTATCAGGCAAAGTGGTATCAAGCATAGCATCTCTAGCAGTAGCATCATAAGCATGATCAAGCACAGGCGACATATCAAGATTTCTAGTAGGAGGTGATGTCGCAAACTTACTCATAACTGAAGGTGAATCAAGTGCAGAGCTAGATGGCAATTCCTTACCTCCCCTCGTAATTGAGGGCAAGACTTTGGTCTTCGGATCCTTCAGATTCTTCATAGTGATCAGCAGATATAAATCCCAAGTGACTCAGAGAATATAGCAATACCTCCCCGGCAACGGTGCCTGAAAAATGCTGATTGCAATCTCTGGCAATGGCTAGACGATTGCTGATGACAACAAACCTTCCCCTGCAACGGCACCAGAAGAATGCTGCTAGCACTCCCCAGCAATGAAACTAGAAGAATGTTGTTGACGACCCACCAGCGCGTGGGTTCACAACAGTTTTAGAGGGTAGAGTATTCAACCCAAATTTTTTGATTCGCACGACAGGAGGTGAGAGAATACTCTCAAGTATTAGCAGCTGAATTTGTCAGATTCAACCACACCTGAAATATTAGTATCTACAAGCAAAGTAGTAACAACAAAGTAGCGAGTAACGGCAGCGTAACGAGCAGTAGCAGCGGCAAGGAAAAGCAGTAGTGATAGCAGTAGCAAGTAGCAACAGTAGCAAGCGACAGTAGTAGCAATAGTAGCAGCAGAGTAAGACAAGTAACAACAGTAGCAACAGTAGTAGCAAGAGTAGTAGCAGCAGTAGGACAAACTCGTAGGCAATGGGTCGGTGATTTGTTTGGATAATATTCATCATGCAACAACTATAACACGGAGAGATATGTGGCCAGCTCCCGTTCTTCAATGTGATGTAGGCATGCATTCCGTGTGTCGTCATACGTGCTTAGGGAAAAGAACTTGCATGACATCTATTGTCCATCCCTCCCGTGGCAGCGGGGTCCAAAAGGAAACTACGGGATATTAAGGTTCTCCTTTTAATAAAGAACTGGACCAACGCATTAGCACTTGGTGAACACATGAACTCCTCAAACTATGGTCATCACCGGGAGTGGTTCCGGTTATTGTCACTCCTGGGTTGCCAGATCATAACACATAGTAGGTAACTACAACTTGCAAGATCGGATCTAAAACACACATATATTGGTGACAACATAATAATTTCAGATCTGAAATCATGGCATTCGGGCCCTAGTGACAAGCATTAAGCATGGCAAAGTAGTAGCAACATCAATCCCAGAACATAGTGGATACTAGGGATCAATCCCCATCAAAACTAACTTGATTATATGATAGATTTCATCCTACTCATCACCGCCCAGCGAGCCTACGAATAGATTACTCACGAACGATGAAGAGCTTCATGGAATTGGAGAGGGAAGAAGGTTGATGATGACGATGGCGATGATTTCCCCTCTCCGGAGCCCAAGACGGACTCCAAATCTGCCCTCCAGATGAAGAATAGGTGGTGGTGGCGCCTCCGTATCGGAAACACGACGGATACTTTTCTCTTTATTTTTCTGGGTTGAAAGGGACCTTATAGAGCTGGAGTTGGGGGCGGCAGAGCCGTGTGGGCCCCACAAGCCTGCCCACCGCCACCAGGGGGGTGGTGGCGGAGCCAGGGCTTGTGGCCCGCTGGCCCACCCCCTGAGGTGGAACTTGGCGCAGATATTTTTCTTATTTTCCAAAACTGCTCCCTGTAAATTTTTAGGACGTTTGGAGAACTTTGATTTGTGCACAAAAATAACACCAAGGCAATTCTGCCGAGAACAGCGTCAGTCCAGGTTAGTTTTCCATTCAAATCGTGCAAATTAGAGTCCAAAACAAGGGCAAAAGAGTTTGGAAAAGTAGATACGATGGAGACGTATCATGGAGCAGTAAGCGGAAACCCTTGGTTTCGCGACCTCCCTTAAAAGGGGAAAAAGATGCAAAGCCCATCACACGCATTCCAAACCCTTGCTGCTTCTCCTTCCAAGCTCGAGCGCCTAGATCCATTCCATCTCCCGTCCTTTCCAGTCGCCCTCCGTTCCAAGCTCTGCAATGGCGGGCTCAGGCTCTCAGGGGAAATGGGAGATCTCTTGTGTATCTGAAGGGGACATCCAGGTGCTGAAGCATTGTGGATGTATCACAGCCGACATCGCCCATCGAGCACCGGAAAAGGGACACGTGGTACCTATGCCAAGGCCCGGAGAGCGGATGGTGTTCATCCCCCGCTTCCTCCGGGGACTGGGCTTCCCGCTTCACCCCTTCATCAGGGGTCTGATGTTTTTTATGGGTTAGATTTCCATGACATTCCTCTGAATTCCATTATGCACATCTCCATCTTCATCACTGTTTGTGAGGCCTTCTTGCGAGTTCATCCGCACTATGGTATTTGGATCAAAGTTTTCAATTTCAAGCCAAAGTTGGTTAGAAGCCAGCACGCCAACTGTGGTGGGACCGTGATAAACAAGATCTGTCGCGTGCCATGGCCGGAGGGCACACTGATCGGCACCATTAGGAACTGGCAGAAGGAGTGGTTCTATATCACAGAACCCCAAGAAGTAGATTGAGCGATGCCCGCCGAGTTCACGTCTGGTCCCCCGGTGAGGCTGGCCTCATGCGTCAGGAAAGGTCTGGACTGGGGCTCGACTTCGGATGTGAAGCTGCTGTAAATAACGCATCAAGCAAATGGTGGCGTCCAACATCTGGCTGACCGACATAGTCCAGGTCATGCTCCATCACCACATCCTTCCCTGCCAGCACCGGGACAACACAATGTAGTCTCACAAGGTTGACGAGCCCTGGACGGTGCTCGACTTCTACCACACCACTCACGAAGACCTGTGGCAGATACTGCTCAAACCGCAGTAGGAGTGGCCGGCCGAGGATGAAGACATCGACTTGGACGACAATACTCCCCCCTTGGAGGTACATCCAAGCTCTTATGCTTACTTGGAGTCTTTGTTTTATTGAAGGTCTTACTATCCCTACTTCTTCGCGGGATTGGCTAGGACTGGCCAAGAACATAGACGGCCCATCTCCCCTGCCCGAGGAACCCCGGACTCCTCTGCTCGATGTGATGCGAGTAGAGGCACCGTACATGGCGCCGAACAATAAGAAGAAGGAGACCCGCGGAACCCCGGACTCCTCTGCTGGATGTGATGCTGGTAGAGGCACCGTACATGCTGCCGGACAATAAGAAGAAGGAGACCCGCGGGGGTCTCCATTCGAGGGGTCCACTGGATACAAAGTCCAAGGACAGTCATGCCTCCTCCACCCACGAGGGGGAGGATCTATATGAGGAGGAAGAGAACGATTCTCTTCACGCGAGGAAGAGGGAGGCACCGATACGTCCATTTTGCATCATGCTTTCATGTTGATATTTATTGCTTCTTGGGCTGTTATATTACTTGTGGTACCATATTTATGCCTTTTCTCTCTTATTTTGCAAGGTTTATTTGAAGAGGGAGAATTCAGGCAGCTGGAATTCTGGACTGGAAAAGGAGCAAATCCTAGTCCACTATTCTGCACATCTCCAAATGCCCTGAAAATTTACATGGATTTTTTCTGGAATATATTAAAAATACTGGGCGAAAGAACTACCGGAGGGGGGCCACCAGGACCCCACAAGCTTGCCAACCGCCACCACCCCCTGGTGGCGCAGGGCAGGCTTGTGGGCTTCCTGAAGGCCCACTAGCCCCCCTCTTTTGCTATATGAAGCGTCCTGGTCTGGAAAAAAAATCAATCGGGAGCTTTTTCGTGGTTTCGCCGCCGCCATGAGGCGGAACTTGAGCAGATCCAATCTAAAGCTCCCGCAGGACGATCCTGCCGGGGAAATTTCCCTCCCGGAGGGGGAAATCGTCGCCATCGTCATCACCAACACTCCTCTCGCCGGAGGGGAGGCATCTTCATCAACATCTTCATCAGCACCATCTCCTCTCCAATCCCTAGTTCATCTCTTGTAACCAATCTTCGTCTCGCAACTCCGATTGGTACTTGTAAGGTTGCTAGTAGTGTTGATTACTCTTTGTAGTTGATGCTAGTTGGATTACTTGGTGGAAGAGTTTAAGTTCAGATCCTTGATGCTATTCATTACACCTCTGGTCATGATTATGATTATGTCTTGTGAGTAGTTACTTTTGTTTGTGAGGCATGGGAAAAGTCATGCTGATAATAGTCATGTGAATTCGATATTCGTTCGGTATTTTCATATGATGTATGTTGTTTTTCCTCTAGTGGTGTTATGTGAACGTCGACTACATAACATTTCACCATATTTGGGCCTAGAGGAAGGCATTGGGAAGTAGTAAGTAGATGATGGGTTGCTGGAGTGATAGAAGCTTAAACCCCAGTTTATGCGCTGCTTCGTGAGGGGCTGATTTGGAACCACTAGTTTAATGCTATGGTTAGACTTTGTCTTAATTCTTCTTTTGTAGTTGCGGATTCTTGCGAGAGAGGTTAATCATAAGTGGAATGCTTGTCCAATTAAGGGCAGTACCCAAGCGCCGGTCCACCCACATATCAAACTATCAAAGTAACGAACGCGAATCATATGAACATGATGAAACTAGCATGACAGAAATTCCCGTGTGTCCTCGGGAGCGTTTTTCCTCCTATAAGAGTTTGTTCAGGCTTGTCCCTTGCTACAAAAGGGATTGGGCCACTTGCCGCACTATTGCTACTACTTGTTACTTGTTACTCTTTGCTTGCTACGTTTCACCTCGCTACACAATCACTTGTTACCGCTACTTTCAGTGCTTGCAGTTATTACCTTGCTGAAATCCGTTTATCAGAGCCTTCTGCTCCTCATTGGGTTTGACACTCTTACTTATCGAAAGGACTACGATTGATCCCCTATACTTGTGGGTCATCAAGACTCTTTTCTGGCGCCATTGCTGGGGAATGAAGCGCCTTTGGTAAGTGGAAATTGGTAAGGAAACATTTTTATACTGTGCTGAAATTTATTGTCACTTGTCACTATGGAAACTCTTCTTTGAGGAGTTTGTTCGGGGTATCTTCATCACGAACGGAAGCACAAGGATTTGCTCCTCAACCTGAGGTACCTACTGAAAATATCTTTTATGAAATTCCTTTGGGTATGCTTGAGAAACTGCTGGCTAATCCTTTTACAGGAGATGGATCTTCACATCCATACTTTCATCTAATCTATGTACATGAAGTTTGTGGTTTATTTAAGTTACAGGTTTGCCCGAGGATGAGGTAAATAAGAAAGTCTTTCCTTTATCTTTCAAGGATAAGGCGTTGACATGGTATAGGCTATGTGATGATACTGGATCATGGGGCTACAATCGGTTGAAATTGGAATTTCATCAAATGTTCTATCCTATGCATTTAGTACATCGTGATCGGAAATTTATTTATAACTTTTCACCTCGTGACAGGGAAAGCATAGCTCAAGCTTGGGGGAGGCTTAAATCAATGCTATATTCATGCCCCAATCATGAACTCTCGAGAGAAATCATCACTCAAAACTTTTATGCTCGACTTTCTCATGAAGATCGTACCATGCTTGACACTTCTTGTGCCGGTTCTTTTATGAAGAAGGATATTGATCACAAGTGGAATTTATTGGAGAGAATCAAACACAACTCTGAAGATTGGGAGCTGGAGGAAGGTAAGGACTCATGTATGAATTTCCAGTTTGATTGCGTTAAATCTTTTGTTGAGACAAACACTTCTAGAGATTTTAGCACTAAGTATGGACTTGACTCTGAGATAGTAGCTTCTCTATGTGAATCTTTTTCTGCTCATGTTGATCTTCCCAAAGAGAAGTGGTTTAAATATCATCCTCCTGTAGAAAGCAACATAGCTAAAACCAATCTATTTGAGGAGAAAATCATAGCTTTTAGTGATCCTGTTGTTCCTTGTGCTTACACTGAGAAACCACTATACCCTGCTAGGATGAAGGATTATTCTAAAGCTCCAACTGTGATACGTAGGGGTTACATTAGACCACTTGCACCCCCTGAGGATATTAGAGTTGAACCTAGTGTTGCTATTATCAAAGATCTCTTAGCCGAAGACATAGACGGGCATGTTATCTAATTTTGTGAGGACTCCGCTAGAATTGCTAAACCTCACGCGAAAGACAAGCACGTACCTGTAGTTGGCCTGCCCGTTGTTTCTGTTAAGATAGGAGATCACTGTTACCATGGTTTATGTGATATGTGAGCTAGTGTTAGTGCGATACCCCGTTCTCTATATGATGAAATGAAAGATGAGATTGCACCTGCTGTGTTAGAAACCATTAATGTCACTATTACGTTAGCTAATAGAGACACTATCTGCCCTCTGGGAATTGTGAGAGACGTAGAAGTCCTGTGTGGTAAGACGAAGTATCCTACTGATTTCCTCGTCCTTGGTACTGCACAAGATAGCTTTTGTCCCATCATATTCGGTAGACCCTTTCTCAACACTGTCAATGCTCACATTGATTGCATTAAGCAGACTGTCACAGTAAGTTTCGAGGGTGTGTCTCATGAATTTAACTTCTCAAAGTTTGGAAGACAACCCCATGAAAGAGAGTCGTCTGGTAGAGATGAATTCATTGCTCTTGCCTCTATTGCCGTACCTCCTACGGATCCTTTAGAGAAATATCTGCTTGAGCATGAAAATGATATGCATATGGAGGATAGAGATGAGATAGATAGAATTGTCTTAGAACAACATCCTATTCTCAAGAATAATCTGCCTGTTGAACTGCTTGGGGATCCTCCCCCACCAAAGGGTGATCCTGTGTTCGAGCTTAAACAGTTGCCTGATACTCTTAAGTATGCCTATCTTGATGAGAAGGAGATATATCTTGTCATTATTAGTGCTCTCCTCTCAGAGCGCGAATAGAAGAAGTTACTAAAAACTCTGAGGAAGCACCGCGCTGCTATTGGATATACTCTTGATGATCTTAAGGGTATTAGTCCTACTCTATGTCAGCACAAGATTAAAACCGATCCTGACTTTAAACCAGTTGCGGATCATCAAAGGAGATTAAATCCAAAGATGAAAGAGGTCGTTAGAAAAGAAATATTAAAGCTTCTGGAAGCAGGAATCATTTATCCTGTTGCTCATAGTGATTGGGTAAGTCTAGTACATTGCGTACCCAAGAAGGGAGGTATCACCGTCGTTCCTAATGATGAGGATGAACTAATCCCACAAAGGATTATTACCGGCTATAGAATGGTGATAGACTTCCGGAAACTGAACAAGGCAACCAGGAATGATCATTATCCTTTGTCGTTCATCGACCAAATGCTAGAAAGGCTATCAATGCACACACACTTCTGCTTTCTAGACGGTTATTCAGGTTTCTCGCAGATACCTATTGCACAATCTGATCAAGAGAAAACCACTTTCACCTGCCCTTTCAGTACCTTTTCATATAGACGTATGCATTTTGGCTTATGTAATGCACCTGCCACCTTCCAAAGATGTATGATGGCTATATTCTTTGACTTTTGTGAAAAGATTGTCGAGGTTTTCATGGATGACTTCTCCGTTTACGGGTCTTCCTTTTGATGATTGCCTCAGCAACCTTGATCGAGTCTTACAGAGATGCGAAGAAACCAACCTCATCTTGAATTGGGAGAAGTGCCACTTGATGGTTAATGAAGGTATCGTCTTAGGACACAAAATCTCTGAAAGAGGCATTGAAGTTGATAAGGCTAAGGTTGATGCAATTGAGAAAATGCCGTGCCCCACAGATATCAGAGGTATACGAAGTTTCCTAGGTCATGCTGGTTTCTATAGAAGGTTTCTTAAAGACTTTTCTAAGATTTCTAGGCCTCTTACCAACCTCTTGCAGAAGGATGTTCTTTTTGTTTTTGATGAGGATTGTGAGGAAGCTTTCGAAATACTTAAGAAGGCTTTGATAACCGCACCTATTGTTCAACCACCTGAGTGGAACTTGCACTTTGAAATCATGTGTGACGCTAGTGATTATGCTGTTGGTGCTATTCCAGGACAAGGAGTTGACAAGAAGTTGAATGTCATTCACTACGCTAGTAAAACTCTAGACAGTGCCCAAAGAAACTATGCCACCACGGAGAAGGAATTTTTAGCAGTCGTGTTTGCATGTGAAAAGTTCAGATCTTACATAGTTGACTCCAAAGTCAATATTCACTCTGATCATGCTGCTATTAAGTACCTCATGGAGAAGAAGGACGCTAAGCCTAGGCTGATCATATGGGGTTCTCCTGCTACAGGAATTTGATTTGCACGTCGTTGACCGAAAAGGTGCTGATAACCCTGTAGCAGATAACTTGTCTAGGCTAGAGAATGTCCTTGATGACCCACTACCTATTGATGACAGCTTTCCTGATGAGCAATTAATTGTCATCCGCACTTCACTTAGTGCACCGTGGTATGCCTATTATGCAAACTATATCGTAGCCAAATACATACCACCCAGTTTCACCTATCAACAAAAGAAGAAATTCTTCTTTGATTTGAGACACTACTTTTGGGATGATCCTCACCTTTATAAGGAAGGAGTAGGTGGTGTCATTAGACGTTGTGTGCCTGAACATGAACAGGGACAGATCTCGCAGAAGTGTCATTCCGAAGCCTACGGAGGACACCATGCTGGAGATAGAACTGCCCATAAGGTATTGCAATCAGGTTTCTATTGGCCCACTCTCTTCAAGGATGCTCGTAAGTTTGTCTTGTCTTGTGATGAATGCCAAAGGATAGGGAACATCAGTAAGCGTCAAGAGATGCCTATGAACTATTCACTTGTCATTGAACCATTTGATGTCTGGGGCTTTCATTATAGGGACCCTTCCCAAGTTCCAATGGGCACACTCAAATCTTAGTTGTTGTGGATTATGTTACCAAGTGGGTAGAATCTATCCCCACTAAAAATGCTGATCACCACACATCTA
The DNA here is from genome assembly GCF_904849725.1 of Hordeum vulgare subsp. vulgare. NCBI lineage: Eukaryota > Viridiplantae > Streptophyta > Magnoliopsida > Poales > Poaceae > Hordeum > Hordeum vulgare. The sequence continues at coordinate 376,124,613 of NC_058523.1, forward strand.
TTAAAATGCTTAAAGAAGTCATATTCCCAAGATTTGGAGTCCCTATATACTTGATGACCGATGGCGGTTCACACTTCATTCATGGTGTTTTCCGCAAGATTCTAGCTAAGTATGATGTCAACCATAGAGTTGCATCTCCTTATCATCCTCAGTCGAGTGGTCAAGTTGAGTTGAGTAATAGGGAGATCAAGTTGATCCTACAAAAGACCGTCAATAGACCTCGAAAGAACTGGTCAAGAAAACTTGAGGATGCACTATGGGCTTATAGGACTGCTTATAAGAATCCCATGGGCATGTCACCGTATAAAATGGTTTACGGTAAGGCCTGTCATTTACGTCTTGAGCTGGAACACAAAGCTTATTGGGCAATCAAAGAGCTCAACTTTGATTTCAAACTTGCCGGTGAGAAGCGGTTGTTTGATATCAGCTCGTTAGATGAATGGAGAGCCCAGGCATATGAGAATGCCAGGTTGTTCAAGGAAAAGGTTAAGAGATGTCATGACAAATGAATACAGAAACGAGAGTTCAATGTAGGTGATTATGTCTTGCTATACAATTCTCGTTTGAGATTCTTTGTAGGCAAGCTTCTCTCTAAATGGGAAGGTCCCTATGTTGGCGAGGAAGTATATCGTTCCGGTGCCATCAAAATCAATAACACGGAAGGAAATTTTCCTAGAGTGGTAAATGGGCAAAGAATCAAGCATTACATCTCTGGTACTCCCATAAATGTTGAAACCAATATCATCAATGTCATAACTCGAGAGGAGTACATAAGGGATGTTTATCAGCCTGTTTCAGACCTTGAAAATGAAGATGTATCTGTTTTGGCAAAAAATTGGACTCCGATACTTTTCCAATAGGAAATTTCCTCAGTTTTGGAATTTTTGGAAAATTAGAAAAATAAAAAGCAGTCCGGAGAGCAAACGAGGAAGCCACAAGGGCACACTCCGCCACCACTCCCCTGGTGGCGGTGGGCAAGCTTGTGGGCACCCCGTGTGCCTCCCGGACTCTGTTTTCTTGTGGAGGACTCCTTCTGGCCCAGAAAAAATCAATATATAGTTGCCCGAAGGTTTTGATCTCCGTATCGCATAGTTTTCCTCTGTTTTCGTTTCGAGCTTGTTGTCTGCCGCGGATTTAGAGCAAAGATGTCTCAGGAATCTGTTGGGGAGAATGATCTTCGCCAAGTTCATGAGGAAGTAGATACGGATCTGAAAAGAGTAGAAGTTACAGAAGCCAGGGATCAAGCTAAGGAGAAAACCCAAGCTAGGGAGGAAGTTCAACCTATGTTCAACATTGAAGATGTTGCAGGAGTAGACTTTCTCCAACCCTTCCTCCACATGCTGTCTCCATCCTTGATTGAAGCCTTGAGGTTTTGCGAAACAACTCGTGATCGCAATATTTCTCTTTCTCGTGAAGTTGTTTTGCTGGAAAACCATGTCACAGATCTCAGAGGTATAAATCAAAGGTTGATAGCTCTCTTGGATTCAAAGGCGACAACAACACCACCATCACCGTCAAAGGAAGACAACTAAGCATTGGTATGGGCATTCCCCTTGGCTTCTGCCAAGCTTGGGGGAGTTGCCCTGGTATCGTATCACCTTTATATCTTTTGCTTTTACCTTTGTTTTAGTTCTTTCCTTTTCAGTTTTTATTTCTTCTTTTAGAGGAATAAGTCTTTAGTTTTTAGTTTGAGTCTTTTGCTTTTGTCTCTCCCCCGATGTATTCGACCTTACGAGCTATATAATAAAGAGTGTCTAAGTCAAGGGCTTTGCTTTGTGCCATGATCAAAGAGTATGAAAAGAACGATAGCATGAAAGATCATGAGACGATCTTATGGAAAGTGATAACTTCACTTATGACACGTATGATGATTGAAACTTGTTGAGAATAAATTAACATAGACCTCAGTCATTGTTGCAATTAATAAGAAGTAATAAGGAAATAGAGGTTCACATATAAATATAGCATCTTAGACACTTTTTACAATTGTGAGCACTCACCAAACTATTACATGCCTAGGAGTAGATGTTGGACAAGGAAGACAACATAATGAATTGTGTTTGCTTGGTTCCAAACAATGTTATATGATTAGAGATGCCTTAGCATGTGAGGATTGCTTCCACCTCTTATTAGCCAAAACTCCCGCACCAAGTAGAGATACTACTTGTGCATCCATAAACCTCCAAACAGTTTTGCCATGAGAGTCCACCATACCTACCTATGGATTGAATAAGATCCTTCAAGTAAGTTGTCATCGGTGCAAGCAATAAAAATTGCTCTCTAGTATGTATGATCTATTAGTGTGTAGCGACCCGACTCAACGAGTCAAGCCTCTGGTGTTTCTGTACCATCCCAAGATCATGCTGGTACACACACAGTACATAATGTATATATTCAAGAGTGCAATCACACAGCTTTATTAATCGAAATCTCATAAAGAGTACCTTATTACAATAACGGAGTACAATAAAGTGGCTGAAGGCCAAACTCATGATATTATCTAACGAAGACTAAGCGGAAGCATCAGGTAGATGAGTCCATCCGACTCCAAGGGCATGTCGCTGAGCGTAGAACCGTAGCCTCACTCCTGGTCGGAAAAGTACTCTGCAACATGATACGTTGCAGCCGTGTAGGTCAGCATATTGAATATGCTGGCAAATCATCAAGAGAGGGAGTAAAATAATCACTATCTCTACATGCATATTTGGCCGGTGGAGCTAAGTTTTTTGCATAAAGCCAGTTTTATCCTACAACAGAAGGGGTCGAAAGCAAAATATTACTACATAGTTTGTTGTTAACGAGATGGTTCCGCCAACCAGTTCTCGTACCCGAATAGTTGTTAACACCCACATCATTATTAAGTTGTGTCGAGAGTTCAGGGGAAATTCAATGCCTTCGGCTCAAGTTGTCCATGACCGTGGACACGGCTAATCGATTAGGTTGAGTACTCTGCAGAGTTTTGCACACGTTCCCCACAAGATTTGATCGCCTCCGGGTTTGTCCTCGCACTTCAGGGTGTTTGAAGACCGGATGATCAAAACATGGTCTTTCAACGGGTCCCTCTGAATCCCTGTCGGTGCCCATCCATTCCTACCGTTCGTCTACATCTGCTAGCACCGCCTGTCCAGAGTCGCCGCATTGTCCAACCAAGCCAGAGCCCATAATGACTTGTGGCTGTGCAGGTAAGCCTTGAGTCTTGAAGTCTCCGTCCGTCCCTTTGAGCCTGGGTGAAGCTTTCCGCAGGATGACATGGCCTCTCCAGCATCCCGGGCATCCACTGGGTTTTCCAGGGAGCCGATCAACCGTCCTTCACCCAGTGTTGCATTGCGTCCGAGGTCTTGAAAATCTTGTCTTAGTCCGGTCTTGATTAATATATCAACCTCGCATCACTCGTGGAATACACTCAACCAATAACCCGTCTACTAGAGCATAGCATATATAACATTGTCGTCCCGGGGCCAAGTATCGGGGTGTTGGTGTTCCTACCACATGATACTACAACTATGACTAAAGTTTCCAAGTACCTAGGCAGCATGCAAATTGGGCAAAGAAGGTGATCTACTATGCATTGAAAACATAGGTAAAATAACATGATCAAAGATGACTTGCCTTGATGATAGTTGTCCTGCTCGAGCGTATCTAAGTAACACGCTTCGCACTCCGGATGATCTACCGATACAAACACAAAGCACACCATAAGCAATTCAACCATGCCACGAGTAAAAATAACATCACATGCAATGATTGGCAAACGACTACGCAAAAGAATTTTATCGCGCGTCGGTAGGACAGAAACTTGTTTCTGTTGGAAACACTAGTAAAAATACTTGGAAAATTCTGAAAATTCTACTACAGTAAGGTTTTATCACTAGAAAACAGTAGCAAAAAGAATCAACTCAATATCATTTTTCAAACTCCTGGAATAGGCAAAACAGTGTTTAAACTAAATCTGCTCTAACTTATATTCAAAAATTCCAAACACAGAAAAAATATATATTTTTAAAAACTACAGGAAATTTGTGAGCTACTGGAAAAAGAATCAATGTCATTGGACGTAGGGATAAAAAGTTGTGATCAAAACAAGATTGAAAGTTTCTGTTTTCGAAATCTGGACAGAAATTACGAAACTGCTAGTGTTAATGAGAGGCACACGTGGCAAGCTTCTAATGGCTGAGATGGAGTGCATGAAATAGAGAGAGAGAGGTTGCTACCTGCTGCTGGAGGTGTTGCACCGGCAAGAAAGGAGATGGCCGGCGAGGAAGGAGGGAGTAGCTCCGGGCGGTGGGGCGTCGGGCGGCGGCGGTGAGGTTCCTCCTCCGCGGGGAAGAGGCGGCGGTGGAGAGAGAGTTCGGGGAGGGCTCCTCCTCCGCGGCGAGGCCGAGGTGCAGCAGCTTTCGGGCTGCTGCCGCTGCTCGCGGCGGCGGCTAGGGCGGCGGTGGGGTGAGGCGCCAGCGGCGGCTTGTGGAGGCGGTGGTGGAGAGACGGCGGCTAGGGTTGGGGAGAGGTGGAGGTGGGGGGGGGATTTATATAGGCTTAGGGGAGGAGAGTAGAAAGGAAGGAGAGGGAGAACTTTGGGAAGGAGATCATGGGAGAGAAAAATAGGAAAGAGAGGGAGGAGAAAGAAGGAAAAGAGAAATAAGGAAAAGGGAGAGAAAATAGGAAGGAGGAGACGTGGGGAGGGAGAACTTTGGAGAGGGGCTTGGGGCTGCATGCAAGGCTTATGCGTGCATGCATGGGGGCTGGCAGTTTTTTTTTTTTTTTTTTTTTGAAAAACAAACAAACAGCAGCAACAAAAAGAAAGAAAAAGAAAAAAAACAAAACAGAAAAAAAATATTTTCCTAGCTAACAAAAATACTAGAAACAGAGTAGGTACTAATATACATATATGCGCTAGAATACTTAGGAAAACAAAATACATATACAACTAATATATATATAATACATAAAGGAACCCTAGTTCCACCTAATGCAATTTTAAAAAAAAAAATTTATGCACTAGGATCACACAACGCGATCGAAAAAAAAACTCGACCAAAATAATTCGGAGTTTGGAAAAATTTGCAAAAACCAAAAATGGTGACTTTAACTCACAGGGGAGAAGTCATATTATCTCCGCTCCGATAAATTGTCTGCAGTCACATAACGATAAATTTTTTTAGAGGAACGCAATGATGCATAAAATGTGGGATGCAAATGAATGATCTATTAACATCCGAATTTACGAAAATTGGGATGTTACAAACCTACCCACCTTAAGATGAATCTCGCCCTCGAGATTCGGGTTGGCTAGAAAATAGGTGCGGGTGGTCTCGACGAAGGTCCTCTTCTCGTTCCCAGGTGGCTTCTCCCTCGGTGTGGTGGCTCCACAACACCTTGCAGAACTTGATGATCTTGCTGCGGGTAACTCTGTTGGCGGTCTCGAGAATTCGGACGGGTTTCTCCTCATACGTCAGATCGCTGTCAAGCTGTATGGCCTCTAGGGGCACTATATCTCTCAACGGAACATCGGCCATCTCAGCGTGGCATTTCTTCAACTGGGAAACATGGAAGACATCATGAACTCCGGACAATCCTTCCGGCAGTTCCAGTTTGTATGCAACTTCGCCTCTACGTTCAAGAATTTTGTAGGGGCCAATGAAACGTGGTGCTAGTTTTCCTTTCACACCGAATCTCTTGATTCCTCGAAGTGGAGACACCCGAAGATATGCTCGATCTCCCACTTCGTATGTTACTTCCTTGCGTTTGCTGTCGGCATAACTCTTCTGCCTGGACTGAGCTATCTTGAGTCGGTCACGAATAAGCTTGACCTTCTCTTCAGAATCTCGGATGAGGTCGGGACCAAAAAGTTGTCGGTCGCCAACTCCATCCCACGTCAATGGTGTTCTGCACCTCCTTCCGTATAGAGCTTCGAAAGGGGCCATCTTCAGACTGGTCTGGTAGCTGTTGTTGTATGAGAACTCGGCATACGGTAAATTTTCATCCCAACTAGACCCATAGTCTAGTGCGCAAGCTCTCAACATGTCTTCCAGAATTTGATTAACTCTCTCGGTCTGTCCATCTGTCTGCGGGTGAAATGCTGTGCTGAACTCCAATCTTGTTCCCAAGGTTTCGTGCAGTTGGTGCCAAAATTTTGATGTGAACTGAGTCCCTCTATCAGACACAATGCTCTTTGGTACTCCGTGCAGACATACGATCCTCGTCATATAAATCTTGGCCAGCTTGGCACTAGTGTAGGTAGTCTTCACCGGAATGAAGTGAGCTACCTTGGTCAACCGATCGACCACAACCCAAATAGAATCATAGCCAGAACGGGTCCGAGGTAATCCTGTGATGAAGTCCATACCAAGCTTTTCCCATTTCCATTCGGGTATCGGCAGAGGTTGGAGCAAACCTGCTGGCTTCTGATGCTCGGCTTTTACTCGCTGACAAACATCGCATATAGCTACGTACTCGGCAATGTCTTTCTTCAATCCTGTCCACCAGAAACTTTCTTTCAGATCCAGATACATCTTGGTGTTACCGGGGTGTATCGAGTACGGGGAATCATGAGCCTCCTGAAGTATCAACTTCCTGAGTTCGGGATCATTGGGCACATAGATGCGATCCTCAAACCATAAAGTTCCGTGTTCATCCTCACGAAAACCTTTAGCTTTCCTGTCTTCCATTTTCTGCTTAATCTCAGCTATCTCTTTGTCAGCTTTCTGTGCTTCACGGATCTTTTCCGTCAAAGTAGACTGAATTTCCAAAGTGGCAACAAATCCTCTTGGAACTATCTCCAATTTGAGATCTCGGAGATCATCGACTAACTCCTGGGGTAATCCTCCCGCGGTGAGCGTGTTCACATAACTCTTGCGGCTCAACGCATCGGCTACAACATTTGCCTTGCCTGGGTGATAATGCAATCTCATGTCGTAGTCCTTGATCAACTCTAGCCATCGCCTCTGTCTGAGGTTCAACTCCTTCTGCGTGAAGATATATTTCCCTTTTTTCCTTTGTCTTGGCTACCGTCACATGCTTTGGAAAGATCTATATTCATATATCAACTTGGAGTTGAGTACTCATGCTTTATTATTGTTGACTTTACCCTTGAGGTAAACCGTTGGGAGGCAAAACTATAAGCCCCTATCTTCCTCTGTGTCCAGCTAAAACTTTGACACCATGAGTACCACGTGAGTTGTAACAATTGTGGAAAACAAAAGAGATGATTGAGTATGTGGGTTTGCCTTACAAGCTCTTATTTGACTCTTTCTGGTGTTGTGATAAATTGCAATTGCTTCAATGACTATGGACTATTGTTGGTTACTTCTCGGTAAGGTTTTTGCTTCATGCTTTGCTTTGTGAAGGAATTGTTACTTTCCCATAAGAATATTTATGATATATTGCTGTTCTATGTGGGATCATGATGCCCTCAGGTCCGTATTATGTTTTATCGACACCTTCGTCCCTCAACATGTGGACATGTTTATGGAACTTGGTTTTCGCTTGAGGATAAGCGAGGTCTAAGCTTGGGGGAGTTGATACGTCCATTTTTCATCATCCTTTCATGTTCATATTTATTGCTTCTTGGGCTGTTATATTACCCGTGGTACCATATTTATGCCTTTTCTCTCTTATTTTGCAAGGTTTATTTGAAGAGGGAGAATTCAGGCAGCTGAAATTCTGGACTGGAAAAGGAGCAAATCCTAGTCCACTATTCTGCACATCTCCAAATGCCCTGAAAATTTACGTGGATTTTTTCTGGAATATATTAAAAATACTGGGCGAAAGAACTACCGAAGGGGGGCCACTAGGACCCCACAAGCTTGCCCACCGCCACCACACCCCTGGTGGCGCAGGGCAGACTTGTGGGCTGCATGAAGGCCCACTATCCCCCCTCTTTTGCTATATGAAGCGTCCTGGTCTGGAAAAAATCAATCGGGAGCTTTTTCGTGGTTTCGCCGCTGCCACGAGGCGGAACTTGAGCAGATCCAATCTAGAGCTCTGACAGGACGATCCTGCCGGGGAAATTTCCCTCCCGGAGGGGGAAATTGTCGCCATCGTCATCACCAACACTCCTCTCGCCGGAGGGGAGGCATCTTCATCAACATCTTCATCAGCACCGTCTCCTCTCCAATCCCTAGTTCATCTCTTGTAACCAATCTTCGTCTCGCAACTCCGATTGGTACTTGTAAGGTTGCTAGTAGTGTTGATTACTCTTTGTAGTTGATGCTAGTTGGATTACTTGGTGGAAGATTTTATGTTCAGATCCTTGATGCTATTCATTACACCTTTGGTCATGATTATGATTATGTCTTGTGAGTAGTTACTTTTGTTCCTGAGGACACGGGATAAGTCATGCTGATAATAGTCATGTGAATTTGATGTTCGTTCGGTATTTTGATATGTTGTATGTTGTTTTTCCTCTAGTGGTGTTATGTGAACGTCGACTACATAACATTTCACCATATTTGGTCCTAGAGGAAGGCATTGGGAAGTAGTAAGTAGATGATGGGTTGCTGGAGTGACAGAAGCTTAAACCCCAGTTTATGCGCTGCTTCGTGAGGCGCTGATTTGGAACCACTAGTTTAATGCTATGGTTAGACTTTGTCTTAATTCTTCTTTTGTAGTTGCGGATGCTTGCGAGAGAGGTTAATCATAAGTGGGATGCTTGTCCAATTAAGGGTAGTACCCAATCGCCGGTCCACCCACATATCAAACTATCAAAGTAACGAACGCGAATCGTATGAACATGATGAAACTAGCATGACAGAAATTCCCGTGTGTCCTCAGGAGCGCTTTTCCTCCTATAAGAGTTTGTTTAGGCTTGACCCTTGCTACAAAAGGTATTGGGCCACTTGCTGCACCGTTGCTACTACTTGTTACTTGTTACTCTTTGCTTGCTATGTTTCACCTCGCTACACAATCACTTGTTACCGCTACTTTCAGTGTTTGCAGTTATTACCTTGCTGAAATCCGTTTATCAGAGCCTTCTGCTCCTCGTTGGGTTCGACACTCTTACTTATTGAAAGGACTACAATTTATCCCCTATACTTGTGGGTCATCAGGCACCGGAGGGGGCCATGGAGGGACTACCTCCTCGGGCTCCGAAGAACCTTGCAAGAGCAAGGTCGCCCTTCTTGGTGCTGGTCCGGACTCCGATGAGGAGGTAGGAGCCTACGGGGTGATTCCTCGCCAAACCCCTAGGATCAAGTCCCCAACCCGAAGGTACGAAATCCACTCCTTGAATTAACATAGTTTTACCAATTTTTCATCAATAATGAGAACTGAGATGTTTCCTATCACAACCCGGTCCGAGATCTTCTGACGGATCACGTGTCGAAGGAGGGTTTGCTACCCGCCGAGCTGGCGGAGAGTGGGAACGTGTCCCATAATACCCCTCCCCGGTCCTTGGATGGGTTGGCCGAGGTGATGTCCTATCAGGCCCCGCCGACCACTACCAAGGTGGCGATGGTCGAGGTGGATACGTCGAACGCCAAGGATCGGGAGGTCCTGGCCTAAGTCGATACACCAGCATCCAAGGACCGAGAGGTCTCGGCTGGTGTTGATACACCGGTCACCGAAGACCAGGAAATTTTGGCCGAGGTCCATACGTTGGTCATTGGGACCCAGATGGCTAGTTCCTTCCCCACAAGTGGAGAAGAGAACCAAATTCCCTATGAGCATTGCCAAGAGAAAGCTTCCGGGGGACCTGATGCTCCGATGTCTTCAGTGCCGCCCTCAGCACCGCCCACAGCAGAACAGGCTATGGCTGGGTGGCCGACCATAATGGAGGATGCATTGAGTGGCTCCTCTATTATCGAAGAACATCAACCCTTAAGGTTGTGGTCTTTAAAATTATTTACTCCATTTACAGCGGATTGAATGAAGCCTTCAATGGCTTGCTGACGGGTTTTAAGATAAGCTGTGTAATATTTTAAATTTCATTTACAAAGTTATATATGCCTTTATGGGTATAACAGCCCCCGAGCCAGGGGTAAGTTTGACAAGCTTATCCCTGGCTCAGAATAACTCCTAGGCAGGGAGAGTAACCTCGATATTTTCCAATTATAACGGCATTCTGAAGTAATTCCGGCCAAATGCCTTGTATGCCAATAACTTGTAGTCGTTGAAATTCATAATTTTGTCATGCAGGCTTCATGCTCCACTGCTAATGCCAACGCGGTGGAGATAGCCGAGCTAAACTAGAAACTGAAGTTCTCCGATGAGGAGCTCGGTTGTGCGAATGTTTGGCTTGATGAAAAGCAGGGTATTGCAAGTAATGCTATAAATAGTGTTACCCCCTTTTAATACAAAAGGCCTCTCCTGATTTTTAATGTCTGACCTCGTTATGCTGATTTGGTCAGCAGCACACAACAAAGAGTTCGAGAAAACAAGGCCAAACTGGAGCAGGCCAAGAAGGAGGTCGCTGCTCACAAGGTGGCTGCCGAACGAGTGACTGCTTAGCTGACGTCCATTAAGGTTGAAAGTAGCAAGCATGAGGCCAGGGTGGCCGAGGTTCAACGGGAGCTGCAAGAAGCCATGTCCAAATGTGAGGCTTTGGAGCAGAAGTCTCGGGAGCATATGATCGAGCTCTCCAAGCTGTCCACCGAGCTTAAATCAGAGCAGGTGGAATGGAGGTTCTTTGAAGAGGAAGTGCGCCATGCCAAGCAGATGGCAACTAGTACGCAATACTTATTGCAATGTGCCTTTGGTGGAAACATGTATGGATTTCTTACATGGATGTGGTGTTCCTCAAGCGCATTCATGGACCTCCAAGGAGTGTGGCGGAAGCAAACATGCACTACTCGGCCCATGACGGTGATGTTGAGCGGAAGCACTTCTAGGCTCAGTTTCACACTCCCGAGCCCAACCCTAGTCAGAGTTATCAAATGAAACAACTGATGTAGCTGCATAGGATGGTGGAGGCGGCCATGAAGTATCTCTGTATCCAGCTATCGCCTATTGAGCCTTTGCCGAGCAGTTACTTTGGGTTAGTGCAGAAGTTAGTTGATGTCGTGCCCTGGAATGAGGTCCTGAAGCATTCCGTCTGCATAGAAGGAGCTCGGATGGCCTTTGCGAGGACTCTGATTCACTATCCGGGGATGAAGCCCCAGACGATGGCCACCGCACCTCCACCAGCTGGGAAGGAGCACAGATACCCCGAGCTGTATTTTCCCTCCGTGATGGAGGGTGCTCGGGTTATGGAGGCCCAGTGCTCGAAAGATGTACTCTTCGAGTAATTGTATTGTCATCTGCCTCCGAACAACTTATATTTATAATGTTTAGTATTTGCGCTTTGTGTATTATTTTGACTCCTATGAGTTGGCCGGTTTAATCTGAAAGTTACTAGTCGTCGTCTTCAACCCTCGGGCAGATACTACTCGGGGTGTTTCATTTTCCGTACTATCACCCTTAGCCAATGAGTCGGTGCCCGAAGGTGGTAGTGTGCGACGGAAACGAGGAAATGGGACATGTGGGTTACTTAGCCTTAGGAGTTGAAATTAGTGGGCTGATTGGAAGCCCCAATGTTTTTTGATGGTAGTCGGGTAAGCCGAATTTTAAATATCTACCATAGGGTCCGTAAAGGCGTAAACCGTGTGTGTAACACAGAATAGCCTCCAATGCCTTTTTGTTTTTGAGCTCGGGTTGCAAACCAGTTCTCGCTTATTATGACGGTCAGTTTTCGGCTTTCTCCACTACGGTATTTTTGGCCAGATTAGCCGACAATACAATCGCAGTGGTTCTCCCTTTACCCCTTAGCCGAACTATCAGAACGTAAGGAGGTAAGCATGGGAGCAGGGCAACCCAACTCTACACCCAAGACATATTTCAGAACCAATGCATATAACGTAAGACCCGAGAGACCGGACACATATGAAGCAGTGACGATATAGTAATCGGGGTGGGGTTATCATCCAAGCCCCCGGTCTATGACCGATAGCACTTTATCCTGTGTAAAAAGTATTTTTGACCTCTCAGCGCCGATGATACGTCCCAAACGTATCTATAATTTCTGCTTGTTCCATGATCTTTTGGGAGACATTGTTATATGTTTTGCTACACTTTTATATCTTTTTACACATATTTGGACTAACCTACTAACTTAGTGCATCCAGTGCCAGTTCCTGTCTGTTGATGTCTTTTTGCAGGGGCTTTTACGCAATTTTCCGAAGCCTAAAAAATGCCGAGAAAAATATATAAAAAATCAGCGTACCGAAAGCTTCCAGATCACCGAAGATGGGCCAGAGGGGGGCCAGGGGCCGTCCAGGCAACCTCTTGGCGTGGCCTACCCCCTGGCCGCGCCCACAGGCCTCCTGGGTGGGTCCCACCTCCGCTGGTGCCCTCCTTTGGCCTATGTTTACCACTCTGAGAGGAAACCCTTCGATAATATCCAGAATCCTGAATTTTTCCATCGTTCCGCCGCCGCAGCGCTTTCGAGATCGGGAGCGTCAGGAGACCTCTTCCCGGCACCCTGCCGGAGGGAGGATTCACCTCTGGGAGCTTCTCCACCGCCATGGACGCTACCCGAACCTGCTTTGAGTAGTCCTCCTTGGACCATGGTCCATGACCAGTAGCTATGTGATGTCTTCTCTCCAATCTTGTGCTTCCATGATTAGTCCTTGTGAGCTGCCCTACATGATCAAGGCATCTATGTAATTCCCATGCTATTGCTATGCTCGGTTTGTTGGGATCCGATGGATTATGAGATTATGTTCAGATTGTTATGAGTTATATATTTGATTATCCTTCAATATTATGTTCCTTAGTGGTTCATGCATGTTCTCCATTGATATTTATTTCTTTGGCCGAGTAGTAGATTGTAACTCCAAGAGGGAGCGTTATGCATGATTGTGGGTTCATGCCCCTCGATGTCTAGCTTGAGTGACAGAAGCATGAGACTAGGGGATGTGTTGTTGCCACCAGGGAGAAAACAACGGTGCTTGTAACCACGGTTGCAAGGATTGTTTACCTTACGCATAGTTTGTTAATGCAGTTGTCCGTTTCTTTGAGTTTACACTTTGGGTGGGGCTCGCAACTTAATACCGGCGAGATGTTCTGGATAAATATCTCAAGGTGGATGATTAGTAAGTAGATGCTGATGAATAAACGGTCTACTTGTCTTGGCCTACTGCCCATTACTATTGAACCTCTAACTATCAAGTAGCATACTTAGCATTGCGCTACGTTCATAATTCTGTCAATTGCCCAACTGTAATTTGTTTACCCAAGCATAGTTGTTTATCGTCTTTTGGGAGAGAGACATCATGAGTGAACATCATGTGACTCCGGTCCATATCACCACCATTGTTTACACCTCCATCATTTACCGTTTTCATTTACTCTTCCGTTGCAATCACTATTACTATTCCCGCTTGTGTTTTAATCCTTTGCAAACTACAAGGCCAGAGAGATTGACAACCTCTCTGTACTCGTTGGGAGCAAAGTTATTTGTGTGTGTGTGTAGGTCCATGTCTTCTGCTAGCGCAAGGGTGGGAGACACCTACTTGTTGAGCCTAGGAGTCCTCCTGGTTCGATAACCTTACAGTTTCCGTGTAAGGGAAAACTTGCTGCTGACTACATCTCAACCTTCCACTTGGGGTAACCAACGAGGAGCGATAAGTATATACATAATCTTGTCATCAAGCAAAGTTTTCTGGCGCCGTTGCGGGGGACTCCAGTCTTCAAGATAGGGAGTCACACGCTATCTTTTACCTTTGCTTTTTAGTCTTGTTAGTTTGCTTTCTAGTTTTTGTGTTAGAGTCCTATACCAAAAACTACAAAAAAATTAGGTACTTTAATTTGTTTAGTTAGTATGCCTAAATCCTTTCCCTCTTGTGTTGCACCTGAAGGAGAGATTCTCACCTTCAATTAAAGGGTTGGAGAAAGTTTGAAAGATGCTTGGTATAGAATTAAAAATTCTCAAGATAGAGCCACCAAGAAGCAATCCACCACTATTTTTCTTAGAAAGTTTTACGTTGGTATTCCTTCTTGGCATAGGTTTGTTCTAGACACAGCAATAGGAAGGAATTTCTTGGAAGCTCCCGTTGGGGAGGCTCTTAACGTTATGGAAAATCTTGTCGGAATCCCACCTATTGTTGACATAAAGGATGATATCAATTTAGCTCATGTTATGAGTAAACTTGAGAAGATAGAGCTAGAGATGCCAATCATGAGTAAAATAAATGAAGTAGATCGTAGGATTCAAGGGAACCTAAATAGACTTGATAGCTCCATGCACAAAATTTGCAAAACTTTGGAGACCCTTAAATCCCATGATTTGGATCCTTCTAGGATTGATAAGATCGAGGATATTTTTGAAACTTTAGGAACTACTCTATCCTCCATCAAGACTAAAAAGGTTGAAACCCCTGTAAGGAAGGGACCTAGGTTCGTTAACGTACCCAAGGTTCCTCAACCCAAAACAAATATACCTATTGCTTGGGATGTTGAAACAATGAAGACCTTGGAAGAGATACCTCTCTTAAATAGAATTAGAAATGAAATTCCAATTGGTATTACTACCTTAGCTCTTTTTCCTAGAGGTGTTGCCACTAAGCCTATCTTTGAGAGTCCTCTTAATACTAGTTGTACTATTGAAGAGCTCTTTGATGATCTTGATGATGGTTAATTTGATACAACTTGATCTTTTTGCATCATGCCTAGCTCAAAGGCATAAAAGAAAGCGCTTGTTGGGAGGCAACCCAATTTGTTTTTACTTTCCGTTTTAGTGGTCTTGATGCTTGTTACTACTGTAGCAACATCATTGTATCTTTATTTTTAAGCTTTGTGCCAAGTTATAGCCTTCGATTGCAAGAAAGTTCAAAAGTTGTGACATGCTGTTGAGAAACAGATTCTGTCTGCTTGACGGAAAAATTCGCCAAAAATCACCAAATCATCTTTTTGTTCGGAATTATTTTGAAAGCATGCTCTATATAATTGCCTTTCTGGCATCTGTTCTGCGTTTTTTGATTTGAGTTGCAGAAGTACCCCGAATAAATTAATTACTACCTGTTGTTCTGTTTTTCACAGATTCTACCCTGCTTTGCGTTTTCATTGTTTTGCAAACTCTAAGCTTACTTTTTATTTGCAAAAACGTTTTGGAAATCATAAGAAACAGTAGCTATTCATGAAAATATTTATTTCCAGCAGGTTATGAATTATTTTATCTTGGGTACTAACCACTCTAATCAGCTTATGATGAGTTTCGTATGAAGGGAGTTTTCAAGTATGCGATGGAAGATGATGAAAGAAGATCCAGGAGTGTCAAGCGCTCAAGCTTGGGGATGCCCCCACGCACCACCAAGAAGTATTCAAGGAGACTGAAGCGTTTAAGCTTGGGGATGCCCCCGTGCATCCCCTTCTCTATCAACAATCATCAGTTCGTCCATCTCCATGCTATATTTTTATCACTTCATATGTTATGTGCTATGCCCTAGCTTCCCGTTCTTTACTTTTTATTTTGTTTTCCTTGCTGTTCATAACAAATCGGCACCTAGCCTACCTTGTTTGGGAGAGAAACATGCTCTATTCCAGTACAAAACACAACATAGGTATTCATGCTTATCTTTTTTGTGTGTTCTTTATCTTTCCATAGCTGCTCTCATGCCTAACTGTTAGTTTAACATCACAAATTTCCTAATTTGGAATGTTTTAAAATTGTAGCTAAGAATCTATGCATTTTGATTGTAATAAAGGTGGCATTTGAATTTCCTTCGATTTTTGCTTTGCATTTATTTTTCTTCACTCACGGAATGCCGGTAATATTATCTTGCCAAGCAAGAAAAAGAGAGGAGGAACATGACCCTCCAAGCCAGGGGAAATTCTTTGAAATATTTGAACCATAAAAACCAAGGGTTATTTGAAAAAAAATTGCAAAAAGAAAAATAAACCAATTTAGGGGTTTTCTGAAAAACATTTTTCTGAACTACTTATTTTGGCCGTGGAAAAATATCCATCTTATTGGATTTATTTTTCTGATAATTTTGATATATAATACCCCTATATTCCGAGTATATTTTATTTCTTTTTAATCGTTTTATTTCCTGTTTTCAAAAAAAGGGAAAAAGTATTTTTATTTTGGAAAGTTGTCGCGGCCCACTAGGAAAGAATTCGGCCAGATACCCCTCGACAGGGACCGAATCCCTTCGGATCGGCCACCGATCCCGCGCCCCCCTCTCCTCTCTCACTGGCGCGTGGACCCCACCGCCCGAGCCAATCTCTCCCCGGTCACCACCTTCCTCCCTCCCGCCCCTTTCCTAACCTCACCGGATCTCGCCGGGATCCGACCGGATCCTCCTCCCCTTTCCTTCCCGTGACCGCCACCCCCTATAAATACCCCGCCACCCTCCCGCACTCCATTCCCCTCGACACCACCGCACCTCGTCACCCCAACCGCCCTTGCTCAACCTCGCCGGAGCCGAAGCTCTGGGAGCTCCCCTGTTGCACGCTGTCGCGCCTCCCCGCGCGTCTCCGACAACCCCAAGGGACGTCGGAGGTCCGCCATGTCCCCCTGGGCCCCTCAGTCGTCGCCGAAGATCACCGGAACCCCCTCCCCACGCCGACATCACCTCCGGCCGGCCAACTAGCCGGAATACCTCCCAGCCACGGTGAGGCTAACCCCCCTTTTTTCTTTTGTTTACACCGTTAGATCTTGATCCTAAGGCCTCTAATAGATCACTTAATAGCCCGAACCGTTTTCTTCTAACGTGCGGTCGTTTGTTTGCTTACACCGAACACGCACAGGTCTAGACCAATCACAACATGCCACGTGTACCCTGTTCGTTAGAATAGTCTTTTTCTGTTCGTATTTCTGTAACAGAACCAGTTCTGACTTTGTTTTCTTAATAAGTTTTAATCTACAAATCCAATTAAGGTGATTATTTTTGCATTAGATCACAAATTTTATGTAGTTTTGGAAAATATAAAATTTGACTATGTTTGAATTCATAAAGTTTGAGTTAAAACAGATTTGATTTAAATCTTATTTTGTGAGTACCGGGAGTTTAAAAATAGATTTTTAATTGATTCTTTTTGCTACTGATCACTAGTAATCTTATTTATCAGTAGGTTAAGTTTCAGAATTTTGAAGATATGTTATCTTGGGGTTTTCACCAAAATAGATTCTGATTTGGTTATGGAAAGACAGTTTTACTCCTTGTGTTATAGCTATTCCTTTATTAGATGCTTTATTTTGATTACTTGTAATTGTGGTGCTTATTGTGTGAATTTATTTGTGTCGTTAGATCACCCGGAGTGCGAAGCTCGTTATCTAGAAGCGTTCGATTTCGACAGTCGTCAGCAAGGCAAGTCACGTTGATCATATTTCCTATGTTTCATATGCATCATAGACCAACCTTTCTTCACCTATTGCATGCTAAGTAGGTACTCGAAAAATTGGTTCTTCATGTAGTATCATGTGGTAGGCACCCATCACCCTTGTTACTTGGCCCGGGACGATACATTTTATTTTGCTATGCTTAAGTAGACGGGGTTTTGGTTGAGAGTCTATCACGAGTGTTGTGAGAAAATTTTAATAATCAAGACCGGATATGTCAAGAATTTTTGAGACCTCGTGATGTAATGCAACTCTGGGTGAAGGACGGTTCAGATGGGCTCCCTGGGATAAACCAGCGGAGGACACGGGATGCATGGAGAAGCGCCATGACATCTTGCGGAAAGCTTCACCCAGGCACACAGATATGGATGGATGCTTCAAGACCCAAGGCTTACCTGCACAACCCCAAGTCATTATGGGCTCTGGCTTGGTTGGACAACGCGGCGACTCTAGACGGGCGGTGCTACAAGATGTAGAAGAACGGTAGGATTGGATGGGAACCGACAAAGGCTAAGAGGAACCCGTTGAAAGACCATGTTTTGATCATCCGGTCCTCAAACACCCTATAGTGCGAGTACATTCAACGGAAGCGGTCAACTCTTGTGCGGAACGCGTGCAAAACTCTGCAGAGTACCCAACCCTAATCGATTAGCCGTGTCCACGGTCATGGACAACTTGAGCCGAAGGAACTGAAACTATCTGGAATTCCCAACACAATTAATAATGATGTGGGTATTATTGACAACTTGGGTACGAGAATTGGTTGGTGGAACCATCTTGCTAACAACCAAAAATGTAGTAATATTTTGCTTTTAGCCCTCTCTTGTTGTATGAGAAAGCTTTGCTTTCCTCTAAAAACTTACAAAGCCCCACCTGCCATATATGCATGTAGTATAGATGATACTTTTCACCTCTCTCTTTTGTGACTTGCTGGCATATTCAATATGCTGACCTACACGGCTGCAACGTGTCATGTTGGAGAGTATTTTTCTGACTAGGAGTGAGGTCACGGTCTACGCTCGGTGATATGCCCTGGAGTCAGATGGACTCTACAACTTTTGAAGCTTCCGCTAGTCTTCGTTTACTTATCTCATGAGTTTGGCCTTCAGCCTCTTTATTGTAATAAAGTACTCGATATGAAATCCGATTAATAAAGTTGTGTGATTGAACTCTCGATATATACATTGATGTACTGTGTGTGTACCAGCATGATCTTGGGATGGTACAGAAACACCAGAGACTTGGTCGTTTCAGGTCGGGTTGCTACATTAGTTTTCATGCTTTATGTTTTTAAGAGCTTTTATTTATGTTGCTTTTGGAACTCTCTTGAGTTATCATGCTTATCTCATTTAGAGAGTTGGCTTGTTGCACTGAGTTGTCTGTCTTGCATGGGTAGGTAATTGATGTTGTTATTTAAGTATAGTAGTAACTCGCAATAGTTTTGAGGTATTGATTTGAGTAATGTTTGGACTATTGGTGCCAAGAGCTTGAGCCTATTAGTGATAGGTGTTGTATTTTGGGAAATCTGTGTGTTTTTCAAAAACTAAAAATTAGTTGAGAACTCTAGCTACTAAATTGATCGCTAACCTCTGGAGGGGTTGGAATATATAGAGTAACCTCACGTTACCATGAGTCGAGGATGCGCAAGGATAATCAAACCCCCAAACACTCCTCCTCGGGGTACTTGTCTCTTTGTGAATTTCCTAACTGGATATATAGTTACCGATAATAAGTGTATGAGTTCTTCAGACTAATGTGAGTATTCGATTGTTGGCACTTCCACCATCCATATTTTGCTAGCATCTTCGGTACCGTGCATTGCCCTTTCTCATCTTGAGAGTTGGTGCAAACTTCGCCGGTGCATCGAAACCCATGACATGATACGCTCTGTCATACATAAGCCTCATTATATCTTTCCTCAAAACAGCCACCATACCTACCTATTAAGACATTTCCATAGCCTTCTCGAGATACATTGCCATGCAACATCCACCATCTCATGACTTGATCTTCATGTCATACATGCTTTTGCTTGATTGTAGAGCCGCATGATAGTTGGGCCTCGCCCATGTTAATGCTACATGACGCGCTAGTATCATTGCATATCCTGCTACACTGGCAAAGGTATACATTTGCATACATCATGATAGTTTTCATTTGTCTTTATGTTGAGTACTTCTTATAAAGTGTGATGATCTTCTTTTTATCATGTAAAACATAGAGTGTTGCCCTTAGGTGAGGGAAAGATCCCAAAGAGGTCAAAACAAAAGATCCCAAAGAGGACAAATGATAGATAAATAGAAAGAGACAAAGAGGCCACAAAAAAAAGAGAAAAAAAAGAGAAGGGGCAACAATACTATTCCATTTGAAAGATCCACACTCGTACTCCATTGCTATATTTGTACTACGTAGAGATTATCATTCATGCATAACTATGTGGGGACCCTTACACTATAGAACTTCGTTTGCATATTCCAATGATGAGCCTCCTCAAATGAGCTCTAGTTCTTCATGAGAAAACAAATTGGATGCACCCCCACTAGTTCCATTGGAGAGCTTACCTTAGCTCATATGTGCATCCGTTACATGGCAATCCCTACTCCTCACATCATATCTATCATTTGGCTTTCTATCGCCTTTGATTGTCCTCATTGAGGTGAGCCTTTCACACCTTTTTGTCTTCCTTCCCCATCATTAATCTATTTGCCATCCTAATTGCCAACATATCTTTCTTACGCTCATCCATTGCATGAGTGCTCAAAGTCGAAAGGGAGAGGATTATTTTGACTTGTGCCTAACTAGTGGTCTGGAGATGAGTAAAAATAAGATTCCGAAGGAGACCAAGTGTGAGGTTTAGTAGATTGAGTTATCAATTAAAAATGTTTTATGATCTCAACCCATCTCCCACTTCTTGCACGCAAACACCATTTGGAGACATTCGAGTCACGGACAACGAGAGCTCTTGCACCTTTATGTTCTTACTTTGCTAATTTCAATACTAGATATAGACTCTGGCTTGTTATTATCTTGACTTCAATTGCATATCTTACTTGCTTTACTTTGAAGTTCTTATATGTGTGTTAGCATGTCACCACATAAATTATTTGTGTTATCATTTATCTACTCGAGGACGAGCAGAAATTAACCTTGGGGGTGTTGATACGTCCCAAACGTATCTATAATTTTTGCTTGTTCCATAATCTTTTGGATGACATTGTTATATGTCTTGCTACACTTTTATATGTTTTTACACATATTTGGACTGACCTACTAACTCAGTGCACCCAGTGCCAGTTCGTGTCTGCTGATATCTTTTAGCAGGGGCTTTTATGCAATTTTCCAAAGCCTAAAAAATCCCGAGAAAAATATATAAAAAATCAGCGTACCGGAAGCTTCCGGATCACCGAAGATGGGCCATAGGGGGGCCAAGGGCCGTCCAAGCAACCTCCTGGTGTGGCCTACCCCCTGGGCGCACCCACAGACCTCCTGGGTGGGTCCCACCTCCTCTGGTGCCCTCCTTCGGCCTATGTTTACCTCTCCGAGAGGAAACCCTTTGATAATATCCAGAATCAGGAATTTCTCCATCGTTCCGCCGCCGTAGCACTTTCGGGATCGGGAGCATCAGGAGACCTCTTCCCGGCTCCCTACCAGACGGAGGATTAACCTCTGGGAGCTTCTCCACCACCATGGACGCTTCCCGAACCTGCTATGAGTAGTCCTCCTTAGACCATGGGTCCATGACCAGTAGCTATGTGATATCTTCTCTCCAATCTTCTGCTTCCATGATTAGCCCTTGTGAGCTGCCCTACATGATCAAGGCATCTATGTAATTCTCTTGCTATTGCTATGCTCGGTTTGTTGGGATCCGATGGATTATGAGATTATGTTCAGAATGTTATGAGTTATATATTTTATTATCCTTTTATATTATGTTCCTTGGTGATTCATGCATGTTCTCCTTTGCTATTTATTGCTTTGGCCGAGTAGTAGTTTGTAACTCCAATAGGGAGCGTTATGCATGATTGTGGGTTCATGCCCCTCGATGTCTAGCTTGAGTGACAGAAACATGAGACTAGGGGATGTGTTGTTGCCACCAGGGAGAAAACAACGGGGCTTGTAACCATGGTTGCAAGGATTGTTTACCTTATGCATAGTTCATTAATGGAGTTGTCCGTTTCTTTGAGTTTACACTTTGGGTGGGGCTCGCAACTTAAAACCGGTGAGATGTTCTGGATAGATATCTCAAGGTGGATGATTAGTAAGTA
The DNA here is from genome assembly GCF_904849725.1 of Hordeum vulgare subsp. vulgare. Taxonomy (NCBI): domain Eukaryota; kingdom Viridiplantae; phylum Streptophyta; class Magnoliopsida; order Poales; family Poaceae; genus Hordeum; species Hordeum vulgare. Next base: position 376,146,192 of record NC_058523.1, read on the forward strand.
TATGCTGATGAATAAACGGTCTACTTGTCTTGGCGTACTGCCCATTACTATTGAACCTCTAACTATCAAGTAGCATAATTAGCATTGCGGTGCGTTCATAATTCTGCCAATTGCCCAACTGTAATTTGTTTACCCAAGCATAGTTGTTTATCTTCTTTTGGGAGAGAGACATCACTAGTGAACATCATGTGACTCCGGTCCATATCACCACCATTGTTTACACCTCCATCATTTACCGTTTTCATTTACTTTTCCATTGCAATCACAATTACTATTCTCGCTTGTGTTTTGATCCTTTGCAAAGTACAAGGTTGGAGAGATTGACAACCTCTCTATACTCGTTGGTAGAAAAGTTATTTGTGTGTGTGCAGGTCCACGACTTCTGCTAGCACCAGGGTGGGAGACATGTACTTGTTGAGCCTAGGTGTCCTCCTGGTTCGATAAACTTACAGTTTCCATGTAAGGGCAAACTTGCTGTTGACTACATCTCAACCTTCCACTTGGGGTAACCAATGAGGAGCAAGAATTATATACATCATCTCGTCATCAAGCAAAGTTTCCTGGCGTCATTGCCGAGGACTCCAGTCTTCAAGATAGGGGAGTTGTACGCTATCTTTTACCTTTGCTTTTTAGTCTTGTTAGTTTTCTTTCTAGTTTTTGCGTTAGAGTCCTATACCAAAAACCACAAAAAATTAGTTACGTTAATTTGTTTAGTCAGTATGCCTAAATCCTTTGCCTCTTGTGTTGCATCCGAAGGAGAGATTCTCACGTTCAAACAAAGGGTTGGAGAAAGTTTGAAAGATATGCTTGGCATGGAATTGAAAATTATCAAGATAGAGCCACCAAGAAGCAATCCACCACTATTTTGCTTTGAAATTTTTACGTTGGTATTAGTTCTTGGCATAGGTTTGTTCTAGACACATCAATAGGAGGGAATTTCTTGGAAGCTCCCATTGGGGAGGCTCTTAACGTTATGGCAAACTACAAGGCCAGAGAGGTTGACAACCTCTCTGTACTCGTTGGGAGCAAAGTTATTTGTGTGTGTGTGCAGGTCCACGTCTTCTGCTAGCGCCAGGGTGGGAGACACCTTATTGTCCAACCTAGGAGTCCTCATGGTTCGATGACCTTACAGTTTCCGTGTAAGGGAAAACTTGCTGCTGACTACATCTCAACCTTCCACTTGGGGTAACCATCAAGGAGCGAGAAGTATATACATCATCTCGTTATTAGCCGATAAGCCTGAAATATGTATATACAAAAGTACTTGGAATAATGTGTGCGATGAATTTTTATAACTCGTGGCACCAAGGCAGCTGCTATAGGTAACTATTGATACAAGTTTTTTTCAAGCAACTTTTCCCAGCGACCTTCCATGGGTGACTTGACGTCCGCCCTCTTTTTGCCCGTGCTATATCTATTACACTTGCTGGAGGTGGAGGTACTATCCTTTACGGGAAGTTGTTGTTAGCATGTGGACCTTGAGTAGAGGGCCTTGAGAAGCACCTGATAAAACGGAGGAGCTTGACGCTTGGCGCTCTTCATGATGCCCTGCCTTTTGTCCATAGGGTGTGTTGGACCATATTTCGGTTGACCCGATCACATAATCCCTGGCGGGTTTCTCCCACGGCTGTCCATGGAATTTTAAGGATGAAATTGTGTTTATGAGGGAGATACCTTGAAGGTGTTTGGGTCATGCCGTGGGAGCCATATCCCTATGTACTCTGAGCCAAAGAAGTATCCGACTGGTCTAATTGAGCTTGGGCTCGCTTGCCTTCCCTCCGCGCCTTTATTGCCGGCCTGTGGCTTGAAGTTTCGCTATCGTGTTGGCACTCAGGTGCCGGTGCAGCCGTATGCTCCTCAATCCAGAGAGAACACTTTGTATTGCCGTTGACAGTAATGACTCCCTTGGGTTCGGTCATTTTGAGCTTCATGTACACGTAGTGGGGTACAACATTGAAGCGGGCGAAAGCTGTGCGACCGAGTAGGGCGTGGTATCCACTGCCGAAGGGGACGATGTCAAAGATGAAGTCCTTGCCGCGGAAGTTGTCCGGCGAACCAAACACAACCTCCAGTGTTATCGTACCCGAGCAGAGGGCTTCGACACCTGGGATCACTCCTTTGAAGGTAGTGCGGCTCGGTTTGATTCGTGATCTATGCCCATCTTTTTCATCGTATCCGAATAAATCAGATTAAGGCTACTTCCTCCGTCCATGGGGACTTGAGTGAGGTGGAAACCATCGATGATGGGGTCGAGGACCAGGGTGGCCGACCCTCCGTGATGGATACTGATCGGATGATCCCTGTAGTCGAAGGTGATCGGGCAAGCCGACCATGGATTGTATTTTGGTGCTACGAGCTCTACGGCGTATACCTCATGAAGGGCCCATTTCCTCTCCTTTTTAGGTATATGCCTGACATAAATCATATTTACGGTTTTGACTTCAGGAGGGAACTGCTTTTGGCCTCCATTGTTTGGGCCACGTGGCTCCTTGTGATCTTCACTTCGTGGGCCCCTCTTTTGCTCAGTGCCTAGCTTGCCAGCCTGTTTGAACATCGAGCAATTACGGTTGAATCTGACATGGCTTTTCCATGAATTTATCCCATGGAGTTGGTCCATCCCTGTTCCCTTTGAAGGGTTTCTTCCGCTGTCCAGGCCTTGTACTGCAGAAGCCAACATTTACTACTATGTCATCGGCATCACCATTAAAGTGGCGACGTTTATTCTTGTTTTTTCTTGGCTTGTCGTTTCCTTCTTGAACTTCATAGGTTCCAGGGTCGTCCGCATTATGGATGTGCCGAGATAGCCAATTATCTTCACCCGTGCAAAAGCGGGTCATGAGGGAGGTAAGGGCGGACATTGTTCTCGGCCTATCCTAGCCAAGCTATCTCGTGATCCATTCGTCCTGGACGTTGTGCCGAAAAGAAGCTATTGCTTCAGCATTCAGACATTCTATGATTTGATTCTTCTTGGTGAGGAACCGGTTCCAGAATTCTATGGATGATTCTCCCGCCTTTTGAACAACATTGCTTAGATAGGAGGAATACGGTGGCCGAACATACATCCCGTGAAAGTTAGATAGGAAATCCTCCTTGAGGTCTTCCCAGCTTCCAGTGGAATCTTCACGTAGGTTGTTTAGCCAATGTCGTGCTGGTCCTTTGAGTTTTAGCAGCAAGTTTTTATGGCGTGGAGATCGTCTCCTCTGGCCATATGAATGTGGAGAAGGAAATATTCTATCCACATATCGGGGTCTGTTGTCCCGCCATATTGTTCAATATTTACGGGTTTAAACCCTTCTGGGAACTGGTGTTGGATGATCTCATCTATGAAACACAATGGGTGAGCGGTGCCTCTGATCCGAGCTATGCTGTGCCGAAGATCGGCTCCAGGTTGAGCCCGATAGGTTTCTCGGCCTCTTCTCTTGTAAGACGCTCGAGGTGGTTCGTCATTCCATCGAGTGGGAGAGTACCTCCTGGATCCGTAGATGGACCTGTTGCGACCTGATTTAACATATCGTGGGTCGGGTTTGTCCCAGGGTGCATATGCTCTATGCCTTTTCTGCGGGGAGGTTGGGATTAGTACCCGTTCTCTCCGGTCGTTCTGTCGCACCCTCGAGGTGGGCGGTCAGGCTGGTCATGTTCAGTGCATTGGGGGACTCTTCTTTTGGGGCCTCTTCATCAAACTGTGGGAGTAGTCATCGGCGTGGATATGTTTTCTTCTAGTCCGGCCACTCTCTGTCGTATCCTTCTTCGGTCGTTAGGATTTTGGTCCACCTATTATTGATGGTGTCCTCTTCGTTCTGAATCTGTCGTTGCTTTGCTTTTAATCTTTGGGTGGTGGCTATAAGCCACTGCAGAAATTGCTCTAAGCCTTCATAATCTTCGGGAAATTGCTTTTTTCGCTTGAAGGCCGTCTAGGTCATTGATAGGAGGGAGGTAATCGTCGTCGTCATCCGAATTGTTGCGGTCGTCGGGTCGGCATTGGTCGGTTCCTCTAGTTGGTGCTTGGGAGCTTCAGGGTTGTCGTGCCCATGTGGGGTCACGTTCTCCCCTGTGGTTTGTGCGGAGCCCATTCCCTTCTTTGCCTTGGTGCACTTATGCGGCTTTCGGCGTTCTGAGGGCTATTCTGCGGGCTTATCACCATTTTGCTTGCGTGTGATGTCATATGTGTCGTGAGGCGTGTCTACCATGTAAACATCGTAGGTAGATGTTGCAGTCCACTGCCCGGTGTTTATGAGGGTGGGGTAGTAGGCCTCATCATCCATATCCTCGAGCTCTTCAGAGGCGTAGTCCAACACGTCGATTAGATCTTCGATGGTGGCGATCAAGTGTGTGGTGGGAGGGTCATAAAGGTCCACATAATCCACCTCGATGCCGATCTTCGAACAGGTCAGACTTTGGGTAAGTGAGAGTTGAAGCGACTGGATCTGATCAAGTGTCTCGTTTAACATCGAGAGGCTAATCGGACCAATTCTGTCAAGGTTTTTGGAGCTAACCTCCGTGACTTTCCTAGGGGAAGACATTTCGGCAATGGTCGTTTCTTGTTGTCCGGACTCTATGGTTGGTTCCGAGCTCAAGGACACCTTTCCAACGAGGATGGGACCGAGACCGTGGCCGGACAAGGCACCCAGACTCAAGGCTTCAGGATTTTGAGTTTCATCGACCGAGATCATGACGTTGGCAATGAACATATTGCCTCGCGAGTCGGTGGAGAATTCAAAGTCTCTAAACCTTATTTGTTAATCGGGGACGAAACCCCCGATCTGGCTAGGATGGCCGGTTAAGTCCACGTGCGGCATGATGCTGCTGAGCACAGGGACCTGTTCGGGGGCGAAGATGCTCCCGTCGCAGCCTCGACCATTGATGATCAAGCGACCATCAATCCTTTCAGTGATCCAACGGCGGAGCTCTCAGTGAAAGCACAAATGTCGGCGTCAAAACTGGCATATTTTGGCCAGGGCGTACGAAACTATGGAGCTTAGATCGATGGGTTGCAAGACAGAGGGAGAGATGATGTTTACCCAGGTTCGGGCCCTCTTGAGGAGGTAAAACCCTACGTCCTTCTTGATTATATTTATGGGGAATGATGATTACTGAGTTGATATACCTCGATATCGTACGAGCTAAACACTAGATGAGATAACCTGCATCTACTCATAAGAACCTTTGGTTTATATAGATACCACGGCTCCTAGGGTTACATGTTACCGACTTTAATTCGGGGTAGATGGGCCAAACTAGTCCTAATCCCTTGGAGTGCATGCCTAGTCTTCAGAGCTTTCCATCTTGATTACACAGTTGTTAGATAAGCCGGTCTTTGTTGATGCAGCCCATATGATCGGCCCATAAGGAACAACCCGACCGCTTGAGGACCCCTTAATCCGGAACTCCCTCAACCGTCCACTATTGTCGGACCACGAGTGACCGGCCATGTCAAAACATGCTCAAAAATTGATCAGTGTTTTTTGCCACTATCGACTCTTCAGTGCGGTGCAAAGTGTCATGTTTTGCACAATAATGGTTTTTCGAGAGCTATGACGCAAAAGTGTTGGTTCTATGCATTTTACTTCTCTTGAATATATTTTGACAAGTTTTGGGAACTTCACCAACTTTCAACAACCAAAACTTGATAGGAACGGTTGATAAATTCACCAAGTTCTAAAAACTTAAACTTAGACATTAAATCCTAACACCTAAGCCCTAGGTCTGAGTCCCTAAACCTCAAATCCAAAAAAAATGAATCGGGTTGTAAGTTCGTAAAAACTTAACATTACCACTAGCAAGTTTCAATATTTGAAACTTAGTAAAGTTTTGAAAGTTGTCAAAATGCATTGAAGAGCGATACGAAAGTTCTTGTTACAACGCACACAAATATGCAAATGAAACTTCAGGTGAACATTTGGTTTATAAGATAGAGTTAATTCCTTTTTACCCCTAAAGACACCGAATTGACAGAAATTACCTTTTTGAGAAAACTTATTGCAAAAAAGGAATTGCTAGGAGGGGCGAACGTATTACAATGAGGCAAAAAAGGAATTACCAGTATTCTTTCTCTTATTGTTTCTTGCCTTATGTTTCTAATTATGTTTTTTTGCAAAATTATATATTTCTCACAAAATCCACTCCTTTCTTCTAAATATTTTATGTTTTATATGAGTGTCATTTTTACCCAATCCATCCGAAGATCTCGCACGAGGGGGATGCAATGTGCTTCTCAACCTTCCCGTTTGTGTTTTTCTTTATTTTGCACTAGTTCATTTTTCCTTAGCAACAAAACAAAGCCTTAATGAAATTTATGTAACATATAACCTTTGTTTGTCAAACAATATATTCCACTTATTATGTTTTTACAGTTGGCTCAATGTAGTTTTGGACACAGAGCTATTGGTCCTTCTTTATGATTCTTTAGATTGTTGAAATTTGTAGAAAACATCTTGTGTTTGATTCAATAGTTCTCTCTTGGCCCAAATATTTCTGGCTCTTAATGTTTAGTTTGGTCGCAAATTTATCCATTCACAGATTTGTTGGTTAACAACAAGTATAGGCGGGAGTTATAGCGCAAATTCCGCTTCGAAGCTCTTATTTTGGAAGGAGAGGGGGTCACTCTAAATAATTATCTTTGGAGCCTATAGTACAAGGAGATTAAAACACCCTGAGGATCTAGCACCGTATTAAGTATGTAAGTGTTACTCGATCTAATCCCCTTTCCTACTCCCAAGTTCAATAGGTGACTGATCAAATGCTTCAATGGTAAGATACCCAATGCATGATTATACAATCTTTACTATTTTTATGGGAAGTTGGTACATATGCTTCCTCACCGCCAGGGTTTCCTCCCTCCTGCAGTCGTTAACACAACACGGCCACCTCTCCCAACAGCTTTTCCAAACCCCACCTCCCTCTGGGTTTTTAACATAATCTAATCGACCAATATTTAGTACGGTTTTTTTGTCCTAAGATTTCCTTCTCAGTGATTGTTTTTCCCCTTAGCCTTCACACATGATACCCTCCTTGTTTTCTCCCATCCTGAAGATCTCTCAGCTCAATCGAGAAAAGAAACCTAGACCTAAATCTAACTCACAACTTTAGGCAGCGTGCAATGAGTGTGGTAGTCAAAAAGGTTAGCCTACCATTGCCTTCTCTTTCCCTAGGCTCTCCCATATCTCGCCATCCGTCTCTATGTCGTAGCACCCCCCACACCGACCACTATCCACCGACCATGTGGCCCATGCCTTGGGCGCACTACACGGGTCCTTGAGCTACAATTTGGAATTGTTAGTATTTTATCCATTTCGAGGTAAGAAAAATTATCCCATGTTGATTGGTATATCATATCAAGAAGAATTCTTGAGTCTCCGCATCTATATACACTCCAATTCCATATTTTGTATTTTGTGAATTGGTAAAACGTGGCCAGGTAGGGGAAAGGAGGGAATAAAACGCGACCAAATTAGTGGCCTTTGGGGAACACTTTAAGCATCACATTATTGCTTATGATGATAATTTGAAACATAAGCTTGTGCCTATAATATATTTAAATTGTGGAGGGTGGAGTTGTTATACAATTACGAGAGTGCTATGGTTTACAAGGTTTAAGGGACTCAAACTATTTGGGTTCAAAAATTGTACCATTGAGTTGTTAATTCACAATGTCTTGTGTCTAGATCTGTATGAGAATATTTGTGTTTGTAACCTTTGTTGAAACTTAATTTTATTTACTTTTTCTTTCCTTTTGCCAATTATCCTTTCGAGAGGAGAATTACTATAATTTTTGTATAGATCTGCTGCCTCTTGAGCTTGCGTTGGTTTTTCCCTTGAAGAGGAAAGGGTGATGCAGCACAGTAGCAGTATGTATTTCCCTCAGTTTGAGAACCAATGTATCAATCCAGTAGGAGAATCACGTCAAGTCCAGAGTACCTGCGCAAACATAAACAAGCTTGCACCCAACGCTATAAAGGGGTTGTCAATCCCTTCAATATTGATTGCAAAGTGAGATCTAAAGGCGGAAAGTGCAATGAAGTAAAATTTTAAGGCTGAAAATATGATGTGAAGTAGACCCGGGGCCATAGTGTTCACTAGAGGCTTCTCTCAAAATAGAAAATATCACGGTGGGTGAACAAAGTACTGTCGAGCAATTGATAGAACCGCGCAAATTCATGATGATATCTAAGGCAATGATCATACATATAGTCATCACGTCTGAGACAAGTAGACCGATACTTTCTGCATCTACTACTATTACTCCACACATCGACTGCTATCCAGCATGCATCTAGTGTATTGAGTTCATGACGAACAGAGTAACGCCTTGAGCAAGATGACATTATGTAGAGGGATAAACTCAAACCAATGATGAAAACCCCATCTTTTTACCCTTGATGGCAACAGCATGATGCGTGCCTCGCTACCCCTTCTGTCACTGGGTGAGGTCACCACACAGTATGAACCCAAAACCAAGCACTTGTCCCATTGCAAGAATCATAGATCAAGTTGGCCAAACAAAACCCACAACTCGAAGAGAATTACAAGGATATGAAATCATGCATATAAGAGATCAGAAGAAACTCAAATTAGATTCATAGATAATCTGATCATAAATCCACAATTCATCGGATCTCGACAAACACACCGCAAAGAAGATTACATCGGATAGATATCCATGAAGATCATGGAGAACTTTGTATTGAAGATCCAAGAGAGAGAATAATCCATCTAGCTAGTAGCTATGGACCCGAAGGTCTATGGTGAACTACTGACGCATCATCGGAGAGGTCATGATGTTGATGAAGAAGCCCTCCGTATCCGAATCCCCCCTCCGGAAGGGCACGAGAACCTGCCCCAGATGGGATCTTGCGGAGACAAAAGCTTGCGGCGGCGGAAAAGTATTTTCGTGGATCTCTCGCGCAGTTTTGGATTTTTCCTGAATTTATAGGCGGAAGAGGTAGGGCAGACAAGCCACAGGGGGGCCACAAGCTTGCTAGGCACGAACCCCCCTTGACCACGCCTAGGGGGCTTGTGGGGTCCCCTGCTGGTCCCTACCTTGGTTCTCAAGTCTCGTGCGTATCTTCTGTTCCGGAAAAAATCTTTTCGGAAGTTTTATTCTGTTTGGACACCGTTTAAAATCCTCGTGTGACAAGGGTCAAAAACACGGAAAAAACAGGACTGGCACTTGGCACTGAGTTAATAAGTTAGTCCCAAAAAGATATAAAAGGCATACAAAACATCCAAAGTTTGACAAGATAATAGCATGGAACCATCAAAAAATATAGATACGTTGGAGACGTATCAAGCATCTCCAAGCTTAACTCCTGCTCGTCCTCGAGTAGGGAAGTGATAAAGACAGAATTTTTGATGTGGAATGCTACCTAGCATAGTTGTCCTTTGTAACTTCTTTCATGTGACATGAATGTTCAGATCCGTACGATTCAAAACAATAGTTTGCTATTGACATGAAAACAATAATACTTCAAGCAAACTAGCAAGGTAATCAGGAAATTTCGAAATAACAAGGCCAAAGAAAGTTATCCCTGCAAAATCATATAGTCTGGCTATGCTCCATCATCCCCACACAACTAATTTAAATCGTGCACAACCCCGGTATTGGCCAAGTAATTGTTTTCGCACTCTTACTTTCTCAAACCTTTTTCAACTCTCACGCAATACATGAGCGTGAGCCATGGATATAGCACTATTGTGGAATAGAGTGTGGTGGTGGTTGTGAGACAAAAAAAAGGAGATGGTCACATTGACTTGGCGTATCAAAGGGCTATGGAGATGCCCATTAATAGATATCAATGTGAATGACTAGGGATTGCCATACAAAGGATGCACTAGAGCTATAAGTATGTGAAAGCTCAAAAGGAGAACTAGTGGGTGTGCATCCAACTTGCTTGCTCACAAAGACCTAGGGCAATTTTGAGGAAGCCCATCATCGGAATATACAAGCCAAGTTATATAGTGAAGATTCCCACTAGTATATGGTGGTGACAAAACAAGAGGCTCTCAATCATGAAGAACATGGTTCTATTATGAAGCACAAGTGTGGAAAAAGATAGTAGCATTATCCCTTCTCTCTTTTTCTCTTTTTTTTATTTGGGCTCTTTGGCCTCTCTTTTTTCTCTTTTTTTATGTTGGCAACTTTGGCCTCTCTTTTTTTATTTCCTCATATGGGACAATGCTCTGATAATGACGATAATCACACTTTTATTTACTCACAGCTCAAAGCTTAGAACGATGATGACTCTATAGGAAATGCCTCCGGCAGTGTACCGGGATGTGCAACGATCTAGCTTGGCGTATGACGTTGAAACATCTCGCTAGCTATCTTACGATCATGCAATGGAAATATGAGAGTGAGGGCACAAGTCATGAGACGGAACGGTGGGAGTTGCATGGCAATATATCTCGGAATGGCTATGAAGATGCCATAGTAGGTAGGTATGGTGGCTGTTTTGAGGAAGGCATATGGTGGGTTTGTGCACCGGAGAAAATTGCGCGGTACTAGAGAGGCTAGTAATGATGGAAGGTGAAAGTGAATCTATGCCATGGACTCACAATTGTCATGAAGAACTCACATACTTGTTGCGAAAGTTTTTATTAGTAATCGAAACAAAGTGCTAAACGCATACTCCTAGGGGAAGGGTTGGTAGGTTTTAAGCATCGCGCGATCCCGACCGCAACACAAAGGATGACAATCAATAGATCAATTATGCTCCGACTTCCTAACATAGCGGTTCACCATACGTGCATGTTACGGGAATCACTAACTTCAACACAAGTATTTTTAGATTCATAACACCCTACTAACGTAACTCTTAATATTACCAAATCCACGTCTCAAAACTAATTGAGAGGAATCAAACTTCTCTTCTACTCAATGCACATGAAGATGGAGGTTTTATTTATCCTCTTTGGGTACCTATCACCTTTGGGACTACTTTCATAGCACAAGCCAACTACCAAGTCACGCACCGCTATGCTCTAAAAGATCTAAGTGAAGCACATAGAGCAAAATGGTCTAGCTCAAAAGATATAAGTGAAGCACAATGAGCATTCTAGAAAAATCATGATGAGTGCATATCTCTCTCAAAAGGTGTGCAGCAAGGATTATTGTGACACAGCAAAAATAAAAGACTCCTACGACACAAGACGCTCCAAGCAAAACACATATCATGTGGTGAATAAAAATATAGCTCCAAGTAATGTTACCGATGGATTGAAGACGAAAGAGGGGATGCCTTCTCGGGGCATCCCCAAGCTTAGGCTTTTTGGTGTCCTTGAATTTGTCTTGGGATGCCTTGGGAATCCCCAAGCTTGAGCTCTTTCCACTCTTTATCCATTTGTCCAAGAGAACATCACCCAAAACTTGAAAACTTCACAACACAAAACATAAACAGAAACTCGTGATATCATTAGCCAAGAAAACAAACTACCACCTCTTTAGGTATTGTAGCAATCTTGATTTCTATTGATATTGGTGTTAGATTACTATATTCTAACTTTTCCATGGCTAGTACCCCCCGATACTATCCATAGTTTCATCAAAACAAGCAACCAACTCAACAAAAACATAATTTGTCAAAAACAAACTAGTCTGTAGAAATCTGTGTACTTCGTATACTTATGGTACCCAAAAAATTCTGAAAACTTACGACAGCCTGGGAAAAAGGCATATTAACCTGCAACAAAAAGAATCAACTCAAAAGCTATTTCTGAATAAAAATTAAAAATAATTTCGTGAGCTAAATGTTTCTATCTTTCTCCAACACGATCAAACAACCATCACCAAGACTAGTCATAAAGGTTTTGCTTGGCTCAAACACAAAAAGAAACACAGAAGACACAATCATAACAAAATTATGATGGTGTGGATGCAACAAAACAGAAAGAAAAATATAAATTCATTGGGTTGCCTCCCAACAAGCGCTATTGTTCAACGCCCTTAGCTAGGCATAAGGTGATGGAATCACGTATCGTCGTCTTTGGTGCTCAAACCATAAGTAGCCCTCATCATGGATTCATAAGGCAATCTTATTTTCTTTCTAGGAAAATGCTCCATGCCCTTCTTTAAAGGAAATTGAAATCTAATATTCCCTTCCTTCATATCTATGATAGCACCGATAGTCCTTAGGAAAGGTCTACCAAGAATGATAGGGCGTGTAGGATTGCAATCATTGTCAAGCACAATGAAATCCATGGGTACATAGTTCCTATTTGCAATAATAAGAACATCATTGATCCTTCCCATGGGTTTCTTGACAGTAGAATCCGCAAGATGCAAATTAAGAGAACACTCCTCAATCTCATTAAAACCCAAAACATCACATAAAGACTTTGGAATCGCGGAAACACTAGCACCCAAATCACACAAAGCATTGTATTCATAGGTTTTGGTTTTCATTTTGATACTAGGTTCCCACTCATCATGAATCTTTCTAGGAATAGAAACTTCCAACTCAAGTTTCTCTTCAAGAGATTTTATCATAGCTTCGATGATATGATTGGTAAAGGCCTTGTTTTGGCTATAAGTGTGTGGAGAGTTTAGCATGGATTGCATCAAGGAAATGCATTCAATCAAGGAGCAACTATCATAATTGAATTCCTTGAAATCCAAAGTGGTAGTTTCACTACTACTGAAAGTTTTGATATCTTCTACTCCACTTTCAATGCTTTTAACATCAAGATAGATGGACCCCGAATCATTGGGGCGTTTTTCAACCAAAGTGGATTCATATCCAGCCCCATCACCATTAGGTTTGACACAAGAAAACAAAGATTCAATGGGAGTCACACCAAGCACTTTAAGATCTTCGTGATTCTTATCATGAGAACAAGCCTTTTTAAGCCATTCATGCCTAGCACGAATTTGGGCGGTTCTTTCTTTGCTCTCACTCATGGAAACACGCATAGCTTTAAAAGTTTCATCCATATTGATCTTGGGAGGAGCACATCTAACTTTCAAAGCATCAATATCACTAGACATTCTATCAATGCTCCTAGCCAAATCGTCAATTTTGAGTAGTTTTTCCTCTATGGACGCATTGAAAATCTTTTGCGAGTTGATAAACTCTTTGATATTACTCTCTAGACAGAGGGTAATCTATTGTAATTTCCATGAGTATTGTTGTAGGAGTTGCCAAAGTTATTAGAGGGGTTACTAGGAAAAGGCCTAGGAACATAGTTTCCTCTAAAAGCATTGTTGTTGCCAAAATTATTCCTACCAACAAAATTAACGTCCAAGCTAGCATTGCTACTCTCAATCAAGGAAGACAAGGGAATATCATTAGGATCTAACGGAGCACTTCTACTAGCAACCAAATTCATTAACTCATCCATCTTACCACTTAACGAGTTAATTTCTTCTATAGCATGTACCTTATTACTAGTAGGTGACGTTTCAGTGTGCCACTGAGACTAATTCGTCATGATATTGTCTAGGAGTTTTGTGGCTTCTCCTAACGTGATTTCCATGAATGTTCCACCTGAGGCGGAGTCCAAGATATTTCTAGAAGCGAAATTCAAGCCAGCATAGAAGATTTGTATAATCATCCAAAGACTCAAGCCATGAGCGGGACAATTTCTAATCATCAATTTCATTCTCTCCCAAGATTGTGCAACATGTTCATGATCAAGTTGCTTAAAATTCATGATATCATTACGGAGAGAGATAATCTTAGCCGGCGGAAAATACTTGGATATATAAGCATCTTTGCACTTGTTCCAAGAATCAATACTATTTTTGGGCAAAGATGAAAACCAAGTTTTTGCTCGATCTCGCAACCAGAACGGGAAAAGCTTCAATTTAATCACATCATTATCCACATCTTTGTTCTTTTGCATATCGCAAAGCTCAATGAAGGTATTAAGATGGGATGCGGCATCTTCACTAGGAAGGCCGGATAATTGCTCTTTCATAACAAGATTCAGCAAAGCAACATTGATTTCGTATGATTCCGCACTAGTGGCGGGAACAATCGGAGTACTAACAAAATCATTATTATTAGTATTCGAGAAGTCACAAAGTTTGGTGTTTTCAGTCATGGTGACTTCAGCAAGCAAACAAGCACACAAGCGAACAGAAAGCAAGCGAGAGAAAAGGGCGAACGAAAAAGGCAAATATTTTTGTAAATTTTTGTTTTTCAGAAGTGTGGGAGAGGAAAACGAGAGGCAAAAAAGGTAAATGCAAGAGATGAGTTTGCGGCACTTACTTGGATGAGTTCTTGACTTGATCCTCCCTGGCAACGGCGCCAGAAATCCTTATGCTGCCTCTTGAGCTTGCGTTGGCTTTTCCCTTGAAGAGGAAAGTGTGATGCAGCACAGGAGAATTAAGTATTTCCCTCAGTTTGAGAACCAAGGTATCAATCTAGTAGGAGAATCGCGTCAAGTCCAGAGTACCTGCGCAAACACAAACGAGCTTGCACCCAACGCTATAAAGGGGTTGTCAATCCCTTCAAGATTGATTGCAAAGTGAGATCTGAAGGCGGAAAGTGAAACGAAGTAAAAGTGTAAGGCGGAAAATATGATGAGAAGTAGACCCGGGGGCCATAGTGTTCACTAGAGGCTTCTCTCAAAATAGCAAATATCACGGTGGGTGAACAAATTATTGTTGAGCAATTGATAGAACCGTGCAAAGTCATGACGATATCTAAGGCAATGATCATACATATAGGCATCACGTCCGAGACAAGTAGGCCGATACTTTCTGCATCTACTACTATTACTCCACACAACGACCGCTATCCAGCATGCATCTAGTGTATTGAGTTCATGACGAACAGAGTAACGCCTTAAGCAAGATGATATGATGTAGAGGGATAAACTCAAAACAATGATGAAAACCCCATCTTTTTACCCTTGATGGCAACAACATGATGCGTGCCTCGCTACCCCTTCTGTCACCTGGTGAGGTCACCGCACGGTATGAACCCAAAACCAAGCACTTCTCCCATTGCAAGAATCATAGATCAAGTTCGCCAAACAAAACCCACAACTCGAAGAGAATTACAAGGATATGAAATCATGCATATAAGAGATCAGAAGAAACTCAAATAAGATTCATAGATAATCTGATCATAAATCGACAATTCATCAGATCTCGACAAACACACCGCAAATAATATTACATCGGATAGATCTCCATGAAGATCATGGAGAACTTTGTATTCAAGATCCAGGGAGAGAAGAAGCCATCTAGCTACTAGCTATGGACCCGAAGGTCTATGGTGAACTACTCACACATCATCGGAGAGGTCATGATGTTGATGAAGAAGCCCTCCGTATCCGAATCCCCCCTCCAGCAGCGCACCAGAACGTGCCCCGGATGGGATCTTGCGGAGACAGAAGCTTGCGGCGGCGGAAAAGTATTTTCGTGGATCTCTCGCGCAGTTTTGGATTTTTCCTGAATTTATAGGTGGAAGAGGTAGGGCAGACGAGCCACAGGGGGCCCCCAAGCCTGCTAGGCGCGGGCCCCCTGGCCGCGCCTAGGGGGCTTGTGGGGTCCCCTGGTGGCCCCTGCCTTGGTTCTCAAGTTTCGTGCATATCTTCTGTTCCTGAAAAAATCTTTTCAGAAGTTTTATTCCGTTTGGACACCGTTTAAAATCCTCCTCTGAAAAGGGTCAAATACACGGAAAAAACAGGAACTCGCACTTGGCACTGAGTTAATAAGTTAGTCCCAAAAAAGATATAAAAGGCATACAAAACATCCAAAGTTTGACAAGATAATAGCACGGAACCATAAAAAATTATAGATACGTTGGAGACGTATCAAGCTCGTGTAAAGAATTAGATCAATATGTGACATATTTTTTTCGGGAAGGTCAACACAAAGGTTGCATGACAAAACATTTTTTTATTATTGTAATAGAGACCCATTCCTATTCTTTACGGATATATATACATGGACAACAGTACTACTTGTGATATGTGAAGATTGATATAAGATGAGATGTATAACTTCAATCCATGTGTAATAGATTAACTTAGTAGCGAATCAAAGTGATATGGATTATTTGGGACATCTATTAATGGTAGGTTATTGTGACATTAGAAGCTTACATACAAGGTCCTCCTTCTAACCTTCTAATATTTAGGTAAACACTAGCTCCAACTTTTGTTATATGGTAACAGTATAACTTCTAGAAGAAAGAATGCTTGAATCCTCTACAACGGCTCATGCCGAGATTGGGCTGATTTGCTGCTAATAATGATATGAGTTTGGATTTGTATATGTAGTATGATTTTCCATGTATACAAATGCAATTAGATTTAAGCCAATGTGGAATGCCAATCCTTTATTTATACTAACAAATTATATAGGTTCGTTCCTGTGTAGAATACGAATGTTTTCCTTACAAAATCTTCTACCTCGAGTGGTTTATGTTGACATCCTTGTGAATATTGGCATGATCCTAACATGAACCATCTCACGATGCTATATCCAGTAGTACTTTATTTTGTTAAATTCTTATTAGGAAAACAGTAGGTCAAAATCCTACTGCCAAATTATTATTAGAAGAAAAAAATCAAGGATTACATGATGCAATTTATATGGGCCTATATAAAGTTAGAGATCCATGCCTTCAACTCTTTGTATTTATTTGTTCTAGCTTAATGAATACCTAGAGCATTAGTCCCCTAAATGTTTCTACATTTTCCTAGGCTAGGTAGTACTCCATCGAAAATACAATTGTTTTGGCAGATTGGTTTCAGGCTACACCGTTGACAAAAGTGGTGCGCTTTGATTGGGAAGGTGTGTCATTTCAAACTAGGGGGCTACATAGGGGAATGGGGATTACGAGTTGGTAGTGAGCTCAAATTGGGGAGCCAAAGAAGGGGGAGGGGATAATTGTGCATGAGGTTTCCAAAGGTATATGTTTGATACAATTGATATTGAACCACTAAGGTATTTATGGCCGTGCTTGCCACAAACGAGCATCGAGCTAGTGTTCCATTAAGGTGAAATATTCAAAGAGTGGGAGGTGACATTCACATCGGTTGTGAGGTGCATGTGGTTTCTTCATAAACCTCAAGATCCATCCACTCGGTCTTGGAGGTTCTCATGGGGGCAGAGTTTGCATGTGTACATTCATAGGGATGAATATATGTGTGTGTACCTGAATGTTTGTACCGTGTTTGTAAGAAAATATGGCATGCCACAGTTGTACAAGGACCACATGTGTAGTTGAGTTATCGGTGCTCTATATTAAGTCCGCCTAAGTTGGAAATGAAGTTAGCCGTACCAAGTTAGAACTGGAGATAGACTCAAATGGTGGATCGATTTGATCATTTCAAAAATATTGTGAGATAAATTCATCTTGATAGTGTTGGTTAACGTTGCATGGGAAACAAAAAAATTCCTGCGCACACGAAGACCTATCTTGATGATATTCATCTACGAGAGGGAGATAGGATCCACATACCCTTGTAGATCGCTAAGCGGGAAGCGTTAAGAAACGTGGTTGATGTAGTAGTACAACTTCGTGATTCAAATCACCGTCGTCCCACGATCCGTCCCATGATCCGTCCCGATCTAGCACCGAAGGGACAGCGACGGCACCTTCACATTCAGCACACGTACAACTCGATGACGATCTCCGCCTTCTTGTTCCAGCAAGAGAGACGGGGAAGCAGATGAGTTCTCCAGAAGCGTGACGGCGTGCCGGTGATGGTGATGATCTATTCCTGCAGGGCTCCGCCCGAGATCCGCAGAAATACGATCTAGAGGAAGAACTACGAGGTATAGGTTTAAGTTGCACGTGGAAAAGTTATGTCTCAAAAACCCTAAAACCTCTAGTATATATAAGAGGAGGGGAGGAGCAAGCCTTGGGGCTCAAGGGAGCCCCTAGGGCGCCGGCCGAAGTGGAGAGGAGGACTCCAACTCCAATTCGGTTTGGGGAAGGAGGAGTCCTCCTCTCCCTTCCCACCTCCCTCCTTTTTTCCTTTTCTTTTGGTTTTCTTCTTCTAGCTCCATAGCCCACTTGGGCTGGCCTCACCAGCCCACAAAGGGCTGGTGCGCCACCCTAGGACTATTGGGCTCACTCCCGGGTGGGTGGGCCCCTCCCGTGAAAACCCGGAACCCATTCGCCACTCCCGGTACACTGCCGGTAATGCCTGAAATATTTTCGGTGACCAAATGAAACTATCCTATATATCAATCTTCGTCTACGGACCATTCCGGAAACCCTCGTGATGTCCGTGATCTCATCCGGGACTTCGAACAACCTTTGGTCACCAACACCTATAACTCAACTATACCGAAACGTCATCGAACCTTAAGTGTGCAGACCCTGCGGGTTCGAGCACTATGCAGACAAGACCTGAGACACTCCCCAGCAAATATCCAATAGCAGGACCTAGATGTCCATATTGGATCCTACATATTCTAAGAATATATTATCGATTGAACCTCTGTGCCAAGGATTCATATAATCCTATATAACATTCCCTTTGTCCTTCGGTATGTTACTTGCCCGAGATTTGATCGTCGGTATCTATATACCTATTTCAATCTCGTTACCGGCAAGTCTCTTTACTCATTTTGTAATACAAGATCCCGTGACTAACACTTGAGTCACATTGCTTCCAAGGCTTATATGTGATGTTGTATTACCGAGTGGGCCCCGAGATACCTCTCTGTCACACGGAGTGAAATATTCCAGTCTTGATCCATGCTAACTCAACGAACACATTTGGAGATACCTGTAGAGCACCTTTATAGTCACCCAGTAACGTTGTGACGTTTATACACACAAGGTATTCCTCCGGTGTCAGTGAGTTACATGATCTCATGGTCATAGGAATGAATACTTGACACGCAGAAAATAATAGCAACAAAATGACACGATCACATGCTACGTTCATAGTTTGGGTCTTGTCCATCACATCATTCTCCTAATGATGTGATCCATTCATCAATTAACAACACTTGCATATGGTCAGAAAACCTTAACCATCCTTTATCAACTAGCTAGTCAACTAGAGGCTTACTAGGGACATTGTTTTCTCTATATATCCACACATGTATCTATGCTTTCATTCAATACAGTTATAGCATGGATAATAAACGATTATCTTCAAACAGAAAATATAATAATAACTATTTTATCATTACCTCTAGGGCATATTTCCAACAGTCTCCCACTTGCACTAGAGTCAATAATATAGTCTCACATTGCTATGCGATTTACATTGGAATGAATCTAACACCCATACAGTTCTGGTGTTGATCATGCTTTGCTCGTGGAAGAGGTTTAGTCAGCGGATCTACAATATTCCGATCCGTGTGCACTTTGCAAATATTTACGTCCTCTCCTTCGACGTAGTCGCAGATGAGGTTGAAGCGTCGTTTGATGTGTCTGGTCTTCTTGTAAAACCTTGGTTCCTTTGCTAAAGCAATGGCACCAGTGTTGTCACAGAACAGAGTTATTGGATTTAGTGCGCTTGGGACAACTCCAAGATCCGTCGTGAATTGCTTCATCCAGACACCCTCCTTAGTTGCCTCCGATGCAGCCATGTACTCCGCTTCACATGTAGAATCTGCTAAGACGCTTTGCTTGGAACTACACCAACTTACTGCACCCCCATTAAGAATAAATACATAACTGGATTGAGACTTAGAGTCATCCGGATCAGTGTCAAAGCTTGCATCGACGTAACCCTTTACGACGAGCTCTTCGTTACCTCCATAAACAAGAAACATTTCCTTACTCCTTTTCAGGTACTTCAGAATATTCTTGACCGCCGTCCAGTGATCCACTCATGGATTACTTTGAAACCTGCCTGCCATACTTATGGCCAGGCTGACGTCCGATCTAGTGCACAACATTGCATACATGATAGAACCTATGGCTGAAGCATAGGGAACGGTACTCATCTTTTCTCTATCTTCCGCAGTTGCTGGGCACTGAGTCTTACTCAACTTTATACCTTGTAATACTGGCAAGAACCCTTTCTTGGACAGCTCCATTTTGAACTTCTAAAAAACTTTATCAAGGTATGTGCTTTGTGAAAGTCCTATTAGGCGCCTCGATCTATCCCTATAGATCTTACTGCCTAATATGTAAGCAGCTTCTCCTAGGTCTTTCATTGAAGAACATTTGTTCAAGTAATCTTGTGTGCTCTCTAAAAACTCCACATTGTTTCCAATCAGAAATATGGCATCCACATATAATATTAGAAACGCTATAGAGCTCCTACTCACTTTCTTGTAAAGACAAGATTCTCCAACAACTTGTATAAACCCAAATGCTTTTATCACCTCATCAAAGCGCTTATTCCAACTCCGAGATGCTTGCACCAGTCCATAAATGGATCGTTGGAGCTTGCATACTTTGTTAGCATTCTTTGGATCGACAAAACCTTCGGGTTGCATCATATACAACTCTTCCTTAAGAAAACCGTTAAGGAACACCGTTTTGACATCCATCTACCAGATTTCATAATCGAAAAATGCAGCTATTGCTAACATGATTCAGACGGATTTAAGCATCGCTACCGGTGAGAACATCTCATCGTAGTCAACTCCTTGAACTTGTGAAAAACCCTTTGCCACAAGTCGAGCTTTATAAACGGTCACATTACCGTCCACGCCCGTCTTCTTCTTAAAGATCCATTTGTTCTGAATAGCCTTGCGACCTTCACGTAATACTTCCAAAATCCACATTTTGTTTTCATACATAGATCCTATCTCGGACTTCATAGCCTCGAGCCATTTGTTGGAATCCTGGCCCACCATTGCTTCTTCATAATTCACAGGTTCATTGTTGTCTAACAACATTATAGATAAGGCAAGATTACCATACCACTCAGGAGCAATATGTGATCTTGTCGACCTGCGAGTTCCGATAGTAACTTGATCCGAAGCTTCATGATCATCATCATTAGCTTCCTCCTCAACCGGTGTTGCCTCGACAGAGGTTTCCCCCTGCCCTGCGCCACCATCTAGAGGGAGCAGAGGTTCTACAACCTCATCAAGTTCTATCTTCCTCCCACTCAATTCTTTCGAGAGAAACTCCTTCTCAAGAAAAGCTCCGTTCTTACCAACAAACACTTTGCCCTCGGATCTGAGATAGAAGGTGTACCCAATTGTCTCCTTTGGGTAACCTATGAAGACGCACTTTTCCGCTTTGGGTTCCAGCTTTTCAGGCCGAAGCAACCCCAAATTTCAAGAAACGATCACTTTGGCCTCTTGCCATGCCATAGCTCATATGGTGTCGTCTCGACGGATTTTGATGGTGCCCTATTTAAAGTGAATGCAGCTGTCTCTAATGCATAACCCCAAAATGATAACCAAATCGGTAAGAGACATCATAGATCGCACCATATCTTACAAAGTACGATTACGACGTTCGGACACACCATTACGCTGTGGTGTTCCAGGCGGTGTCAACTGTGAAACGATTCCACATTGTCTTAAGTGAGCACTGATACGTCCATTTTGCGTCATGCTTTCATGTTGATATTTATCGCTTTTTTGGGCTGTTATTACACTTCAAGGTACAATACTTATGCCTTTTCTCTCTTATTTTGCAAGGTTTACATGAAGAGGGAGAATGCCGGCAGCTGGAATTCTGGTCTGAAAAAGGAGCAAGTTTGGGATACCTATTTTGCGCAACTCCAAAAGCCATGAAAATCAATGACTATTTTTTTGGGATTTATAAAAAATACTGGGCCAAAGAAGTGCCACAGGGGCGCCAGCAGGTGGCCACAAGCCTGCTAGGCGCGGGCACCCCCCTGGCCGTGCCTAGGGGGCTTGTGAGGTCCCTGCTGGCCCACTGGTCCCCTCTTTTGCTACAAGAAGGGTTTCGGTCTGGAAAAAATCAGGAGGAGGCTTTTCGGAGGATTTGCTACAGCCACGAGGCGGAACTTTAGCAAAACCAATCTAGAGCTCCGGCAGGACGATCCTGCCGGGGAAACTTCCCTCCCGGAGGGGGAAATCGTCGCCATTGTCATCACCAACACTCCTCTCATCGGAGGGGACTCACCACCATCAACATCTTCATCAGCACCATCTCATCTCCAAACCCTAGTTCATCACTTGTAACCAATCTCCGTCTCGCGACACCGATTGGTACTTGTAAGGTTGCTAGTAGTATTAATTACTCTTTGTAGTTGATGCTAGTTGGATTACTTGGTGGAAGAGTTTATGTTCAGATATTTGATGCTACTCATTACCTCTCTCGCCTAGAGGAAGGCATTGGGAAGTAGTAAGTAGATGATGGGTTGCTAGAGTGACAGAAGCTTAAACCCTAGTTTATGCGTTGCTTCTAAGGGGCTCATTTGGATCCACTAGTTTAATGATATGGTTAGACTTTGTCTTAATTCTTATTTCATACTTGCGGATGCTTGTGAGAGGGTTTAATCATAAGTGGGATGCTTGTCCAAGTAAGGGCAGTACCCAATTGCCGGTCCACCCACATATCATACTATCAAAGTAACGAACGTGAATCATATGAACATGATGAAAACTAGCTTGACAGAATTTCCCATGTGTCCTCGGGAGCGCTTTACCTCCTATAAGACTGTTTCCAGGCTTTTCCCTTGCTACAAAAGGGATTGGGACACTTTGCTGCACCGTGGTTACTTTTGTTACTTGCTACTTGCTACGAATCATCTCACCACACAACTACTTGTTACCGATAATTTCAGTGCTTGCAGATTTTACCTTGCTGAAAACCACTTGTCAGATCCTTCTGCTCCTCGTTGGGTTCGACACTCTTACTTATCGAAAGGACTACGATAAATCCCCTATACTTGTGGTTCATCAAGACTCTTTTCTGGCGCCGTTGCCGGGGAGTGAAGCGCCTTTGGTAAGTGGAAATTGGTAAGGAAACATTTATATAGTGTGCTGAAATTTATTGTCACTTGTCACTATGGAAACTAATCCTTTGAGGGGCTTGTTCGGGGTATCTTCAGCTCGAACGTAAGCACAAAGAGTTTCTCCTCAACCCGTTTCACCTACTGAAAATATTTTCTATGAATTTCCTTCGGGTATGCTTGAGAAACTGCTGGCTAATCCTTTTACATGAGATGGAACATCACATCCAGACTTGCATCTAATCTATGTAGATGAAGTTTGTCGTTTATTTAAGCTTGCAGGGTTGCCCGAGGATGAGTTCAAGAATAAGGTATTTCCCTTATCTTTGAGGGGTAAGGCGTTGACATGGTATAGGCTATGTGATGATACTGGATCATGGAGCTACAATCGGTTGAAATTGGAATTTCATCAAAAGTTTTATCCTATGCATCTAGTACATCGTGATCGGAATTATATTTATAATTTTTGGCCTCGTGATAGGGAAAGCATCGCTCAAGCTTGGGGGAGGCTTAAATCATTGTTATATTCATGCCCCAATCATGAGCTCTCGAGAGAAATTATCATTCAGAACTTCTATGCTCGGCTTTCTCATGATGATCGCACCATGCTTGACACTTCTTGTACCGGTTCTTTTATGAAGAGAGGTATTCACTTCAAATGGAATTTATTGGAAATAATTAAATGCAACTCTGAAGATTGGGAGCTTGATGAATGTAAGGAGTCAGGTATGAATTTCAAGTTTTATTGCGTTAAATCCTTTGTTGAAACAAATACTTTTTGTGATTTTAGCGCCAAGTATGGACTTGACTCTGAGATAGTAGCTTCATTGTGTGAATTATTATCTGCTCATATTGATCTCCCCAAAGAGAAGTGGTTTAAATATCATCCTCCCTTAGAAGTCAATGTTGCTAAACCCAATCCAGTTGAAGAGAAAGTCATTGCCTATAATGATCCTGTTGTTCCTAGTGCTTACATTGAGAAACCACCGTTCCCTGTTAGGATAAAGGGTCATTCTAAAGCTTCAGCTGTGATAAGTAGAGGCTACATTAGAACACCTGCACCCCTTGAGCAAATTAGAGTTGAACCTAGAATTGCTATTATCAAAGATCTTCTATCCGACAATGTTGAGGGCCATGATATTCACTTCTGTGAAGATGCTGCTAGAATTCCTAAACCTCATGCTAGAGACAAACATAGGCATGTTGTTGGCACGCCTGTTGTTTCTATTAAGATAGGAGATCATTGTTATCATGGTTTATGTAACGTGGGTGATAGTGTTAGTGCAATACCTCAATCCTTATATGATGAAATCAAAGACGAGATTGCACCTGTTGAAATAGAACCTATTGATGTCACTATTCAGCTTGCCAATAGAGATACTATGTGCCCTGTGGGAATTGTTAGGGATGTTGAAGTCTTGTGTGGTAAAACGAAGTATCCTGCTGATTTCCTCATTCTTGCTACCACACAAGATAGCTTTTGTCCCATCATATTTGGTAGACCTTTTCTCAATAATGTCAATGCTCATATTGACTGTGAGAAGCAAACTGTCACTGTTGGCTTTGAAGGTGTGTCGCATGAGTTCAATTTCTCCACGTTTGGTAGACAACCTCATGAAAAAGAGTTGTCTAGTAAGGATGAAATTATTGCCCTAGCTTCTATTGCCGTGCCTCCTACTAATCCTTTAGAACAATACTTGCTTGAGCATGAAAATGATATGCATATGGATGAAAGGGATGAGATAGATAGAGTTGTCTTAGAACAATATCCTATCCTTAAGAATAACTTGATTGTTGCACTACTTGGGGATACGCCCCCACCAAAGGGTGATCCTGTGTTCGAGCTTAAACAGTTGCCTGATACTCTTAAGTATGCTTATCTTGATGAGAAAGAGATATATCCTGTCATAATTAGTGCTAGCCTCTCAGAGCATGAAGAAAAGAAGTTACTTAAAACTCTGAGGAAGCACCGTGCTGCTATTGGATATACTCTTGATGATCTTAACGGCATTAGTCCCACTCTATGACAACACTAGATTAAAACTCATCCTGATTCCAAACCAGTTGCTGATCATCAACGGAGATTAAATCCTAAGATGAAAGAGGTAGTAAGAAAAGAAATACTAAAGCTCCTGGAAGCGGGTATTATCTGTCCTGTTGCTCAGAGTGATTGGGTGAGTCCGGTGCATTGCGTCCCTAAGAAGGGAGGTATTACCGTTGTCCGTAATGACAAGGATGAATTGATCCCACACAGGATTTTCGCTGGCTATAGGATGGTGATCGATTTTAGGAAATTGAATAAAGCCACTAGGAAAGATCATTACCCTTTGCCTTTTATCGGCCAAATGCTAGATAGAATGTCTAAACACACACACTTCTGCTTTCTAGATGGTTATTCTGGTTTCTCCCAAATACCTGTTGCACAATATGATCAGGAGAAAAGCACTTTCACCTGCCCTTTCGGTACCTTTGCTTACAGACGTATGCCTTTTAGCTTATGTAATGCACCTGCCACCTTTCAAAGATGTATGATGGCTATATTCTGTGACTTTTGTAAAAAGATTGTTGAGGTTTTCATGGATGACTTCTCTGTTTACGGGTCTTCTTTTGATAATTGCCTGAGCAACCTTGATCGAGTCTTGCAGAGATGTAAAGACACCAACCTTGTCTTGAATTGGGAGAAGTGCCACTTTATGGTTAATGAAGGCATCGTCTTAGGACATAAAATTTCTGAAAGAGGTATTGAAGTCGATAAGGATAAGGTTGATGCAATCGAGAAAATGCCATACCCCATAGATATCAAAGGTATAAGAAGTTTCCTTGGTCATGCTGGTTTCTATAGGAGGTTCATTAAAGACATCTCTAAGATTTCTAGGCCTCTTACTAATATCTTGCAAAAGGATATTCCTTTTGTTTTTGACGATGATTGTGAGGAAGCCTTCGAAATACTTAAGAAGGCCTTGATAACTGCACCTATTGTTCAACCACCTGATTGGAACTTACCGTTTGAAATCATGTGTGATGCTAGTGATTATGTTGTTGGTGCTGTTCTAGGACAAAGAGTTGACAAGAAGTTGAATGTTATTCACTATGCTAGTAAAACTCTAGACAGTGCCCAAAGAAACTATGCTACTACGGAAAAGGAATTTTTAGCAGTCGTGTTTGCATGCGAAAATTTCAGATCTTACATAGTTGATTCCAAAGTCACTATTCACAATGATCATGCTGCTATTAAGTACCTCATGGAGAAGAAAGACGTTGAACCTAGACTTATCAGATGGGTTCTCTTGCTACAAGAATTTGATTTGCACGTTGTCAACAGGAAGGGTGCTGATAACCCTGTAGCAGATTACTTGTCTAGGTTGGAGAATGTTCTTGATGACCCACAACCTACTGATGATAGCTTTCCTGATGAGCAATTGAATGTCATCAATACTTCATGTAGTGCACCGTGGTATGCTAATTATGCCAACTATATCGTTGCCAAATATATACCACCTAGTTTCACATACCAGCAAAAGAAGAAATTCTTCTTTGACTTGAGACATTACTTTTGGGATGATCCTCACCTTTATAAGGAAGGAGTAGATGGTGTTATTAGACATTGTGTACCTGAAAATGAATAGGGACAGATCCTATAGAAGTGTCACTCTGAGGCCTACGGAGGACACCATGTGGGAGATAGAACTGCACACAAGGTATTGCAATCAGGTTTCTATTGGCCCACTCTCTTCAAGGATGCGTGTAAGTTTGTCTTGTCTTGTGACGAATGTCAAGGAATAGGTAATATCAGTAAACGTTAGGAAATGCCTATGAACTATTCACTTGTCATTGAACCATTTGATGCCTGGGGCTTTGATTATATGGGACCTTTTCCAAAATCCAATGGGTATACTCATATCCTAGTTGTTGTTGATTACGTTACTAAGTGGGTAGAAGCTATCCCGACTAGTAGTGCTGATCACAACACCTCTACCAGGATGCTTAAAGAAGATATTTTCCCTAGATTTGGAGTCCCTAGATATTTAATGACCGACGGTGGTTCACATTTTATTCATGGTGCTTTCCGTAAAACGCTTGCTAAGTATGATGTCAACCATAGAATTGTGTCTCCCTATCACCCTCAATCGAGTGGTCAAGTAGAGCTAAGCAATAGAGAGATTAAACTGATTCTGCAAAGACTGTCAATAGGTCTAGAAAGAATTGGTCTAAGAAGCTCGATGATGCACTGTGGGCTTATAGAACTGCCTATAAGAATCCCATGGGCACGCCTCCGTACAAAATGGTGTACGGTAAAGCATGTCATCTACCTCTTGAGCTAGAGCATAAAGCTTATTGGGCAATCAAAGAGCTCAACTTTGATTCCAAACTTGCTGGTGAGAAGAGGTTATTTGACATTAGCTCGCTTGATGAATGGAGAACTCAGGCATATGAGAATGCCAAGTTGTTCAAAGAAAAGGTTAAGAGGTGGCATGATAAAAGGATACAAAAGCGTGAGTTCAATGTAGGTGATTATGTCTTGCTATATAATTCTCGTTTAAGATTTTTTGCAGGCAATCTTCTCTCTAAATGGGAAGGTCCCTATATTGTTGAAGAAGTATATCATTCCGGTGCTATCAAGATCAACAACACGGAAGGTAATTGCCCGAGAGTTGTAAATGGTCAGAGAATCAAGCATTATATCTCAGGTACTCCCATAAATGTTGAAAGCAATATTATCAATACCATAACTATGGAGGAATACCTAAGGGATATTTATCAGCCTCTTTCAGACTCCGAAAATGAAGAGGTATGTGTTTCGGTAAGTAAACAGACTCCAAAACTTTTCGAGTAGGAATTTTTCTCCGTTTTGGAATATTTAGAAAAATAGAAAAATTTAAAGTTGTCCGGAAAGCGAACGAGGAGGCGACAAGCCTGCCAGGCGCGGGCCACCCCCCTGGCCGCGCCTGGGGGGATTGTGGCCACCTCGTGTGCCTCCTGGACTCCGTTTTCTTGCGGAGTACTCCTTCTGGTCTGGAAAAAATCATTATATATTCTCCCGAAAGGTCTGACCCTCGTATCACGCAAATTTACTCTGTTTTCATTTCGAGCCTGTTTTCTGCCGCAGATTTAGAGCAAGGATGCCGTCTCAGGAATCTGTCGGGGAGAACAATTTCCCTCAAGTTTATGAAGAAGTAGATGCTGATATGAAAAGAGTGGAAGTCGCGGAAGCCAGGGGCAAAACTAGGGAGAAGAATCAGGCGTGGGACGAAATACAATCTCTGTTCAACAAGGAAGAAGTTAAAGAAGTGGATTTCCTCCAACCCTACCTCCACCTACTGTCTCCATCCTTGATTGAACTATTGAGGTTTTGTGAAATAACTCGTGCTCGTAATACTTATCTCACTCATGAAGTTGTTTTGCTGGAGAAACATATCACAGATCTCCAAGGTATAAATCAAAGATTGATGGCCCTCTTGGAGTCAAAGGACAAAATAACTCCACCACCATCACCTCCAAAGGAAGACAACTAAGCATGGGAATGGGCAATCTCCTTGGCTTGTGCCAAGCTTGGGGGAGTTGCCCCGGTATCGTATCACCATCACATCTTTTGCCTTTACCTTTGTTTTAGTTCGTTCCTTTTTGGTTTTATCTTTCTCTAGTAGAATAAATGTCTTAGTGTTTTAGGCTTGAGTTTTGCTTTGTGTCACCCACCGATGTATTCGAGCTCGTGAGCCATATAATAAAGAGTGTCTTAGTTGAGGGTCTTGCTTCTTGCCATGATCAAAAGATTGAAAAAAGAACAAAAGCATGAAAGATCATGTAATGATCTTATGGGAAGTGATGGCTTCACATATAAAAAGAATGATGATTGAAACTTGTTGAGGGTAGACGAATGTAGACCTTGCTCATTGTTGCAATTAATAGGAAGTAATAAAGAAGGAGAGGTTCACATATAAATATATCATCTTTGACACCATCTATGATTGTGAACACTCACTACACTATTACATGCTTAGAAGTAGATGTTGGACAAGGAAGACAACATAATGAATTGTGTTTGCTTGGTTCTGAACAATGTTATATGATTAGAGATCCCTTAGCATGTGACGATTGCTTCCACGTCATATTAGCCAAAACTTCCGCACTAAGTAGAGATACTACTTGTGCATCCATAAACCTTCAACCCAGTTTTGCCATGAGAGTCCACCATACCTACCTATGGATTGAATAAGGTCCCTCAAGTAAGTTGTCATCGGTGCAAGCAATAAAAATTGCTCTCTAATATGTATGATCTATTAGTGTGTGGAAAATAAGCTTTGTACGAACCTATGATGAGGAAGATATAAAAATGACAGACTGCATAAAAAAGTTCTTTATCACAGGAGGCAATATAAAGTGACGTTCCTCCGCACTAAGAGGACAGACATCCAAACCTCAAAAGCGCATGACAACCTCTGCTTCCCTCTGCGAAGGGTCTATCTTGTACCTTCACTTTTTTCCCTTGAAAGAGTCATGGTGATCTACACCAATTCCTTATTTCGCCTTTATCTTGGCTAACGTCATATTTTAGGAAAAGATCAATATTCATATGTCAACTTGGAAGTAAGTATTCATGAATTATTATTGTTGACTTTACCCTTGAGGTAAGTGGTTGGGAGGCGAAACTATAAGCCCCTATCTTTCTCCGTGTCCAGCTGAAACTTTGATCTCATGAGTACCACGTGAGTTGTAGCAATTGTAGAGAATGAAAAGATGATTGAGTATGTGGATTTGCTTTACAAGCTCTTATTTGACTGTTTCTGATGTTGTGATAAATTGCAATTGCTTCAATGACTAAAGGCTATCGGTTGTTAATTCTCGGTAAGGTTCTTGATCCATGCTTTACCTTGTGAAGGAATTATCACTTTAGCATTAGAGATTATATGTTGGTATTGTTGTTCTGACAACGATCATGATGCCTGCATGTTCGTATCTAGTTTTGTCGACACCTCTCTCCCTAAACATGTGGGCATATTTATTGATCTTGGTTTTCGCTTGAGGACAAGCAAGGTCTAAGATTGGGGGAGTTGATACGTCCATTTTGCATCATGCTTTCATGTTGATATTTATCGCTTTTTGGGGTGTCATTACACTTCAAGGTACAATAATTATGCCTTTTCTCTCTTATTTTGCAAGGTTTACATGAAGAGAGAGAATGCCGGCAGCTAGAATTCTGGCCTGAAAAAGGAGCAAGTTTGAGATACCTATTCTGCGCATCTCCAAAAGCCGTGAAAATCAACGAGGATTTTTTTCGGGATTTATAAAAAATACTAGGCCGAAGAAGTGCGAGAGGGGCGCGAGGAGGTGCCACAAGCCTGCTAGGCGCGGCCACCCCCTGGCCGCGCCTAGGGGGCTTGTCAACTCCCTGTTGGCCCACTGGCCCCCCTCTTTTGCTACAAGAAGGGTTTCGGTCTGGAAAAAATCAAGAGGATTCTTTTTGGAGGATTCGCCGTCGCCACGAGGCGGAACTTGAGCAGAAACTTCCCTCCCAAAGGGGGAAATCATCGCCATCGTCATCACCAACACTCCTCTCATCGGAGGGGACTCATCACCATCGACATCTTCATCAGCACCATATCATCTCCAAACCCTAGTTCATCACTTGTAACCAATCTCCGTCTCGCGACTCCGATTGGTACTTGTAAGGTTGCTAGTAGTGTTAATTACTCTTTGTAGTTGATGCTAGTTGGATTACTTGGTGGAAGAGTTTATGTTCAGATATTTGATGCTACTCATAACCTCTCTGGTCATGATTATGATTATGCTTTGTGAGTAGTTACTTTTGTTCCTGAGGACATGGGATAAGTCATGCTATAAGTAGTCATGTGAATTTGGTATTCGTTCGATATTTTGATGTGCTGTATGTTGTTTTTCCTCTAGTGGTGTTATGTGAATGTCGACTACATAACACTTCACCATTATTTGGGCCTAGAGGAAGGCATTGGGAAGTAGTAAGTAGATGATGGGTTGCTAGAGTGACAGAAGCTTAAACCCTAGTTTATGCGTTGCTTCGTAAGGGGCTGATTTGGATCCACTAGTTTAATGCTATGGTTAGACTTTGTATTAATTCTTATTTCGTAGTTGCGGATGCTTGTGAGAGGGGTTAATCATAAGTGGGATTCTTGTGCAAGTAAGGGCACTACCCAAGCGCCGGTCCACCCACATATCAAACTATCAAAGTAACGAACGCGAATCATATGAACATGATGAAAACTAGCTTGACAGAATTTCCCATGTGTCCTCGGGAGCGCTTTACCTCCTATAAGACTTTGTCCAGGCTTGTCCCTTGCTACAAAAGGGATTGGGACAATTTGCTGCACCGTGGTTACTTTTGTTACTTGCTACTTGCTACGAATCATCTCACCACACAACCACTTGTTACCGATAATTTCAGTGCTTTCAGATTTTACCATGCTGAAAACCACTTGTCAGACCCTTCTACTCCTCGTTGGGTTCGATACTCTTACTTATCGAAAGGACTACGATAGATACCCTATACTTGTGGGTCATCAAGCACCAAACTCGAAACTTAGATATTCACCCCTTCATCAGATCGTAGGAAGTTGATCTTCTTGTTACGATAATTTTCAACTTCACTCTGAAATTGCTTGAACTTCTCAAATGTTTCAGACTTGTGCTTCATCAAGTAGATATATCCATACATACTCAAATCATCATTGCAGGTGAGAAAATAACAATATCCACCGCGTGCCTCCACACTCATTGGACCGCACACATCAGTATGTATGGTCTCCACCAAGTCACTTGCACGCACCATTGTTTCGGAGAACGGAGTCTTATTCATCATGCCCATGAGGCATGGTTCGCACGTGTCAAGTGATTCAAAATCAAGTGACTCCAAAACCACATCGGTATGGAGTTCCCTCATGTGCTTTACTCCAATATGACCTAAGCGGCAGTGCCACAAAAACGTGGTGCTATCATTGTTAACTCTACATCTTTTGGTCTCATTGTTATGTATATGTGTGTCATCACAATCAAGATTTAATATGAACAAACCCCTCACATTGGGTGCATGACCATAAAAGTTATTACTCAAAAAAATAGAACAACCATTATTCTCTGACTTAAATGAGTAACCGTCTCGCAATAAACAAGATCAAGATATAATGTTCATGCTTAACGGAGGCACTAAATAACAATTATTTAAGTTCATAACTAATCCTGATGGTAATTGAAGTGAGACTATGCGGACGACGATTTCATCAACCTTGGAACCATTTCTCATGCGCACCGTCACTTCATCCTTCGCCAGCCTTCGTTTATTCCGCAGTTCCTGCTTCGAGTTGCAAATATGAGCAACATAACCGGTATCAAATACCCAGGCACTACTACGAGAGTTGGTTAGGTACACATCAATAACATGTATATCACATATACCTGGTTTTACGTTGGCCGCCTTCTTATCAGCCAAATACTTGGGGCAGTTGCGCTTCCAGTGACTCATTGATGTCAGCTATGCTAATGCACAAAAGTCCTTCCAATGGCGCCAGAAACAGGTGTGTTGACGGCACCAGGAATCCTTCAACTACGGCTACGCCTTAAGGGACTTCCTAGGCAAGTATGCAAATGATTTCCCCCGTGGCCTTGGAGCCTTGCATTGGTGTTCCCTTGAAGCGGAAAGGGTGATGTAGCACAGTGACGGTAAGTATTTCCTCAGTTTGAGAACCAAGGTATCAATCCGGTGGAGGAGTATCACAAGATCCTGCACAAACACAAAAGCTTGATCCCAACGCTATGAAGGGGTTGTCAATCCCTTATAGATTGTTTGCTAAGTGAGAACTGAAAGCAACAAAGTAACAAACCAAAGTAAAAGCGGAGGTGTAAACGATGGATGTGAATAGACCCGGGGGCCGTAGTGTTTACTAGTGGCTTCTCTCATGAAAGCAAGTAGACGGTGGGTGAACAAATTACTGTCGAGCAATTGATAGAACCGCGCAAAGTGGTGACGATATCTATGCAATGATTATATCTATAGGCATCACGTCCAAAACAAGTAGACCGATACTTTCTGCATCTACTACTATTACTCCACACGTCGACCGCTATCCAGCATGCATCTAGTGTATTAAGTCCATAAGAACAGAGTAACGCCTTAAGAAAGATGACATGATGTAGAGGGATAATCTCAAACCAATGATAAAACCCCCATCTTTTTACCCTTGATGGCAACTACTTGATGTGTGCCTTGCTGCCCCTACTGTCACTGGGAAAGGTCACCACATGGTAGAACCCAAAACCAAGCACTTCTCCCATTGCAAGAATCATAGATCTAGTTGGCCAAACAAAACCCAAGACTCGGAGAGACTTACAAGGATATCAAATCTTGCATATAAGAAATCAGCAAAGACTCAAATATATATCATAGATAATGTGATCACAAATCCACAATTCATCGGATCTCGACAAACACACCGCCAAAGAAGATTACATCGGATAGATCTCCTTGAAGATCATGGAGAACTTTGTATTGAAGATCCAAGAGAGAGAAGAAGCCATCTAGCTACTAACTACGGACCCGTAGGTCTGAAGTGAACTACTCACGAGTCATTGGAGGGGCTATCATGATGATGAAGAAGCCCTCCAACTCCAAAGTCCCCTCCGGCAGGGTGCCGGGAAGGGTCTCTAGATGAGATCTCGCGGAAACGGAAGCTTGCGGCGGCGAAAAAGTATTTTCGAGGCTCCCCTGATTTTTTGCGGAATATTTGGGAATTTATAGGCCAAAGACCTTGGTCAGGGGGCGGCCAGGGAGGCCACAAGCCTGCCCACCGCCGCCTCCCCCTGGTGGCAGAGTGGGGGTGTGTGGGCTCCCTGGAGCCCACCTGGCTTGGCCCAAAAGCCCCTGGTCTTCTTCCGTTCGGGAAAAAACATTTCTGGGTTTTTCTTCCGTTTGGACTCCGTTCCAAAATCAGATCTCAAAAGAGTCAAAAACACGGAAAAAACAGGAACTGGCACTTGGCACTGAATTAATAAGTTAGTCCCAAAAAAGATATAAAAGGTACATAAAACAACCAAAGAAGACAAGATAACGGCGTGAAACGATCAAAAATTATAGATACGTTTGAGAGGTATCACTCACCCCCTTGCAATAATAGCACTCTGTTTCCGGCATAGGTCCAGCCTTGGGTTTCTTCATCGGATTGGCAACAGTTTTGCCGCTCTTCTTAGAGTTACCCTTCTTGCCTTTGCCGTTTCTCATGAAACCAGTGGTCTTATTGACCATCAACACTTTCAGCATCGCGAATAACTCGCCGGGTGACTTGTTCATCCCTTGCATGTTATAGTTCAACACAAAGCTCTTATAGCTAGGTGGCAGTGATTGAAGAATTCTGTCAGTGATAGCCTCTTGCTGGAGTTTAATCCCTAGCTCAGCTAGACGGTTTGAGTACCGAGACATTTTGAGCACATGTTCACTGACAGACGAATTCTCCTCCATCTTGCAAGCATAGAATTTATCGGAGGTCTCATACCTCTCGATCCGGGCGTTCTTATGAAAGATAAATTTCAACTCCTGGAACATGTCATATGCTCCATGACGCTCAAAGCGCTGTTGAAGTCCCGGTTCCAAGCCATACAAGACTGCACATTGAACTACCAAGTAGTCCTCCTTACGTGATTGCCAAGTGTTCAAAACAACTTGGTCAGACGTAGCGGGCGGTTCATCTCCTAGCGCAGCATCAAGGACATAATTCGTTTTCCCAGCTTGTAGGATGTGCCTAAGATTATGAGCCCAATCTACAAAGTTGCTACCATCATCTTTCAGCTTAGCTTTCTCTAGGAACGTATTGAAATTCAGGGTTGCTACTGCGTGAGCCATTGATCTACAACATAAAATATTGCAAAGTGGACTTAGACTATGTTCAAGAAAATTAGAGTTTAACTAATCAAATTACTAATATACTCCCACTCAAATAGATATCCCTCTAGTTACTTGAGTGTGGCATGATCCAAATTCACTAACTCAAATCCGATCATCACATGAGTTGAGTATAGTTTTAGTGGTAAACATCTCTATGTTAATCATATCAACTATACGATTCATGCTCGACCTTTCGGTCTCTTATGTTCTCAGGCCATGTCTGCACATGCTGGGCTCGTCAAGTTTAACCCAAGTGTTCCGCGTGTGCAACTGTTTTGCACCCGTTGTATGTGAACGTTGAGTCTATCGCACCCGATCATCACGTGGTATCTCAAAACGACGAACTGTCGCAACGGTGCACAGTCGGGGAGAACACAATTTTATCTTGAAATTTTGGTGAGGGATCACCTTATAATGCTACCGGCGTTCTAAGCAAGATAAGGTGCGTAAAAGGACTAACATCACATGCAATTCATAAGTGACATGATATGGCCATGATCTTGTGGTTCTTGATCTCCATCACCAAAGCACCGGCATGATCTTCATCGTCACCGGCGCCACACCATCATCTCCATCATTGTGCCGCCATCGAGGTTGTCGTGCTATCTATGCTATTACTACTAAAGCTACAACCTAGCAATATAGTAACACATCTCCAAACACAAACGTTAGTTTAAAGACAACCCTATGGCTCCTGCCGGTTGCCATAGCATGGACGTGCAAGTCGATATTAACTATTACAACATGATCATCTCATACATTCAATATATCACATCATGTCTTTGGCCATATCACATCACAATAATACCGTGCAAAAACAAGTTAGACGTCCTCTAATTTGTTGTTGCATGTTTTACGTGGCTGCTATGGGTATCTAGTATGATCACATCTTACTTACGCAAAAACCACAACAGAGATGTGCAAATTGCTATTTAACCTCTCTCCAAGGACTGCCTTGGTCACATCCAATTCAACTAAATTTGAAGAAACCGACACCCGTCAGTCATCTTTATGCAACAAGTTGCATGTTGGTCGATGAAACCGGTCTCTCGTAAGTGTACAAGTATTGTTCGTCCGGGCCACTTCAATCCAACAATACCGCCGAATCAAGAAAAGACTAAGGAGGGCAGCAAATCGAATATCAACGCCAACAAAAACTTTTGTGTTCTACTCGAGATTACATCTACGCATGAACTTAGCTCATGATGCCACTGTTGGAGAACGTTGCATGGGAAACAGAAAAAATGTTGGAAATATGCCCTAGAGGCAATAATAAATTAGTTATTATTATATTTCTTAGTTCATGATGATCGTTTATTATCCATGCTATAATTGTATTGAATGAAGACTTATATACATGTGTGGATACATAGACAAAACGTTGTCCCTAGCAAGCCTCTAGTTGGCTAGCCAGTTGATCAAAGATAGTCACGGTCTTCTGATTATGAACAAGGTGTTGTTGCTTGATAACTGGATCACGTCATTAGGAGAATCACATGATGGACTAGACCCAAACTAATAGACGTAGCATGTTGATGGTGTCATTTTGTTGCTACTCTTTTCTGCGTGTCAAGTATTTGTTCCTATGACCATGAGATCATATAACTCACTGACACCGGAGGAATGCTTTGTGTGTATCAAACGTCGCAACGTAACTGGGTGACTATAAATATGCTCTACAGGTATCTTCGAAGGTGTTCGTTGAGTTAGTATGGATCGAGACTGGGATTTGTCACTCCGTGTGACGGAGAGGTATCTCGGGGCCCACTCGGTAATACAACATCACACACAAGGCTTGCAAGCAATGTGACTTAGTGTAAGTTGCGGGATCTTGTATTACGGAACGAGTAAAGAGACTTGCCGGTAAACGATATTGAAATAGGTATGCGGATACTGACGTTCGAATCTCAGGCAAGTAACATACCGAAGGACAAAGGGAATGACATACGGGATTATATGAATCCTTGGCACTGAGGTTCAAACGATAAGATCTTCGTAGAATATGTAGGATCCAATATGGGCATCCAGGTCCCGCTATTGGATATTGACCGAGGAGTCGCTCGGGTCATGTCTACATAGTTCTCGAACCCGCAGGGTCTGCACACTTAAGGTTCGACGTTGTTTTTTGCGTATTTGACTTATATGGTCGGTTACCGAATGTTGTTCGGGGTCCCGGATGAGATCACTGACGTCACGAGGGTTTCCGGAATGGTCCGGAAACGAAGATTGATATATAGGATGACCTCATTTGATTAATGGAAGGTTTTCGGAGTTACCGGGAATGTACCGGGAATGACAAATGGATTCCGGGTGTTCACCAGGGGGGGCAACCCACCTCGGGGAAGCCCATAGGCCTTGGGGGTGGCGCACCAGCCCTTAGTGGGCTGGTGGGACAGCCCAAGAAGGCGCTATGCGCCATAGGAAGAAAATCAAAGAGAAAAGAAAAAAAAGGAGGAGGTGGGAAAGGGAAGAAGGACTCCACCTTCCAAACCAAGTTGGATTCGGTTTGGAAGGGGAGACCTTCCCCCCTTGGCTCGGCCGAACTCCTTGGGGGTCCTTGGACCCCAAGGCAAGGCTCCCCCTCTTCCCCCTATATATACGGAGGTTTTAGGGCTGATTTGAGACAACTTTGCCACGGTAGCCCGACCACATATCTCCACGGTTTTACCTCTAGATCGCGTTTCTGCGGAGCTCGGGCGGAGCCCTGCTGAGATAAGATCATCACCAACCTCCAGAGCGCCGTCACGCTGCCGAAGAACTCATCTACCTCTCCGTCTCTCTTGCTGGAGCAAGAAGGCCGAGATCATCGTCGAGCTGTACGTGTGCTGAACGCGGAGGTGCCGTCCGTTCGGCACTAGATCGTGGGACTGATCGCGGGACGGTTCGCGGGGCGGATCGAGGGACGTGAAGACGCTCCACTACATCAACCGCGTTTCTTAACGCTTCTGCTGTGCGATCTACAAGGGTACGTAGATCGAATATCCCCTCTCGTAAATGGACATCACCATGATAGGTCTTCGTGTGCGTAGGAAAATTCTTTGTTTCCCATGCGACGTTCCCCAACAGTGGTATCAGAGCTAGGTTCATGCGTAGATGTATTCTCGAGTAGAACACAAAAGTTTTTGTGGGCGGTGATGTGCATTTTGCTGCCCTCCTTACTCTTTTCTTGATTCCGCGGTATTGTTGGATTGAAGCCGCTTGGACCGACATTACTCGTACGCTTACAAGAGACTGGTTTCATCGCTACGAGTAACCCCGTTGCTCAAAGATGACTGGCAAGTGTCAATTTCTCCAACTTTAGTTGAATCGGATTGGATCGAGGAGGTCCTTGGATGAGGTTAAATAGCAAATCATATATCTCCGTTGTGGTGTTTGCGTAAGTAAGATGCGATCCTACTAGATACCCATGGTCACCACGTAAAACATGCAACAACAAAATTAGAGGACGTCTAACTTGTTTTTGCAGGGTATGCTTGTGATATGATATGGCCAACGATGTGATGTGATATATTGGATGTATGATATGATCATGTTGTAATAGATAATATCGACTTGCACGTCGATGGTACGGCAACCGGCAGGAGCCATAGGGTTTTCTTTATACTAACATTTGTGCTTGCAGATGCGTTCACTATTTTGCTAGGATGTAGCTTTAGTAGTAATAGCATGAATAGCACGACAACCCCGATGGCGACACGTTGATGGAGATCATGGTGTGGCGCCGGTGACAAGAATATCGTGCCGGTGCTTTGGTGATGGAGATCAAGGAGCACGTGATAATGGCCATATCATGTCACTTATGAATTGCATGTGATGTTAATCCTTTTATGCACCTTATTTTGCTTAGAACGACGGTAGCATTATGAGGTGATCTCTCACTAAAATTTCAAGACGAAATTGTGTTCTCCCCGATTGTGCACCCTTGCTACAGTTCGTCGTTTCAAGACACCACGTGATCATCGGGTGTGATAGACTCAACGTTCACATACAACGGGTGCAAAACAGTTGCACACGCGGAACACTCGGGTTAAGCTTGACGAGCCTAGCATGTGCAGACATGGCCTCGGAACACATGAGACCAAAAGGTCGAGCATGAATCGTATAGTTGATATGATTAGCATAGAGATGCTTACCACTGAAACTATTCTCAACTCACGTGATGATCGGACTTGAGATAGTGGATTTGGATCATGTAGCACTCAAATGACTAGAGAGATGTACTTTTTGAGTGGGAGTTCTTAAGTAATATGATTAATTGAACTAATTGTCATGAACATAGTCTAATGGTCTTTGCGAATTACGATGTAGCTTGTGCTATAGCTCTACTGTTTTTATATGTTCCTAGAGAAAATTTAGTTGAAAGTTGATAGTAGCAAACTTTGCACAGGATTGTCCTCGTTGCTGCGCAGAAGGCTTATGTCCTTAATGCACCACTCAGTGTGCTGCACCTCGAGCGTCGTCTGTGGATGCTGTGAACATCCGACATACACGTTTCTGATGACTACACGATAGTTGAGTGCAAAATACTTAATGGCTTAGAAGCAAGGCGCCGAAGACGTTTTGAAACGTCACGGAACATAAGTGATGTTCTAAAGAGATGGAATTGTGATTTCATGCTTGTGCCCTTGTTAAGAGGTACGAGACCTCCGACAAGATTCTTTGTCCACAAAGTAAAGGAGAAAAACTCAATCCTTGAGCGTGTGCTCAGATTGTCTGAGTACGACAATCGCTTGAATCAAGTGGGAGTTAATCTTCCAGATGAGATAGTGATGGTTCTCCAAAGTCACTGCCACCAAGCTGTGAGAGCTTCGTGATGAACTATAACATATCAAGGATAGATACAATGATCCTTGAGCGATTCGCGATGTTTGACACTGCGAAAGTAGAAATCAAGAAGGAGCATCAATAGTTGATGGTTAGTAAAACCACTAACTTTCAAGAAAGGCAAGGGATAGAAGGGATACTTCGTGAAACGGCAAAACATATGCTGCACTAATGAAGAGACCCAAGATTAAACCCAAACCCGAGACTAAGTGCTTCTG
Source organism: Hordeum vulgare subsp. vulgare (assembly GCF_904849725.1). Lineage (NCBI taxonomy): Eukaryota > Viridiplantae > Streptophyta > Magnoliopsida > Poales > Poaceae > Hordeum > Hordeum vulgare. Next base: position 376,185,945 of record NC_058523.1, read on the forward strand.
TAATGAGGGGAACAGTCACTGAGGCGGAGCAACTCTAGATACTTGGTAGATAAGAAGGCTGGCAAAAGTTGAAAGAAGTATATTTGATATACATGATGTTGATGTGTACTTTACTAGTACTCCCAGTAGCACGAGGGTATTGGATACCGGTTCGGTTGCTAAGTGATTAGTAACACGAAATGAAAGCTACGGGATAAACGGAGACTAGCTAAAGGCGAGGTGACGATACGTGTTGGAAGTGTTTCCAAGGTTGATATGATCAAACGTCGCACGCTCCCTCTACCATCGGGATTGGTGTTAAACCTAAATAATTGTTATTTGGTGCTTGCGTTAAGCATGAACATGATTGGATCATGTTTATTGCAATACGATTATTCATTTAAAGAGAATAATGGTTACTCTATTTGCTTGAATAATCACCTTCAATGGTTTATTGAATCTCGATTGTAGTGTTACACATGTTCATGATATTGGTGCCAAAAGATACGAGGTAATGATGATAGTACCACTTACTTGTGGCACTGCCGCTTGAGTCATGTTGGTATAAATTGCATGAAGAGGCTCCATGCTGATGGATCTTTATACTCACTTGATTTTGAATCACTAGTGACATGCAAATCATACCACATGAGCAAAGCCTTGTTTTCATTGAGATGAAACAAGATAGTAACTTGTTGGAAGTGATACATTTTGATGTATGCAGTCCAATGGGTGCTGAGGCACGCAGTGGATGTCATTATGTTCTTACTTCAATGACGATTTGAGTAGATACAAGAGTATTTACTTAATGAATCACAAGTCTGAAATATTGAAAAGTTCAATTCTGTTTCAGAGTGAAGTTCGTCGTAACAAGAGGATAAACTGTCTATGATATGATCATAGAAATGAATATCTGAGTTACGAGTTTTGGTACGCAGTTAAGACAATGTGGAAATTGTTTCGCAGTTCATGCCACCTGGATAATCATAGTGTGATGATGTGTCTGAACGTCATAGCCACGCACTATTTGGTATGGTGCATGCTATGATGTCTCTTATTAAATTACCACTATCGTTTATGGGTTATGCATTAGAGACAACCGCATTCACTTTAAATAGGGCACCGCGTATTTCCGTTGAGATGACACAGTATAGACTGAGGTTTAGAGAAATCTAAACTGTCGTTTCTTGAAAGTTTGGGGCTTCGACACTTATGTGAAAAAGTTTCAGTCTGATAAGCTCGAACCCAAAGCAGATAAATGCATCTTCATAGGATATCCAAAACAGTTGGGTACATCTCCTATCTCAGATCCGAAAGCAAAGTGTTTGTTTCTAGAAACGGATCCTTTCTCGAGGAAAGGTTTCTATCGAAAGAATTGAGTGGGAGGGTGGTAGAACTTGATGAGGTTACTGAACCATCACTTCAACCAGTGTGTAGCAGGGCACAAGAAGTTGTTCCTATGGCGCCTACACCAATTGAAGTGGAAGCTGATGATGGTGACCATTGAGCATCGGATCAAGTTACTACAAGCCTCGTAGGTTGACAAGGTCACGTACTACTGCAGAGTGGTACGGTAACCCTATCTTGGAATTCATGTTGTTGAGCAACAGTGAACCTACGAGTTATGAAGAAAGCAATGGTGGGCCCGGATTTCGACAAATGGCTGGAGGCCATGAAATCCGAGAGAGGATCCATGTATGAAAACAAAGTGTAGACTTTGGAAGAACTACTTGATGGTCGTAGGACTATTGAGTAAATATGGATCTTTAAAAGGAAGACAAATGATGATGGTGATAAGTCTCTGTTAAGAAAAGCTCGACTTGTCGCAAAGATGTTTCTCACAAGATCAAACAGTTGACTATGATGAGACTTTCTCACTCGTAGCGATGCTAAAAGTCCGTTAGAATTATGTTAGTAGTTGATGCATTATTTATGAAATATTGCACATAGGATGTCAAAACATTGTTTCCTCGACGGTTTCCTTGAGCAAACATTGTATGTGATACAACCAGGAGGTTTTGTCGATCCTAAAGATACTAGCAAGTATGCAAGCTCGAACGATCCTTTAATGGACTGGTGCAAGCATCTCGGAGTTGGAATATACACTTTGATGAGATGATCAAAGATTTTGGGTTTGTACAAGGTTTATGAGAAACTTGTATTTCCAAAGAAGTGAGTGGGAGCACTATAGAATTTCTGATAAGTATATGTGGTTGACATATTGTGGATCAGAAGTAATGTAGAATTTCTGTAAAGCATACAAGGTTGTTTGAAAGGAGTTTTCAAAGGAATACCTGGATTGCGCTAGTTGAACGTTGAGCATCAAAGATCTATGGAGATAGATCGAAAGCGCTTGATAGAAGTTTCAACAAGATGCATGCCTTGACAAGTTTTTGAAGGAGTTCAAAATGGATCAGCAAAGAAGGAGTTCTTGGTTGCGTTGTAAGGTGTGAATTTGAGTAAGACTCAAAACCCGACCACGGCAGAATAAAGAGAATAGACGAAGGTCGTCTTCTATGCCTTAGCCGTAGACTCTAAAGTATGCCATGCTGAGTACCGCACCTGATGTGTGCATTGCAGCAAGTCTGTTAAGAGGTACACAGAGTGTGGATTGAATCACTGATCAGCGGTCAAAGTTATCCTTGGTAACTAAATAGACTAAGGAATTTTTCTCGATTATGGAGGTGGTTAAAGAGTTCGTCGTAAAGGGTTACGTCGATGCAAGCTTTGACACTAATCCGAATAACTATGAGTAGTGAAACGGATTCGTAGAGTAGAGTAGATATTTGGAGCATTTTCGAATAGCACGTAGTAGCAGCATCTATAAGATGACATAAAGATTTGTAAAGATCGCATGGATCTGAAAGTTCCAGAACCGTTGACTAAAACCTCTCTCACGAGCAAGACGTGATCAGACCCCATAACTATATGGGTGTTGGATTCGTTGAAATCACATGGTGATGTGAACTAGATTATTGACTCTAGTGCAAGTGGGAGACTGTTGGAAATATGCCCTAGAAGCAATAATAAATTAGTTATTATTATATTTCTTAGTTCATGATGATCGTTTATTATCCATGCTATAATTGTATTGAATGAAGACTTATATACATGTGTGGATACATAGACAAAACACTGTCCCTAGCAAGCCTCTAGTTGGCTAGCCAGTTGATCAAAGATAGTCAGGGTCTTCTGATTATGAACAAGGTGTTGTTTCTTGATAACTGGATCACGTCATTAGGAGAATCACGTGATGGACTAGACCCAAACTAATAGACGTAGCATGTTGATCGTGTCATTTTGTTGCTACTGTTTTCTGCGTGTCAAGTATTTGTTCCTATGACCATGAGATCATATAACTCACTGACACCGGAGGAATGCTTTGTGTGTATCAAACGTCGCAACGTAACTGGGTGACTATAAAGATGCTCTACAGGTATCTCCGAAGGTGTTCGTTGAGTTAGTATGGATCGAGACTGGGATTTGTCACTCCGTGTGACGGAGAGGTATCTCGGGGCCCACTCGGTAATACAACATCACACACAAGCCTTGCAAGCAATGTGACATAGTGTAAGTTGCGGGATCTTGTATTACGGAACGAGTAAAGAGACTTGCCGGTAAACGAGATTGAAATAGGTATGCGGATACTGCCGATCGAATCTCGGGCAAGTAACATACCGAAGGACAAAGGGAATGACATACGGGATTATATGAATCCTTGGCACTGAGGTTCAAACGATAAGATCTTCGTAGAATATGTAGGATCCAATATGGGCATCCAGGTCCCGCTATTGGATATTGACCGAGGAGTCGCTCGGGTCATGTCTACATAGTTCTCGAACCCGCAGGGTCTGCACACTTAAGGTTCGACGTTGTTATATGCGTATTTGAGTTATATGGTCAGTTACAGAATGTTGTTCGGGGTCCCAGATGAGATCACAGGCATCACGAGGGTTTCCGGAATGGTCCGGAAATTAAGATTGATATATAGGATGATCTCATTTGATTACCGGAAGGTTTTCGGAGTTACCGGGAATGTACCGGGAATGACGAATGGGTTCCGGGTGTTCACCGGGGGGCAACCCACCTCGGGGAGCCCATAGGCCTTGGGGGTGGCGCACCAGCCCTTAGTGGGCTGGTGGGACAGCCCAAGAAGGCCCTATGTGCCATAGGAAGAAAATCAAAGAGAAAAGAAAAAAAAGGAGGAGGTGGGAAAGGGAAGAAGGACTCCACCTTCCAAACCAAGTTGGATTCGGTTTGGAACGGGAGACCTTCCCCCTTGGCTCGGCCGAACTCCTTGGGGGTCCTTGGACCCCAAGGCAAGGCTCCCCCTCTTCCCCCTATATATACGGAGGTTTTAGGGATGATTTGAGACAACTTTGCCACGGCAGCCCGACCACATATCTTCACGGTTTTACCTCTAGATCGCGTTTCTGCGGAGCTCGGGCGGAGCCCTGCTGAGATAAGATCATCACCAACCTCCGGAGCGCCGTCACGCTGCTGGAGAACTCATCTACCTCTCCGTCTCTCTTGCTGGATCAAGAAGGCCGAGATCATCGTCGAGCTGTACGTGTGCTGAACGCTGAGGTGTCGTCCGTTCGGCACTAGATCGTGGGACTGATCGCGGGACGGTTCGCGGGGCGGATCGAGGGACGTGAAGACGTTCCACTACATCAACCGCGTTTCTTAACGCTTCTGCTGTGCGATCTACAAGGGTACGTAGATCGAATATCCCCTCTCATAGATGGACATCACCATGATAGGTCTTCGTGCGCGTAGAATTTTTTTTGTTTCCCATGCGACGTTCCCCAACAAAAAAATCCTGCGCACACGAAGACCTATCATGGTGATGTTCATCTACGAGAGGGAGATCGGATCCACAAACCCTTATAGATCGCTAAGCGGGAATCGTTAAGAAACGAGGTTGATGTAGTGGTACAACTTCATGATTCAAATCACCGTCGTCCCACGATCCGTCCCGATCTAGCACCAAACGGACGACACCTCCGCGTTCAGCATACGTATAGCTCGATGACGATCTCCACCTTCTTGATCCAGTAAGAGAGACGGGGAACTAGATGAGTTATTCGGCAGCGTGACGGCACGCCGGCGATGGTGATGATCTATTCCTGCAGGGATTCCGCCCGAGCTCCGCAGAAATCCGATCTAGAGGAATAGCTATGAGGTACAGGTTTGAGTTGCACGTGGTAAAGTTGTGTCTCAAAAACCCTAAAACCTATAGTATATATAGGAGGAGGGGAGGGGCTAGCCTTGGGTCTCAAGGGAGCCCCTAGGGCGTCGACCAAAGTGGAGAGGAGGACTCCAACTCCAATTCGGTTTGGGGAAGGAGGAGTCCTCCTCTGCCTTCCCACCTCCCTCCTTTTTTTTCTTTTCTTTTGGTTTTCTTCTTCTAGCACCATAGCCAACTTGGGCTGGCCTCACCAGCCCACTAATGGCTGGTGCGCCACCCTAGGACTATTGGGCTCACACCCGGGTGGGTGGGTCCCTCCCGGTGAAAACCCGAAACCCATTCGTCACTCCCGGTACACTGCTGGTAATGCCCGAAATCTTTCCGGTGACCAAATGAAACCATCCTATATATCAATCTTCATTTCCGGACCATTCCGGAAACCCTCGTGACGTCCGTGATCTCATCCGGTATTCTGAAAAACCTTCGGTCACCAACACCTATAACTCAACTATACCAAAGCGTCATCGAACCTTAAGTGTGCAGACCCTGCAGGTTGGAGAACTATGCAGACATGACCTGAGACACTCCCCGGTCAATATCCAATAGCAGGACCTGGATGTCCATATTGGATCCTACATATTCTATGAAGATCTTATCAGTTGAACCTTTGTGCCAAAGATTCATATAATCCTGTATAACATTCCCTTTGTCCGTCAGTATGCTACTTGCTCGAGATTTGATCATTGGTATCTCTATACCTATTTCAATCTCGTTACCGGCAAGTCTCTTTACTCATTCTGTAATACAAGATCATGTGACTAACGCTTGAGTCACATTGCTTGCAAGGCTTATATGTGATGTTGTATTACCGAGTGGGACCCGAGATACCTCTCCGTCACACGGAGTGACAAATCCCAGTTTTGATCCATGCTAACTCAACGGACACCTTGGGGGATACCTGTAGAGCACCTTTATAGTCACCCAGTAACATTGTGACGTTTGATACACACCAAGTATTCCTACAGTGTCCGTGAGTTACATGATCTCATGGTCATAGGAATGGATACTTGACACGCAGAAAACAATCGCAACAAAATGACACGATCACATGCTACGTTCATAGTTTGGGTCTTGTCCATCAGATAATTCTCCTAATGATGTGATCCAGTCATCAAGTGACAACACTTGCATATGGTCAGAAAACCTTAACCATCCTTGATCAACTGGCTAGTCAACTAGAGGCTTACTAGGGACATTGTTTTGTCTATATATCCACACATGTATCTATGCTTTCATTCAATACAATTATAGCATGGATAATAAACGATTATCTTGAAACGAAAAATATAATAAAAACTATTTTATCATTGCCTCTAGGGCATATTTCCAACAGATAGGACTTAGGAGTATATTAATCATCAAAGGTGGACGAAACCATCATCGTCATCCACCCCATTCCTATCCCTCCTCCATTCCAACTGGTTGATCCGAGAAACCTACTAGTTGATAGCCTCTACCACCCCACCTCTCCCATATCGAATCATTGAAGACATAGAATGCCAAGGGGAAAATCCCACCCTATATGACATAATTGGCGGCATGGACTTTTTTTGTTGGCATGACACAAAGGCGAGGATATGGGTGTGGCGACTAACATGCATCATGTCTCCAAGGCATGGTATCTGCAGACGCATACACCGAGTTGACGTCAACCACATGCATGAGTTCTCCTTTGATGGCATGATGGTGTGATCATGGTGGTTGACTCTGCACGCAGTCACAAATCCGCAAGTCGAGGGACCATCTCCAATGGTACCTGGCCGGATGTGTCTTGATCGTTGGTCAAATCTTACTGGAATCGGGCAGTGGCGTTTTGATAGCACAAACAGAGAACATATGATGGTAGGGGCAGGTAGTTATTATTGTTGCACACGACTAGTGATCAACAAGATAATGAGGCAACAATGACCAAAAGTTGCGTGATGGTGTCTTCTCTTCGGGGGAAGTATTCTTTGGCCGGCTTGTTCTGTGTCGCGAATACGCAATGCTTGCGTATCATTCCATTGATAGAAGGAGTAGAAAGAGTACATATGGATGCAACACATGACACGAACGCGGACAGGCATGAACATGGTGCCGGAACAGAGAGAAAAGGGATGCTCGACCCGAAAATAGGATACAACACAACGAAACCAACCAAACACGAGCCAAAAGCGGTGACGCCAAACCAACAGGAACTCCAACATCTACCGAGCCAAAATAGGGGACACCGCGAATGACAAGATACTGTCACTATCCGATCCGAGGAACCCGGACCTAGAGTTTCCCCTGAGATCGGAGAGGGGTTTAGCTGAAGACATTGGTAGCGCCTCCAAGAAGGAAATGACACCCGAAGGCGCCGCCGCTGCCAGCACCGACAAGACGAGCAGGGATCTCTCCCTGGCCTGAAGCTGAGCGATCCCATAGCCACCGAATCCAGAACCTTAGATGGGGAGGCCAACACTGGTGAGAACCACCAAGTTAGGAAGGGGTTGGCGGTGTTGCACCTGCCGACGGAGGGTTCCACCGAACCCATGAGCATAGGATTAGGCAAAAGGTGGAGGCTTTGAGGCGTACATGGTAGGGCGGGCAACAAGGCGAACCATGCGGGGGTTCTGAGGCGACGACGTCTAGCAACACCGACAAGCAAGGACTGGAGGCACGCAGATCCAAGTTGCAGTGGCCTTAGTCGTCACAACATCGACGAGCAGAGTGAGCTGGAAGGGACATAGCTACCCGTTCACCAAGGCCGGAGATGCCCGGAAGGGGACGCTGACAGCGAGGGACACTAGAGGGACGCGGGCCCAAGGTCGTCGGGGCCGGAACATCGTCGGCAAGGACCACCATGAGTAGCCCGGTACTAGGCACAACCACAGATGCTTCGTCGCCTCGATCCAAGAGCCATCCCCGTGGCTAAGGGGGAGAGGTGGGGTGGGGCCCGTGGCGACGGCGAGGAGTGCCGGAATCGCCGCAAGCCGACAGGCTTGAGCAGGAGCTGGTGGGAGAGCACCCGAGATGCGCTGGGAGGATCCCGGGGTCGCGGGCTGAAGGGGCGTAGGCGACCGCGACGACCAAGGATGTCGGGGGGGGCTAGCTGGAGGGGCCATGTCATCAGGAGGGGGGAGGGGGGAGAGGACCATATCCATCGCTGCCAGACCAGCGGGAGGGTGGCGCCGGGGCGATGAAGGATGGCGCGGGGGTGGTCGGGGGAGGGGGTTTGCGGGGCGCAAGGGACGTAGACCCCCCCCCCCTCCCCGCCTTCCTGGGGCCCGGCTCGGCTTCGCCGGCCGACCCTCCAACAACGGCGATGCGGGGAGAGTGGCGACGGGGGTGCTACTGGCGGCGGCTAGGGTTTCCTTCATGTTGGCAGAGGAGGGGGGGGGGGGGGGTAGGGGAGGGGGGCAATGGTGAACCGACTTGCTCTGTGTGAACAACTCATGCTTGTTAAAGATGTTATCTTGATGGGGCCGATTCGTCACAAATTTGCCTTTGGTTGGACAACATCGACGTGTGGTGGATATTCCTTCTCCAAGTTGTTGTCTTAGAATTTTGTGCCTATCGCGTGACGAAAAATTATGATCCACGGTCATGGGTTTATGGTAGGCTTCCGAGTTTCTTTTACAATCATCAAATAGGTTCACTGTAGATCGCTTTTTTTTCTAAAATAGAAGTAGAAAAAGACGTGGATATTGAATTGGTAACCAAAGAATTGATGCCGCTATATACTTTCATTGCGGCTGCTGAATGGTCAAAGTTTCAACGGGTCTTCGTGCATGGCCCTAACGGTCAAACTCAAACGGTGCCCTTCTACTGGTGGACAGTAGTATACGGCATAAATTCAAATGCCTCAAACGAGTGTCATGTTTCATATACCCTTCTTCCGGAAATACTTATCTTAGAGATAAATTTATCTAGACTTATTTTAGTTATAGATACATCCATTATATTCATTTCTAGAACAAGTATTTCCGGACGGAGGGAGTACTACGTTCGAGTCATCCATCAACAAGTAGTAGTGAAGTGCTAAGGCTCTGTTTGGTTAAAAGTCTAGGATTTTTTCCGTTGAGATTTGCAGTAATTGCGCCTTGAGCCATAACAACTACCTTAAATCACGTTGGGTCTTTCCATGCTTCCGTCCTATCCCATGCTTATATGCCATATCCAACATCTAGGTTTATAAGGCTGACAGTTTACGGTTGGACACAAATTTATAAACTGAAGGAAGCAACATTATCTGTTTTTAGTGTTATTAAGTTTTGCTTCTGATGGAGCTGTTGCTTTGAAATGTAGCCAAGTATTGGAAGCAATTACCCGCAAAACAAATTGCATCACACAAAAATAAGAATATTCTTGCTCTCATGGATGGAGTTTTTTACCCATAGAAACGCCAGTTCTTAGGAAATAATATGTGATAATTGCTTCCAATACTTGGCTACATCTAATTATGAGCCATGCAGTTCGATTCCATATGATAAAAATTGTTGTCAATTGTTGCAATTTAATTTTGCTTCCTACCTAAAATATTGTGTTTCCCTTGTCTAACTAGATTGCTTCAAGATATCTGAATCTTGTTTCCAACATAGACGAAGAAATATATTTGCTTAGAGAGAAAATAATCTGCTTTCAAAGATAATTGTGTTTGCTTCCCAAGTTACGAAAACTATTTGCTTAGATCTACATTGCGTCCAAAACACAATATCATTCAATATCGAAGAAAACATGGTTCCTTTTTTGCTTCGAGCGAAACTATGCTTCCAAAAAGTAATACTATTTGCTTCCTGTGATATTATCATTTGCTTCTGTATACAAGAATTGTCACACGGTTAGCTTCGTCTCGGCACAATGCTACCGCGATGGCGCATGCGAAAGGGAGACATGCCAAACGGACCATAGAAGCATCCATTGGCACGACCCATGATTAAACATAGGGGCCGTTGGCCGTCGTCTAGGCGGCAGAGCGTGGAAACGGCGGCCACGAGAGAAGGGGAGATGTCTTTGAGATTTAGGGGCTCCGCGTGAAGTGATCTCCCCCGCTGATAAAGAGCGCCATGGATAGTCGTCGGCGAGGCAGCATGCTAATAAAGACGAAGCGTGGTGACACAGATGATGGGAGCGGTGCGGTTGATGTGAGCTGGGTGGAGGTACGTGTAAAGAAAGAGAGAAGAACAAGTTTTGGAAGAGCATCCTCGGGCCACTGATCAGGGGAGGAGATTACGCGGCAGATGCGGGTGATTAGCAACTGATTGGCATGATTTTTTTTTCCAAAAACAAGAGATGGGATAAGAAGTATCCTGACAACGAGATTCGGACGGAATCGAGGATAGTCAATTGGTCTGATGCATTACCTCCGATCAGACTACAGACTAGAAGAGTTTCCCAACTAAAAAGTCTTTAGTCTTTACCTATTATTTGATTTCAGGAATTAAACATGGACTAGAGGTTATTAAATGATATGTTAAAAAATCATGTTAACTTTAATAATGGACTAAAGGTTATTAAATGACATTCTAAAAACCGAGGCACTATTGGAAAAAGTCTTAAAAAGGCTTAAAAAGACTCTCCACAGGGTTTTCTTTCTTTAGTCCCAAATACTCACTTTTAAGTCTTAAAAGCCTTCATATTTGGTTTAAATGGGACTAAAATGTTTTTATTCCCTACATAAAAAAATTCCAGTAAACAAACACCCTTTAAGACGTGCGAGTTAGCTCGGAGAGCATTCTGCAACGGTGTTCCTCTCCGAGCCGTGTTAGTTCGTATGGTTGCTTAAGCTGATCAAGTAAGACTAAATGGTTACTTACCATAGCATAACATTGGCTTGTACGTATCATGTAAGCTCGTTAGATCTTCTTTTTTTCATGGAAAAAGGATGACTCAGGCATCTGCATCTTCACGACACATATAACCATTTGCTTAATTATTTTCAAAATACATTAGTAAGTCTAAAATGGTCATCTTGACAATATGTGTCGTTATTCCTATCCACTTAATAAAGGTTATAGATGATTTAAGCCAAATACGCAAACCCCTCATCAAAGCCTAACATCTAAAGTCGGATGCCTTCATCAAGTCGCATTGCTGGATCTAAGGCACAAACCGGTCCGACACACTATTAGAGTGTGTCGCCGTAGTTTTTCATTGATCCATTTTCAAAACAGGTACTAAAGCATCGACCTTGTCAGGTCTGCTGTCAGCACCCCCGCGGTGCGAGATAACGCCTTATCCTTACACGCATCCATCATCATATATATCCATCATCGAGATCATATCGTGATACATCATTGAGAATCCATGTTGTCGATATGTTAAATGAAATGCCGCTCCACCGTTGAAACCGTCTATTGGTCCCTCACGTCAATGCACATCCTTAAAAATAACATTCCAAGAAAGAAATGCATAATGACGTGATTGTTGGATCAAAATGTAGGACTCGAGCACACACGTGAATTATTTGGACCCATCTGTTTAGTCTTTGTATATCTATGGCTCAAAACCGAGGTCCAATTACAGACGGACGTGGAGGACGCCATTCGATGGAAATTCACGGCGGATGGATGCTACTCCGCCGCCACAGCTTACATGATGCAATTTGCGGGGTTAATTAAATTAGACATGCCTAGGATGGTATGGAAGATTTGGGCGCCGCCTAAAATTAAATTATTCTCATGGCTCATCCTTCAAGACAGAGTGTGGACAACGGATAGACTAGCCCGTAGAGGATAGACTAGCCCGTAGAGGATGGTCAAATTGTGGCCTCTGTCAGCTTTGCAAAAGACAACCGGAAACTGCTACCCATCTCTTTTTTAAATGCCGCTACTCGGTCAGGATTTGAAACTCAATCAATGACTAGTTGGGGATTCCTTCACAGACCAACTCATGGGCAGATCTTCCGTCTGTCCAGAAGTGTTGGAATGCTGATGGCCTAGCCACCAGCACACGCAAAGACGCCTTAAAATCTCTGAAGATGCTAATATGTTGGGTAATTTGGAACGAGAGGAATGCGAGGGTATTTCAAAACAAGGCATCCTTGCTTACCCACGTTGTTGCTTTTATTAAGGTCGAGGCACAATTATGGATAAAAGCTGGAGCTAAGTCTTTTGAGAACATTTTCGCGGGAGGTATTTAACCTGTTTCCTATTTTGGCCTGAGTGACATGTAACCACAAATCTGTACTGCTTTCTTCTTAATTAATTCGATGAGGCAAATTTTTTGCCTCCATTTCAAAAAAAAAAAAACAGTCCCCTGCTAAGCGCTAAGTGCCATGATGCCCAGATTAATTTGCGCACACGCGATTGTTTTGGACGGGGGTCACGCTCGGGACCTCATTTTCTGCTCCGAAAAAAGCAAATTTGTTAAGTTGTGCTGTGGACATTCCAATAGTTTAACCATGAAAGCCGAACTGAGAGCGTGATCATACTTAATTCACAATGCCGCGTGCAACCGACGATAAAGCTAAAGCTAAAGCCTCCGGACAAAACAAACCATTCGTCAGCAACCATAACACTTAGGGGTAGGAGTACATACACGTATTAAATAAGACAAGACACTAGTCCCCGCAAAATGCACATACTAGCGCGTGGAAACTTTTAGTCTTTTACTCGATTCGATTGCCTGTCCTCAGTTCTATAATAGGCATGGGTACAAACCGCAACCACCAGGATCATTGCACATGTGGTGCACGACAAGAGTCCGCAGCGTCATCGCCCAAACATGTCAGCTTGAAGCCGTTCCGCTATTAAAAAGTATATGGGCACAGTCAAAATATGCTTACTGGTTCACTCGATTGCGTCATTGCTTAACAATACTTGGTGGACTATTGAATAGTAATGGTCCAGCCAAACTGAGGCCGCACGCGTTCATATTAGACCGTTCATTTTACATATTTTTCTTAAACACAGTATAAACGCAAACGCTTATATACACATGCATACATTTATTTCTATAAACGTATACATGTATACTCTATTTTTATGAGCTTCTTCGTAAGACTGAGTCGGTATATCATCTTGAGATTTACGAAGTCAGCGTAGGCGTCTCGTCGGCGACGAAAAACGTCTCATTCCGCTGAATGCGCATCGCCTAATATCCTAAAATAAATTCAGAAATAATGCGAGCAACATGACTTGAATCTTATAACTGAGGATATATGCTAATGTCCCTTTAACCATCCAACCACAGGTTGGTTCACACTTTACATAATTTTTGGAGGTATTTTCTCCAAGATGCCAAGTCATGGATAACCTTGATGCGACTCATAGAAAAAGAAATCTTGCCTAATAATAAAGCAATTAGTGCTTCCGGTCGTACGTCGTGGAAATTTTGCAAAAAAGTCCCTCTATTTTTCAGTATCCAGTCTGTCGTCCTTTATTAAATGGGAAAAATGACTTAGCTTGTTTTGCAAAACTCCCCTTATAGTTTCCAATATCAACCCACAGTGCACAAGCACACAAATATTAGAGACGGGCTCTCCCTTGCCTCCCAATCTCCGCCGCCAGGAGGCAACCGACCGTGTTGACGCTCGATCCGGTGCTACGCGGTCGATGCCGGTGAGGATTTCCCCCTCTCTTGACCCATATATCTCTATCACGCGAAATAGGGTTGGTCGCCGCCGCTGTTTTCCTGGTTGACGGTTGCCAGCGTGGCGCAGTACACGGCCAGATCGCCGCACGGGAGGCCCTTGTCGGGCGAAGCCCCGGATCACGACGTTCCCATGGAGGGAGAGGGCGGCGGAGTTGAGGATGGACGCGGCAGGTGGAGCCCCGTCCTGCTTTGTCCACTCCCATTGAGCGCCCGATCAAAGAAGCATCAGGCCCCCCACCTCCATCACGTCTCCTCTCCTACATCAGCCACACCACGTCGCGCTCATGGAGCGGAGTCGCGGAAGCATGACGCCGGCTGCGGTGGAGTGAGGAGAGCTCGTCCGGTAGTCTTCTCCCTCTAAGGCAGGATCGGGCCCAACCACCACGCAACGCGCTCCACCCTTTATCTCTTTCGTTTCAGGTTAGTTTCAGACCCGCTTAAAAGTTTCAGGTTTGCTGATCTAAGAAACAGTTTTAGATTAGTGCGCATAATTTATATAAGTGTTATTTGGTTCTCTGTCAATGTTACTTATCCGATTCAAACCCTAACCTAGGTTGTAGATTGGTTAATGGTCACTGTCCCCATTGCTTCTATCAAGATTTGCCCGTCCACTCTCAATTTCTAACACAACATGTTCTAAGATTGATTGAGTAACTCGGTTTCATAGAAAATCATTTAGATTCAAGATAAATTTCAAATTGGTTGTAGATAACTATGTATGAAGTGCAAATGTACAGCTCTGACGTCGCTTATAGAATGTGACTCGGTTTCATATTCGTTCTATGAAATTTCTGGTATTTATCTCCTCACGTGTTGCTTCAATTCCATTTGATTACAAGCATTAGCAACGATGGCTCTGTTTAACTGGTGCAATTTGGTTTATGAGATATTTCTCTAACTCTCATTGCCATGTCGGCTCACATTTGATTGCCTGCGCCAAGCTGATTCTGCACCCCGAAGCTATTAATAAGAACAGATTGAATTTCACGTGAGGACCTTCCCCACAATTAATATTCACAAAAAATCATGAGATGTGTTTTATGATCTTTGTGAAGATAGCAAGATCTTTGTTTGTTCCAAAAAAGTGAGAAATACCTTTGTTCTTTATTAATCAAATACAATGAAATTGTGGACTTTATGAGTGTTGATCCTATTAATTACTACGATGAAAACTTGTAGACTCTCGTTAGTAATGGTGTGGAAACATGTATACAAATGTTTTCCATCTAAGGTTACCGATTCTTCCTTTATGGCCCTTCATAAGTACAAACTAACAAACTCAGTGTTTAAGAGTTGATCCACGGCTACAAACATTTCGTTATTTTCATACTTGACATCAAATCAGTGCATGGCAGAAATATTTGTGCTAGCACAGATGTCAATATTGGACTGGATTTGTCTAATTTATGTCAATAATTCAGTAGTACACTCGCAAGGAAATCATCAATCGTTTGGATGATTCGACACCTATTTATGTGCTATTGTCACTGTTCTAGACTTGTGGTGGATAGAATAACACAAAAGACTTGCAAGCATTACTAGCATAAACCTTGTACAGGAACCTTGCACAAGCATTTAGTAATGACCATGTTGAAAAAAATCATTTAGTAGTGACTGATGCCTTCCATGAATCCACCACCATCTATGTTACATTGCATTACATACTAGGTTTGTATTCTTTGAGAAACACTACTGATACAGCCGTTTACATGCCAACTATTCGGTCAGTTGACCAAACAGACCGGAGGTAAAAATTTGTTTGTTAGTTTTTTACTTTGGTGTTCCATGTTATCACGACCACAACTGCTGGACAAGGCTAATCTTATGAGGAAGGATCAATAGCGATCTCATCAATGGGTTGTGCCGCTTTGTTTTGACCTGTATTCCCACGTCTCCAGCATGCTAAGCCTAGCAAGGAGCTTCTGAAATGTTTAGTTGTGGTAGCTGGTGGCAATGTATGCAACTGGTTATCCTACCTCCTTTTTTCAAAGAAATTGGGCATCCTACATGTATCCATGACAATGTCAATTTTCTTTCGGTAGTGATGATTTGCATCATGTTGTGGTTTGTAGTAAAATTTATATACCCTTTAATGCGTTCATTTGTTAGTGTTAGTTAACTTCTCAACTGTCTTCGAGTGTGAGGTTTAATGTTCAGAATATATATTTTAATTTTTGGATATGATGAATTGTCCAAGTGAGTATTTTTTTAGTAGTTTCTGCAAATGCTAATAAATGATTTCAAATTTCAATTTATGTAAATTGTACCCAAAATTCTGAGACATTGTGATTGCAGTGAATACGAAAAAGAATTTGTGACATACAACAAGTAAGCTACGGAGACAAAGCACAACCATGTATCTGTTACTTAGAAGATTTTCTTGTGACATGTGTTACATTATGTTTTCTTGACTTAGTTCTTTCTTCTTGATGTGCACTTGTGTTGCCCTAAATTGAATAACTGCCACTTTTTACCGGTGCTGTCATGGATACAATTCAAGAACTTCTAGACATCATTGCTTTTATGCTCAGTATGTTTTGCTGGCTTGTCAGCTGTTGGAGAGGATCACGGTGTTTATGATGAAGAATAAGAATTTGGAAGGAGCCTTTGTAATCTCTTGTTAACCAGACTGCATCAATTGTTTACTGTTCATTAAGAATGGCATTTACCAATACACCGGTGCCATATACCTTATGTACTATTAAGTTCCTTGGCATTGTAGGTTTGGGAGTAGAGTTTGTGTGACTGCATCAAAATTGGCAATAACAACTTTAGTGCTCATCCTGTATAGAGTTTCAGGTTTCTACAGATTTTGGAGTTCATTTCAAAGCAGATCAATGTTAATCTTCAGAACATGTTTAGTTTGATATAGTGTTAACTCCCACTTCACTTTATGTGGATCTTATTCCTGGTTAAGTAGTGTGTCTCATAGTGTCGCGGGACATATGTGAATAAGTATGGACGTGCTTGATGTTGATGTGTAAGCACCTGGTCATGCAAAAAAAGACATTGTTATTTAATATTTAATAGTGTAATGTCCATGGTGCTGCTACCAACTGTTCTACCTGAATTTAGTTTCTAGCTTAATTGAAGTTGTCAGGTAATAGCCTATACACATAACCGGGATTCATGTATAAATCTCTGTGTGTGTATGACTCACATAACTACAACTCAAGTAGAACAACTTAGCAAGGAAAGAAATCGAGTGGTCTCCACGCTGCTTCTGTTGCTGCTACTTGCTTCAGTATTAATGCATTCATCAGGGTTTGGTGTCTTGGCGTTCCCTGAAATTTGGTTACCTAGAGCAGGCTACTGTGGTGGGGTTCTGAATCCAGAAAGTAAAGAGCATGCTTGATTGATAAATCTGAAGATGACATACTGTATGGTCTTCCCATGTTTTTTTAATTTCAACAAACACCACATTCAGAAAGAACATATTGTTCTTTTAGATCAAGAGAATGCATCAGATCGTATTGAACCCCAACATCGAGGGATAAAGATGCGAATTGAAAGGATGGAGATGAACCTTGATAAAAGAGAAGACACCATAATAGGGATCACAATATACACCATGATGAGGACTGACACCATGACCGTGATAGAAACAAAGAGCGTCACCATGCATGTTACCATGATCCACATATTGTGAGTGAAGCATGTATTACAGAGGGCCTCTTTTGCATTTACTTCCTTTTATCCAATTATTACATCAAGTTGAATCTCAAGGATTCTTCCGTCACATTTGTTCTCACATCTTGGGTGTTGTGTTTTCCCGTTGCAACTCATGGGCATGTTTACTAGTAGGAACAAAGAGAGGAGTAGTCGACAAGCTCCACTGGTGCTCACTTATTCATAGGAACTTCCATCTTTGGGGTAGTACCAGTGCCCCAAGTTTAATTTTTTAAACGTTTTAAAAAAATTCAAAAACAAATGTGAATGTTCACAAGGTATGTGATTACAATCCCTAAAATTTCAGACCCAAACTTGAAATCTACATTGAAAAATAAAAATGTGAAATCTAGATGTGAATAGTGTCAATGTTGATTTTGTCTTTTTACACTATTCGTGTCAGATTTTAAAATTTTGTTTCTTAATATGCATTTCGAGTTTCGACTTGGGATTTTTAGGGGCTGGAGTTACACTCCTTGCAAACATTCACATTATTTTTTGGAATTTTTGAAAACATCTATGATTTTTTAAAATTTGGAGCATTGGGAGTATCCGAAGATGGGAGAAGTCATCTTGTAAAGCCAAGTGCAACGTTCACCCACAAATTTATGTCGACATCCATTTGCAGACAGGGGATTAGTCCTAATACATGGACGCGGGACCAACCATCCAACACTATCCGCATACATTTTAAGTCGGGGTTCAACTAACCCAATAAAATTTATGCAAACATGACGGATCTCATCAAAATTCGAATAAAAAATGCATAAATAATTCATACATATAATGCAAATAAGTCTAGTACAAAAATAGTTCAAGTTCAACAATATAAACACATTACTTGAAGGGCACTACAAGTTATTGAATTCACTACTGTGGGTACCCAAAGTTGCTTGAAGGGTATAATGATTCAAACTGGATCACTTATGCTCATGAGATAAAGGCCACGAGCGAATATGTATTCACCCATGGAGGTGGTGTTATTTCTTGAAAGTCTTGCAAGCAGACCATTTTAATGAGGTCAACAATAAAAGCAGAACTCACATCACTAGGTACAACGACGATCGAAGTAGATTGGCTTCGCCAGCTCTTGAATGACTTGTCGGTTGTTGAGACATTAGGTATCCTTATGAATGGCCACAATCCAACTGTGGTCGCAAAAGTTATTAGCTCAAAGGGTAACATGAAGTCAACAAAACATGTTCATAGAAGATTAAAGTCTGTCTAAAAACTAATAAACTCTAGAGTTATTGCATTTGATTATATCCAAACGTGTAAATATCACGTAATGTGATAGATAATGCATCAAAGGAGGTGGTTATGAGAACCACAATATGAGTTGTTCAAGATGATAACCTACTCTATGTGATCAAAGATCCCGTGAATTAGATTTGGAAGGCAAGTTGTTGAGTGACTAAGAGGAGAGGTATCCTTACTATTAATAATACCAGTCCATGGAGATACAATACTCTTTTAATCTGCATGGGATGTTGATGTATATGTTAATGTGTTCTAAGATTTAAGGAGATATGTTCCCTTGCAGAATATCTTTTGAAGAACACATATACGAGTATCATTGTTAAATGGTGCGATCTATGAGAGTGGGTTGCTCTTCAGTAAACTCATAAGCTCCACCCGCGGGGAAGTCCTACGGTAACTTAGTATCGGTCAAGGCATTGTGTGAAGCTAGATTCATAGATATTTAGAGTTCAAAGCCTAGTCCACTGTGCAAGTTGCCTACTAGTGTAGCATATAGTTCGAGGAGGAAGTTTAACTTAATAGTCTCCACTGCAGTATTGGTAAATAACCAATGTTTTGAAACCAAAGGAAAATTTTGTGTCCCTTTAGATCTAGTGGGGGGTTCTTGGAATTTGCTCTATTTCGGGCGAGCTGAATAACCATTTTCAGTATTGCTAATAAATTCTAGAGGTCCACTTAGCCTATTCATGTAAGGAAAGAGGTGGAACTAAAGTTTAGTCCCACATTGCTAGCTTGGTAGGAGTTGGACCTCCTCATAGGGAGGTTGTCTCCCCACATGTATGAGCATGAGAACAACAATGACGTTCATACACGCTCCACCTCCGCCGCCCACCTTGCCTCGCCACACCTCGCTTCTCCTCGCCTCAACACGACATGTCGCAGGTTTCAGGAATGAGCCGAGGCGTTATGTATCTTTTTGCCATGCATGACTGGCGAATGAAACATTGCACGAGAGCTGAAATGTTTTGAAGTAGTGGATATTGAATATGAAGTTTGTATATTTCGGCTGCTACCTATTAGCCTCACCTCACGCCCCTTCATTTCATATCCTAGCATTGCTCATTTGCCTCCTCCTCATGTGCCTCTAAAAGAGAGACCACTCCTATCTAGAGAGACACTAGAACATCATCTGCCTCACACCACCATATCCCAAGCTATGAGCTACTACTAGGTTCTTCCTAATCCCGGCTTGCGGCATGCACCGTACATCAGGGCAATATGCCTGTGAAACCCAGTCACTTCCATGCTTGTACGAGAGAAGGGCGATAAGATTTTTGGGGAGCGCTTTGCATGTCTAATAAATTATTCATCACACACGCCATAGAAGTCGATGAACACTTCCCCAACGACAACTTCTTACCCGACATGAGCAACCTCTTCGATGACATGAGCGTGTAATGCTCAAGATGCGGTACTATCCTCATCCTGGTTTGAGGGCCTCGATAGGCATAGAAGCGCACCACGTTCTTTCACAAGAATGGATATTTTTACAAGTGCATGTAAATAGGAGATGAGTATATGGAATTGGCTTACACTCGCCACAAGCCAAAACATGATCATCTCAATGAAATAATCCATAACAATCATCATACATAAAAGAAGGGCCCGCCTATAGACGAAATCGAATGATAAAAGTGACATCCATCTTGCTATCCCAGGCTGCCGACCTGGAACCCATCCAACAGTCGAAGAAGAAGAAGTACCCCAAATCAAACAAACATCGCTCTCACGTCAAAGCATCGCATTACCTGTACCTACAATTGTTGTTGTAGTAATCTGCAACCCTGGGGACTCAACAATCTCATTTCCAAGGGTATCAATATGACAACCCGAGACCGACGCCCCAGAAGATTCCCCTTTATTCCGTTGTCGCGTGTTATTATTTTGTTTGTCGCATTCATCATCGCATCATCTGCATTGCATCGCCACTCCGTTGCGTCTGTTTTCAAAACTTGCATACGTTATTAGTCGCCGGTTCTCTTCGTTTTCGTTGTTGTACGTTTTGAGTCCGTCCACACAAGCACGTGATAACCCACAAGTGTAGGGGATCACAATAGTTTTCGCGGGTAAGTTAACCCAATTTATTGATTCGACACAAGGGGAGCCAAAGAATATTTATAAGCTTTAACAGTTGAGTTGTCAATTCAACCGCACCTGAAAGATACTTGCTTGGCAACGTAATATTAGTAGCAATGGTGATATGGAAGTGATGGTGGCAACGAAAATAATAGTTGCAAAGCAACGAAAGTAAAACGACGAAAGTAAAGCCACTTGTAACTAGAAGTATTAAAACACTATAGGCTAGGGAGATGGATGGTTGGTCATGGATGAGAGATATCATGTATTTCACTTGGGGCAAGGCACATAGAAAAGTAATGATCATCTAGGCATATATCATACATTAGGCATGTATCCCAAGGTAGTCGTGCGTGCTTGCAATAAGAACTTGCGTGGCATCTTTTGTCCTACCATCCCGCTATCATCGGGGCCAAAAGAAACTTATGGAGATTAAGGTGCTCTTGTGAAAGAGCACCAGAAGAAATCATTAACAATCAATGGATACATGGAATGCTCAAACTATAGTCTATCCCCTTAGGTGTCCCAAGCTGTCACCATTGGGATCGCCGGTTTCGGACTATAATAGGTGCATACTACTCATAGGTAGGATCAAGAACACAAATATATTCATGAAACATAAGGTATTCAGAGCTGAAATCATGGCACTCGGGCCCAAAGTGACAAGCATTAAGAGTAACAAGTAGTAGCAAAGATGATAAACACCAAGTAGATGATAGGCAACATGCCCCATCAATCCGACGAACTACTACATGATCTAACTCATCCAATCCCTACCATCCCCTTGACCTACAGCAGGGAATTACTCACACATGATGGGGGAAGCCATGGGAGGATGATGGAGTGGTGATGGTGATGACGATGGCGACGATTTCCCCTCTTCGGAGGCCAAAGCAGCCTCCAGATTAGCTCTCCCGAAGAAGAACCGAGGGTGGCGGCTGCTCCACGTAGAGAACTTGCAAAACGACTTCTGTTCTGGGATTTCCGCATCACAGGTTAAAATAGGAGCCAAAGTAGGGCACCAGAGGGAGTGGACCCCACCCAAACGGCCTCCCGGCGCGGCCAGGAGGCAGGTCGCGCTCACAGGTCGCCTGGGGGCCCTGTGGCTCCTCTCTGGCCCATCTTCTGGCCCATGGTTCCTTCCGGTGCGTGGCATTTCTCTATTTTTATGGGAGTTTTCCGGGACATCTAAATATCCATTTTCTTACGCACAAGAAAACCATACAAGCAGCTCTGCTAAAAACAGCGTCAGTTCGGGTTAGTTTCATTCAAATCATGCAAGAATGAGGCCAAAATAATAGCAAAAGTGTTTGGGAAGTCAATACGTTTGAGACGTATCAACACGCCCCCGTGACATCGTTTAAATCTTGTTTCTAAAAGTATGTATAAAATATTCTCAGATTGAGTTGAAACTTGACGTGCAGTCTTATTATTTTAATGTACGTAGGCCGCCAACAATTTTTTTGTCGCAATCGGAGTCCGTTTGATGCCCGAACGGTTGACCGTAGCGGCACCGTCTTTGGTTTATCAATGGATGTTTGTTGGTGTTTTAAAACTTGTTTCACGGACCGTAATTTCCCTCTCATCTCAGTCCAAGCCTCTCTACACAGCCCTATAACGTATCCTAACCCTAGGGCGCAACCGGAGCCGTTTGATTGAGATCGAAGGGTCCAAAAACGCACCAAATAGCTAACCCTAGCCCCTATGTCTATAAATAGACATCCAATCCCCTCTCTCCCTCTCGTTTCCCGTGCCTCCCCAAACCCTAGCCGCCACAGCCAGTCTCCTCCCACCTCCTGCCAGCCGCCAGGGCCCGCCAGGCCCGCAGCAGGCCCTCCCCAGGCCCGAAGCCGCGACGCCCCAAGCCCCAGCGCTGCGCCCCGCCCTCCGGCGGCACGGCCACGCCGGCTTCTCCGCGCCACCTCCTCTCGCCTACGCCAGCAGCCGCACCCCACGACGCCTCTCGCTGCCCCGCCACACCTCATCAACGCGCCACCAGCTTCTCTACGCCGTGCCCCGTCGCGCCACCTGCTATCGTCGCCCCCGCCGCTCTTCATCGCTCGCGCTGCCGCTCGCGCCGATCCGATCTAGATCAGGCAGTGTTGAACGCCGCTACGCCTGACCTGGGCCGCCTCCCCGCGTGAGGCCTGCTATCCCACAGACAACAGCGCCAGAAGTTGACACGTTGACGGAGGCTGGGCTTGCGTTGGTTCTTCCCTTGAAGTGGAAAGAGTGATGCAGCACAGGAGCAGTAAGTATTTCCCTCAGTTTGAGAACCAAGATATCGATCCAGAAGGAGGGTCTCGTCAAGTCGAGAGTACCTGCGCAAACAGAAACAAGCTTGCACACAAAGCTGCAAAGGGGTTGTCAATCCCTTCAAGATTGTTTGCAAAGTGAGATCTAAAGATGGAAAGTGCAACGAAGTAAAAAGTGTAAGGCTGAAAATATGGTGTGGAGTAGACCCTGGGGGCCATAGTGTTCACTAGAGGCTTCTCTCAAAATAGCAAGTATCACGGTGGGTGAACAAATTACTGTCGAGCAATTGATAGAACCGCGCAAAGTCATGACGATATCTAAGGCAATGATCATACATATAGACATCACGTCCGTGACAAGTAGACCGATACTTTCTGCATCTACTACTATTACTCCACACATCGACTGCTATCCAGCATGCATCTAGTGTATTGAGTTCATGGAGAACAGAGTAATGCTTTAAGCAAGATGACATGATATAGAGGGATAATATCAAACCAATGATGAAAACCCCATCTTCTTACCCTTAATGGCAACAACACGATGGGTGCCTCTCTACCCCTTCTGTCACTGGGTGAGGTCACCGCACGGTATGAACCCAAAACCAAGCACTTCTCCCATTGCAAGAATCATAGATCTAGTTGGCCAAAAAAACCACAACTCAAAGATAATTACAAGGATATGAAATGATGCATATAAGAGATCAGAAGAAACTCAAATAAGATTCATAGATAATCTGATCATAAATCCACAATTCATCGGATCACGACAAATACACCGCAAAAGAAGCTTACATCGGATAGATCTCCATGAAGATCATGTAGAACTTTGTATTGAAGATCGAAGAGAGAGAAGAAGCCATCTAGTTACTAGCTATGGACCCGTAGGTCTATGGTGAACTACTCACGCATCACCGGAGAGATCATGGTGTTGATGGAGAAGCCCTCCGTATCCGAATCCCCCCTCCGGCAGGGCACTGGGATGTGCCCGAGATGGGATCTTGCGGAGACAGAAGCTTGCGGCGGCGGAAAAGTGATTGCGATGATCTCTTGATTATTTCTAGAATTTATGGGATTATATAGGCGAAAGACCTAGGTCAGGGGACCTCCATGGGGCCCACAAGCCTGGATGGCGCGGCCCCTTGGCCGTGGGGTGGGGGCTTGTGGGGCCCCTGAAGCTCATCTGGCTTGGCTCCCAAGTTCTCCGATCTTCTTCCGTTCCAAAAAAAAATCTTTCCGGGGATTTTCTTCCGTTTGGACTCCGTTTCAAAATCTCCTCTGAAAGGGTCAAAAACATGGAAAAAACAGGAACTGGCACTTGGCACTGAGTTAATAAGTTAGTCCCCAAAAATATATAAAAGGCATGCAAAACATCCAAAGTTTGACAAGATAATAGCATGAAACCATCAAAAAATATAGATACGTTGGAGACGTATCAAGGCCCAGCTGGCCATCCGCCCCGTCTGGCCCGGCCCTGCCTCGCCCTCGTCCACATCAGCCCGAAGCTAAGCTGCCGGCCCAGCCTCGCCTTTGCACTACCGGCTAGAAGGCCCTCGGTGCAGCCCCCCCTTTTGCCCTATTTCTCGCCCGTGTGTAGGTTATCTATCCCGCGCCCACCTTTGTTTTTGGCCTTTGCAGCAGGATCGCGACGATTTAGATATGTAACTTGTGTAGATTTTTGCATAGAATAATACTTTGCAACTTGCATGCATGTTTGGAGTGGTTTGACCCGTCGTTCGCCTAGATTTGCGTGCTATCCGAATAGGTTAATTGTTCCGTAGATATTTTTGTGCACGCTTGGATTGTTCAAATCCCGTAGATAAAATGTTCATATTGTTGCAAGCCCTTGTCATGTATTTTGGAAATAGTTGTCCTGCCATTTTCATGTAGGTGTCATCAATAGTTTGTTATGTCGTGTTTAGGACATATTCTCGCATATATGTGTGGTGTTAGTTTTATTTTTTAACCCTGCATATTATATATGTTTTCGGGGTAGAAAAATCCATAGAATTTGTCTGTGCATTTAGTTTTGTCTTTCGAACAAGTTAGTGTGCATGATATTTTGCCATGTTGCCCGTTTGTTTATGTTGTGTGATTTATTCCGTGCATGATATGAGTTAGTTTTGAACTAGAGATATGCCCTTGGATAGGTATGTTAACCCCTGATAATTTTGGTTGCTATAGAAATCCATGTTTAGATGTTGTTTGCTTGTTGCCAACATGCTAGAAAGTAGTGTTGTTTGGAGATGCTGAAATATTTCTAAGTCTGAGATCTGTTATATTTTGTTGCTGTCTTGCCATGAGATTTGCTAGTGATCTACAACTCCTTTGGGGTTGGTGGAATGGAGTTATTTGTAGTGCATAAGATTTTCTAGCATGCTGTAGATTTTCATGCCATTCGGTGTCGTGTAGCATATAGTTTTACTGCTACCAATATGCCTTCAAATCGAAAACCGTACTATCAAAGTGTGATTTTGACCAAGTCTCAAACTGTGTACGAGATGTCATTTTGTGAGTTCTTTTCCTAGTGATCCATGCTTCCATGCTAGTGGTATTTCATAGTTTGTTTATGTGCATCTTGACCACTACTGCCTCATGTCTTGTTTGAGCATTTTAGAATTATGTAGCTTGTTATTTTGGGGTGTAGAAAATGCCATGTTGCTGTTTTGGGCAGATTGTACTATTTCTTGTTTAGCTTGTATTTGTTGAATCATTGCTCCGTTTTGATCGTGTCATATATGAAACTTTCTTAGAATCTCATGTAGTTCCATAATATGTTGCTGCCTTCTTGGTTTAGAATGTTTGTGGCTGTCATTTGCATACATATTGCATTCATGGCATCATATCTTGCGGTGATTATATATTTTGAACCGTAGCTCTGTTTGCAATGATCTCTATGTGTAAATTGATTGGAACGATGCGTAGAATCACGTGAACCACTTTACTTTGCTGTTTAACAAATATTAAAACATGTTAGTTTAGATCTGGACTGAATTCTAATTTAACGTGTGGGGTCGTTTCAGAGAAGCTATAAGTCATTTCCAACCTCATTTAAATGCCTAGATAGGTGGTTTAATTACACTTCACCTCTTTCCATGTTTAACAACATTTAATATTACCATGTACCTAATCGGGATAGAAATAAATAATTCATATGTGGAGTTTCGTCAATATACAACTAGTTGTATATTGAACTTCACTTAATGTGTAGTGTTTGATTGTTGTGAATTGTCATGACATACCCTGCATAACTGTATCTGATCATGCATCATATGTGTTGTGCATTATGTCGTGCATGTGCCCTGGTGAATATTGTGTGTTTATTCTTGTTTCCGTTTGCTTCGTCTCGATAGAGTTCCGCAGCGTGTCAGAAAGTGAGGATCCGTTCGACTACATCGGTTCGTCTGCTTCACGGAGTCGTTCTTCTTCCAAGCGGATCTCAGGCAAGATCAACATTTCCCCAGATATCATTACTATCATTGCCATACTAGTTGTTTCGTTTCTATCGTTATGTCTCACTACCTACCACATGTTAAATATTAGAGTCCCAACATTGCCATGAAAACCTTCAACCTTCTACAACCTAGCAAACCATTGATTCGCTATGTTACCGCTTGCTTAACCATGTGTTAGCGTTGCTAGTTGCAGGTGTAGTTGCTTCCATGTGATAACATGGGTTCCTTGTTATATCACCATATTAAATGCTATTTAATTTAATGCACCTATATACTTGGTAAAAGGTGGAAGGCTCGGCCTTTCTAGCCAGGTGTTTTGTTCCACCTTTGCCGCCCTTAGTTTCGGCTACCGGTGTTATGTTCCATAAATGAGCGCTCCTGACATGCTTGGGGTTGTTATGGGGACCCCATAGATTCTTGTTTTGGGATAAAGCTCGTCTGGCAAGGCCCAACATTGGTACTATATTTTCCCAACATAATAATTCTGTTAATACTGAAAAAGATAGGGCGTCATGAACCCGAGGAGTAATTCAACATAATAAACGGAGGGCCAGTGTTGATGGTGCTGGTCCAAAAGAGAGCCGTTTGCAGGGCTAACTCGGGTCAACTCGGGTGATGTCTATCAGGCCACCGTACGCTGGGCTTATCCGTCGTGTCCTGAGAACGAGATACGCGGCTCCTGTCGGGATTGTCAACATGTCGGGCGGCCTTGCTGGAATTGTTGTACCTTTCTGGAGCGTCTTGTGCGAGGGATTCCGAGGATGCTTTGGGTTATCTCGAGGTTGAGGTTTTCTAATAGGAACTCGAGGAGATCACGGGTTTCCGTGATCGAGGTCATTCCGTCACATCGTCTGGTAGTTTGTGATGGACTAGTTGGAGCACCCATGTAGGGTTAAATCTTTCGCAAAGCCGTGCCCGCGGTTATGTGGCAACATGGAAACTTTGTTTAACATCCGGTTCTAGATAACTTGAAGTAAGCTTAATTAAAATATGACAAATGAGAGCGTAACCGTGACTGTCTCTTTCGTGAGCTCCTTCTGCGGTCGAGGACATGGTGGGTTATGTTTGATGTAAGTAGGTGTTCAGGATCATTCATTTGATCATCAGTAGTTCACGTCCGTTATGCATAGACCATCCCCCTCTTATTCTTGTACTCGTAAGTTAGCCACCTGAAATAAATGCTTAGTCGCTTGCTGTAGCCTCACCACTTAACCTTACCTCACCCATTAAGCTTTGCTAGTCTTGATACGTTTGGAAATGAGATTGCTGAGTCCTCTATGACCCACAGATTACTACAACACCAGTTGCAGGTACAGGTAAAGATTTACTTTGACGTGAGCGCACTGATTGTGCTATTTGGAGTTTCTTCTTCTTCATCATCATCGATCTAGGATGGGTTCCAGGCCGGTAGCCTTGGATAGCAAGGATGTACGTCGTTCTTTTATCGTTTGTTTTCGTCCGTAGACAGACCCTGCTCTTCTTCATGATGACTGTATGAAATGTACTGATGTGACTCTGATGTAGCTTGTGGCAAGTGTAAGCCAATTCCATATTTACTCATTTTTTCAGTACATGTACCTGTAACGATATCCATTCTTTCGAAACGACGAGATGCATTTCTATCCCTGTCAAGGCCCTCGCGCCAAAATAAGGATAGAGCCGCATCTTGGGCGTGATAATCAAGCCTAGCGAAGCTTAATGGGTGAGGTATGGCTAAGTGGTGAGGCTGCAACAAGCACTAATCATTTGATATCTGGCTAACTTACGAGTACAAGAGTAAGAAGAGTGATCTATGCACAAGCGGGCATGAACTAGTAATGATCAAGAAGTGATCATGAACACCTACTTATGAGTCAAAGATAACCCCCACCATGATTCCTTCTTAGTTTAAACCTCACAAAAGAGACGGTCATGGTTACACACATGGTTGGTGTATTTTAGTTGAGCTTACTTGAAGTTTGCAATAACCGGGTGTTAAATAATTTCCATCTTGCCACATAACTGCACGCACGACTCTCAGAAAGATTTAACCTTGTAGGGGTTCTCCAATTCATCCATCACAAACAAACCACAAGCTGCGGTAGAAAACTTCAACCTCGAGATAGCCCAAAGTACCCTTGAAATGTCGGTGCACAAGAAATTTGCTACAGGTAAAAAAAAATCCAGCAAGACTGCCCCATAGGCCACATCCCGATAGGAGCCACATATCTCGTTCTCAGGGCACTACCAGATGGGCAAGCCGGCAGGTTGGGTGAAACCCCGGTGACCAGGGGCGTAGGACATCGCTTGTTTTTGACCAACACCATCATCATTGCCCACCCTGCATTATGTTGAATTAATCCGCGAGTTCAATATGCGCTATGATTTAATAAAGGTGTTTAGTATTATTATGTTGGGCAAATATAATACCAATGTTGGGCCTTGCCTAAAGAGTTTTCTCGCAAAAAAAATCAAGGCTGTCCTGATACGTCTCCAACGTATCTATAATTTTTGATTGTTCCATGTTGTTATATTATCATTCTTGGATGTTTTATGATCATTTTATAGCAACTTTATATCAATTTTGGGACTAACCTATTGACATAGTGCCTCGTGTCAGTTGCTGTTTTTTTTTGTTTTTATTCTTCCGAGAAAATCCATATCAATTGAGGTCCAATTGCCATGAAACTTTACGTAGATTTTTTTGGACCAGAAGGAAACTTGGGAGCCAAGAATGAGCAGGAGATGAGGCGTAGGGGTCCCTCTAGAAATGAGGGCGCGCTAGAGGACTCTAGCGCGACCTGGTGTCTAGTAGGGCCCTCAGGCACCTCCTCCACTGTCTGTGAGCTCTATAATTACCCCCAATATTCAGAAAACCCTAGAGGAGTCAACGGAATATCATTTCAGCCACCGCAAGTTCCAAAGCCACGAAATTCAATCTAGAGCCCGTTCTGGAGAGAAACATGATCACGGAGGGGTTTATCATCCTCATTGGTGCTCCTCCGATGATGGTTGAATAGTTCATATTAGACTTACGGGCCCGTAGGCACTAGCTAGATGGCTTTCTCTATCTTTTTTTGCTCAATACTATGGTCTCTTGGATATACATATGATGTAACTCTTTCTTTTGCGGTGTGTTTGTTGGGATCCAATGAATTGTGAGTTTAAGATCATATCTATGAAAACATATTCATGCTTGATTATCATAGCCTTGAATTTTTTCTCCAATATTTGGTTTTTGTCTAGCCAACTTGATATTTTATCTTGGAATGGGAAGAGGTGCTTTCTGATGGGTTCGATCTTGCGGTGCTCAATCTCAGTGACAGAAAGAGACATGACACACATGTATCATTTCTCTCAAGGATAAAATGATTGGGTCTATTCCTACATGAATAGATCTTGTCTACATCATGTCACTGTTCTTAAGGCACTACTCCGTTTCTCCATGAACTCAATACACTAGATCCATGCTGGATAGCGTTCGATGTGTGGAGTAATAGAAGTAGATGCAGGCAAAAGTCGGTCTACTTGTCTTGGGTGTGATGCATATATACATGATCATTGTCTTGAATAGCGTTATAATTATTTGTTGTTCTATCAATTGGCCAACAGTAATTAGTCTACCCAATGTTTTATATTTCTCGAGAGAAGACACTAGTGAAACCTATGACCCCCAGGTCAACTTCACATAATCTATTTGCAATCTCTACTTTTCTATTTGCATTTCTATTTATTTGCTCTTTTATTTTTAGATCTACATTATGAAAAAACCCAAAAATACCTTGCTATGTTCTATTTGTTATCACTCTTATTTGCATCTATCAATCTATCAACTACAGGAATTAGCTTCTTTGCCGTCTTCCATTACAGATGGCAAAGAGTATGTCACGGACGGCAAAGAGTATATCACAGACGACAAAGAATCTCACTGTCAGCAAAATTTCTGCGTCAGCCTACGACGGCATTGTAGCTTCTTTTCCGTCTTCCTCACCGAAGCGGACGGCAAAGAGCTTTGCCGTCAGCTTTTCATAAGAGCAGACGGCAAAGTGGTCGAGATGGCAGCCGACAGGCGTTGCCTCCGTTAGGGGCTAACGGAGGCTTTGTCGTCTGCCTCCCCCTCTTCTTTGTCGTCGGCCTCCCCCTCCTCCCCCCCTCCTGTGTGCCGTCTGCCTCCCCCCTCTTCTTTGTCGTGTGCCTCCCCCCTCTTCTGTGTTGTCTGCCTCCCCCTCTTCTGTGCCGTCAGCCTCCCCCTCCTCCTCCCCCTCCTCTGTGCCCTCTTCTTTGCCGTCTGTCCCCCCTGGAAGCTGACGACAAAGATACTATATGGCCAGCTACTACTGCCCAGGTTGCACAGCTGGGCGCCACGTGGCACCTTTGCTGTCGGTCAGCTAATGGCAAAGGCCTTTGCCATCAGCTGGCAGACGGCAAAGAGCCTATATTGTCACATTTTTGTTTATTTTTTCTATTTCACAACACACATATATATAATTCATAGCACATATATGATAAATAGGTCACAACACATATATGATATACATACAAAGCTCATCAATGCCATTTGTTCATCAACTACATCCCATATATCAAAAGAACCAACACATACAAAGTTTCATCCATATATACATACATATAGTTGCACATATATTGTTCATCCATATATACATATACATATAGTTCCACATTGTTCATCAACTCAAATAAAAATGGGAACTAAAGCACTCCAATGCCAGCTTCCATGCATGTAGTACATCCAATCTGCAAAATGGGAATAAGAAAGTCAGAAGAAGAAGAACAACAACAACATATATATGACAAATAAGCTAAACTGAAGAAGAAAGAGAAGAAGCAATAAGAGAACAAGGAGAAGAAAAACAAGAAGGAGGAGGAGGAGGGGAAGGAGAAGGAGAAGGAGGAGGAGAAGAAGAAAAAAGAAGAAGAGAAGAAGAAGGAGAAGAAGGAGGAGAAGAAGGAGGAGAGAAGAAGAAGGAGAAGAAGGAGGGCTCCTTCTCCTTCTTCTTCTCCTCCTTCTTCTTCTCTTCTTCTACTCCTCCTTCTACTTATTCTCCTTCTCCTTCTCTTTCTCTTCTTCTTCTCTTCTTCTTCTTCTTCTTCCTTCTTTTCATTTCTCCTCTTCTCCTCTTCTTGGAGCAAAATTAGCTAACTATGTCTTTTTGGAGCTAAATGGGCTAATTATGTCATTCTAGAGGAAAGCAAGCTAAGTATATAATATTAATGAGCTAACCAAGGTTCTTATGCCATTTTGAGGTTATTATGGCATTTTAGGAGCTTAATTAGTCATTTTATTGAGCTAACCAAGGTTCTTATGATGTTTTTACCTAACTAAGCTAATTATGTCATTTTGGATGATAATTAGCTAAGTATGTCTTTGTTGGGGAAAATAAGCTAAATTGAAGAAGAAGAGGAGAAGAAGGAGGGAAGAAGAAGGAGAATAAGGAGGGCTCCTTCTCCTCCTTCTCCTTCTTCTCTTCTTCTCCTCCTCCTCCTTCTCCTTCTCCTTCTCTTCTCTTTCTCTTCTTCTTTTTGTTCTTCCTTTTCATTTCTCCTCTTCTCCTCTTCTTGGAGATAAATTAGCTAACTATGTCTTTTTGGAGCTAAATGGGCTAATTATCTCATTATAGAGGAAAACAAGCTAAGTATATAATATTAATGAGCTAACCAAGGTTCTTATGCCATTTTGAGCTTATAATGTCTTTTTGGAGCTAAATTGGCTAATTATGTCATTGTTGGGGAAATTAAGGCAAGGAGAATATGAAGAGGAGAAGAAAGAGGAGGAGGAGGAGAAGAAGAATATATAAAGAAGAAGGAGGAGAAGGAGGAGGAGGAGGACTAGAAGGTCCTTGGCCTTCTCCTCCTCCTCCTCCTCCTCCTTCTCCTTCTTCGCTTCTTCTTCTTCTTCTTTCTTTTCATTTTTCCCATTTCTTCTCCTCTTCTCCTCTTCTTGGAGCTAAATTAGCTAACTATGTCTTTTTGGAGCTAAATGGGCTAATTATCCCATTTTAGAGGAAAACAAGCTAAGTATATTATATTAATGAGCTAACCAAGGTTCTTATGCCATTTTGAGGTTATTATGGCATTTTGGAGCTAAATGGGATAACTATGTCATTGTTGGGGAAATTAAGGCAAGGAGAATATGAAAGAGGAGAAGAAAGAGGAGGAGGAGGAGGAGAAGAAGAAGAAATAAAGAAGAAGGAGGAGAAGGAGGAGGAGGAGGACTAGAAGGTCCTTGGCTTTCTCCTCCTTCTCCTCCTCCTCCTTCTCCTTCTTCTCCTCCTCCTTCTTCTCCTTATCCTTCTCTTCTCTTTCTCTTCTTCTTTTTTGTTCTTCCTTTTCATTTCTCCTCTTCTCCTCTTCTTGGAGCTAAATTAGCTAACTATGTCTTTTTGGAGCTAAATGGGCTAATTATGTCATTATAGAGGAAAACAAGCTAAGTATATAATATTAATGAGCTAACCAAGGTTCTTATGCTATTTTGAGGTTATTATGGCATTTTGGAGCTAAATGGGCTAATTATGTCACTGTTGGGAAAATTAAGGTAAGGAGAATATGAAAGAGGAGAAGAAAGAGGAGGAGGAGGAGGAGAAGAAGAAGAAATAAAGAAGAAGGAGGAGAAGGAGGAGAAGGAGGAGGAGGAGAAGGACTAGAAGGTCCTTGGCCTTCTCCTCCTTTTCCTCCTCCTCCTTCTCCTTCTTCTCCTCCTCCTTCTTCTCCTTCTCCTTCTCTTCTCTTTCTCTTCTTCTTTTTGTTCTTTCTTTTCATTTCTCCTCTTCTCCTCTTCTTGGAGCTAAATTAGCTAACTATGTCTTTTTGGAGCTAAATGGGCTAATTATGTCATTCTAGAGGAAAACAAGCTATGTATATAATATTAATGAGCTAACCAAGGTTCTTATGCCATTTTGAGGTTATTATGGCATTTTGGAGCTAAATGGGCTAATTATATCATTCTTGGGGAAATTAAGGCAAAGAGAATATGAAAGAGGAGAAGAAGGAGGAGGAGGAGGAGAAGGACTAGAAGGTCCTTGGCCTTCTCCTCCTTCTCCTCCTCCTTCTCCTCCTCCTTCTCCTTCTTCTCCTCCTCCTTCTTCTCCTTCTCCTTCTCTTATCTTTCTCTTCTTCTTTTTGTTCTTTCTTTTCATTTCTCCTCTTCTCCTCTTCTTGGAGCTAAATTAGCTAACTATGTCTTTTTGGAGCTAAATGGGCTAATTATGTCATTGTTGGGGAAATTAAGGCAAGGAGAATATGAAAGAGGAGAAGAAAAACTTACTGTAGTGGTCATCAAGGAGGAGAAACACCTAGAGAAGGGTCGTGCGATGCCGCTCGGGAGTTATTCTGCAGAACAGATATTTTGCACTGTCTCAGTTAGCATGATGACACTCAATTATTAACACTAGTTTATAATGAAACTCACCGTGCCAATCGAAGAGAAGACGGGCATCGGCGGAGGGACTTGACCGCTCTTCTCGCACAAACCCTGAAGAGTGGGTCGTATTAGTTAGTAATGAAACATACATTACACACATGATTTGTCTAATGTGCAAAAAAACTTACCACAAAAAGATCGTACAGGGCCCGTTGACCCGCCTCATTCCGGGACCTCTCCTCCTCAATCAATCGTGCCGTGGTCTGGTCCCTCTCATCAAGAGCAGCCTGGCTTGCCAATCTCTCTTTCTCAAGAGCAACCTGGCTTGCCAACCTCTCTTTCTGAAGAGCAGCCTGGTTTGCCAATCTCTTTTTCTGAAGAGCAGCCTGAAACACCATTCCTCGTTACCACAACAATGATCTATAGTGACACACATAATGAAATGGATGAAAGTGTTCTTAGTCCGTACAACTAACCTCGATGGCAAGATCGACTGGCCGTGGACGACGCGTTATGTCAGGACAGCTGCTCGACTGGCGCGCCTTGATCTCCGGGAGAATGAGTGGACAACGTATTATCCCATCTCCATTGGCTATCGAGCCATGGGGCCTCCCGCCACCAGATATCATCACCATCTCCGGGAGATTGAGTGGAATGACAAATACAGGCCAACAACTATATTGGGTTGTCGTCATGCCGAAAGGATTAAAACCATACGTGGCGGCGCAGACTCGAGGATTCCTTGGATCTGCCGCTTATCCTAATGCAATCCATCGAAATGTTTCCACGCTTCCCCATATGATGTGTGTACCACCATCTTATTCCCGTCCGCATCTAGTTCGGTTCTTTTTCCCAATTTGTGCCATGTCATCTGTCTGGCTGTCTCTTCGACCATGAAAAGACGTTGAAGTCTTGGTACGATTGGCATATACCGAAGAACAATAACTACGCTTTTGGTCTGCCTCTTCTCACCCATACCGTTGTCTACCACAAGATACCTGCAAGACTCGCAATTGGGACAATAGTCCAAGTGTGCATACTCCTTCCTAAATAAGACAGATCCTTTCTCACATCCATCTATCTTCTCATAGGGCATCTTAAGTACACGAAATATTTTGTCCGACTGGTACAGGTTTGCAGGCATGACATGGCCTTTGGGTAGGAAGCGTCCAAATAGTGTCATCATCGTGGCGTAGCATTCTCTTCCCAAGTTGAACTGAGCCTTCAGAGCCATTATTTGTGCAATTGAATCTAGCTGACAAAGCTCAGTGTGCTCATGGAGAGGACGTTTTGAAGACTCCAACATTTCATAAAAGGCCTATGCAGATTCCTCCATCTCATCTTCCAAATCCCGAGCATCATCAAAGTCTTGCACCATGTCTTCGATCCCGATACCATGCTCGTCCGTGCGACGACGGACCACCTCAGCTCTTGTGCGTTGTATAGACTCACCATGAAATGTCCAGACCGTATAATTAGGCTTAAAACCCCTCCTCTGCAGGTGTTTAATCATTACAGCCTATGTCGTCTTTTTATAGTTGTCGCATCCAGGACAAGAGCAATAGTTTCTTTCCTGGCCATTTGCGAATGCGGCTTTCACAAATTCCTTTGTTTTTACAAACCATTCTTTTATCATCTCTTTCTGACTAGGGTGACCGGTATACATCCACGCACGATCACTCATCTTGCCTAGCTACTAAAGACAGAAGAAATATATTTATATATAATTTAGCATTTATATTCATCGGTTAATCAGGTTCGCCATTTTTATTACGTCCACGCAACCTACACGCTAATAGGTAAAGATAGGTCCTAATCCCACCCGAGTATGTGTAGATTGGGTTCGTTTTCCCATGCTCTGCTCCGGATCCAACGCAAAATTTTGGCAGCACCTCTTCGCTGTTCTCGTGATACACGTCTCTGCAATAAACAGAGAGGATGTGCATCCGGAGAACAACAGGGAGGCACTGACGAAATTCCGCATCGGATCCAGAGCATAGCATACGGGAAAACGAACCCAATCTACACATACTCGGACTGTCCATGGATAATGTTGGACAATTTGAAAGGATGGCGGTTATAAATATGCAAAGACATGCATATTTATAGATGTCGCCCTTTCAAACGGGAGACGCATACTGGTAAATTAATTTAATTACCTAAATCTAGAAAGTTTCATCCGGAAACCGAGCCACAGTAAATGAAGGGGCGGGGAGGAGATGAAATTTGTACTGACCCACGAATAAAGGGGCGGAGCTCGTACAACGCACGGGGAGGTCTTCACACAGCAGACCTCACAGCGACGAGACAACTATCACATGTAAATCCACCCGATCAACACAAATATTCTAATTATGTCACTTTAGAGGAAAAAAAGTTAAGAATATAATATTCATGAGCTAACCAAGGTTTTTATGCCATTTTTAGCTAAATGGGCTAATTATCTCATTGTTGGGGGAAAATAAGGTAAGGAGAATAAGATAGAGGAGAAGAAAGAGGAGGAGGAGAAGAAGAAGAAGAAATCAAGAAGAAGGAGAAGGAGGAGGAGGAGAAGAAGGAGGAGGAGAAGGTATTCTTCTTCTCTTCTTCTCTTCTTCTTCTCTTCTTCTTTTCTTCTTCTCCTTCTTATTTTTGTCTTCTCCTCCTCCTCTTCTTCTTCTTCTTCTTCTCCTCCTCCTCCTCCTCTTCTCCTCCTCCTCCTCTTGTTCTTCTTTCTATTCTTTCTATTAAGCTAACTAACTAACTAACCTAACTAACCAAGCTAACTAAACCTATCGCTAAACCTAGATAGCACTAAACAGCAAAAAAAATAACAAAAACAGAATCTACCACTAAGTAACTAAAAAAGAATCTAGCTAACTAACTTCTCCTTCTTATTTTTTTCTTATTCTCTTCTTCTCTTCTTCTTTACTTCTTCTCCTTTTTTTCTTCTTCTCCTTCTCCTTCTTATTTTTTTCTTCTCCTCTTCTTCTTCTTATTTTTCTTCTTTTTCTTCTCCTCCTCCTCCTCCTCGTACTCCTCTTCTTCTTCTCCTCTTCTCGTCCTCCTCCTCCTCTTCTCCTCTTCTCCTCCTCCACCTAACTAACCAAGCTAACTAACTAACCTAACTACTTTAACAAGCTACCACTAATTAACAAAACAAAATCTACCACTAAACTACCTACTAAATCTACCAACTAACTAAATCTACCACTAAAACTACTAACAAGAACAACTATTAAAACTACTAACAAGAAAAAAATACTAAAACTACTAACATGAACAACTACTAAAACTACTTACAAGAACAACTACTACAACAACAATAAAAAATCATGCTAGTAGTTATAATCTAATTCCAAAAAATAATGCGGGTGCGGGGGGGGGGGGAGGGGGTGGGGGTGTGGGGGCTCACCGGGAGGGGTGGCTGTGGCGGGGCCGGGGGTATTGGGGGTGGCGGGGCGGCGGCGCGACGGTGGTGGGGCAGCGACAGCGGGGGCGAGGTGGGGCAGCGGCGGCGCGACGGTGGTGGGGCAGTGGCAGCGGGGGCAAGGTGGGGCAGCGGTAGCTGGGGCGAGGTGGGGGCAGCGGGGGCGCGATGGGGGCGGCGACGCGATGGTGGTGGCGGCGGCCGGTGGGCGTCGGGGATTGGGAGAGAGAGAGGGGGCCGTTACACAGTACTGTGGGTGAGAGAGAGAGAGGGGCGGGGTGGGGGGAAAGAGCCGTTAACGGAGTTAGCTCTTTGCCGTCTGCCTCCGGACTCTTTGCCGTCCGCTAGCAGATGGCAAAGAAGAGACTCGAGTTTTACCTAACCACCCCGCGGTCAGGTGGGCCCATCTACATGTTTGAAGTCCGCTGTGAGACTCTTTGCCGTCTGCTAGCTGACGGCAAAGATGTGACTGATGGAAAAAACACTCTATGCCATCAGCCAGTGCTTTGCCGTCTGCTTTGTGGAAGTTGACGGCAAAGACACTCTTTGCCATCAGGTAGGAGATGGCAAAGATTAGGCTGATGGAAAAAAACTACTTTCCAGTAGTGTATCCTTACTTTATCCATGAGGGATTGGCACCCCCTCCATGCGCTGGGTTGCGAGGATTTGCTATTTGTGTGCAGGTGTTGCTTACATAGTCTTTTGGACCTTCCTACTGGATTGCTACATTGGTTTCTTAATTGAGGGAAATACTTGCCATCGCTGTGATACATCACCCTTTAAGCTTGGAGGGAAACCAACGCATCAGTGGGACTGAGCAAGATTTCTGGCGCCGTTGCGGGGGAAGATCAAGTCAAGATCTAGCAGGTTCCTACACACAAATTTCATCTCCTTGCAATTACATTATTTGCCATTTGCCTCTCTTTTCACCCCCACTTCACAAATATTTTCCTTTTTATTTTCCTTCTTTCCATTTGCCTTTTTCTTGCTTTCTTGCTTCTATTGCCTTCATGTCAACACTCAAAAATGAAAAAATAAACAGGAAAAGTAAAGACACATGGATCCTCATCCACTTGCTAATCTTTTCAAAAGGTCTAATTATGGAACCAATTGCTAGTGATTTGAGTGCTCTTGATTATTTTTGTGAAGTTTTGCTTGAAAATCGTGAATTTGAAGATCGTGATGAAGTGTTAAAAGAGGAAATTTATAAAGTGGTTCATGATATCTCCTTGAATAAAAAGCATGATTGCAATGATGTTATTGTAAATTATAGTAATGTTAATTGTCCTAATAATATGCAAAACTACAAGATTGGTATGGAAACTTGCCATGTCCACTACTCATTGTAATGATCATGATTGGGGTGATGCTTGTTATTATCTTGAAACTATTTTAATCCTCACGATGAATATGATATTGATAATAATGTTTGCAATATTATTAAAAGTGGGTTTGGAAGAGTGTCAACTTTAGGTAATAATGATCCCAATATTTTGGAGAATTATCTATCTCTTAAATTTTTCGATAAAAGTTGGTTTGGAGAGGGAATGACTTTAGTTAATGTTAATCCCACTACCTTGGAAGATTATAAGACTTTTATGCATGTGGATCATGATGAGATTATTTTATGTGATAGCTATATTATTGAATTTGAATATGGTCCTACATGTAGTTATTATATGAGATGGAAATATGGTTATATAAATATTCATGTTACTAATTTATCTCTCTTCATGTTGAGACTGCTATTGTTTATTTCTTCTTTCATGCATATGTTAGATTTTTTTGATAATTTGTTTGCTTATGACATGCCTATGCATAGGAAGTATCTTAGACTTAAATGTGTTTGTGTTATGCTACATGATGCTCTCTTTGTGTTTCAACTACTATTTTTATATGTGAGCATAATAAAAACTCAAGTGTATCTAATGGCTATAAATAAAGAGCTTGTTGGGAGGCAACCCAATGAATAACATTTATTTGTCATTTTTTCTTTCTGTTATTGAGTGTTTGCGCAATTATTCTACTGTTATAATTGTGTTTTTGTGTTTCATTTAGTGTTTCTGCCAAGTAAAGCCTTTGGGATCATGTGGGGAGTTAGTTGCTTTAGTCCTGTTTAAAACAGAAACTTTTGCGTCGAGTAGAAACAATCCTAAAAATCACAGAAACGTCAAAACTGTCTGAATGTTTTACACAAGATTAATATACAAATTTTGTACGTTGACCCAATTTTATATAATTTTTGGAGTTGCAAAAGTATAAGTAAATTTCAAATATTTACACACTGTTCTGTTTTTAACAGATTATGTTTTCTTTGCATTATGTGCTTATTTTAATGATTATATGGTATATATCGAGGGCCATAAGCCATGGTTGAGTTAGAATACAGTAGGTATAATTCAAAAGCAAAATTGGAATATGTTTTCAACAGTACCTATAGCAAAGTTTGGTTTTCTTATACTAACGGATCTCACAAAACTGTTGTTGAGTTTTGTGTGATTGAAGTTTTCCAGTTTTGAGTGAAATCATGATGGATGAAGGAGTAAGGAGTGATAAAAGCCTAAACTTGCACCCCAAGGCAATATCTAAGGAGTTCCAAGCATCTAAGATTGGTGATGCCCTGGAAGGCATCCCCTCTTTCTTCTAAAAACCATCGGTAATTTTACTTGGAGCTATATTTTTATTCATCACATATCATGAGTTTTGCTTGGAGCATCTTGTATCATTTGTTTCTTTTCTTTTCTTTTCTAGTTAATTTTTCATAATAAACCTTGCTCGACACACCCATTTGAGAGAGCTAAATTTTGCTATGATTTGTTAGAATCGCTCTCTATGCTTCACTTAAGTTTTTTGAGCCATGGAATTGCTCAAGTACTTCATTTATATCTTTTTGAGCATGGTGGTGCTTTTATTTTGAAGAAATTTTCTCTCGTGCTTCACTTAGATTATTTTGAGAGTTTATAAAATTTTGAAAAAATCCTCTCTTGCTTCACTTATACAATTTTGGGAGTTGAAAATTTTAAAGAAACTTGTGCTCTTATTCTTCACTTATATTTCCTTGAGAGCTTGTTATTTGCAATGGCAATTTGCTTGAAATTTAAACTAGTCCCAAAGTAATGAATGTCGAGGAAAGATATAATAAAAACTTTCATGAAGATCATTGGATATTAAGCTTGATTCTTTGTAATAGTTTTGCAATATGAAGATAGTAATATGTGAGTTATGTTGATGAGTAATTATACTCTAGTAAGAATATTGGTGTTAATATTTGTGATTCCCTATGCATGCACATGAATTCAATAATTATGCAATGGAATTACATCCTAGTAGTGTTACATTATTTGGTGTTAGTTATGTTTAATGTTCACTTATGATGATTTTGTTCCTTGGTTGGGCGCTTCTCAATGTATTTGCTAACCTTCACTTGTACTAAGAGGGAATACTAGTTGTGCATCCGAATCCTAAACCCAAAGTTGTACCAAATGAGTCCACCATACCTACCTATATACGGCATTTCAACACCGTTCCAAGTAAATTTTCAAGTGCCAACTGTAATGTTCAAAATAAATTTTTGTTTTGTGTGCCTGTACCGCTCATGAAGCGGTGAGGGGTGGCCTCTATCTTCGATGTTAAATAGGTTATTCTCAAGATCAGTGTTTATTCACTTATCATTATACGAGAGTATGTCGGTAATAAGGATGCCTAGGCCCAAAAATAAATTTCTTGGGAAGTGTTGGTATGGATGGTGCCCATGGATACGGCTAGGCGTGGAATGTGAAAGAATGGTGGAAAAAGGAATAAACTTTATTTTCAGTTTGGGAACCGCCTACAATTTGTTTAGGATGGAGGATATTGGAAACTCTTTGTCGTCCTCGTTGATAGGAAAAGCATGCGACCCTAAATTTTTTATTAAGTTTTTACTTTGAGCTCTCGCACCACTACAAATCCCTGCTTCCCTTTGCAAAGGGCCTATCTATTTACTTTATGCATTTTTAATTTTTTTTAATTTGAGTCTCCATCTTCTCTTATAAAGCACCAACTAAGGAACACCATTATCATACTTGAGCATTAGATGTAGTTAATATTTCAGTGTGTTGCATGGATGGATCAATGATATAGCATGATGGGCTAGGGATAACGTTCATTATCGTTGATATTTTAAAAGACTTGGTCGCTTGTTCATATGCTTGAGTATTCAATTTTTCATGTCAAATTATAGACAATTGCTTTGCATCATTTATAAGTCCATATGTCCATGCTGAAAGAAAAAAACAATATGATCAACATGTGAGGCGGCATTCCACATCAAAAATTCTTTTTTATCATTTACCTACTCGAGGACGAGCAAGAATTAAGCTTGGGGATGCTGATACGTCTCCAACGCATCTATAATTTTTCATTATTCCATGTTGTTATGTTATCATTCTTGGATGTTTTATGATCATTTTATAGCAACTTTATATCATTTTTTGGGACTAACCTATTGACATAGTGCCTAGTGCGAGTTGTTGTTTTCGCTGTTTTTTTGCTTCACAGAAAATCCATATCATATGAGGTCCAATTGCCATGAAACTTTACGAAGACTTTTTTTGGACCAGAAGAAAACTTATGAGCCAAGAATGAGCAGCAGATGAGGCCTAGGGGGGCCACTAGACATCAGGGCGCGCCAAAGGCCCCTTGCGAGACCTGATGTCTAGTTGGTCCCACGACACCTCCTCCACTGCCTCCAAGCTCTATAAATACCCCAATATTCAGAAAACCCTAGAGGAGTCGATGAAAAATCATTTCAGCTGCCACAAGTTCTAGAGCCACGAAATCCAATCTAGAGCCTGTTCCGGAGAGGAACACGATCACACAGGGGTTAACCATCCTCATTGGTGCTCCTTTGATGATGTGTGAGTAGTTCATATCAGACCTACTAGTCCATATGCAGCAGCTAGATGGCTTTCTCTCTTGTTTTGTTTCTCAATACAATGGACTCTCGGAGATCCATATGATGTAACCCTTTCTTTTGCGGTGTGTTTGTTGGGATCCGATGAATTGTGAGTTTATGATCAGAACTATGAAAACATAATCATGCTTGATTATTATAGCCTCATATTTCTTCCCCAATATTTGGTTTTTGTCTAGCCAACTTGATCTTCTATCTTGCAATGGGAAGATGTTCTTTGTGATGGGTCCGATCTTGCGATGCTCAATCTCAATGAAACGCGTGTATCATTGTTATCACGGATAAAACGATGGGGTCTATTCCTACATGAATTGATCTTGTCTATATCATGTCATCGTTTTTAAGACATTACTCCATTTCTTAATAAACTCAATACACTAGATGCACGCTGGATAGTGGTCGATGCGTGGAGTAATAGAAGTAGATTCAGGCAGAAGTCGGTCTACTTGTCTTGGACGTGATGCCTATATACATGACCATTGTCTTCAATATCGTCATAATTATTTGTTCTTCTATCAATTGTCCAACAGTAATTTGCCTACCCATTGTTTGCTATTTCTCAAGAGAAGCCACTAGTGAAACCTAAGGCCCCCGGGTCTACTTCACATCATCTATTTGCAATCTCTGCTTTGCTATTTGCGTTTCTACTTTATTTGCTCTTTTATTTTCCGATCTACACTATCAAAAAACCCAAAATACCTTGCTACATTCTATTTGCTATCACTCTTATTTGCATCTAGTAATATATCCTTACTTTATCCACGAGGGATTGACAACCCCTCCACGCGTTGGGTTGCGATGATTTGGTATTTGTGTGCAGGTGCTACTTACATAGTCTTGTTTATCTTTTTACTGGAATTATACCTTGATTTCTTAACTGAGGGGAATACTTATCGCCACTGTGCTACATCATCCTTTAAGCTTGAAGATAGAGTCGTTAATTCTTAATCGATATACGAGGCACGCAACCAAACACCGGGTAAAATTGCAAACACGATGCACACACGTCATATAGACGCAACCAAACAATATGCAAACGTGTTATTTTTGGCTGTATTTTCTAAACTAATATCCATTCAGGCTGGTTCGTTTTTAGTATGCAACAAAGTACTATTCAGTCGGGGCAACCAAACGCGTCCATAGTGCATCTGTCATTCCGAAGCTAGCTTTGTACCTCGGGATTTCCTCGACACACCGCACAACGAGGATCGATGGACTACGTACAATCTGTCTCTTCATTGCATCTTAGCTGAGAACATACTCAGCCGATCGAACCTGTGCCAACTGTCCCAGAATGGATGTAGTGCATGTGGTTAGCGCGGGAGAAGAAAGCATAAGCGCTTTTAATCTTGCCTATATAGTTTTGGACCTTTCGGTATGGGAAACATTTTTCTTCGGCGTGTCGGCGGAACCGATGCGTCGGTCCCTCGCTGTTTCGCGCGGGCCATGTAGCATTTTTCGGGCGCGCGTGCTTCGCTTGTCAGGCCATGTAATATTTTTCCGTTCAGATTTGCTGCAATCACGTTTAATTTTGATGTAAACGTTTGTCATTCTGCTACATTTTCTCCATTCAAAAAGCTGCATTCACGGTTGGTTGCAACTGGAGTTTATTGGATTTTTTCTACAATCGGCGTTTTGACTTTTGCTACAACCGTGTTAATTTTTGTTACAACCGGCATCATTTTTTGCTGCAATCGTTCATTAAAAAAGTTGCATACACGTTCACGTAGATATTTACTACAACCGGCGTTTGACTTTTGCTACCATGCACCATCAGCTTCGTTTTTTTTCTACGATCATGTAGATATTTTTTTGCTACAATGTTTTTTGTTGCAACCGTTGACGAAAATTGCTGCATCGCGCCGAAATTTTGCTGCATCGGGGAAAAAATGTTGCATGGAGATCTAATGGTGCGGACGCGCGGCGGTTGGCGGATCGTGCGGCCCGCGCGCGACCGGCCGAAAGTTTCGTCCGGGGCGCCGGCGCAGAGCAATGGCCTTTCGGTATCTATATTGTGTGTGTTTTAGTGTTATCCTTTAGATAAAAAATACTACTCCCCATCTTCACCACCGGTCCCCATCCGCTCACCTTGTCTATATAGTTTTTGACTTTTCGATATCTCTGTTTTCTGTGTTTCATTTTACCCTTTAGACAAAAAAAACACTACTCCCTGATGGGGATATGTACCGAGGGCAGGGCCATAGGTCTGACCTACATGTCCTACCTAAGAGCACCTCATTAAAGACTTAAAGACTACAAGGAGGGCTCCGGCCGATAGCTATAGCGTCTGAATCACACGGTAAGAAATCACTCGGAGAATTATCCCCTTCACTCAACAATCAACTTCAACTCGGAAGAGCCAGAAGCTAGTCGATGCAGAAGACCAGAAGCCACTTCAGGGAGGCCGACATGCGAGCGTTCGGCTAGTCATCATAAGTAACATTAATTACGTACGTTATCAGTAACGTACACCCTTAAAATCCACTGATCGAACACTTGGTTGACTGGTATTGATGAGGGGCAGCACACTCTATATAAGCCACCCCTCCCCTCTGGCACAAGGGTTCACACCCCCTGTAACACACATATTCCACTCGACACAAAGCTCTGGAGCACTGAGACGTAGGGCTGTTACCTCCACGAGAGGGGCCTGAACTCATAC
This sequence comes from Hordeum vulgare subsp. vulgare, assembly GCF_904849725.1. Taxonomy (NCBI): domain Eukaryota; kingdom Viridiplantae; phylum Streptophyta; class Magnoliopsida; order Poales; family Poaceae; genus Hordeum; species Hordeum vulgare. The sequence continues at coordinate 376,230,825 of NC_058523.1, forward strand.
ATCGAGTGTACAAGCTTGTCGTAGCTAGGACTTTCCCCTCTCCTTTCGTACCCCACACCTCTACTATCAGGATCATTCCCACGACACTTCCCATCCTCAACACCGGTCCTGATTCTTGACGTGCCCATGTCCGAGCCCTTGCCATCCGCCACCCTTGCTCCCCATCCTCACCATCGGCCCCGATCCGCCGTCGTAGATATCGTCAAACCCGTCCACGACCGTCGCGACAGAGACTGCGTCTGCCTCACCAGTCGGTGTCCCATCCTCGACTTCGTCGTGCAAGCTAGAGAACATCGTTTGGAAGATGCGGTGACGCCGACCTAGAGAGAGGGAAGCCACGACAGCATCACAGTGAGGTGCGGACATGGACGAGCAGCTGCCCCCCCCATTGGAACCCCGCACTCCGTCCATTCATCCACCAACATTGACTGTGTCGTCGGACCATGTTGGGACAAAGGAGGATCAGACGATCGGTTAGGCCATTCCCGGGAGCTTTCCGCCCATGCATATGCCGGCGATGGACGTATGTAACTTTCCACAGCTCGTTCGGGCACCGGCATTGGCCGAGCTGCCCATGACCTATTCGACGGAATGCGAAAACAAGAGTCGATATGTTTTTGTTGCTCGCGTTCGATCAACTTTGCATATGGCATCTTGTAACACAAAACGGATAAAAGGCGTTTGCTTTTAGCCATTGTTGGCTCATATTCAATGGGGCGCCAAAGGACACAACTTGTGGACGATCTCAAGGCTGGTAATAAGAGGAATGATGGCTCAAGCTTCCACCAGTCAATTGATTTGGATGATGAAGAAGACGATATGGTCGTTGAGAACGGAAAAGCCACTGTGTCAAAGGATAACCGGCAAGTCATGGGAAATAAGTGTTACAAGGCAAGGGCCTCCCATGACACCGCGGAAACAAAAAATTCCTTTCCATGAACATGCATTTTTTTGCGAGGGAGAACAAGAAAAATGAGAGGTACAAGCTCATGTTGGATGCACAAAAGAAAAGGATGGATTGAGACCGGAAGAGGACGAAAAAGAAGCTGAAAATTAAGAGGGAGAAGGTCTAGTTGAAGAAGTAAGAGGGCGATCAAATCGGAGCTTAAGAAGGACAAGACATTGAAAGAGACTGAGCTTGAAAATGAGAGTTTCGAACTCACACGGTAAGCGGAGGATACCAAAATCATGTTGGAAGACGGCATCCTTTTAAATGAGCATACAAAGAAGTGGCTTGTAAAAAAGAAGAAGAACGAACGCATGGAGTACGAGGTGACGAGAACGGTGAGAGCGGCTACGAGAGCATCGGATACGCGACAAGGATGTAGACGGAGCATGCATCCAAAATGTAGGCGGAACCTGCGGTGCAAGACGCAAGGAAAGCCTTAAAACAGGCAGAATGTATGGCATGCAAGAGTGGTGTGGCCAGCAAGCAAAGCATCCTTCATGCTTGTACACCGATTTCGTTTTGACACTGTTCAGAGTGTTAAACTATGATTTTGTTTGTTTTGTTTTAAACTATTGGATTAAGATAATTTATATCGTATGATGTGCGTGAATTGCATGGATTTTAAATTTTAAATTTAAGATATATGGATGTGCGACAGTTTATATGGGGACCGACATCTGCAAATGCATAAGGTATATGGATGTGCGCGCGACTCGAATCACACTGAGCCTTCTCCAGCACCTCCTCGCACCAGCGACTAGCGGCGCATCCAGCCGGAACACCGGACCCCATCTCTGCCCCTCCCGCTTCGCCGCTGCCGGAGGGGACGCTAGCGAAGCCGCGCGCGCCTCGGGGATGGCAGCGGCGGGGCCCCTCACCTCCGCTGTGATCTCGCCAATCGGCGGCGACGGAGTGCGGATCCGGGGCTCCATGGCCGGATCTGGTGGGGCACTCGGACCTGGTGGTAGAGCGACAGCCGGGCGAGGCTGCGCTAGTCGGCTGGGCACGAGCAGTGTCCAGGGCGCGCGGTGCAGTGGCCTTGGTTGGGGGTCGTGATGGTGTGGCGGCCATGTTCACCGGTCGGTGGCGGTGGATATCCAGCGCAGCTCCAGGAGAAATCCTTGCTCCGGTCTTCATCGGAGCCGCGACGGCGACGCTCGTGGGTGCCGCTATCTTTCTTGGAAGCGTCGTTGTGGAGGTGTGTTGTTCCCCTTCGTCGGCCGCTGCCCGCACCGCCACCTGCGCCCCCCCAGGTCCTGATTCTCTCTTGCAGATTCTTAGCGGTGCCGGCGTGGTTGCCGGGGCCCTACCTGCGGGTGAAGCCGGTGGAGGAGATTCGGATTGGGGGAAACCCCTTGGTTGGCCCAGGCCGGCCGCGCCGACGACGACGCTCAAGGGCGTCGTTATTCTTTTTGGAGACGTCAGTATACGTCTGCTCTGCTCCCCTTCCTTGCCTCTCGGGTGAAAACCCTAACTCCGGTGGGCGGCGGCGGCGTCCTTGATGTCATGACCTTCCTGAAGGCGTCGCCTTGAGGGTTGAGTGGTGGTGGGCACTGTGTGGATCCTGAACGGTTGCTGGTGGTGGGCACTGCTTCGGGGAAAACCCTAGGATCTGGTCTTCCAGATTGAACGATGGCGGTACTGCGGTGCCGTTTCTCTCTTGGGAGCATCGTTTCTGGAGCAGCGCTGGCAGACTGAGGCAGGAGGTGGAGCGGCTTCGTCTTGCACGGAATTTCAGTGGAGCTGTCAAGTCATGCCTGGCCGACAGGTGCTACGCTGAGTCATGCCTGGTTGACAGGTGCAACGCACGACAGATCTTCCGGAGTCTTCGCATCTGGACGGATGAGCGCAGGACGGTGGATCCGTTGGGCGCCGTGGTGGCGCCGACACATGATTGGACTGGCAAGGATGATGCGGATCTCTTTCCTAAAGATGGGTCAGTGGTTCGAGGATGATGGCGGCTGGTAAAATGTGTACGTGAGGTGTGCGTTTTAGGTGTGTTGCACCGGCTGTTGTTCCCGATACGTAATGTGGATGGATTGGAAACAACACCGGTCTTAGATATGTGGAGTGTGAGCACCCTACATTATCGAGTTTGTAGGTGTGAGTGGTGGCTTTGGATGGACTGATGTATACTTTTGTTATACCTTTGTGAAATAATTAATAAAATAACTGCATGCATCGATTGATGTAGAGACCGGGATTTAACCTCCTTTTCTAAAAATTATGGATGTGCGCCACTTCGTATAAGGACCGACACCTGCGGACGTATAGGGGCGGATTTGTCGAACTCCGTAGATGCTCTAAAAGAACTCTACGTAATAAGTACTGCAAAAGTTTAAAGACTGTAGAAAGAAAACATGTAAATATTGAACATAGCCAAAGTTTTTCTTATTAAATCTGTGACAAACTCTGCATGTCACCGGCCTGCAAGAACAGCGTGACCCAGAAATCCATCTCATCGTTGCTCGACGACGGCGAAGCACTATCTGCGCCTAAGGTATCGCCGGTTTCCATCTCGAAACCGCAGCTGTCCACCGACATCGCCAGTGTCTCCGACCAGAAACTATCGTCAATCTGGAACACCTCCGAGGAAGGGCTGCCCGTGTTCTCCAACGACGAAGCCATGGAGCGCTCGGTTGCGGACGACGTTGAGAGAGACCGCTCGGGCGACATGGAGAGGCACTGCTCTGGTGACGACACCGGGTCGGAGGTCGGGCCCTTGAGCATGCTCACTGCCACAGCAGGCTTCTTGGCTTTGCGCTTAGGCAGAGCAGTTGTGCCTCGTGCCTGGCCAGACGGCTTGGGCGACTCGATTCGTTTCTTGAGGTGTGTGTGCCAGACGTTCTTGATCTCGTTGTCCGTCCTCCCAGGCAGCCTGGCAGCAATGGTGGACCATCTGTTGCCGAGGATGGCGTGGAGTTGGATGATGGCGTCTTCCTCCTCGCCGGTGAAGTTGCCGCGCTTGATGTCGGGGCGCAGGTAGTTGATCCACCGGAGGCGACAGCTCTTGCCGCAGCGCAGCAGGCCGGCCTGCTTCGGCAACGCCCGCCAGTTGCTGTGCCCGTGCTGCTCGATGTGAGCCACCAGGGTCATGTCCTCCTCCGCTGTCCACGGCCCCCTCTTGAGCCCCATCTTCTCGCAGCACGGAGACCTACCCATTGCGAGCTTATTGATTCCTCTGCTTCTCTCTCGTTCTCTTTCTCGGTCGAGTGTGTGATGGATGGATTGTTCAGTGTGTTGACACTGTCGGAAGGGAAATGGCTGCGTGAGCTGCTCCAGACGTTGCGTATTTATGCTTGGCGCGCGGCGATGGCAAAACGTGGTCAATCGGGGCAGGTTCCGAGCAGGTACAGTTGGCTGACAAAACGAGGGAGAATAGTGGCGTTATTATATCCAAGTGGCAGCGTTCTTTTTCTATTGTTTGAATGATGGAGATCATGTACGTTGCTTGCTTCCTTGTGTGTGTTCCGCTTTCCTTTTTATTGTTTGGCTTCTTTCTACGATGGATTAGGTTTGTAATAATAAGGTAAAGCATGTGTGTACGTGTCTTTACCCTGCTGTGTCGATTTGAAAACGTACATGAAAGTAACTCCAACCGGCCGACCAACGGACTGTCATTTTATCTTTTTTGTTTGTTTGGGTCGGTCAAGCGGATAACAACGTCCGTTTCAGCATTTTGGTCGACGCATGCCCCCAACGCCGGCCCGTTTTATTTTTGCCACCGTGTGAAAAAAATATATAAAGCATTTCCAAAAATTATAAGCAAGCATAATTAGACATTAAAAACCGGCCACGAAAACCGACAGGAGTCCACGTGTCCCCATTACAATAATGAAACATAAAAAACCTAAACTAGGCGGCATCCCTAAGCGTCGTCGTCGTCGTCGTCGGGGCCGGTGAGGTTGACCAGCGTAGGCGCATGGCCGACCCAGGGGAACACCGTGTTCCAGAGCGTAGCTGCCTGGGCCTGCTTCTTTCCCGCCGGTGTGGACTGTGCTGGTGACGGTGGCAGCGCAGCACGGACGCGCTCCTCCTCCTCCATCCCTCGCCGTTCCCCATCTGCCTCCTTCTTCGGCTCCATCAGCCGACGGCCTTCGGCGCGGTCCGTCCGCAGGTGCTCTGTCTTCCAGTGGAGGAGGTAGCCTTGTTCCTGCACCACTGTCGCGTCCATCCAGATGAACGGCGCACTGACCCACTCGCGGACGCAGTCGGTCCACTGGTAGACCTCTCGCGGCTTCGTAGGCTTAGTCTTGTGCGGAGGTGGCACGATGCAGTCGCCGGCACACGACAGCGCAATGGCCTCCGCGAGCCACTGCTCGTACACCGCCTCCTCCTTGTCGGCCTTGCGCCGCTGTTCCTCCTCGCTCTCGCGGAGAACAGCTGCGGCGGCCTCAACCTCCTGGTCCTCCTCGCTGATCATGGCGGGGGCGGCCGAGGGCGTCCTAGTTGCAGGTCGCGCACGCTACGCCAGTGCTGCGCCTCGTGCTCGACCACGAACCAAAGCTCCCAGTGGGGGGAGTCGGCCGTGTAGGCAGGGTTGAGCCGCTGCTTCGACGTCAACAGACGGCGGCGGCGACTCACCTCCTCCGCGTGCAACCGCACCGACCGCTACACGGCCGACACTATGATCCTGTCCGGATTCCAGATGCCAGTGGTGCGGGAGGGTGACATCGGGGTATGGCAGCGGCACGCGATGCTCCCAGTGCCACCACGCTTGGTGCACCGGGACACTGACATGCTGGCAAGGCCGGCGGGAAGACGCCGGCGGGGAGATGGTGCGGGGGTAGAGGGGGGCCTTGCCCTTGTTTTGGAAGGAGCCGACCATGGCATGCGGCTAGGGTTTCGTTGCCAACGAGGTGGCAAGATGGGGACGGGTGGGTTCTGGAAGCAGTTGAGGCGGAACCCACCGCACGGGCGGATTAGAAAAGGTCGACCGCGACCGCTGACGCGTGGACCCGAGGAGGGCGACCGTCATAAATAATGTTGACCATGGGTGATTGGGGCGGGCATCAAGTGGGCGCACGCGCGTCCGCTTCGCGTCCACGCCGACGCATTTTAGTACCAATTTGGATCGGAAATGGGTCGGTGCGGACGCGAAGCGGACGTGTTTTGGCAATGGGTCGACGCGTTGGGCCATCCGTTTTGTCCGCGCGGCCCCAAACGAACGGCGTCAGACGAAATGGCTCGCCCCATTGAAGTTGCTCTGAAAAGATTAACTATTTATTTTATTTTTAACTAACAAACGGGCCGTAGATACTTCCTTGGAGCATCTACAACCGGCCAACCCAAATCTGCCTAAAATGTGAATCCAAGCAGGCGTCTCAAACGTCCGAGCTGACCGACACCTCTTATATTCAGTTTATATATGGATCGGATATGGGGTGTCCGAATGTGTGCGGCCGCGTTCGTTATGTCGGACCCTGCCCATGCTGGACAATCCGAGCTTACATATATTCCTTCCCATCCGGACAATCCGATACTGAACCAAACCCTAACCACTTTACTCCACTTTTCTCTCGTCTTCTTCGCCACCCGAACTCACATTGAAAGACCTCTCACCTTCTCCATCATGGCGGGATGCAGATAGGCCCGGTCCTGAGATAGGGCGAACGGGGCGACAGCCTCAGGCCACTCGAAACGAAAGGACCCCCTCCTTTTACGACACTAGTAAACTTGCACGTGCAACGCACGTCTCGACTAATATTATAACCATACATGACAATTCGTGTGTATAGAAATATAGTATACTACTTTACCCGAAAAGATAGCATACTATTAAAACATACTGATTCGCAACACCAAATAACCCATCGCACAAAGATTGTTTCATTTGCATCAGCTACATACCTGGGGGCAAGCCCCGCTCAGAAACTTGGGGCAATTAGTCAGTTTGGGCCAGAATGAAGAGTATACATGCCCAATTAGGTGCAACGCTAGGGCAATGGTAGTTTTGGACAGAATGTGCAAGAAATAATCAACTTGATGGTGCGCCATCTTGCAAACTTTGCAATTGGTAAAACGGTTTCTTGTGGACATACGTCTTAAATGGTAAAAAAAATGTTCACCCCATTTCATGATAATCAAGAATGCAAGTAGGACACAAATAGGGCTGCTCCCAATGCTTTACTTTGAATAGGTGCTAAGCATGTCAACAAGGCACAAAATCCTATGTGGCAATCTAATTAAAAAGAAAGAGAGAAGTTTGGTGTCCTATGGCTGCCCTAATGACAGTATCATAGGTAGTATCATGCATGCCAACTAGGCACTTTTGATGAGGTGACACAGAATTAAATCAAGAAAGAGAGAGTTGAGTATCATATCATGATACCGTATCATATTAAATAATGTGCTACTATGTGTCTTGCATGGTAATAAATAAACTACACTATTATACTAACATATGATACTATGCATTAGGAAACGGTGCTAGTCACGGAAACCTATGCAAAACATTAAAAATGAAGGAAACTAGCCTATGCATGCAAGACTTTAGTTGTTAAACAATTGATTGAGGCAACCTTAGCAACAACAAACTAAGAGGATGCTTGGATACGTTTTAGTCCCATGACTAAAAGTAGTAAGACTAAAACTTGCTAGCCTCACCAATGCTTGGATCCAAATACTAAAGAGACTAAAATCAAGTTAATGAGCATTTATTATCCTTCAAACCCTCCAATTCAGAACTCGCCTGAGGAGTTAAATGAGGAGACAGAGGACTAATACACATTTTAGCAGGGGTACCCTTGACTAAAAGATTTTAGCCTCAAGACTAGTTTTAGCCTCTCTTTAGTGAGGGGTGCTTGGAACTTTAGCCTCTTAAAGAGACTAGTTTTAGTGAGACTAGTTTTAGTCCCTTGGATCCAAGCACCCTCTAAGCACCAATGCATTGAAGATTATGGTTGCTTAACATATTTAATGCTCTTAGCACCTCACTTAGCACCTTTACATTGAAGGAAGCCTAAAACATTAATGATCTGGAAGTACACTAATCAGTGGTTGCAGTAAATACGTAGTTCAAAAAAGAAGCAAAGTTTCAAATACGTAGTTCAAAAACCAAGCAAAGTTGAATGGTTCAATATGTGTTAGTTTTTTTGTAGTCAATATCTTTGTAACTGTATATTGTAGTACACAAAGAGCTGATACATGCGTAAAAGAAATCCATGTACATAATTGTGTGAAGCTAATTGAAATGAATCCATAGGTCAAACACATCAAATCACTTTGATAAATTATTTATATAAGAGAGTTAGGTCAGGGACAACTAAGGAAATGCACCAAGAAAAAAGAGTCATTCTTCAATACCATATGTCATGAAGTTATTACTATCTAGTGTATCATAATGAAAAAAGGTGTACACTTACAAAGGAGCTGCCACCTATGCTAACGGAAGTCACACCTTATCTGGACAAAGAACTGCACAGGGGAGTAACCCCCTCCCCCCAGCATGAAGAGTTCTACATAGTTTCATTATGCCCAAACCTTTTCAGGCTTATAATTAGAAGACACAACCATTAGAATCGTGTTTACCCAATCCTTGAGCGAAAACTCTATCGTTCCCTCTTTAGAACCGTGAAATTCAAATATTTAATGGAGAAGTTAGAGAAACAAGTAGAGAAGAGGAAGTGAATAATGATCCTAAGAAAATAAAATGAAAAGGCAAAAGTAATCTTGATGTAGCACCAATACCATGGTTGGAAAGTACAACTGCAGTTGTTTGAGACCAAACAATATCACACGTACATCATGTGCATTGGAGTTCGCAAATAACTTATTTCCATATTTGAGCAAGGGTACCTATAAACCACCTACACAAGAACAAATGTTTCTTAACCATTTTGGCACTCAAATAAGCTATGATATTATTTTGTTGGTATTGAGATAAGCTCTAATAACCATTTTGGCAGCAAGCCACTCAAGATACAACAATCACAAACCAGCATGGCTAATAGAAATTGTCTCTGTCCAAAAATAATAACAATTTGATATAAAAAAATTAATCATGAAAAACACGGAGGACAGATTTGTTGGGGATCGTAGTAATTTAACAAAAATTCTACGCCATGCAAGGATCTATCTATGGAGAAACCACCAAGGAGAGAGGTTGTAGAGCATCTTCATACCTTTGAAGATCGCTAAGCGGAAGCGTTACTAGAACGCAGTTGATGGAATCGTACTCGCAGCGATTCAGATCGCGGCGGATTCCGATCTATGCGCCGAACGTCGGCGCCTCCGCGTTCAACACAAGTGCAGCCCGGTGACGTCTCCAACGCCTTGATCCAGCAAGGATGGAGGAGAGGCTGAGGGAGAGCTCCGGCAGCACGACGACGTGGTGACGGTGGAGCTACGTGGTACTCTGGCAGAGCTTCGCTAAGCACTACGGAGGACAAGGAGGAGGAGAAGTATGGCTGTGCCGTGGAGAGATCAATTGTGTACCTCAAAAGGGCCAAAACCTCAAGTATATATAGGAGGAGGGAGAGGGAGGGCTGCCTTGGCCCCTCCTCCAAGGAGGAGGAGTTCGGCCGAACTAGGGAGGAGTCCACCTCCCACAAGGGAGGTGGATTCCTTCCTTTTAAACCCTTTTTGCCTTATCTCTTTATCCCTAGCCGCATGGGCCTTTAGGGAAGGCCTTGGCCAGCCCAATAAGGGTTGGTCCAACTCCTCTAACAGCTGATGAAGTCCTTTGGTCGTCACACCCCTCCCGGGGGTCCCCGGGCACCCTCCCAACACTCGCGGTACACTACCGATGAACCGGAAACTTTTCCGGTGACCAAAACAGGACTTCCTATATATCAATTTTTACCTCCGGACCATTACGGAGATCCTCGTGACGTGCGGGATCTCATCTGGGACTCCGTATGACCTTCGGTAACCACGTACACTAATTCCCTATAACCCTAGCGTCATCGAACCTTAAGTGTTTAAACCCTACGAGTTCGGCCAATAACCAACAGTGGGGTTTGGATATCCATGTTGGTTCCCACATGTTCCACGATGATCTCATCAGATGAACCACGATGTCAAGGATTCAATCAATCCTGTATGCAATTCCCTTTGTCTATCGGTATGATACTTGCCCGAGATTCGATCGTCGGTATCTCTATACCTTGTTCAATCTCGTTACTGGCAAGTCTCTTTACTCGTTCCGTAACACATCATCCCGTGGCTAACTCCTTAGTCACACAGAGCTCAATATGATGATGGATTACCGAGTGGGCCTAGATATACCTCTCCATCACACGGAGTGACAAATGCTAGTCTCGATTCATATAACCCAACAAACACTTTCGGAGAAACCTGTAGTGCACCTTTATAATCACCCAGTTACGTTGTGACGTTGATCTAAGGAAACGATACTTGACATTAGAAAAGCTTTAGCAGACGAACAACACGATCTAGTGCTATGCTTAGGATTGGGTCTTGTCCATCACATCATTAGATGATGTGATCCCGTTATCAATGACATCCAATGTCCATGATCAAGAAACCATGATCATCTATTGATCAACGAGCTAGCCAACTAGAGTCTCACTAGGGACACATTGTGATCTATATATTCACACATGTATTACGGTTTCTGGTTAATACAATTATACAACAATAATAAACAATTATCATGAACTGGAATATAATAATAACAACTTTATTATTGCCTCTAGGGCATATTTCCAAGAGTCTCCCACTTGCACTATAGTCAATAATCTAGTTACATTGTGATGAATCGAACACCAATAGAGTTCTGGTGCTGATCATGTTTTGCTTGTGGAAGAGGTTTAGTCAATGGGTCTGCGATATTCAGATCCGCATGTACTTTACAAATATATATATATCTCCATCCTGGATGTATTCACGGATCGAGTTGAAGCGACGCTTGATGTGCTTGGTCTTCTTGTGAAACCTGGGCTCCTTTGCAATAGAAATAGCTCCAGTGTTGTCACAAAATAGAGTCATCGGGCCCGATGCACTGGGAATAACTCCAAGGTCAGTGATGAACTCCTTCATCCAGTCTCCTTCGTGTGCTGCTCCAAAGAAGCTATGTACTCGGCTTCACATTTAGATGCCGCCACGACGCTTTACTTGCAACTGCGCCAGCTAACTGCCCCATTATTCAAAACATACATGTATCCGGTTTGTGACTTAGAGTCATCCGAATATGTGTCGAAGCTAGCATCGATGTAACCCTTTATGATGAGCTATTCGGCACCTCCATAGACGAGAAACATATTTTTAGTCCTTTTCAGGTACTTTAGGATATTCTTGACCGCTGTCCAGTGATCCACTCCTGGATCACTCTGGTACCTCCCTACCAAAATTATGGCAAGGTTCACATCAGGTCTGGTACACAACATGGCATACATGATAGAGCCTATGGCTGATGCATAAGGGATGGTACTCATCTTTTCTCTATCTTCCGCCGTGGTCGGTCGCTGAGTCGTACTCAACCTCACACCTTATAATACAAGCAAGAACCCCTTCTTAGCCTTATCCATATTGAACTTCTTCAATATCTTGTCAAGGTATGTGCTTTGTGAAAGACCTACGAGGCGTCTCGATCTATATGTATAGATCTTGATGCCTAATATGTATGCAGCTTCTCCAAGGTCCTTCATTGAAAAACTTTTATTCAAATAGGCCTTGATGCTTTCCAATAGTTCTATATCATTTCCCATCAACAATATGTCATCCGCATATAATATGAGAAATGCTACAGAGCTCCCACTCACTTTCTTGTAAATACAGGCTTCTCCATAAGTTTGTACAAACCCAAACGCTTTGATCACCTCATCAAAGCGAATGTTCCAGCTCCGAAATGCTTGCACCAGCCCATAGATGGAGCGCTGGAGCTTGCATACCTTGTCAGCATTGCTAGGATCGACAAAACCTTCCGGCTGTATCATATACAATTCTTCTTTAAAAAAGCTGTTCAGGAATGCTGTTTTGACATCCATTTGCCAGATTTCATAATCATAAAATGCGGAAATTGCTAGCATGATTCGGACCGAGTTCAGCATCGCTACGGGTGAGAAGGTCTCATCGTAGTCAACCCCTTGAACTTGCCGATAACCCTTAGCGACATTACCATCCGCGCCAGTCTTCTTCTTAAAAATCCATTTATTTTCTATGGCTCGCCGATCATCGGGCAAGTCCACCAAAGTCCATACATTGTTCTAATACATGGATTCTGTCTCAGATTTCATGGCCTCAAGCCATTTTTGGAATCTGGGCCCGCCATCGCTTCTTCATAGTTCGAAGGTTCACTGTCGTCCAACAACATGATTTCCATGATAGGGTTGTCGTACCACACTTGTGCGGAACGTACCCTTGTCGACCTTCGAGGTTCAATAGCAACATGATCCGAAGTGTCATGATTATCATCATTATCTTCTTCTCTAGCCAGTTCAGGCACCTCAGAAACATTTTCTTGCGCTGTGCTACTTTCCGGTTCGAGAGGAGGTACAATTACCTCATCAAGTTCTATTTTCCTCCCACTTACTTCTTTCGAGAGAAACTCTTTCTCTAGAAAGGATCCGTTCTTGGCAACAAAGATCTTGCCTTCGGATCTAAGATAGAAGGTGTACCCAATAGTTACCTTAGGGTATCCTATGAAGACGCATTTTTCCGCTTTGGGTTTGAGCTTCTCTGGTTGAAGTTTCTTCACATAAGCATCACATACCCAAACTCTAAGAAACGACAACTTAGGTTTCTTGCCAAACCATAATTCATACGGTGTCGTCTCAACGGATTTAGACGATGCCCTATTTAAAGTGAATGCGACAGTTTCCAATGCATATCCCCAAAATGATAGCGGTAAATCGGTAAGAGACATCATAGATCGTACCATATCCAATAAAGTGCGATTACGATGTTCAGACACACCGTTACGCTGCGATGTGCCAGGCGGCGTGAGTTGCGAAATAATTCCACATTTCCTTAGGTGCGTGCCAAACTCGTGACTCAAATATTCTCCTCCATGATCAGATCGTAGAAATTTTATTTTCGTGTCACGTTGATTCTCCACCTCACTCTGAAATTCCTTGAACTTTTCAAAGGTTTCAAACTTGTGCTTCATTAAGTAGACATACCCATATCTACTTAAATCATCAGTGAGGGTGAGAACATAACGATAGCCACCGCGAGCTTCAATGCTCTTTGGACCGCATACATCGGTATGCATTATTTCCAATAAATTGGTTGCTCGCTCCATTGTTCCGGAGAACGGAGTCTTGGTCATCTTGCCCACAAGGCACGGTTCGCATGTGTCAAATGATTCAAAATCCAATGACTCCAAAAGTCCATTTGTATGGAGTTTCTTCATGCGCTTTACGCCGATATGACCAAGGCGGCAGTGCCACAAGTATGTGGGACTATAATTATCAATCTTACATCTTTTGGTACTCACACTATGAATATATGTAACATCACGATCGAGATTCATCAGGAATAAACCATTGACTAGCGGGGCATGACCATAAAACATACCAATCATATAAATAGAACAACCATTATTCTCAGATTTAAATGAGTAGCCATCTTGCATCAAGCGAGATCCCTATACGATGTTCATGCTCAAAGCTGGTACTAAATAACAATTATTAAGGTTTAAAACTAATCGCGAAGGTAGATGTAGAGGTGGCGTGCCGACGGAGATCACATCGACCTTGGAACCATTCCCGACCTTGGAAGGTGATGTATATACTTCTCTCCCCTCGTTGGATACCCCAAGTGGAAGGTGGAGATGTAGTCAGCAGCAAATTTCCCTTACACAAAGACTGTAAGGTTTATCAAACCAGGAGGACTCCTAGGCTCAACAAGTAGGTGTCTTCCACCCTGGCGCTAGTAGAAGACGTGGACCTGCACACAGAACAAATAACTTTGCTCCCAACAAGTACAGAGAGGTTGTCAATCTCTCCGGCCTTGTAGTTTGCAAAGGATCAAAACACAAGCGGGAAGGTAATAGTGATTGCAAGGGAAAAGTAAATGAAAACGGTAAATGATGGAGGTGTAAACAATGATGGTGATATGGACCGGAGTCACATGATGTTTACTAGTGATGTCTCTCTCCCAAAAGACGATAAACAACTATGCTAGGGTAAACAAATCACAATTGGGCAATTGGCAGAATTATGATCGCACCGCAATGCTAATTATGCTCCTTGATAGTTAGAGGTTCAATAGTAATGGGCATTACGCCAAGACAAGTAGACCATTTATTGATCAGCATCTACTTACTAATCATCCACCTTGAGATATCTATCCAGAACATCTCTCCGGTATTAAGTTGCGAGTCCCACCCAAAGTGTCTACTCAAAGCAACAGACAACTGCGTTAACGAACTATGTGTAAGGCAAACAATCCTTGCAACCGTGGTCACAAGAACCGTTGTTTTCTCCCTGGTGGCAACAAGAACATCCCGTAGTCTCATGTTTCTGACACGCAAGCTAGATATAGAGGGGCCCGAACCCACAATCATGCATAACGCTCCCTCTTGGAGTTAAGATCTACTACTTGGCCAAAGCAATAAAAAGCAACGGAGAACATGCAAGAATCACTACGGAACATAATATAAAAGGATAATCAAATATATAACTCATAACAATCTGAACAAAATCTCATAATCCATCGGATCCCAACAAACCGAGCATAACAATAGCAAGAGAATTACATAGATGGCTTGATCATGTAGGGCATCTCACAAGGACTAACCATTGAAGCACAAGATTGGAGAGAAGACATCACATAGCAACTGGTCATGGACTCATGGTCCAAGGGAAACTACTCACGTCACATCCGAGAAGCGTCCATGGTGGTGGAGAAGCTCCCGGAGGTTAATCCTCCCTCCGGCAGGGTGCCGGGAAGAGGTCTCCTGACGCTCCCGATCTCGGAAGCGCAGCGGCGGTGGAACGATCGAGAAATTCATGATTCCAGAAAGTCTACGAGGGTTTCCTCTCAGGACTCTAAATATAGGCCAAAGGAGGGCACTAGAGGAGGTGGGATCCACCCAGGCGACCTCCTGGCACGGCCTAGGGTCTAGCCGTGCCAGCAGGCCGCCTGGGAGGCCCGTGGCCCCCCTTCGGTGATCTGGAAGCTTCTGTTTCGCTGATTTTTTTATATTTTTTCTGGATTTTTCGGGCTTCGGAAAATTGGGTAAAAGCCCCTGCAAAATAGACATCAACACACAGAAACTGGCACTGGGTGCACTAAGTTAGTAGGTTAGTCCAAATATGTGTAAAATGGTATAAAAGTGTAGAAAAACATGTAACAATGTCACCCAAAAGATCATGGAACAAACATAAATTATAGATACGTTTGGGACGTATCATGACCTCGTCCTTAGCCAGCCTACACTTGTTCCGCAGTTCGTGTTTAGAGTTGAAAATGTGAGCAACAACACCGGTATCAAATATCCACGAGCTACTACGAGCGCTAGTAAGGTACACATCAATTACATGTATATCATATATACCTTGGATGTTGTCGGCCTTCTTATCCGCTAAGTACTTGGGGCAGTTCCGCTTCCACTGACCGATCCCTTGCAATAATAGAACTTAGTCTCAGGCTTGGGTCCTTTCTTTGGCTTCTTCCCGACAACTGGTTTACCGGGCGCCGCAACTGCTTTGCCATCTTTCTTGAAGTTCTTCCCCTTGCCTTTCTTGAAACTGATGGTCTTATTCACCATTAACACTTGATGTTCTTTCTTCATTTCCACCTCCGCTGATTTCAAAATTGAATAAAACTCCGAAATGGTTTTGTCCATCCCTTGCATGTTGTAGTTCATCACAAAGCCCTTATAGCTTGGTGGAAGCGACTGGAGGATTCTGTCAATGACCGGATCATCTCGAAATTCAACTCCTAGTCGAGTCAAGAAGTTGTGCAACTCAGACATTCTTAGTATGTGCTCATTGACAAAACTGTTCTCCTCCATCTTACAATTGAAGAACTTGTCGGAGACTTCATATCTCTCGACCCAGGCATGAGCTTAAAAAACTAGTTTCAGCTCCCCGAACATCTCATATGCTCCATGTTGCTAAAAACGCCTTTGGAGCCCCGGTTCTAAACTGTAAAGCATGCTGCACTGAACCATAGAGTGGTCATCACTCCATGCCTGCGAGGCGTTCCTAACATCATGGGATAACACGGGCGCGGGAGGTTTGCCTAGAGGTGCATGAAGTACATATTCCTTCTTGGAAGCCATGACGATGAGCTTCAAGTTACGAGCCCAATCCGCATAATTGCTACCATTGTCTTTCAGCTTGGTTTTCTCTAGGAACGCGTTGAAGTTGAGTGGGACATTTGCGTTGGCCATCAGATCTACAATATTTGTAAAGACAATTTTAGACTTAGTTCATGATAATTAAGTTCATCTAATCAAATTACATGATGAACTCCCACTTAGATCGACGTCCCTCTAGTCATCCAAGTGTTACATGATCCACGTCGATTAGCCCGTGTTCGATCATCACGTGAGGCGGACTAGTCATCAATTGTGAGCATCTCCATGCTGATTGTATCAACCATACGACTTATGTTCGACCTTTCGGTCTCCCATATTCGAGGCCATCTCTGTACATGTTAGGCTCGTCGAGTCAACCTAAGTGTTTTGCGTGTGTAAACTGGCTTACACCCATTGTATACGAATGTTAGAATCTATCACACCCAATCACCACGTGGTGCTTCGAGACAACGAACCTTCGCAACGGTGCACTTAGGGGAATACTTATCTCAAAATTTCAATGAGGGATCATCTTATCTTTGCTATCGTCGTTCTAAGTGATAAGATGAAAAACATGATAAACATCACATGCAATCATATAGTGACATGATATGGCCAATATCATCTTGCTCCTTTGATATCCATCTTCGGGACACCATGATCATCATCGTCACCGGCATGACACCATGATCTCCATCATTGTATCTCCGTGAAGTCGTCACACCAACTATTACGTCTACGACTATAGCTAACCGTTAGTAATAAAGTAAAGTAATCAACTTGGCATTGCATCTCATACAATAGATTAAGACAACTCCTATGGCTCCTGCCAGTTGTCATACTCATCGACATGCAAGTCGTGAATCCTATTACAAGAACATGATCAATCTCATACATCACATATGTAAGATCACATCCTTTTGACCATATGTGACGCCCTCGGTTTAATCGTACGCTAATCATACACGCAAATGTGTACGATCAAACCCAAGGACTCACGGGAAGATATCACAACACAACTCTAGACACAAATAAAATAATATCAGCTTCATATTACAAGCCAGGGGCCTCGAGGGCTAGAATACAGAAGCTCGATAAACACACGAGTCAACGGAAGCAACAATATCTGAGTACAGACATAAAACATGGGGTGCCTTAGAGAAGGCTAGCACAAAAGATACAACGATCGAACGAGGCGAGGCCTCCTGCCTGGGAACCGCCTAACTGCTCCTGTTCTTCAGCGGCCTCCATGTAGATGACACCATCGGGGCGGCAGGCGTCGGCAGGAAACTCCACTCTTGGTCTCCATCATCTGGTTGCAACAACGGATCAAGGGGACAAAGGGGGAGCAAAGCAACGACGAGTACTCATCCAAAGTACTCGCAATACTTACATCAGAACTATTCTAAGTATGCATCAGTATCAAAGAAAGGGGGTTATACGTGGACTGACTGCAGCAATGCGAGAAAAGAGAGAGAAGGCCTAGTCCTATCGTAGACTAGCATCTTCAGGGTCTTGCAGCAATAGATAAGAGTAGAACAGGGTAACACAATAATAGTCATATTGTTGCAGCAATATTAATGTGAGGTCACGCCCAGAGATCCTCCCTCGGCTCCCTGCGAGGAAGCAATCCCGAGGGAACTAATTCCAGTTAAGTAACAATTGTAGTTGTATAAGATCAGGGCACAACTCCAAGTCGTCCTATAACCGTGGACACGGCTATTCGAATAGTTAATTTTCATCCCTGTAGGGGTGCACCACATGTCCCGTCACGCTCGATAACATTCTAGCCGAACATACTTTTCTGGGTCATGCCCGACCTCGGAATATCGACACGTCGCAGCCCCACCTAAGACTCAACAAAGAGGCCAGCCCGCCGGTCTAAATCCTAATCACAAAGGGTTCATGGGCCCAGTTCCCCTTCGCGCTCCTGCACGATGCGTGGGTGGCCGACGTCAGTCCTAGCATCCCTTAATCACAAGCGCGATGCATCTCGGTACCACTCGGGCGCGCACCGCTACGTTGCTGACATCTGAAAAGCTTCGGCTGATACCGCGACGCCGAGTACCCATAATTCTTCCTGCGTAGCCGGTTAGTGTGAAAAGGTCTCCAACTAACCCAGATCAAATACCCAAATCTATTATCATTTTAATTAGGTCATCAACACAATCTCGCGGGAATCCACCCGTCTAACATATAATCACCAATGATCCTAGTAACATGGTCGAGTAACTGTGTGGTTGTAACATCGGGGGGAATCCGAGGTATCACCCTCGTTGGATTCCGAACGATGTATCCGTCAAGGTGGGCTTAGAGGAATCACCCTCGGGGGTCCCACACTTGAGGGGTTGCACGGCAGAGGCAACGTCGAGAATGGTGAAATAGGAATCACCCTCGATAACCACGACTGACTAGTTGTACTACAGAGATATCATCAGGAGTACTTAGCGAGGTGTCACCCTCGGTACCCGATAGTATTTCTATAGCGTCGTACAACTAAGGGGGTGTATGTGCTGTGTCGGGTATGGCTCGTCGATCAGGGATCGAGATTTGAAAACAAAGCGGGGCAACTAGACTACGTGGTCACAAGGGATGACTGCTCCACCTATACTAAAAAGTTTAAAGGTGTAGTACTGAAAGTAGCAGTTCATCAAAAACAGGCTATGCATCAGATATAGGAGCTAACTACAACAGTAGAAAAATACTAATGCAAGCATGACGGAGAAAGACATAGGCGATATAGGTATGATCAAGGGGGGTTTTCTTGCCTTGCTCCTCTACGGCAAAGGACTGATCGGCAGGGTCGTAGATGTACCCGGCAGCAGCGTCAGTCTCGGGGTCTATCGGTAAGAAGAGGGGGAAGAAACAATAAATAATAGCAACGGTGCAACACAATGCATGACATGGCAAGATGCAGGCTAGACATGAGCTAACGCAGCAACATCCGTCATAGATGGTCGGAAGAATATTTGACGATATTTTCCGGGTTTCGGGTTACTACTAGTTAGACTAGAAACGATGGAAAAGTTCCATGTTTGCTATGCTAGGGACGCGTGACACACGAATGGACCCCGTATCCGGGATCGTCTCGTTTTGCTGATCAACTTTCATGTTGAAAATATTTTGATCAGACTTACGGATTATTTAATATTAATCTTTAAAGTTTTATTCAATAATTAGAATTAAAAAATAGATTTAATTAATTTAATTAAATGCTATTATGACATCAGCATGATGTCACGCTGACATCAAGAGTTGACTGGTCAAGTGACCAATGGGTCCCAAGCGTCATAGACACAAGTTTTTAATTAAGATTAAATAGTAATTAATCAGATTAATTTAGTGGGGGCCCACATGTCATACTCTAATTATTCTAATTACCTAATTAATTAATTAATTAGTTAAGTAATTAATATATCTATTTATTTATTTAATAAAAACATATTTCTATTTTTATATTTTAATTTTTACTTTTCTTTAAAAGAGGGTGTGGGGCCTCCGTGTCATAGACAACGGGGTGGGTTGGCCCACCGGTAAGTGGCTTAGGCCACATACACACAAAACACCCATAAACATATTTATACAGTCAATGTATTTCTCCATATACCTACATATATAAATACTTACATACGTGCATCTCATACATACAAAATACATACGCGAATACATTATTTTATTTTTATTTCTATCTAAAACTCTCTCTCTAACCTCTCTGTTAACAACAGAGAGAGAGAGATACATCTGTAACGACTAAGATGCGGTCCTTTCCGATTTGGGGAATGAGGCCCCGAATTGGAAAGAAGTGCATCTAAGCGTTTCACAAACATGGTAACATAGCACATACATAATATCAACAGAATGACAATAAGGGATTCAATTGTCATCTCATAAGTATATCAGAGTACATCACGCATACAAACAAGGTAGTTCCGCTCGGACTACAAAACATGATAAATGACTATCCTACCTTGCCTGCTGGCCCACGATCATGACCACGCCTCAATCTTCTGGATAGTTCACGCACAGGCGGTCGTTCTCCTCATCGTACCGCCACGCCAGCTGCGTGTCGTGGGATCACCTGTCTCGGGGGTACCTGAACCTGTTGGTGTTGTGAAGGAATTTGTGAGCCATGGGGACTCAGCAATCTATGACCTCGGTGCCAGAACTAGTCAAGTTATTAGGTTGGAAAGGTGGAGTGTTTAGGTTGCAGCATCCAGTCACGGTTACGCACAAAGTTGGCAATTTTATTAGCTTATGTTTAAGTTATCTATCACCGGATGTTAATAAATATTCCAAGTTGCCACATAACCACGGGCACGACTTTCCGAAAGATTAAACCCTGCAGGGTGCTCCAACTAGTCCATCACAAATGTACACGAGCCGCAAAGTAATCCTCTATCACGAATCTCGTGATCTCGTTGGATTCCTTAGAGGAAAACCTCAACTCTGGGCAGAACCAAAGCTTCACCGGGATTCCTATACGCAAGATATATCGCTAAGGTAAGACAAGACTAGCAGGACCTCCCGACGTGTCAACGACCCTGATAAGAGCCACGTATCTCAGTCTCAGGATACGCCGGATGAGCCATGGTTACCATGCCAAAACACCGAGTTGCCCCGGGGAGCGTAATAACTGTTCTGGGTTGGACCAACAATCATGAGGAGCACTGGCCCAGGTTGTTGATTAAATTCCTCGGGGTTGCTATTCCCTATGCAGATTATTATTAAGTGATTAGCAAATTAACACCAATGTTGGGTCCTGCCGGACAAGTCTTAACACTACCGATTTATCGAGGGTGTCCCCATAACAACCCCGAACGTGTTAGGAGCGAACATTATGGAATCAAACACCAGTAGCCGGTAACTATGGCGGCAATAACGGAACGAAGCACCCGACAAAAGGCTAGGCCTTCCGTTATTTACCAAGTATGTAGGTGCATTTATTAAATAAGAGAATTAAGATAATGATATCAAGCTCATGTTATCACATGAGTCAAAGCACCTTCATCTAGCAACGCTAACATTAGTAGCTGAGCAAAGCCTACTTAGCCATTCAAGATTTGCTAGGAAGGGATAAGTGTTTGGGTTTCATGGAAATTCAGGAGGCAATTTTTCCAGTGGTAGGCAGCGAGCATATGACAAGGAAACGTAATCTAGCATAACAAGTCTAGAGATGGAATCAAGGTCATATCATCTTTCCTGTGATATCCCCAGCTTGGAACTGTTCTTCTTCGTCCTGCACGTACTCTCCCGAATCCAGTACTCGTTCTCCGATACCGATGCTACCCAACATAAGAATAACATCCAATGAACAACAGCACCTCAAGATGCAACAAGCACATGATGCATGAGATGAATATGAGCATGCATCACTATTTCTATCACTAGCACAAGCATGAGAAGTAAATACATGTTCCTGGACATAAATGCACTCTAAGCTATCTTGACATGCATGAGAATGTCATGATCAGATGCGTCACCTGAAAATGATGCAAAACCATATAAAGAACATTGCAAACGGAGCTAAGGATCAACGGGAAACAACGTAACAAGAAATGAAGCCCTATGTGTCAAATTCATCACAACACACCCCAAAGGCTCAACTATGGTATTTATAGGTTGCCAAGACTTAAAAAAAACCAACATGGATGGGGTGGTGCAAAGAATATCACCACACCATCAACTATGCACTCACAAACATAAAAATAACAAAACTACACAATCTGCCATAAACAACATCATAGCACATTGTGAGCTACATGCAAAGCACCTACAGCCACCCAAACATGCCAAATAAGATATGTGGATGTAGCTATCCAAGATTACTACAAGCACAAGCAAAAAATATTACACAAAGGAGTTAAACACAGATAGTTACACAGCTGCAAACTTGCCCAAAAATATCAGATTTCAGGGACTTAGTGAAAATTCCAGATTCTCACTATCTGTTTATGCTCTAAAGCATTTTGTCAGCAACCAAACAAATATCTACAGGACTCCAAATGGAATGAAAATTTACAGGGAGCTAGACAAACATATAAGCTTCAACTTCCTAGCTGAAAGCTAAGGCTGAATCACAACACATTGATCTGCACAAGCTCATCAACAGGAGAAGAAATTATAAACAGATTCTCCGACTTATTTTCACTAATATGGAATTTCAGCCACATGCCTACTTTGATTGGGCACAACTTGCACATATGGTTTCCTACACATGAAATGAAACCAACATGTGGTAGAGGGGGTCACCCTCTACTACCACAACCAAGAAACAAACCCTTGGGCTCACCACATCACATGGAACCAAGCTCTCAACATGGAACAAATCTGATATATGTCATCTCCAGAAAATGTTCCACTGGCAAAAATGATTTCACCAATAGATTCCTGGGATGATTCTACCCCAAAAGCATATATAATACCTATGCACTTCCTTGGAACAAATGAGCACAAACTAGGATATGACTTCTGCATAGAATCACATAGAGATGAATATGCATCATCACATGTGATTCCACTAGCTCATCACCTACACCATGATTATACACACACTCACAAGGAAGGGTACATACTCACACATATGGACATGTGTTGGTGCACCTTTCTTTAGTAGGTGGGGTGAACCAACATACACCCACACAACTACACACACACACATACTCACATGTATCACAACTAACATGCTCATGATCCCCTACATAAACACAAGGTGGGTGAGGGGGGAAACCCACACACACACATCAACTATTTACACCACATATACACAAGGTGTGTGGGAGGGGAAACCCATCCACACACACACACACACACACTACACACACTACTTGCACCACAAGGGCACAAACAAACACCTCCACATCTTATCACCATCTCACATACACACACTTGCACCACAACCTATTACACCACTACACCACACCTCATCACAGATGTATGTGTGTTACCACACACATGCCTACACATACATACAATACATAAATCTGCACCAACATGTAATATTCATATGTAGCAAAATAAAAGTCACCACAAGGATGGAGATAATCTTGCCTACATAACCTGCAGCACACTGTTGCAAGCAACAGAAATTCACAACAAAAGATAAACATGGAAAATATAAAAGGGGCTTGGGGGTGGGGTTCGAACCCAAGCCTCTCTGGCTAGCTATAACACCTGATCACCACTCTGCTAGAGGCCTAATGCTTGGCAATACACGAGATTTAAATCAGATAGCACTGTCCTGCTGCGTACTACTCCTTGAAAAAGAAATGCAAAAGGGGGGAGTGTACCATCTGGGATTCGATCCCTGCACCTCCTACAACACACACGACGCTACACGCACTACACCACTGGGATACAGGACAGGAGCTTGACAGAGAAGGGAAGTTTACCAGGTATACTACCTCTACTGCGTTCTCTGCACTGCAAGGCAGAGAGTAGCGCCGGCGACAGGGAGGCCGCCGTGGCTTCTCTACTGCTGCTGCTGCGCCACGAAGGCATGTCATCTACACTACTGCACGGCTGCTGCGTGGTGCTAGCCACGGCATGCTACTGCTACTACTCATCACATCTCAAGCAACTAGCAACACAGACACCTACTGCAGCTCGGGAGAGGGACACAAACTACTACGTCTGGCCGAATCCATCGAGGGAGAAGGGAGGCGGAGGTGACCGGCTCACCTAGGGAAGGAAGAGGGGTAGCCGCACGTGGAGGAGACTGACTGGAGAGGAAGAAGATGCTCGGAAGAAGCCCCTGCTGTAGAGCCGACGTAGAACCGAGGAAGACGTAGAAGAACTCCGGGGCCGAGGCGATGGCGAGCTCCTGGCCGTCGATGTGGGTGTTCCCCAGCCTCAGCGAGGTCGGGAATGGGGCGCGGGGAGCCTTCTCGAGCTCCTGGACATGGCGGCCGCGCCGGACGACGTGGATGCAGGGGGGGGGGGGTAGACGCCGGCGATGCTCTCTCCCCTCTTTGATCTGAACTGCAGAGGCTTACCTTGGGGAGAAGGAAGGAAGGAGGGGGATGGAGAGAGGTGGCGGCGCGGATGGGGAAGAGGGGGAACCCTAGAAGAGGGGAGGCACGGACACCCAAATTATAAGAGGGGTCCTCGATGGTTGTGCCTAACGGCGCTTGCATCTCTCTCGGCAAGCCTGACGGAAAGGTGCAGAGGGGTGTAGACGACGTCTGAAGGAGGGAGGAGGGACGTGGGAGTTGGGCTAGCGCGGGGAGAGGAGGAGTTGGGCCACGCTGTGCAGGAGTAAGCCCACCGGGTGGCGCCACATAAGAGAAAAGAAAAAAAATCCCTGGGGCTTTTCTATTTATAGGAAAGTCAGAGAAGAAAAATAAGCCAAGCAAAAATCTACAAGGGATAAAATCAAACAAAAATACCCCCTGGTCGTGGAAAAATATGACCTATTTGAATAAAATGGAAAAGAAATATTAGGGGCAATTAAATATTTACAAAACAGAAATTGTTTGACCTGTTTTGTAATTAATTGCACCTCTTGCACCCCTATTTAAAACAACAACTACACATCACAAATTCACCACAAACAAGAGCTAAAACAGGAACATTTTAAAAATAGAAAAGGACCAAGTGAATCTTGATGTTGAGGTGAAATAGAGAGGCGGGAGAAGATGGTTTTGAAACCTAAGCAATCACAAGGTTCAACTCCTACTATCACATGCACTCTCCACACAAGCATCACTTCTCACATCACCACATAAGATCACAAGCATCACATCACCTCATAAGAACACAATGCAACAACACAAGGACACATGGAATGATATGGCATGCACGCATGCAAAGAAGAATAACAAGATGACATCACATGAAATCATATCATAGATAACTCTCCTGTCCATGACAAGTTGGACCCACATGAAGAAGGTTCCAAAAAGGGAAGGTTACACACTTGGGGCATTACAAATTCTCCCACACTAGAAAAAGATCTCGCCCCAAGATCTACGCGTGAAAGAACTCCAGAAATTTAGAACGGAGGTGATCCTCGCGTTCCCAAGTAGCCTCTTTATCGGAATGGTGTGACCAGTGCACTTTGAGAAATTTGACAGTGTTGTTGCGGGTCTTGCGCTCAATCGCCTCGAGAACCACAACTGGATGCTCACGATAAGATAGGTCAGGCTGAAGGTCAATGTCTTGAAGATGAACAGTGCGCTCGGGGGTCTTGAAGCACCTCCGGAGCTGAGAAACATGGAACACATCATGCACATTTGCAAAGTTTGACGGGAGCTCAAGCTGGTACGCAAGGTCGCCTCTCTTGCCAACCACTCTGAATGGACCAATGAAACGAGGCGCAAGCTTGCCTTTGATGCCAAAGCGTTGCATACCCTTCATAGGCGACACCTTGAGATAGACAAAATCATCAAGCTCATAAGACATGTCACACTGCTTGCTATCATAATAGCTCTTCTGACGGGATTGAGCTGCTCTGAGGTTGTCGCGAATGGCCCTACACATCTCCTCAGCTTCTTCTATCAAATCATTCCCAAGGATCTGACGCTCGCCGGTCTCGGACCAGTTGAGCGGGGTACGACACTTCCTGCCATAGAGAATTTCAAACGGAGCCTTGCCAGAACTAGCTTGATAACTGTTGTTATACGAGAACTCCGCAAAAGGCAGATAATCCTCCCACTTCATACCAAAAGAGAAAACACAGGCTCTTAGCATATCCTCAAGAACTTGATTTACTCACTCCACTTGACCACTAGTTTGAGGATGAAAAGCTGTGCTGAAGCGAATCTTCGTGCCCATAGCAGACTTAAACGAGTCCCAGAACTCGGAAGTGAAGATACTTACGCGATCCGAAAAGATCATCATAGGAACACCGTACAAGGACACAATCCTGGAGGTGTACAACTCTGCAAGCTGAGGTGCGGAAATGGATTCCTTGACTGGAAGAAAATGAGCCACTTTACTCAACTTGTCGATGACGACGAAGATGGCATCATTACCCTTCTTGGACTTCGAGAACCCGGTGACGAAATCCATCTCAATGTGATCGAACTTCTACTTGGGAATGGGCAATGGATGCAAAAGACCCGCTGGACGTTGATGCTCTGCTTTCACCCTTTGATATACATCACATTCATTTACAAACTGAGCAATCTCACGCTTCATACGAGTCCACCAGAAGGTCTGTTTCAAGTTGTGGTACATCTTGGAGCTTCCAGGATGAATAGAGAGCAGAGAGTTATGAGCTTCGTCCATGATTACCTTTCTGAGATCACCTTTCGGGACGACAAGACGATCCTCGAAGAACAACGTGTCTCTGGCATCAACAGTGAAGCACTTATACTTGGGAAAACTCTTTGCAACGCCAATCTTGACTTTCTTCACCATAGCGTCAAGAGGCTGTGCCGCTCAGACCTGATCTTCCAAGGTAGGAGAGATCTAAAGGTTTGCAAGAAATCCCCGAGGTACTAACTGAAGGTTGAGCTTCCTGAAAGACTCACAAAGACCAGACTGGAGAGGTTGCAGAATCAGACTGTTGCAGTACGCCTTCCTGCTCAAGGCATTTCCCACGACATTAGCTTTGCCTCGCGTGTACTCAACACTCGGATTAAAATCCTGGAGCATTTCCACCCAACGTGTTTGCCGAAGATTCAGGTTAGGCTGAGTGAAGATGTACTTGAGACTTTTGTGATCGGTGAAAACTTCAACCTTACATTCCAACAAGAGGTGTCTCCAAGTCATCAGAGCGTGAACCACAGCTGCTACCTCAAGTTCATGCACAGGATAGTTCTTCTCCGTTGGCTTCAATTGCCTGGAGGTATAAGAAACCACCTTCTTCTCTTACATCAGAACTGCACAAAGACCCTCGAGAGAAGCGTCGCAGAACACCTGGTAAGACTTGGAATCATTCGGAGGAACCAAGACTGGAGTGGAGTTGAGCTTCTCTTTGAGTTTGTCGAAGGCCAACTGACGCTCTGGAGACCAAGCATACTTCACACCTTTCTGAAGAAGACTTGAGAGCGGCTTGGCGATCTTGGAGAAGTTCTCAACGAACCTTCTGCAATAGCCTGCAAGCCCGAGAAAGCTTCAAAGCTGCTTCACATTCTGCGGAGGCTCCCATTCAACAATGGCCCGTACCTTGGACGAATCAACTTTGATGCCCTCGACAGAGATAATGTGACCAAGATAGACGACTTCTTTCAGCCAGAACTCAAACTTGGAAAACTTGGCATACAGCTTGTACTCTCTTAGCTTATCAAGCACCAATCTAAGATGTTCCTCATGTTCTTCCTCAGTTTCAGAAAAGACCAGAATGTCCTCGAGATAGAGCAAGACAAAGTCATTCTTGAACGGAGAGAATATGTAGTTCATCAATTGACAGAATGTCGGAGGAGGATTTGCCAGACCAAAAGACATGACCATATACTCATACGAGCCAAAACTAGTCCTGAAAGCAGTCTTCGGAATATCTTCTTCGCGAATGCGAATTTGATGATAGCCCATGCCGAGATCGAGGTTGGAGAAGACATTAGCACCTTTCAACTGTTCGAACAACTCAGTTATGTTTGGAAGTGGATATTTGTTCCTGATTGTCTTCTTGTTCAATGGAGGGTAATCGACACACAGCCAGTCCGTGCCATCCTTCTTCTTGACAAACGGAACTCCACAGCCCCACGGAGACGAGCTCGGTCTAATCAAACCCAAACGCTCCTGCTCATCGAGTTGCCTCTTAAGTTCCTTCAACTCTTCTGGACCCAACTGGTACGGTCGTTTGCACACTGGCTCGGTGCCTGGCTCAAGCTCAATCACAAATTCAACTTCTCAGTGCGGAGGAATGCCTGGCAGCTCTTCAGGAAACACATCTTCATATTCGCAGACCACTGGGACTTGCCAAATAGGATTAATCTCACCCTTTTCATTCAAAGAGAACAGACGAATTGTATCATCGCGCGCCGCGAATATAATTACGTCCTCCGAAGAGTGCGTAAGCTTCACTTCTTTAGCTTCACAATCAATCGGTGCCTTGTTCATGGCCAACCAGTCCATACCAAGGATCAAGTCAATGTTGGAATTGCCCAAGACAATAGGAGACGCCAGAAAAGAATAACTGCCTATCTTGACAGAAGCATCCGGAACCAACATGTGAGAACTCATGCGCATGCCCGGAGAAACCACACGGAAGGGACTATCCAAATGAATTGCAGGAATATCATGCTTAGCAATGAATGGCTTGGAGATGAAGCAATGCGATGCACCAGAATCAAATAACACTTTAGCAGGAATATCATTGACGAGGAGGTTACCCATAATCACATCTGACGAGTTCTCTGCCTTAGCTGCACTCACCATGTTGACTCAAGCTGATCTGGGGTTGAACTTGACAAGAGCATTACATGGAGGTTTGCCTGGAGGAGGAGCCGGCAGTCGGAGCTGAGAAGCACACTTGTTGGCATAATGACCCTTCTGACCACACTTGCGACAAGTAACCTCTGCTAGCTGCCGGTACTGATTCTGAGGAGGCCCTTGCTTCTGATGCTGGAATCTCTGCTAAAAGATAGGGTTGGGTGGGTGGGAAGTACCACGGCCACCAGAATGCTTGAGCTACTGCGAGTGCCGAGGAGGAGGAGGAGACACCCAAAACTTCTGTTGCTTCTAAACCACCTGAGTAGAAGAAGAGCTGGAATCTCTGAAGCGCTCCTTAGAATTCTCCACTCTGAGCAAGGCTGCCTCTGCCCTGAGAGCTAAGTTGTAGAACTTGTCGAACTCCTCAGGATCATTTAAAGCAAGAGCCAACTGCAAATCTTCTTTCAAGCCACCTCTGAACTGATAAATCTTGCTCTTCTGATCAGGGATATCCTGCAAGGCGTATCGGGCTAGCTCGTGGAACTCAACGTTGTACTTATACACGGAATTACCACCCTGCTTCAAGCGCGTGAACTTCTCACACATTTCCTCCACAAAGTTGGAAGGAATGTAGTGGGACCTGAAGTCACGGCAGAACTCATCCCAAGTGATCACTCTAGCGCCTCTGGAATCCTTCAACTGCTGCCACCAGATAGAAGCCTCCCCCTTCAACTGGAATGTTGCAAATTTGACAAAATCCTCAGGACGAACATTGCTACACTGGAAATGCTTGTTCATATCACGGATCCAATCCTCGGCATCAAATGGCTGGTCACAGGGGGCTGATTCGACAGGAACTGACTCAGACTAGCAAACTGATTGCCACCATGCTGGAAATTGCCTTGCTGCTGATTAGCTCTCACTTGCAACAACTGTAGCAGCATCTGGGTGTTTGCGTTAGTAGCAGCCATCACCGCTTGCCAGGCCTCTGCAGGAGGAGGAGGTGGCGGCGGAGGATTCTCCGGAGGAGGAGGTGGTGGCGGCACATCCTCACGCCCTGGGTTCTGACGCGTTGGTGGAGCCATCCTGAAGACGGACAACACATTAGCCCACAGAATAAATTGAAGATATTGCTGAATCAAAATGACAGGAATATTTGAACAAGAATAAAGCAATTGCACTCGAACAAAATAGTAAGAATGCTTCCTCAAAGTGACGGTCGACAAAATTCTGAATAAGACCACTACAAACAAGTATGAGCTAGAACTCCTCGGAACAAACATATGATCGATATTTCATCCGATATCTTCGTGGATAAGATCGCACGGGCACGAATTTACAAGGTAGTGCACACGACATACGAAGTGTCCCCGAGTCGTAGCGAGCTACAAGGACTCTTTAAGACACAACGAGAACCGCTGTAAGACGACCGTGAACAAGGTTTTGAAACCTAAGCAATCACAAGGTTCAACTCCTACTATCACATGCATTCTCCACTCAAGATTCACTTCTCACATCACCTCATAACAACACAATGCAACAACACAAGGACACATGGAATGATATGGCATGGATGCATGCAAGGAAAAATAACAAGATGACATCACATGAAATCATATCATAGATAACTCTCATGTCCATGACAAGTTGGACCCACATGAAGAAGGTTCCAAAAAGGGAAGGTTACACACTTGGGGCATTACAAACTCTCCCACACTACAAAAAGATCTCACCCCGAGATCTACGCCTGCAAGAACTCTGGAAATTCAGAACGGAGGTGATCCTCGCGTTCCCAAGTAGCCTCTTTATCGGAATGGTGTGACCATTGCACTCTGAGAAATTTGATAGTATTGTTGCGGGTCTTGCGCTCAGTCGCCTCAAGTACCGCAAATGGATGCTCATGATAAGATAGGTCAGGCTGAAGGTCGATGTCTTGAAGATGAATAGTGCGCTCGGGGGTCTTGAAGCACCTCCGGAGCTGAGAAACATGGAACACATCATGCACATTTGCAAAGTTTGACGGGAGCTCAAGCTGGTACGCAAGGTAGCCTCTCTTGCCAACCACTCTGAACGAACAAACGAAACGAGGCGCAAGCTTGCCTTTGATGCCAAAGCGTTGCATACCCTTCATAGGCGACACCTTGAGATAGAAGTCATCAAGCTCATAACACATGTCACACTGCTTGCTATCATAATAGCTCTTCTGACGGGACTGAGCTGCTCTGAGGTTGTCACGAATGACCCGACACATCTCATCAGCTTCTTCTATCAAATCATTCCCAAGGATCTGACGCTCGCCGGTCTCGGACCAGTTGAGCGGGGTACGACACTTCGTGCCATAGAGAATGTCAAACGGAGCCTTGCCAGAACTAACTTGACAACTGTTGTTATACGAGAACTCCGCAAAAGGCAGACAATCCTCCCACTTCATAACAAAAGAGATAACACAGGCTCTCAGCATATCCTCAAGAACTTGATTTACTCGCTCCACTTGACCACTAGTTTCAGGATGAAAAGCTATGCTGAAGCGGATAATTGTGCCCATAGCAGACTGAAACGAGTCCCAGAACTTGGAAGTGAAGATACTTCCGTGATCCGAAGAGATCATCATAGGCACACCGTCCAAGGAAACAATCCTGGAGGTGTACAACTGTGCAAGCTGAGCTGTGGAAATGGATTCCTTGACTGGAAGAAAATGAGCCACTTTACTCAACTTGTCGATGACGACGAAGATGACATCATTACCCTTCTTGGACTTCGGAAACCCGGTGACGAACTCCATCTCAATGTGATCGAACTTCCACTCGGGAATGGGCAATGGATGCAAAAGACCTGCTGGACGTTGATGCTCTGCTTTCACCCTTTGATATACATCACATTCATTTACAAACTGAGCAATCTCACACTTCATACGAGTCCACCAGAAGGTCTGTTTCAAGTTGTGGTACATCTTGGAGCTTCCAGGATGAATAGAGAGCAGAGAGTTATGAGCTTCGTCCATGATTACCTTTCTGAGATCACCTTTCAGGACGACAAGACGATCCTCGAAGAACAACGTGTCTCTGGCATCAACAGTGAAGCACTTATACTTGGGAAAACTCTTTGCAACGCCAATCTTGACTTTCTTCACCATAGCGTCAAGAGGCTGTGCCGCTCAGACCTGATCTTCCAAGGTAGGAGAGATCTAAAGGTTTGCAAGAAATCCCCGAGGTACTAACTGAAGGTTGAGCTTCCTGAAAGACTCACAAAGACCAGACTGGAGAGGTTGCAGAATCAGACTGTTGCAGTACGCCTTCCTGCTCAAGGCATTTCCCACGACATTAGCTTTGCCTCGCGTGTACTCAACACTCGGATTAAAATCCTGGAGCATTTCCACCCAACGTGTTTGCCGAAGATTCAGGTTAGGCTGAGTGAAGATGTACTTGAGACTTTTGTGATCGGTGAAAACTTCAACCTTACATTCCAACAAGAGGTGTCTCCAAGTCATCAGAGCGTGAACCACAGCTGCTACCTCAAGTTCATGCACAGGATAGTTCTTCTCCGTTGGCTTCAATTGCCTGGAGGTATAAGAAACCACCTTCTTCTCTTACATCAGAACTGCACAAAGACCCTCGAGAGAAGCGTCGCAGAACACCTGGTAAGACTTGGAATCATTCGGAGGAACCAAGACTGGAGTGGAGTTGAGCTTCTCTTTGAGTTTGTCGAAGGCCAACTGACGCTCTGGAGACCAAGCATACTTCACACCTTTCTGAAGAAGACTTGAGAGCGGCTTGGCGATCTTGGAGAAGTTCTCAACGAACCTTCTGCAATAGCCTGCAAGCCCGAGAAAGCTTCGAAGCTGCTTCACATTCTGCGGAGGCGCCCATTCAACAATGGCCTGCACCTTGGATGGATCAACTTTGATGCCCTCGGCAGAGATAATGTGACCAAGCTAGACGACTTCATTTAGCCAGAACTCACACTTGAAAAACTTGGCATACAGCTTGTACTCTCTCAGCTTATCAAGCATAAATCTGAGATGTTCTTCATGTTCTTCCTCAGTTTCAGAAAATACTAGAATGTCGTCGAGATAGAGCAAGACAAAGTCATTCTTGAACGAAGAGAATATGTAGTTCATCAATTGACAGAATATCGGAGGAGCATTTGCCAGACCGAAAGACATGACCGTATACTCATACGAGCCAAAACTAGTCCTGAAAGCAGTCTTCGGAATATCTTCTTCGCGAATGCGAATTTGATGATAGCCCATTCTGAGATCGAGCTTGGAGAAGACCTTAGCACCTTTCAACTGTTCGAACAACTCAGTTATGTTCGGAAGTGGATATTTGATCCTGATTGTCTTCTTGTTCAATGGACGGTAATCGACACACAACCGGTCCGTGCCATCCTTCTTCTTGACAAACAGAACTCCACAGCCCCACAGAGAAGAGCTCGGTCTGATCAAACCCAAACGCTCGTGCTCATCGAGTTGCCTCTTAACACTACTAGGAAAAGGGCTATAGATGACATAGACAATAATG
Source organism: Hordeum vulgare subsp. vulgare (assembly GCF_904849725.1). NCBI lineage: Eukaryota > Viridiplantae > Streptophyta > Magnoliopsida > Poales > Poaceae > Hordeum > Hordeum vulgare. Next base: position 376,263,820 of record NC_058523.1, read on the forward strand.
GCGCACCAGACAATTAGTGCGCCACTACTATATAGTAGTGGCGCACCATGTGCAGGTCTGCCATTAGTGTGATGAACACAAATGGCGCACCACACACTCGGTGCGTCACTACTTTTTTTTTGCAAAACTACTAATGGCGCACCACCAGCTGGTGTGCCATTAGTAACCAGGGTTTCTAATGGCGCATCTGTAGGTGGTGCGCCACTACTATAATTGATTTTTTTTGCAAAAGTACTAATGGCGCACCACCTGCTGGTGCGCCATTAGTAACCAGGGTTACTAATGGCGCATCTGTAGGTGGTGCGCCACTACTATAATTTTTTTTTCAAAACTACTCCGGTGCTTCTCCGTCTGGTTCAAAAAATATCTCTCGCTCTCTCGCCCGCGTGGATTTCGTGAAGGAATTCCCGTCCTCCTCACCCCCTCCCCGGCCACCATGGCGGCCGCCGACGGCGTGTCCCCCTCCTCCCTCCTCCGCCTCCCCTCGCCCCATACCCCCTCCTCCTCCTCGTCGGTGCTGCTCCAGCGCCGGGAGCCCCCTCCTCTCCCTCGCTGCCGCGCCCCCGCGCGCCTCCTTCGCCGCCGCCGCAGCCGCCGACTCCAGCAACGGAAATGGATCCTACTCCGGTAACGGGTACGCGGCCCCGCAGACCCTCCCGCGGTTTATTTTCCTCTGTTTTCGCGGCAAGGCCGCGTGCTTTGGCCTAATGCCGCCGGTGGCGCTGGGCGGACAGGGTGTTCGACGGAATGCCTCCGGGGTCGTGCATGTTCCACTGGCGAGTCGAGGCCAGATTAGTTAGTTCTAGCGGCCGACCTCACTGATAGCGCTACATATTTCACTAGATAATATCAGCAGCGGTCATGCCCCTGAATCAATGGTGTGGAACCATGCTCGCAGCCATCTAGAGGCAACTTATGTGGGTCGGTAGTGGCCTCGTACACGCATATCAATCTCGCTGTGTTTGTTGTTCAACATGGCATATCAAATGTGACTTCTCCTTAGTTCCTGATGCAGTTAGCTGATTGCCAGTCGATTTCATCGTATCGACAGTTGAAGCACGTTCATGTTTAACACGTTCATGATGCAGCCTGCCTTCTTTCATTTTGCAGAAGCCAAGCATCGCTGATGCCACAGTTCAGCGGTCTTGTGCTTGATGAAAGCTCCAGGTTTTTATTGAATTGATTTACTGGATCATGCTTTGCTTTGTATAGAGATGTACTGCCTCTGTAAAGAAGTATAAAATCATTTAGATCACTAAAGTAGTGATCTAAACGCTTTTATATTTCTTTACGGAGGAGTAATTACCATGAATTCGATTGATTTATGTTGATAATCTATCCATAATCTATTCATGTATGACCAGATGATTCTGATCTATGGACAGCTATGATGGAAATTTCGTCTCTGCTAATTTCCATTCGTTTTCTCACAGCGGTCGCTCTCTGTGCTAAATAGACCTGGTTATTTTTCTTAAACTGCTGAAAGGATGAATATTACTTACTAATGCCCGCAAAGTATCGTTGTGTATTATTCTTGCCAATCTTTACGTGTGTGCTTGCTTTGGATCGTAGCAATGGACTAGTCCGGGTGTCTTTTCGTTTGGGAAAATACATAGCGTTGCTCGAGCTTTTATCGTCTTCTTACTTTTGAAAAGCTGCTGGAGGCAGTAACCCGTGACCAAACCATTTGTGCTTGAATTGATGTTTCCCAGGCCTAATTCCGCGTGTAAATGAATTCCTTTTCTTCTAGTTTTACTTCACTCAGTATCCAATTTCTGTAGTTCTGCCTACTTCTTTACTGTGCCTGAGCTTCTGTGTTTAGACTGAATTATGATAGGTTCTCTGGACTCATATTGAACAATTTTAATGTTGGAGTTTGTATGTAGTAAGAGGGAAAGACAAATACGGTTGGACTGAGCTGGTTTTGACTCTCTTGATGCCTGCAGTTTGTGATATACTTCTGCTGCTGCTTGTCTGGTCTGAAGTCTGAACCTCATGGAGACTGTTTCGACAAATGAGGACACGTGCAAGGGGGCGATGTGGGAGCTGGAGAAGAGCCTTGATCAGCCCATGGACGCAGGGGAGACTGAGGAACATGTACAGAGAAAAGGTGATTGATGCTATCATCATCCAAGTATTCGTTAGTTTTCTATATATCTGAAGCTTAGCCAGTAGGATACAGAACTAATGTGATGCGTTAAGAACATGGCTTTACCATTGAGCATCACAGTTTTGTGTTCTGTAGCACATTATTTTCAGCATTGCATTCTCCCTGATAGTTATCCATGTGCATGGATTTTTAGACATTGCCTAAGATGCAGAGCTATTTGGTGTCCTTACTCTGAATTTCTGAAAAATGAATAGATGAAGTATGCTAGTAAGTAAGTGATTTTGTTTTTGCCCTGTTTTCCCCTCTTGTATGTGCAGACCTACCCAACAGTTTTGATGCTACAACTAGCTTTCCAAAGCCTTGGTGTGGTGTTTGGAGATTTAGGCACATCACCCCTTTATGTTTTCTACAATATCTTTCCTATCGAGATTGAAGACACGGAGCAAATTATTGGGGCACTCTCGCTTATTATATATTACCGCCAGAGTACCGACCTATCAATGTGTTTGTGAATTTCTACTCTGGTAAGAGGTCTTCCTTTAGTTTTACCCGTTTGATACCTTCGTGGCACTGGAATACTCTGTATGTCCATTCCATCGTCCAGGCTTGAAAATAGGTTTACTCTTTTGTTCTTTTCGTTTTTGCAAGTAATCATGCTTTTATCCGAGGAAAACGGTAAGTTGACTCTCATAATGGGTATATTGTTTTGGGCTTTATACAAGGAATTGTTTTTCTCCATCTTTTCGATTTCGACATGCAGATGCTCTGATGTACATTAGCTAGTATTCTTGAGCAGTTAAATGATCAAACGTATCGTCATTGCCCGCATATGATGGGAGCGCAATGCCGTCTCCTTGCCTACCTGGGTTCCATCCCTGTGTGGGCAGATTATATCTCTTCTGTACTCTAGTAACTGCTACTGTCTACTTTGTAGCTATGCAATTCATGCCTTGATAGTCAACAAATCATCTGAATTGTTTTCCAGTGTCTTAACAATTCGCTTAGTATGCCTAGGTACATATATCACAGTTAATGAAATGCATATGTTATCTTTGCTTTTTGTAGAACGCGAATACAAGTTCAAACTAGAGAGAGACAACTTTTTCCCTGAACCAACGGTAAGCAAGTTCTTATTTCAGCTGGTTAGAAATGACATTTGCTATGTTTTGTGTGAACAAGTTCATTGCAAATTCTTTATGCTCTAATTTGCATATACTGGTTGTTGCAGCTGTATGATATTAGTGGGAAGAGCCCTGAAGTACACTTGAACAATAAGATGTCAATTGATGCCATTTTATCATGCATGTACTGAATATGTACATTCAGTTGCAGGTGTCTTGGATGCTTGTAGAGACAAACATACACGGATGTAACTTGTGTAGCTTTAGTTGGATTTCTCCTTCATTTGATATGTAAATGTTCATCTTAGTTTCTTTCTCTTACAACATTTATTGTGTTACATCATTTCTTTCTCTTACGACGAAGCAGCTGAAGAAGGCTACAGGAGAGGAGAGGACTCCAAGAGATCATCCGATGCACGTCGAAGGGTACACTTGTGGCATCGAGGGCTGCTGGATGAGCTTCGACACGAAAAGGGAACTGTCCCTGCATGAGCGTGACTTGTGTGTTCTAGATGATTGTTAAGATGGTCAAAACTATGCTTCCTCTAGGTTAATGTGTTTGTCAACTTGCGTTCAATGTATGTGCATGTTTATAAACATATTTTCATTGTGGTGTAATATGTGTTTATCTTGAATCTTCTTATGGGTGTGAGGATAATAATTGAATATTTTTAGAGATGGTAGTTAACCTGTGGCGCACCATGAGCTATACTAATGGCACACCTGGGAGGCATACTAATGGCGCACCTGGGAGGCGTACTAATGGCGCACCTGGGAGGCGTACTAATGGCGCACCTGGAAGGCGTACTAATGGCGCACCTGAGAGGCATACTAATGGCGCACTTGGGAGACATACTAATGGCGCACCTGGGAGGCATACTAATGGCGCACCTGGGAGGCATACTAATGGCGCACCTGGGAGGCATACTAATGGCGCATCATGAGCTATACTAATGGCGCACCACTTGGTGCACCATTAGTATACCAGATACTAATGGTGCACCTGTGGTGTGCCATTAGTAAAAATTCTAATGGTGTGATGCTAGTGGCGCACCTATAGTGCGCCATCAGTAGCCAAAACAGGTGCGCCACTAGCAGGCCTTTTCCTAGTAGTGTAAGTTCCTTCAACTCTTCTGGACCCAACTTGTACGGTCGTTTGCACACCGGCTCGGTGCCTGGCTCAAGCTCAATCACAAATTTAACTTCTCGGTGCGGAGGCATGCCTGGCAGCTTTTCAGGAAACACATCTTCATATTCGCAGACCACTGGGACTTGCGAAATAGGATTAATCTCACCCTTTTCATTCAAAGAGAACAGACGGATTGTATCATCGCGCGTCGCGAATATAATTACGTCCTCCGAAGAGTGGGTAAGCTTCACAATCAATCGATGCCTTGTTCATGGCCAACCAGTCCATACCAAGGATCAAGTCAATGTCGGAATTGACCAAGACAATAGGAGACGCCAGAAAAGAATAACTGCCTATCTTGACAGAAGCATGTGGAACCAACATGTGAGAACTCATGCGCATGCCCGGAGAAACCACACGGAAGGGACTATCCAAATGAATTGCAGGAATATCATGCTTAGCAATGAAAGGCTTGGAGAAACTCAACGTTTTACTTGTACACGAAATTACCACCCTGCTTCAAGCGCGTGAACTTCTCACACATTTCATCCAGAAAGTTGGAAGGAATGTAGTGGGACCTGAAGTCATGGCAGAACTCATCCCAAGTGATCACTCTAGCGCCTCTGGAATCCTTCAACTCCTGCCACCAGATAGAAGCCTGCCCCTTCAACTGGAATGTTGCAAATTTGACAAAATCCTCAGGACGAACATTGCTACACTCAAAATGCTTGTTCATGTCACGGATCCAATCCTTGGCATCAAATGGCTGGTCACAGGAAGTGAAAGTCTTTGGTGATTCGACAGGAACTGACTCAGACTAGCAAACTGATTGCCACCATGCTGGAAATTGCCTAGCTACTGATTAGCTCTCTCTTGTAACAACTGTAGCAGCATCTGGGTGCTTGCATTAGTAGCAGCCATCACCGGTTGCCAGGCCTCTGCGGGAGGGGGTGTCGGCGGCGGAGGATTCTCCGGAGGAGGAGGTGGTGGCGGCACATCCTCACGCCCTGGGTTCTGACGCGTTGGTGGAGCCATCCTGAAGATGGACAACACATTAGCCCATAGAATAAATTGAAGATATTGCTGAATCAAAATTACAGGAATATCTGAACAGGAATAAAGCAATTGCACTCGAACAAAATAGTAAGAATGCTTCCTCAAAGTGACGGTCGACAAAATTCTGAATAAGACCACTCCAAACAAGTATGAGCTAGAACTGCTCGGAACAAACATATGATCGAGATTTCATCCACTATCTTCGTGGATAAGATCGCATGGGCTCGAATTTACAGTAGCCATCCTATGAAAGGTAGTGCACACGACATACGAAGTGTCCCCGAGTCGTAGCGAGCTACAAGGACTCTTTAAGACACAACGAGAACCGCTGTAAGACGACCGTGAACAAACACACCCACTGAACATCGAACCCCAACCTCAATCATGCATCTATAGGAAGATAATCCTATAAGATACTACTTGATATCCCACCTATGAATTCCCGAAATAACTGGTCATGCAATCTGGTACATGGATACAAGGTGTAATATCACACAACTCCTATACTAACGAGTCACCTGTATCACATCCGTCAACACACAACCAGCATCTCGGACCTTCATCTACAACAAACCCTCGTGATCACAACGATACAAAGTATGGCAGTACCCCCGAACAATCTGCACCAGTACTGGGGACATCGGGGTTATCTCGCCACAACCAGTATTGAAGCAATAACGAACATCCTTCGTTCTTATATACTCAGAAATCTGAATGATGGCGATGTGCGCAAGAATCCCCTGGAGCTCAACTCCCCGGAAGAAATCAAGGCAGACAGGAGGCACCAAGACAGGATTCCGTCACATCGAAATCATATAGATTTCACAAATACCAGCGTGATCCTAAATTTTTTTTGAGCGAGAAGAGGAGTAGAATTAAGATTTCCTAAGTCGCGAACCTCACCAGAGCATGGAAGAGGAGAAAAAAGAATCCTACTCTCCGATATAACTAAGACTCAAAACATTTTACTAGACTCGACTCGGCCAAGTACGATCCCACAAAGGCTCCTATGGTCGTAAGGCTGTGATTACCAACTTGTAACGACTAAGATGCGGTCCTTTCCGATTTGGGGAACGAGGCCCCGAATTGGAAAGAAGTGCATCTAAGCATTTCGCAAACATGGTAACAAAGCACATACATAATATCAACAGAATGACAATAAGGGATTCAATTGTCATCTCATAAATATATCAGAGTAGATCACGCATACAAACAAGGTAGTTCCGCTACGGACTACAAAACATGAGAAATGACTATGCTACCATGCCTGCTCGCCCACGATCACGACCACGCCTCAATCTTCTGGATAGTTCACGTACAGGCGGTCGTTCTCCTCATCGTACTGCCACGCCAGCTGCGTGCCGTCGGGATCACCTGTCTCGGGGGTACCTGAACCTGTTGGTGTTGTGAAGGAATCTGTGAGCCACGAGGACTCAGCAATCTATGACCTCGGTGCCAGAACTAGTCAAGTTATTAGGTTGGAAAGGTGGAGTGTCTAGGTTGCAGCATCCTAAGCCTTATATGGTGGCTAACTTACGTAGAACATGTATGAAGGTGGTCTATTCTAGCGGTCGATGATAGTTGATCACTAAGTGATCCTGAACACTTACCTATGTCAATCCTAACCCCTCCGTGCTCCCGATCGAAGAGAGATCTTCGAAGGGGATAGTCACGGTTACGCACACAGTTGGCAATTTTATTAGCTTATGTTTAAGTTATCTATCACCGGATGTTAACAAATATTCCAAGGTACCACATAACCGCGTGCCCGGCTTTCCGAAAGATTAAACCCTGCAAGGGTGCTCCAACTAGTCCATCACAAACGTACACGGGCCGCAAAGTAATCCTCTATCACGAATCTCGTGATCTCGTCGGATTTCTTAGAGGAAAACCTCAACTATGGGGAGAACCAAACCTTCACCGGGATTCCTATACGCAAGATATATCACTAAGGTAAGACAAGACTAGGAGGACCTCCCGACGTGTCGACGACCCTGATAAGAGCCACGTATCTCAGTCTCAGGACACGCCGGATGAGCGATGGTTACCACGCCAATACACCGAGTTGTCCCGGGGAGCGTAAAAAGCTCCTGTGGGCTGGACCAACACTCATGAGGAGCACTGGCCCGGGTTGTTGATTAAATTCCTCGGGGTAGCTATTCCCTATGCAGATTATTATTAAGTGATCAGCAAATTAACACCAAAGTTGGGTCCTGCCGGACAATTCTTAACACTATGCAATTTTGTTAGAGCATATATCTCCATATGTGGTTTTGGTAATTGATGACAATTCCTATGGACTAATGGTTGCCTTAAGTTATATTTATAGGATTTGTCCATAGGCACTTCTTGAAGTCCATCTGTTGGGTTCAAGGAGTTTATATGTTGACCAAGATGTTATTCAAGTTATTATCCAAATAATGGTCATAGGAACACTAGGTTGATCAAGATCTCAGACAAAGAGTAAATCAAGATGATCAACACACAAAGCGTATAAGATGTACCGAGAGGGATAACTGATCCCATGGTATGGTAAGCATTGTCCATTACGTGTTTGTGTACTAACCCATGGTCTTCGTGAGACTCCTATGTGGGGGTTAGGTGTGTTTCCATTGGGCTTGCGTCAAAAGGAAGATCTCATACAACCCATGAAGGATGACGTCAAGTGGTGATCGTCATCAAGATTGTGGTGTGCAAGTTCAAGTGGATCAGCACGAATATATCATTGAAACTATTGTCAATGATCATGTGCTAACAAGGACAAGATCAAGATAAGCATTCCTGAGCACTACATGCTTGATTCTTGTGGATGTTCACATGGTGGATAGGACAAGATCAAGATAAGAATTCTTGAGCACTACATGCTTGATTCTTGGGGATGTTCACACATGGTGGACAAATGAAGATAAATACATAAGCTAGGCTTTCCACGTTGTGTATGGGAAAGCTACTTGAAGACTTCATGATGTCTTGCTTTCAACTTGAGCCAAGAAGGAACAACAACATCAAGCTCAGGTGAAAGGGCTAACTCAAAGGTATCAGTTCCTTTGACGTTAGTTGTGCGGAGTGATGATCAGCGAATAAAAGTATACACTCAAGTATGGATCATCAGTACTCTTTTATGATTCTTCAGTCCTTAGGGATCCCGCACTATTAAGAGGGGATCACAGGTTTTGCGATGAACTTGCTCAAACTACACCATCACTTTCTGCTCAGACCACATCTCCACTGTTTTGTTGTTATCTGAAAACAGAACCAGTGCCTCAGACATCCGGCTTTATCCGGACGTCCGAGGACCGGACGACTGACTAGTTCGGAAATCCGGAATCCTATACCAGAGAAATCAGAGCCATATAACTCGGACTTCCGGCTACCTCCGGACGTCCGAGGCCCGGATGTCCGGCCAAGTCCCGGAAATCCGAAAACTACACCAGTAGAAGTTGAGTTCTATATCTCGGAAATCCGGCTCCCTCCGGACGACCGAGCGCCGCACGTCCGACACCCGTCGGAAATCCGGAACCTACCACCAGTAGAAGTTGAGCTGTATAACACGGACTTCCGGGCCACTCCGGACGTCCGTATGCTGATGAATTCAAATATGTTCAGGCACATCTACAGGCCTCGGACGACCAACCCCTGTCGGACGTCCGGCCGCTGATGAATTCAGAAGAGTTCCAGTCATGCCTAAAAGTCTCGGACTTCCGACAACTGTCGGACGTCCGGACCCTGTGTGACTTAAAGTGTCCCCAACGGCTCTTTTTCTCTCCACACTATAAATACCCCCCTCCCACTTCGTGAGAGGGTTGCCTAACACAACCTTATCCTCATAAGAACACATTTCCACCTCACACACATTTGCTCACTCCAAATCTTAGATCCCAAGAGCATTTGTGAGCCCCTTTGAGAGTTGTTCCAATCAAAAGATAGATCTTCTCCCTCTCCTTCTCTCAACCCAAGCTATTTGTGATTTGAGCAAGTTTTGAGCATTCCCCGTGATCTTGTTACTCTTGGAGGTTGGAGACTCCTAGGCGGTAGGAGTTCTTCGAAGAGGAATCAATCCGTGTGATTTCCCCCGGAAAAGTTTGTGAGGGTTTGGAAGCCACCTCAAAGGCTTACCACTAGTGGTTGAGAAACGTCTTCGTGGTGTTATCTCAAAGGGAGAATAGGGTGAGCCTTCGTGGCGTTGGTGTGCCTTCGTGGTAACATCCACCTCTCTAACGGTGACTAGCTTCCCTCCAAGGAAGTGAACATCGGGATACATCTTCGTCTCAGTGACCTTGGTTATCCTTAACCCTAACTCCTTACTTGTGGTTTACTTGTGTTATTTGAGCATACATACATTGCATATTGCTTGTGCTCATTATATTGTGTTGGCCATTTCTTGTACAAGATTAATCATTCAAGCATACCCTCTATATCCACACGTTCATACTTGCAGCCCTTGATATATCGTGTTGATATAGTGTGATCTAGTATCTTGTGTTGTTCAACTACTTGTCGTGCGATATAGCTCAAGTAAGTTTGTGTAACTTACTTGTGCTTGTTAGTAACTGTATTGTGTCCATCTTGGTAGATCGTGTTGTTGATACACGTTGCAGTGCCTAGTGCATTTAGGATTTGTGCTTGACAAGTACCCTCTTAGTTTATTTCCGCATTAGGTTCAAGCCAAATCTAAAGAAGTTTTTAAATAGCCTATTCACCCCCCCTCTAGGCATCATCGAGGTCTTTTCAGATTTATCGAGGGGGTCCCCATAACAACCCCGAACGTGTTAGGAGCGATCATTATGGAATCAAACACCGGTAGCCGGTAACTATAGCGGCAATAACGGAACAAAGCACCCGGCAAAAGGCTAGGCCTTCCGTAATTTACCAAGTATATAGGTGCATTAATTAAATAACAGAATTAAGATAATGATATCAAGCTCATGTTATCACATGAGGCAAAGCACCTGCATCTAGCAACGCTAACATTAGTAACTGAGCAAAGCCTACTTAGTCATTGAAGATTTGCTAGGAAGGGATAAGTGTTTGGGTTTCATGGCAATTCAGGAGGCAATTATTTCAGTGGTAGGCAGCGAGCATATGAAAAGGAAACATAATCTAGCATAACAAGTCTAGAGATGGAATCAAGGTCATATCATCTTGCGTGTGATATCCTCAGCTTGGAACTGTTCTTGTTCGTCCTTCACGTAATCTACCGAATCCACGTACTCGTTCTCCGATCCTAGTGTTACCCAACATAAGAATAACATCCAATGAACAACAACACCTCAAGATGCAACAAGCACATGATGCATGAGATGAATATGAGCATGCATCACTATTTCTATCACTAGCACAAGCATGAGAAGTAAATACATGTTCCTGGATAGAAATGGACTCTAAGCTATCTTGACATGCATGAGAATGTCATGATCAGATGTGTCATGTGAAAATGATGCAAAACCATATAAAGAACATTGCAAATGGAGCTACGGATCAACGGGAAACAACGTAACAAGAAATGAAGCCCTACGTGTCAAATTCATCACAACACACACCAATGGCTCAACTCTGGTATATCCAGGTTGCCAAGACTTAAAACAAACCAACATGGATGGGGTGGTGCAAAGAATATCAACACACCATCAACTATGCACTCACAAACATCAAAATAACAAAACTACAGAATCTGCCATAAACAACATCATAACACTTGGTGAGCTACATGCAAAGCACCTACAACCACCCAAACATGCCAAATAAGATATGTGGATGTAGCTATCCAAGAGTACTACAAGCACAAGCAAAAATATCACACAAAGGAGTTAAACACAGATAGTTACACAGCTGCAAACTTGCCCAAAAATATCAGATTTTAGGGACTTCGTGAAAATTCCAGATTCTCACTATTTGTTTATGCTCTGAAGCATTTTGATAGCAGCCAAAACAATATCTACAGGACTCCAAATGGAATGAAAATTTACAAGCAGCTAGACAAACATATAAGCTTCAACTTCCCAGCTGAAAGCTAAGGCTGAATCACAACACATTGACCTGCACAAGCTCATCAACACGAGAAGAAAATATAAATAGATTCTCGGAATTTTCACTAATCTGGAATTTCAGCCACATGCCTACTTTGATTGGGCACAACTTGCACATATGGTTTCCTACACATGAAATGAAACCAACATGTGGTAGAGGGGGTCACCCTCTACTACCATAACCAAGAAACAAACCCTTGGGCTCACCACATCACATGGAACCAAGCTCTCAACATGGAACAAATCTGATATATGTCATCTCCAGAAAATGTTCCAATGGAAAAAATGATTTCACCAATGGATTCGTGGTATGATTCTACCCCAAAATCATATATAATACCTATGCGCTTGCTTGGAACAAATGAGCACAAACTAGGATATGACATCTGCATAGAATCACATAGAGATGAATATAGGCATCATCACATGTGATTCCACTAGCTCATCACCTACACCATGATTATACACACACTCCCAAGGAAGGGTACACACTCACACATATGGACATGTGTTTGTGCACCTTGCTTTAGTAGGTGGGGTGAACCCACATACACCCACACAACTACACACACACACACATACTCACATGCATCACAACTAACATGCTCATGATCCCCTACACAAACACAAGGTGGGTGAGGGGGCAAACCCACACACACACATCAACTATTAACACCACATATACACAAGGTGTGTGGGAGGGGGAAACCCATCCACACACACACACTACACACACTACTTGCACCACAAGGGCACAAACAAACACCTCCACATATTATCACCATCTCACATACACACACTTGCACCACAACCTATTACACCACCACACCACACCTCATCACACATGTATGTGTGTTACCACACACATGCCTACACATACATACACTACATAAATCTGCACCAACATGTAATCTTCACATGCAGCAAAATAAAAGTCACCACAAGGATGGAGATAATCTAGCCTACATAACCTGCAGCACACTGTTGCGCAACAGAAATTCATAGCAAAAGATAAACATGGAAAATATAAAAGGGGCTTGGGGGGGGGGGTTCAAACCCAAGCCTCTCTGGCTAGCGACAACACCTGATCACCACTCTGCTAGAGGCCTAATGCTTGACAGTACAGCGGATCTAAATCAGATAGCACTGTCCTGCTGCGCTACTACTGCCTGAAAAAGAAATGCAAAAGGGGGGAGTGCACCATCTGGGATTCGATCCCTGCACCTCCTACAACACACACAACACTACACGCACTACACCACTGGGATACACGACAGGAGCTTGACAGAGAAGGGAAGTTTACCGGGTATACTACCTCTACCGCGTGCTCTGCACTGGAAGGCACAGCGTAGCTCCGGCGACAGGGAGGCCGCTGTGGCTTCTCTGCTGATGCTGCTGCGCCACGAAGGCATGTCATCGATGCTACTGCACGGCTCCTGCGCGGTGCTAGCCACGCCATGCTACTGCTACTACACATCACACCTCAAGCAACTAGCAACGCACACACCTACTGCAGCTTGGGACAGGGACACAAGCTACTACGTCTGGCCGGGTCCATCGAGGGAGAAGGGAGGAGGAGGTGACCGGCTCACCTAGGGAAGGAAGAGGGGTAGCCGCACGTGGAGGAGACCGACTGGAGAGGAAGAAGACGCTCAGAAGAAGCCCCTGCTGCAGAGCCGACGTAGAACCGAGGAAGACGTAGAAGAACTCCGGGGCCGAGGCGATGGCGAGCTCCTGGCCATCGATGTGGGCGTTCGCTGGCCTCAGCTAGGTCGGGAATGGGGCGCGGGGATCCTTCTCGAGCTCCTGAACATGGCGGCCGCACCGGACGACGTCGATGCAGGGGGGTAGACGTTGGCGATGCTCTCTCCCCTCTTTGATCTGAACTACAGAGGCTTACCTTGGGGAAGAGGGGATGGAGAGAGGTGGCGGCGCAGATGGGGAAGAGGGGGAACCCTAGAAGAGGGGAGGCACGGACTCCCAAGTTATAAGGGGGGTCCTCGACGGTTGTGCCTCATGGCACTTGCATTTCTCTCGGCAAGCCTGACAGAAAGGTGCAAAGGGGTGTAGACGGCGTCTGAAGGAGGGAGGAGGGTCGTGGGAGTTGGGCTAGCGCGGGGAGAGGAGGAGTTGGGCCACGCTGTGCGGGAGTAAGCCCACCGGGTGGCGCCACATAAGAGAAAAGAAAAAAAATCCCTCGGGCTTTTCTATTTATAGGAAAGCGAGAGAAGAAAAATAAGCCAACCAAAAATCTACTGGGGATAAAATCAAACAAAAATACCCCTTGGTCATGGAAAAATATGACCTATTTTAATAAAATGGAAAAGAAATATTAGGGGCAAATAAATATTTACAAAACAACAATTGTTCGACCTATTTTGTAATTAATTGCACCTCTTGCACCCCTATTTAAAACAGCAACTACACATCACAAATTCACCACAAACAAGAGCTAAAACATGAACATTTTAAAAACAGAAAAGGACCAAGTGATTCTTGATGTTGAGGTGAAATAGAGAGGGGGGAGAAGATGGTTTTGAAACCTAAGCAATCACAAGGTTCAACTCCTACTATCACATGCACTCTCCACACAAGCTTCACTTCTCACATCACCACATAAGATCACAAGCATCACATCACCTCATGAGAAATCAATGCAACAACACAAGGACACATGGAATGATATGGCATGCATGCATGCAAGGAAGAATAACAAGATGACATCACACGAAATCATAGCATATCTAACTCTCATGTCCATGACAAGTAGGACCCACATGAAGAAGGTTCCAAAAATAGAAGGTTACACACTTGGGGCATTACAACATCTCCCTCTACCACTACTCGATCCTAACGACGTCGGAACGGAGCGCCTTTTGCCGGAATGGAACCGGGACGGCGCGAGGAAGGAGACGGTGGGAGGAGCCCGAAAAGGGGCTCATCGACGTTGACGTGAGGGCCCGGTGAAGCCAGAGTTCTCGGGAGGCGGAGGAGGCGGCGTAGAGGAAGACGCGGTGGTGGTGGTGATGGTCACGCGGTGAAGATGGTGCCGGTGAGGGTCGCCGGAGGGTCATGGCCGACGGGGTTGAGGCAGGGTCGCTGGTTGGTGGAGCGGGGTTGACAGGGACGACGCCGAAGGAAGGCACCAGCAGGGAGAGGGAGACCTCCCTGCTCGATCCTTCCTGGATCGAGCGGGAGGGAGGGGTCGCCGGAGTGGGGTGGGGCTTGGCCGGCGCGGGGGCCGACGGGAGATGGGGGCTCTCGGTGGGGGATGTGGGCCCTCGATCCCTCGGAGGACGAGGGGAAGGAATCGGGAGGCTGGGGGATCGAGCGGAGGGAGACCGACGGGGGATCTGAGGCGAGGGTCTCAGGAGAGTGAGGGAGACCAGGGGCGAGCGGGGGGTAGGTGGTAAGGCCTGAGAGAGAGGGGTAGGTGGGGCTCTCGGGGGTTGGGAAGTCGGGGGAGAAGGGTGCGAACGGGGGTTAGGTGGGATCGGTAGGTGGGGGCCCGCGTGGGGGTTCCCCTGGCTGCGAAGTAGTAGGTGGCGAGTGGGAGGGAACCCCTCGCGGTTCCTGGCGACGGTGCGCTAGGGTTCGGTTGGTGTGGCCGGCTGGGCCACTTTGGCCGAGTCAGCCAGGGGCTTTGTTGCCTTTTTTGTATTCTTTTGCATTGCCTTTTATTTGTTTTAAAACTAGAGTATTTTGATTTAAGAAAATATATAATTTGCACAATTATTTATGATGCATTAATAGACACTACTCCAACAAGTTTGTTAATTATTTGGATTAGTTTGAATTCTCATAATTTAGAATAGGCAAGTTAAATAATGTTTTGCCTCTATTATATTTACTTTATGGAACTTAAATATATGAAATGAGGTTGTTTGCGAGATAACAATTACTTTGTGAACACTTGTGACCCAAGATTTTAGTTTTTTTCTGTTTGGAGAAATAATTTATTTTACTTTATCTTTAATTTAAAAATGGCTTTGATTTTTATCAAGTGGAAGTTTAACTTAGTTAAACTTGATGACGTGGCACTATTAGCGAGTTATTACTATAGTCTAACTACATTTATTACTGTAGCTTAATCCGGGGATGTCACAACTCTCCCCTACTAACAAGAATTCTCGTCCCGAGAATTAAGAGGTACAAGGAAAGAGCTCGGGGTATTCATAACGAAGATGATCCTCGCGTGTTCCCAAGTGGTTTCATCTTCAAAGTGATTTGACCACTTCACTTTAAGGAACTTGGTGACCTTGCAACGAGTCTGACGTTCAGCGTGGTTGAGAATGCGGACCGGATGTTCCTTGTAAGAGAGGTCTTGTTCCAGCTCAAGCATATCATGATCCACTGCTCGAATAGGATCCTTGAAGCAGCGGCGGAGCTGAGACATATGGAAGACATCGGTGAACCTGAGAAAGGTTCGCCGGTAGTTCTAATTGATAAGCTACTTTTCCACGCCTTTCGAGAACATTGAAAGGACCAATGTAGCGAGGAGCTAACTTGCCCTTGATCAAAAACAGTGTGCGCCTATCATTGGTGTGACACGAAGATATGTCTTTTCGCCAGGTTGATAGACCATATCTTGATGATGATGGTCATACTGACTCTTCTGACGAGACTAAGCAGCCTTCAGATTCGCGTGAATAATGCAGACTAGATCTTCAGCGTGTTGGAAATCATACGGGCCGAAGAGTGATCAGTCCATTGAACGGTGGCTTGAGAATTTCATACGAAGCCAAGTACAAAGGATAACTAGAAGTCAAGGTTGTATAGGAGAGTTAGGTTTCAATCCTCTGGAACTTTGGGTTATGGGTCCACCATGTGGGCCGGGAGTAGGTAGAGGGGTGACATATTATACGGTCTTCGTAGCAAGACATGTGAGAGGATAACATGTCAGTTATGTTGACAACAACGTCAGTACCAAGTGCGGGGGACGAATGGAACCATTTTCCTGCTCGTTGAAACGAGGCGGACCAGTAGGCAAAGTTCTCGTCCACTGGCGGCTACCGGAATGTTATCCACAATAGTAATAGGGTCTTACAGACAGAGTCGTATAACGATAATTTTACCTAAGCAGGGAATTAACACTGCTTAGATAAGTAATGCCACAAGAAAGGTCAAACAGACCAATAGGAAGGCAAATGTGTTCACACACACAGGTATTAAAGTATACCATTCCCGAGGAAAACATAGGGTATTGTATGCATGATAGGTCATCCAACACATAACCATCTTGATAAAGAGACAATAATAATCATCATGTTTACCCATACCATACGGTTTGGATAATTGATCAGGAACAATTTAGCATTGCGCTTCCAATGTTCCTCTTGAAATTTGAAGTACCACATCCGTGCTTCGAGGTAGCATCGACATGGTCATCATATAAAGGTTGGATTTGGTTACACAAAGGATCCATCAGGAATAACTTATAAAATAAATCATACAATTTCCCCATGGAAGAACAGTTAACCTTACCAAGGAGGATAATATAACAATAGATCCTGCGGCCCGGTGTTCCACACAAGACATCACCGTACCGGTTACATAAAGACCAAAGTTATAATTATTGGGAAAATGTGCCAACCATCATATCTGCGTGAGATTCAAATATGATTGGTGTCGGGCCACTTCAGACTCAAGATGCATGAGAAGAAAAGATGAAGATGCTAGATTCTCATGATATGAGCTACACAAGCAATTCTTGAACCATGAGTTCGATTGTAAGACATATGAACACAATGTCAAGACATTCGTGCCCACGTGGAATTCTTACGTCAAAATGCAACTGAGTTCTAATTTGCGAACCGTCATCGAGGATAACAAGGCTTCATGTGTAAGTGTGGATTAGCTCTTCTGAAGGAACTTCTTTTCCCTTGATCAAATAAGTCAATGCTAAGAGAAGTTATATGAAGTAAAGATAACAATCTTCAAAACATATAACACTTCGCACATGCGTGAATGATTGGTATTTCCCAAGAGGAAGCGATACAAAACTTTCACATATTCACGACGGAAAGATTGCACGTGAACTTTGGGGAAATACACTTCTTCTATCAAACATATTCTTCACAAGCTAGGCAGAAAGATAAAGCTTTCAAGGGCTTCATCGTGAACCATGAATATGTTGAGGGTTTGGTCGATGGGCTCAACATCAATCCCTCAAGATTTTAGAAGGGATGAATTTCCAAAATTATAATATCAAGGAGATATCATTTGTCAAATCAAATGGTATAATGTCGTATGCTCGAGGGAACAACAACAATTAAACATTGGTCGAAGGGTGCACTCGGAAATACGGACGGAGTAGCACAACCAGTGTCAAAAATGATGAGTCAACACCCCACTCACTAAGAATGAAACAATCAATTGTTAACCTCAAGGCAACAAGGTTGCCAGAAGTATTGGAATCACACATCAGAGTTCCCTTGTCGGTACACCAGTTAGAAACAACACGGGAACCACAAAATGAATGGTGATGTCGAGAAGTATCACTATATCAAGAATTCTTAAGAGGTGCAATGATGCTCACGACATTCTTGACAGAAAAGATAGTAATACACCAAGGTAGAAGATAACATAAGCTGCATAGCGAGGAACACAGGGGACAACAGAAAACACAAACATGTTTGTCTAGGAGGAAAGGCAAGAAGGTTGTCGACGATAACACATATCATCAAGGGGCAATGATGGTATTTCTCATCATGCATTCGGTCGATACCCTGCAGGAGCTCAGAATGCTGATGGTGATCACGACACATTTGTCGAGAAGCTTCACAAAGATGTAATCGTTCAGCGACGATATCAAGCAAGGGAATGATGAAGAAAGAGGTTGTTGGAAACACAGATAAGACTACTAGTTAGAATTGAGATTTCCTTTCAGGACAACCAACATGATGTGGAAAGATCGATGCAAGCTTAACGCACAACTGGGATTGTGTTCCAAGGATGAAGGGTATAGATAGCACGGTCGAGCTCCAAAATGACGATGATGGTGTAGCTTAACAACTTGGAATGACATGATTGAGTACAAACTCGTAAACAAGGAAGATTACCAAAATTTTGTTGAATCGCAATGCGAACTCGATTCAGCTATCGATGTACTCGCGTGTCCAACATCCCAAAGACGAGGAAACTGGAATTAATGAAAATATCATAGTCGATGAGGAGCTCCAAGAAGTTATATAGCTATGCGATATCCTCGAGCTACAAGGAATAATACTCGGAGGTAGATCAACATTAAGGCTTGGACCGATGTATTGATATGAAGAAGACAAGTAATTTAACTCGCTTGAGAATGAAATCAAGGTAGGACAACATGGCCGGAACCACAATTGCAAAGGACAAAATCACACATACCAGATTTAAACCACAGAATGAATGATTATCGATACAAGAAGTGTCTATGATAGGATCAATGTCGTTTCCATGGGCATGAACACAAAGTTCAAGGTCGACTCCCACTTCATCAATGCATCACCTTCCATTTACTCCTCGACTTTGATCAGGTTGTAGCTTGGAAAGATTATCTGGCAAAACACCGGAATAGTATGACTCGTGAAAACTCTTCAGGTCGTATTGATTTAGGAAGGCATAGGTTCAACCCATCGGGGAATCTTAGGAACATATACCACAAGCTTTAAGAGTAAACAACACATGCTTGAAGAGTAAGGCTGATAAGGGCATAGGATACAACTCATCAGAGGGAGAAGACACGATTTACCAATGGCATTATGTGTCAGGGGAAGCAATCACAAGAATTATTTTAAATGTAAAGGATTCTATCGGATAATAACCCAGCAATGGGTCTGACGATCCACAAGGATCTCATGTGATTATTGGTACTCAATCAGAGGGAGATAGGATGCAATGCATCGGGTTATAGAACATCTGAACTATACTGATACTTAATTACCAAAGGAATTAGGATTTCCAGGTTGGTGTATCATAAACATATGCTCCGACCAATATACAAGTAAGTTGAATGGACTTAGATGGACAACCAATCAAAGTTGATTTGTCGAGAACCAGCTCTGTCTGGAGGGACATCTGAGCCAGAAGATAATTTATGAGTCACAACGGATGATTGTGTGAATTCACACCATGGTAGAATCAATAAGATCACAGGAAAATCACAAAGGGTCTTAATGAATGCTACTAGACATATGGATTTAACCATAACACAAGCAAGTGAGAGAGGTCAAAAGCAATAGTCTACCCAGGATTCCGAAAGATCAGATAGCAGTTCGAATAACTTTCGAAACCCATGATAACTGATGACGGACGAATCCCCGATAAGATAATTCGTTGCCCCTCGTAAAACAAGCGCAATTGGAAAAGAAAGTAAGGACGACATTCGTATGCAGTCATCCACAAGGGTTGACGGAGGAAGGGAAATCGCAAGAGCGATGGACACAAGTTCTCGAGACAACATCAGAGAGTACTATCGAAGTCTTCGGACGGATTAAGCCATCATGTGGAATTACGAGGCTCTTCGGGAGGAAGTATTTACAAGAACCTAATGTTAGAGTTAGCAAAATCTTTATCCCGAAAGAGAAGAGAGAGTAGATCCCAGAGTATAGGAAAGGAGTAAAACATACTAATACCACCCAATTGACATGTGGGCCCGTAAGCCACAACATCAATGTTAGTAAAGTTTTCCAAACATTGGACTCAACTTCGGCCAAGGAGTTGGAAAGGGGGCTACCTACAGGCAGTCGGCTCTGATACCAACTTGTGACGCCCTCGGTTTAATCGTACGCTAATCATACACGCAAATGCGTATGATCAAACCCAAGGACTCACGGGAAGATATCACAACACAATTCTAGACACAAATAAAATAATATCAGCTTCATATTACAAGCCAAGGGCCTCGAGGGTTAGAATACAGAAGCTCGATAAACACACGAGTCAGCGGAAGCAATAATATCTGAGTACAGACATAAAACATGGGGTGCCTTAGAGAAGGCTAGCACAAAAGATACAACGATCGAACGAGGCGAGGCCTCCTGCCTGGGAACCTCCTAACTGCTCCTGGTCTTCAGCAGCCTCCACGTAGATGACACCGTCGGGGCGGGAGGCACCGACAGGAAACTCCACTCTTGGGCTCCATCATCTGGTCGCAGCAACGGATCAAGGGGAGAAAGGGGGAGCAAAGCAACGGTGAATACTCATCCAAAGTACTCGCAAGACTTACTTCAGAATTATTCTAAGTATGCATCAGTATCAAAGAGAGGGGGGTTATAAGTGGACTGACTGCAGCAATGCGAGAAAAGAGAGAGAAGGCCTAGTCCTATCGAAGACTAGCATCTTCAGGGTCTTGCAGCAATAGATGAGAGTAGAACAGGGTAACACAATAATAGTCATATTGTTGCAGCAATATTAAAGTGAGGTCACGCCCGGAGATCCTCCCTCGACTCCCTACGAGGAAGCAATCCCGAGGCAACTAATTCCAGTTAAGTAAAAATTGTAGTTGTATAAGATCAGGGCACAACTCCTAGTCGTCGTGTAACCGTGGACACGGCTATTCGAATAGTTAATTTTCATCCCTGCAGGGGTGCACCACATGTCCCGTCACGCTCGATAACACTCTGGTCGGACACACTTTTCTGGGTCATGCGCGGCCTCGGAATATCGACACATCGCAGCCCCACCTAAGACTCAACAGAGAGGCCAGCCTGCCGGTCTAAATCCTAATCACAAAGGGTTCGTGGGACTAGTTCCCCTTCGCGCTCCTGCATGATGGGTGGGCAGCCGACGTCAGTCCTAGAATCCCTCAATCACAAGAGCGATGCATCTCGGGACCACTCGGGCACGCGCCGTTACGTTGCTGACATCTGAAAAGCTTCGGCTGATACTGCGACGCCGAGTATCCATAATTCTTCCCGCGTAGCCGGTTAGTGCGAAAAGGTATCCAACCAACCCAGATCAAATACCCAAATCCATTATCATTTTAAGCCCATCAAGACAATCTCGCGGGAATCCACCCGTCTAACATCTAATCACCAATGATCCCAGAAACATGGTCGAGTAACTGTGTGGTTGTAACATCGGGGGGAATCCGAGGTATCACCCTCATTGGATTCCAAACGATGTATCTCACAAGGTGGGCTTAGAGGAATCACCCTCCGGGGTCCCACACTTGAGGGGTTGCAGGACAGAGGCAACATCGAGAATGGTGAAAGAGGAATCACCCTCGATAACCATGACCGACTAGTTGTACTACAGAGATATTATCAGGAGTACTTAGCAAGGTGTCACCCTCGGTACCCGATAGTATCTCTGTAGCGTCGTACAACTAAGGGGGTGTATGTGCTGTGTCGGGTCTGGCTCGTCGATCAGGGATCGTGATTTGAAAACAAAGCGGGGCAACTGGACTACGGGGTCAAAAGGGATGACTGCTCCACCTATACTAAACAATTTAAAGGTGTAGTACTGAAAGTAGCAGTTCATCAGAAACAGACTATGCATCAGATATAGGAGCTAACTACAACAATAGCAAAATACTAATGCAAGCATGACGGAGAAAGATATAGGTGATATAGGGATGATCAAGGGGGGTTTACTTGCGTTGCTGCTCTGCGGCAAAGGACTGATCGGCAGGGTCGTAGATGTACCCGGAAACAACGTCAGTCTCGGGGTCTACCAGTAAGAAGAGGGGGAAGAAACAATAAATAATAGCAACGGTGCAACACAATGCATGACATGGCAAGATGCAGGCTAGACATGAGCTAACGCAGCAACATCCGTCATAGACGGGTCGGAAGAATATTTGACGATATTTTCCGGGTCTCGGGCTACTACCGGTTAGACTGGAAACGATGGAAAAGTTCCATGTTTTCTATGCTAGGGACACATGACACACGATATTTTCCGGATCTCGGGCTACTACCAGTCAGACGTATCCTAGTTCGTCTCGTTCTGCTGATCAACTTTCATGTTGAAAATATTTTGATCTGACTTACGGATTATTTAATATTAATTTTTAAAGTTTTATTCAATAATTAGGAATTAAAAACAGATTTAGTTAATTTAATTAAATGTTATTATGACATCAGCATGATGTCACGCTGACATCAACCGTTGACTGGTCAACTGACCACTAGGTCCCGAGCGTCATAGACACAAGTTTTTAATTAAGATTAAATAGTAATTAATCAGATTAATTTAGTGGGGGACCCACGTGTCATACTCTAATTATTCTAATTACCTAATTATTAATTAACTAAATAATTAAATAATATATCTATTTATTTATTTAATAAAAACATATTTTTATTTTTATATTTTTATTTTTACTTTTCTTTAAAAGAGGGTGTGGGGCCTCCGAGTCATAGACAGCGGGGTGGGTTGGCCCACCAGTAAGTGGCTTAGGGCACATACACACAAAACACCCATAAACATATTTATACAATCAACGTATTTCTCCATATACCTACATACATAAATACATACATACGTGCATCTCATACATACAAAATACATACGCGAATACATCATTTTATTTTTATTTCTATTTAAAACTCTCTCTCTCCAACCTCTCTGTTAACAAGAGAGACTCAACAACACAGAGAGAGATACATCTCCCTCTACCCCTACTCGATCCTAAAGACGTCGTAACGGAGCGCTGTTTGCCGGAATGGAACCGGGACGACGCGAGGAAGGAGACGGTGGGAGGAGCCCGAAAAGGGGCTCACCAACGTTGATGAGAGGGCCCGGTGAAGCCGGAGTTCTCGGGAGGCGGAGGAGGCGGCGTGGAGGAAGACGTGGTGGTGCTGGTGACGGTCACGCGGTGAAGATGGTGCCGGTGAGGGTCGCCGGAGGGTCACGGCCGACGGGGAGAGGGAGACCTCCCTGCTCGATCCCTCCTAGATCGAGCGGGAGGGAGGGATTGCCGGAGTGGGGTGGGGCTTGGCCGGCGCGGGGGTCGACGGGAGATGGGAGCTCTCGGTGGGGGATGGGGGCCCTCGTTCCCTGGGAGGACGAGGGGAAGGAATCGGGATGCTGGGGATCGAGCGGAGGGAGACCGACGGGGGATCTGGAGCGAGGTGTCTCAGGAGAGAGAGGGAGAGACCAGGGGCGAGTGGGGGGGGGGGGGGTAGGTGGGAAGGCCCGAGAGAGAGGGGTAGGTGGGGCTCTCGGGGGTTGGGAAGTCGGGGGAGATGGGTGCGAGCGGGGGTTAGTTGGGATCGGTAGGTGGGGGGTGATACGTCTCAAACGTATCTATAATTTTTGATGGTTTCACGCTGTTATCTTGTCTTGTTTGGTTGTTTTATGTACCTTTTATATGTTTTTTGTGACTAACTTATTAATTCAGTGCCAAGTGCCAGTTCGTTTTTTTTCCGTGTTTTTGACTCTTTTCAGATCTGATTTTGGAACGGAGTCCAAACGGAAGAAAAATCCCAAAATGATTTTTTCCCGAACGGAAGAAGACCAGGGGCTTTTGGGCCAAGCCAGGTGGGCTCTAGGGAGCCAACAAGCCCCCACTCTGCCACCAGGGGGGAGGCGGCGGTTGGCAGGCTTGTGGCCTCCCTGGCCGCCCCCTGACCTAGGTCTTTGGCCTATAAATTCCCAAATATTCCTCAAAAAATCACGGGAGCCTCGAAAATACTTTTCCGCCGCCGCAAGCTTCCATTTCCGCAAGATCTCATCTGGAGACCCTTCCCGGTGCCCCGCGGAGGGGACTTTGGAGTTGGAGGGCTTCTTCATCATCATCATCGCCCCTCCAATGACTCGTGGGTAGTTCACTTCAGAACTACGGGTCCGTAGTTAGTAGCTAGATGGCTTCTTCTCTCTCTTGGTTCTTCAATACAAAGTTCCCCATGATCTTCATGGAAATCTATCCGATGTAATCTTCTTTGGCGGTGTGTTTGTCGAGATCCGATGAATTGTGGATTTGTGATCAGATTATCTATGATATATATTTGAGTCTTTGCTGATTTCTTATATGCATGATTTTATATCCTTGTAAGTCTCTCCGAGTCTTGGGTTTTGTTTGGCCAACTAGATCTATGATTCTTGCAATGAGAGAAGTGCTTGGTTTTGGGTTCTGCCATGTGGTGACCTTTCCCAGTGACAGTAGGGGCATCAAGGCACACATCAAGTAGTTGCCATCAAGGGTAAAAAGATGGGGTTTTTATCATTGGTTTGAGATTATCCATCTACACCATGTCATTTTGCTTAAGGCGTTACTCTGTTCTTATGGACTTAACACACTAGATGCATGCTGGATAGCGGTCGACATGTGGAGTAATAGTAGTAGATGCAGAAAGTATTGGTCTACTTGTTTCGGACGTGATGCCTATAGAAACAATCATTGCATATATATCATCACGACTCTGCACAGTTCTATCAATTGCTCGACTGTAATTTGTTCACCCACCGTCTACTTGCTTTCATGAGAGAAGCCACTAGTAAACACTACGGCCCCCGGGTCTATTCACATCCATCATTTACATCTCCGCTTTTACTTTGCTTTGTTACTTTGTTGCTTTCAGTTCTCACTTGGCAAACAATCTATAAGGGATTGACAACCCCTTCATAGCGTTGGGAGCAAGTTTTGTGTTTGTGCAGGATCTTGAGATACTCCTCCACTGGATTGATAACTTGGTTCTCAAACTAAGGGAAATACTTCCCACCGCTACGCTACATCACCCTTTCCGCTTCAAGAGAACACCAACGCAAGACTCCAAGGCCACGGGGGAAATCCTCTGCATACTTTCCTAGGAAGTCCTTTAAGGCGTAGCAGCAGCAGAAAGATCAAGCCAAGTATTCTTCCGTCGACATAGCTTTTGTTGGAAGTTCTTTTGTTGCAGTAGCAGAAGCATTTCTGGTGCATTTGCCAGGGATACACAACAAACATCACGGGGCTCGCGTGGGGGTTCCCCTGGCGGCGAAGTGGTAGGTGGCGAGGGGGAGGGAACCCCTCGCAGTTCCTGGTGACGGTGCGCTAGGGTTCGGTTGGTGTGGCCGGCTAGGCCAATTTGGCCCAGTCGGCCAGGGGCTTTGTTGCCTTTTTTTTTGTATTCTTTTGCATTTCCTTTTATTTGTTTTAAAACTATAGTATTTTGATTTAAGAAAAATATATAATTTGCACAATTGTTTACGATGCATTAATAGACACTGCTCCAAAAAGTTTGTTAATTATTTGGATTAGTTTGAATACTCATAATTTAGAATAGGCAATTTAAATAATGTTTTGTTCTCTATTATATTTAATTTATGGCACTTAAATATATCAAATGATGTTGTTTGCTAGATAACAATTACTTTGTGAACACTTGTGACCCAACCAAGATTTTAGTTTCTGTTTGGAGAAATAATTTATTTTACTTTATCTTTAATTTAAAAATGGCTTTGATTTTTATCAAGTGGAAGTTTAACTTAGTTAAACTTGATGACGTGACACTATTAGCGAGTGATTACTATAGTCTAACTACATTTATTACTGTAACTTAATCCGGGGATGTCACACCATATCACATCACATGGTATACCCTCCAAAAACAAGATAGACGTCCTCTAATTGTTGTTGCTAGTTTTACGTGGCTGGTTAGGGTTTCTAGCAAGAACGCTTCTTACCTAAGTGACAGCCACAACGTTGATATGCCAATGATATTTACCCTTCATAAGGACCCTATTCATCGAACCCGATCCGACTAAAGCAGGAGAGACACACACCCGCTAGCCACCTTATGCAACTAGTGCATGTGAGTCAGTGGAACCAGTCTCACGTAAGCGTACGTGTAAAGTCGGTCCGGGCCGCCTCATCCGACGATGCCGCCGAATCAATATAAGACTTGTAACGGCAAGCAAATTGACAAACCAACACCCACACCTTTTGTGTTCTACTCGTGCATAGAATCTACGCATAGAACCTTGGCTCGGATGCCACTGTTGGGGATCGTAGTAATTTAAAAAAAATTCCTGCGCCATGCAAGGATCTATCTATGGAGAAACCAGCAACAAGAGAGGTTGTATAGCATCTTCATACCCTTGAAGATCGCTATGTGGAAGCGTTACAAAGAACGCGGTTGATGGAGTCGTACTCGCAGCGATTCAGATCTATGCGCCGAACATTGGCGCCTCCGCGTTCAACACACGGGCAGCCCAGTGACGTCTCCAATGCCTTGATCCAGCAAGGATGGAGGAGAGGTTGAGGGAGAGCTCCGGCAGCACGACGGCGTGGTGATGGTGGTGCTACGTGGTACTCCGGCAGAGCTTCGCTAAGCACTATGGAGGACGAGGAGGAGGAGAAGTATGGCTGCACCATGGAGAAATCAATTGTGTGTCTCAAAAGGGCCAAAACCTCAATTATATATAGGAGGAGGGAGAGGGAGGATGCCTTGGCCCCTCCTCCAAGGAGGAGGATTTCGGCCGAACTAGGAAGGAGTCCACCTCACACAAGGTAGGTGGATTCCTTCGTTTTAAACCCTTTTTGCCTTATCTCTTTATGCCTAGCCGCATGGGCCTTTAGGGAATGCCTTGGACAGCCCAACAAGGGCTGGTCCACCTCCTCTAACAGCCCATGAAGTCCTTTGGTCGTCACACCCCTCCCCGGGGTCCTACGGCACCCCCCCGGCACTCTCGGTACACTACCGATGAGCCCGAAACTTTTCTGGTGACCAAAACAGGACTTCCTATATATCAAATTTTACCTCCGGACCATTCCGGAGCTCCTCGTGACATTCAGGATCTCATCTGGGACTCCGAGCAACCTTCGGTAATCACGTACACTAATTTCCTATAACCCTAGCGTCATCGAACCTTAAGTGTGTAGACCCTATGGGTTCGGGAGACATGCAGACATGACCGAGACATCTCTCCGGCCAATAAACAACAGCGGGGTCTGGATATCCATGTTGGTTCCCACATGTCCCACGATGATCTCGTCGGATGAACCACGATGTCAAGGATTCAATCAATCTTGTATGCAATTCCCTTTGTCTATCGGTATGATACTTGCCCGAGATTCGATCGTCGGTATCTCTATACCTTCTTCAATATCATTACTGGCAAGTCTCTTTACTCGTTCCATAACACATCATCTCGTGGCTAACTCCTTAGTCACACAGAGCTCAATATGATGATGAATTACCGAGTGGGCCCAGAGATACCTCCCCGTCACACGGAGTGACAAATCCGAGTCTCGATTCGTACAACCCAATAGACACTTTCGGAGATACCTGTAGTATACCTTTATAATCACCCAATTTCGTTGTTACGTTTGATACAACCAAAGCACTCCTACGGTATTCGGAAGTTGCACAATCTCATGGTCTAAGAAAACGATACTTAACATTAGAAAAGCTTTAGCAGACGAACAACACGATCTAGTGCTATGCTTAGGATTGGGTGTTGTCCATCACATCATTCCCCAATGACGTGATCCGTTATCAATGACATCTAGTGTCCATGATCAAGAAACCATGATCATCTATTGATCAAGGAGCTAGCCAACTAGAGGCTCACTAGGGACACATTATGATATATATATTCGCACATGTATTACGATTTCTGGTTAATACAATTATATCATGAATAATACAGAATTATCATGAAGTGGAAATATAATAATAACAACTTTATTATTGCCTGTAGGGCATATTTCCAACAAGATTCCCATCACATATTAACTCATCATGCACGATAAACTTATTAACTCATCATGCACAACAATAGCATATAACTATATACTGACAAACTTATTATGCATGGTTCCTAAATCTAAATATGACATCACAGTTCTATCGGTGAACTCACTGAACTATTAACGAGGGCATTCACTATGTAATCTAGTTTTCATGCGTAACTGTCCAATGTGTATAAAAATAAAGGTCATGAATTCAAATCTAAGATCATATTTCCAACACCAAATTGCTTCCTCGATACACATCATTCTAGTCATAAGTGATGATATATTTCGTATGTGGCACATGTCTGAATCTTTGACCATCAAGTACAAACTTGAAAACTAGTGTTTGTGTTTTATTTGATGCCCTCTGCGAGTTACAACTCGATGCTGGTACGAGAATACACCATATATGCTGACAAATGAGCTCAAGGCCCAAAACATGTCATGGTTAAAATGGAACTAAGAAAACTATATGTAATAAGACTTGAAGCTCCCAAGCAAGAGCTATCTTGTGCGTTTTCAAAGCAAATCCAACAATATGTATCCTCTCGATTCCCCAAAACTGTTGGCAGAAATGCAAAATCATAGCATAAAGATTAGCACATGACCCAACATGGTATGCACCACCTTTTCAAATTTTATTTCAGAAATTGCTTTAACATTCGAACCTGAATGGATTATAAGGCAGTAGTTTTTCACATGCCATTGGGGTTTTTTTTGACGTACATACAAAATTCTCCATTGGCAGCTCACTAATGGTTTTTTTTGTGTGTGTGTGCTTGTTGATATGAAGGTGATTTTACCTCACAATACAAATCTGACTTGATGTCGAGTAGAAAGGCTACATGGACATCAGTGAGCATACCTCTCTCATTCTACTCTTCTCACAATAGAAATCCCCTTTGCAACAATTCGTTGAACAATCAACTTTTGACCAAATTTGACTTGATGTTGAGTAGACATGCCACATGGACATCAGTGAGCATACCTCTCCTCATTCTACTCTTCTCACAATAGAAATGTCCTTTGCAACATTTTGCTTGAACAAACAACTTTTGACACCCAGTTACATCTCCATGACAGTTAGTGCTGCTGGCATCGTGCTACCTTAACATAAATTTAAATAGGGCCAAAAGTTGCATTAATAAAGTAATTGGGGATTAAAGAAAATATCATGCATTCTATGGAGAAGCTAACATGCATGCACCAATGATTGCCATTCCTGTATAGAATTGGAAGGAAATTTAAATTACCTAATCAGGCAAAGGCGACACAGAGGCGTTAGTCCATGTTGTGGACTTGTGGTGTCCGCACAGGGTAGCCCGAGGATGTGGCGTTTGCTACCAACATGGGCGATGGCGTCAACTCAGGATGTGGCGTGTGCTGCCCATGCTATGGCGTTGTGGTCCTACTCAGCATCAGCTCAGGAGGCTCCATCATTCGTGTCGTGGTCCTCCTATGCGGTACATGGTACTCCCCAACCGCGTACACCAACTCCTTAGTAATAAGGCCAACTCCAGCGCGCGACCCTATCCTGTTCGTGCGTGTCCGTTTGAAATAAAATGGACAAAACAGACGGCCCAACGCGCGGGAGCAAACGAACGTTTGTCCGTTTTATGTCCATTTTCGACCCATCCACGGCCCAACTTTGCGCCGATTTTGGGGGTGAAACGGACAGGGCGCGGATGGGCGGGACACGCGGCTCGTCCGCCCCTGGCCCACCAGTCGATGGCACAAAGTAAAACCCACCCCGCCCCTTTTGGCGTCATTTCCCACCAAACCCTCCCACTTCCCGCCGTCTCCCTCTCTCTCGCCCGTCCATGGCCGACGTCCACCCGAATTCCGGCGGTCCGGCCGTCGACCAGCCCGGAATGGCCAAGAAGAATAAGGCCAAGGCACCAAGGAAGCCGCGGGCGGAGTGCACGTCGAAGGAGATCGCGAAGTTGGACGCGGAATCGGCGAAGAGGAGGAACCAGAGGGCGGACATGAAGGACAACGCCGCCGCGCGCAAGTTCGCCGCCGAGCGCGATGCGATGGAGGCCGCGCGGCGCAAGATCGAGGTCGAGGAGAAGGAGGCCATCGTCAACAAAGCGCACACCCTCCTCATGCTTGGCATGTGTCGTCCGGCCGGTTTCTCTGCAGCGGCCGTCGGCCCGGCGAGCACAGGCTCGTCGGTTGCCTAGTCTCCGCTCTGCCAGTCACCGACGTCGCGGACCATGGATGTGTCGCCCGGCTACCCGCCGCCAAGGCATGACGCCCACACACATTTCTCGGGGTCGCCGGACGTGAGCGTGATCGCGCCTTCCACCCCACACCCCTCGGCCTGCATCGATCTCAACGTCGCACCTGGTCCAGCAGCGGTGGCCGGGCGTCCGTCGAGATGCAAAGAAAGCAAGCACGGCCATCGTTTACGGGCACCATGTCGCCCCCCCGCGTCTTGTTCGACGAAAAGGCAACACCAATGCCACCGGTCGACGACACCTATGACCAGTTCATGGAGGACGTGATCTACAACGGTGGGCATGTCCGTGCCTACGATCCTGACGAGACCCATAGTCAGGATGGCCGTGCCTAGTTTGTTGCCGATGAAGGGGCCGACGACCGTGCTGACTACGACCATGGTGACTCGTGGCATGGAGACGACGACATCTACTATGAAGGTGATGGCGATGAAGATGAAGTCAATGACATTGACATTAGTGGTGAGCCATTGTTCACCGACGAACTCACCCAAAGAGCGGAAGCACAAAAGAAGAAGAAGAGCATTCGCACGGGTTCATACACCCAAGATGAGGACAAGCTGATTTGCAACTCTTGGATGGAGATTAGCCAAGATCCGAGGACGGGCGCGCAACAAAAGGGCCTAGTTTTTTGGACGAGAGTCCACAAAATTTCCATGAAAGGAAGATGTTTGAGCCCTATCAAATCACAAGCGCTCGTGGCATCACCTCGATTCAAAAGAGGTGGTTGTTCATCCAACAAGAGTGCAATAAGTATTGCACTGCATTGGAGAGCATTGAAGCAAGGTCCGTGAGTGGTCTCGACATTGGGGACATGGTATGCTCTCCTCATCCTAGTCCTTTCCTTGCTTCGGCCTTGTATATGTTTGCATGTCCAAATCTTTGTTGATCATGTGGTGTAGGCATTTAAATCTTTGGAAGCATTCAAGGCCCGACACAATGACAAGCCATTCACGCTTACGCATTGTTGGACGATCATCAACGATTGCCCTAAGTTCAAGGATCAATATCGTGAACTTCAAAGGAAGAGAGGCCAGAAGACGGCCAAGTTCGCCGGAGGTGGAGTTGGTGAGGCGTTGAACAGGCCAAGGGGCAAGACCAACTCCAAGGTGGACGACATACGTGATGCCGCATCCATGGCCTTGCATGATACTTTGCATGGCATGATGTCTCAAAAGGACATGAGGGATGAGATGAAGCGCCAAAGCAAGGACGAGCAAATGAAGCAATACCTGGAGCTTCAAAGGAAGAAGCTAGAGATGGAGGAGGCGGCCAAGAAGAGGAAGATCGACCTGGAGGAGGCGGCCCGGCAAAGGCAGCTCGACATCGAGGCCGCCAATGTCGAGGCCAGGAAGGGGCAGCTCGACATCGAGGCCACCAATGCCGCAACCAAATCTAAGGAGGTGGCCCTTGCGATCATGAGCGTGGACTTGACGAAGATGAGCGAGAAGACGAGGAGCTGGTTCGAGGCCAGGCAGAAGGAGATGTTCGACGCCGACCGCCTAAACTAGGTCGTCCGATCGGACGAGGCCGTTCTTTTTTGGAGGCTGGCATGGGTGCCGCCCGCTGGCCCGCTGGCTGTGTTGCCGGCCGCTGGCTATGTTGCCGGCGAAGAAAACTATTCATTTTGGAGGCTGGCTGTGTTGCCGGCCGCTGGCTTTGTTGCCGGCGAGGACGTGTAGGCTGCTGGCTGTGTTGCCGACGTGAACTAGGGCCACTGACGTGAACTGGCCGCTGGCACCAGAATCGCTGTTCTTTCTGGAGGCGGGCAAGATAGGGCAAACGGATGCGGCCGCGCGCACCCGAGAACATGGCCGGACACGACCCCATCTCCCCACCCAAACGGTCAAAATCCTGACAAAACGGACGTCCATTTGGGGTCGCGTGGTGGAGTTGGCCTAACAAAAGAACTCTCAAGCATGTGGTGAAGTTTAAACAAATTGAAGTGAACCTAAAGGTTGTTTCAGTATCGTGGAGCATACACCAATACATTATTCAACAAGGAGTGATCTGATTCCAAAATATTAAAAGATGTCCTTTTTTCATATCCCATTATTTTCTAGAGTATGTGTAAGAATAAAAATTTGTATAAACTAAAGGTGGTTCTCATAGAAAAGACAAGTCAAAATGAAATACGTATTATCTATTCAGTAAATGAAGCATTCACTTTTGTCCATAGAAAAGTGCAGTTATCTGTAGAAAATATAAATTGACTGAACTGAGTTAAAAGAGCATCAATAAAATCCCAAAATGAGGATTGTTCTAGGTTTCATAAATCTTCCACACTATGAGCAAAGGGGGTAATATTTCAACTTTTTTTTAAACATAGGAAAATAATTAGTAGAACATTATCCTAAGAACATACAACAGAGCAAATTAATAGGAAGGCAAACAATACAAAAAAACTTCTGAAGATTGTTTTATAATTGAAAATATAGCAGCATGCTTTGCTTATATTATGCTGCTAAGTGCTGAAGATAACGTCGCATTAGTCCATAGTTCATACCCCGCATACACAATGTTGGAACAAAAGGAAACAAGTATTACATGCATATCTTCACGTTCATACTCCCTCCGTTCCTAAATATAAGACCTTTTAGGGTGTGTTTGATTAGTGTCATCAAGTGGAATGTAACGGGTCCATTCCGTTTCCGAGGGTCGTTCTCGTGTTTAGTTGGGTAGAGGAATCGGAACCAACTGATTCTCCGGAACGACATATTCCCCCAAGATCCGGAATGCGCTGGTACCTCCAAATCGGAGGAACCACGCGGAACCGAGCAGGTGCGGCTCCCTCTCCCTCTCTAGCGCTGCCCTCTACCTTTCCATCTCCGGCGCCACCTCTCCGGCGCCGCCCTCTCCCTCTCCCTCTCCGGCGCTGCCCTCTCCCTGTCCCTCTCCGGCGCCGCCCTCTCCCTCTCCCTTTGCGGCGGCTCGAGGAGCAGGTGCGCGGCGGCCCGAGCAGGTGCGGCGATGGCCCGAGCAGGTGTGCCGCCCTCTGCCTTTCCATCTCCGGCGCCACCTCTCCGGTGCCGCCCTCTCCCTCTCCCTCTCCGACGCTGCCCTCTCCCTCTCCCTCTGCGGCGGCTCGAGAGCAGGTGCGACGACGGCTCGAGGAGTAGGTGCGGCGACGGCGACGGACCGAGCAGGTGTGGCGGCGGCGACGGACCGAGCAGGTGCGGCGGCGGTGGCAGGCCCGTTCCATCTATTGTTTCAACCAAACATAGGAATGCAACCTGGTGGACTGGAATGTCATGGAATCATTCCATTACGTTCCACCTCGTTCTTCAACCAAACAAACCCTTAGGGATTACACTATGAACTACATACAGATGTATATAGACATATTTTAGAGTATAGGTTCACTTGTTTTTTTCCGTATGTAGTCCATAGTAGAATTTCAAAAATGTCTTATATTTAGGAACGGAGGGATTACAAATTGTTGAAGAAACCACCACCCACATCAGGACCGGATCGATCAAAAACACATCTTCGTGTGCCTCGATCTTCGAGGGCTAGGAAACGTACGTTGGGCGATGCGTGGGCATTGAGGACAAGGCAACAGTGCATAGGTGAGGCCAAGGAGCGAACTGCGGCGACTGCGTGGATAGAGCGGCGGGCAAGTACATGCGGGCGGGTGGCCACCGGTGCTGTGGCGTTGAGCGACGGATGCGGCGGCTGTGAGAGGCGGCTGCGGGCTGGGGAAGAGAGGTCTGAGCGGCGACGGGCACAGCGGCGGGTGCGGGCTGGAGCAGAGCGGTACGAGCGGTGACGGGCTGAGCGGCGGCTGCGGGGGCCAGCTGGCGGAGCGGCGTGGGGGCGGCAGGGGACGTGTGTCCAGGCCCTGTGGTTTGCGAGAGTGCGGACGAGGAGGTGCCGAGCATTGGGACTGCGCGGTTGGCGGGCGTGGGGCAAGCGGGTCATGGCTTCGTTAGCGAGGGGATTTTCATTTCGTTGATGATCAATTTTGTTAACGAAATTTAAAACAGTAGATTAGTAATCAGACAACTAATATGTTTAGTTGGATCTGTCCTTTGTTTTTTAGTTATAGTAGATAGATGCACTACAACTTTTAATTCTGAAGGCTCATGCGTTAAAAAAAAGTTAAATTGAGACACATGCTCAAGGGTCGTATACATAGATGCTGGAGCGTACACGCTACACACTAGGAGGCATCGCTAATTTGCTCCAACAAGAAAAAAGAGACATCGCTGTGTCACCAATTCGATTTTGACCGGAGCGCAGGGTGTTGTTGGAGAACGTTTCATGGGAAACAAAAAAATTTACGCACACGAAGACCTATCATGGTGATATCCATCTACGAAAGGAGATTAGATCTACGTACCCTTGTACATCGCTAAGCGGGTAGCATTAAGAAACGCGGTTGATGTAGTGGTACAGCTTGGTGATTCAAATCATCGTCGTCCGAATATACGTCCCACGATCCGTTCCGATCTAGCGCCGAACGAACGGCACCTCTGCGTTCAGCACACGTACAGCTCGATGACAATCTTGGCCTTCTTGATCTAGCAAGAGAGATGGAGAAGTAGATGAGTTCTCCGACAATGTGACGGCGCTCCGGTGGTGGTGATGATCTACTCCTGCAGGGCTCCGCCCGAGCTCCGCAGAAATCCGATCTAGAGGTAAAACTACGTGGTATAGGTTTGAG
Source organism: Hordeum vulgare subsp. vulgare (assembly GCF_904849725.1). Lineage (NCBI taxonomy): Eukaryota > Viridiplantae > Streptophyta > Magnoliopsida > Poales > Poaceae > Hordeum > Hordeum vulgare. The sequence continues at coordinate 376,298,810 of NC_058523.1, forward strand.
TTGCACGTGACAAAGTTGTGTCTCAAAAGCCCTAAAATCACCAGTATGTATAGGAGGAGGGGAGGGGCTAGCCTTGGGATCAAGGGAGCCCCAAGGGCGCCAGCCGAAGTGGAGAGGAGGACTTCAACTCCAATTCGGTTTGGGGAAGGAGGAGTCCTCCTCTCCCTTCCCACCTCCCTCTTTCCTTTTTTTTCTTTCCTTTGGTATTTTTCCCCTGTGGCACCATGGCCCTATTGGGCTGGACTCACCATCCCACTAAGGGCTGGTGCTCCACCCTAGGGTCATTGGGCTCACTTCCGGGTGGGTGGGCCCCTTCCGGTGAATACCCGAAACCCATTCGTCACTCCCGGTACACTGCCGGTAATGCCCGAAACTTTCCGGTGACCAAATGAAACCATCCTATATATCAATATTTGTTTCCGGACCATTCCGGAAACCCTCGTGACGTCCGTGATCTCATCCGGGACTCCAAACAACATTCGGTAACCACACATATAACTCAACTGTACTAAAACATCATCGAACCTTAAGTGTGTAGACCATGCGGCTTCAAGAACTATGTAGACATGACCCGAGACACTCCTCGATCAATATCCAATAGCTGGACCTGGATGCCCATATTGGATCCTACATATTCTACGAAGATCTTATAGGTTGAACCTCTGTTCCAAGGATTCATATAATCCCGTATGTCATTACCTTTGTCCTTCGGTATGTTACTTGCCCGAGATTCGATCGTCGGTATCTGTATACCTATTTCAATCTCGTTACCGGCAAGTCTCTTTACTCGTTCCGTAATACAAGATTCCATGACTTACACTTAGTCACATTGCTTGCAAGGCTTGTTTGTGATGTTGTATTACTGAGTGGGCCCCGAGATACCTCTCCGTCACACAGAGTGACAAATCCCAGTCTTGATCCATACTAACTCAACGGACACCTTCGGAGTTACCTGTAGAGCACCTTTATAGTCACCCAGCTACGTTGCGACGTTTGATACACACAAGGTATTCCTCTTGTGTTAGTGAGTTATATGATCTCATGGTCCTAGGAATAAATACTTGACACACAGAAAACAATAGCAATAAAATGACACGATCACATACTTGGTTCATAGTTTGGGTCTAGTCCATCACATGATTCTCCTAATGATGTGATCCAATTATCAAGTGACAACAGTTGCATATAGTCAGAAAACCTTGACTATCCTTGATCAAATTGCTAGCCAACTAGAGGCTTGCTATGGACATTGTTTTGTCTATGTATCCACACATGTATCTATGTTTTCATTCAATACAATTATAGCATGGATAATAAACGATTATCTTGAAACATGAAATATAATAATAACTATTTTATCATTGCCTCTAGGCCATATTTCCAAAGGTCTCCCACTTGCACTAGAGTCAATAATCTAGTCCTCACATGGCGATGCGATTTACATTGTAATAAATCTAACACCCATACAGTTATACTATTGATCATGTTTTGCCCGTGGAAGAGGTTTAGTCAGCGGATCTGCTACATTTAGATCTGTGTGCACTTTGCAAATATTTACGTCCTCTCCTTCAACGTAGTCGCGGATGAGGTTGAAGCGTCGTTTGATGTGCTTGGTCTTCTTGTGAAACCTTGGTTCCTTTGCTAAAGCAATGGCACCAGTGTTGTCACAGAATAGAGTTATTGGATTTAGTGCGCTCGGCACAACTCCAAGATCCATCATGAACTGCTTCATACAGACACCCTCCTTAGCTGCCTCCGAGGCAGCCATGTACTCCGCATCATATATAGAATTTTCTACGACGTTTTGCTTGGAACTCCACCAGCTTACCGTACCCCCATTAAGAATAAATACATATCCGGTTTGAGACATAGAGTCATCCGGATCAGTGTCAAAGCTTGCATCAACGTAACCCTTTATGACGAGCTCTTCGTCACCTCCATAAACGAGAAACATTTCCTTAGTCCTTTTCAGGTACTTTAGAATATTCTTGACCGCCGTCCAGTGATCCACTCCTGGATTATTCTAAAACCTGTCTGCCATACTTATGGCCAAGCTGACGTCTGGTCTGGTGCACAGCATTGCATACATGATAGAACCTACGGCTGAAGCGTAGGGGACGAAACTCATTTGTTCTCTATCTTCTGTAGTTGCTAGGCACAGAGTCTTACTCAATTTTATACCTTGTAATACTGGCAAGAACCCTTTCTTGGACGGCTCCATTTTGAACTTCTTCAAAACTTTATCAAGGTATGTGCTTTGTGAAAGTCCTATCACGCGTCTCGATCTATCCCTATAGATCTAAATGCCTAGAATGTAAGTAGATTCTCCTAGGTCCTTCATAGAGAAACTTTTATTCAAGTAATCCTTTACGCTCTCCAAAAACTCCATGTTGTTTCCAATCAGTAATATCCACATATAATATTAGAAACACCACAGAGCTCGTACTCACTTTCTTGTAAATACAAGATTCTCCAACCACTTGTATAGACCCAAATGCTTTGATCACCTCATCAAAAAGCTTATTCCAACTCCGAGATGCTTGCACCAGTCCATAAATGGATCGCTGGAGCTTGCATACTTTGTTAGCATTCTCTGGATCGGCAAAACCTTCGGGTTGCATCATATACAACTCTTCCTTAACAAAACCGTTAAGGAACACCGTTTTGACATCCATCTGCCAGATTTCATAATCGAAATATGCAGCTAGTGCTAACATGATTCGGACGGACTTCAACATCGCTACCGGTGAGAATGTCTCATCGTAGTAAACTCCTTGAACTTGTGAAAAACCCTTTGCCACAAGTCGATCTTTATAAACGGTCACATTACCGTCCGCGTCCGTCTTCTTCTTAAAGATCCATTTGGTCTGAATAGCCTTGCGGCCTTCAGGTAATACTTCCAAAGTCCACACTTTGTTTTCGTACATAGATCCTATCTCCGACTTCATGGCCTCCACCCATTTGTTGGAATCCGGGCCCACTGTTGCTTCTTCATAATTCGCAGGTTCATTGTTGTCTAACAACATGATTGATAAGACACGATTACCGTACGACTCAGAAGCAGTACGTGATCTTGTCGACCTGCGAGGTCCGATAGGAACTTGATCCGAAGTTTCATTATCATCATCATTAACTTCCTACTCTACCGGCGTCGCTTCTACAGAGGTTTCCCCCTGCCCTGCGCCACCATCTAGAGGGATTAGAGGTTCGACAACCTCATCAAGTTCTATCTTTCTCCCACTCAATTCTTTCGAGAGAAACTCCTTCTCAAGAAAAGCTCTGTTCTTAGCAACAAACACTTTGCCCTCGGATTTGAGATAGAAGGTGTACCCAATTGTCTCCTTTGGGTAACCTATGAAGACACACTTTTCAGCTTTGGGTTCGAGCTTTTTAGGCTGAAGCTTTTTGACATAAGCATCACAACCCCAAACTTTAAGAAACTACAACTTTGGTATTTTGCCATACCACAACTCGTATGGTGTCGTCTCAACGGATTTTGATGGTGCCCTATTTAAAGTGAATGCAGCTGTCTCTAATGCATAACCCCAAAATGATAACGGCAAATCGGTAAGAGACATCATAGATCGCAACATTTCTAACAAAGTAAGATTACGATGTTCGGACACACCATTACGTTGTGGTGTTCCAGGCGGTGTCAACTGTGAAACAATTCCATATTGTCTTAAGTGAGCACCAAAATCGTAACTCAGATACTCACCCCCACGATCAGAACGTAGGAACTTGATCTTCTTGTTACGATGATTTTCAACTTCACTCAGAAATTGCTTGAACTTCTCAAACATTTCAGACTTGTGCTTCATCAAGTAGATATATCCATACCTACTCAAATCGTCAGTGAAGGTGAGAAAATAACGATATCCGCTGCGTGCCTCCACACTCATCGGACCACATACATCGATATGTATGATTTCCAACAAGTCACTTGCACGCTCCATTGTTCCAAAGAACAGAGTCTTAGTTATCTTGCCCATGAGGCATGGTTCGCACGTGTCAAGTGATTCAAAATCAAGTGACTCCAAAAGCCCATCGGAATGGATTTTCTTCATGCGCTTTACACCAATATGACCTAAGTTGCAGTGCCACAAAAACATGGCGCTATCATTGTTAACTCTACATATTTTGGTCTCAATGTTATGTATATGTGTATCATTGCTATCAAGATTCAATATGAACAATCCTCTCACATTGGATGCATGACCATAAAAGATATTACTCATAGAAATAGAACAACCATTATTCTCTGACTTTAACGAGTAACCGTCTCGCAATAAACAAGATCCAGATATAATGTTCATGCTTAAAGCACACACTAAACAACAATTATTTAAGTTCATAACTAATCCTGATGGTAACTGAAGTGAGACTGTGCCGACGGCGATTGCATCAACCTTGGAACCATTTCCCACACGCATCGTCACTTCATCCTTCGCCAGCCTTCGTTTATTCCGCAGTTCCTGCTTCGAGTTGCAAATATGAGCAACAAAACCGGTATCAAATACCCAGGCACTACTACGAGAGTTGGTTAAGTACACATCAATAACATGTATATCAAATATACCTGATTTTTCCTTGGCCGCCTTCTTATCAGCCAAATACTTGGGGCAGTTGCGCTTCTAGTGACCCATTCCCTTGCAATAATAACACTCTGTTTCAGGCTTAGGTCCAGCCTTGGGTTTCTTCGTCCAATTGGCAACAGGCTTGCCGCTCTTCTTGGAGTTACCCTTCTTGCCTTTGTCGTTTCTCTTGAAACCAGTGGTCTTATTGACCGTCCACACTTGATGCTCTTTCCGGAGTTCTGACTCTGCGACTTTCAGCATCGCGAATAACTCGCCGGGTGACTTGTTCATCCCTTGCATGTTATAGTTCAACACAAAGCTCTTATAGATAGGTGGCAGTGATTGAAGAATTTTGTCAGTGGTAGCCTCTTGTGGGAGTTCAATCCCCAGCTCAGCTAGACGGTTTGAGTACCCAAACATTTTTAGCACATGTTCACTGACAGACGAATTCTCCTCCATCTTGCAAGCATAGAATTTATCGGAGGTCTCATACCTCTCGATCCGGGCGTTCTTCTGAAAGATAAACTTCAACTCCTGGAACATCTCATATGCTCCATGATGCTCAAAGCGACGTTGATGTCCCGGTTCTAAGCCATACAAGACTGCACATTGAACTACTCAGTAGTCCTCCTTACGTGTTAACCAAGCGTTCAAAACATCTTGACTAGACGTAGCGGGTGGTTCATCTCCTAGCGCAGCATTAAGGACATAATCCTTCTTCCCTGCTTGAAGGAGCAACTTTAGATTACGAGACCAGTCTACAAAGTTGCTTCCATCATCTTTCAACTTAGCTTTCTCTAGGAACGTATTGAGATTCAGGGTTGCTACTGCGTGAGCCATTGATCTATAACATAAAATATTGCAAAGTGGACTTAGACTATGGTTAAGATAATTAGAGTTTAACTAATCAAATTAGTGATAAACTACCACTCAAAAAGTACATCTCTCTAGTCATTTGAGTGGTACATGATCCAAATCCTCTAACTCAAGTCCAATCATCACGTGAGTTGAGAATAGTTTCAGTGGTAAGCATCCGTATGCTAATCATATCAACTATACGATTCATGCTCGACATTTCGGTCTCATGTGTTCCGAGGCCATGTCTGCACATGCCAGGCTCGTCAAGTTTAACCCGAGTGTTCCGCGTGTGCAACTGTTTTTGCACCCGTTGTATGTGAACGTTGAGTCTATCACACCCGATCATCACGTGGTGTCTCGAAACGACGAACTGTTGCAACGGTGCACAGTCGGGGGGAACACAATTTCATCTTGAAATTTTAGTGAGAGATCACCTTATAATGCTACCGTCGTTCTAAGCAAAATAAGGTGCATAAAAGGATTAACATCACATGCAATTCATAAGTGACATGATATGGCCATCATCTTGTGCTTCTTGATCTCCATCACCAAAGCAATGACATGATCTTCTTGTCACCGGCGCCACACCATGATCTCCATCATCATGATCTCCATCATTGTGCCGCCATCGAGGTTGTCGTGCTATCTATTCTATTACTACTAAAGCTACAACCTAGCAATGTAGTAAACACATCTGCAAACACAAACGTTAGTTTAAAGAAAACCCTATGGCTCCAGCCGGTTGCCGTAGCATCGACGTGCAAGTCGATATTCACTATTACAACATGATCATCTCATACACAAAATATATCACATCACGTCATTGGCCATATCATATCACAAGCATACCCTGCAAAAAGAAGTTAGACATCCTCTAATTTGTTGTTGCATGTTTACGTGGCTGCTATGGGTATCTAGTATGATCGCATCTTACTTAAACCACAACGGAGATGTGCAAGTTGCTATTTAACCTCTCTCTAAGGACCTCCTCGGTCAAAACCAATTCAACTAAAGTTGAAGAAACCAACACCCACCATTCATCTTTATGCAACGAGTTGCATGTCACTCGATGAAATCAGTCTCTTGTGAGCGTACGAGTAATGTCGGTCTGGGCCGCTTCAATCCAACAATATCGCCGAATCGAGAAAAGACTAAGGAGGGTAGCAAATCAAACATCAACACCCACAAAACCTTTTGTGTTCTACTCGAGATAACATCTACGCATGAAGCTAACTCATGATGCCACTGTTGGGGAACGTTGCATGGGAAACAAAAAATTTCCTACGCACACGAAGACCTATCATGGTGATGTCCATCTACGAGAGGAGATTAGATCTACGTACCCTTGTAGATCGCTAAGCGGAAAGCGTTTAGAAACGTGGTTGATGTAGTGGTACAACTTCGTGATTCAAATCACCGTCGTCCCACGATCCGTTCCGATCTAGCGCCGAAAGGACGGCACCTCCGCGATCAGCACACGTATAGCTCGATGACGATCTCGGGCTTCTTGATCTAGCAAGAGAGACGGAGAAGTAGATGAGTTCTCCGGCAGTGTGACGGCGCTCCAGTGGTGGTGATGATCTACTCCTGCAGGGCTCCGCCCGAGCTCCGCAGAAATCCGATATAGAGGTAAAAATACGTGGTATAGGTTTGAGTTGCACGTGGCAAAGTTGTGTCTCAAAAGCCCTAAAACCACCAGTATATATAGGAGGATGGGAGGGGCTAGCCTTGGGGCTCAAGGGAGCCCAAAGGGCGCCGGCCGAAGTGGAGAGGAGGACTCCAATTCCAATTCGTTTTGGGGAAGGAGGAGTCCTACTCTCCCTTCCCACCTCCCTCTTTCCTTTTTTTCTTTCATTTGGTATTTTTCCCTTGTGGCACCATGGCCCTATTGGGCTGGCCTCACGAGCCCACTAAGGGCTGGTGCGCCACCCTAGGGTCACTGGGCTCACTCCCGGGTGGGTGGCCCCTCCCGGTGAATACCCGTAACCCATTCGTCACTCCCGGTACACTTCCGATAATGCTCGAAACTTTTCAGTGACCAAATGAAACAATCCTATATATCTATCTTCGTTTCCGGACCATTCCGTAAACCCTCGTGACATCTGTGATCTCATATGGGACTCTGAACAGCATTTGGTAATCACACATATAACTCAACTATACTAAAACATCATCGAACCTTAAATGTACAGACCCTGCGGGTTCCAGAACTATGTAGACATGACCCGAGACACTCCTCGGTCAATATCCAATAGAGGGACCTGGATGCCCATATTGTATCCTACATATTCAACGAAGATCTTATCGGTTGAACCTCTGTGCCAAGGATTCATATAATCCCGTATGTCATTCCCTTTGTCCTTCGGTATGTTACTTGCCCGAGATTCGATCGTCGGTATCTGTATACCTATTTCAATCTCGTTACTGGCAAGTCTATTTACTCACTCCGTAATACAAGATCCCATGACTTATACTTAGTCACATTGCTTGCAAGGCTTGTTTGTGATGTTGTATTACTGAGTGGGCCCCGAGATACCTGTCCGTCACACGGAGTGAGAAATCCTAATCTTGATCCATACTAAGTCAACGGACACCTTCGGAGATACCTGTAGAGCACCTTTATAGTCACCCAGTTACATTACGACGTTTGATACACACAAGGTATTCCTCCGGTGTCAGTGAGTTATATGATCTCATGGTCATAGGAATAAATACTTGACACGCAGAAAACAATAGCAATAAAATGACACGATCACATGCTACGTTCATTGTTTGGGTCTAGTCCATCACATGATTCTCCTAATGATGTGATCCAGTTATCAAGTGACAACACTTGCATATAGTCAAAAAACCTTGACTATCCTTGATCAACTGGCTAGCCAACTAGAGGATTGTTAGGAACATTGTTTTGTCTATGTATCCACACATATATCTATATTTTCATTCAATACAATTATAGCATGGATAATAAACGATTATCTTGAAACATGAAATATAATAATAACTATTTTATCATTGCCTCTAGGGCATATTTCCAACAGGTATCAACGTCGCCAGGTAGGTACGTCACGTATGCATATTCATCTTTCTTCCTCCCAACAAGCAGCGACCTTTGCGCTTATGATTCTGTCCCATGATTGTTTCTACCCTCTAGTCTTTAATATGTGGATCTGGTCGCTAGCCTTGCCCTCTAGGTGACTAGTAAACGTGGACGTGTAAATGCACGTCTCAACTAATATACAAAATACATATGACAATCAACATGCATAAAAAAACGTTTGATTGCACTAAAAAATTATAATTCAAGAAAACATTTTCAGGTAGCATCAAATGTATACACCCAAAATACACTATAATCTTAGTATTTTCTAATACGACTAATCAATTCTCGTGCAACAACGGAAATATTGTGTGCAACCTCGTTGTCAATGTAACTGAACAGGTTTATCAAGAATCGCTTCCTTGGTCCCCATCTTGAATGAGGATAATAAGTTAATATCTTTGGAGTATTCACATAGTAGAATGTTAAATGTGAAACAATGAATACTAACCTTGCATAGTAGAATATTAAAATGTGAAACAATGAATACTAACCTTGCAAATTGGTGGATTTAGATCTTTTCCATTTCATAAAAGCAAAGAACTAAATGCATAATAACCAGACAAGTTTCTGTAGATAAATTCATTGTCATCTTCTTGAGTGTTGCAAACAAAATAAGATGGTTTAATGGTTTCAAAGGCACTCACATATCCATGCTTTTTGAAACACAAGCTGGTAATTCTTGATGGCAATAAAGAATATCATTGTTCCATTCAGAATGCGCTACTGTGAGTGCTTGGTTTAGACAAAATGTGATCCTATGGAGTTTCAATGCATATCTAAGGTCCTAAATCATCTTAAGCTCCACCAACCACCGAGGCATCAGATATGCTAATGGAGTCCAATCTAGAGATAGTTTTGGCTTGTTGGTCGATGGTCAAGGGTAACTCCAAGACTTGTGAAGGAGATGTGGGAGTTTTTTTTGGAAAAGGAAGAATGAAGCCCCCGTCCACTGCATCAATCGATGCATGCAGCCATATTATTAAAGAAGTTTAAGAATAAAGTCTTAGATCTACAATGTGCTCATGATATGAGCATAAAAATAAGTGTGAAAGTAAATAAAAATTGCCACATCCGGTGGAACCAACAGTAGGCTATGATGCCTATACACCTAGCCTATTATTAGCCCGCCATCCAACTCAGTTGAAGATAGGCTGTACGACCATCTCCCTCCGGTTGCACCTAATAACCATAAGCTCCCTAGAGTCCGCATGAGTGAGTAACGACCACATACAGATCTAAGCCGTGGATCTATAGATAGCCTGCAAAAGAATGTTTAAGTTCTTGCCATTAAAAATCATAGCATTTCAAGTGTTGGGGAACTGAAACATCTAATGTGTTTTCTAAAGTACTTTGCATCCTTATATACCTGACTTGTATACAATCGTTGCAGCTCTTGAGGAACCTCTCGGATAAATACCTTGAACTTACCTTTCCTGACTTGTGAAAAATCCTTTTCTATAATATTATTTCTTGTGATTGGAAAGTGTAGCATACGAACCATGCTCACTTTGTCGTTTGAGGCCCAAATAATTCTCGACATCTTGATGATCAACACTTCTATAGCTTGCAGCCATACAGTTGGTACCTTAAACACAGGAGGTAAACAACTCATAAATTTTGATCATACTCCATTCGTTACTAAATATAAGTTTTTTAGAGATTCACTATTAAACTACATATGGATACAGATGTATATAGACATATTTTAAAATGTAGATTTACTCATTTTGCTCCGAATGTAGTCCCATGTTGGAATGCCTAAAAATTGGAGGGGTAATCTGCATGAACAGGCGCATGATACGTCTCCAACGTATTGATAATTTTTGATTGTTCCATGCTGATATATTATCATTCTAGAATAGCTTTGGATTTATTTAGCAATTCATATTATTTTTGAGCACTAACCTATTGACCCAGTGTCCAGTGCAAGTTGTTATTTTCTACGTGTTTTTCACTTTGCAGGTTATCCATACTAAACGAGGTCCAATTGCCGTGAAACTTTTTGGTGATTTTTCTGGACCACTAGAAGACCAGCGAGCATCAGAAGAAGGTGGAGGCTTCACGAGGGCCCCACAAGCCAACATGGTGCGGCCTGGGGGCACACTGATGGCTGGTACCTCCCCCGTGGCCCTCCCGACTCCGTTCTTTGGCTTATAAATTCTCATCTACCCTAAAAACACCATAGGAAGTCTCGACAAACTTTTCACGCTGCTGCAATTCACTGTTCCGATGGGAGGCCATCTGGACCTCCTTTCGGGCACCCTATCGGAGGGGGGTCGATCACGGAAGGCCTATTCATCAACATTGCTGCGCTCATGATGATGTGTGAGCAGTTCACCGCAGTCCTACCGGAACATGGCCAATACCTAGATGGCAATCTCTCTCTCTCTCCCTCTCTCTCTCTCTCTCTCTTTGATCTTCAATAAAATGATCATCGCATCTTCGCTTTGATACATATGATGTAATTCCTTTTGTAGGATGTTTGTTTGGATCCGATGAATTGTGGGTTTATTTTCAGATTATTCATGCCAATATTTGAGTCTCTTCTCAATACTTATATGATTCTTATGTGCATGATTATGATAGCTTCGTAATTCTGTTCGATCTATTGAAATAATTTGGCCAACTAGATCAATATTTCTTCGGTTAGAGAGGTGCATTGTGGTAGGTTCAACCTGGCGAATTTCTATATCCCACTGATAGAAGGGGACAAGATGTGTATTTCTGTTGCTGCTACAAAGGATAAAATGATGGGGTTTATTCATATTGCCTGAATTTACATTGCCTACATCATGTCAACGTTGTCCATGAATTACTCTGTTTTACTTAATACTCTAGATGCATGCTAGATAGCAGTCGATTAGTGGAGTAATAGTAATAGGTGCACGCAGAAGTCGACAATTTTTTTTATTTACATGATGCCTATATACACATGATAATTGTCGTGAATATCGCATAACTATTTGCTTTTCTATCAATTTCCCAAAAGTATTTTTTTTACCCACAATATGTTATTTTTCATGAGAGATGCCATTAGGGAAAGATATGGCCCCGGGGTATATTCACAACATATTGATAAAACCTTCATTACCTTGCTGCCATTTATTTGTTTTTATTTTATCTCGCTATCTACAATTAACTACACACCTAACTTGCTTGCAAATAACAAGACAAGAGGATTGACAACCCTCTTGCCTGCGTTGGTTTCAAGTTATTTGTTCTTTTGTGTGCGGCGTTGAAGATGATTGTGATTGATATTCCTATTGGTTCGATAAACCTTGGTTTCATAACTGAGGGAAATACTTACCCAGATTGTGTTGCGATAACCCGTTCCTCTTCACAAAAAACTCAATGCATATCACAAGTATCAACGCGCTATATAGATATGGATACATGATATAACAGTTCTCACCATCTAACAAGTGTTTTGGTTGGTAATGCGGCACAACATCACCGTCATTTAATTCTTGAGATTTTTTGGTAGACGGTCCATACGAGCTGGTCGCAGTGTTGTGCTTTCTTATCTTTGGATAGACGTGTCTACCACCCCTGTGAAGTTCACTTATTTCATCCAACATTGACATCTTCGGTTTGATGGCTAGTACTCCCCGAGGCTGCAGTCGTACATATACGTACCACACAAGAGGAAATGAAACACATTATTGTTGATATAATCCCCACCGAAAGAGTAGTGTTAAAGTTGACGAACATACCATTTTCAAGTGTGTTGGGTATGTTGTTGAAAGGGGTACGTTGAACACCAAGCAAGGAAGAAGCATCTGTTTACGACATTTGTTCGTGGTTAACTCTGTTCATGGACGCTACCTTATTTACTGTGTATATTGTACGCCACCTCTGGTTGTACTCTGCTCTTTTCTCATCGGAGGGTCGGGCATACCAACTTTGAGCACCCTTTGAATTTTTATCTCCCATTACCTCACACGTGGGATTTTCATTCCAATGAATAGGAGCTAGTTTGTTCGTCGTGTCCATTTGTAAATAGCAATTCGTAACAAGAAACGTATAGTAATGGCGGTGATGTAGGAGTACACCCTATATTCGTAAGACGTCACATACTGCTCAGGACATGTTTGGAACCGGTGGAACCCTTTGCTTATTGCATCCAACTTCCATATCTTTTGTTTGATGGTCAGTTCTCGCCGAGGTTGCAGCTATACATATACCTAGCAAACTGGAGGAAATGAAGCACACATTACTAGTGATAGTGGCATCCATCGATAGAGTAGGCTCGAGGTTAACGGACATACCATTATCGAGTGTTTTCGTTATGTTGCTGAGTGGTGTACGTTACACACTAAGCAAGGAAGAATCATATGCTTACAACACTTTCTCATGGTTAACCATATATATCACTGTTTCCTTCTTTTCCTTGTATAATGTACACCACTTCTGGTTGTATTCCACCCTTTCCTCATCGGACAGTCATGCATATCAACTCTGAGGACTCTTTGAAATTTTCTCTCGCTGATTTTCACTCGTGTGATTTACATTCTGATGAACATGCATGTTCCCCCGGTCTATAAAATGGGAATGTGCATCGGTTCCTCATGGAGATGCGTCTGAATTATGATTATCCATCTGTAAGTAGAAATATATAACAAGAAACATATATTTAATAGATCCTATGCAGGAATACAATCCATCTATTTGCAGAATGTCACATATAGCTGAGCACATATATCTACTACCCATATAATTAATGGATCTGGTGAAGGAGTATAATCCATATATTTTGAGCAAGTCACATATAGATGAGCACATAAATGAAGGTTTGGATAAACTATCAATTATAGTCCAGCCTATATTGGGGGAACTCTTGAAACCAGATTTCAGATCCATTTGCCATACCTTCTCTTATCAGTATGTATACAACATGAAAATTGTAACCATGAAAACAATTTTGGGGGCAAAATAAAAATTAATATAATACATAATTAGTTACAATGCCCTACCAAATTGAAAATTCCACAGGAAGAGAGTGTCCAATAGAGTGTAGCATCTATCTGGCGCAATCAAATGCATAACAAAACTCGGGAGACTGAAGATTGCACAGAGGGTGAGCACATGGACATCTTTTTATCCTACTCACTTGCACATTGCGAGCTAAACAATATGATGATTCAACACATTGAAAAGTACACTTTAAGTTGGAGACATATTTGCAAAACAACTAAAAACAACCCAAGTTTTTTCTGATGATTGGCTCATGAGTCTTGAGAGGGAGAATAGTAAAATTGTGATACTACACTTCAGCAAGTGCACCCTCGATAGGCTGATGTAGTAAACTAACAAGGTTGTAGGTACTTATTCTGCACATATTATAAAGTAAGATGCAAACATGTACTATCTCATGTATCCTGATTGAAGCATCAAACAGTTTCAGTGGCCATAAGGCATATGAACCACGATTGATGCCTGGATGCCAGAAACAGGGCAATAACTTGCCTTCTGCAAGGAGGATTTGCAGTCGCGTGAGTATATCAGGGTACCATGTGCTAGCTATCTCTTTGTTCTGAATTATAAGATGTTTTGGATATATCAATATGGACTACATACACACCGAAATGAGTGAACAAACACAATAAACGTGTCAATATACATCCGATTCAGAAAACTGTTAAGGCATCTTATAACTCGGAACACAGGGAGTAGTATTTATGCTAATTCATGCGACGGGGGGTGATGGTTGCTCAATATTTACCCCCCTGATGCGCTACTAACTACTAATGGCATTTTACTTGCTTGCAAAGCTTTGCATGGTTATGCTAAACACAACCTAGCAAAAATTGATGATGTCCTAACATAGACCTCACACACAAGCAACTGGAGGATTGCCATCTCACACGTTTGTGAATGCATTTGTGAAACGGATAGACGAACCACATTGTGCTTAGTACACCTCACACGCTATCCGATAAAATTGGCCATCTGGTGATTGTATTCAGATGTTCACCAAGAGATCTTATGTTTGGAAAGGAGTTGGTCTAATGGTCTGTAGCAACATAAACATCGAAGATTGTATAGCATGTTTAAACGGAATATGGTCATTTTAAACTGCTCTAGAAACCTAAATATTTAAGACCATCACCAAAAAATTACTGATGTAATTGAGGTACAAACCAGGAACATCCTATGTTTTCCAACAAGACAAATGCACAAGATTTGACAAAATCACAATATTAGGGGAGGGAGTGTTGAACCTGAAGGTAGAGAGGGCTCGTAAATGTTGGTGAACATAGCAAAAATTCAAAAATTTCCTACGCCATACTTAGATCTTCCTACGGAAAAACCAGCAACGAGAGAGGGGTGAGAGCATCTTCATACCTTTGAAGATCGCTAAGCGGAAGCGTTGTAGAACGCGGTTGATGGAGTCGTACTCGTTGCGATTCAGATCACGGTGTGATTCCGATCTATTGCCGAACCATGGCACCTCCGCGTTCAACACACGTGCAGCCCTGTGACGTCTCCCGCACCTTGATCCAGCAAGGAGGAGGGAGAGGTTGTGGAAGAGCTCCAGCAGCACGACGGCGTGGCGGCGATGGAGCTACGAGGTTTCCCCACAGGGCTTCGCCAAGCACCATGGGAGAGGAAGGAGAGGAGAAGCAGGGCTGCGCCGAGAGAGAGAATTACGTGTCTCCAATGGCCAAAACCTCCACTATATATAGGGGAAAGGGGAGGGGGCGCACCCTTTAGGGTTCCCACCCCCAAAGGGTGCAACAACCCTAGATGGGAGGGGCTGGCCGGTGGCCAGGGGTGGAGAGGGGGTGGCGCACCAGCGCTAGGGTTCCCCCCCCTTTCCTCTCTGGTGCGCCTTGGGCTGGGTGTGGGGGCACACCAGCCCACCTAGGGGCTGGTTCCCTCTCACACTTGGCCCATGTAGCCTCCCGGGGCTGGTGGCCCCTCCCGGTGGGTCCCTAGAACCCTTCTGGTGGTGCCCGAAACATTTCCTGCGTCCAAAACCATCCATCCTTTATATCAATCTTTACCTCCGGACCATTCCGGAGCTCCTCATGACATCCGGGATCTCATCCGGGACTTCGAACAACCTTCGGTAACCTCGTACAACAATTCCCTATAACCCTAGCGTCATCGAACCTTAAGTGTGTAGACCCTACGGGTTCGGGAGGCATGCAGACATGTGCGAGACACCTCTCCGGCCAGTAACCATCAGCGGGGTCTGGATACCCATGGTGGTTCCCACAACCACGATGATCTCATCGGATGAACCACGATGTCAAGGATTCAATCAATCTCGTATACAATTCCCTTTGTATATCGGTATAGAACTTGCCCGCGATTTGATCGTCGGTATCCCTATACCTTGTTAAATCTCGTTACCGGAAAGTCTCTTTACTTGTTCTGTAGTACATCATCCCGTGACAAACTCCTTAGTCACATTGAACTAATTATGATGATGTTCTACCGAGTGGGCCCAGAGATACCTCTCCTTCACACGGAGTGACAAATCCCGATCTTGATTCGTACCAACCCAACAGATACTTTCGGAGATACCCGTAGTGCACCTTTATAGTCACCCAGTTACGTTGTGATGTTTGATACACCCAAAGTACTCCTACGGTATCCGGGAGTTGCAAAATCTCACGGTCGAAGGAAAATATACTTGACATTAGAAAAGCTTTAGCATACGAACAACACGATCTAGTGCTATGCTTAGTATTTGGTCTTGTCCATCACATCATTCTCCTAATGATGTGATCCAGTTATCAATGACATCCAATGTCCATGATCAGGAAACCATGATCATCTATTGATCAACGAGCTAGCCAACTATAGGCTTGCTAGGGACACATTGTGATCTATTTATTCACACATGTATTACTGTTTCCTGCTAATACAATTATAGCATGAACAATAGACGATTATCATGAACAAGGAAATATGATAATAACCATTTTATTATTGCCTCTAGGGCATATTTCCAACAGTCTCCCACTTGCACTAGAGTCAATAATCTAGTTACATTGTGATGAATCGAACACCCATAGAATTGTGGTGTTGATCATGTTTTGCTCGTGGAAGAGGTTTAGTCAACGGGTCTGCAATATTCAGATTCGTGTGTACTTTACAAATATCTATGACTCCTATCTAGACATGGTCTTGGATGGAGTTGTAGTGACATTGGATGTGCTTGGTCTTCTTGTGAAATCTTGTCTCCCTGGCTATGGCAATGGCTCCAGTGTTATCACAGAGGAGTGTCATCGGACCTGACGCGCTTGGAACCACTCCAAGGTCGGTGATGAACTCCTTCGTCCATATCCCTTCATGAGCTGCTTCCAAAGCAGCTATGTACTCCGCTTCACATGTAGATGCTGCCCAGACGTCTTGCTTGCTGCTGCACCAGCTCACTGCCCCACCCTTCAGAACATACACGTATCTGGTTTGTGACTTAAAGTCATCCGGATCTGTGTCGAAGCTAGCATCGGCGTAATGCTTTATGACGAGCTCTTCGTCACCTCCATAAACGAGAAACATCTCCTTAGTCCTTTTCAGGTACTTAAGGATATTCTTGACCGCTATCCAGTGTTCCATACTGGGATCACTTTGGTACCTCCCTACCAAACTTATGGCAAGGTTTATATCAGGTTTGGTACACAGCATGGCATACATTAGAGAGCCCACGACTGCGTAGGGGACAATACTCATCTTCTCTCTATCTGCTATCGTGGTCGGTGACTGAGTCTTACTCAATCTCATACCTTGCAAAGCTGGCAAGAACCCCTTCTTCGAGTTTTGCATATTGAACTTCTTCAATATCTTGTCAAGGTATGTACTTTGTGAAAGACCTATGAGGCGTCTCGATCTATCTCTATAGATCTTGATGCCTAATATGTATGCAGCTTCTCCAAGGTCCTTCATTGGAAAACTCTTATTCAAGTAGGCCTTTATGCTCTCCAATAACTCTATATCATTCCCCATCGATAATATGTCATCCACATATAGTATGAGAAAAGCTACAGTGCTTCCACTAACTTTCTTGTACAGACAAGCATCTCCATAAACCTGTATGAACCCAAACGATTTAATCACCTCATTAAAGCGAATGTTCCAACTCCGAGATGCTTCCACGAGCCCATAGATGGAGCACCGGAGCTTGCATACTTCTATAGCACTCTTAGGATCGAAAAAACCTTCTCGTTGCATCATATACAACTCTTCTTTAAGATACCCGTTAAGGAACGCTGTTTTGACGTCCATTTGCCAAATTTCATAATCATCAAAAGCGGAAATTGTTAACATGATTCGGACTGACTTCAGCTTCGCTACGGGAGGAAAGTCTCATCATAGTCAACTCACTACAGGAATCAGCTTCTTTGTCGTCTGCCATCTGTTAGAGCATATATCTCCATATGTGGTTTTGGTAATTGATGACAATTCCTATGGACTAATGGTTGCCTTAAGTTATATTTATAGGATTTGTCCATAGGCACTTCTTGAAGTCCATCTGTCGGGTTAAGGAGTTTATATGATGACCAAGATGTTATTCAAGGTATTATCCAAAGAATGGTCATTGAAACACTAGGTTGATCAAGATCTCACACAAAGAGTAAATCAAGATGATCAACACACAAAGCGTATAAGATGTACCGAGAGGGATCAAGTGATCCCATGGTATGGTAAGCATTGTCCATTACGTGTTTGTGTACTAACCCATGGTCTTTGTGAGACTCGTGTGTGGGGGTTAGGTGTGCTTCCATTGGGCTTGCGTCAAAAGGAAGATCTCATACAACCCATGAAGGATGACGTCAAGTGGTGATCGTCATCAAGATTGTGGTGTGCAAGTTCAAGTGGATCATCACGAATATATCATTGGAACTATTGTCAATGATCATGTGCTGATAAGGACAACCTCATGTGCTAACAAGGACAAGATCAAGATAAGCATTCCTGAGCACTACATGCTTGATTCTTGTGGATGTTCACATGATGGACAAATGAAGATGAATACATAAGCTAGGCTTTCCGCATTGTGTATGGGAAAGCTACTTGAAGACTTCATCATGTCTTGCTTTCAACTTGAGCCAAGAAGGAACAACAACATCAAGCTCAGGTGAAAGGGCTAACTCAAAGGTATCAGTTCCTTTGACGTTAGTTGTGCGGAGTGATGATCAGCGAATAAAAGTATACACTCAAGTATGGATCATCAGTACTCTTTTATGATTCTTGAGTCCTTAGGGATCCCACACTATTAAGAGGGGTTCACATGTTTTGCGGTGAACTTGCTCAAACTACATCATCACTTTCTGCTCACACCACATCTCCATTGTTTTGTTGTTATCTGAAAACAGAACCAGTGCCTCGGACATCCGGCTTTCTCCTGAAGTCCGAGGACCGGACGACCGACTAGTTCGGAAATCTGGAATCCTATACCAGAGAAATCAGAGCCATATAACTCGGACTTCCGGCTCCCTCCGGACGTCCGAGGCCCGGATGTCCGGCCAAGTTCCGGAAATCCGGAAGCCTGCACTAGTAGAAGTTGATTTCTATATCTCGGAAATCCGGCTCCCTCCGGACGTCCGAGCGCCGGACGTCCGACAACCGTCGGAAATCCGGAACCTACCACCAGTAGAAGTTGAGCTGTATAACTCGGATTTCCGGTCCTCTCCGGACGTCCGGTGGCTGATAAATTCAACATAGGTTCAGTCGTATCTACAGGCCTAGGACGACCGACCCCTGTCGGACGTCCGGTCGCTGTTTAATTCAAAATAGTTTCAGTCGTATCTACAGGCCTCGGACAACCGACCCCTGTCGGACGTCCGACCCCTCGCGGACGCCCGGACTTCTGACAACTGTCGGACGTCCGGACCCTGTGTGACTTAAAGTGTCCCCAACGGCTCTTTGTCTCTCCCCACTATAAATACCCCCCTCCCACTTCGTGAGAGGGTTGCCCAACACAGCCTTATCCTCATAAGAACACACTTCCACCTCACACACATTTGCTCACATCAAATATTAGATCCCAAGAGCATTTGTGAGACCCTTTGAGAGTTGTTCCAATCAAAAGATAGATCGTCTCCCTCTCCTTCTCTCAACCCAAGCTATTTGAGATTTGAGCAAGTTTTGAGCATTCCCCGTGATCTTGTTACTCTTGGAGGTTGGAGACTCCTAGGCGGTAGGAGTTCTTCGGAGAGGAATCAATCCGTGTGATTACCCCTGAAAAGTTTGTGAGGGTTTGGAAGCCACCTCAAAGGCTTACCACTAGTGGTTGAGAAACGCCTTCGTGGTGTTATCTCAAAGGGAGAATAGGGTGAGCCTTCATGGCGTTGGTGTGCCTTCGTGGTAACATCCACCTCTCTAAAGGTGACTAGCTTTCCTCCAAGGAAGTGAACATCGGGATACATCTTCGTCTCAGTGACCTTGGTTATCCTTAACCCTAACTCCTTACTTGTGGTTTACTTGTGTTACTTGACCATACATACATTGCATATTGTTTGTGCTCATTATATTGTGTTGGCTATTTCTTGTACAAGATTAATCATTCAAGCATATCCTCTATATCCACACGTTCATACTTGCAGCCTTTGATATATCGTATGATATAGTGTGATCTAGTATCTTGTGTTGTTCACCTACTTGTCGTGTGATATAGCTCAAGTAAGTTTGTGTAACTTACTTATGCTTGTTAGTGACTGCATTGTGTCCATCTCGGTAGATCGTGTTGTTGATACACGTTGCAATGCCTAGTGCATTTGGGATTTGTGCTTGACAAGTACCCTCTTAGTTTATTTCTGCATTAGTTTCAAGCCAAATCCGAAGAAGTTTTCAAATTTCCTATTCACCACCCCCTCAAGGCGTCATCGAGGTCTTTTCAATTGGTATCAGAGCTAGGTCTCTCTTTAATTAGGTTTCACGACCTAGAGAGTATCGATGTCGACTATTGGATTAGTGCACAATGGCATCTTTGACTTTGATGGCAAAAATTATACCCTATGGAGAATTCGTATGCTTCATCACTTTCGGGCCATGGGCCCAAATACTTTACAAATTGTTCTTGTAGGGATTGCCGACAAAAAGGATGATGCATCTTCATCTACTAATGAAATGTATCTTGATTGTGAGGCTTTTCTTGCCATTCATCGAACCATAAGTCCTGAAGTGTTTAAGTCTATCTCGACTTGCAAGTCAGCTCATGAAGTTTGGACTAAACTTGAAGATATATATGGTGAGTCCAATCTTGATGAAGACGGTATTATGATGAAGGAGTTCGTGCATGAGCTCTTCACTCTTTTCGATCTTAAAGAGTCCACCACTACTTCCATATCCGATTGCTTGCACACCTCAGCATCTTCAGTCTCACAAGGTAATGACATGGTGAGTGAAGAAATATATGTTGATGAAAATTTCATAGCCTCTATGGACACGAGCATATCTAGCACCACACATAGTGTTAATTATTGTGCTGATAGGTCATGCATTTCACCTAAAGATTCCTTGAGAAATGTCTGTGGTGATATGCCTGCTTCCTCGTGTCCTCTTGATCAAAATATCTTGTTTCTCCCTAGTTGCTCTATGACTAACCATTTAGGGGAAATCAAGAAATATGAAGTACTTTTGACTAATGAAGAATCTGATTCACCAAAAGAATCATCATCAACTCCTCCAGTTCACATGTGCCTCATGGCAAGAGGTAATAATGAGGTATCATCTTCCCTGTGCAATAACGATGATATTTGCGATGAGGATGATGATGATGACTTGACTGAAAATATGTATGTGATCAGTAAAATTCTTCATAAAGCTAGAAATAACGCTCTTCAAAGGTTCCAAGATGTTCTTGCTTACTTTGAAAATTGTAATGATTCACTTAATCATGAACAAGCTAAAAGTGAACAACTTGAACATGAACTTGATAAGAGTCATCAAGCATGTAGAGACTTAAGATCTTCAAAAGGAGAGATTGAAGTTGCTCATGATAAACTTAAAAAGGATTTTGAGGTCCTTCTCCTTGAATGCAATAATGTCAAGGGAGAGCTCATCAAAACCTCTAAGATCTATGAGGAGCTTCAATCTACTCATGATAAGTCTCTATTTGCTACTTACTCCTGTCATGTTGTTTAAGAGCTCAAGGCCCAAGTCACTTCTTTGAAGAAAGACTTGGAACAGTGCCATGAAGGGATGTCCACACTCAACAACATCCTGTGTGAGCAAACATGTCCGAATGACAAAAATGATGTTGGAGTAAACTCAAACAAGAACAAGAGGGGCCTAGAACAAGTCAAGAATTCGGCCAAAATCATTTGCTTCAAGTGTAAAGTTAAAGGGCACCATGTTAGATCTTGCCCTCTGAAGACGAAGTCTCAAAGTCACAAGCAACAAGGGAAGCGGCCACAAACTCAATCACATATTCAACTACAAGTTGAAGGAAGGCCTCTTCCCAATAAGACCCAAACCAACACTCCCCAAGGTGAGAAATCAACTGGGAAGAAAACAAAGGGTAGATGTTGCTACTTATGTCGTGAGAAGGGTCACGTCGCTTCGTCTTGCACGAGAGGTAACTTATCCAACCCAATCACTATTGATGATACATATTCCCTTGGGAAGGATAAGGTTGGAAATGTGTTTGGCAAGTTTGTTGGTACTCAAAATGGTGTCAAGAAAAGAACCATTTGGGTTGCCAAGCCTATTGTGATTAACCTCTTAGGACCCAACATAGTTGGGGACCAACAAGCTCAAACTTGATCAATATGTGACTATGGAGGACATTAGAGACTTGGATACATAATGAAGAATTAAGGGGTCTTCATCATTCATATTATCTCAAGCCAAGTCATTTGGATTATCGAGTTTCTATCTTATATCCAATGTGCCTCCTTACGGTAACTTATACTTAAACTGTTTACATTGTTAGGTGCTTGCCCCTTTGCATGTTGTGGTTTTGTACCTTGCATGCGTTTGTATATGTTGTGCTTCCAACTTTCTTATCTTGAGTAATCGAGTATGGGTATGTTGGTTTGCATATCATGTACATGTGAGTCTTGTATTGAGCCTTTTGTGTCTTGTTTGTATTTTTGTTGGCTCTTGTGAGAGATTAATGGATTATCCCATTGTGGGGGAGTGATGTGCTTTGCACACCTCTCAATCCTATAAATGTGTATACATGGGGAATACCACTTAGTTTTGATATTTCAAGATTATCTAGTTTCTATGTGGTATGTCTTACTCATGAGAAATTCAAATTCTATATGGTCCATTAATTATCTCTTGTTGGTTTCAATTTTCCACTTGTTAATATTGTTGGTTTATCACATTATGGGGGAGTAATATGCTATGTGCATATTACAAACCTAGAAAATGTGTACCTTTGAGGTGTTGCCACTTAGTGTTGATATTGTAAATTATCCTGTTCCTAGGTGGCATGTTATCTCTACATGTGTCATTTGCTTGCGTTTTATGGGTAAAGATGATCTTGGATATATTTGTGATCTACCAATGAGTATCATTTCGAAAATACTTCTTGTCCTTGACAATTGGTATTCCCATCATGTGATTGGAATTGCTAATCATCTTTACATTGGATTTTGTGTTTCGTTTGTCTTCCTTGCCTCTTATGGATCTATTTTAACCTGTCTAGTGCTTTTATAGATATAGAGAAAGTGATGATCCCATCGTGTGCGTTTTGTATTTAAATGCAAATTCTATATAATGCACGGCCCTTGGGGGAGCTATCCTATTTTCTTTAGAACACTCTCTTTATTCACTCATCATAAAATCTTTTGATCCCCATCAAGTGTGTGTTGATGGGAGGCAAGTCTTGCTCTTTATGATGCTTTGTGCCATCATGGAAATTTGTCGAGGTCTTGGTTTGTTGGAACCTAGCTCTCTTTTGGAAACTAGAAACCTCGTGTTTGTTTTCCTTCAATTAGTTTCTTGTTGCCTTCTATTTGGCATGTGTCAATGGATATCTCATTCCTTGAGGTATCTTTTAATTGATATCCTTCAAGCGATAGCTCTTTTGTTTTAGGATCTTATTATCACTTGTTACCTTGTCTTTTGGTGACTTATCAACTTTGTGTTGAGTTGATTCTTAAGAGTCTTGAGCATGCGTATCTAGCTACTATATACAACTTCTTTTGCTTGCTTTCCTTCTTTGACCCAATATACAGGGGAAACCCCACCTTGTCATAAATTGGCTAAAAGTGTGCATGAAATTCAAATTCATATCTATATGCACATATGTATGTGGAGGTTGTCCTATGCATTGCTGGTTTTCCAACTCTTTGATCCCAATGAGTTTGGGCACCATTTTGTTTGTTTTGTTGTTCCAGGAACAACTGGAAATGGATTGGATGCTCGGCTCACCTATAAGGAAGATGTTAAGACCATGTGATTATTGGAGCCAAGTTAGGATGATCAAAGAACAACTATCTACTACATCAATCCAATGTTGTCTCGGTAACAAGTATCCACTTAATGCATTCTTTTCTTGCAAAGGACCCAACCTGTCTTTCCTTTTCAGGTTGCATCATGGCATGAATCTCTTGATTTGTTCTCGTAGTACTTGTTTGCTTTCTCAAAGCATCGTAATGATGATGTCTTACTATTAGTTGGGATGTCTTTGATGTTCGTATGTTGGAAGTTCATATTGTACAATAAGAAAATATTAGGCCATGTGCTATGCTTCCAAGCAAAAGATCTCATTGATATATTTATGACTTCCTTTTAGGATATCTAGTTTGTTCCTTCTTGTAGCCATTTCGTGTGTACATCCTTCTGTGTGGATATATATCATCATGATTGTCTTCTACTTAGAATCTTTTACACATGAGAGAAGTGACATCTCTAATTGATATCCTCTTTTCTTTCACATCCATCATTGCATTTCCTCTTTCAAGTTTTTTTTGATGGCTTCGTGAAAGGATTTGTTTTGAGTGCGCATCTTATTTCTACATCTTGATGCACTCTTTGGCAGTGAAGATTATTTTTCCTCATGCTTGTCTTGATGAGGGTTTTGCCATTTCAACTAGTATGCCATCCTATTGACAAGGTTCTTACTTCCTATCTTCACAATGGGTTGTCACAAGCGTTGGTTCTTATTTTATTTATTAGTAAGCTTGTGAACCCATTTTCTAGTATGTGTGTGTGGGAATGATATGTCTTGCACTTTGTATCTCATATTCATCAAGACTATGTTGATGAGTAATGCTCATCCTTATCTTAAGTCTTCTCAAGTTCTTTGCCATGACTCACACACATTACTTTGGTTGAGCTTATTCCTAAGTTTCTTCCTTTACATGTTGCTCAACCATTAGTTTTGTGCAATTGATATGCTTATTGTCTCATCTATCTTCTTGCAATCGTTGTGTGTTTCTATTAATTCTGGGGGAGCAACGATCCTATTTTGTGCACCTATGTCAAATACAAAAATCTCATATTAGTGCACAAATCATGGGGAGCTTCTCTAGTTTTTGATAAAGCACTATGTTGCCTCTATCATAATATCTTTTATTCATGTGGTTCGAAGGACCATATGATTGTTTGTTCCATCTGGAATTCTTTGATTGCTTGCAGCTATCTTTGTATGTCTTTGTGGCATACGATCCTTTTATCTGCAATCTTTGGGTCCTCAATATAGTTTGTTTTCCTCCAACTACTTATCATTGTATTTGTGTATTTTTCTGCACTCATTTGCTGAGAAGTACACACCTTTTGGAGGACCACCTACTATTTTGGCTTTCTAAACTTGTCGTCCATTTTGGCAATCGATGCCAATGGGGGAGAAGTTTAGAGAGTTTACTTTGGATATGTTTAGAGGGTTTTGCTTTTATTGCGTAAGCATTTACATCTTGCACACATGCATTATTACCTTGTATGTGTGCGCTTGGTTATGCTTATTTCCTTATATAAACTCTCTTGAAGTGGTTGTCTTCAATTACCAAAATGGGGGAGATTGTTAGAGCATATATCTCCATATGTGGTTTTGGTAATTGATGACAATTCCTATGGACTAATGGTTGCCTTAAGTTATATTTATAGGATTTGTCCATAGGCACTTCTTGAAGTCCATCTGTCGGGTTCAAGAGTTTATATGATGACCAAGATGTTATTCAAGGTATTATCCAAAGAATGGTCATAGAAACACTAGGTTGATCAAGATCTCAGACAAAAAGTAAATCAAGATCATCAACACACAAAGCGTATAAGATGTACCGAGAGGGATCAAGTGATCCCATGGTATGGTAAGCATTGTCCATTACGTGTTTGTGTACTAACCCATGGTCTTTGTGAGACTCATGTGTGGGGGTTAGGTGTGCTTCCATTGGGCTTGCGTCAAAAGGAAGATCTTATACAACCCATGAAGGATGACGTCAAGTGGTGATCGTCATCAAGATTGTGGTGTGCAAGTTCAAGTGGATCAGCACGAATATATCATTGAAACTATTGTCAATGATCATGTGCTGATAAGGACAACCTCATGTGCTAACAAGGACAAGATCAAGATAAGCATTCCTGAGCACTACATGCTTGATTCTTGTGGATGTTCACATGATGGACAAATGAAGATGAATACATAAGCTAGGCTTTCCGCATTGTGTATGGGAAAGCTACTTGAAGACTTCATCATGTCTTGCTTTCAACTTGAGCCAAGAAGGAACAACAACATCAAGCTCGGGTGAAAGGGCTAACTCAAAGGTATCAGTTCCTTTGACGTTAGTTGTGCGGAGTGATGATCAGCGAATAAAAGTATACACTCAAGTATGGATCATCAATACTCTTTTATGATTCTTGAGTCCTTAGGGATCCTGCACTATTAAGAGGGTATCACAGGTTTTGCGATGAACTTTCTCAAACTACATCATCACTTTCTGCTCAGACCACATCTCCACTGTTTTGTTGTTATCTGAAAACAGAACCAATGCCTCGGACATCCGGCTTTCACCGGACGTCCGAGGACTGGACGACCGACTAGTTCGGAAATCTGGATTCCTATACCATAGAAATCAGAGCCATATAACTCGGACTTCCGGCTCCCTCCGGACGTCCAAGGCCCGGATGTCTGGCCAAGTCCCGGAAATCCGGAAGCCTGCGCCAGTACAAGTTGAGTTCTATATATCGGAAATCCGGCTCCCTCCAGACGTCCGAGTGCCGGACGTCCGACACCCGTCGGAAATCCGGAACCTACCACCAGTAGAAGTTGAGTTGTATAACTCGGATTTCCGGTCCTCTCCGGACATCCGGTGGCTGATAAATTCAACATAGGTTCAGTCGTATCTACAGGCCTCGGACGACCGACCCTTGTCGGACGTCCGGTCGCTGTTTAATCCAAAATAGTTTCAGTCGTATCTACACGACTCGGATGACCGACCCCTATCGGACGTCCGACCCCTCGCGGATGCCCGGACTTCCGACAACTATCGGACGTCCGGACCCTGTGTGACTTAAAGTGTCCCCAACGGCTCTTTTTCTCTCCCCACTATAAATACCCCCTCCCACTTCGTGAGAGGGTTGCCCAAAATAGCCTTATCCTCATAAGAACACACTTCCACCTCACACACATTTGCTCACATCAAATCTTAGATCCCAAGAGCATTTGTGAGCCCCTTTGAGAGTTGTTCCAATCAAAAGATAGATCGTCTCCCTCTCCTTCTCTCAACCCAAGCTATTTGAGATTTGAGCAAGTTTTGAGCATTCCCCGTGATCTTGTTACTCTTGGAGGTTGGAGACTCCTAGGCGGTAGGAGTTCTTCGGAGAGGAATCAATCCGTGTGATTACCGCCGGAAAAGTTTCTGATGGTTTGGAAGCCACCTCAAAGGCTTACCACTAGTGGTTGAGAAACGCCTTCGTGGTGTTATCTCAAAGGGAGAATAGGGTGAGCCTTCGTGGCGTTGGTGTGCCTTCGTGGTAACATCCACCTCTCTAACGGTGACTAGCTTCCCTCCAAGGAAGTGAACATCGGGATACATCTTCGTCTCAGTGACCTTGGTTATCCTTAACCCTAACTCCTTACTTGTGGTTTACTTGTGTTACTTGAGCATACATACATTGCATATTGTTTGTGCTCATTATATTGTGTTGGCTATTTCTTGTACAAGATTAATCATTCAAGCATACCCTCTATATCCACACGTTCATACTTGCAGCCTTTGATATATCGTATGATATAGTGTGATCTAGTATCTTGTGTTGTTCACCTACTTGTCGTGTGATATAGCTCAAGTAAGTTTGTGTAACTTACTTATGCTTGTTAGTAACTGCACTGTGTCCATCTCGGTAGATCGTGTTGTTGATACACGTTGCAGTGCCTAGTGCATTCAGGATTTGTGCTTGACAAGTACCCTCTTAGTTTTATTTCGCATTAGTTTCAAGCCAAATCCGAAGAAGTTTTTAAATAGCCTATTCACCCCCCTCTAGGCGTCATCGAGGTCTTTTCACCATCACAGACGGCAAAGAGTAAATCTCGGATGGCAAAGAGAATACCATAGACGGCAAAGAATCTCACGGCCGGCAAAATTTATGCGTCAGCCTACGACGGCATCGTACCTTCTTTGTCGTCTGTCTCCACAAAGCGGATGGCAAAGAGCTTTGCCGTTAGCTTTTCGTAGGAGCAGTCGGCAAAGTGCTCGAGACGGCAGCCGACATGCGTTGCCTCCATTAGGGGTTAACGGAGGCTTTGCCGTCTGCCTCCCCCTCTTATTTGTCGTCTGCCTCCCCCCTCTTCTTTGTTGTCTGCCTCTCCCCTCTTCTTTGCTGTCTGCCTCCTCCTCCTCCCCCCTCCACTCTTTGCCGTCTGCCTCCTGCTTCTCCCCCCTCCTCTGTGCCCTCTTCTTTGCCGTCTGCCCCCCTGGAAGTAGACGGCAAAGAGCCTATATAGACACCCCAGGATGCACAACTGGGTGCCATGTGGCACCTTTGCTGTCTGCCAGCGGATGGCAAAGACCTGTGCCATCAGGTGGCAGACGGCAAAGAGCCCATATTGTACCTGTTTTTTTTGTTTTATATTATTTCACAGCACACACATATATATATATATATATATATATATATTTGACAACACATTTATATAATTCACCACACATATATGATATATAGTTCACCACACATATACTTGCCAACACACATATATAATTCACCACACATATATGATATACATATAAATCAATGTACATCCCCATATATCGAAAGAACCAACATACAAAGTATTGCATTGTTTATCCATATATACATATACATATAGTTCGACATTGTTCATCAACTCAAATGAAAACTAGATGATATACATATAAAGTTCATCCATCGATATTGTTCAACTCCATGAATTTCAGCTTCCATGCATGTAGTATATTCAATCTGCAAAAATGTGAATAAGAAAGTCAGAAGAAGAACAAAATATGATGTTTTTGAGCTAATTATGTCATTTTAGCGGAAAACAAGCTAAGAATATAATATTCATGAGCTAACCAAGGTTCTTATGCCATTTTTAGCTTATTATGGCATGTTGGAGCTAAATGGGTTAATTATGTCATTGTTGGGGAAATTAAAGCAAGGATAATATGAAAGAGGAGGAGGAGGAGAATAAGAAGAAATCAAGAAGAAGGAGGATATGGAGGAGAAGGAGGAGGAGGAGAAGGACTAGAAGGTCCTTGGCCTTCTCCTCCTCCTTCTCCTTCTCTTCTTCTTCTTCTTCTTCTTTCTTTTCATTTTTCCTATTTCTTCTCCTATTCTCCTCTTGTTGGAGCTAAATTACCTAATTATGTATTTTTGGAGCTAAATTGGCTAATTATACCATTTTAGAGGAAAACAAGCTAAGAAATAATATTCATGAGCTAACCAAGGTTCTTATGTCATTTTGAGGTTATTATGGCATTTTGGAGGTAAATGGGCTAATTATGTCATTGTTGGGGAAATTAAAGCAAGTATAATATGAAATAGGAGAAGAAATAGGAGGAGGTGGAGAATAATAAGAAATCAAGAAGAAGGAGGAGAAGGAGGAGGAGGAGAAGGACTAGAAGGTCCTTGGCCTTCTCCTCCTTCTCCTCCTCCTCCTCCTCCTTCTCCTTGTTCTCTTCTTCTTCTTCTTCTTCTTCTTTCTTTTCATTTTTCCTATTTCTTCTCCTCTTCTCCTCTTGTTGGAGCTAAATTACCTAATTATGTATTTCTGGAGCTAAATGGGCTAATTATCCCATTTAAGTGAAAACAAGCTAAGTATATAATATTCATGAGCTAACCAAGGTTCTTATGCCATTTTGAGGTTATTATGGCATTTTGGAGCTAGATGGGCTAATTATGTAATTGTTGTGGAAATTAAAGCAAGGATAATATGAAAGAGGAGAAGAAAGAGGAGGAGGAGGAGAAGAATAAGAAATCAAGAAGAAGGAGGAGAAGGAGGAGGAGGAGAAGGACTAGAAGGTCCTTGGCCTTCTCCTCCTCCTCCTCCTCCTCCTTCTCCTTCTTCTTCTTCTTCTTTCTTTTCATTTTCCCTATTTATTCTCCTCTTCTCCTCTTGTTGGAGCTAAATTACCTAATTATGTATTTTTTGGAGCTATATGGGCTAATTATACCATTTTAGAGGAAAACAAGCTAAGAATATAATATTCATGAGCTAACCAAGGTTCTTATGCCATTTTGAGCTTATTATGGCATTTTGGAGCTAAATGGGCTAATTATGTCATTGTTGGGGAAATTAAAGCAAGGATAATATGAAAGAGGAGAAGAAAGAGGAGGAGTAGGAGAAGAAGAAGAAAGCAAGAAGAAGGAGGAGGAGAAGGACTAGAAGGTCCTTGGCCTTCTCCTCCTTCTCCTCCTCCTCATCCTCCTTCTCCTTCTTCTCTTCTTCTTCTTCTTCTTCTTCTTTCTTTTCATTTTTCCAATTTTTCTCATCTTCTCCTCTTGTTGGAGCTAAATTACCTAATTATGTCTTTTTGGAGCTAAATGGGCTAATTATACCATTTTAGAGGAAAACAAGCTAATTATATAATATTAATGAGCTAACCAAGGTTCTTATGCCATTTTGAGGTTATTATGGCATTTTGGAGCAGAATGGGCTAATTATGTCATTGTTGGGGAAATTAAGACAAGGATAATATGAAATAGGAGAAGAAAGAGGAGGAGGAGGAGAAGAAGAAGAAATAAAGAAGAAGGAGGAGAAGGAGGAGGAGGAGGAGAAGGACTAGAAGGTCCTTGGCCTTCTCCTCCTTCTCCTCCTCCTCCTCCTCCTCCTTCTCCTTCTTCTCTTCTTCTTCCTCTTATTTCTTTTCATTTTCCTATTTCTTCTCCTATTCTCCCCTTCTTGGAGCTAAATTAGCTAACTATGTCTTTTTGGAGCTAAATGGGCTAATTATCTCATTTTAGAGGAAAACAAGCTAAGTATATAATATTAATGAGCTAACCAAGGTTCTTATGCCATTTTGAGCTTATTATGGCATTTTGGAGCTTAATGGGCTAATTATGTCTTTTTGGAGCTAAATGGGCTAACTATGTCATTGTTGGGGAAATTAAGGCAAGGAGAATATGAAAGAGGAGAAGAGAAACTTACCGTAGTGGTCATCAAGGAGGAGAAGCAGCTGGAGAAGGGTCGTGCGATGCCGCTCGGGAGTTATTCTGCAGAATAGATATTTTGCAATGTCTCAGTTAGCATGATGACACTCAATTATTAATACTAGTTTATAATGAAACTCACCATGCCAATCGAAGAGAAGACGGGCATCGGCGGAGGGTCTTGACCGCTCTTCTCGCACATACCCTAAAGAGTGGGTCATATTAGTTAGTAATGAAACAGACAATACACACATGATTTGGCTAATGTGAAAAAAAACTTACCACAAAAAGCTCGTACAGGGCCCGTTGACCCGCCTCATTCCGGGACCTCGCCTCCTCAATCAATCGTGTAGTGGTTTGATCCCTCTCATCAAGAGCAGCCTGACTTGCCAATCTCTCTTTCTCAAGAGCAGCCTGGCTTGCCAATCTCCCTTTCTCAAGAGCAGCCTGGTTTGCCAATCTCTCTTTCTGAAGAGCAGCCTGAAACACCATTCCTCGTTACCACAGTAATGATCTATGGTTACACACATAATGAAATGGATGAAAGTGTTCTTAGTCCATACAACTAACCTCGATGGCAAGATCGACTGGCCGTGGACGACGCATTATCTCAGAACAGCTGCTCGACTGACGCGCCTTGATCTCTGGGAGAGTGAGTGGACAATGTATTATCCCATCTCGAATGGCTATCGAGCCATGGGGCCTCCCGCCGCCAGATATCATCACCAGGTCTGGATCCAAAGGTTCCTAGCTAGGGTTAAAGTCATCCCCTTTCGTAGCCTCCCCGCGTCCCTGTATGCCACGAGCTTCTGGTGGGATGATATGTTGGTGAAGCTATTGGGATCATCCAGGTCAGACTCAGAGAATGCCTTCGCCTTCTTGTACGAGGCAGTATGGGCCATGCCATAAAGGTCGTACAAGTGTGGCATCTCCGTCTTATTGTGATGCGCCTAAAAGAGAGGAACAAAATATTAGCATCAAGAATGAATTGCATGAATCATGAAGAAAATCACATACCCAGTTTCGTTCGAACTGAAGTAAGTTGGCGCTGCCTTGATGGTGTGGCACACCAACCATATGGCTACGCCGATCCTTCGCATTATCGTGGACGGCTCGCCAGCTTCCTGTGCACCACTCATCAACCAACGCCTCCCAACAATCCATCTTATCCGCACACCATCTCGGGGCACCTATAAGTTATTAGAAAGAATTTTCAGCGCTACGCCTATGAATGAAATCAAGAAAACTACGTAGAAGGACTTAAGAATAGGTAATTACCTTCATGTATTGCTCCTTCTTCAGAAACTTTCTGCGGCAATCCTTCTTCCGCTTCTTAATACCACGCGTGGGGTAGTAATCTCGAATAGCCTGCGGTCGAGCCTCGTGGCGCAAGTTCTGTAGTAACCGCCTACACTCGGCCTCGAGAACCCTGGCCGCCTCCTCCACATATACATCCTCACACCTATAGAAGGTCTGCAATCAAACGTGAAAACACCGATTAGTACAATAATTAGCTATATTGTTAATTTTAGATTCTGTAAAAGGACAATTTACCCAAAAGCTCTTAATCACCATCTCGGCCCTCGTGTTGGACAAGACACCATCTATAATCTCGTCCTGCGGGGCCTGCGCAGCCTGGTAGTGCTCCCAGGAAAATCCTAGTGTAGGAACCTGACCCTCACCAGGCAACGTGACAAACCCCGGGAAATTTGTCCGGCAAAGCACACCAAGGACGGAGTTCGGCCTGCGGACTCCAAGCGGGTGTACCCATCCCCTGCATTATGATAAGGTCAACGCATTAGATATTTGAACAAACTTGAAGGAAAAAGCTAAAAAAAGACTAAATGTACTTACCTATCTCCTTCAGGTTTAATCACCGGCCTGTGCTCGTGGGTAGCCGGCGCGACCGGGAGACGTTGTACTACCACGCTTGTACACGGTGGCCCCGTCCACCTACACATCGCCCTCACTATCCGTAAGCTCATCCCCGCCATCCCCGCCCCTGAGCCACCCGGACCCTCGGTCTAATCCGGCAACTCGGTACAATCCGGCCAGGTCTCCCATCCGGGCCTCTCCACGTCGGGTGAAGCCTCCGGAACCGTAGTCTCGTGGGTGAAAAGCACCTCAACCCGTGGCTGCTCCTGGACCGGAGTCTCATGGGATGAATGCCCGTCAACACCAGGCTCCTGGAACGGAGTCCCCGTAGCCTCCTCCGCAAACGGGTCGACCATAGTAGTCCTATGCTCGGGTGAATGAGCTGGTGGTGGTGGCGAGGACGGCTCAACAGTCCTCCTGGATCTTCCGCGGCCACCACCTCTCCATGTACCCTTCCCCTTCTTTCCTACCCGACCAGACCTCTCCCAGTGGGCAATGCCACCGACGAAGAAGAACCCACGGGTGGTGTCGACAGACTGTCTGCCAAGGCTCTACGGAGAGATAGGGGTTGAAGGGAAGTACCACCCCTCGTGCGGGGCGCCTGGGAAAAACCCGTCGAGCGATCTGACCAGCGCCCACCATCTTTCCACACCTGGTGACCTGCCATGATAAAGATTAAAAGAAATTAGTATAACATAAAAAAATTGAATAACTGACATGATTAATAATATGTACATGAATAATAAAGATTTAATATATATAATTTAAGTTGTGAATCTTACAAACTAATAATCATCATCAATAAATGCATCATCATCATCACTATCACGCATGTCTTCATGAATGACGTGCTCGTCGGGTTCAACAGCGTGAAGTTGTGAAAGGCCTTCCTTTAATCGTTGAAGCATTGACAGGTCATCCGCATCAGTAACCTCTACGAGTTCCAGGTCTTCTGGTTCCGGCTCAGGGCTGGAGTCGGATTCATTGTCGCTGTCTACTTCCATGTTCTTGGGTGAAGCACGGCGGTTCTTGAAACGTTTCTTGGAAAGACATGTTTCTTGGAAGAATTCTCCATCATATGTGTCTGGGTTAATGTGAGGTTCATAATCCTGTTCATTTGGGAGAGGTGGTCTGACCTGTGGCGGATCTCCATAAACAACATACCAACCTTCCAGATTCTTATCCGTTTGACATGCCCACGGTAGATAGAAAACTTGGGTCACCTGTTGAGACGTAATATAGACATCGGGAACATCTAAATGGGTGTTTGGATTGATTTCGACTAGTCCTATATGTTCATGAGTCCTTCTAGTCTTCTTCGGCTGGAACCAATAACATTTGAAGACTACGCCGTTCGATGGGTTTTCACCATAGAATTGAAGTTCATAAATTGCTTCAACTCTTCCGTAATACTCGATAACACCTTCGCCGATAGCAGAGACACCACAATTTGTAGATTTCCGGTCGGGCATAGATAGCTCTTTGATGTTGTATTTCTCAAATGAACGGACCTTATAGTCAAAACCATTAGCGACTTGTCTCCATTCGGCGTCCATAGACTCTAAATTAGCCTACAACTTTAATACGAAACGATTGTTGCATTAGCCGCAAGTTAGACCAAGAAATGAAATGGTCCATTATTGATAATTACCGTTTGTTTGAACCAAGAGATGAAACCGGGATAGCCGCCTCCTGTCTTTGACAGAAGCTCATACTCTTCGATGGAATCATTTTCGATCGCCGCTCCATCCGAGAATTTGGCGACGTAACGGCTGTTTGAAATATCCGGCAATAAGAGCAGTTGAAATGAATTAGAAGTTATGGGAAAATGTGCCGAGAACTCACTCGATGTACGGCCGCACTTCTGTTAGGTTGTTGAAGATATACGACGAAATGTTCCGCCATTCTTCGACATCCAACGTTATTGGTTTCGAAGCACCGGCTGGTGCGAACTTCCCTTTGAATAGGCTGAGGTTGGACCCACCTTTTTTAGGGTCTACATCATTGTGCCGAGGCTTCGGATTATGCAAATGATGATTTTTAGCTTCGTAGTGTGCTGTCACAAAGTTTGCCACCTCCTCACTAATGAATGCCTCAACCATCGATGCTTCAATTCTATGCTTATTTTTACATTTAGCTCGAAGGGTCTTCTGCATCCTCTCAGTTGCATAGCACCAACGATCTTGCCCTCGCCCACCCAATCTTGCCTCGGTCGGTAGATGTAAAATCAAATGCTGCATTGGATTAAAGAAGCCCGGTGGAAAGATCTTCTCTAACTTGCACAACAACTCCGCTGCAAACTCCTCCATGTCTTCTACCACGCTAGGCGACAATTCTTTCGCACAAAGAACACGGAAGAAATAGCTCAGCTCCGCCAGTACTAGCCATTCATCCTTAGGAATAAAGCCACGTAACATCACCGGCATTACCCGCTCTAGCCATATGTGCCAGTCATGACTCTTGAGACCAAAGATTTTTAATTTTTCAAGACTCGCTCCCCTCTTTAGATTCGCTGCATACCCATCGGGGAACATCAAGTGCATTTTGACCCACAAGATAATTTCCCTCATAGCTCGCCTTCCAAGATTGAACGAGGCCTTTGGCTTCGACCACTTCTGCTTTCCTTTGCCTTCTCGCATGTTTTGTAACGGTCTATGACATAGTGTCTCTTGATCGACTCTAGCCTTAGTATTATCCTTTGTCTTCCCATCTATGTTGAACAATGTACCAAAAATAGCCTCTCCGATATTCTTTTCAGTGTGCATCATGTCGATATTGTGTGGAAGAAGGAGGTCTTTGAAGTAAGGCAGATCCCAGAAGCATGGCTTGTGAGTCCAGGCGTGTTTTGAATTATACCCCTTGAAATACCCTGGACGCTCTGGATCAAGCTCGAGGGCGTTTAACTGATCCAGGATCTGTTGGCCTATGAACGCAGGTGGTGCCATGTTTTTGACAACTTTACCTTTGGTAAAGTTCTTCTTGTCTTTTCTGAACTGATGGTCAGGATCTAGGAACTGTCTATGCACGTCAAAGCAAGAATACTTCCGACCCTCCTGCAACCAATGAAACTGAAGAGCTGCCTTGCATTGGGGGCACGGGAACCTTCCATGCACACACCATCCAGAGAATAGCGCATACGCTGGGAAGTCATGCATAGAGTACATGTACCACACATGCATTTTGAAGTTTTCTTTTCTAGCGGCATCGTATGTCTTGACCCCATTATCCCAAGCTTCTTCCAATTCATCCTTAAGCGGTGGCAGGTACACATTCATATTCTTCCCCGGATAATTGGGCCCTGGAATTATCAATGTCAGAAATATGTTCTTTCTTTGCATAATCTGCCCGGGGGGGGGGGGGAGATTGAGTGGAATGACAAATACAGGCCAACAACTGTATTGGGTTGCCGTCATGCCGAAGGGATTAAAACCATATGTGGCGACGCAGACTCGAGGATTCCTTGGATCTGCCGCTTTATCCTGATGCAATCCATCAAAATGTTTCCACGCTTCTCCATCCGATGTGTGTACCATCATCTTATTCCCATCCGCATCTAGTTCGGTTCTTTTGCCCAATTTGTGCCATGTCATCTGTCTGGCTGTCTCTTCAACCATGAAAAGACGTTGAAGTCTTGGTACGATTGGCATATACCGAAGAACACTAACTGAGATTTTGGTCTGCCTCTTCTCACCCATACCGTTGTCTAGCACAAGATACCTGCAAGACTCGCAATTGGGACAATAGTCAAAGTGTGCATACTCCTTCCTAAATAAGACACATCCTTTCTCACATGCATCTATCTTCTCATAGGGCATCTTAAGTACACGAAGTATTTTGTCCGACTGGTACAGGTTTGCAGGCATGACATGGCCTTTTGGTAGGAAGCGTCCAAATAGTGGCATCATCGCGTCGTAGCATTCTCTTCCCAAGTTGAACTGAGCCTTCAGAGCCATTACTTGTGCAATTGCATCCAGCTGACAGAGCTCAGTGTGCTCATGGAGAGGAAGTTTTGAAGACTCCAACATATGATAAAATGCCGTTGTAGATTCCTCCATCTCATCTTCCGAATCCCGAGCATCATCAGAGTCTTGCACCATGTCTTCGATCCCGGTACCATGCTCGTCCGTGCGACGACGGACTACCTCAGCTCTTGTGTGTTGTATAGACTCACCATGAAATGTCCACACCGTAGAACTAGGCTTAAAACCCCTCCTCTGCAGGTGTTTAATCATTACAGCCTCTGTCGTCTTTTTATAGTTGTCGCATCCAGGACTTGGGCAGTAGTTTCTTTCCTAACCATTTGCGAATGCGGCTTTCACAAATTCCTTTGTTTTTACAAACCATTCTTTCGTCATCTCTTTCTGACTAGGGTGACCGGTATACATCCACGGACGATCACTCATCTTGCATAGCTACTAAAGACAGAAGAAATATATTTATATATAATTTAGCATTTATATTCATCGGTTAATCAGGTTCGCCATTTTTATTACGTCCAGGCAACCTACACGCTAATAGGTAAAGATAGGTCCTAATCCCACCCGAGTATGTGTAGATTGGGTTCGTTTTCCCATGCTCTGCACCGGATCCAACGCAAAATTTCGGCAGCACCTCCCCGCTGTTCTCCTGATACACGTCTCCGCAATAAACAGAGAGGATGTGCATCCGGGGAACAACAGGAAGGCACTGAGGAAATTCCGCATCGGATCCAAAGACATGCATATTTATAGATGTCGCCCTTTCGAACGAGAGACGCATACTGGTCACGCATACTGATAAATTAATTTAATTACCTAAATCTAGAAAGTTTCATCCGGAAACTGAGCCACAGTAAATGAAGGGGCGAGGAGGATATGAAATTTGTACTGATCCACGAATGCAGGGGCGGAGCTCGTACACCGCACGTGCAGGTCTTCGCACAGCAGATCTCACAGCGACGAGACAACTATCACATGTAAATCCACCCGATCAACAGAAATATTCTAATTATGTCATTTCAGAGGAAAACAAGTTAAGAATACAATATTCATGAGCTAACCAAGGTTTTTATGTCATTTTGTAGCTAAATGGGCTAATTATCTCATTGTTGGGGAAAATAAGGTCAGGAGAATAAGATAGAGGAGAAGAAAGAGGAGGAGGAGAGGAAGAAGAAGAAGAAATCAAGAAGAAGGAGAAGGAGGAGGAGGAGAAGAAGGAGGAGGAGAAGGTATTTTTCTTCTCTTCTTCTTCTCTTCTCCTTTTGTTCTTCTTTTCTTCTTCTCGTTCTTATTTTTGTCTTCTCCTCCTCCTCTTCTTCTTCTTCTTCTTCTCCTCCTCCTCCTCTTCTCCTCTTCTCCTCCTCCTCCTCTTCTTCTTCTTCCTATTCTTTGTATTAAGCTAACTAACTAACTAACCTAACTAACCAAGCTAACTAAACCTATCGCTAAACCTAGATAGACCTAAACAACAACAAAAAAACAATCTACCACTAAGTAACTAAAAAAGAATCTAGCTACCACTAAATACCAAACAATAAAAAATCAACTTCTTCTTCTTTTTTCTCTGCTTCTCCTTCTTATTTTTTATTATTCTCTTCTTCTCTTCTTCTTTACTTCTTCTCCTTCTTATTTTTTCTTCTCTTCTTCTTCTTCTTCTTCTCCTTCTTATTTTTTTCTTCTCCTCTTCTTCTTCTTCTTCTTCTTCTTCTCCTCCTCCTCCTCCTCCTACTCCTCTTCTTCTTCTCCTCTTCTCGTCCTCCTCCTCCTCCTCTTCTCCTCTTCTCCTCCTTCACCTAACTAACCAAGCTAACTAACTAACCTAACTAAAACTACTAACCTAACTAAATCTACACTAAAACTACTAACAATAATCTAGCTACCACTAATTAACAAAACAAAACTAAATCTGTAAATTAGCAAAAAAAGAAAAAAATGACTCATCAGAGGGGGGCGGCCGGGGATGAGGAGGGTGCAGCGGTGGAGGAGACGGCGTTGGTGGCGAAGGGGGTGGTGGTGGAGAAGGGGCGAGTCCGACGGCGGTGGTGGAGGAGGAGGTCCCGGGGAGGAGGAGGGGGCGTGGTGGAGGAGGGGGCGCAGGGAGGCCGGAGGAGGGCGCAGGGAGGCCGGAGGAGGGGGGCGTAGGGAGGCCGGAGGAGGAGGGGGCGCAGGGACGCCGGAGGAGGAGGGGGCGCAGGGAGGCCGAAGGAGGAGGGGGCGCAGGGAGGCCGGAGGAGGAGGGGCGGCAGCACAGGGCGGCCGGAGGAGGGCGCGGCGTCGGTGGTGGTGTCGGGGGTGAGAGAGCGGTGTTGAGGTGGCAGTTAGGGGTGAGAGAGAGGCGCGTGGGGGTGGGGCTAACGGTCGTTAGGGGGGCACCCTCTTTGCCGTTCGCCTCTTGACGGCACACAGGAGAAAAGCGGACGGCAAAGAGAGAGGCCGTTAGGGGGGAGAGAGGGGCTGCGGGGTGGGCCGCCCATGCTCTTTGCCGTCTGCCTGAATGCTCTTTGCCGTGAGCTGGCAGACGGCAAAGAGCTGGCTGATGGCAAATAATATCTTTGGCATCAGCCTGCTCTTTGCCTTCTGGTTTTTGGTAGCTGATGGCAAAGAGGGTCTTTGCCATCAGCCAGCAGACGGCAAAGAAGCAACAGATGGCAAAATCTCTGATTTGAGTAGTGACTCCTTGAATTTGTCGAAAACCCTTTCCGACAAGTCGAGCTTTATAAATGATCACATTACCGTTTGCATCAGTCTACTTCTTGAAGTCCATACTTTGTTCTCATACATGGATCCTATCTCGGATTTCATGGCCTCAAGCCATTTGTTGGAATATCGGCCCGCCATCGCTTCTTCATAGTTCGAAGGTTCACTGTTGTCTAACAACATGATTTCCATCACAAGTTGCCGTACCACTCTGGTGTGGAACGTACCCTTGTGGACCTTCGTGGTTCAGTAGCAACTTGATCCGAAGCTTCATGATCATCATCATTAACTTCCTCTTCAGTTGGTGTAGGCGTCACATGAACATTTTCTTGCATTGCGCTACTCTCCGGTTCGAGAGGAGGTACAATTACCTCATCAAGTTCTACTCTCCTCCCACTTACTTCTTTCGATAGAAACACTTTCTCTAGAAAGGATCCGTTCTTGGCAACAAAGATTTTACCTTCGGATCTAAGATATAAGGTGTACCCAATAGTTTCCTTAGGGTATCCTATATGAATAAGCATTTCTCCGCTTTGGGTTTGAGCTTTTCGGGTTGAAGTTTCTTCACATAAGCATCGCAGACCCAAACTTTTAGGAACGACAACTTAGGTTTCTTGCCAAACCATAATTCATACGGTGTCGTCTCAACGGATTTAGACGATGCCCTATTTAAAGTGAATGCTGTAGTTTCCAATGCGTATCCCCAAAATGATAGCGGTAAGTCGGTACAAGACATCATAGATCGCACCATAACTAATAAAGTGCGATTACAACGTTCAGACACTCCGTTACGTTGCGATGTGCCAGGCGGCATCAGTTGTGAAACAATTCCACATTTCCTTAGGTGTGTGCCAAACTCGTGACTCAAATATTCTCCTCCACGATCAGATCGGAGACACTTTATTTTCTTGTCATGTTGATTCTCAAGCTCACTCTTAAATTCCTTGAACTTTTCAAATGTTTTAGACTTGTGCTTCATCAAGTAGATATATCCATACCTACTCAAATCATTGGTGAGAGTGAGAACATAACGATAGCCACCGCGAGCTTAAACGTTCATGGGACCACATACATCAGTATGTATTATTTCCAATAAGTCGGTTGCTCTCTCCATTACTCTCTTGAGAATGGAGTCTTACTCATCTTTCCCATGAGGCATGGTTCAATGTGTCAAATGATTCAAAGTCAAGAGACTCTAACATTCCATCAGTATGGAGTTTCTTCATGCGCTTGACACCCATATGACCAAGGCGGCTGTGCCACAAGTATGTGGGACTATCATTATCAACCTTACATGTTTTGGTATTCACACTATCAATATGTGTAACATCACAATCGAGATTCATCAAGAATAAACCATTCACCAGCGGAGCATGACCATAGAACATATCACTCATATAAATAGAACAACCATTATTCTCTGACTTAAATGAGTAGCCGTCTCGCATTAAACAAGACCCTAATAAAATGTTCATGCTTAAAGCTGGTACTAAATAACAATTATTAAGGTTTGAAACTAATCCCGAAGGTAGATGTAGAGGCAGCGTGCCGACGGCGATCACATCGACCTTGGAGCCATTCCCGACGCGCATCGTCACCTCGTCCTTAGCCATCCTCCGTTTATCTGTAGTTCCTGCTTTGAGTTGCAAATGTGAGCAACAACACTGGTATCAAATACCCAGGAGCTATTACGAGCGCTGGTAAGGTACACATCAATAACATGTATATCATATATACCTTTGATGTTGCCGGCCTTCTTGTCCGCTAAGTACTTGGGGCAGTTCCGCTTCTAGTGACCGTTTCCCTTGCAATAGAAGCACTCAGTCTCACGCTTTGGTGCATTCTTTTTCTTCTTCCCGCCAGCTGGCTTACCGGGCGCGGCAACAACTTTGCCGTCTTTCTTGAAGTTCCTATTACCCTTGCCCTTTTTGAAACTGGTCGTCTTATTGACCATCAACACTTGATGCTCTTTCTTGATTTCTACTTCTACAGATTTCAACATCGAGTACAACTCGGGAATGGTCTTCTACATCCCTTGCATGTTGTAGTTCAGCACAAAACCCTTGTAGCTTGTTGGGAGAGACTGGAGGATTCTGTCAATTACAACGTCATCCAAAGTTCGACTCCAAGCTGAGTCAGACGACCGTGCAACCCAGACATTCTGAGTATATGCTCACTAACAGAACTATTCTCCTCCATCTTGCAGCCAAATAACTTATCGGAGACTTCATATCTTTCGACCCGGGCATGAGCTTGAAAAACTAGTTTCAGCTCCTGGAACATCTCATATGCTCCGTGTTGCTCAAAGCGCCTTTGGAGCCCCGGTTCTAAACTGTATAACATGCCACACCTAACCAGAGAGTAGTCATCACTCCGCGTTTGCCAGACGTTATGAACATCTTTGGCTGCCGCGGGAACAGGAGGGTCACCTAGCGGCGCATCAAGGACATAAGCCTTCTTGGATGCAATGAGGATGAACTTCAAATTGCGGACCCAGTCCGCATAGTTGCTACCATCATCTTTCAGCTTGTTTTTCTCTAGGAACGCGTTGAAATTGAGGTTGACAGGTGCGTTGGCCATTGGATCTACAATATTTGTAAAGACAACTTTTATACTAAGTTCATGATAATTAAGTTCATCTAATCAAATTATGTATGAACTCCCACTCAAATCTACATCCCTCTAGTCATCTAAGTGTTACATGATCCATGTGGACTAACCCGTGTCCAATCATCACGTGAGACGGACTAGTCGTCGATGGTGAGCATCTCCGTGCTGATTGCATTCAACCATACTACTCATGTTCGACCTTTCGGTCTCTCGTATTCGAGGCCATGTTTTTACATCTAAGTGTACATGCTAAGCTCATCGAGTCAACCTAAGTGTTTCGCGTGTGTAAATCTGGCTTACACCCGTTGTATGCGAACGTTAGAATCTATCACACCCGGTCATCACGTGGTGCTTCGAGACAACGATCCTTCGCAATGGTGCACACTTAGGGGAATGCATTCTTGAAATTTTATGAGGGATCATCTTATTATGCTACCGTCGTTCTAAGAAATAAGATGAAAAACATGATAAAAATCACATGCAATCATATAGTGACATGATATGGCCATTATCATCTTTGCTCCTTCGATCTCCATCTTCGGGCATCGCATGATCATCATCGTCACCGGCGTGACACAATGATCTCCATCATTGTGTCTCCGTGAAGTTGTCACGCCAACTATTACTAGTACTACTACTACAGCTAACCGTTAGCAATGAAGTAAAAGTAGTAAACACATGGCGTCACATCTCATATAATAAATTAAGACAACTCCTATGGCTCCTGCTGGTTGCCATACTCATCGTCATGCAAGTCGTGAATCCTATTACAAGAACATGATCATCTCATACATCACACA
Source organism: Hordeum vulgare subsp. vulgare (assembly GCF_904849725.1). Lineage (NCBI taxonomy): Eukaryota > Viridiplantae > Streptophyta > Magnoliopsida > Poales > Poaceae > Hordeum > Hordeum vulgare. Next base: position 376,341,819 of record NC_058523.1, read on the forward strand.
TGTAACATCACATCCTCTAGCCATATCACATCACATGTCAAACCCTGCAAAAACAAGTTAGACGTCCTCTAATTGTTGTTGCAAGTTTTACGTGGCTGATTTGGGTTTCTAGCAAGAACGCCTTCTTAGCTATGTGTCACCCACAACGTTGATATGCCAAATCTATTTAACCTTCATAAGGACCCTTTTCATCAAATACAATCCGACTAGAGTAGGAGAGACAAACACCCGCTAGCCACCTTATGCACCGTGTGCATGTCAGCCAGTGGAACCTGTCTCACGTAAGCGTACGTGTAAGATTGGTCTGGGCCGCTTCATCCCCCAATACCGCCGAAAAAGAATAAGACTAGTAGTGGCAAGCAATTGACAATATCAGCGCCCACAACCTTTGTGTTCTACTCGTGCAAAGAATCTACGCATAGAAAACCTCGCTCGGATGCCACTGTTGGTGAATGTAGCAAAAATTCAAAATTTTCCTATGCCATACTTAGATCTTCCTATGGAGAAACCAGAAATGAGAGAGGGGTGAGAGCATCTTCATACCTTTGATGATCTCTAAGCGGAAGCGTTGCAAGAACACGGTTGATGGAGTCGTACTCGTTGCGATTCAGATCGCGGTGCGATTCCGATCTAGTGCCGAACCACGACACCTCCGCATTCAACACTCGTGCAACCCGGTGACGTCTCCTGCACCTTGATCCAACAAGGAGAAGGGAGAGGTTGGGGAAGAGCTCCGGCAGCATGACGGCATGGTGGCGATGGAGCTACGAGGTCTCCCGGTAGGGCTTCGCCAAGCACCATGGGAGAGGAAGGAGAGGAGAAGGAGGGCTGCGTCGAGAGAGAGAGAATTGCATGTCTCCAATGGCCAAAACTTCCACTATATATAGGGGAAAGGGGAGGGGGCGCACCGTTTAGGGTTCCCACCGCCAAAGGGTGCGGCAGCCCTAGATGGGAGGGGCTGGCCGGCGGCCAGGGGAGGAGAGGGGGTGGCGCACCCCTAGGTGGGCCTTAGGCCCACCAGCGCTAGGGTTTCCCCCCCCATTCCTCTCTGGTGCGCCTTGCGCTGGGTGTGGGGGGCGCACCAGCCCACCTACGGGCTGGTTCCCTCTCACACTTGGCCGATGTAGCCTCCCGGGGCTGGTGGCCCCTCCCGGTGGGCCCCCGGAACCCTTCCGGTGGTCCCGACACATTGCGGGTGGTGCCCGAAACATTTCCGGCGTCCAAAACGATCCATCCTATATATCAATCTTTACCTCCGGACCATTCCGGAGCTCCTCGTGATATCCGGGATCTCATCCGGGACTCCGAAAAACCTTCGGCAACCTCGTACAACAATTCCCTATAACCCTAGCGTCATCGAACCTTAAGTGTGTAGACCCTATGGGTTCGGGAGGCATGCAGACATGATCAAGACACCTCTCCGGCCAATAACCATCAGCGGGGTCTGGATACCCATGGTGGCTCCCACATGTTCCATGATGATCTCATCGGATGAACCATGATTTTAAGGATTCAATCAATCCCGTATACAATTCCCTTTGTGTATCGGTATAGAACTTGCCCGAGATTCGATCGTCGGTATCCGTAAAGTCTCTTTACTCTTTCCGTAGTACATCATCCCGTGACTAACTCCTTAGTCACATTGAGCTCATTATGATGATGTTCTACCGAGTGGGCCCAGAGATACCTCTCCATCACACAGAGTGACAAATCCCGATCTCTATTCGTACCAACCCAACAGATACTTTCGAAGATACCCGTAGTGCACCTTTATAGTCACCCAGTTACGTTGTGACGTTTGATACACCCAAAGCAGTCCTTCGGTATCCGGGACTTGCACAATCTCACGGTCGAAGGAAAAGATACTTGACATTAGAAAAGCTTTAGCATACGAACAACACGATCTAGTGCTATGGTTAGGATTGGGTCTTGTCCATCACATCATTCTCCCAATGATGTGATCCCGTTATCAATTACATCCAATTTCCATGATCAGGAAACCATGATCATCTATTGATCAACGAGCTAGCCAACTAGAGGCTTGCTAGGGACACATTGTGATCTATTTATTCACACATGTATTACTGTTTCCTGCTAATACAATTATAACATGAACAATAGACGATTATCATGAACAAGGAAATATGATAATAAACATTTTATTATTGCCTCTAGGGCATATTTCCAACAGTAAATAATATTTAGCAGAAGATATATTTTATTACTTGATGTTGCCTTTCAAGTTTTTGACCTAATTGTCTCAAATCATATTCTTCTACTTGATGGTTTTCATGGAAGGAAATCCACCAAGTTGAGAAGCAAACCATGCCTTCCTTTTTTAACTGAAAATCTGAGAAGCAGACATGAGAGATATACTTGGGGATTAGAAATTCTATCTTGATGAAATTTCATGCCAATCCTCAGCTGCAGCTCGATCCTAAAGATTTGGTTGAGCTATGAGTTGGGGAGATCGATTCTCGACATGAACTGTTTGATTTCTTGGATCACTTCGGCCTGATAAATTTCCACCCTTTTCCACCTGATAATAAGCCTCCAAACATTGCCATGAAAGCCTGTAACCCCTCCACTACCGAGAAAATGTTGATTTGTTAGGATAGAACTTTCTCAACCATATTATAGCATTGCTAGTTGCAGGTGCAGGCTGATCCACGTGATAACATGGGCATTTTTAACATCAACTTATTTATGCTATTAAACTAATGCACCTATATAGTTGGTAAAAGGCAGAAGGCTTGGTATTTTGCTGGGTGTTTTGTTCCACTTTGGCCGCCTTAGTTGACTACCGGTGTTATGTTCCCTACTGAGCGCTGCCAACACGCTCGGGGTTGTTATGGGGACCCCCTTGATAAATCATTTCGGCTTAAGACTTGTGTGGCAAGACCCAACTTTGGTACTACATTTGCTAACAACTTAATAATAAAAAGAATAGGGAATAGCTACCCTGAGGATAATTAATCACCCCCAGGCTAGTGCTCCTCATGAGTGTTGGTACAAACTAGAGCCACTTGCGGGTGCCACCCGGGGCAACTCGGGGGATTTCTATCCGCTCCCCGTACGTACTGCTCATCCATCGTGTCCTGAGAATAAGATACGCGGCTCCTATCGGGTTCGTTGACACATTGGGTGGTCTTGCTGGACTTGTTTGTACCTTAACGATATATCTTGTGCATCGGGATTCCGGTGATGCTTTGGGCTAACAGAGAGTTGAGGTTTTCCACTAAGGACTCCGAGGAGATCACGAGTTTCTTGATCGAGGCTTTCCATGCAGCTTGTGGTAATTTTGATGGATTAGTTGGAGCACCCCTATAGGGTTAATATCTTTTGGAAAGCCGTGCCCGCGGTTATATAGCAATGTGGAGACTTTTTTTAACACTCGGTTCTAGATAACTTTAAATAACTTAATTAAAATTTACCAACTGTGTGCGTAATTGTGACTGTCTCTTTCGGAGCCCCTTCTCCGATCGAGAACATGGTGGGTTTAAGACTGATGTAAGGAGGAGTTCAGGATCACTTAGTGTTGGAAATATGCCCTAGAGGCAATGATAAATAGTTATTATTATATTTCCTGTTTAAAGATAATCGTTTATTATCCATGCTATAATTGTATTGAATGAAAACATAGATACATGTGTGGATACATAGACAAACAATGTCCCTAGCAAGCCTCTAGTTGGCTAGCCAGTTGATCAAGGATAGTCAAGGTTTGCTGACTATGTGCAAATTGTTGTTGCTTGATAACCGGATGACATCATTAGGAGAATCATGTGATGGACTAGACCCAAACTATGAACGTAGCATATTGATCATGTCATTTTATTGCTATAGTTTTCTGCATGTCAAGTATTTGTTCCTATGACCATGAGATCATATAACTCACTGGCACCGGAGAAATACCTTGTGTGCATCAAATGTCACAACGTAACTTGGTGACTATAAAGGTGTTCTACAGGTATCTCCGAAGGTGTCCGTTGAGTTAGTATGGATCAAGACTGGGATTTGTCACTCCGTGTGACGGAGAGGTATCTCGGGGCCCACCCGGTAATACAACATCACACACAAGCCTTGCAAGCAATGTGACTAAGTGTAAGTCACGGGATCTTGTATTACGGAACGAGTAAAGATACTTGCCGGTAACGAGATTGAAATAGGTATGCGGATACCGACGATCGAATCTCGGGCAAGTAACATACCGAAGGACAAAGGGAATGACATACGGGATTATATGAATCCTTGACACTGAGGTTCAACCAATAAGATCTTTGGAGAATATGTAGGATCCAATAAGGGCATCCAGGTCCCGCTATTGGATATTGACCGAGGAGTACCTCGAGGCATGTCTACATAGTTCTCGAACTCGCAGGGTCTGCACACTTAAGGTTCGGCGATGTTTTAGTATAGTTGAGTTATATGTGTGGTTACCGAATGTTGTTCGGAGTCCCATATGAGATCATGGACCTCACGAGGACTTTCGGAATGGTCCGGAGACGATGATTAATATATAGGATGACTTCATTTGGTTACCGGAAAGTTTTCGGGTATTACTGGGAATGTACCGGGAGTGACGAATGGGTTCCGGAAGTTCACCAGGAGGGGGGAAACCTTCCCGGGGGAAGCCCAAAGGACATATGGTTGGTGCACCAGCCCTTAGTGGGCTGGTGGGACAGCCCAAGAAGGCCTATGCGCCATGAAGAGAAAAACCAAAGAAAAGAAAAAAAAGGTGGGAAGGAAGAGAAGGACTCCACTTTCCAATCCTAGTTGGACTAGGATTGGAGTAGGACTCCTCCTCCTCCCTAGCCGGCGCACCCTTGAGGGCTTAGCTATCAAGGAAAGACTCCTCCCCCTCCCTCCTATATATAGTGGTGATTTAGGGCTGATTTGAGACAACTTTTGCCACGTGCAACTCAGATCTAGACACCATAGTTTTACCTCTAGATCGTATTTCTGCGGAGCTCGGACGGAGCCCTGCAGGAGTAGATCCTTCACCACCACCGGAGCGCCGACACGCTGATACGTCTCCGTCGTATCTAATTTTCCAAACTCTTTGGCCCTTGTTTTGGACTCTAATTGGCATGATTTGAATGGAACTAACCCGGACTGACGGTATTTTCAGCAGAATTGCCATGGTGTTGTTTTTGTGCAGAAATAAATTTCTCGGAATGATCTGGTAACTTATGAGGAATTTTTCTGGAATATATAAAAAAATTGGGCGGAAGAAATACAGGAGGGGGGCCACCAGGAGGTCACAAGCCTGCCAAGAGCGCCCTACCCCCCTGGCCGCGCCTGGGTGGCTCGTGGGCCCCCTGTGACCCCTCCGGCTCTCATCTTCTGCTATAGGGAGGGTTTCGTCCCAGAAAAAATCGAGGGAGAGATTTCGGGAAGAGACGACGCCGCCACGAGGCGGAACTTGAGAAGAACCAATCTAGAGCTCCGGCAGGGCCGTCCTGCCGGGGAAACTTCCCTCTCGGAGGGGGAAATCGTCGCCATCGTCATCACCAACACTCCTCTCATCGGAGGGGACTCATCTCCATCAACATCTTCATCAGCACCATCTCATCTCCAAACCCTAGTTCATCTCTTGTATCCAATCTCCGTCTCGCGACTCCGATTGGTACTTGTAAGGTTGCTCGATCAATCGGTGTATCCGCCACAGGACACACCTCCTTCTCTCAACCATCCGAACAAGAAGATTTTAGCACTAACCCTCCTCCAGCTTTCTTTCTGACCGAAGTACTTATTTTCTTTGCACTACTTTCAAACCATATCAGGAACAAGAGCTTATGCATTGCTTTCTTTTCGCAGTACCCGACCTAGTGTTAATTACTCCTTGTAGTTGATGCTAGTTGGTTTACTCGGTGGAAGATCATATGTTCAGATCCTTTATGCTATTCAATACCTCTCTGATCATGAACATAATTATGCTTTGTGAGTAGTTACGTTTGTTCCTGAGGACATGGGATAAGTCTAGCTATAAGTAGTCATGTGAATTTCGTATTCGTTCGATATTTTGATGTGTTGCATGTTGTCTTTCCTCTAGTGGTGTTATGTGAATGTCGACTACATAACACTTCACCATTATTTGGTCCTAGAGGAAGGCATTGGGAAGTAATAAGTAGATGATAGGTTGCTAGAATGACAGAAGCTTAAACCCTAGTTTATGCGTTCCTTCGTAGGGGGCTGATTTGGATCCATTAGTTTAATGCTATGGTTAGACTTTGTCTTAATTCTTCTTTCGTAGTTGCGGATGCTTGTGAGAGGGGTTAATCATAAGTGGGATGTTTTTCCAAGTAAGGGCAGCACCTAAGCACCGGTCCACCCACATATCAAACTATCAAAATAGCGAACGCGAATCATATGAACATGACGAAAACTAGCGTGACAGAAATTCCCATGTGTCCTCGGGAGCGCTTTACCATGTATAAGAGTTCGTCCAGGCTTGTCCCTTGCTACAAAAGGGATTGATCCATCTTGCTTCACCTTTGTTACTATTGTTACTTGATACCCGTTACGAATTATCTTATCACACAACTATCTATTACTGATAATTTCAGTGCCTGTAGAGAATACCTTGCTGAGAACCACTTGTCATTTCCTTCTACTCCTCGTTGGGTTCGACACTCTTACTTGCTGCTAGAGAAATCATCTACTTCTCCGTCGTGCCCGCTGGATCAAGAAGGCCGAGATTATCGTCGAGTTGTACATGTGCTGAACGCGGAGGTGCCGTCCGTTCGGCACTAGATCGGAGCGCATCGTGGGACGGATCGCGGGACGGTTCGTGGGACGGTTTGCGGAGCGGATCGAGGCACGTGAGGATGTTCCACTACATACCCCGCGTTTCTTAACGCTTCCTGCTGTGCGATCTACAAGGGTACGTAGATCCAAATCTCCTCTCGTAGATGGACATCACCATGATAGGTCTTCGTGCGTGTAGGAATTTTTTTGTTTCCCATGCGATGTTCCCCAACAGTGGCATCATGAGCTAGGTTCATGCGTAGATATAATCTTGAGTAGAACACAAAGGGTTTTGTGGACGGTGATGTTCGATTTGCTGCCCTCCTTAGTCTTTTCTCGATTCGGCGGTATTGTTGGATTGAAGCGGCCCGGACCGACATTATTCGTATGCTTACGAAAGACTGGTTTCATCGCTTGACATGCAACCTCGTTGCATAAAGATGACTGGCGGGTGTCGGCTTCTTCAACTTTAGTTGAATTAGTTTTGACCGAGGCGGTCCTTGGAGAGGTTAAATAGCAATTTACACATCTCCGTTGTGGTTTTTGCGTAAGTAAGACGTGATCTACTAGATACCCATTGCAGCCACGCAAAACATGCAGGGTATGCTTGTGATATGATATGGCCAATGACTTGATGTGATATATTGGATGTATGAGATGATCATGTTGTAATAGTTAATATTGACTTGCACGTCGATGGTACGGCAACCGACAGTAGCCATAGGGTTGTCTTTAAACTAACGTTTGCGTTTGCAGATGCGTTTACTATATTGCTAGGACATAGCTTTAGTAGTAATAGCATAAGTAGCACGACAACCCCGATGGCGACACGTTGATGGAGATCATGGTGTGGCGCCGGTGACAAGAAGATTTGCCGTTGCTTTGGTGATGGAGATCAAGAAGCACATGATGATGGCCATATCATGTCACTTATGAATTTCATGTGATATTAATCCTTTTATGCAGCTTATTTTGCTTAGAACGACGGTAGCATTATGAGGTGATCACTCACTAAAATTTCAAGACGAAATTGTGTTCTCCCCGACTGTACACCGTTGCTACAGTTTGTCGTTTCGAGACACCACGTGATGATCGGGTGTGATAGACTCAACGTTCACATCCAACGGGTGCAAAACAGTTGCACACGCGAAACACTTGGGTTAAGCTTGACGAGCCTAGCATGTGCAGACACGGCCTCGGAACACATGAGACCAAAAGGTCGAGCATGTATTGTATAGTTGATATGATTAGCATAGAGATGCTTACCACAAAAACTACCCTCAAGTCACGTGATGACCAGACTTGAGCTAGTGAAGTTGGATCAGGTACCACTCAAATGACTAGAGAGGTGTACTTTTTGAGTAGGAGTTTAGCAATTAATTTGATTACTTAAACTCTAATTATCTTGAACATAGTCTAAGTCCACTTTGAAAATATTTTTTTTGTAGATCCATGGCTCACGCGACAGTCACCCATGAATTTAATACGTTCCTAGAGAAAGCTAAGTTGAAAGATGATGGAAGAAACTTTGTAGACTGGGCTCGTAATCTTAAGTTGCTCCTGCAAGCTGGGAAGAAGGATTATGTCCTTAATGCTGCGCTAGGAGATGAACCACCCGCCGTGGCTGACCAAGATGCTAAGAACGCTTGGTTAGCACGCAAGGAGGATTACTCAGTAGTTCAGTGTGCAGTCTTGTATGGCTTAGAGCCAGGACTATGAGTGTCATGGAGCATTTGAGATGTTCCAGGAGTTGGAGTTTATCTTTTAGAAGAACGCCCGGATCAAGAGGTATGAGACCTCCGATAAATTCTATGCTTGCAAGATGGAGGAGAATTCGTCTGTTAGTGAACATGTGCTCAAAATGTCTGGGTACTCAAACCGTCTAGCTAAGCTGGGGATTGAATGCCCGCAAGAGGCTATCACTGGCTGAATTCTTCAATCACTACCACCAAGCTATAAGAGCTTTGTGTTGAACTATAACATGCAAGGGATGAACAAGTCACCCGTCGAGTTATTCGCGATGCTGAAAGTCTGAGAGTCAGAACTCCGTAAAGAGCATCAAGTGTTGATGGTGAATAAGACCACTAGTTTCAAGAGAAATGGCAAAGGAAAGAAGGGTAATTCAAAGAAGAGCGGCAAGCCTGTTGCCAATACGATGAAGAAACCCAAAGGTAGACCTAAGCCTGAAATGGAGTGTTATTATTGCAAGGGTATGGGTCACTAGAAGCGCAACTGCCCCAAGTATCTGGCTGATAAGAAGGCGGCCAAGGAAAAATCAGGTATATTCAATATACATGTTATTGATGTGTACTTAACCAGCTCTCGTAGTAGTGCCTGGGAATTCGATATCGGTTCTGTTGCTCATATTTGCAACTCGAAATAGGAACTGCGGAATAAGCGAAGGCTGGCGAAGGATGAAGTGACGATGCTCGTGGTAAATGGTTCCAAGGTTGATGCAATCTTCGTCGGCAGAGTTTCACTTTAGTTACCATCAGGATTAGTTACGATCTTAAATAAATGTTATTTAGTGCCTGCGTTAAGCATGACCATTATATCCGGATCTTGTTTATTGCGAGACGGTTACTTATTTAAGTCAGAGAATAATGGTTGTTCTATTTCTATGAGTAATATCTTTTATGGTCATGCACCCAATGTGAGAGGATTGTTCATATTGAATCTTGATAGCAATAATACACATATACATAACATTGAGACCAAAAGAGTTAGAGTTAACAATGATAGCGCCACGGTTTTATGGCACTGCCGCTTAGGTCATATTGGTGTAAAGCGCATGAAGAAACTCCATACGATGGACGTTTGGAGTCACTTGACTTTGATTCACTTTACACGTGTGAACTATGCCTCATGGGCAAGATGACTAAGACTCTGTTCTCCGGAATAATGGAGCGTGCAAGTGACTTGTTGGAAATCAGACATACCGATGTGTGTGGTCCGATGAGTGTGGAGGCGCGCGGCGGATATCGTTATTTTCTCACCTTCACTGACGATTTGAGTAGATATGGTTATGTCTACTTGATGAAGCACAAGTCTGAAACATTTGACAAGTTCAAGCAATTTCAGAGTGAAGTCGAAAATCATCGTAACAAGAAGATCAAGTTCCGACGGTATAATCGTGGGGGTGAATATGTGAGTTTCGAGTTTGGTGCTCACTTAAGACAATGTGGAATTGTTTCACAGTTGACACCGCGTGGAACACCACAACGTAATGGTGTGTCCGAACGTCGTAGTCGTACTTTGTTACAGATGGTGCGATCTACGATGTCTCTTACCGATTTGCCGTTATCGTTTTGCGGTTATGCATTAGAGACAACTGCATTCACTTTAAATAGGGCACCATCAAAATCCGTTGAGATGACACCATACGAACTGTGGTATGGTAAAAGACCAAAGTTCTCGTTTCTTAAAGTTTGGGGATGTGATGCTTATGTCAAAAAGCTTCAGCCTGAAAAGCGGGAACCCAAAGTGGAAAGGTGCGTCTTCATAGGTTACCCAAAAGAGACAGTTGGGTATACCTTGTATCTCAAATCCGGGGGCAAAGTGTTTGTTGCTAAAAACGGAGCTTCTCTTGAGAAGGAGTTTCTCTCGAAAGAATTGAGTGGGAGGAAGATAGAACTTGGTGAGGTTGTCGAACCTCTAATTCCTCTAGATGGTGGCGCAGGGCAAGGGGAAACCCCTGTTGTTGCGGCACCGGTTGAGGAGCAAGTTGATGATGATGATCATGAAACTTCGGATCAAGTTACTATCGGACCTTGCAGGTCGACAAGATCGCGTATTGCTCCTGAGTGGTACAGTAATCCTGTCTTAACGATTATGTTGTTGGACAACAATGAACCTGTCAATTATGAAGAAGCAATGGTGTGCCCCGATTCCAACAAATGGCTGGAGGCCATGAAGTCCGAGATAGGATCCATGTACGAGAACAAAGGGTGGACTTTGGAAGTACTTCCTGAAGGCCGCAAGGCTATTCAGAACAAATGGATATATAAGAAGAAGACGGACACAGACGGTAATGTGACTGTTTATAAAGCTCGACTTATGGCAAAGGGTTTTTCACAAGTTCAAGGAGTTGACTATGATGATACTTTCTCACCGGTAGCGATGCTTAAGTCCGTCCGAATCATGTTAGCAATAGCTGCCTTTTACGATTATGAAATCTGACAGATGGATGTCAAAAAGGCGTTCCTTAACGGTTTTCTTAAGGAAGAGTTGTATATGATGCAACCCCAAGGTTTTGTCGATCCAAAGAATGCTAACAAAATATGCAAGCTCCAGCGATCCATTTATGGACTGGTGCAAGCATCTCGGAGTTGGAATAAGCGCTTTGATGAGGTTATCAAAGCATTTGGGTTTATACAAGTGGTTGGAGAATCTTGTATTTACAAGAAAGTGAGTGGGAGCTCTGTGGCATTTCTAATATTATATGTGGATAACATATTGCTGATTGGAAACAACATGGAGCTTTTGGAGAGCATAAAGGATTACTTGAATAAAAGTTTCTCTATGAAGGACCTAGGAGAATCTACTTACATTCTAGGCATTAAGATTTATAGGGATAGATCGAGACGCCTGATAGGACTTTCACAAAGCACATACCTTGATAAGTTTTTGAAGAAGTTCAAAATGGATCAGTCCAAGAAAGGGTTCTTGCTAGTATTACAAGGTATAAAATTGAGTAAGACTCTGTGCCCAGCAACTACGGAAGATAGAGAACAAATGAGTTTCGTCCCCTACGCTTCAGCCTTAGGTTCTATCATGTATGCAATGCTGTGTACTCGAACAAACGTCAGCTTGGCCATAAGTATGGCAGGAAGGTTTCAGAATAATCCAGGAGTGGATCACTGGACGGCGGTCAAGAATATTCTGAAGTACCTGAAAAGGATGTAACACCCCAGATGTAATCCTTGCCATATTTGGATCCTTTCCTTTTGTGGAACCATGTTGTGGATGTAATTTAAGTCATCATTTCATGTGGACCATTTCATGTCATCATCTTTGCATCATGCCATCATCCATTTCATTTTTTTGCTTTCACTTTGGTGTTTCTAGTTGTTCCATCTTGTTTGATAGCTTTCTTGTAGACATGTGATGTTGTGGTGTTTTCAAACCATTGGTTTAAAACAATGCTTCTCAAACTATGCTTTTCAAACAAGGCAAAGCCCCTTTTGATATTTCTAAACTTGTGTGTCAAACCTTGCTAGAACCTGTTTTAAAAATGTTAAACATTCAGAGTATTATCTTGTGATTGAGGGGGTATTGTCTTGTGGTTTTTAAGCTTAAGTCATGTGGGGTTTTAATTAACAAAACAAAATTGTAAATCTTGTTTTGAATAAAATTTACTTGTTCTAAAAATCAGATTTGTATTTTATTTAAATAGGGCATAATTCCCTCATGCCCGAGGTGTTATTATTTTTATTTTCAAAACCCTGTGTTGCCGTGGTGTTTATTTTTAAAACCAAAACCCTTTTCCTGTTTTGTTTTAGCGGGCTCCAGAGAGAAACCCTTCTCCTCTTACCTGGGACTCGCGTCTCCCCCGCGCGCAGCAGCCCGCTCGACGTCCCTCTTCTTCCCCTGACGTTGTCGCTTTCCCCCTCCTTTCCGTTAGAGACAGGGTCGTCACGAGAGAGAGCGGTCCCGACGCCGTGGCCTCACGGACGTTGAGACCGTCCCTCCCCTCACCTATTTATCCCCTCGGCTTGAGAGCCCCTTGTCTAGGGCTCCTCCTCCGCCGCCAGCCCCCCTTCTTCTCCCTCCTTCTGTCTCCTCGTCAGGTAAGTTCACAGAGAGTAGGTGAAGTTCACAGAGCACCGCCGTCGATCCCCATCCTCCTCGTCGTCCGCAGCCTTCCCCGCGGCATCCGAGGCGTCCGCGAGAATGAGGGTTCTCCCCCCATTCCATTCCTGTCGCTAGCGGGGCTGCTCCCCCTCCCTGGCGCATCCTCCACGACGACATCGCCGGAGCAGAGCTTCGGGTCATCGCAGGCGCCCTCCCCTTCTTCCTCTACTCGGTAGCGAGCCCTTCTCCGAGCACACCAGGGTGAGCAGCTCCTTCATCCTCCTTCCTCTTCTCCTCGCCGTCGTATTTAGGTGCTCCGTTGCGCTGCCGTCGTGGGCCTCCTCCAGATGCGGTTGGCACGGGAATGGAGTCCCCAAGGCTCCTGCGTACGGCGCCGTAGCTTGCCGTCTCTAGTAGATCGCGAGGTAGTCGCCATCGTCCTCCCCTGTTTCGGCCGCCGGCGTGGTAGGATAGTGCAGAGGGGCTTCTCAAAAGAGCATGCTCCCCCTCTCTGTTAAGTTCTCCCCCGTAGCGCAGTGGCAACCGAGCCTGGGCACGCGCAGCGGGTCGGGGGTTCGATCCCCTGCATGCCCCTTTTTCTTTCCTGTTTTTAGCTAGTAGCAGAGCAGCGCAGAGGGCTTAGCCTGTTAGTTTCCGCCTCTCAGTCAGCGTCGATGCAGTAGCCCAGTGGTTGTGCCATGGTGGCACCAGGAAGGGGTTGTGGGATCGACTCCCACTTCCACCCCTTTTATTTTTTTTGTTGATTTCATTTTTTCTTTTTTCCCCTTTTGCGGCTTAGTTTTGTTTTGTTTCTTTTAAAAACCAGGGTGTTGTGTTGTTGTTTTGAGGCCTAGTGGTGTGTATGTCCACATGAGTGTGTGTATTTGCACATGAGTGTGTGCGTGTGAGCACATGTATGTGTGTGTGTGTGTGCTCATGTTTGTGAGTGTGTGTGCATGGGTGCATGTGCACTTGTGCATGAGGGCCTAACCCCTCATGCTTGCCACTATGAAAGTGATGTTGTTGTGAATAGTGCTTGTGTGTGTGCATGTGTAGGTGTAGATGTTGCAATATGTGCTAGTTTTACATGTGATGCTAGTTATTTATAGCTTACTGGATTCTAGGTGATATTTTTCGAGCTAGCTTTTTGCCTTGTAGTTGCATGCAAGTACACATGTATTATATATGATTTTGGGGTAGATTTCACTTTGGAGAAACTTCAAAAAACTGTTATTTTGTGTCATGATGCCATGTTTAGTGCTTTGTATTAGGTGGTGCCGTGACCCTTTGAGGATTATTATTTGTTGGAGTGGTAGTGGGTGAACCCCTCTACAACATGGGGTCTTTGTTTTGTTCTTAAAAATTTGTATGCACCTATTGTGCCGTGTCAAAGTGGACACTTGGCTGAAACTGACAGATTTGTAAAACCATGTGATTTTCACTAAGTCTGGGAATCTGATGTTATTTTCTTCCCGTGTTGTCTTGGCTGAATTAGCTCCTGTGTTGGGAATCAGCCCATGCAACAAACTAAAGTTTGTGAGATTTTATGTTTGTTTAGCTCCCTGTTAAATTCTGGAGGCTGCCAAAATGCTTCAGAGCATAAGCAGCTGGTGAAAATATGTGATTTTCACTAAGTCCCAGAATCTGTGATATTGTGTCCAAATTAGTGCCTATAGATCTTCTCATGGGTGATTCCTTTGCATTAGCTTCTTGTTCAGGGTTGTGGAGATTTTGGATGGCTTCTGCCCCATATCTTGTTTGGTTCATTTAGATGGGTGTAGCTACTTTAAATATTGTAGACAAACTGCTATGTTGCTGTTGAAAACAGATTGCTTGTTTGTATTGATTTGAAGCTTGTGTGGGCATTGTTGATGGTGTGGTGTGTTCCCATACACCACCCCACTTATATTTTGTTGCTTGATCATGTGGAAACCTGGTAACACCAGGGAATGCCCATTGGAGTGTGTTTGTGGCTGATTTGAACAGTAGGTCTCCATAACTTGTTTTGTAGTTTCCGGTTGATCCGTGGCTCCGTTCTCTCCGTTCTTTATATGTTTTTGCATCGTTTTCTCGTGACGCACATGTTCATGCCATAGTCATGCATTTCAAGATAACTTAATATGAAGTTCTGTCCAGAATTCAATTAACTCAACTAATGCATACTGCTCCTTCGTTACATGCTCGCTGCCTACCACCTGATATATATAAATGCCACATGTCTTTACCATGAACCCCAAACACCTCCCTCTCCTAGCTAATGTCCTTGGCTAAGTAGGCTTGCTCACCCTCTAATGAGTAGCTTTGCTAGTTGTAGGTGCCAGCTGTCTCATGTGATAACATTAGTATTTTGATATGATTATGTTCAAACTGCTATTTAATTAATGCACCTATATACTTGGTAACTAACAGAAGACCTAGACTTTTGCCGGTTGATTTGTTCCGCTGTTGCTGCCTTAGTTTCGGCTACCGGTGTTTGATTCCATAACTGATCGCTCCTAACACGTTCGGGGTTGTTATGGGGACCCCTTCATAAATCGTGTAGTTTTAAGGTCGTCTGGAAGGACCCAACATTGGTTTTAATCTGCTAATCACCTAATAATAATTTGCATAGGGAATAGCTACCCTGAGGATTTAATCAACAACCCGGGCAGTGCTCCTCATGAGTGTTGGTCCACCCTTCCAACCGCCGGTGGCTACCAGGGGCAACTCTGTGATTGGCCTACCGGAAGTTTGGACAATTCGTCATCTCCTGAGAACGAGATACGCGGCTCCTATCGTGTTCGTCGACACAGCGGGAGGTCTTGCCAGATTTGTCTTACCTTAGCGATATATCTTGCGTATAGGGATTCCGGTGAAACTTTGGGTCTCCTCAAAGTTGAGGTTTTCCTCTAAGGAATCCGAGGAGATCACAAGTTTCGTGATAGAGGATTACTTTGCGGCCCATGGCAGTTTGTGATGGACTTGTTGGAGCACCCCTGTAGGGTTTAATCTTTCGGGAAGCCGTGCCCGCGGTTATGTGGCAAATGTGCATATTTTGTTAACATCCGGTTCTAGACAACTTGAACTAACTATAATAAAACTGCCAACTGTGTGCGTAACCGTGACCATCTCCTTCGGAGATCGTTCTCCGATCGAGAACACGGTTGGGTTATGTTTGACGTAAGTAGGTGTTCAGGATCACTTATTGGTCACCTAGTCTTCGATCGCTTGCGTAGAGCACAATATGATACTCTGATCAACGTAAGGTAGCCACCATGTATACTTAGGTAGTTGCAAACCCATACACTAAACCTTCGTCACCTGATAACTTGGCTAGATTCAGTACCAAGGTCATTAGATTGCTGAGTCCCCGTGGCTCATAGATTCCTACAAACCCCAACAAGTACATGTACGCCCAACGCAGGAGATGCTGATGACAACCAGCTGAAGTGGGAGTTTGATGAGGACTCTATCCGTCTGTATGTGAACTATCCGGAAGACTGAGGCCGTGGTCGTGATCGTGATCCAATATTCAGGATGTTTTAGTTCATCTGTTTTCTGTTTAAGTCTGTACCTGGACCTTTTGCTACTCTGAATAATGTGTGTTTGTAAGCTATATGATATATTCTTAACAGATGGCAAGTGTATTCCCTACTTGTTACTCCTTAATTATGTATTGTGATGATTATCCCGTTTGCGAAACGCATAGATGCGCCCCTTTCCCCTTTTGAGGCCTCGCCCCCAAATAAGGAAAGGGCCACGAAGGACTAAGGAAATGTTTCTCGTGTATGGATGTGACAAAGAGCTCGTCGTAAAAGGTTACGTCGACGCAAGTTTCTCGTGTATCCAGATGACTCTAAGTCGCAAACCAGATATATATTTATTCTTAATGGGGGTGCAGTAAGCTAGTGCAGTTCCAAGCACAGCATCGTAGTAGATTCTACATGTGAAGCGGAGTACATGACTGCCTCGGAGGCAGCAAAGGAGGGTGTCTGGATGAGGCCTTCTGAAGAGGCTTGGCAAGTGGTGATGGTTGCAAGAAATGCTAACACCCATATGTTAATCCAGTTGTTCCAAGAGAGGACCAATCAGCAGCAGGGCAATTTCAACCATGGTGGTAATCAGTATGCATCTCTGAATCAATTCCTGGTGAACCAGCCGAAGTCTTTCAAGTCTTGCGACCAACCGTTCGACGCTGAGGACTGGATTCAGGACATGAACTAACACTTTGAGTGCAACAATGTCTGTCAAGAGGACTTCGTCAAGTTTGCAACGTTTCAGCTCAAGGGGCAAGCAGCAGTTTGGTGGCAGCAGTTGAAGGACTCCACCGGTGGCAGAATGATCACTTGGGATGAGTTCTGTAGAGATTTCAGGGCTCACTATATCCCTTCTAGCTTTGTGGAAGAGATGCGTGAGAAGTTCAGACGCCTGAAGCAAGGTGGTTCATGTGTGTACAAGTACAACGTAGAGTTCCATGAGCTGGCTCGATATGCTTTGCAGGACATTCCAGATTAGAAGAGCAAGATCTATCAGATCAGAGGTGGTCTGAGAGAGGACTTGAAGCTGGCCCTCACCTTGCACGATCCCGATAAGTTTGATAAGTTCTATAACTTGGCTCTCAGGGCTGAGACAGCTTTGCTCAGGGTGAAGAATTCTAGGGAGTGTTTCAGAGAGTCCAGTTCGTCGCGCTCAACTCAGGTAGTCCAGAAGCAGCAGAAATACTGGGTGTCTCCTCCTCCTCCTCGACAGACTCAGCAGTTCAAGCAATCAGGTGGTCGTGGTTCTTCCCACCCACCCAACCCAGCTTTCCAGCAGAGGTTTCAGCAGCAGAAGCAAGGGAATCCTCAGGTGCAGTTCCGTCAGCCGGCATATGTTACTTGTCACAAGTGTGGGCAGAAGGGTCACTATGCCAACAAGTGCACCTCTCAGCTGCGTCTTCTGCCCCCTCCTCCAGGGAAGCCTCCAAGCAATGCTATGGTGAAGTTCAATCCCAAGTATGCAAGAGTCAATATGGTGAATGCAGCTGAAGCAGACAACTCCTCACACGTGATTATGGGTAAACTCCTAGTTAATGAATTTCCTGCAAAGGTTTTATTTGATTCTGGTGCATCGCTTTCATTCATTTCAAGGCCTTTTGTTGCAAAGCATGAGATGTGTTGTGAAGAGTTGCCTAGATCCTTAACTGTGGTTTCACCCGGGATGCAAATGAATTCTGGCTTCATAGTTCCTGATATCACTATTAAGATGGGTAATTATGCCTTTCTGGCTTCTCCTATTGTCCTTGGCAACTCTGATATTGATTTGATCCTTGGAATGGATTGGTTGGCTATGAACAAGGCGTCTATTGATTGTGAAGCTAAAGAAGTGAAGCTAACTCATTCTTCGGAGGACGTGATTATCTTCGCAGCGCGTGATGACACGGTTCGTCTATTTTCCTTGAATGAGAAGGGTGAGATCTCTCCAATTTCGCAAGTCCCAGTGGTCTGCGAATATGAAGATGTTTTTTCGGAAGAACTACCAAGAATGCCTCCGCACCGAGCAGTTGAGTTCGTAATTGAGCTTGAACCGGGTACTGAGCATGTGTGTAAACGGTCGTACAAACTGGGTCGAGAAGAGCTGAAGGAGTTGAAGAAACAACTTGACGAGCAAGAGCGCCTGGGTCTAATCAGACCAAGCTCATCTCCTTGGGGTTGTGGAGTTCTTTTTGTCAAGAAGAAGGATGGTACGGAACGACTCTGTGTTGATTACCCTCCATTGAATAAGAAGACGATCAAAAACAAGTATCCACTTCCTAACATCAATGAGTTGTTTGAGCAATTGAAAGGGGCTAAGATCTTCTCGAAGCTTGATCTCAGGATGGGTTATCATCAGATTCACATTCGCGAAGAGGACATTCCAAACACTGCTTTCAGAACAAGCTTTGGCTCGTATGAGTACACGGTGATGTCTTTCGGTCTGGCTAATGCTCCACCGACCTTCTGTCAGATGATGAATTATATCTTCTCCCCATTCAACACTGAATTTGTCTTGTTGTATCTTGATGATATTCTGGTCTTTTCGGAAACTGAAGAAGAGCATGAAGAACATCCCAGGCTTGTGCTTGATAAGCTAAGAGAGCATAAGTTCTATGCTAAGTTTTCCAAATGTGAGTTCTGGTTGAAGGAAGTTGTCTACCTTGGGCACATCATCTCTGCCGAGGGCATAAAAGTTGATCCGTCGAAGGTGCAGGCCATTGTTGAGTGGGAACCTCCGCAAAATGTGAAGCAGCTGTAAAGCTTTCTCGGGCTTGCAAGCTATTGTAGAAGATTCGTTGAGAATTTCACCAAGATTGCTAAGCCTCTCTCAAGTCTTCTTCAGAAGGGTGTGAAGTATGTCTGGTCTCCAGAGTGTCAGTTGTCCTTCGACACACTCAAAGAGAAGCACACTTCTACTCCAGTCTTGGTTCCTCCTGATGACTCCAAACCTTATCAAGTGTTCTGTGATGCCTCTCTTCAAGGTCTTGGTGCAGTGTTGATGCAAGACAAGAAAGTGGTCGCTTATACCTCGAGGCAGTTGAAGCCAAGTGAGAAGAATTACCCCACTCATAATCTTGAGTTGGCGGCAGTGGTACATGCTCTGATGACTTGGAGACACCTCTTGTTGGAAAGAACGGTTGAAGTGTTCACCGATCACAAGAGTCCCAAGTACATCTTCACCCAACCTAACCTTAATCTTCGGCAAATTCGTTGGGTGGAAATGCTCCAAGATTTTAATCCGAGCGTTGAGTACACTCCTGGAAAAGCTAATGTCATTGCAGATGCTTTGAGCAGGAAGGCTTACTGCAACAGTCTCATTCTAAAGCCTCTCTAGCCTGACCTTTGTGATTCTTTTAGAAATCTCAACCTTCAGTTAGTTCCTCAGGGATTTCTTGCTAATCTTAGGATTTCTCCTACCTTGGAAGAACAGGTCCGACAAGCTCAACTTCTTGATGCAATGGTGAAGAAAGTTAAAATTGGCTTGGCAAAGGGAGTTCCCAAATATAAGTGCTTCAGTGTTGAAGCCAGAGTTACATTATTCTTTGAGGACCGCCTTGTCGTTCCGAAAGGGGATCTCAGAAAGGTTATCATGGAAGAAGCTCATAATTCTCTTCTCCCCATACATCCAGGAAGCTCCAAGATGTATTAGGATCTAAAAAAGACCTTCTGGTGGACTCGCATGAAGCGTGAGATTGCTCAGTTCGTAAATGAATGTGATGTATGTCGAAGGGTGAAAGCAGAGCATCAAAGTAAAGCGGGTCTTTTGCATCCCTTGCCCATTCCTGAGTGGAAGTTCGACCATATTGAGATGGATTTCATCACCGGATTTCCGAAGTCCAAGAAAGGTAGCGATCCCATCTTTGTCGTCATCGACAATTTGAGCAAACTCACTCATTTCCTTCCAGTCAAGGAGACTATCTCGGCAGCTCGGCTTGCAGAGCTGTATACGTCAAGGGTAGTCTCATTGCATGGTGTTCCATTGCTGATTTATTTGGATCTAGGAAGCATCTTTACTTATAAGTTCCGGGACTCATTTCAGTCTACGATGGGTAGTAAGATTCGCTTCAGCACAACCTTTCATCCTCAAACTAGTGGGCAAGTTGAGAGAGTCAATCAGGTCCACGAGGATATGCTAAGAGCATGTGTCATTTCCTTTGGCATGAAGTGGGAAGACTGCCTACCTTTCGCTGAGTTTTCATATAACAAAAGCTATCAGGCAAGTTCAGGAAAAGCTCCGTTCGAGATTCTCTATGACAGGAAGTGTCATACCCCGCTCAATTGGTCAGAGACTGGTGAGCGTCAGATTCTTGGGAATGCCATGATTGAAGAAGCTCAAGAGATGTGGCATGTCATTCGGGATAATCTCAAAGCAGCGCAGTCCCGTCAGAAGAGCTACTACAATAGCAAGCATCGTGACATGGCTTATCAGCTCGATGACTTCGTCTATCTTAAAGTGTCTCCTATGAAGGGCACTCAGCGCTTTGGCATCAAAGGGAAACTTGCTCCTCGTTTTGTTGGGCCTTTCAGAATTGTTGGCAAGAGAGGCGACCTTGCATATCAATTAGAGCTCCCGTCAAACTTCGCAAATGTGCATGACGTGTTCCATGTATCTCAGCTCCGGAGATGCTTCAACACTCCCGAGCACACAATTGATCTTCAGGATATCGACCTTCAACCCGACCTATCCTACCGTGAGCATCTAGTTGCAGTTCTTGAGACGACTGAGCGCAAGACCCGCAATAAGTCAATCAAGTTTCTCAAGGTGCAATGGTCACATAATTCCGATAAAGAGGCCACTTGGGAGCGCGAGGATCACCTTCGTTCCGACTTTCCAGAGTTCTTTCAGTCTTAGATCTCGGGTCGAGATCTTCTTGTAGTGTGGGAGAGTTTGTAACACCCCAGATGTAATCCTTGCCATATTGGGATCCTTTCCTTTTGTGGAACCATGTTGTGGATGTAATTTAAGTTAGCATTTCATGTGGATCATTTCATGTCATCATCTTTGCATCATGCCATCATCCATTTCATTTGTTTGGCTTTCACTCTGGTGTTCCTAGTTGTTCCATCTTGTTTGATAGCTTGCTTGTAGACATGTGATGTTGTGGTGTTTTCAAACCATTGATTTAAAACAATGCTTCTCAAACTATGCTTTTCAAACAAGGCAAAGCCCCTTTTGATATTTCTAAACTTGTGTGTCAAACCTTGCTAGAACCTGTTTTAAAAATGTTAAACATTCAGAGTATTATCTTGTGATTGAGGGGGTATTGTCTTGTGGTTTTTAAGCTTAAGTCATTCGGGTCGTCGCACGCGTCCTCCCCTTCTTCCTCTTGTCGGTAGCGAGCCCTTCTCCGAGCACACCAGGGTGAGGAGGTCCTTCCTCCTCCTTCCTCTTCTCCTTGCCATAGGTCTTTTTTAGCGCATAGCTGTCGTCGTCGCCGCCGTAGTTAGGTGCTCCGTTCCGCCACCGTTGTGGGCCTCCTCCTACTGCGGTTGGCACAGGAATGGAGTCCCCAAGGCTCCCGCGTCCCGCGCCGTAGCTTGCCGTCTCTAGTAGATAGCCGCGTAGTCGCCGTCGACCTCCCCTGTTTCTGCCGCCGGCGTGGTAGGATAGTGCAGAGGGGCTGCTCAAAAGAGCATGCTCCCCCTCTCTATTAAGTTCTCCCCCGTAGCGTAGTGGCAACCGAGCCTGGGCACGCGCAGCGCGTCGTGGGTTCGATCCCCCACACGCCTCTTTTTCTTTCCTGTTTTTCGCTAGTAGCAGAGAACCGCAGAGGGCTTAGCCTGTTAGTTTCCCCCTCTGAGTCAGCGTTGATGCATTAGCCCAGTGGTTGTGCCGTGGTGGCACCAGGAAGGGGTTCTGCGATCGACTCCTATTTCCACCCCTTTTTTTGTTGATTTCATTTTTTTCTTTCTTTCCCTTTTGCTTCTTAATTTTGTTTTGTTTCTTTTAAAAACCAGGGTGTTGTGTTGTTGTTTTGAGGCCTACTGGTATGTATGTGCACATGAGTGTGTGTATTTGCACATGAGTGTGTGTATTTGCACATGAGTGTGTGTGTGAGCACATGTATGTGTGTGTGTGTGTGCTCATGTATGTGAGTGTGTGTGCATGGGTGCATGTGCACTTGTGCATGAGGGACTAACCCCTCATGCTTGCCACTATGCAAGTGATGTTGTTGTGAATAGTGCTTGTGTGTGTGGATGTGTAGGTGTAGATGTTGCAATATGTGCTAGTTTTACATGTGATGCTAGTCATTTATAGGTTATTGGATTCTAGGTAATATTTTTCAACCCAGCTTTGTGCCTTGTAGTTGCATGCAAGTACCCATGTATTATATATGATTTTGGGGTAGAATTATCCCAGGAGTCCATTGGTGCAATCATATTTCACTTTAGAGCAACTTCATAAAACTGTTATTTTCTGTCATGATGCCATGTATAGTGCTTTGTATTAGGTGGTGCCTTGACCCTTTGAGGATTATTATTTGTTGGAGTGGTAGCGGGTGAACCCCTCTACATCATGGGGTCTTTGTTTTGTTCTTAGCAATTTGTATGCACCTATTGTGCCCTGTCAAAGTGGACACTTGGCTGAAACTGACAGATTTATGAAACCTTGTAATTTTCACAAAGTCTAATAATCTGATGTTATTTTCTTCCCCTGTTGTCTTGGATGAATTAGCTCCTGTGTTGGGAATCAGCCCATGCAACAAACTAAAGTTTGTGAAATTTTATGTTTGTTTAGCTCCCTGTTAAATTTCATGCTTATGCACTTCATGTAGATATCATTTTGGAGGCAAAATGCTTTAGAGCATAAGGAATTGGTGAAAATCCGTGATTTTCACAAAGTCCCAGAATCTATGATATTTTGTCCAAGTTAGTGCTTGTAGATCTGCTCATGGGTGATCCCTTTGCATTAGCTTCTTGTTCAGGGTTGTAGAGATTTTGGATGGCTTCTGCCTCATATCTTGTTTCGTTCATTTAGATGGTTGTAGCTACTTTAAATATTGTAGACAAACTGCTATGTTGCTGTTGAAAACAGATTGGATGTTTGTGTTGATTTGAAGCTTGTGTGGGCATTGTTGATGGTGTGTTGTGTTCCCATGCACCAACCCACTTATATTTTGTTGCTTGATCATGTGGCAACCTGGTAACACTAGGGAGTGCCCATTGGAGTGTGTTCGTGGCTGATTTGAACCGTAGGTCTCCATAACTTGTTTTGAAGTTTCCGGTTGATCCGTGGCTCCGTTCTCTATGTTCTTTATTTGTTTTTGCATCGTTTTCTCGTGATGCACATGTTCATGCCATAGTCATGCATGTCAAGATAACTTAATATGAAGTTATGTCCAGAATTCAATTAACTCAACTAATGCATATGAAAGTGACTAGTATAGTGATGCATGCTTCCTTCTTCACACATGCATCATATTGCTTGTTGCATTATGTTGTGTTGGTGTTCATTGGCTGTTATCTTATCTTGGGTAGCATCCAGATTGGAGAGTGAGTACATGGATTCTGGAGAGTACGTGCAGGAAGATCAAGAGCAGTTCAAAGCTGAAGACATCACAGGCAAGATGACCATGACCTTGACACCGTATCTAGCTTTGTTATGCTTAGAATCACGTTTCTTTCGTTACATGCTCGCTTCCTACCACCTGATATATATAAATGCCACCTGTCTTTGCCACGAACCCCAAACACCTCCCTCTCCAAGCAAATGTTGTTTGCCTATGTAGGCTTGCTCACCCTCTAATGAGTAGCTTTGCTAGTTGCAGGTGTCAGCTGTCTCATGTGATAACATGAGTATTTTGATATCATTATGTTTAAACTGCTATTTAATTAATGCACCTATATACTTGGTAACTAATGGAAGGCCTAGCCTTTTGCTGGGTGATTTGTTCCGTTGTTGTCGCCTTAGTTTCGGCTACAGGTGTTTGATTCCATAACTGATCCCTCCTAACACGTTCAGGGTTGTTATCTGGACCCCCTTGATAAATCGTGTAGTGTTAAGGCTCGTCTGGCAGGACCCAACATTGGTTTTAATCTGCTACTCACCTAATAATAATTTTCATAGGGAATAGCTACCCCGAGGATTTAATCAACAACCTGGGCCAGTGCTCCTCATGAGTGTTGGTCCACCCTGTCGACCGCCGATGGCTACCATGGGCAACTGTGTGATTGGCCTACCAGAAGTTTGGACAGTCCATCGTGTCGTGACAACGAGATACGAGGCTCCTATCGGGTTCGTCGACACGACGGGAGGTCTTGCCAGATTTGTCTTACCTTAGCGATATATCTTGTGTATAGGGATTCCGATGAAACTTTGGGTCTCCTCAAAGTTGAGGTTTTCCTCTAAGAAATCCGACGAGATCACAAGTTTCGTGATAGAGGATTACTTTGCGGCCCGTGGTAGTTTGTGATGGACTAGTTGGAGCACCCCTGCAGGGTTTAATCTTTCAGAAAGCCGTGCCCGCGGTTATGTGGCGAATGTGGATATTTTATTAACATCCGGTTCTAGACAACTTGAAGTAACTCTAATAAAACTGCCAACTGTTTGCGTAACCGTGACCATCTCCTTCGGAGATCGTTCTCCGATCGAGAACACGGTTGGGTTATGTTTGATGTAAGTAGGTGTTCAGGATCACTTAGTGGTCACCTAGTCTTCGATCGCTTGCGTAGAGCACAACATGATACTCTGATCAATGTAAGGTAGCCACCATGTATACTTAGGTAGTTGCAAACCCATACACTAAACCTTCGTCACCTGATAACTTGGCTAGATTCAGTACCAAGGTCATTAGATTGCTGAGTCCCCGTGGCTCATAGATTCCTACAAACCCCAACAGGTACATGTACGCCCAACGCAGGAGATCCTGATGACAACCAGCTGAAGTGGGAGTTCGATGAGGACTCTATCCGTCTGTATGTGAACTATCCGGAAGACTGAGGCCGTGGTCGTGATCGTGAGCCAGCATTCAGGATGTTTTAGTTCATCTGTTTTCTGTTTAAGTCTGTACCTGGACCTTTTGCTACTCTGAATAATGTGTGTTTGTAAGCTATATGATATATTCTTAACAGATGGCAAGTGTATTCCCTACTTCTTACTCTTTAATTATGTATTGTGATGATCATCCCGTTTGCGAAACGCATAGATGCGCCCCTTTCCCCTTTTGAGGCTTCGCCCCCAAATAAGGAAAGGGCCACGAAGGACTAAGGAAATGTTTCTCGTGTATGGAGGTGACAAAGAGCTCGTCGTAAAAGGTTACGTCGACGCAAGTTTCTCGGGTATCCAGATGACTCTAAGTCGCAAACCAGATACATATTTATTCTTAATGGGGGTGTAGTAAGCTAGTGCAGTTCCAAGCACAGCGTCGTAGTAGATTCTACATGTGAAGCGGAGTACATGGCTGCCTCGGAGGCAGCAAAGGAGGGTGTCTAGATGAAGTAGTTCATGATAGATCTTGGACTTGTGCCAAGCACACTAGATCCATTAACTCTATTATGTGACAACACTTGTGCCATTGCTTTAGCAAAGGAACCAAGGTTTCACAAGAAGACCAGACAAATCAAACGACGCTTCAACCTCATCCCCGACTACGTCTAAGGAGAGGATGTGAATATTTTCAAAGTGCACATGGATCTGAATGTAGCAGACCCGCTGACTAAACCTCTTCCACGGGCAAAACATGATCAACACCACAACTGTATGGGTGTTCAATTTATTACAATTGAGGACTAGATTATTGAATCTTGTGCAAGTGGGAGACTGTTGGAAATATGCCCTAGATGCAATGATAAATAGTTATTATTATATTTCCCGTTTAAAATTAATTCTTTATTATCCATGCTATAACTGTATTGAATGAAAACATAGATACATGTGTGGATACTCAGACAAAACAATGTCCCTAGCAAGCCTCTAGTTGGCTAGCCAGTTGATCAAGGATAGTCAAGGTTTTCTCACTATGTGCAAAGTGTTGTTGCTTGATAACTGGATCACATCATTAGGAGAATCATGTGATGGACTAGACCCAAACTATGAACGTAGCATATTGATCGTGTCATTTTATTGCTATAGTTTTCTGCGTGTCAAGTATTTCTTCCTATGACCATGAGATCATATAACTCACTGCCACCGGGGGAATACCTTGTGTGCATCAAACATCACAACGTAACTGGGTGACTATAAAGGTGTTCTACAGGTATCTCCGAAGGTGTCCGTTGAGTTAGTATGGATCAATACTGGGATTTATCACTCCGTGTGACGGAGAGGTATCTCGGGGCCCACTCGGTAATACAACATCTCACACAAGCCTTGCAAGCCATGTGACTAAGTGTAAGTCATGGGATCTTGTATTACGGAACGAGTAAACAGACTTGCCGGTAACAAGATTGAAATAGGTATGCGGATACCGATGATCAAATCTTGGGCAAGTAACATACCGAAGGACAAAGGAAATGACATACGGGATTATATGAATCCTTGACACTCAGGTTCAACCGATAAGATCTTCGGAGAATATGTAGGATCCAATATGGGCATCCACGTCCCGCTATTGGATATTGACCGAGGAGTACCTCGGGGCATGTCTACATAGTTCTCGAACCCGCAGGGTCTGCACACTTAAGGTTCGGCGATGTTTTAGTATAGTTGAGTTATATGTGTGGTTACCAAATTTTGTTCGGAGTCCCGGATGAGATCACGGACGTTACGAGGGGTTCCGGAATGGTCCCGGTACGTAGATTGATATATAGGATGACTTCATTTGGTTACTGGAAAGTTTCGG
Source organism: Hordeum vulgare subsp. vulgare (assembly GCF_904849725.1). Lineage (NCBI taxonomy): Eukaryota > Viridiplantae > Streptophyta > Magnoliopsida > Poales > Poaceae > Hordeum > Hordeum vulgare. Next base: position 376,368,637 of record NC_058523.1, read on the forward strand.
GCATTACCGGGAATGTACCGGGAGTGACGAATGGATTACGGAAGTTCACCAGCAGGGGGGCAACCCTCCCGGGGGAAGCCCAAAGGATCTATGGGTGGAGCACTAGCCCTTAGTGGGCTGGTGGGACAGCACAAGAGGGCCTATGCGCCATGAAGAGAAAAACCACAGAAAAAAAGAAAAAAAGAAAGGTGGGAAGGAAGAGAAGGACTCCACTTTCCTATCCTAGTTAGACTAGGATTGGAGTAGGACTCCTCCTCCTCCCTAGCCGGCGCACCCTTGAGGGCTTGGCCCTCAAGGCAAGACTCCTCCCCCTCCCTCCTATATATAGTGGTGATTTAGGGCTGTTATGAGACAACTTTTGCCACTTGCAACTCAGATCTAGACACCGTAGATTTACCTCTAGATCGTTTTTCTACGGAGCTCGGGCGGAGCCCTGCAGGAGTAGATCCTTCAACACCACCGGAGCACCGTCACGCTGCCGAAGAACTCATCTACTTCTCTGCTTTGCTTGCTGGATCAAGAAGGCCGAGATCATCGTCGAGCTGTACGTGTGCTGAATGCGGAGGTGCCGTCCGTTCGGCACTAGACCGGAGCGCATCGTGGGACGGATCGCGGGACGGTTCGTGGGACGGTTCACTGGGCGGATCGAAGGACGTGAGGACGTTCCACTACATCAACTGCGTTTCTTAACGCTTCCTGTTGTGCGATCTACAAGGGTACATAGATCCAAATCTACTCTCATAGATGGACATCACCATGATAGGTCTTCGTGCACGTAGGAAATTTTGTCTCCCATGCAACATTCCCCAACAATTAGTTCACGACCGTCATGTGTAGTCCACTCAATTTACTTCATGTTCTCGTAAGCTAGCCACCACACATGCTTAGTGTTGCGGCAAACTCAAGGATTAACCTTCCACACCCAGTAACTTAATTAGTCCGCTATCATGGCCATAAGATTGCTAAATCCCCGTGGCTCATAGATTACTACACCACCATAGGTTCAAGTACCGCAGATCGAGAGGCTTTTGATGCTACACAGTTGTAGTGGGAGTTCGATGAAGGTTGTGCTCGTATGTATGTGAAGTACCTCAATGATTAGAGGACCTTGGTCGTCTCTTGGGCCTAGCGGGACAGATCATTGCTATTTTTGGCGTTTATCTTGTCCGTAGCCGGACCCTGTCTGATGGATGATTTGAAATAAATTGTCGAGTGAATTGTACTTTAACTTGTGGCGAGTGTAAGCTATTCCCTATACTCATCCCTTCTTGTATGTGATGCAATGATTTCCGTACATGCAAAATGCTAAGATGCGCCTCTTCCATATTAAGGCCTCGTTCCTAAAAATGGAAAGTACGCATCTTGGTTATTATAGGGAAGGTGGAAATTCCGGTGCGTCTGCCTACCTTGATTCATTATCCTGTTCTAGTCGAAGATGTAATTCCAGCAGCCGAGCCTTCCGTTGAGTACCACTGCAACTCCTGTTCATTTGATTTCTCGAGCAAGCGGTATCATTGCCGGACCCAGGTTAGCCGTGTATGCTCCTTGCTGGCAGGGCTAGGCGCAGGCCGCCGACGGGGATGAGCGGCACAAGGACAGGCGTGGCTGGGCGGAGCAGGGGCTAGGCGACGCCATGGCGATGGTGGGGATGGGTGGAGCAGGGGATGGGCGGTCACGTGGCGGAGGCAGGTGCACGGGCCGGGTGAGTGTAGGAAGGAGATGCGGGAGAAGTTGGTAGGGCGAAGACGTGTGCGATGAGTTAACAACGAAGTCTGTAGATGCAGTGGGTTAGCGTTTCATTTGTTAACAAAGGCAATTGCGTTAACAACGTATTTAGACCATTGATGACATGATTAGACGCTCTAGATTTTAAGTTGGATATGCTCTCTCTTTCTGTTATAGGGGTAGTTGATAATTGATCTCGGTCGCCCACAACGAGAGACCAGAGGCAGATTACACAGAAGGTATGCTCTAGTAGTTATTTTAATAATATTTGATGAATTTTTACGATCTAATATCTTCATAGCTTTGTGCTAATTTCCAAAACAAATTGTGCTCTGCAGTTTTAGTACTGCCATGCCATCTAAAAAGTACACATTCAGAAGAAATTGTTGGAGGTGACTAATATTTACTATCATAAGTGATTTCGCAGCTCGGAGGAAATTTTAAGGTGCAAATATTATCCGATATATGAATATCAATTTTAGATGCACTTAGATTTTTGGCCTAAAAATTTACGTCTACATCCGTTGATCATTATTTAGACGTTTATAGAAAAGCCACGGATTTTAGTATCGCCCAGGGCTCCCTGGATGCGGATCTAACTCCGACTAGCCCGGAGTCGTCGACTAGGGTGTCATCATGTGCTGGTCGGAGGAGGAAATGAGCGTCCACGCTGCACTTTGCCACTCCCGACAGGTCAACACCGACCGTCGGCAGGATCTGTCCAGCGCGAATCCATAGCGTCAGTTCAACGGGTGCTCTGATCCTCCGGGGTTGGATCATCATGGTCCCGACATCCTGCAAATCTCTCCCTCCACATCACTAGCCGGGCGGAATATGTTTCCCACAAGGACCGGTGTGTGCCCACTGCGCGAAGGAGATGATAAAGAACGCCGATGTCCGACTCACTGCCAAGGTGGTGGCGGCGGAGGCGGCTCAAGCGGCGGTGCGAGCGGTGACAGAGGAGGAAGCCATCCACACCAGCATTGTGAAAGAGAAAACAAATCAATGTGTGCACCCTCCTTCGAGAGCAAAATCGAACGGTCTGTGAAATGGCCGGACTGCCACCAAAGAAGGAAAAGAAGGACATCGATGGTGAGGACATCTTCGGCTCCATACCTACCGCGTCTTCGACCTATAATTCTGTGTGAAGGACGACAACGACGCCCGGAAGGGCATGGGCAGGTGGAGATGATATTCTCCACCATATGCAAACAAGCAAATTTTGGTGGTCCATGCATACGTAGTTGCATGAGTTTGTATATATTTGAGGTATGCTAATTGAAGTATCTTGTTGTGAGAAGGAAAATATGAGGCATGATCGGTCAGTGCGTGCGGACCCTGGCATGTCTACGGGCGTTTGAGGGTCCCAATTATCCCATCACGGTTGTAGATGCTCTTACAGTTCATCAGCGAATGTTGTTGTTCTGGTGCGCTAGTTTTAAGTGTTTGCACGACGACTTCCCCGATGTCTACTACAAAAAGTTTTGCCCGAGTCCATGAGGGAGCCATAGAGACGGCGGCGCATCTTCGGCTCTCTTCAGTTCTTGTAGTCGTCGCTAGATGGTCTATGAATTTGGATATAATTTTTATTATTTTTTATGTTAGTTGGACTGCCATGATTGAAAATGAATAGACCAGATGATACCTTGCAAAAAAGGGAGAACAACACCCATCATACACACTCGACAACATCGGCAAATCTCTTGAAATATTTCGTGTTGTTGTACGAGAAACAACATGATAAGTGATGTTGCGCGAAGACATAAGGTGGGATGAATTTTTAAGTGTATTAAAGATGTGCCCAATTTATTAGACAATAGAAATATTTGCCTAAGTTTCCCTCAAACATCACGTTTTTGCTGGCGTTCCTCCTTAATAAATCTACTAAAAATAGTGCATTAGGCTAAAAGTAACAAAGTACACTTTAATACTCAATAGTATCAATGCCCATAAGAGCACATAAGGCATCTCCATCAAAAATAATCAATCCGCAAGACTTGCATAGTGAATGTTCAAGGTTGCATATAACATGGATATTTTTAAAGAAATCTTTATAAGCACAATTTCAACTAATATGAAAATGAGCATTAAGCCATTGGTTTATATAAATCTCATATCAGTAGTTTAGTCTACATCATCATATATGGATTGGTAATTTTGAACTCGGCGAAATAGAGAGGATGCTTATGTCTCTGTTGTAAACTTTAGCAAATGCATTCCCTACTATGCTAATAATAGATTTTGTGGGAGCCTCAAAGTATCCTATCTAGTCAATTTTAATGGGTAGAAAACATATATAATAGGCATTTTCAAGATACAATATAAAAATATGTTAATTTAGGATGCATCATAAACATATAATCTACACATTTATTAGGGATTTTATATACACAATGTTTATTTGGAATTGGAGTTTGATAGATATGTATTTATGAATGTATTTGAATTTATAAAAAGGAAAAGAAAGGTCAAAAATAAAGTAGTTCGGCAGAAAGTGCAACATTGTGCTGCCCATCTGTTAACTGACACATGGGTCCGATATTCAACACATGTGTGGCATATTAGCCATCTGTCCATACACCGTGTAGGGTGTACGCAGGAGGCAGCCCATACGGATCATGTGTGGGCGAACATTAAAACCGCCCACACATGTGGACGCAACTACTCAGAAGTAGTACTCATTTTCATCCCCGTGCGTGGCACGAAGTAAATTTGCCCACACATATGACGCAATTATATTAGTTAGCCGCAAGATGAAACTTTAGTTACCCCGGAAATGTCAATTTTAGTAACCCGAGATAACCAATGTAGGTGAAAAAATATGGCAACACTCTGTTATTTGGCTAACTATAGTTAATCACGGAATGACACTTAATTATCCGGAGATAGTTGCCATATGTGTTTACCTAGTTGCCACATGTGGTCCAACCATAGTTATCATGTATGGTTAATCAGAGTTGTCACGTATGTTTATCTGGTTGTCACGTACGCATAACTATAGTTGCTATCTAGCAATGAATCATAATTGTCATGTGAGTTTACCTAGTTTCCACATATACGCAACTGGAGTTGCCATCTAGCAACGTATGAGTGTCGTGTGGGCTCTTCGTCCACACACGCGTGAAGTAGGTGATGACTGTGTGAGCAGAAACTGGTTTGCCCACACAACGTAGCTGTCTACCGCGCGATGCGGATCGTGTGGGCGGACTCTGCAACGCCTATGCACACGATGATGCCTATGTGCCACTAAAATTTCAACATATTCATTTAAGATTATAGTAAAACAGAGTCAACATGAATCAACACGAGTGGGCAAAGTATAAACATGCCACACCGTGGGCGTTATCATTGACACTGGGGCGACACGAGTTTATCCTACACCAATGGAAATTCAGTTAAAAATGCGGAAAAAAGGAAAAAGCAGATACGAACTAAAAGTCTCCGGTCTAGAACGGCGTGGGAGAAGCCACTCTCCTACTTGTATGGTTGTGACAAACCTCGGGATTGCTTTTAAGATGCTAAAGCTGACGATGGCTTGAGATGGAGAAAATAAATCGCTTACTAGTGGAACTAGATGATGCTCTGCGCGTTGCTATGGAAACTGTTAGAGTAAAACGAGATTGAATGAAAGTGAATGGACGATTAGTCCTGTTTCTATTGATTCTCAAGTATATATATACATGTGGAAGAGGTGGGAAGAAGAGGTGCCTGTTCGGAGGCATTCCTCCACAACAGGTGCATGTTGGCAATAGAGAGAGAAAAGACATGACTATTTGGGGTTGGACACACCCTTTGCTAATTAATTTCTCACACACCCCCTTGTACAACACCATTCCTTGAATATTTCATTGTCGAAAGCTTCTTGCATCTAGATATTTCATCTTGAGAATGTCCCCCAAAAACCCTGTGGGGAAATATGAGGAGAGTAGAGTAGATATGTTTCTAAAAACTCCTTTACACCCAGTAAGAAAAATAAGGAGAAAATGATGCAACAGATGATGACTATTGTCTCTTGATAACTCATATGAAAAAAACCTTTGAAGAAGGAGAAAACTCATCGATAAGTTTAGAGAACAATTAATATGTCTTGAGTACTTCCTTTAAAAACCCCGATAGGGAAAATAGAAAGTATTACATATGATCTTTGAGAAGATAATGCGTCACTAAAAACCATTATGAGAAACTTTGAGAGAAAAATCATAAGGGAAAAGAGTGCAACCGTACATGCCATTGAAAACTCCTTAAAAACCCATTGGGAAAAATATAAGGAGAAAATGATATGGCATATATGGAAATTTGTGTTTATATTGTCTCGCTAAAAACCTTTTATGAGAAACCATTGGGGGAAAACTCATGAAGGGAACAAAGAGTAAAATATATGCAATCTAAAGATTGTTACACATTATAATTTGGGAGATTACCCCCCCTGAACTTTGCAAATATGTGGATGTTCCATACCAATTCCATTGACATGAACATGACATTGTGAATAATCTGTTGGATTTTCACAGTATTTTGTTTGCAATTTTTTTGCTCACTTTTCTATAATCCGTGAGGATAAGTAATTTTAGAGCAGTGTGCTTTTTATTATTGCTCTTTAGATACTTGGAGGTATTGAGTAACACAAGTGGAAGCATCTTCACAGATCAAGTTATGTGATTCTGATGAATCTCAACCACATGATTTTGAGTGTGGCTAATCATTCTGCTAATCCATGCATATTTGCAATGCTTTTAGGTAAAGCAATTATGTCAGAATGATAAGTGGAAATAACCATTAAAATCCATTTAGATGACTTCCATGTGAATTGTGTTCCAGCAAATTCAGTCATTGATATGGCGTCGTTGGGATCAAATAAAGAACGGATATCATTACATCATATCATGGTCATATCTTATATTTCCTGATGGAAATATCCAAGATTTATTGTGAGCTTAAGATATAAGACGATATTCCACATATCAAGCACGTACCTTCTGTTGGGGGTTGCAATATGAAGAAGCATAGAAAATATAGTGTGCAATCATATGAGTGGTTTGACATTACTGAGATATAGAACTTCAGGTCTCTATGCCACTTCATTATCAACCCTAGGTATGTACCTTATCAAAGGTAGTATGACCATACATGTCTTTCGTTGTTATGATATATCCACACTCAACTTCTCGTATATGTTTTGGATATATGTAGACTGATATGTATTCTTGAAATAATGCTCAAGTTGTAAGCTTAAGCTCAATTTGGTTGAATCCAAATTTTCCGTCTTGAGATGATTTTGTGTATGTTTATGTCTTGTAGAGACATTGATGACGAAAACATCGATATACACTGACGTGATATAAGGAACTCAAATTTGGGATTCCTTTGTTAACATGCAAACAATCATCGTTTTTTGAGTAATCCTTTAGAAGAAGCAAATCATTTAGTCGGTAGTACCATATGATTTTCGACTATTTTGAGCCATAGAGTGACTTCTGAAATTTTACACAAATATGTTGCGATTTTATTTTGGATTTGGAATTGTAAGCCCTTCAGGGACTTTGTTATAAATTTCCAAAACGAGTAACTCATATTAGTATGTAGGTATTGCGTCCATTAACTGCATGGATAATACTATTGTACTGCCAATGATATTTATTATCGAAACTTAATTCCACTCATACCAAGAGTGTATGTTACATCATAATTTGATGTCGGGTATCTACGTGAACCCTCTTGCTACAAGCCTCGCTTTCTCACCACCTCATTGACTTTGTCTATAATGAGAAAAAAAATAGTATTCCTTATTGGATATACTTATGAGTAGTAGGTATTACTGGTAAATACCACTCTTTGCTGAGAGAGTGCTATTCTTCATTACTTCTTCCTTTTATGTGAACCAATATGAGTGCAAGAGGCACTCTACCATGGATTTTGGTTCAGGGCCAAAAAGGTATTAGCAATTTTCAGAAGAAATATATGTCGATAAATGTAGTCTTTATCTTATAGGATTCTCGTGGAATCGATGAAATTTGTGGACATGTAGTTATTCCTTTTAACTCCTTGTGATTTCCTACAACAATGGAGTCAAGGTGTTTCGATTCCCCAGTGATACGTCTGCACCGTATCTACTTTTCCAAACTCTTTTGCCCTTGTTTTGGACTCTAATTTGCATGATTTGAATGGAACTAACCCGGACTGACGCTGTTTTCAGCAGAATTGCCATGGTGTTGTTTTTGTGCAGAAATAAAAGTTCTAGGAATGACCTGGAAACTTACGAGTATTTTTGTGGAATATATAAAAAATACTGGCGCAAGAATTACTCGAAGACACGGAGCCAAGGGCCCACGAGCCCAGGAGGCACGCCCCCTAGGGCGCGCCTAGCAGGCTTGTGAGGCCCACGTGGCTCCGCAGCCTCCAACTCCAACTCTATATATTCTATCTCACCCAGAAAAAATTAGGAGAGAAGATTTCATCGCGTTTCACGATAAGGAGCCGCCGCCACCTCCTGTTCTTCCTCTGGAGGGTAGATCTGGAGTCCGTTCTGGGCTCCGGAGAGGGGAAATCGACGCCGTCGTCATCATCAACCATCCTCCATCGCCAATTCGATGATGCTCTCCATCGTTCGTGAGTAATCTCATCGTAGGCTTTGCTGGACGGTGATGGGTTGGATGAGATCTATCATGTAATCGAGTTAGTTTTGATGGGGTTTTATCCCTAGTATCCACTATGTTCTAAGATTGATGTTGCTACTACTTTGCTATGCTTAATGCTTATCACTAGGGACGGAGTGCCATGATTTCAGATCTAAAACTATTATGTTTTCATCAATATATGTGTGTTCTTAATCGTATCTTGCAAGTTGTAGTCACCTACTATGTGTTATGACCCGGCAACCCCGGAGTGACAATAGCCGGAACCACTCCCGGAGATGACCATAGTATGAGGAGTTCATCTATTCACTATGTGCTTATGCTTTGTTCCGGTTCTCTATTAAAAGGAGACCTTAATATCCCTTAGCTTCCATTAGGACCCCGCTGCCATGGGAGGAATGGACAAAAGATGTCATGCAAGTTCTTTTCCATAAGCACGTATGACTAAATACGGAATACATGCCTACATTACATTGACGAACTGGAGCTAGTTACATATCACCATATGTTATAGCTGTTACATGATGAATTTCATCCGACATAATTATCCATCACCGATCCAATGCCTACGAGTTTTTCCTATACTGGTCCTTGCTATGTTACTTTACCGCTACTGTTGTCACACTTGCTATACAAATCAGTACTGCTACTGCTACCGCTGCTACCGCTACTATCATACTACTTTGTTACTAAAACTTTGCTGTAGATACCAAGTCCTTCAGGTGTGGTTGAATTGACAACTCAACTGCTTATAATCGAGAGTATTCTTTGGCTCCCCTTGTGTCGAATCAATAAATTTGGGTTGAATACTCTACCCTCGAAAACTGTTGCGATCCCCTATACATATGGGTTATCAAGACCTTTTTCTGGCGCCTTTGCCGGGAGCATAGCTCTATTCTCCGAGTCACTTGGGATTTATATCTGTTGATCACTATGAGGAATCCAAGACATCCAAAAACTAAAGTCTTGCCCTCAACTACGAGGACAGGTAAGGAACTGCCATCTAGCTCTGCACTTGATTCACCTTCAGTTATGAGTAAATTTGCGACACCACCACCTATAGGTAATTCTGATATGTCGCCTGTGCTTGATGATGCTACTTCTGCTATCCATGATGCTTATGATGATGCTTTGCTTGATAATGATATGCCACTGGGTGAATTTCTTGATACACAAATTGCTAGAGTTGCTGCTGAATCTGATGATACTTCTGAAACTGATGAAATTATTGAAGTTAAACCTGCTGTGACACCTGTTAGACCTAGCTCTCCTAGATATGAATTGCCTAACATACCTAAGGGTTATGTTATGGAGGGAGAGGTAGCTGAAGACTTTCTTGCTTGTAAGGATAGCTATGATCTTGAGAATTTATTACGGTCCTAAGTTGAAAGAAAATTCTCTGAATGCTCGAATGAAATACGGTCCTAAGTTTGCTACTTCACCCATCTTTGTTACTGATAAGGATTATGAATTCTCTATCGATCCTGAGTTAATCACTTTGGTTGAATCTGATCCTTTTCATGGTTATGAATCTGAAACTATTGTAGCGCATCATACTAAACTGAATGATATAGCCACCCTATTCACTAATGAGGAAAAAATTCGCTATTACTTTATCCTGAAGTTGTTTCCTTTCTCACTAAAGGGTGATGCTAAAACTTGGTTTAGTTGTCTTGCTCCTGGTTGTGTATGTAGTCCCCAGGATATGATATACTACTTCTCTGAGAAATATTTTCCTGCCCATAAGAAACAAGCAGCCTTGCAGGATATATATAACTTTGTGCAAATTGAAGAAGAGAGTCTCCCACAAGCTTGGGGAGGCTTGTCCGGTTACTTAATGCCTTGCCTGATCACCCTCTTAAGAAAAATGAAATACTTTTTATCTTTTATACCTAGATAGTTGTGCTGGTTGTGTTTTCAAGGAATGAAGTGTGGAACAAGCTGAAATTCTATTGAATAATATCTTGAGGAATGATAATGCTTGGACTATTCCCGAACCACCTCCGAAGCCAACTCCGAAGAAAAGAGGTATTCTATTCCTTAGTCCTGAAGATATGCAAGAAGCCAAGAAATCTATGCAAGAGAAAGGTATTAAATCTGAAGATGTTAAGAATCTACCACCTATTGAAGAAATATATGGTCTTGATAACCCGACACAGGTAGTAGAGGTAAATTCTCTTCATAGATTCAATGATAGTGATATTCCTTATAATAAACCTGCTAGCTTATGCTTAGATGAATTTGATAACTTTGTTGCCAAACAACAAAGGTTTAATGATTATGTTAGCAGACAACTGAAACAAAATGCTCGTATGATTAATCATATAAGTGCTTGTGTGGATAGAAATGTTAATGATCTTAAGGTTATTGGTAAACATGCTTCTATGGTCACTACTCAAGTAGAACAAGTACTTAAGGCTCAAAATGACTTGCTTAATTAATTGAATGATAATTTTGTTAGAGTTGTCACTAGAGGTGGTAGAATGACTCAGGAACCTTTGTATCCTGAGGGCCATCCTATGAGAATTGAACAAGATTCTCAAGGAGTTAATAGTGCTGCACCTAGTCATCCTCGTAATAGGAAGAAAAGGAAAGATGATAGAAACTTGCATGCTAGTAAACCGGTTGCTGTTACACCTGAGAATTCAAATGAAGTTTCTATTTCTGATGCCGAAACACAATCTGGTGATGAACATGAGCCTAGTGATAATATTGATGATGATGTTCATGTTGATGCTCAACCTACTAATGATAATGACGTGGAGATTGAACCTGCTACTGATCTTGATAACCCACAACCTAAGAACAAGAGATATGATAAGAATGATTTTATTGCTAGGAAGCATGGTAAAGAAAGAGAACCATGGGTTCAGAAACCCATGCCCTTTCCTCCCAAGCCATCCAAGAAAAAAGATGATGAGGATTTTGAGCGCTTTGTTGAAATGATTAGACCTATCTTTTCGCAAATGCGCTTGACTGATATGCTTAAAATGTCTCCTTATGCTAAGTACATGAAAGATATTGTGACTAATAAAAGAAAGATACCTGATGTTGAGATTTCCACCATGCTTTCTAATTACACTTTTAAGGGTGGGACTCCTAAGAAACTAGGTGATCCCGGAGTGCCCACTATACCTTGCTCCATTAAAGGAAATTATGTTAGAACTGCTTTATGTGTTCTTGGAGCCGGTGTTAGTGTTATGCCTCTCTCTTTATATCGTAGACTTGAATTGGATAAGTTGACACCTACTGAAATTTCTTTGCAAATGGCCGACAAATCAATTGCTTTACCTATCGGCATTTGCGAATATGTGCCTATTGTGGTTGCGAACGTTACTATCTTAACGTACTTTGTTATTCTTGATATTCCCGAGGATGATGCCATGGCGGTCATCCTTGGAAGACCCTTTTTAAACACTTCAAGGGCTGTTATTGATTGCAACAAAGGCAATGTCACTTTCCATGTTAATGGTAATGAGCACACGGTGCACTTTCCGAAGAAACAATATCGAGTTCATTGCATAAATGCTATTGAAAAATCTCCATCAATTATTATTGGAAGCTTTGAATTCCCTCACTACTGGAATTTATAATTTTGCCGTCTTCCATGGCAGACGACAAAGGGGGGAACCATGAACGGCAAAGGCTTTGTCGTCGGTCAGCAGACGGCAAAAAAAAATCTGGTGAAGAGGTTCTTTGCCGTCTGCTTTTTAAAAGTGGATGACAAAGAATCTTTGCCATGAGGGGGTAGACGGCGAACTAAATGGGACGGCAGATACACCAACGGTCCCGTTAAGTGTTAACGGCACGCCTCCCCTCTTTGCCGTCTGCCCTCCCCCTTTGCCATGAGGGGCTGACGGCAAAGGGGGGAACTAAGCCCCTCTCTCTCCCCTCTTTGCCATCTGCCATCCCCCCTTTGCCATGTGGGGGCAGACGGCAAAGGGGGAACCAAGCCCCTCTCTCTCCTCTCTTTGCCGTCTGCCATCCCCCCTTTGCCATGTGGGGGCAGACGACAAAGGGGGGAACCCAGCCCCTCTCTCTCCCCTCTTTGTCGTCTCCCATCCCCCCTTTGCCATGTGGGGGCAGATGGCAAAGGGGTGAACCAACCCCTTTTTATTTTATTTCTTAATATATCCATCATTTTTCACAATAATCAGGATATATATATATATATATTTGACAAAAATAAATTTGTTTCCGTACTCATAACCATATTAAAATAACTTTCATCCATAATACATACATATTATGCAAGTTCCATCCGTACCAAACCATATATTACACCAGTTTCATCCACATGCATACAAAGTTTCATATATATACATATACTACAATAGTTTCAATACAAGCTTCCGTGAAGCCATGGTACAAGAAATCATCTTCAAGCATTCCATCAATATAATCCAAGCTTCCCGTGAAGTGAATTTAATCTGCAAAATGACAAATAAGAAAGTTAGAAGAATAATACTAGATGAAGAAGTATATAGGTTATTTCGTAGAGAAATTAGCTAAGTATAGGCAATTTAATAGCTAAGTTAGGTGTAATAGGTCATCTTGGAGCTACAAAGCCTTATTATGTCATTTAGGAGAGAACTTAGCTAAGCATAGGTCATTCTAGAGCTAACTTGGATAAAATATGTCGTTTTGTAGCCAACTATGATTATTAATCCATTTTGACCTTATTATGTCATTGTGGAGCTAAATTAGTCATTTTAATGAGCTAACTAAGGTTCTTATGATGTTTTTACCTAACTATGCTAATTATGTCATTTTGGAGGATAATTAGCTAAGTATGTCTTTGTTGGGGCAAATAACCTACGTAGAAGAAGAAAGAGAAGAAGCAAGAAGAGAAGAAGGAAGAAGAGAAGAAAAAGGAGAAGAAAAAGTAGAAGAAGGAGGAGGAGGAGGAGAAGGAGGAGGAGAAGGAGAAGGAAGAGGAGAAGAAGAAGAAAAGAAGAAGGGCAAGAAGAAGAAGAAGAAGGAGGAGGAGAAGAAGGCGAAGGAGCTTCTCTCCTCCTTCTCCTTCTCCTTCTTCTTCCTCCTTCTCCTTCTTCTTCTCTTCTTCTTCTTCTTCCTTCTTTTCATTTTTCCTCTTTCTTCTCCTCTTGTCCCCTTCTTCGGGTTAAATTAGCTAAGAATGCCTTTTTGGAGCTAATTATGTCATTTCGAGGATAATTAGCTAAGTATAGGTCATTTCGGTGGAAGCCTAGCTAAGCTAACTATGTCATTTAGGTGGAAGCCTAGCTAATATAGGTCATTTCGGAGCTACGTAAGCCTTATTATGTCATTTAGGAGAGAACTTAGCTAACTATAGGTCATTTTTTTATTAAATAGGTCATTTTGGAGCTAACTAAGCTAATTATGTCATTTAGGTGGAAGCCTAGCTAACTATAGGTCGTTTCGGAGCTCACTTGGGTTAAATATGTCATTTTGGAGCAAACTATGCTTATTAAGACATATTGGAGCTAAATTGGCTAATTATATCATTTAGGTGGAAGCCAAGCTAAGTATACAATATTCATGAGCTAACCAAGGTTCTTATGCCATTTTGAGTTTATTATTTCATTTTTTAGCTAAATTGGTCATTTTAATGAGCTAACCAAGTTTCTTATGATGTTTTCACCTAACTAAGCTAATTATGTCATTTTGTAGGATAATTAGCCAATTTAGTCTTTCTTGGATGAGTCTAAGCTACGTAGAAGAAGAGAAAGAGAAGAAGCAAGAAGATAAGAAGAAGTAAAAGGAGGAGGAGGAGGAGGAGGAGAAGGAAGAGGAGAAGAAGAAGAAAAGAAGAAGGAGAAGGAGGAAGAAGGAGGAAGAAGAAGGAGAAGGAGGATCTCCTTCACCTTCTCCTCCTCCTTCTTCTCCTTCTTCTTGTCCTTCTTCTTCTCTTCTTCTTCTTCTCTTCTTCTTCTTCTTCCTTCTTTTCATTTTTCCTCTTTCTTCTTCTCTTGTCCCCTTCTTCGAGCTAAATTATCTAAGAATGTCTTTTTGGAGCTAATTATGTCATTTCGAGGATAATTAGCTAAGAATAGGTCATGTTTTATTAAATAGACCATTTTGGAGCTAACTAAGCTAATTATGTCATTTAGGTGGAAGCCTAGCAAACTATAGGTCATTTCGGAGCTAACTTTGGTAAAATATGTCATTCCGGAGCAAACTATGCTTATTAAGCCATTTTGGATCTAGCTAAGCTAATTATAGGCCATTTAATACCTAAGGGGAATAGGTCATCTTGGAGCTACGTAAGCCTTATTATGTCATTTAGGAGAGAACTTAGCTAACTATAGGTCATTTTTTATTAAATAGGTCATTTTGGAGCTAACTAAGCTAATTATGTCATTTAGGTGGAAGCCTAGCTAACTATAGGTCGTTTCGGAGCTCACTTGGGTTAAATATGTCATTTTGGAGGTAACTATGCTTATTAAGCCATATTGGAGCTAAATTGGCTAATTATATCATTTAGGTGGAAGCCAAGCTAAGTATATAATATTCATGAGCTAACCAAGGTTCTTATGCCATTTTGAGCTTATTATTTCATTTTTTAGCTAAATTGGTCATTTTAGTGAGCTAACCAAGGTTCTTGTGATGTTTTCACCTAACTAAGCTAATTATGTCATTTTGTAGGATAATTAGCCAATTTAGTCTTTGTTGGATGAGTTTAAGCTACGTAGAAGAAGAGAAAGAGAAGAAGAAAGAAGAGGAGAAGAAGTAAAAGAAGGAGGAGGAGGAGGAGGAGGATAAGGAGAAGGAAGAGGAGAAGAAGAAGAAAAGAAGAAGGAGAAGGAGAAGGAGGAAGAAGGAGGAAGAAGAAGGAGAAGGAGGAGCTCCTTCTCCTTCTTCTCCTCCTTCTTCCCCTTCTTCTTGTCCTTCTTCTTCATTTCCTCTTCTCTTCTTCTTCTTCTTCCTTCTTTTCTTTTTTCCTATTTCTTCTCCTCTTGTCCCCTTCTTCGGGGTAAATTAGCTAAGAATGCCTTTTTGGAGCTAATTATGTCATTTCGAGGATAATTAGCTAAGTATAGGTCATGTTTTATTAAATAGACCATTTTGGAGCAAACTAAGCTAATTATGTCATTTCGGTGGAAGCCTAGCTAACTATAGGTCATTTCGGACCTAACTTGGGTAAAATGTGTCATTCCGGTGCAAAATATGCTTATTAAGCCATTTTGGATCTAGCTAAGCTAATTATAGGCCATTTAATACCTAAGTTAGGGGGAATAGGTCATCTTGGAGCTACGTAAGCCTTATTATGTCATTTAGGAGAGAACTTAGCTAACTATAGGTCATTTTTTATTAAATAGGTAATTTTGGAGCTAACTATCATTTAGGTGGAAGCCTAGCTAACTATATGTCGTTTCAGAGCTAACTTGGGTTAAATATGTCATTTTGGAGCTAACTATGCTTATTAAGCCATATTGGAGCTAAATTGGCTAATTATATCATTTAGGTGGAAGCCAAGCTAAGTATATAATATTCATGAGCTAACCAAGGTTATTATGCCATTTTGAGCTTATTATTTCATTTTTAGCTAAATTGGTCATTTTAATGAGCTAACCAAGGTTCTTATGATGTTTTCACCTAACTAAGCTAATTATGCCATTTTGTAGGATAATTACCCAATTTAGTCTTTGTTGGATGAGTCTAAGCTAGGTAGAAGAAGAGAAAGAGAAGAAGCAAGAAGAGAAGAAGAAGTAAAAGGAGGAGGAGGAGGAGGAGGAGGAGAAGGAGAAGGAAGAGGAGAAGGAGAAGGAGAAGGAGGAAGAAGGAGGAAGAAGAAGGAGAAGGAGGAGCTCCTTCTCCTTCTTCTCCTCCTTCTTCTCCTTCTTCTTTTCCTTCTTCTCTTCTTATTCTTCTCTTCTTCTTTTCATTTTTCCTCTTTCTTCTCCTCTGGTCCCCTTCTTCGGGCTAAATTAGCTAAGAATGCCTTTTTGGAGCTAATTATGTCATTTCGAGGATAATTAGCTAAGTATAGGTCATGTTTTATTAAATAGACCAATTTGGAGCTAAATAAGCTAATTATGTCATTTAGGCGGAAGCCTAGCTAACTATAGGTCATTTCGGAGCTAATTTGGGTAAAATGTGTCATTCCGGCGCAAACTATGCTTATTAAGCCATTTTGGATCTAGCTAAGCTAATTATAGGCCATTTACTCCCTCCGTTCCTAAATATTAGTCTTTAAAGAGGTTTCATTAATGGACTACATACGGATGTATATAGACATACTTTATAGTGTAGATTCACTCATTTTGCTCCGTATGTAGACTTCTAGTGAAATATCTTAAAAGACTTATATTTAGGAACGGAGGGAGTAATACCTAAGTTAGGGGGAATAGGTCATCTTGGAGCTATGTAAGCCTTATTATGTCATTTAGGAGAGAACATAGCTTACTATAGGTCATTTTTTATTAAATAGGTCATTTTGGAGCTAACTAAGCTAATTATGTCATTTAGGTGGAAGCCTAGCTAACTATAGGTCGTTTCGGAGCTCACTTGGGTTAAATATGTCATTTTGGAGCTAACTAAGCTAATTATGTCATTTAGGTGGAAACCTAGATAACTATATGTCGTTTTGGAGCTAACTTGGGTTAAATATGTCATTTTGGAGGATAATTAGCTAAGTATATGTCATTTTGGAGCTAATTATGTCATTTTGAGGATAATTAGCTAAGTATATGTCATTTTTATTTAACAGACCATTTTAGATCTAACTAAGCTAATTATGTCATTTAGGTGGAAGCCTAGCTAACTATAGGTCATTTCGGAGCTAACTTGGGTAAAATAGGTCATTCCGGAGCAAACTATGCTTATTAAGCCATTTTGGATCTAGCTAAGCTAATTATAGGCCATTTAATACCTAAGTTAGGGGGAATAGGTCATCTTGGAGCTACCTAAGCCTTATTATGTCATTTAGGAGAGAATTTAGCTAAGTATATGTAATTTTTATTAAAACACTAGAAATAACATACCATTATCATCATCACGGCGGTGAAGCACGGTGGCTCTGGCTTGTTTCACCTGGAGAAGGCTGCCCTGGAGAAGGATCCACTGTAGAAGGGTCGTGCGATGCGTTTCGGGAGATATTCTGCACCAAACATCGTTTGCAATGTGTCGTTAGCACCAAACTCTTAAGATCACTGCATTGTAATGAAACTCACCGTCCCCGCCATGTTAATGACTGGCATCGGCGGAGGGACTTGGCCGGTCTTCTCGCACATAGACTGTACATTTGGTTTCGACAAGTGAAACTTTTTATTTATTAATGAAACAAACATTAAAATGCAAGATTTGAAATAATATGAAGAAGAAACTTACCACGAAGAGCTCGTATATGGCCCTGTTAGACGCATCATTCCGTGCCCTCTCCGCCTCCACCGATGCAGTCGTCCTCTCCTCCAGCTCCCTCATCTCCTTATCCTTCTCCGCCATAGCCACCTGCATTGCCTCTCTCTCTTTTAGAATAGCAGCCTGCAACACAACTCATTGTTAGCATTGTAATCATATTGGTTCCAACGCACAACATAATGCGGAAAGATAGTTGAGTCCATTAAACTAACCTCGATGGCGAGCTCGACTGGCCGTGGACGAGGTGTTATCTCCGGACAGGAGCTCGTTTGGTTTGCCTTTATCTGTGGGAGAGTGCTAGGACAACGTATAAGGCCGTCTCCAATGGCGATCAAGCCATGGGGCCTCCCGTTGCCAGCTATCATCACCAACTCTGGATCAATAGGACCCTCGCTCGGGTTAAAGTCCTCCCCTTTCCTCGCCTTCCCATGATCTCTGTACTTCACGAGCTTGTGGTGGGAGGAGATGTCGGTGAAGTTTTCTGGATGCTCGAGGTTAGACTCAGAGAATTCCTTGATCTTCTTGTGCGCGGCAGTATGGGCCATCGCATACAGTTCGTACATCTGTGGCACCTCTGTCTTATTGTGACGCGCCTAAAAGAGAGAGAGAGGAAAATTGTATTAGTAAAGGGCTCAAGATAGCATTAAGAATGCATTGCATGAGGCATGAAGCAAACCACATACCCAGTTCTCGCCAAATTGGATTAAGTTGACGCTCCCTTGATGGTGTGGCACACCAACCATTTTGCCACGCCTCTCCTTGGCGTTATTGTGGCTGGCCTCCCACGTTTCGGAGCACGACTGATCCACCAAGGCCTCCCAACAATCCATATTATCCACACACCATCACGGGGGCACCTAAGTTAATAAAGAGAAATTTGAGCGTGTAAGAACCAAATCAAGGAAACTAACTACAAAGCATTAATAATATGTAATTACCTTCATGTAATGCTCCTTCTCCATCTTAGAATCACGGCACTTCGCCTTGTCCTTCCTAATACGCCGCGTGGCATAGTAGTCTCGAACAGCCTGCACCCGAGCCTCGTGCCGAAAGTTTTGAAGTAGGCGGCGACATCTGGTTTCGATAACCTTTGACGCGTCCTTCTCGTATCCCTCCTCACACCTATAGTAGGTCTGCAAAGGAGACATCACCGATTAGTACAGTAACTAGATATGGTTGATTTATAATTATGTGAAGGAGAAATTACCCAGAACTGTCGGATCACCATGTCGGCCCTCGTGTGGCACAAAACACCGTCGATCTCCACCTCCGGCGGGGCCGGGGCACCCAAGTAGTGCTCCCAGGTCATTCCTACCTCTCGCTCCCGACTGGGCAACGTAACAAACCCTGGGAAGTTTTTACGGCAAAGCACAACAAGGACGTTGTTGGGCTTGCGGACACGCTTGGCAACAATCCAACCCCTACGGTATGACAAACTAGAGCCAAAACATTAGATATTTGAGAAAACATGAAGGCAAAAGGCAAAACATGAAGGCAAAGAGTAAATTAACTTGTCCCCATTTGGCATAACCGACCACCTCTTCTCGGGGGTCGCCGGCACGAGCAGGAGCCCCGAACTACCACGCTGGTAGACGGTTGCCCCCTCACCCAGCTCCTCGTCGCTACCAGCATGGCCACTTGGCTTAGCCCAGGTATCCCACTGGGTCTCTAGGGACGTACCCTCATCCCTGCTTTGCTCCGGAGACGCTTGGAATGGAGCCTCTTGGACACGAGTCTCGTGGGCCGAAGGCTCGTTGACCCGAGGCTCGTGAACCGGAGACCGTGTAGCCTCCACCTCAGATGAATCCACCCTAGAAGTCATGTGCTCAGGTGAATCAGCTTGGGGTGGTGGTGGAGACCGTGAAGCCTCCACCACAGAAGGCGTGGCAGCCACCGCCCTACCTCTCCCGCGGCCACGTGTACCTTTAGTACAACATAAATACCAACATGAGTAATAAAATGTATATAAATACCAATATGCATACAACATAAATACCAACATGAATATAACGTGTACCTTTAGTACCTCTCGGCTTCGCGGGGGGTCGACCTCCTCTCACGGGGGCCACTCCTTGCAGAGTAGAGAGCAACACTCTCCGAAGAGGCGAGGCAGGAATGGAAGTACCCATCCCATTGGTACGTCTCCAACGTATCTACTTTTCCAAACTCTTTTGCCCTTGTTTTGGACTATAATTTGCATGATTTGAATGGAACTAACCTGGACTGACGTTGTTTTCAGCAGAATTGCCTTGGTGTTATTTTTGTGTGGAAATCAAAGTTCTCCAAACATCCTAAAAAATTACGGGGAGCAGTTTTGTAAAATATCAAAAATACGTGCACCAAGTTCCACCTCAGGGGGTGGGCTAGTGGGCCACAAGCCCCTGCTCCGCCACCACCCCCCTGGTGGCGGTGGGCAGGCTTGTGGGGCCCACAGGCACCTGCCGCCCCCAACTCCAGCTCTATAAGTTGTCTTTCGTCCCAGAAAAAATAAAAAGAGAAGTTTTCGTCGCGTTTTCAATACGGAGCCGCCGCCGCCACATGTTCTTCATCTGGAGGGCAGATCTCGAGTCCGCCTTGGGCTCCGGAGAGGGGAAATCGTCGCCATCGTAATCATCAACCTTCTTCCCTCTCCAATTCCATGAAGCTCTTCGTCGTTCATGAGTAATCTATTCGTAGGCTCGCTGGGCGATGATGAGTAGGATGAGATCTATCATGTAATCGAGTTAGTTTTGATGGGGATTGATCCCTAGTATCCACTATGTTCTCAGATTGATGTTGCTACTACTTTGCCATGCTTAATGCTTGTCACTAGGGCCCGAGTGCCATGATTTCAGATCTGAAATTATTATGTTGTCACAAATATATGTGTGTTTTAGATCCGATCTTGCAAGTTGTAGTCACCTACTATGTGTTATGATCTGGCCACCCCGGAGTGACAATAACCGGAACCACTCCCGGTGATGATCATAGTTTGAGGAGTTCATGTGTTCACCAAGTGCTAATGCGTTGGTCCGGTTCTTTAATAAAAGGAGAACCTTAATATCCCGTAGTTTCCTTTTGGACCACGCTGCCACGGGAGGGATGGACAATAGATGTCATGCAAGTTCTTTTCCCTAAGCACGTATGATGACACACGGAATGCATGCCTACATCACATTGACGAACAGGAGCTAGCCACATATCTCTCCGTGTTATAGCTGTTGCATGATGAATATCATCCAAACAAATCACCGACCCATTGCCTACGAGTTTGTCCTACTGTTGTTACTTGTCTTGCTCTGCTGCTGCTACTACTGTTGCTACTGCTGTTACTTGTCTTGTTCTGTTGCTGCTACTACTACTGTTGCTACTACTACTACTGTTGCTACTACTGTCGCTTTCTACTATTGCTACTTGCTATTGCTGTCACTACTGTTGTTCCTTGCCACTGCTATTGCTCGTTACACTGCCGTTACTCGTTACTTTGCTGTTACTACTGTGCTTGCAGATACTAATCTTTCAGGTGTGGTTGAATATGACACATTCAGCTCCTAATACTTGAGAGTATTCTCTCACCTCCCGTCGTGCGAATCAACAAATTTGGGTCGAATACTCTACCCTCGAAAACTAGTGCGAACCCACGCGCTGGTAGGCCATCAACAACATTCTTCCAGTTTCATTACCGGGGAGTGCCATCAGCATTCTTTTGGCGCCGTTACAGGAGAAGGTTCGTTGTCATAAGCATTCGTCTAGCTAACACTAGAGATTGCAGGATCATCACTTTTCTGGCACTATTGCTGGGGAACCATAGCTGACGTCAGCATTTTTCTGGCGCCGTTGCTGGGTAGGTATTGCTATATTCTCTGAGTCACTTGGGATGTATATCTGCTGATCACTATGAAGAATCTGAAGACCAAAGTCTTGCCCTCAACTACGAGGGGAGGTAAGGAATTGCCATCTAGCTCTGCACTTGATTCACCTTCAGTTATGAGTAAGTTTGTGACATCACCTCCTGCTAGAAATCTTGATATGTCGTCTGTGCTTGATGATGCTTATGATGCTACTGCTAGAGATGCTATGCTTGATACTATGCCTGATGATACTATGCTTGATACTGCTAGAGATGCTATGCTTGATACTATGCCTGATATTGCTAGAGATGCTATGCCTGATACTGCTTTGCCTGATGATGCTAGAGATGCTATTTTGCCTGATGATGCTATGCTTGATACTGCTAGAGATACTCCTTTGCCTGATGTTCCACTAGGAGTGTTCCTTGATGCTCATTTTGCTAGAGTTACGCCAATGCTCGTGATGCTTCTGAAACTACCGATACTATTGAGCTAGAACCTGCTTTTGCTCCTACTAGATCTAGCTCTCCTAGATATGAATTGCCTGATATACATGAGGGTTATGTTATGGAGGGAGAGATAGCTGAGGATTTTCTTGCGTGTAAGGATGCCTATGACGCTGAGAAATTAATTCTCAAGTGGAAGGAAAAATCTCGGGAAGTTGGGATGAAAAATGATCCGAAGTTTGCCACTTCGCCTATCTTTGTCATCGATAAGGATTATGAATTCTCTATCGACCCTGACATAATCTCTCTGGTCGAATCTAATCCTTTTCACAGTTATGAGTCTGAGACGGTCATAGCCCATCTTGCCAAACTATCCGAAATAGCCAACCTTTTCACTAATGAGGAGAAGATCCGCCACTACTATATCCTTAAGTTATTTCCTTTCTCTCTAAAGGATGATGCTAAAGCCTGGTTCACCTCTCTTGCTCTTGGATGTGTGCGTAGTCCCCAGGAGATGGTCTAGTACATCTGTGAGAAATATTTCCCTGCCCATAAGAAGCAAGCTGCCTTGCAGGAAATATACAACTTTGCTCAACTCCAAGAAGAGAGTCTTCCACAAGCTTGGGGGAGGCTCGTCCAGCTACAAAATGCTTTGCCTGATCACCCTCTTAAGAAGAACGAGATACTTGATATCCTCTATAACGGACTTACCGATGCCTCTAGAGACTACCTAGATAGTTGTGCCGGTTGTGTTTTTAGGGAACGAACTGTAGAACAAGCTGAGACTCTACTGAATAACCTCTTGATCAACGATAATGCTTGGACTATTCCCGAACCACCTCCTAAGCCAACTCCGAAGAAAAGAGGTATTCTATTCCTTAGTCCTGAAGATATGCAAGAAGCCAAGAAATCTATGCAAGAGAAAGGCATTAGATCTGAAGATGTCAAAAATCTACCACCTATCGAAGAGATCCATGGTCTCGATAACCCGATACAAGTAGTAGAAGTGAATTCTCTGCGTAGGTTTGACGAGAGTGATATTCCTTTTGATAAACCTGCTAGCCTATGCTTTGATGAATTTGACAACTTTGTTGCCAAACAATAGAGTTTCAAAGATTATGTTAGCAGACATTTGGAACAAAGTACTCGTATGCTTAGCCATTTAAGTGCTTGTGTAGACAGAAATGTCAATGCTCGGAAGCTTCTGAGTAAACATGCCTCAATGATTACTACTCAGGTAGAACAAGTACTTAAAGCTCAGAATGACTTGCTCAATGAATTAAATGACAACTCTGTCAGAGTTATTACTAGAGGAGGCAAAATGACTCAGGAACCTTTGTATCCTAAAGGTCATCCTAAGAGAATTGATCAAGATTCTCAAGGAATCAATGCTGATACACCTAGTCATCCTAAGGAGAAGAAGAAGGATGATAGAAACCTGCATGCCAGTTCACCAAATACTGTCACACCTGATGAACCAAATGATATTTCTGCGTCTGATGCAGAAACACAATCAGGTGATGAACATGAACCTGGTGACAATGTGGACAGTGATGTTCATAATAATGCTCAACCTAGCCATGATGAGGATGTGGAGATTGAACCTACGGTTAATCTTGATAATTCACAACCTAAGAGGTACGACAAGAATGACTTTACTGCTAGGAAGCATGGTAAAAAAAAGAGCCATGGGTTCAGAGACCTATGCCCTTTCCTCCTAAGCCATCCAAGAAAAAGGATGATGAGGATTTTGAGCGCTTCATTGAGATGATAATACCCGTCTTTCTGCAGATGCGGTTAAGTGACATGCTCAAGATGTCTCCGTATGCCAAGTACATGAAAGACATCGTGACTAATAAACTGAAGATACCAGATCTTGAGATCTCCACCATGCTTGCCAATTACACTTTCAAAGGTGGAACTCCTAAGATACTTGGTGATCCCGGAGTGCCCACTATACCTTGCTCTATTAAAGGAAACTACGTGAGAACTGCCTTATGTGACCTTGGAGCCGGTGTTAACGTTATGCCGCTCTCTCTTTATTGTAGACTTGAGTTGGATAAGTTGACACCCACTAAAATTTCTCTGCAAATGTCCGACAAATCAACTGCTTTCCCTGTCGGCGTTTGCGAGGATGTGCCTATTGTGGTTGCTAATACCACAATCTTAACAGACTTTGTTATCTTGGATATTCCCGAGGACGATGCCATGGCTATCATCCTCGGAAGACCCTTTTTAAACACTACAGGGGCTGTTATAGATTGCAACAAAGGCAATGTCACTTTCCATGTCAACGGTAATGAGCACACCGTGCACTTCCCGAAGAAACGATATCCAGTAGATTGCATCAATGCTATCAAAAAGACTTCATCGATTCTCATTGGGAGCTTTGAATGCCCTATTCCTCGTGTCAAGATGAAGTATGATTTGCTTGTCGGGGAGATCCATATCCCCATTGAGGTGACTTAGTGGCTCTTCGAAAATTCTCCGTTCTCTCTTGCGATTCGATAAGGTTTTGTCATAAGGACTTGATCAACCCCATTGACGGATTTCTTTCGATGACCATGAAACAGCTGAATCAAAGAGTCACATACCTCTATTTTGAGCTTTCCTTTTTCTGTTGCTTAGAAGAAAAATGATGGAATTAGTTTAGCTTTTCCTGTTTTTTGTTTTAGCGTCCCGGAGAAAAATACCTCGAAAATAAAAGTTCTCCGATTGTCCTGAAAATTTAGTATGATTTTTTCTGGAATTTTTGAAAATTTCTTGGCCTAAGAGCTGGTCAGGGGGCCTGACCAGTGGGCCACAAGCCCCCCCCACCGCCACCTACCCCCTGGTGGCGGGGTGCAAGCTTGTGGGGCCCACAAGCACCCCCTCCACTCACTCCAGCTCTTAGCCTCTTCTTCCACCTCCAGAAAAAATTGTTTCACAGCTCAAACCCGTGTTCTTGCTCATTTGGCTGTGATTTTCGATCTCCTTCCTCAAAGCACCATTCTCCAAACTATTTTGGGGAAATTACTCCTTGATAAGTGACTCCTCCATTGGTCCAATTAGTTTTTGCTCTAGTGCTTTATCCTTCACGAATTCTTGCTACCTTGGTGACCCTGTTCTTGAGCTAGAAAAGTTGATTTTAGCTGGTCCCAAGTAGTTTTAGTGCGTGATACGGTCTCTAGGCACTAGTAGGAGTAGTTGCTACAAGGTATAGTTGGTCCTCATTCACTTTTCTCTTGAACTTCAAAAATTTCAGCATAAGGAAATTATGTTCAAGAGGAAGTTTCATGGTGGTTCCTCAAGTAAGAAGGGTCCTCGTCTCTCCTTTCGGGAGCCCGAACCTTTTCAACTAAGGGACGCACCGGTGCAACCATGTGAATGGCCTTCCGATGAGTTCCTGATCGAAGCAGGCTTCAAGGATGAGTTTGATGCACTTGTCCGCAATGCCGGGTTAGAAGAATTCCTCTCAGATAAATGTGAACAGTATGCTATGCTCACTGCCTCTTTCATGCGTAGATTTAAATTTTTAGCTGGGCATGAATCATCCATACTGTTTGATCTATACGATAAATCCTATACCGTGGGTCTGGAGGATTTCAATAGGATTTGCAAGATACCCAATGGAGGTAGTGTTATTGATCTTCCTAAGTCTTCGGTCAGAGACTTTGTCTCTAGTATAGCTGTTGGAGAAACCAGAGATATCACGCAAGCCACAATAGGAAGCATCCATTTCCTGCCTTGCACTACCTTGCCCTCTTTATAGGTAGGTGCATTAACGGCAAGGGTGCACATTGTCACCTATGCGCTTCCGACCTCAGTATCCTTAAGAGCATAGTAACAGGTGACAAGAGCTTCAGTATGGGAGCTATTATAGCAAGGAGGCTGAATAAAAATGCCAGTGAGGGGGATTTCTTTGGTGGAGTTTATGTTACACGCTTAGCAAATTTTCTTGGGGTATCCATCCGTCCAGAAGACTCTCCTCTCCGTACAGCCTACCTTGATCGTGTCGCTCTAACACACTACCAGTTTCTTGAGAGAGATCATGGATCTCTCCTATACTGCTTGATATTTAACCGGCAACGTGTTTTCCATATTACCCTTCCTGCTCCTGCTTTCTTTGACTTTCAGGTTAAACGAAGATAATACATAACCATAGGAGAGGCAGAGGAGTATGAGAGGGAGGCGACAGCTGCTCGACTTCGTGAGG
This sequence comes from Hordeum vulgare subsp. vulgare, assembly GCF_904849725.1. Lineage (NCBI taxonomy): Eukaryota > Viridiplantae > Streptophyta > Magnoliopsida > Poales > Poaceae > Hordeum > Hordeum vulgare. The sequence continues at coordinate 376,394,807 of NC_058523.1, forward strand.
CAGCTATTCAGGCAGTGGCTGCAGCACTCCCGTATAATACCCATTATGACTTTGGGTATCGCCAGGACCCACCATGGGAGTAGACCAAGCTAGGCCAAAAGCCTAAGCTTGGGGGAGTACGTGTTCTCACCGAGTTTACATTCATTCTTATGCTTTCGCTTTGTTAGCCGGTGTTTACACTTTGCCACTATATTATCCATGCTAGTTTCTTTTTGTTTTCTTGTTTTCTTGTTTTGTGTCCTTTTGAGAAAACCCAAAAAGATATTTCTTTCTTATTTTGCTTGTTGGAAGCTTTCCCGTGTAAATAGCGTTCTTTTTCTTTGTGTCAAGGTAGAAGATAATGGTTACAATGTTTAATGGTTCTTACATGCTTACCTGTTTAGCTTTCAAAGAGCCATATTACTTTGTCTTCTCCTTTGTGTTTGCCTGTAGATTCAGCTTAGTCCAATGCGCTTATTATCGTTTTCATCATTCGATCGTGCAAATGAAAGGCAACAATGATGATATATGATGAAGTGACTGAGACTGAAAAGCTGGTATGAACTCTATCTATTTTGTTTTTGTAAATATAACTAGCTTGTCGACCCACATTTAGCTTTGTTGTGAGAGAACCATGTTTGCAATGACAACTTAGAGATCATAGTTTCTGATGCCATGCTTATTTAGCTGAGAGCTTATAATGGTTTGTCTTGATTGCCAACATAGATTTTGAGATGACTATGATGTAGTATGATAGGATGGTATTCTCCTTTGAATGTTTCAAGTGGCTTGACTTGGCGCATGTTCATGCATGTAGTTGAAACAAAATCAACATAGCCTCTATGATGTTCGTGTTCATGGTGATTTATATCCTGTTCCTGCTTGCATTTAATGTTAGTCAACCTCATTGCATCTTGATGACTCTTGTCGCTCTCTAGTTGGTCGCTTCCCAGTCTTTTGCTAGCCTTCACTTGTACTAAGAGGGAATACTGCTTGTGCATCCACTTCCACAAACCCAAAAGTTTTTCCATGAGAGTCCACCATACCTACCTATTTACGGTATGTACCTGCCGTTCCAAGTAAATTTGCATGTGCCACTCTCTAAACCTTCAAGAAATAAATCTGTTTTGCATGCCCGAACCGCTCATGTGGTGACAGAGGGCTATTGGTATCTTCCATGCTAGGAGTGTTATCCTCGACATGTGTTTATTCACAGTCCTTCACGAGAAAGGGGCCGGTATTTGGGATGCCCAGTTCCATGCTTAAATCGAAAAGATAACTGTAAAACAAGACTCCCCCCGGATTGATGTTAGTATGGACGGTACCCAAGGATTCAGCTAGCCGTGGAGTGTGATTGATTGGTGGTGGGGGAGCTAAAACTTTACTTTTCTGTTTGGGAACCACCTATAGCATGAGTAGCATGGAAGATATTGAGAACTCTTGGTCATTGCGTTGATAATGAAAGCATGCCACCCAAAATTATTATCTCTGTTTTCAAAGCTTGAGCTCTGGCACCTCTGCAAATCAATGCTTCCCTCTACGAAGGGCTTGTCTATTTATTTTCCTGTTGAGTCATCCTCCTCTTATATAAGCACCAATTAGAGAGCACCTCTGTCATTTTTATGCTTTGCTTTTGATTGATATTGAGTATGACTATGACTGGATCTTCGTTGCTATGAATTACAATGTTTAGTTAGCCCTTGATCTTTGAAAGTGCTCTGCATTTATGTTTTGCGGTCTCAGAAAGAGCTAGCGAGATACCATCTATTCATATTGCTTCATGCTTGCTTTGATTGAAGTGTTCGTATTTGAAACTCATTATTATTTGCTCGTTAGCTGATTATGTCATTGATATTAGTTCACCGTGAGACCTTTGTGTCATTTGCTTATGTGGTTAACTTGTGACCTTACTAAAATTCTGGTTATGAGTTAGACATAGTTGCAACAACAAGATCAAACAGAGTTTGTCAAAGTTTTTCTTTCTCTCTCAGTTTGTCAACTGAGTTGCTTGAGGACAAGCAAGGTTTTAAGCTTGGGGGAGTTGATACGTCTCCAACGTATCTACTTTTCCAAACTCTTTTGCCCTTGTTTTGGACTATAATTTGCAAGATTTGAATGGAACTAACCTGGACTGACGTTGTTTTCAGCAGAATTGCCTTGGTGTTATTTTGGGCAGAAATCAAAGTTCTCCAAACGTTCTAAAAATTTATGGGGAGCAGTTTTGGAAAATATCAAAAATACCTGTGCCAAGTTCCACCTCAGGGGGTGGGCCGGTGGGCCACAAGCCCCTGCTCCGCCACCACCCCCCTGGTGCCGGTGGGCAGGCTTGTGGGGCCCACAGGCACCTGCCGCGCCCAACTCCAGCTCTATAAGTTGTCTTTCGTCCCACAAAAAAGAAAAAGAGAAGTTTTTGTCGCGTTTTTGATATGGAGGCGCCGCCACCACCTGTTCCTCATCTGGAGGGCAGATCTGGAGTCCGTCTTGGGCTCCGGAGAGGGGAAATCGTCGCCATGGTCATCATCAACCTTCTTCCCTCTCCAATTCCATGAAGCTCTTGGTTGTTCGTGAGTAATCTATTCGTAGGCTCACTGGGCGGTGATGAGTAGGATGAGATCTATCATGTAATCGAGTTAGTTTTGATGGGGATTGATCCCTAGTATCCACTATGTTCTGAGATTGATGTTGCTACTACTTTGCCATGCTTAATGCTTGTCACTAGGGCCCGAGTGCCATGATTTCAGATCTGAAATTATTATGTTGTCACCAGTATATGTGTGTTTTAGATCCGATCTTGCAAGTTGTAGTCACCTACTATGTGTTATGATCCGGCAACCCCATAGTGACAATAACCGGAAGCACTCCTGGTGATGATCATAGTTTGGGAGTTCATGTGTTCACTAAGTGCTAATGCATTGGTCCGGTTCTTTATTAAAAGGAGAACCTTAATTTCCCATACTTTATTTTGGACCCCGCTGCCACGGGAGGGATGGACAATAGATGTCATGCAAGTTCTTTTCCCTAAGCACGTATGACGACACACGGAACGCATGCCTACATCACATTGACGAACGGGGGCTAGCCACATATCTCTCCGTGTTATAGTTGTTGCATGACGAATATCATCCAAACAAATCACCGACCCATTGCCTACGAGTTTGTCCTACTCCTGTTACTTGTCTTGCTCTGCTGCTGCTACTACTGTTGCTACTGTTGTTACTTGTCTTGTTCTGCTGCTGCCGCTACTACTATTGCTACTAGTGTCACTTGCTACTGTTGCTACTTGCTACTGATGTCACTACTGCTGTTCCTTGCCACTGCTATTGCTCGTTACACTGTCGTTACTCGTTACTTTGCTGTTACTACTGTGCTTGCAGACACTAATCTTTCAGGTGTGGTTGAATCTGACACATTCAGCTCCTAATACTTGAGAGTATTCTCTCACCTCCCATCATGCGAATCAACAAATTTGGGTCGAATACTCTACCCTCGAAAACTGCTGCGAACCCACGCGCTGGTGGGCCATCAACAACATTCTTCCAGTTTCATTACCGGGGAGTGCTATCAGCATTCTTGTGGCGCCGTTACAGGAGAAGGTTCGTTGTCATAAGCATTGGTCTAGCTAACACTAGAGATTGCAGGATCAACACTTTTCTGGCACTATTGTTGGGGAAGCATAGCTGACGTCACCCATCACCCGCCGACGAAGAAGGAGCCGTGGAGTGCTTTCGACCCTTTCCCACCATCTTTCAACACCTGTCATGACAAAGAGTAAATGAAATTAGTACAACATAAATAACAACATGTGTAATAAAATGTATATAATTTAAGTGTATCATCGTCATAAATACCAACATGACTCATAAAAGTTGAATACCTAACGTGAACTCAAAATTTATATATAGTATAATAATTGAATACCTGACATGAACTAATAACAATCGTGCTCGTCTATATATGCTTCGGGGTCAATAAATGCATCATGATCATCACTATCATCAATAAATGCATCATCATCATCACTATCACGAAGAACATGTGGAAGGCCACCATTATGTAATCGGTCAAGAAGTGACAGGTCATCCGCAGCAGTAACCTCTTCTTCTTCCAGCTCTTCCTGTTCGGGCTCAGGGGTTAAGACGGATTCACTGTCGCTATCTATTTCAATGTTCTGGGGTGAAGTAGAGCGGTTCTTGAAACGTTTCTTGGACATACGTGTTTCTTGGAAGAATTCTCCTTCATATGTGTCTGGGTTAATGTGAGGTTCGTAATCCTCTTCACAGAGGGTAGGTGGTCTAAAATGTGGTGGCACTTCATAAACGACATCCCAACCTTTGAGATTTGGATCAGTTTGGCAGGACCACGGTAGATAGAAAACTTGTGTCGCCTGTTGAGCCGTAATATAGACATCGGGAACATCTAAGTGGGTGTTCTGGTTGATTTCGACTAGTCATGTATGTTCATGAGTCCTTCTAGTCTCCCTCGGCTCAAACCAATAACATTTGAAGACTACGACGGTCGGTGGGTTTTCACCATAGAATAGAAGTTCATAAATTGCTTCAACTCTTCCATAATACTCGATGCCTCCTTCGCTGATAACAGAGACAGAACAATTTGTAGTCTTTAGGATGGGCATAGATAGCTCTTTGCCAAAGGTACAAAAGTCATACCCGTTGATGTTGTATTTGTCAAATGAACGGACCTTATAGTCAAAACCATTAGACTTGTCTCAACTCGACGTCCATAGACTCTGCATCAGCCTACAAGTTTAATACGAAAGAACGGATGCATTAGCCGCAAATTAGACCAAGAAATCGAATGGGCCCTTAATGGTAATTAATCACCCTTTGTTCGAACCAAGAGATGAAACCGGGATAGTCGCCTCCATGCTTTGCGAGTAGCTCATACTCTTCGATGGAATCCTTTTCGATGACCGCTCCATCCGAGAATTTTGCGACGTATCGACTATATCAAATATCCGGGAATAAGAGTAGTTCAAAGCAATTAGCAGTTGCCGAACAATAATTTATCGAGAACTTACTCGATGTACGGCCGCACTTATGTTAGGTTGGTGAAGATATACAATGAAATGGTTCACCATTCTTCGACATCCAATGATTTCCCTTTCGAAGCACCGGATGGTGCGAGCTTACCTTTGAATAGGATGAGGTTGGATCAAACTATTTTTGGATCGCCATCATTGTACCGACGCTTCGGGTTATGCAAATGATGATTTTGGCTTCGTAGTGTGCTGTCATGAAGTTTTCCGCCTCCTCAGTAATGAATGCCTCGGCCATCGATGCTTCAATTCTACGTGTATTTTACACTTAGCTCGAAGCGTCTTCTGCATCCTCTCAGTTGAGTAGCACCATCGATTTTGAACGCCCCCCCCATTCTTGCCTCGGTCGGGAGATGCAAAATCAAATGTTGCATTGGATTAAAGAAGCCCGATGGAAAGATCTTTTATAATTTGCATATCAACTCCGGCGACAACTCTTCCATTTCATCTAGCACGCAGGCAATAGTTCTTTCGCACAAAGAGAACGGAAGAAATAGCTCAGCTCTGCCAGTACTAGCCATTCATCCTCGGGGATAATGCCACACAACATCACCGGCATTACCCGCTCAATCCATATGTGCCAATCATGACTCTTGAGACCAAATATTTTCAATTTCTCAAGACTCGCTCCCCTCTTTAGATTCGCAGCATACCCATCGGGGAACATCAACCGCATTTTCACCCACAATAGCATTTCCCTCATAACTGGCCTTTCAAGATTGAACCGTGCCTTTGGCTTCGCTATGCTTTGCTTTCCTTTCCGTTGTCGCAAGTTTTGCAACGGTCTGTCACATAGAGCCTCCAGGTCGATTCTAGCTTTAGGATTATCTTTTGACTTCCCATCTATGCCGAACAATGTACCAAAAATGGCCTCCGCAATATTCTTTTCAGTGTGCATCACGTCGATGTTGTGTGGGCAAAGGAGGTCTTTGAAGTGAGGCAGATCCCATAAGCATGACTTGTGAGTCCAGGCGTGTTCCGTATTATACCCTTTGAAGTATCCTGGACGCAAAGGATCAGGCTCGAGAGCGTTTAACTGAGCAAGGGTCTGTTGGCCTATCAACGCAGCTGGTGCAGTGTTTTTGACAACTCTACCTTTGATGAAATTCTTCTTGTCTTTTCTAAACTTATGGTTAGGATCCAGTAATTGTCTATGCATGTCGAAGCAAGAATACTTGTGACCAGCCTGCAGCCAACAGAACTGAAGAGCTGCCTTGCATGCGGTGCACGGGAACCTTCCATGCACACACCAGCCAGCGAATAGCGCAAACGCCGGATAATCATGCGTCGAGTACATGTACCACACATGCATTTTGAAATTTGTTTTGGTAGCCGCGTCGTAGGTCTTGATCCCATTATCCCAGGCTTCTTGCAACTCATCCTTAAGAGGCTGCATGTACACATTCATATTCTTACCCGGATAGTTGGGCCCTGGAATTATCAATGTCAGGAAAATGTTCTTTCTTTTCATAATCTCTCCGGGTGGCAAATTTAGTGGAATGACAAATATAGGCCAACAACTGTATTGTGCTGCCGTCATACCATACACATTGAACCCATCCGTGCTGATGGCAACTCTAGGTTGCCTAGGATCTTCCAAGTTATCCTTATGTAATGCATCGAAGTGCCTCCACGCAAAACCATCTGAAGTGTGTACCAGCATCTTGTTCCCATCCGCATCTAGTTCGGTTCTTTTGCCCAATTTGTGCCATGTCATCTGTCTGGCCGTCTCTTCGACCATGAAAAGACGTTGAAGTCTTGGTACGATTGGCAGATACGGAAGAACACTAATGGGTATTTTGGTCTGATTCTTCTCACCCATACCGTTGTCTACCACAATATACCTGGAAGATTTGCAAATGGGGCAATATTTCAAGGCCGCATACTCAAGCCTAAATAAGGCACATCCATTCTCACAGGCATGTATCTTCTCATAGGGCATCTTAAGTACACGGAGGATTTTCTCTGACTCGTACAGATTTGCAGGCAGTACATGGCCTTTGGGAAGAAAGCGTCCAAATATCGTCATCATCGCGTCGTAGCATACTCTAGCTAGGTTGAATTGAGCCTTCAGAGCCATTACTTGCGCGATGGCATCCAGCCGACAAAGCTCGGTCTGCTCGTGGAGAGGATGTTTTGAAGACTCCAACATTTCATAGAAGGCCTTTGCAGATTCCTCCATCTCATCGTTCGAATCCCAAGCATCATCAAAGTCTTGCACCATGTCTTCAATCCCGGTACCATGCTCGTCGGTGCGACGACGAATCACCTCAGCTCTGGCACGTTGGTCAGACTCACAATGAAAAGTCCACACCGTATAATTAGGCGTAAAACCCCACTTCTGCAAGTGTTTACCCATTTCAAACTATGTCTGCTTTTTCCAGTTATCGCAGTTGGGACAGGGGCACCATTTTTTTTGCTAGCCATTTGCAAATGCGGCTCTCACAAACCCCCTGGTTTTTGTAAACCTTTCATTGGTCATGTATTTCTGAATAGGGTGACCAGTGTACATCCAAGCACGATCACTCATGTTGCCTAGCTACCTATGGGCGCACAAGAAATAAATATATAATTCGTCATCTATATTCATCCGCTAATCAAGTTTGTCAGTTTTATTACGGCCATGCAACCTACACGCTAATAGGTAAAGATAGGTCCTAATCCCACCCGAGTATGTGTAGATTTGGTTCGTTTTCCCATGCTCTGCTCCAGATGCGATGCAGAATTTCGGTAGCACCTCCCCGCAGTTCTCCTGCTACATGTCTCGGCAATAAGCAGAGAGGATGTGTACCCGGAGAACAACAGGGAGGCACTGACGAAATTCCGCATCGGATCCGGAGCACAGCATACGGGAAAACAAACCAAATCTACACATACTCAAGATGTCATGGATAACATTGGACAATTCGAAAGGATGGCAGTTATAAATATGCAAAGACATGCATATTTATAGATGTCGCCCTTTCGAACGGGAGACGCATACTGGTCACACATACTCATGATTGAAGAAACCTATATCTAGCAAGTTTCATCGGCACGAAGACCGGAACAGAGCAAATTAAGGGGGTAGGAGGAGAAGTCATTTGTGCTCACCAACAAACGCAGTAGCGTAGCTCGTCCAACGCACCTGGAGGTCGTCAAAAAATAGCACATTGAAATTCACACGATCAACACAAATATGATGTTTTTATAATTAACATAATCGGAAAATATGTGGCCTAACTCATAATTTACAAAACTACGACCCCCGTCAGCTTGTGGAAGGCCGAAAAGCACCTTCTCATTCAACCGGAGGCACAAGAGTTGTCGGGGGTCGGGGGTTAGTGGAGTAGGGAGTCAGTTCCGTCGAGGGTCGGTGGTGTCGGGTGTCGGTGGCATCGGAGTTCGGGGGTTAGTGGCCTCGGTGGTCGGGGGACAGTGTCGTCGGGGGTCTAGGGTCAGTGGCGTTGGGGGTCGGTGGTCGGGGGACTTTTCGGTCACCGAAGAGGTGTCGGAGGTCGGGGTTGGGGGTCAGTGGCGTCGGGGAAGCGTATCAACAACCGCGCGGAGTTTTCTGCCAGGGTGTTGTCAGGATGTCGTGTCAGGGTTTCGGGCATCGTGTTGGGGTGTCAGGCTGTCATTTTCTTTTTCTTCATCTTCTTTTTTTGCTCCTCTTCGTTTTCTTCTTCTTCCTTCCTTCCTTCCTTTTCTTCGTCTTCTTCTTCTTCTTCTTCTTCTTCCTTCTTTTCCATCTCCCTTTTCTTCTTCTTCTTCCTTCTTTTCCTTTTTCGTCTTCTTTATTCTTCTCCTCTCTCCTCTTTTTCTTCTTCTTCTTCTTCTTTTTATCCTCCTCCTCCTCCTCCTCTTCTTCTTATTCTTCTTCCCTTATCTACTTATTCTTCTTTTATTCTACCTAGCACTAATTAACAAAATAGAATCTACCTCTAAATTAACAAATAACAAATAACCTAGCTAAATCAACTAAATCAATCAACTAACTCAACTAACTAAATCTAATCAAATAACAAAAAAAACAAAATCACCTCTAACAGGAGGGTAGTGGGCAGCCGGGGCGGTGGGCAGCCGGGGAGGAGGGGCGGCGGGGCGGTGGGCAGCCGGGGAGGAGAGGAAGCCGGAGGAGGGGTGGGGAGGAGGGGAGGCCGGAGGAGGGGGTAGGGAGGAGGGGAGGGGAAGCTAGAGGAGGGGGCGGGTAGGAGGGGAGACTGGAGGAGGGGCCGGTGCGGTTGGAAGCCGGAGGACGGGGCGGGGAGGAGGGGAAGCCAGAGGAGCGGGCAAGCGGAGGGGAGGCAGCACAGGGGTGGGGAGGTGGGGTGGCGACGATGCTCGGGCGGGTGGAGGGGAGGCATCGTTGGGCACGCGGAGGGGGCGGGGAGGAGGGTGGCGACGATGCTGGGGCGGGCGGAAGGGAGGCGGCGCTCGGGTGGGCGGGGGGCAGAGAGAAAGGGCGAGGAACCGGCCGGCCTGTCGAAGACAGGGGGCGTGGGGTGGGGGAGACGGCCGTTAGGGAGCCCCTCTCTTTGCCGTCCGCCCCCCGACGGCAAAGAGCAGGAGGGCGGACGGCAAAGAGAGCGCCCGTTATGGGGTGGAAGGGGTGTGTGGTGCGCCCCCCCCCCCCCGCCCGCGCTCTTTCTCGTCTGCCCTCCTGCTCTTTGCCGTGCGCCAGCAGACGGCAAAGAGCCGACTCATGGCAAAGAGGATCTTTGCCATCAGTCTGCTCTTTGTTGTCCGTTTTTTGGTGACTGACGGCAAATAGGGTCTTTGCCCTCAGCCAGCAGACGGCAAAGAAGAAGCTGACGGCCAATAACTAAATTCCAGTAGTGCCTATACCTACTGTCAAGATGAAATATGATATAGTTATTCGGGATATGCACATCCCCGTTGAGGTAACCCAGTGATTATTCGAAAATTCTCCGGTTTTATGTGATTCAAAAAAAAGTTTGTCAAGGAGACTTGATCAACCTCATTGACGGATTTCTTTTGATGACCATGAGATGGATGAATCTAGAAGTCACAACCTTGTGTTCCCAACTCTCACTTTTTGCTATTTAGTAGAAAAATAATAATTTTAGCTTTATTTTCCTATTTTCCTCGTTTTCCGTTCAATAAAAAAGTGACCTGAAAATAAATGTTATCCAAATGCCCTGAAATTAAAGTATGATTTTTCTGGAATATTTAAAAATTTCTGAGATAGATAACTAGTCAGGGGGATGCACCAGTGGGCCACGAGCCCAGGAGGCGCGCCCATCCCCCTAGGTGTGCCTAGCAGGCTCGTGGGTCCCACGTGGCCCCCCTACACTTATTCTAGCACCCATCTCCTTCATCTACCTCCAGAAAAAATCATTCCACTCCTCAAACCCGTGTTCCTGCTCATTTTGCTGCATTTTTCGATCTACTTGTGCAAAGCTCCATTCACTAAACTGTTTTGGGGAATTGTTCCTTGGTATGTGACTCCTCCATTGGTCCAATTAGTTTTCGTTCTAGTGCTTTATTCATTGCATATTATTGCTGCCTTGGTGACCCTGTTCTTGAGCTTTGCATGTTAATTTTAGTTGGTCGCAAGTAGTTTTGATGCATGATATGGCCTCTAGGCACTTGTAGGAGTAGTTGCTATGAGTTTTGTTAAGCCATGATCACTTTATTTGGAGTCACTAAAAAATTTCAGAAATTTTCAGAGAAAGTAAAAGGAAAAGATGAGGAGGTTCCTAAGAGGCTCTTCGAGCCGTGACCCCAAGGAAGATGAAAATGAGAAGAAGAAACTCAAGTATCTGGTCCCCCGAGTACCAGAAGTTCGAGCATGCGAATGGCCAAGCGATGTGTTCTTACACGCCGCCGGTCTTTATGAGGATTTTTATTATTTGGTGCAGAACGCAGGCCTTACCATATTTGTCAAAGATAAGTGTCCACAATACCTCCTCCTCACTAATACTTTCGTGCAAAGCTTTAATTTTATATCCGAGGAAGAGTCCTCCTATGGTTGAGTTCAAGTTATATGATATCCCCCAGCGCATGTCACTTCAGGACTTCTGCAATGTTTGCAATTTACCTTATGTTGGGGATATTCATGAACCTCGTCCACGGGACTTGGAGGCTTTCATTGATACTATTGCTTTAGGAGAGGAGAGAGGGGTGTCTGGCGCTAGAGTTGCTAGTGTACATTTCCCCATGCTTCGGTATCTCTCATTATTCGTGGGAAAATATTTGATTGGCCGTGAGAAAGCTGGGTCTCTTAGTTCCGAGATCTTGCGGTTTTGCGTGAAGCTCTTTATAATGATAAAACTTATAGCTTCGATGCTAGTGGCTCAACGGTTGAACACGAACTATACCAAAGGCGTTGTTTATGGAGGTATCTATGCTACCCGTCTTGCTAAACATTTCGAGATACCTATTAGACTGTACGAGGAAGAAGAGATGCTTCATCCTGAGAGATATTTAGATTATGATAGCATGGTTCGCCATGAATTTCTTGATAAAGATAATGATAAGAGGATGATTTATAACTTGGTATTTAGCCAGGGTACTCGTGAGACTATTACTTTGCCTCCTCCTTCTTTGTTCAACCTTCATTTAGGCAGGTACATTATTATGCAATCAAACATCTACGCATATTGGGGCATAAGGCCATGATATGTCTCCAACGTATCTATAATTTTTGATGGTTTCATGCTAATATCTTGTCAAACTTTGGATGTTTTGCATGCCTTTTATTTATTTGTGGGACTAGCTTATTAATTCAGTGCCAACTGCCAGTTCCTGTTTTTTTCATGTTTTTGACCCCTTTCAGAGGAGATTTTGAAACGGAGTCAAACGGAAGAAAATCCCAGAAAATAATTTTTCTGGAACGGAAGAAGATCGGAGGACTTGGGAGCCAAGCCAGAAGAGCCCCAAGGGCCCCACAAGCCCTCACCCCGCAGCCAGGGGGCGCACCATGCACGCTTGTGGGCCCCCTGGAGGTACCCTGACCTAGATCTTGCGCCTATATATTCCCAAATATTCCCAAAAAATCATGGGAGCATCGTAATTACTTTTCCACCGCCGCAAGCACTACATGAATCACCTTCTTTGCCGTCTGCCATCACAGACGGCAAAGAGAGTATCCCTGACGGCAAAGACAATACCACAGACGGCAAAGATTGTCACGGCCGGCAAAATTTCTGCGTCAGCCTACGACGGCATAGGACCTTCTTTGCCGTCTGCCCCCCCCCCAAAGCGGACGGCAAAGTTCTTTGCCGTCAGCTTTCATTAGGAGCAGTCGGCAAAGCTTTTGAGACGGCAGCCGACCGGCGTTGCCTCCGTTAGGGGTTAACGGAGCCTTTGCCGTCTGCCTGCCCGTCAATCTTTGCCGTCTGCCTCCCCGTCAATCTTTGCCGTCTGCCTTCTACTCCCCTCCCCTCCCCTCCATCTTTGTCGTCTGCCTCCAGGACAATCTTTGTCGTCTGCCGGGTCCTCCCCTCCCCCCTCTCTCCACTCTTTGTCGTCTGCCTCCTCCTCTGTGCCCTCTTCTTTGCCGTCTGCCCCCCAGGAAGCGGACGGCAAAGAGACTATATGACCAGCTGCTACTGCCCAGGTTGCACAGTTGGGCGCCACGTGGCACCTTTGCCGTCGGCTGGCTGACGGCAAAGGCCTTTGCCATCAGCTGGCAGACGGCAAAGAGCCTATATTGTCACATTTTTATTTATTTTATCTATTTCACAGCACATATACATATAATTCATAGCACATATATCATAAATAGATCACAACACATATATGATATACATATAAAGCTGATCAATGCCATTTGTTCATCAACGTACATCCCATATGTCAAAAGAACCAACACATACAAAGTTTCATCCATATATACATACATATAGTTGCACGTATATTGTTCATCAACACATTGTTCATCAACACATACAAAGAACCAACACATTGTTCATCAACTCAAATAAAAACGGAAACTAAAGAACTCCAACGCCAGCTTCCATGCATGTAGTACATCCAATCTGCAAAATGGGAATAAGAAAGTCAGAAGAAGAAGAACAACAACATATATATTACAAATAAGCTAAATTGTAGAAGAAAGAGAAGAAGCAAGAAGAGAATAAGGAGAAGAAAAACAAGAAGGAGGAGGAGGAGGAGGGGAAGGGGAAGGAGAAGGAGAAGGAGGAGGAGAAGAAGAAAAAAGAAGAGAAGAAGAAGCACAAGAAGGAGGAGAAGAAGGAGAGAAGAAGAAGGAGAAGAAGGAGGGCTCCTTCTCCTTCTTCTTCTCCTCCTTCTCCTTCTTCTTCTCTTCTTCTCCTCCTCCTCCTTCTTCTTATTCTCCTTCTCCTTCTCTTCTTCTTCTCTTCTTCTTCTTCTTCTTCCTTCTCCTTCTTTTTGAGCTAAATATTCCAATTATGTCATTTTAGAGGAAAACAAGCTAACTATATAATATTCATGAACTAACCAAGGTTCTTATGCCATTTTGAGCTTATTATGGTATTTTGGAGCTAAATGGGCTAATTATGTCATTGTTGGGTTAACTAAAGCAAGGATAATATGAAAGAGGATAAGAAATAAAATGGCATAAGAAGAAGAAATCAAGAAGAAGGAGGAGGAGGAGGAGAAGGAGGAGGAGGAGAACGATAGAAGGTCTTTGGCCTTCTCCTCCTCCTCCTCCTCCTTCTTCTTCATCTCTTCTTCTTCTTCTATCTTTTCATTTTTCCTATTTCTTCTCCTTTTCTCCTCTTGTTGGAGCTAAATTACCTAATTATGTCTTTTTGGAGCTAAATATTCCAATTATGTCATTTTAGAGGAAAACAAGCTAAGTATATAATATTCATGAGCTAACCAAGGTTCTTGTGCCATTTTGAGCTTATTATGGTATTTTGGAGCTAAATGGGCTAATTATGTCATTGTTGGGTTAATTAAAGCAAGGATAATATGAAAGCGGAGAAGAAAGAGGAGGAGGAGGAGGAGAAGAAGAAGAAATCAAGAAGAAGGAGGAGGAGGAGGAAAAGGATAGAAGGTCCTTGGCCTTCTCCTCCTCCTCCTCCTCCTCCTCCTCCTTCTCTTCTTCTTCTTCTTCTTCTTCTTCTTCTTCTTCTTTCTTTTCATTTTTCCTATTTCTTCTCCTCTTCTCCTCTTGTTGGAGCTAAATTACCTAATTATGTCTTTTTTGAGCTAAATGGGCTAATTATCCCATTTTAGAGGAAAACAAGCTAAGTATATAATATTCATGAGCTAACCAAGGTTCTTATGCCATTTTGAGGTTATTATGGTATTTTGGAGCTAAATGGACTAATTATGTCATTGTTGGGGAAATTAAAGCAATTGCAAGTATAATATGAAAGAGGAGAAGAAAGAGGAGGAGGAGGAGAAGAAGAAGAAATCAAGGAGGAGGAGGAGGAGAAGGAGGAGGAGGAGAAGGACTAGAAGGTCCTTGGCCTTCTCCTCCTCCTCCTCCTCCTCCTCCTCCTCCTCCTCCTCCTCCTTCTCCTTCTTCTCTTCTTCTTCTTCTCTTCTTCTTCTTCTTCTATCTTTTCATTTTGCCTATTTCTTCTCCTCTTCTCCTCTTGTTGGAGCTAAATTATCTAATTATGTCTTCTTCGAGATAAATGTTCCAATTATGTCATTTTAGAGGAAAACAAGCTAAGTATATAATATTAATGAGCCAACCAAGGTTCTTTTGCCATTTTGAGCTTATTATGGTATTTTGGAGCTAAATGGGCTAATTATGTCATTGTTGAGTTAATTAAAGCAAGGATAATATGAAAGAGGAGAAGAAAGGGGAGGAGGAGGAGAAGAAGAAGAAATCAAGAAGAAGGAGGAGGAGGAGAAGGCCAAGGACCTTCTAGCCTTCTCCTCCTCCTCCTCCTCCTCCTTCTTCTTCTTCTTCTTCTTTCTTTTCATTTTTCTTATTTCTTCTCCTCTTGTTGGAGCTAAATTACCTAATTATGTCTTCTTCGAGCTAAACGTGCTAATTATCTCATTTTAGAGGAAAACAAGCTAAGTTTGGAGGAGAAACTTACCGTAGTGGTCATCAAGGAGGAGAAGCACCACGGTTGCTCGCGCCGGCTTCGTTTGGAGACGGTTGCCCTAGAGAAGGGTCGTGCGATGCCGCTCGGGAGTTATTCTACAAAAAAGATATTTTGCAATGTCTCAGTTAGCATGATGACACTCAATTATTAATACTAGTTTATAATAATTCTCACCGTGCCAATCGAAGAGAAGACGGGCATCGGCGGAGGGACTTGACCGCTCTTCTCGCACATACCCTGAAGAATGGGTCGTATTAGTTAGTATTGAAACAGGCATTACACACATGATTTGGCTAATGTGAAAAAAAAAACATACCACAAAAAGCTCGTACAGGGCCCGTTGACCCGCCTCATTCCGGGCCCTCTCCTCCTCAAGCAATCGTGCCGTGGTCTGGTCCCTCTCATCAAGAGCAGCCTGAAGAGCAGCCTGGCTTGCCAATCTCACTTTCTCAAGAGCAGCCTGGTTTGCCGCTCTCTCTTTCTGAAGAGCAGCCTGAAAAACCATTCCTCCTTACCACAGTAATGATCTATGGTCACACACATAATGAAATGGATGAAAGTGTTCTTAGTCCGTACAACTAACCTCGATGGCAAGTTCGACTGGCCGTGGACGAGGCGTTATCTCAGGACATCTGCTCGACTGGCGCGCCTTGATCTCCGGAAGAGTGAGTGGACAACGTATTATCCCATCTCCAATGGCTATCGAGCCATGGGGCCTCCCGCCACCAGATATCATCACCAGCTCTGGATTCAAAGATTCCTGGCTAGGGTTAAAGTCATCCCCTTTCGCAGCCTTCCCCGCGTCCCTGTATGCCACGAGCTTCTGGTGGGATGATATGTTGGTGAAGTTACTGGGATCATCCAGGTCAGACTCTGAGAATGCCTTCGCCTTCTTGTACGAGGCAGTATGGGCCATGCCATAAAGGTCGTACAAGTGTGGCATCTCCGTCTTATTGTGATGCGCCTAAAAGAGAGGAACAAAATATTAGCATCAAAAATAAATTGCATGAATCATGAAGCAAATCACATACCCAGTTTCGTCCAAACTGAAGTAAGTTGGCGCTGCCTTGATGGTGTGGCACACCAACCATTTGGCTACGCCGATCCTTCGCATTCTCGTGGACGGCTCGCCAGCTGCCTGTGCACCACTCATCAACCAACGCCTCCCAACAATCCATCTTATCCGCACACCATCTCGGGGGCACCTGTAAGTTATTATTAAGAATTTTCAGCGCTACGCCTATGAATGAAATCAAGAAAACTACATAGAAGGACTTAAGAATAGGTAATTACCTTCATGTATTGCTCCTTCTTCAGAAACTTTCCGTGGCAATCCTTCTTCTCCTTCTTAATACCACGCGTGGCGTAGTAATCTCGAATAGCCTGCGGCCTAGCCTCGTGGCGCAAGTTCTGTAGTAACCGCCTACACTCGACCTCGAGAACCCTGGCCGCCTCCTCCTCATATCCATCCTCACACCTATAGAAGGTCTGCAATCAAACGTGGAAACACCGATTAGTACAATAATTAGGTATATTGTTAATTTTAGATTCTGTAAAAGGATAATTTACCCAAAAGCTCCTGATCACCATCTCGGCCCTCGTGTGGCACAAGACACCATCTATAATCTCCTCCGGTGGGGCCTGCGCAGCCTGGTAGTGCTCCCAGGTAAATCCTAGTGTAGGAACCTGACCCTCACCAGGCAACGTGACAAACCCCGGGAAATTTGTCCGGCAAAGCACACCAAGGACGGAGTTCGGCGTGCGGACTCCAAGAGGGTGTACCCATCCCCTGCAGTATGATAAGGTCAGCGCATTAGATATTTGAACAAACTTGAAGGCAAAAGCTAAAAAAGGGTAAATGTACTTACCTATCTCCTTCAGGTTTAATCACCGGCCTCTGCTCGCGGGTAGCCGGGGCGATCCGGAGACGTGTACTACCACGCTTGTACACGGTGGCCCCGTCCACCTGCACATCGCCCTCACTATCCGTAAGCTCATCCCCGCCATCCCCGCCCCCTGATCCACCCGGACCCTCGGTCCAATCCGGCAACTCGGTACGATCCGGCCAAGGTTCCCATCCGGCCCTCTCCACGTCGGTTGAAGCCTCCGGAACCGTAGTCTCCTCCAGCTGCTCCTGGGCCGAATGCACCTCGACCCGAGGCTGCTCTTGGACCGGAGTCTCATGGGACGAATGCCCGTGAACACCAGGCTCCTGGACCGGAGTCCGCGTAGCCTCCTCCGCAAACGGGTCGACCATACTAGTCCTATGCTCGGGTGAATGAGCTGGTGGTGGTGGCGAGGACGGCTCAACAGTCCTCCTGGATCTTCCGCGGCCACCACCTCTCCCTGTACCCTTCCCCTTCCTCCCTACCCGACCAGCACCTCTCCCAGTGGGCAATGCCGCCGATGAAGAAGAACCCCCGGCTGGTGTCGAAAGACTGTCTGCCAAGGCTCTACGGAGAGATAGGGGTGGAAGGGAAGTACCACCCCTCGTGCGGGGCGCCTGGGAAGAACCCGTCGAGCGCTCTGGACCCGCGCCCACCATCTTTCAACACCTGCCATGATAAAGATTAAAAGAAATTAGTACAACATAAAAAAAATTGAATGACTGACATGAATAATAATATGTACATGAATAATAAAGATTAAAATATATATAATTAAAGTTGTGAACCTTACAAACTAATAATCATCATCAATAAATGCATCATCATCATCACTATCACGCATGTCTTTATGAATGACGTTCATCGGGTTCAACGGCGTGAAGTTGTGAAAGGCCTTCCTTTAATCGTTGAAGCATTGACAGGTCATCCGCATCAGTAACCTCTACAAGTTCCAAGTCTTCTGGTTCCAGCTCAGGGCTGGAGTCGGATTCATTGTCGCTGTCTACTTCCATGTTCTTGGATGAAGCATGGCGGTTCTTGAAACGTTTCTTGGAAAGACGTGCTTCTTGGAAGAATTCTCCATCATATGTGTCTGGGTTAATGTGAGGTTCATAATCCTGTTCATTTGGGAGAGGTGGTCTGACATGTGGCGGCACTTCATAAACAACATACCAACCTTCCAGATTCTTATCCGTTTGGCATGCCCACGGTAGATAGAAAACTTGGGTCGCCTGTTGAGCCGTAATATAGACATCGGGAACATCTAAATGGGTGTTTGGATTGATTTCGACTAGTCCTATATGTTCATGAGTCCTTCTAGTCTTTTTCGGCTGGAACCAATAACATTTGAAGACTACGACGTTCGGTGGGTTATCACCATAGAATTGAAGTTCATAAATTGCTTCAACTCTTCCATAATACTCGATAACACCTTCGCCGATAGCAGAGACACCACAATTTGTAGATTTCCGGTCGGTCATAGATAGCTCTTTGCCAAAGGTATGAAAGAGATACCCGTTGATGTTGTATTTCTCAAATGAACGGACCTTATAGTCAAAACCATTAGCGACTTGTCTCAATTCGGCGTCCATAGACTCTGAATTAGCCTACAGGTTTAATACGAAACGGTTGTTGCATTAGCCGCAAGTTAGACCAAGAATGAAATGGTCCATTATTGATAATTACCGTTTGTTTGAACCAAGAAATGAAACCGGGATAGCCGCCTCCTGTCTTTGAAAGAAGCTCATACTCTTCGACGGAATCATTTTCGATCACCGCTCCATCCGAGAATTTGACGACATAACGGCTGTTTGAAATATCCGGGAATAAGAGCAGTTCAAATGAATTAGAAGTTACGGGAAAATGTGCCGAGAACTCACTCGATGTACGGCCGCACTTCTGTTAGGTTGTTGAAGATATACAACGAAATGTTCCGCCATTCTTCGATATCCAACGTTATTGGTTTCGAAGCACCGGCTGGTGCGAGCTTCCCTTTGAATAGGCTGAGGTTGGACCCACCTTTTTTAGGGTCTCCATCATTGTGCCGAGGCTTCGGGTTATGCAAATGATCATTTTTGGCTTCGTAGTGTGCTTTCACAAAGTATGCCACCTCCTCAGTAATGCATGCCTCAGCCATCGATGCTTCAATTCTACGCTTATTTTTACATTTAGCTCGAAGGGTCTTCTGCATCCTCTCAGTTGCATAGCACCAACAATCTTGCATGGGCCCACCCAATCTTGCCTCGGTCGGTAGATGTAAAATCAAATGTTGCATTGGATTAAAGAAGCCCGGTGGAAAGATCTTCTCTAACTTGCACAACAACTCCGGTGCAAACTCCTGTCTTCTACCACGCCAGGCGACAATTCTTTCGCACAAAGAACACGGAAGAAATAGCTCAGCTCCGCCAGTACTAGCCATTCATCCTCAGGAATAAAGCCACGTAACATCACCGGCATTACCCGCTCTAGCCATATGTGCCAATCATGACTCTTGAGACCAAAGATTTTTAATTTTTCAAGACTCGCTCCCCTCTTTAGATTCACTGCATACCCATCGGGGAATATCAAGTGCATTTTGACCCACAAGATAATTTCCCTCATAGCTGGCCTTCCAAGATTGAACCAGGCCTTTGGCTTCAACCACTTCTGCTTTCCTTTGCCTTCTCGCATGTTTTGTAACGGTCTATGACATAGTGTCTCTTGATCGACTCTAGCCTTAATATTATCCTTTGTCTTCCCATCTATGTCGAACAATGTACAAAAAATAGCCTCTCCGATATTCTTTTCAGTGTGCATCATGTCGATATTGTGTGGAAGAAGGAGGTCTTTGAAGTAAGGCAGATCCCACAAGCATGGCTTGTGAGTCCATGCATGTTTTGAATTATACCCCTTGAAATACCCTAGATGCTCTGGATCAGGCTCAAGGGCGTTTAACTGATCCAGGATCTGTTGGCCTGTGAACGCAGGTGGTGCCAAGTTTTTGACAACTTTACCTTTGGTAAAGTTCTTCTTGTCTTTTCTGAACTGATGGTCAGGATCCAGGAACTGTCTATGCAAGTCAGAGCAAGAATACTTCCGACCCTCCTGCAACCAATGAAACTGAAGAGCTGCCTTGCATTGGGGGCACGGGAACCTTCCATGCACACACCATCCAGAGAATAGCGCATACGCTGGCAAGTCATGCATAGAGTACATGTACCACACATGCATTTTGAAGTTTTCTTTTCTAGCGGCATCGTATGTCTTGACCCCATTTTCCCAAGCTTCTTCCAATTCATCCTTAAGAGGTTGCAGGTACACATTCATATTCTTCCCCGGATAATTGGGCCCTGGAATTATCAACGTCAGAAATATGTTCTTTCTTTGCATAATCTGCCCGGGGGGAGATTGAGTGGAATGACAAATACAGGCCAACAACTGTATTGGGTTTCCATCATGCCGAAGGGATTAAAACCATCCGTAGCGGCGCAGACTCGAGGATTCCTTGGATCTGCCGCTTTATCCTGATGCAATCCATCGAAATGTTTCCACGCTTCCCCATCCGATGTGTGTACCATCATCTTATTCCCATCCGCATCTAGTTCGGTTCTTTTGCCCAATTTGTGCCATGTCATCTGTCTGGATGTCTCTTCAACCATGAAAAGACGTTGAAGTCTTGGTACGATTGGCATATACCAAAGAACACTAACTGTGATTTTGGTCTGCCTCTTCTCACCCATACCGTTGTCTACCAGAAGATACCTGCAAGACTCACAATTGGGACAATAGTCCAAGTGTGCATACTCCTTCCTAAATAAGACACATCCTTTCTCACATGCATCTATCTTCTCATAGGGCATCTTAAGTACACGAAGTATTTTGTCTGACTGGTACAGGTTTGAAGGCATGACATGGCCTTTGGGTAGGAAACGTCCAAATAGTGTCATCATCGCGTCGTAGCATTCTCTTCCCAAGTTGAACTGAGCCTTCAGAGCCATTACTTGTGCAATTGCATCCAGCTGACAGAGCTCAGTGTGCTCATGGAGAGGACGTTTTGAAGACTCCAACATTTCATAAAAGGCCTTTGCAGATTCCTCCATGTCATCTTCCGAATCCCGAGCATCATCAAAGTCTTGCACCATGTCTTCGATCCCAGTACCATGCTCGTCCGTGCGACGACGGACCACCTCAGCTCTTGTGCGTTGTATAGACTCACCATGAAATGTCCACACCGTATAATTAGGCTTAAAACCCCTCCTCTGCAGGTGTTTAATCATTACAGCCTCTGTCGTCTTTTTATAGTTGTCGCATCCAGGACAGGGGCAATAGCTTCTTTCCTGGACATTTGCGAATGCGGCTTTCACAAATTCCTTTGTTTTTAAAAACCATTCTTTCGTCATCTCTTTCTGACTAGGGTGAACGGTATACATCCACGCACGATCACTCATCTTGCGTAGCTACTAAAGACAGAAGAAATATATTTATATATAATTTAGCATTTATATTCATCGGTTAATCAGGTTCGCCATTTTTATTACGTCCAGGCAACCTACACGCTAATAGGTAAAGATAGGTCCTAATCCCACCCGAGTATGTGTAGATTGGGTTCATTTTCCCATGCTCTCCTCCGGATCCAACGCAAAATTTCGGCAGCACCTCCCCGCTGTTCTCCTGATACACGTCTCCGCAATAAACAGAGAGGATGTGCATCCGGAGAACAACAGGGAGGCACTGACGAAATTCCGCATCGGATCCAGAGCACAGCATACGGGAAAAAGAACCCAATCTACACATGCTCGGGCTGTCCATGGATAATGTTGGACAATTCGAAAGGATGGCGGTTATAAATATGCAAAGACTTGCATATTTATAGATGTCGCCCTTTCGAACGGGAGATGCATACTGGTCACGCATACTGATAAATTAATTGAATTACCTAAATCTATAAAGTTTCATCCGGAAACCGAGCCACGGTAAATGAAGGGGGTGGGGAGGAGATGAAATTTGTACTGACCCACGAATGCAGGGGCGAAGCTCGTACAACGCACAGGCAGGTCTTCGCACAGCAGACCTCACAGCGATGAGACAACTATCACATGTAAATCCTTTGATCAACACAAATATTCCAATTATGTCATTTTAGAGGAAAACAAGCTAGGTATATAATATTAATGAGCTAACCAAGGTTCTTGTGCCATTTTGAGCTTATTATGGTATTTTGGAGCTAAATGGGCTAATTATGTCATTGTTGGGTTAATTAAAGCAAGGATAATATGAAAATTGAGAACAAAGAGGAGGAGGAGGAGGAGGAGAAGAAGAAATCAAGAAGGAGGAGGAGGAGGAGAAGGATAGAAGGTCCTTGGCCTTCTCCTCCTCCTCCTCCTCCTCCTTCTCCTTCTTCTCTTCTTCTTCTTCTTCTTCTTCTTCTTTCTTTCCATTTTGCCTATTTCTTCTCCTCTTCTCCTCTTCTTGGAGCTAAATTACCTAATTATGTTTTTTTGAGCTAAATGGGCTAATTATCCCATTTTAGAGGAAAACAAGCTAGGTATATAATATTCATGAGCTAACCAAGGTTCTTATGCCATTTTGAGCTTATTATGGTATTTTGGAGCTAAATGGACTAATTATGTCAGTGTTGGGGAAATTAAAGCAATTGCAAGGATAATATGAAAGAGGAGAAGAAAGAGGAGGAGGAGGAGAAGAAGAAGAAATCAAGGAGGAGGAGGAGGAGGAGAAGGACTAGAAGGTCCTTGGCCTTCTCCTCCTCCTCCTCGTCCTCGTCCTCGTCCTCCGCCTTCTCCTTCTTCTCTTCTTCTTCTTCTCTTCTTCTTCTTCTTCTTCTTCTATCTTTTCATTTTGCCTATTTCTTCTCCTCTTCTCCTCTTGTTGGAGCTAAATTATCTAATTATGTCTTCTTCGAGCTAAATGTTCCAATTATGTCATTTTAGAGGAAAACAAGCTAAGTATATAATATTAATGAGCTAACCAAGGTTCTTGTCCCATTTTGATCTTATTATTGTATTTTGGAGCTAAATGGGCTAATTAATTCCAAAAAACTAAATACCAAACATGTGATCTTCTTTTTGTCTTCTTCTCCTCCTATTCTTCTTCTTCTTCTTCCTATTCTTCTTCTTCTTCTCCTCCTCCTCCTCCTCCTCTTCTCCTCTTCTCCTCCTCCTCCTCTTCTTCTTCTTCCTATTCTTCTTCTCCTCTTCTCCTCCTCCTTCTCCTCTTCTTCTCCTCCTCCTATTCTTCTTCTTCTTCTCCTCCTCCTCCTCCTCCTCTTCTCCTCTTCTCCTACTCCTCCTCCTCTTCTTCTTCCTATTCTTTCCAGTAAGCTAACTAACTAACCTAACTAACCAAGCTAACTAAACCTATCGCTAAACCTAGATAGCAATAAACAGCAAAAAAATAATAAAAACAGAATCTACCACTAAGTAACTAAAAAATAATCTAGCTACCACTAAATAACAAAACAAAATCTACCACTAAACTACCAACTAAATCTACTAATTAACTAACTAAATCTACCAACTAACTAAACTACCACTAAAACTACTAATTAACTAACCTACCAACTAAACTATATATGCCACAACAACTACAATAACAACAACAACTACAATAACAAGAACAACTACTACAACAACAATAAAAAATCATGCCGGTAGTTATAATCTAATTCCAAGGAACTAAATACCAAAAAATAAAAAATCAAGGGGGCGGGGGTGGATGGGCTTACCGGCAGTGGGGCTGCGGGGGCGGCGCCGAGGCCTGCGGGGCAGTGGCTGGGCCGGCGGCGCCGGTGGTGGGGCTGCGGCGGCGGCATCAGGGGCGCCGGCGGTGGGGCGGCGGGGGCGCACCAGGGGCACCACGGGGCGCCGGCGGTGGGGCTTGAGCGGAGGCACCAGGGGGCGCCGGGGGGATTGTGGGGCTTCGGGGCGGCACCAGGGGCGCCGGGGGGGTTGTGGGGCTTCGGGGCGGCGGCGGTGGGGCTGTGGCGGCGGCACCAGGGGCGCCGGGGGGTTGTGGGGCTGCGGCGGCGCACCAGGGGCACCACGGGGCGCCGGCGGTGGGGCTTGAGGGGTGGCGCCGGGAGTGGCCGGGCAACAATGCTGGCGGCGTTGGGCGTCGGGGGAGGAGAGAGAGAGGGAGGGGCCGTTTGAGAGAGAGAGAGGGCCGCGGTGGGGGCGGGACAGCCGTTACTAGATTCAAGATCTTTACCGTCTACTGGCACACGGCAAAGGGGTCTATACTCTTTGCCGTCTCCTGGCAGACGGCAAAGAAGGCGCCAGCAGACGGCAAAGAAGGGAGTATGTTGACCTAAGGTTCCCCCGGCCAGATGAGCTTCTTTGCCGTCTGCTGGCGCCTTCTTTGCCATCTGCCGCGGACGGCAAAGAGCTGACTGCAGGCAAAGACCTTCTTTGCCATCAGCTAATTCTTTGCCGTCAGTTTTGCTGAAGCTGATGGCAAAGAGTGTCTTTGTCGTCCGCTAGCTGACGGCAAAGAATAGGCAGACGGCAAAATCTCTGATTCCATTAGTGAAGCTTCTGTCTCCGCAAGATCCCATCTCGGGCACGCCATAGTGCCCTGCCGGAGGGGGGATTCGGACACGAAAGGCTTGTTCATCAAGACCATGACCTCTCTGATGATGCTTAAGTAGTTCACCATAGACCGATGGGTCCATAGCTAGTAACTAGATGGCTTCTTCTCTCTCTTGGATCTTCAATACAAAGTTCTCCATGATCTTCATGGAGATCTATCCGATGTAATCTTCTTTTGCGGTGTGTTTGTCGAGATCCGATGAATTGTGGATTTATGATCAGATTATCTATGAATCTTATTTGAGTTTCTTCTGATCTCTCTTATGCATGATTTCATATCCTAGTAATTCTCTTCGAGTTGTGGGTTTTGTCTGGCCAACTAGATCTATGTTTCTTGTAATGGGAGAAGTGCTTGGTTTTGGGTTCATACCGTGCGATGACCTCACCCAGTGACAGAAGGGGTAGCGAGGCACGTACCATGTTGTTGCCATCAAGGGTAAGAAGATGGGATTTTCATCATTGGTTTGAGATTATCCCTCTACATCATGTCATCTTGCTTAAAGCGTTACTCTGTTCGTCATGAACTCAATACACTAGATGCATGCTGGATAGCGGTCGATGTGTGGAGTAATAGTAGTAGATGCAGAAAGTATCGGTCTACTTGTCTCGGACGTGATGCCTATATGTATGATCATTGCCTTAGATATCGTCATGACTTTGCGCGGTTCTATCAATTGCTCGACAGTAATTTGTTCACCCACCGTAATACTTGCTATTTTGAGAGAAGCCTCTAGTGAACACTATGGCCCCCAGGGTCTACTTCACACCATATTTTCAGCCTTACACTTTTTACTTCGTTGCACTTTCCGCCTTCAGATCTCACTTTGCAAACAATCTTGAAGGGATTGACAACCCCTTTGAAGCGTTGGGTGCAAGCTTGTTTGTGTTTGCGCAGGTACTCTGGACTTGACGAGACCCTCCTTCTGGATCGATACCTTGGTTCTCAAACTGAGGGAAATACTTACTGCTCCTGTGCTGCATCACACTTTCCTCTTCAAGGGAACAACCAACGCAACCCAATCTACGTCAACGTGTCAATTTCTGGCGCTGTTGTTTGAGAAGTAACAGAAGGATTTCTGGCGCCGTTGCCGGGGAAGAAGATCAAGTCAAGAACTCATCCAAGTAGGTGTTGCAAACTCATCTCTTTCATTTACTTTGTTTGCCAGTTGCCTCTCGTTTTCCTCTCCCCCACTTCACCAATTTGCCTTTTTCGTTCGCCTTTTTCGTTCTCCCATTTCTCTCGCTTGCTTTCTGTTCGCTTGTGTGCCACGTGCCTTCAATATGCTTGCATCTTCGCTTGCTGAAAATCTAGTGATATGGATCCTCATCCACTTGCTAATCTCTTTAAGAGATCCAATTATGTTGATCCAATTGCTAGTGAGATGAGTGCACTTGACTATCTTTATGGAGTTTTGCTTGAGACGCGTGAATCTGAAAATTGTGAGGAAGAAATTTATGAAGTGATTCACGAGGGCTCCTTGGATGAAAAGCATGATTGCGATGGTTTGACTATAAATTCTATTAGTGACAATCATGTTAAAAATATGCAAAACCCTAAGCTCGGGGATGCTAGTTTTGCTATGTCCACTACTTATTGCAATGATCATGAGTGGGGCGATGATTTTTCTTATGATCTTGAAATTTTTTTTAATCCTCATGATGAATATGATATTTGCAATATTATTGAAAGTGGGTTTGGAGAAGTCATGACTTTAGTTGATGATAATCCCACTATTTTTGAAGAGCGTCAACTTTGCATGCATGTGGATCAGGCAAAGAATATCCTATGTGATAGTTACATTGTAGAATTCGAATATGATCCCACATGTAATTATTATGAGATAGGAAAATATGGTGGTAGAAACTTTCCTATCACTAAATCACCTCTCGTTATGTTGAGATTGATATTGTCTCTTTCTTCTTCCTTACATAAGGTAACTATTGGTTGTCTTGACAATCTATTTTTATATAAAATGCCTATGCATAGGAAGTATGTTAGACTTAGATGTGATTTTCAAATGCTTTATGATGCTCTCGTTGTGCTTCAATTCTTGTCTTTTCTGAGAGCATCATTGAATTATCAATGCCTAGCTAAGGGCGTTAAACAATAACGCTTGTTGGGAGGCAACCCAATGAATTTATTTATTTTTCTTTCTGTTTTGTTGCGACCACACTATCATAATTCAGTTTTGATTGTCTTTTTTTTGTGTTTGAGCCCAAAAAAGCCTTTATGACTAGTCTTGGTAATGGTTGTTTGATCCTGCTGGAAAAAGACAGAAACTTTTCGCTCATGAGATGATTTTTCTTTTTTATTCAGAAACAGATTTTGAGTTGATTCTTTTTGCTGACGAGTGATATGCTTTTTTCCCAGGCCTTCGTAATTTTTCAGATTTGTTGAGGTACCAGAAGTATACGAAGTATACAGATTGCTACAAACTAGTCTGTTTTTGATAGATTCTGTTTTTGTTCAGTTGGTTGCTTGTTTTGATGAAACTATGGTTAGTATCGGGGGGTACTAGCCATGGAAAACTGAGATTACAGTAGCCCATCATAAATATAGATAGAATTCAAGTTTTCTACAGTACCAAAATAAGTGGTAGTTTGTTTTCTTGTACTAATGTTATCACAAGTTTCTGTTTAAAGTTTTCTGTTGTGAAGTTTTCATGTTTTGGGTGATGTTCTCATGGACAAAGAGATAAGGAGTGGAAAGACCTCAAGCTTGGGGATGCCCAAGGCACCCCAAGCCAAATTCAAGGACACCAAAATGCCTAAGCTTAGGGATGCCCCGGGAAGGCATCCCCTCTTTCATCTTCAATCCATCGGTAACATTACTTGGAACTATATTTTTATTCACCACATGATATGTGTTTTGCTTGGAGCGTCTTGTATCATAGGAGTATTTTCTTTTTTGTTGTGTCACAATCATCCTTGTCCCACACATTTTTGAGAGAGAGAGACATGCACTCATCGTGATTTTGCTAGAATGCTCATAGTGCTTCACTTATATCTTTTGAGCTAAATACTTTTGCTCTAGTGCTTCACTTATATCTTTTGAGCTAGATACTTTTGCTCTTGTGCTTCACTTATATCTTTTGAGCTAGATACTTTTGCTCATGTGCTTCACTTATATCTTTAGAGCACGGTGGTGCATTATTTGGTAGTTGGCTTATTCTATGAAAGTAGTCCCATCTGCTAGGTACCCAAAGAGGATGCAAAAACCCCCATCTTCATGTGCATTGAGTAGAAAGAGAAGTTTCGATTCCTCTCAATTAGTTTTGAGACATGGATTCGGTAATATTAAAAGCTATGTTAGTAGGGTGTTGTGAATCTAGAAATACTTGTGTTGAAGTTAGTGATTCCCGTAGCATGCACGTATGGTGAACCGCTATGTTAGGAAGTCAGAGCATAATTGATCTATTGATTGTCATCCTTTGGGTTGAGGTCGGGATCGCGCGATGGTTTACACCTACCAACCCTTCGCCTCGGAGTATGCGTTTAGCACTTTGTTTCGATTAATAATAAAAACTTTCGCAACAAGTATGTGAGTTCTTTATGACTAATGTTGAGTCGAGGGTATAGATGCACTTTCACCTTCCACCATTGCTAGCCTCTCTAGTGCCGCGCAATTCTCGCCGGTGCACAAACCCACCAAATTCCTTCCTCAAAATAGCCACCATACCTACCTACTATGGCATTTTCATAACCATTCCGAGATATATTGCCATGCAACTACCACCGTTCCGTCTCATGACTTGTGACGTCACTCTCATATTGCCATTGCATGATCATACTAGATCGTTGCACATCTCGATACACTACTGGATGCTTTTCCTATGGAGTCATCATCATTGTGATCTTCGAGCTATGAGTAAATAAAAGTGTGATGATCATCATTATTAGAGCATTGTCCCATGTGAGAAAAAAAAAGACCAAAGATCCCAAAAACAAAAAAAACAAAAAAACGAAAAAAGAGGCCTAAGAGCCCAAATAAAAAAAAGAGAAAAGGAGAGAAGGGACAATGCTACTATCTTTTTCCACACTTGTGCTTCATGATAGCACCATGTTCTTCATGATTGAGAACTTCTTGCTTTGTCACTACCATATTCTAGTGGGAATCTTCACTATATAACTTGGCTTGTATATTCCAATGATGGGCTTCCTCAAAATTGCCCTAGGACTTCATGAGCAAGCAAGTTGGATGCACACCCACTAGTTTCCCTTTTGAGATTTCATATACCTATAGCTCTAGTGCATCTCTTGTATGGCAATCCCTACTCATTCACATTGATATCTATTAATGGGCATCTCCATAGCCTATTGATACGTCGAGTCAATGTGACTATATTTTCCCTTTTTGTCTCACAACCACCACGACACTCTACTCCACCTATAATGTTATATCCATGGCTCGCGCTCATGTACTGCGTGATAGTTATAAAAAGTTTGAGAAATTAAGAGTGTGAAAACAATTACTTGGCCAATTTCGGGGTTGTGCATGATTTACATTAGTTGTGTGAGGATGATGGAGCATAGCCAGATTATATGATTTTGTAGGGATAACTTTCTTTGGTCTTGTTATTTTGAAAGTTCATGATTACTTTGCTAGTTTGCTTGAAGTATTACTGTTTTCATGTCAATAGCAAACTATTGTTTTGAATCTTACGGATCTGAACATTCATGTCACGTGAAAGAAGTTGTAAAGGACAACTATGCTAGGTAGCATTCCACATCAAAAATTCATTCTTTATCACTTCCTTACTCGAGGACGAGCAGGAGTTAAGCTTGGGGATGCTTGATACGTATCCAACGTATCTATAATTTTTTATGGTTTCATGCTAATATCTTGTCAAACTTCGCATGTTTTGCATGCATTTTATTTATTTTTGGGACTAACTTATTAATTCAGTGCCAAGTGCCAGTTCCTGTTTTTTCCATGTTTTTGACCCCTTTCAGAGGAGATTTTGAAACGGAGTCCAAACGGAAGAAAATCCCCAAAAAGAATTTTTCTGGAACGGAAGAAGATCGGAGGACTTGGGAGCCAAGCCAGAAGAGCCCCAGGGGCCCCACAAGCCCCCACCCCACGGCCAGGGGGTGCGCTATGCAGCCTTGTGGGCCCCCTGGAGGTCCCCTGACCTTCTCTTGCGCCTATATATTCCCAAATATTCCCAAAAAATCAGGGGAGCATCGTAATCACTTTTCCGCCGCCGCAAGCTTGTGTTTCCGCAAGATCCCATCTGGGGCATGTCCTGGTGCCCTGCTGGAGGGGGGATTCAGACACGAAAGGCTTCTTCATCAACATCATGACCTCTCCGATGATGCGTAAGTAATTGACCATAGACCTACGGGTCCATAGCTAGTAACTAGATGGCTTCTTCTCTCTCTTGGATATTCAATACAAAGTTCTCCATGATCTTCATGGAGATCTATCCGATGTAATCTTGTTTTGCGGTGTGTTTGTCGAGATCCAATCAATTGTGGATTTATGATCAAATTATCTATGAATCTTATTTGATTTTGTTCTGATCTCTCTTATGCATGATTTCATATCCTTGTAATTCTCTTCGAGTTGTGGGTTTTGTCTGGCCAACTAGATCTATGATTCTTGCAATGGGAGAAGTGCTTGGTTTTGGGTTCATAC
The DNA here is from genome assembly GCF_904849725.1 of Hordeum vulgare subsp. vulgare. Taxonomy (NCBI): domain Eukaryota; kingdom Viridiplantae; phylum Streptophyta; class Magnoliopsida; order Poales; family Poaceae; genus Hordeum; species Hordeum vulgare. The sequence goes on from NC_058523.1 coordinate 376,424,950, forward strand.
CATGCGGTGACCTCACCCACTGACAGAAGGGGTAGCAAGGCACGTATCATATTGTTGCCATCAAGGGTAAAAAGATGGGGTTTTCATCATTGGTTTGAAATTATCCCTCTACATCATGTCATCTTGCTTAAAGTGTTGCTCTGTTCGTCATGAACTCAATACACTAGATGCATGCTGGATAGCGGTCGATGTGTGCAGTAATAGTAATAGATGCAGAAAGTATCGGTCTACTTGTCTCGGACGTGATGCCTATATGTATGATCATTGCCTTAGATATCGTCATGACTTTGCGCGGTTCTATCAATTGCTCGACAGTAATTTGTTCACCCACGGTAATACCTGCTATTTTGAGAGAAGCCTCTAGTGAACACTATGCCCCCCAGGGTCTACTTCACACCATATTTTCAGCCTTAGACTTTTTACTTCGTTGCACTTTCCGCCTTCAGATCTCACTTTGCAAACAATCTTGAAGGGATTGACAACACCTTTGAAGCGTTGGGTGCAAGCTTGTTTGTGTTTGCGCAGGTACTCTGGACTTGACGAGACCCTCCTTCTGGATCGATACCTTGGTTCTCAAACCGAGGGAAATACTTACTGCTCCTGTGTTGCATCACCCTTTCCTCTTCAAGGGAAAAACCAATGCAAGCCCAATCTCTGTCAACGTGTCAATTTCTGGCGCTGCTGTTTGAGAAGTAGCACGCCAGCACTGGCGCCCATGCCCGAGCCACCAGTCGAGTACCAGACGCCAGTTTATCAGTGGGAGCGAGAGGAGTTCACCCAGCAGTGGCACCCTCAGTACACTCCGGAGTACCCCGGAGACGGTTACTTCCCTCCTTGGGAGTAGACCAACTTAGGCCAAAAGCCTAAGCTTGGGAGAGTACGTGTTTCTCACCGACTTTATATTCATGCTCACATATTCACTTTGATAGTCGGTGTTCACACTTTTCCATTGTATCATCCATGCTAGTTTATTTCTTTTGCTTGCATTCTTCTCGTGTGTTTGTTTAAAAATGAGAAAAAAATAGTTGTATGTTTTCCAGCATGCTTAGTGGTAATTAAAAAGAAAATCCAAAAAGATTTCCCGTTTTTTTGTTTGCTTGTTGCGAGCTTTCCCGTGTAAATAGTTTTCTTTTTCTTTGGGTCGAGGTAGAAGACCATGATTAAAATGATTAGTGGCTCTCATATGCATCATTGTTTATCCGTCAAAGAGCCATATTACTTTGTCTTCTCCTCTGAATTTGCTTGCAGATTCCAGCTTAGTTCAATGCACGAACACTCTTATTATTATTCACATCAGACAGTCGTGCAGGTGAAAGGCAATAATGACGATATATGAGGAAGTGATTGAGCCTGGAAAAGCTGGTATGAACTCGACCTATTTTATTTTTGTAAATATGACTAGCTCATCGTTCCTAATTCATCATTGATATGAGAGAAACATGTTTGCAATGACAACTTAGAGATCATAGTTTCTGATGCCATGCTTAATTATCTAGGAGCTTATAATTGTTTGTCTTGGATGCCAACATGAATTTCAAGATGATTATGATGTAGTATGATAGGATGGTATTCTCCTTTGAATGATTCAAGTGGCTTGACTTGGCACATGTTCACGCATGTAGTTGAAACAAAATCAACATAGCCTCTACGATATTCATGTTTATGGTGATTTATATCCTACTCATGCTTGCACTCAACATTGGTTAATTTCAATGCATATCGATGACCGTTGTCGCTCTCTAGTTGGTCGCTTCCCAGGCTTTTGCTAGCCTTCACTCGTACTAAGAGGGAATACTGCTTGTGCATCCACTTCTATAAACCCAAAGTTGTTCCATATGAGTCCACCATACCTACCTATATGCGGTATCTACCTGCCGTTCCATGTAAATTTGCATTTGCCACTCTCTAAATCTTCAAAATAACAATCTGTTTTGTATGCACGAACCGCTCATGTGATGACAAGGGGCGGTCAGTATCTTCCATGTTAGGCGTGTTATCCTCGATACGTGTTTATTCACTATCACTCACCAGAAAGGGGTCGGTAATCGGAATGCCCAGTTCCATGCTCAAATCAAATCAAAAATATAACTGCAAACAAAACTCCCCCTGGATTGTTGTTGGTATGGACGGCACCCGAGGATTCGGCTAGTCATGGAGTGTGATTGATCGGTGGTGGGGAGTCAAAACTTTACTATTCTGTTTGGGAACCGCCTATAATATGTGTAGCATGGAAGATGGTGAAAACTCTTGGACATCGCGTTGACAATGAAAGCATGCCACCTAAAATTATATATCTCTGTTTTAAAAGCTTGATCTCTGGCACCTTTGCAAATCAATGATTCCCTCTGCGAAGGGCCTATCTATTTACATTACTGTTGAGTCATCCTCTTCTTATAAAAGGCACCAATTAGAGAGCACCTCAGTCATTTTTATGCTTTGCTATTATTTGATATTGAGTATGACTGGGACTGGATCTTCTTTGCCATGAATTACAATGTTCAGTCAGCCCTTGGTCTTTGAAGGTGCTCTGCATTTATGTTTTGCGGTCTCAAAAAGGGCTAGCGAGATACCATCTATTCATATTGTATCATGATTGTTTTGATTGAAGTGTTGACGTTTGAAACTTATTATTATTGCTCGCTAGTTGATTATGCCATTGATATGAGTACACCTTGAGACCTAAATGTTATTGCTTATGTGGTTAGATTATGATCTTGCTGAAAATACGAATATGAGTTAGACATAATTCGTAGCAATCAGAAGCAAAAATAATAAACTCAAAAGCTCTTACAAAAAAAATGAAAATTCTTTTCGTGAGCAGAAAGTTTTTGTCTTTTCCAGCATGACCAAACGATCATCCCCAAGACTAATCATAACGATTTTGCTTGGCACAAACGCAAAATGAAACACAAAAAACACAATCATAACAGAATTATTAAAGTGTGGAAAGCACAAAACTAAAAGAAAAAAGGATAGATTCGTTGGGTTGCCTCCCAACAAGCGCTTTTGTTTAACGCCCTTAGCTAGGGGAAAGTGATGGAATCACGTATAGTCATCTTTGGTGCTCAAACCATAAGTAGTGTTATTATTTATCATCTTAAGGTTTTCGTCTTTATTAGATGAATCACCACTAGCTTTAGGAACAAAAACAGGCTTGACGGTGTTTTTGAGAGTAAGATTTGGAGTATTTTGCACAGCGGCAAAAGCGGAACCCAAGTTGGTTATGACATCTTCTAATTTGCCAATTCTAGAAGAATCATTAACTGTAAGTTCCTTCTCCTTTAAATTTTTCAAAAAGTTTCCCACTTTGGATCCGTACTGAGTAATTTGATTGTGGATCTTTCTATCCAAACCCTCAATTAAGATCAACTGTGGCAATTTTGTTTTCAATAGCGTCAATCATTTGCGTCACGTGTTCCAAGGTCAAGATAGTTCCATTAACCATGAGCGGGGGTGAGCCTACCAAATTAATGATAGCTCTATAGGAGTCAACTGTATGGCTCCTCAAAAAGTTCCCGCCTACAATGGTATCAAGGATATACCTATTCCACGGAGAAATTCCAACATAGAAACTACGAAGGAGGACGATAGTGGATTGCTTACGAGTACATCTACTTTGAGCATTGCAAATCCCGTACCAAGCGTCCTTCAAATTTTGTTCCTCATTCTGCCTGAAATTGAGAACTCCATTTTCAGGGGTGTCATTTGGAGTGGTGGGTCTAGCCATTGATGGACTATCTCACGCACAAACGAGCAGGAAGAGAGAAAGAAACGGGCAAAAGAAAACGGCGAAGGAGAAAGGCAAAATAAAACGGCAAATGTGAAGTGGGGGAGAGGAAAATGAGAGGCAACTGGCAACAAAAGTAAATGCAGGAGATGAGTTTGTGAGACCAACTTGGATAGATCTTGATTTCTCCTCCCAGGCAATGGCGCCAGAAATACTTCTGCTACTGCAACAAAAGACCTTCCAATGGCGCCAGGAATAGGCACGTCGAGGGGAGAATACTTGGCTTGATCTTTTTGTTGCAGCTACGCCTTAAGGGACTTCCTAGGAAAGTATGCAAAGGATTTCCCCTGTGGCCTTGGAGCCTTGCGTTGGTGTTCCCTCGAAGCGGAAAGGGTGATGTAGCGTAGCGGTGGTACGTACTTTGCTCAGTTTCAGAACCAAGGTATCAATCCAGTGGAGGAGTATCTCAAGATCCTGCACAAACACAAAAACTTGCTCCCAACGCTATGAAGGGGTTGTCAATACCTTATAGATTGTTTGCCAAGTGAGAACTGAAAGCAACAAAATAACAAAGCAAAGTAAAAGCCGAGATGTAAACGATGGATGTGAATAGACCCGGGGGCCGTAGTGTTTACTAGTGGCTTCTCTCATGAAAAAAAGTAGACGGTGGGTGAACAAATTATTGTGGAGCAATTGATAGAACCATGCAAAGTCGTGACGATATCTCTGCAATGATTATATCTATAGGCATCACATCTGAAACAAGTAGACCGATACTTTCTGCATCTACTACTATTACTCCACACGTCGACCGCTATCCAGCATGCATCTAGTGTATTAAGTCCATAAGAAAAGAGTAACGCCTTAAGCAAGATGACATGATGTAGAGGGATAATCTCAAACCAATGATAAAAACCCCATCTTTTTACCCTTGATGGCAACTACTTGATGTGTGCCTTGCTGCCCCTACTGTCACTGGGAAGGGTCACCACATGGTAGAACCCAAAACCAAGCACTTCTCCCATTGCAAGAATCATAGATCTAGTTGGCCAAACAAAACGAAAGACTCGGAGAGACTTACAAGGATATCAAATCATGCATGTAGAAATCAGCAAAGACTCAAATATATATCATAGATAATCTGATCACAAATCCATAATTCATTGGATCTCGACAAACACACCGCCAAAGAAGATTACATCGGATAGATCTCCATGAAGATCATGGAGAACTTTGTATTGAAGATCCAAGAGAGAGAAGAAGCCATCTAGCTACTAAGTACGGACCCGTAGGTCTGAAGTGAACTACTCACGATTCATTGGAGGGGCGATGATGATGATGAAGAAGCCCCCCAACTCCAAAGTCCCCTCCAGCAGGGCGTCGGGAAGGGTCTCCAGATGAGATCTCGCGGAAACGGAAGCTTGCGGCGGCGGAAAAGTATTTTCGAGGCTCCCGTGATTTTTTGCGGAATATTTGGGAATTTATAGGCCAAAGACCTAGGTCACGGGGCAGCCAGGGAGGCCACAAGCCTGCCCACCGCCGCCTCCCTCTGGTGGCGGAGTGGGGGCTTGTGGGCTCCCTGGAGCCCACCTCGCTTGGCCCAAAAGCCCCCTAGTCTTCTTCCGTTCGGGAAAAATCATTTCGGGGTTTTTCTTCCATTTGGACTCCGTTCCAAAATCAGATCTGAAAAGAGTCAAAAACACGGAAAAACAGGAACTCGCACTTGGCGCTGAATTAATAAGTTAGTCCCAAAAAAGATATAGAAGGTACATAAAACAACCAAAGAAGACAAGATAACAGCGTGAAACCATCAAAAATTATAGATACGTTTGAGACGTACCAGTCTCCATCGTATCTACTTTTCCAATCTCTTTTGCCCTTGTTTTGGACTCTAATTTGCATGATTTGAATGGAACTAACCCGGACTGACGCTGTTTTCAGCAGAATTACCATGGAGTTGTTTTTGTGTAGAAATAAAAGGTCTCGGAATGACATGGAAACTTACGAGAAATTTTTTTGGAACATATAAAAAATACTGGCGCAAGAATTACCCAAAGACACGGAGGCAGGGGCCCACGAGCCCAGGAAGCGCCCCCTAGGGCGCACCTGACAGGTTCGTGAGACCCACGTGGCTCCGCCAATTCCATGATGCTCTCCATCGTTCGTGAGTAATCTCATCGTAGGCTTGCTGGACGGTGATGGGTTGGATGAGATCTATCACGTAATCCAGTTAGTTTTGATGGGGTTTGATCCCTAGTATCCACTATGTTCTAAGATTGATGTTGCTACTACTTTGCTATGCTTAATGCTTGTGACTAGGGCCCGAGTGCCATGATTTCAGATCTGAACCTATTATGTTTTCATCAATATATGTGTGTTCTTGATCCTATCTTGCAAGTTGTAGTCACCTACTATGTGTTATGACCCGACAACCCCGGGGTGACAATAGCCGGAACCACTCCCGGAGATGACCGTAGTATGAGGAGTTCATGTATTCACTATGTGCTAATGCTTTGTTCCGGTTCTCCATTAAAAGGAGACCTTAATATCCCTTAGTTTCCATTAGGATCCCGCTGCAACGGGAGGGATGGACAAAAGATGTCATGCAAGTTCTTTTCCATAAGCACGTATGACTAAATACGGAATACATGCCTACATTACATTGATGAACTAGAGCTAGTTACATATCACCCTATGTTATAATTGTTACATGATGAATGTCATCCGACGTAATTATCCATCACCAATCCAATATTCCAATGAGTTTTTCCAATACTGGTCCTTACTAAGTTAGTTTACCGCTACTGCTGTCACACTTGCTATACAAATCACTACTGCTACTGCTACTGCTACTATCATACTGCTTTGCTACTAAAACTTTGCTGCAGATACTAAGTCTTTCAGGTGTGGCTGAATTGACAACTCAACTGCTAATACTCGAGAGTATTCTTTGGCTCCCCTTGTGTCGAATCAATAAATTTGGGTTGAATACTCTACCCTCGAAAACTGTTGCGATCCCCTATACTTGTGGGTTATCACCTAGCACCAAAACATTTGTGCACATTTATGCCGGGATTTGGATGATAAGCATCCGGTGAGGTGTCTTTCAACTTGATGTTGAATTACATTTACTGGTTGAGGATCTAATTTCCTCTGTTTCCGCGGATGCATATGCGAGATTATATCTCATGTGGTCAGATTTCTCCCCCTATTGCTCTCATTTGGGGCAAGAGTGGTTTATCAGGTACCTCCACTCTTTCTAACACTTTATTGTAGCAATGTAAAATTGAGTGACACCTTTGTCATCAGTAAACGTATGTGGCATATTTGCAATGAGTTGCAAATATGTGATTCTAAACTTCTAGTTCAGATTCTTTGAGTACGTGGATATAAGGACTTAATGTAAATAAAATTTCTGATTTATTTCTCGGCATTCTTTGTGGTAATAATCTCCCCTAATGCCGGAAATGTCCTTATTGCTGATGCAATCAACATACGGGCTATGAGTAATTTTGGTTGATGGATAAATTGTTATTCCTCACATAGATCCCTATTTTTCTATGAGAGCCCATTGATGGACGCTGGAGTGGTGATATTGGTATGTAACCAAATTATCGCAGATAGGAAATACTTTGTTGGTTTCCACGTAATTACTACAAGTGGCAAGTCGTATGCTATGCACTTGGTATGATTTATATCATACTTACGATGTGTAAGGACGTATGTTAGTAGCAAGAGGCTGGTAAATTCACATTCTTTAAGATTGGTCATGTAATTAATTTCATACCTTTGATAAGATATCAAATTAAACCATTATGGGTATATACATAAAGTATTATATATAATCAGACGTTGCTTGCTAAATGAGTTCAATGAAGTTGTCCATTTGAATGAATTTATGTCTTGTTTAGGATAATTTGCTCTTACTTTGAGAAGTTGAGCAATTAATTTAGTTATATCATTCATGGTTTTTGTGATAAGAGACACACTTTAAATTATTTTATAAATATTTGAAGTATATATATAATACCACATAATGGTTGAGTAATCCACAAATCTTCTTAATGTGTTCAAGGAAGAATGAGTGTCTCATTTGAATTTTTAAGGTGAGAGAGCCTTAAAACTTATTTCCCCTATGGCACATGCGGTGCATATAAAATGTGATGATTTGGGAAATATTGTCACTTAAAAAGTTGTGACCAATAGAATTGCCAATAATTTTTCTAATAAACCCCAAACCAGGATTGTAAGGCTTAAAGCCAAATATTTTGTAAGATTTAGAAAATTATTTTGTACGTAGCAAAAGTGAGTATGATTTGATTCATACATTCAAAATTTATCAAATATAATGTCCAAGAAATAGGATATTGGATATTGCAGTACATGTAGTAGTACAAGTATAGGCAAACAATATTTTGGGAATAATCAGGATATTACATCAGGTCTCCCATATTACCAAAAAATGAATTACGCAAACATATCATAGGCACAAAAGAATTGATCATCCTTTTATTGCACTATATTTTTGGTTTTCCTTCTCATGAAGATTTGAGAACATCATTTACCAGAATATTTTCTATATTTATGTTTGCAAATTTTAAAATATCCCAATGAACTTATTTGCCTTTTTTATAAATTTGCGATGTGGTTTGACCATATGTTTGAGGGTTTGGTAATCATATGTACGATATTTATGTAACCACACATTTGACAAACTTGAGAGTTGTCTTGTGATCATTTGAAAACTATCTATTCCCTATTAAGAGGTAATTCTGTCTTTGGTTGTCTTTTTGCCACCTCTTTACTTTGAAGTCCTCATGGCTACATTTCGTCGCCACTGACTTGGTATTTACTACCAACAAGATTTTCAAATGATGGTATAGCACCTGTGGGGTGAGTCTGATGATTTTAATAAATTCCATGTTCCTTCAGCATGGAAAATGGTAGTACCATCATTAGAGGATGTAAAGTGTATTAATGGATTTTCAATCCGATCTGCATATTAAAATTTTGATCATGAGATCTCAACTTGAAGTTGATTAAGGTGACATAATTGTGAGTCGTGATAAGACTTGATGTCTTTGAAAAACGAATGGCAGATCATTCGCGATGTGCTCATGGCAGCATGTTTCTCTTAAGTGAATATTCAAGGTGAATCTATATTCATCCATTATGTACTTAGTTTGAGAACCAAGTGAAGTTGGTGACATATAAAATGCATATGTGCATCAAAAGAATAGCCATTTGTTACATGAAATGATCATGGATTATTTAATTTACTTCTTGGAGTAAAATAAAATATATGGATGAAATGATATCGTTGAGAAAAATCCGCCAATGTGATGTTTGGTGAACATGGGGTGTGCACCTTCAATATAGTGCATGCGATGAAATCGTTGCTAATGTTTTGGGCTTCATTCATGAGAAAAAGTTTGACGTCAGAGTCACGGCCAAAACATAGACTTTGCAATTTTAACATTGCTTAGTCACTATGAAAATAACAACCACAATGTGATGTGGATCTTGCAATAGTGTTGGACACACTCGTTATAAATTATGGGATCCATCTTGATGGATGGATGACACTATAATTATAAATAATGACGTAGGCTGCATTGCCATGCATTTTATGAATGTAATAAAAGGTAATCACATGTATATGCAAATATTTTCATGGTTTCCTATGACATATTCAAGAAAAAAGTGCAAGAACAATATTTACTATGAGAGTAAAATATTTTAGTGAACAACAACAATGAATGCTTCGGAGGAGCAAATTCTAGTACGGCTCGTGCCTTATAGCCATATGTGTAAACCTCAGTTTATAGAGATAACACTTTGAAGATAATCACCAATATGGTGTAGATCTCGCAGTAATAGAAAAGATAATCCAACTTTCATCACTAGATTTCCATATCTCTATTACCTTATGTTATGCTGTATTTATGAAAATCAGTTTGAACGTAATCATATGTCAGGATGACATGATGTAGGCCTCACAATAATAGTGGATAATTCGCAAAATTATGTAGTAGATGCCAGTATTACCTGATGATATCTTGAGGTAGTCACATTTAATATTAATATTTGGAAGAGCACTTTGAAGGTAATCATCTTGTCCAAATGACAAGATGTAGACCTCACAATAGTGATAGATAATCTGCAAAATTATGCACTAGATGCCACCAATACCTTGTGGTTCACAAAGAAAATGTGGTGTAGTCATATTGAGTATGACATTTTGTAATCGTTGTTTGAATTACATTAAGTTTTGCAAGAGAAAAAAATAATTTGCAAAACATAGTTGTTGCACTTATCATAAAGAATGCTAGTAACTTGGGGCACATTCCGTGTATTGAACAGAAATTTGTATGGACATACACAAAATTACCATTGAGCTTGAGATCTATCATGTACTCCCTCCGTTCCTAAATATAAGTCTTTTAAGATATTTCACTAGGGGTCTACATACGAAGTAAAATGAGTGAATCTACACTCTAAGACATGTCTATATACATCCGTATGTAGTCCACTAGTGGAACCTCTAGAAAGACTTATATTTAGGAACGGAGGGAGTATATTATAACAAACCAAGGGTTCAAAGAAAAATATAGGAGAGTTTCCGTTATTAACAGAAACATGATGGACCAGATTGAAGAATGACATATGGATAAGAATTCCCCGATCCTTATCTCGTGCTTGTAACTCTCACCATGGCAAACCATGCCGCTCGCACAAATACTATTCCCTATGGGGAATTTGTTTTTTAGCCACCGTCTCCATTGGTGGTCGGGAACTCCGGCAAGACGGCACCGCGCCGGGAGGCCCAGGGCCGAAGACCATCGACGTCGGGAGTCGCCGCACGCCTCTGGCGTATGCGGGAGGCCACGTTCGCGCTGGGCGGAACCAGGCCGACGTTCGTGGTTGGTAGCGGGCGTCGTCGCACTGCAAGAGTGCTGCCGCCGTAGACGGCTGTGCCGGGGAAGACCGCGGATGCGAGCACGGCCGTTGGTGTCCAGGAGAAGGGGAGGGAGGTCGCCGCACCGGAAGGCGCTGTCGTCGTGTTCGATGATGGTCGCGTCTGAGGACGCACCACCGGGACTCGCGTCTTGTCCATTGGAGTCGTCCGAGGGCCATGACGGAGCTGCGCGTCGGAGGATAGCGACGGGGCCGAGGGTCGCCGTGCCCTTCGGGATGGAGGACGCCGTTTTGTCGAGGCCGGTGTTGCCTTCGGTTGTCGGGGTGTCTCGTATGGATCGGGGCCTCGCCACGCCAAACGTCATTTTTGCAATTAGAAGAAGAGCGCCTTCGCGATGTGGATTAAGTGCTCAAGTGGAGTAACAACAGCACTTGTTCCTGTGCTTCAATGAAAGAAAAGAAAATTGAGGAACGGCCTGGTAGGCTGGTATTTATACACTTCCTTTATTTGTAGTTCACGATTGATCAATTCTCATTCACGTGAGTGCATAGAGATAAACAATCCATTATTAGATTACTAATTGATTGCAAGAAGACAAGATCAATAGTCAACCAATCTCCTTCTGAGTATTTTATTTCGTTTGTATGAGGAACATCTCGTCTTCGCCATGAATCGCTTGATGGCTAGAACTCCAGCAGTTAACTTCTCCGGCCATCTTGGAGGCAATTGGAGATCACCGGAGTAGCTTCCGCTCTTGGTAGAGGCTAGCGTTGCTGATAACGTGTTAGAGTAAAACGAGATTAAATGAAAGTGAATGAAAGATTAGTCATGTTTTTATTGATTCTCAAGTATATACATGTGGAAGAGGTGGGAAGAAGAGTTGTGTGTTCGGAGGCAACCCTCCAGAACAGGTGCCTGTTGGCAATAGTGAGAGAAAAGACATGACTGTTCGGCATTGGACACACCTTTTGATAATTAATTTCTAACAGAAACGTTGCTGAAATATGAATAAATAATTGTTATAAGAAAATCTAAAATTAATGGAAAGCGAATGTATGCACAAAAACAATAAAATATTAAGCATATAAAAAGAAAGTGAAAACTATAGTTAAAATGCATTTTTAACAAAATATGGAGGATGAACTCTATTGCAAAAAAATACTTATAACTAATATGCATGAATGGATGATGTGGCACCCTTGCATGCGTAGAGTAATAAAGAAAATAAAAATAAAGTGAAAATTATAGTTAAAATGTATTTTTTAACAAAATATGGAGGATGAACTCTATTGCAAAAAAATACTTATGACTAGTATGCATGAATGGATGATGTGACACCCATGCATGCGTAGAGTAATAAAAGATGTTATTTATATCTTGCATGCATACTTACTTATGTGTCATGGTTGCATGACTAAAAAAATTAGATAGTGGGTTGTAGATATTTAGTAATAGAGCATTATAGTTAAAATGTATTTTTTAACTAAAATATGGAGGATGAACTCTAATGAAAAAAAACTACTTATGCTAATATGCATGAATGGATGATGTGGTACCATTGCATGCCTAGAGTAATAAAATATGTTATTTATATGTTACATGCATACTTGCTTATGTATCATGGTTGCATGGCTAGAAATATTAGGTAGTGGGTTGTAGTTATTTAGTCATAGAGGATGTGGGGGTAATTATTAATAACCCCGTGGAAATTTGTGGAGGAACATACAAAAGCACTAATTCCTTTATTATTATTAGGTATAGATTTTTGGATTGTATCGTACAATCAAAATTTTATTTTTATTTTTTATTCACTAACCGGTGAAGAAATTCTTCTTTCTCAGGTCCAATATGAAGATCACAAGTACTCCCTTCATACCATAATATTTATTGTAGGAAAGAACTAATCTAGTTTTTCCAACAACAAGTATTTAGAAACAGAGACGGTGATTGGATGGTTACAACGACAATAACATTTTCAGCCCATCAAAATTCGGAGTAAGTTGCCAAAAACCACCACAGTTGCGTCACTTAGTGCCGAAACCACGGTTTCTATAAAATTTTGTCGAAAACACTTATTTCCAATAATGTGTTGTCGAAAGCACTAATCGATCAATTGAGAGCCGTTTGATGTGAAGTCTCACACACAAGGCCCATTTTCACAATTGACGTGGCACCAAAACTTAACGCCGTCGGCTGAAATCATTAAGATAACAAAAGGGTCACGCGTCAGCATGCTTGTTCATTTTATCGAGCACATTGTGCGCACTACCGGTTGCTGCTCACGCCACCTTCACTGCACGGATCTGCACTGGTGTCCGACGACGGCCTCCGGTGAGCCGAGAGTCGCGCGCCCCACCTCTAGCGCCGCTCTCCTCCTTTGTTTCCATGCCCCTCAGCTCCACCTGCCTCGCACCGGAGGCATGTCATGGCCACGACACCTCCATGGCCTCCGGCCACGACCTCCCTGCCAATCGCCGCTGCGGGGCGCAAGAGCCTACGGAGTTGTCGGTGGTGGTTTCGAGATGATGAGAAGAGGCGTCTCGATATGAGGCTCCTGTGGTTGAGGATATGCCGGAGTTAACGTGTGGTGGTGCTCCATGGATGACAGAGTGCTCGGGGAGTGGCGTGAGCGGCTGTCGGTGCACTGAAGACTGGGGTCCCCTATGCCCCAGACTTGCGCACACGCGCCGACAACCCCTCTGACGACAGGGCACAACGAAGGCCAATAGGAAGATTAATCCCCAAGCTCATCCAAGGCCACACCCCTCCAAGGGTGTGAGGAACAAGTCTAAGCTACAAGGCTCGGCAAGCCTCCCTTGCCGGGAAGACATCCAAGGCCACGACAAGTCCTCCTTGCCGGGAAGATAGACCAGGCCTCGGCAAGCCCTCCTTGTCGGGAAGACAGAAAAGATCCTGGCAAGCTTTCTTTGCCGGGAAGGCGTACCATGCCATTGGCGAGGGAACCAGCCCGGCAAGCTCCCTTCGCCAGCCAGGTGTTCCCTCCTACCAAAGTGGCACCGACTACCACAGCGCCAGCGCATCCCTCGTGCGCCAGCACAACATCGAGGTGTCGAAATACCTGGGTACGTGTCGATAACATCCCGAGGCAGGTCAAGAGACTGACGAAGCATTTACTGCCCCTGACACCGCGGTAGATGGATAACAGTGAACCATGTTCACTGTGCAGCTCGTGAACCCACTATTCAGCATTGTTGGTGACCCCTTTGCCTATAAAAGGAGGCCCAAGGCTCAGTTCTAAGGGGTTTAGACACTTTGGGCATTGGCCAGTAAACAATCACTGAAGCAAGTAATCCAACAGCAAACACCTAATACAACAAACAAAGCAGGAGTAGGGTTTTACGCACTAAACGGCCCGAACCTGGGTAAAAACGTTCCTAGTGCTGATCGCTAGCTCTGCTCTTGGCGCCACGCCTCTCCTCGCCGAACGATCAAGGGATCTGTGGAGGTTCCCATAAGTTTCACCCAACAGCGGCCATGACCGTATCATGTCCAGCGGTTGTGTGATGTCGTATCAAAGTCGATGGACGAGTCGAGGAGGTCGACGATGAAATGGCATCGACGAATATTAGAAACGATGGCGTCCGACGGGAGTGGATGAAGAAGACGTGCACGTTGCGGTCGGGACGCCCTTGTTTAATTCAAGGCTCTTGAGGATGTAGAGTAGCAGGGCATGATGACCCACAAGTATAGGGGATCAATCGTAGTCCTTTCGATAAGTAAGAGTGTCGAACCCAACGAGGAGCAGAAGGATCTGACAAGTGGTTTTCAGCAAGGAAATATCTGCAAGGACTGAAATTTTCGGTAACAAGTGACTGTGTAGTGAGATGATTCGTAGCAAGCAACAAGTAACAAAAGTAGCAACGGTGCAGCAAAGTGGCCCAATCCCTTTTGTAGCAAGGGACAAGCCTCGACAAAGTCTTATAGGAGGAAAAACGCTCCCGAGGACACACGGGAATTTCTGTCATGCTAGTTTCATCATGTTCATATGATTCGCGTTCGTTACTTTGATAGTTTGATATGTGGCTGGACCGGCGCTTGGGTACTGCCTTTACTTGGACAAGCATCCCACTTATGATTAACCCCTCTCGCAAGCATCCGCAACTACGAAAGAAGAATTAAGACAAAGTCTAACCATAGCATTAATCTAGTGGATCCAAATCAACCCCTTACGAAGTAACGCATAAACTAGGGTTTAAGCTTCTGTCACTCTAGCAACCCATCATCTACTTACTCCTTCCCTATGCCTTCCTCTAGGCCCAAATAATAGTGAAGTGTTATGTAGTCGACGTTCACATAACACCACTAGAGGAAAAACAACATACAACATATCAAATTACCGAACGAATACAAAATTCACATGACTATTAGTAGCATGACTTATCCCATGTTCTCAAGAACAAAACTAACTACTCACAAAGCATAATCATAATCATGATCAGAGGTGTAATGAGTAGCATCAAGGATCTGAACATAAACTCTTCCACCAAGTAATCCAACTAGCATCAACTACAAAGAGTAATCAACACTACTAGCAACCTTACAAGTACCAATCGGAGTCGTGAGACGGAGATTGGTTACAAGAGATGAACTAGGGTTTGGAGATGAGATGGTGCTGATGAAGATATTGATGGTGACGACTCCTCTCCAATGAGAGGAGTGTTCGTGATGACGATGGCGACAATTTCCCCCTCCGGGAGGGAAGTTTCCCCGGCAGGATCTTCCTGCCGGAGCTCTAGATTGGTTCTGCTCAAGTTTCGCCTCGTGGCGGCGGCGAAACCACGAAAAACTCCCTTCTGATTTTTTTCTGGACGAAACCCTCCGTATAGCAAAAGAGGGGGGCAAGTGGGCCAGCAGGGTGCCCACAAGCCCCCATGGCGCGGCCTGGGGGGTGGTCGCGCAGTGCAGGTTTGTGGCCACCCCCTTGAGCCCCTCTGGTGCTTCTTCGGCCCAGTATTTTTTATAAATTGGGAAAAAATCTTCGTTGATTTTCACGACATTTGGAGTTGTGCAGAATAGGTATCTTAACTTTGCTCCACTTTCAGGCCAGAATTCCAGTTGCTGGTATTCTCCCTCTTCATGTAAACCTTGCAAAATAAGAGAGAAAAGGCATAAGAATAGTACCGTGAAGTGAAATAACAGCCAAAGAAGCAATAAATATCAACAAGAAAACATGATGCAAAATGGACGTATCAACTCCCCCAAGCTTAGACCTCGCTTGTCCTCAAGCGAAAGCCTAGCTCAATAAATATGTCCACATGTTTATGGAGAAAGGTGTCGACAAAACAAGATACGAACATGCATGCATCATGATCAAGCTCAGAATTGCAATACCAACATATAATCTCTCATGCTAAAGTGACAATTCCTTCACAAAGTAAAGCATGGATCAAGAACCTTACCGAGAAGTAACAACCGATAGCCTTTAGTCATTGAAGCAATTGCAAGTTATCACAACATAGGAAAGAGTCAAGTAAGAGCTTGTAAAGCAAATCCACATACTCAATCATTCTTTCGTTCTCTACAATTTCTACAACTCACGTGATACTCATGAGATCAAAGTTTCAGCTAGACACAGAGAAAGATAGGGCCTTATAGTTTTGCCTCCCAACTGCTTACCTCAAGGGTAATGTCAACAATAATAATTCATGGATACCTACCTCCAAGTTGACATATGAATATAGATCTTTCCCAAGCATGTGACGGTAGCCAAGACAAAGGCAAAATAAGGAATTGGTGAAGATCACCATGACTCTTTCAAGGGCAAAAAGTAAAGGTACAAGATAGGCCCTTAGCAGAGGGAAGCAGAGGTTGTCATGCGCTTTTGAGGTTTGGATGCGTGTCCTCTTAGTACGGAGGAACGTCACTTTATATTGCCTCCTCTGATAAAGAACTTTATTATGCAGTCTGTCGCTTTTATGTCTTCCTCATCACAGGTTCGTACAAAGCTTATTTTCCACACACTAATAGATCATACATATTAGAGAGCAATTTTTATTGCTTGCACCGATGAAAACTTACTTGAGGGATCTTATTCAATCCATAGGTAGGTATGGTGGACACTCATGGAAAAACTGGTTTGAAGGTTTATGGATGCACAAGTAGTATCTCTACTTAGTGCGGGAGTTTTGGCTAATATGAGGTGGAAGCAATCGTCACATGCTAAGGGATCTCTAATCATATAACATTGTTCAGAGCCAAGCAAACACAATTCATTACGTTGTCTTCCTTGTCCAACATCTACTTCTAGGCATGCAATAGTTTGGTGAGTGTTCACAATCATAGATGGTGTCAGAGATGATATATTTATATGTGAACCTCTCCTTCTTTATCACTTCCTATTAATTGCAACAATGACCAAGGTCTACGTTTGCCTACCCTCAACAAGTTTCAATTCTCATTCTTTTTATATGTGAAGCCATCACTTCCCATACGATCATTACATGATCTTTCATGCTTTTGTTCTATTCTCACTCTTTTGATCATGGCAAGAGGCAAAGCCCTTCAACTAAGACACTCTTTATCATATGGCTCACGAGCAAGAATAGATCGGGGGTGACACAAGTCAAAACTCAAGACTAAAACACTAATACTTTTAAACTACTATGGAAAAAGAAAAATGAAAAGGAAAACTAAAACAAAGGTAAAGGCAAAAGATGTGATGGTGATACGATACCGAGGCAACTCCCCCAAGCTTGGCACAAGCCAAGGGGATTGCCCATACCAATGCTTAGTTGTCTTCCTTTGGTGGTGAAGGTGGTGGAGTTGTTGCAACATGAGTTTGATCCTCCGTCTTCCAAGGCATAAGTCCTCCACCATGGAAAGATGAACGAGTCTCCGGAATCCTGAAATCTGTAGCCAACCTTATTGATTTAAATCTATACTCATACTCATAGTTTTGGTTTTGTAGGTCATAGATCTGGCCCTAGAGTTGATCAACCCTGTCATAGAGCCTGGAGAGGTGCTTCCCAATGTCATTGGCATCAATCATGTGCTTGTTGGTGAACTCTGTGATCATCATGTGGTTGGCGTTGAGTCCACGCTCCACCATCCCTTGGCACTTGAAGACTTGTTGCTCCATTGCTTCGAGCCTCGTCTCCACGCTTATTGTCTTCTTAGGCCCCTCAAAATCACGGATGTGCAACATCCCCTCACGCATCTTGATAGATTGACGGTGTTGCAGCACTTCCGTGAGGTAGGGATTGATAACCTTCTCGAAGATCTTGTCCTTCGGAGCTTTTGGGGAAGTCATGGCGATCTAGATCTGCAATAGAAACACACTCGAAACAAAAAACAGAGGAAATCTGCGTGATGCAGGGGTCAGACCAAACGGAAGTATATATAATGATTTTTCCAGACCAGAAAGAGTACCTTGCACGAAAACAGAGTCCGGGAGGCGTTAGAGGTGGCCACAAGCCCTCAAGGCGCGGCCAGGGGGTGGGCCCACGCCGTGCAGGCTTGTCGCCTCCTCGCGCACTTTCTGGACTACTTCCAATTTTTGTATTTTTTCAAATATTCCAAAACGGAGAAAATTTCTTATGGGGAACGTTTTGGACTCTGTTTTCTTACCGAATCACATACCTCTTCGTTTTCGGAGTCTAAAACAGGCTAATAAATGTCCCTTAGGTATTCTTCCGGAGTTATGGTATTGATGATATTGCTTTCAACATTTATGGGAGTACCTGAGATATAATGCTTGATTCTCTGCCCATTTACCACTCTCGGACAATTACCTTTCGTGTTGTTGATCTTGATAGCACTGGAACGATATACTTCGTCAACAACATAGGGGCCTTCCCATTTAGAGAGAAGCTTGCCTGCAAAGAATCTTAAACGAGAGTTATATAGCAAGACATAATCACCTACATTGAACTCACGCTTTTGGATCTTCTTATCATGCCACCTCTTAACCTTCTCTTTGAAAAGCTTGGCATTCTCATATGCCTGAGTTCTCCACTCATCAAGCGAGCTAATATCAAATAACCTCTTCTCACCGGCAAGTTTGAAATCAAAGTTGAGCTCTTTGATTGCCCTATAAGCTTTATGCACTAGCTCAAGAGGTAAATGACATGCTTTCCCATACACCATTTTGTACGGAGACATGCCCATGGGATTCTTATAGGCAGTTCTATAAGCCCACAGTGCATCATCGAGCTTCTTAGACCAATTCTTTCTAGACCTGTTGACAGCCTTTTGCAGAATCAATTTAATCTCTCTATTACTTAGCTCTACTTAACCACTGGACTGAGGGTGATAGGGAGACGCAATTCTACGGTTGACATCGTACTTAGCAAGCGTTTTATGGAAAGCACCACGAATGAAGTGTGAACCACCGTCGGTCATTAGATATCTAGGGACTCCAAATCTAGGGAAGATAACTTCTTTCAGCATCTTGATAGAGGTGTTGTGATCAACACTACTAGTGGGGATAGCTTCTACCCACTTAGTGACGTAATCCACAACAACTAAGATATGCGTATACCCAATGGATTTTGGAAAAGGTCCCATATAATCAAAGCCCCAAACATCAAATGGTTCAATGACAAGTGAATAGTTCATAGGCATTTCCTGTCGTTTGCTAATATTACCTATTATTTGACATTCGTCACAAGACAAGACAAACTTACGGGCATCCTTGAAGAGAGTGGGCCAATAGAAACCTGATTGCAATACCTTGTGTGCAGTTCTATCTCCCGCATGGTGTCCTCCGTAGGACTCGGAGTGACACTTCTATAGGATTAGTCCCTGTTCATGTCCAGGTACACATCGTCTAATAACACCATCTACTCCTTCCTTATAAAGGTGAGGATCATCCCAAAAGTAATGCCTCAAGTCAAAGAAGAATTTCTTCTTTTGCTGGTACGTGAAACTAGGTGGTATATATTTGGCAACGATATAGTTCGCATAATCAGCATACCACGGTGTACTACGTGAAGCATTGATGACATTCAATTTCTCATCGGGAAAGCTATCATCAGTAGGTTGTGGGTCATGAAGAACGTTCTCCAACCTAGACAAGTTCGCTGCTACTGGGTTATCAGCACCCTTTCTGTCAACAATGTGCAAATCAAATTCTTGTAGCAAGAGAACCCATCTGATAAGTCTAGGTTTAGCGTCCTTCTTCTCCATGAGGTACTTAATAGCAGCATGATCATTGTGAATAGT
The DNA here is from genome assembly GCF_904849725.1 of Hordeum vulgare subsp. vulgare. Lineage (NCBI taxonomy): Eukaryota > Viridiplantae > Streptophyta > Magnoliopsida > Poales > Poaceae > Hordeum > Hordeum vulgare. The sequence goes on from NC_058523.1 coordinate 376,444,779, forward strand.
GACTTTGGAATCAACTATGTAAGACCTGAACTTTTTACATGCAAACACGACTGCAAAAAATTCCTTCTCCGTAGTGGCATAGTTTCTTTGGGCACTGTCTAGAGTTTTACTAGCGTAGTGAATAACATTCAACTTCTTGTCAATTCTTTGCCCTAGAACAGCACCAACAGCATAATCACTAGCGTTACACATGATCTCAAAAGGCAAGTTCCAATCAGGTGGTTGAACAATAGGTGCAGTTATCAAAGCCCTCTTAAGTATTTTGAAAGCTTCCTCACAATCATCGTCGAAGACAAAAGGAATAACCTTTTGTAAGAGATTGGTAAGAGGCCTAGAAATCTTAGAGAAGTCTTTAATGAACCTTCTATAGAAACCAGCATGACCAAGGAAACTTCTTATCCCTTTGATATCTGTGGGGTATGGCATTTTCTCGATTGCATCAACCATAGCCTTATCGACTTCAATAGCACTTTCAGAAATTTTATGTCCTAAGACGATGCATTCATTAACCATAAAGTGGAACTTCTCCCAATTCAAGACAAGATTGGTGTCTTTACATCTCTGTAAGACTCGACCAAGGTTGCTGAGGCAATCATCAAAGGAAGACCCGTAAACGGAGAAGTCATCCATGAAATCCTCGGCAATATTTTCACAAAAGTCAGAGAATATAGCCATCATACATCTTTGGAAGGTGGCAGGTGCATTACATAAGCCAAAAGACATACGTCTATAGGCAAAGGTACCGAAAGGGCGGGTGAAAGTGGTTTTCTCCTGATCAGATTTTGCAACTGGTATTTGGGAGAAACCAGAATAACCGTCTGGAAAGCAGAAGTGTGTGTGTTTGGATAGTCTTTCTAGCATTTGGTCGATGAAAGGCAGTGGGTAATGATCTTTCCTAGTGGCTTTATTCAGTTTCCTAAAATCAATCACCATCCTATAGCTAGTAATAATCCTCTCTGGGATCAACTCATCCTTATCATTAGGGACAACGGTGATGCCTCCCTTCTTAGAAACGCAATGCACCGGACTCACCCTATCGCTATGAGCAACAGGATAGATAATACCCGCTTCCAGGAGCTTTAGTATTTCTTTTCTTACTACTTCTTTCATCTTAGGATTAAATCTCCTTTGATGATCAGCAACTGGTTTGAATTCAGGATCAGTTTTGATCTTGTGCTGGCATAGAGTGGGACTAATGGCCTTAAGATCATAAGGAGTATATCCTATAGCAGCACGGTGCTTCCTCAGAGTTTTTAGTAACTTCGTTTCTTCCTGCTCTGAGAGGCTAGCACAAATAATAACAGGATATATCTCCTTTTCATCAAGATAGGTTGTGATAGCCTGGCTTATTAGGGATGATAGACTACTCATATCAATAAGGAATTCCTTCTTTTTCGGGAGCCCATTCAAACAGAACTCCCGTGTTAAGCATGCTTGGCTTGGAGTAGTTCTAGGATGGGTGACCGACCGGGAAGTTGGTCCCGGGTGCGCATGAGTGAGGACAAAGTGCGCAGAAAAGACTAGTATTGATATGTGGGGCCAGTCTAGATCCCGCCGGGAGTAACGCCCGCCGGCGTGTGTGTCATGGGCGTTACATAGGCATACTTAAGAGTATCAGGCAACTGTTTAAGCTCGAACACAGGATCACACTTTGGTGGGGGTGGATCCCCAAGCAGTTCAACATGCAAGTTATTCTTAAGGATAGGATATTGTTCTAAGACAACTCTATCTATTTCATCCCTTTCATCCATATGCATATCATTTTCATGCTCAAGCAAGTATTGCTCTAAGGGATCAGTAGGAGACACGACAATAGAGTCTAAGGCAATAGTTTCATCCCTACTAGGCAACTCCTTTTCATGAGGTTGTCTACCAAACTTAGAGAAATTGAACTCATGTGACACACCTTCAAAGCCAACAGTGACAGTTTGCTTCTCACAATCAATATGAGCATTGACAGTATTAAGAAAAGGTCTACCAAATATGATGGGACAAAATATATCTTGTGCGGTAGCAAGAACGAGGAAATCAGCAGGATACTTCATTTTACCACACAAGACTTCAACATCCCTATTGGCAAGCTAAATAGTGACATCTATAGTTTCTATCTCAACAGGTGCAATCTCATCTTTGACTTCATCGTATAAGGATTGAGGTATTGCACTAACACTAGCACCCAAGTCACATGAACCATGATAACAATGATCTCCTATCTTAACAGAAACTACAGGCATGCCAACAATAGGCCTATGTTTGTCTCTAGCATGAGGTTTAGCAATTCTAGCAGCATCTTCACAAAAGTGAATATTATGTCCCTCAACTTCTTCAGACAGAAGATCTTTGATAATAGCAATGCTAGGTTCAACTCTAATTTGCTCAGGGGGTGTAGGTATTCTAATATAGCCTCTACGTATCACAGTTGAATCTTTAGAATGATCCTTTATCCTAACAGGGAAAGGTGGTTTCTCAATGTAAGCACTGGGAACAACAGGATCATTATAGGCAATGACTTTCTCTTCAACTGGAGTGGGTTTAACTACATTGACTTCTATAGGAGGATGATAATTAAACCACTTCTCTTTGGGGAGATCAATATGAGCAGCAAATGATTCACACAATGAAGCTACTATCTCAGAGTCAAGTCCATACTTAGCGCTAAAATCACAAAAAGTATTTGTCTCAACAAAGGATTTAACGCAATCAAAAGATAAATTCATACGTGACTCCTTACCTTCTTTAAGCTCCCAATCTTCAGAGTTGCGTTTAATTCTCTCCAATAAATTCCATTTGAAGTCAATATCTCTCTTCATAAAAGAACTGGTACAAGAAGTGTCAAGCATGGTGTGATCATCATGAGAAAGCCAAGCATAGAAGTTCTGAATGATAATTTCTCTCGAGAGATCATGATTGGGGCATGAATATAGCATTGATTTAAGCCTCCCCCAACCTTGAACGATGCTTTCTCTGTCACGATGCCAAAAATTGTAAATATAATTTCGATCACGATGTACTAAATGCATAGGATAAAACTTTTGATGAAATTCCAATTTCAACCGATTGTAGTCCCATGATCTAGTATCATCACATAGCCTATACCATGTCAACGCCTTATCCTTCAAAGATAAAGGAAAGACCTTCTTCTTTACCTCATCCTCGGGCACACCTTCAAGCTTAAATAAACCACAAACTTCATCTACATATATTAGATGCAAGTCTGGATGTGATGTTCCATCTCCTGTAAAAGGATTAGCCAGCAGTTTCTCAAGCATACCCGAAGGAAATTCAAAGCAAATATTTTCAGTAGGTGCAGCCGATTGAGGAGCAACCATTCGTGCTACTGTTCGAGGTGAAGATACCCCGAACAAGCCCCTCAAAGGATTAGTATCCATAGTGACAAGTGGCAATAAATTTCAGCACACTATATGAATGTTTCCTTACCAAGTTCCACTTACCAAAGGCACTTCACTCCCCGGCAATGGCGCCAGAAAAAAGTCTTGATGACCCACAAGTATAGGGGATCAATCCTAGTCCTTTCGATAAGTAAGAGTGTCGAACCCAACGAGGAGCAGAAGGATCTGACAAGTGGTTTTCAGCAAGGAAATATCTGCAAGCACTGAGATTGTCGGTAACAAGTGACAGTGTAGTGAGATGATTCGTAGCAAGCAACAAGTAACAAAAGTAGCAACGTGCAGAAAAGTGGCCCAATCCCTTTTGTAGCAAGGGAGAAGCCTGGACAAAGTCTTATAGGAGGAAAAACGCTCCCGAGGACACACGGGAATTTCTGTCATGCTAGTTTCATCATGTTCATATGATTCGCGTCCGTTACTTTGATAGTTTGATATGTGGGTGGACCGGCGCTTGGGTACTGCCCTTACTTGGATAAGCATCCCACTTATGATTAACCCCTCTCGCAAGCATCCGCAACTACGAAAGAAGAATTAAGACAAAGTCTAACAATAGCATTAAACTAGTGGATCCAAATCAGCCCCTTACGACGTAACGCATAAAGTAGGGTTTAAGCTTCTGTCACTCTAGCAACCCATCATCTACTTACTGCTTCCCTATGCCTTCCTCTAGGACCAAATAATGGTGAAGTGTTATGTAGTCGACGTTCACATTGTTCCACTAGAGGAAAAACAACATACAACATATCACATTACCGAACGAATACCAAATTCACATGACTATTATTAGCATGACTTATCCCATGTCCTCAGGAACAAAAGTAACTACTCACAAAGTATAATCATAATCATGATCAGAAGTGTAATGAGTAGCATCAAGGATCTGAACATAAACTCTTCCACCAAGTAATCCAACTAGCATCAACTACAAAGAGTAATCAACAATACTAGCAACCTTACAAGTACCAATCGAAGTCGCGAGACGGAGATTGGTTACGAGAGATGAACTAGGGTTTGGAGATGAGATGGTGCCGATGAAGATGTTGATGGTGACGAGTCCTCTCCAATGAGAGGGGTGTTGGTGATGACGATGGCGACGATTTCCCCCTCCGGGAGGGAAGTTTCCTCGGCAGGATCGTCCTGTCGGAGCTCTAGATTGGTTATGCCCAAGTTCCCCCTCATGGCGGCGGAAAAACCACGAGAAAGCTCCCTTTTGAAAAAAAAATCTGGACAAAACCCTCCATATAGCAAAAGAGGGGGCAAGTGGGCCAGCAGGGTGCCCACAAGCCCCCATTGCGCGGCCTAGGGGGTGTCCGCACCGTGCAGGCTTCTGGCAACCCCATGGCACACCTCTGGCGCTTCTTCGGCCCAGTATTTTTTTTATATTGGGAAAAAATCTCCGTTGATTTTCACGGCGTTTGGAGTTGCGCAGAATAGGTATCTCAACTTTGCTCCAATTTCACGCCAGAATTCCAGTTGTCGGTATTCTCCCTCTACATGTAAGCCTTGCAAAATAAGAGAGAAAAGGCATAAGAATAGTACCGTGAAGTGAAATAACAGCCAAAGAAGCGATAAATATCAACATGAAAACATGATGCAAAATGGGTGCATCAGGGCACTGTCCCTGAACATGGTTGCGAGGTCGGTGGAGGCCGTTAGCCGCGCCTTCTATGATGGTGGTGCTATGGCGAAGCACGCTTGATACATTCCAAACGTATCTATAATTTTTGTTTGTTCCATGCTCTTTTGGGTGACATTGTTATGTGATTTGCTACACTTTCATACCTTTTTACACATATTTGGACTAACCTACTAACTCAGTGCACCCAGTGCCAGTTTTTTCCTGCTGATGTCTTTTAATTCAAGGGACTTTACCCCAATTTTCAGAGCCCGAAATATCCCAAGAAAAATATATAAAAATCAGCATGACGGAAGCTTCACAAAGCACCAAGATGGGCCGAAGGGGAGCCAGGCCTTGCCCAGGCGGCCATCTGGCGCGGGCCCCCACCTAGCCACGCCACCAGGATGCTTGGGTGGAGGGTCCACCCCTGGCGCCCTCCTTTGGCCTATATTTACTTCCCGAAGCGAAAACCCTAAAGATATATCCCGCATCGCGAATTTCACCACCGTTCCGCCGCCGTAGCGCTTCCGACATCGGGAGCGCGAGGAGACCTCTTCCCGGCACCCTACCGGAGGGAGGATTGACCTCCGAGAGCTTCTCCACCACCATCGAAGCTTCACGAACGTGTCGTGAGTAGTCCTCCTTTGACCATGGATCCATGACCAGTAGCTATGTGATGTCTTATCTCCAATCTTGTGCTTCAATGCTTAGCCCTTGTGAGCTGCCCTACATGATCAAGGCATCTATGTAATTTACATGTTGTTGTTATGCTGAGTTTGCTGGGATCCGATGGATTATAAGATTATGTTCAGATTGTGATGAGTTATATATTTGGTTCTCCTTTTATATTTTGTTCTGAGTAATTCATGCATGTTCTCCGTTGCTTTATATTGCTTTGGCTAAGTAGTAGATTGTAACTCCAAGAGGGAGCCTGATGCATGATTGTGGGTTCATGCCCCCTGATGTCTAGCTTGAGTTATAGAAACATGAGACTAGGGGATGTGTTTTTGCCACCAAGGAAAAAACAACGGTGCTTGGAACCACGGTTGCAAGGATTGGTTACCTTACGCAAAGTTTGTTAATGAAGTTGTCCGTTGCTTTGAGTTTACACTTTGGGTGGGGCTCGCAACTTAATACCAGCGAGATGTTCTGGATAGATATCTCAAGGTGGATGATTAGTGAGTAGATGATGATGCATAAACGGTCTACTTGTCTTGGCGTACTACCCATACTTATGAGCCTCTAACTTTCTTGTAGCATGATTAGCATTGTGGTGCGTTTATAATTCTGTCAATTGCCCAGCTGTAATTTGTTTAGCCAGCATAGTTGTTTATCGTCTTTTGGGAGACAGACATCACTAGTGAACATCATGGGACTCTGGTCCATATTTCCACCATTGTTTACACCTCCACCATTTACTGCTTTTATTTCCTTTTCCGTTGCAATCACCATCGCTATTCCCGTTTGTGTTTGATCCTTTGCGAACGACAAGGCCGGAGAGACTGACAACCTCTCTGAACTCGTTTGGAGCAAAGTTATTTGTTGTGTGTGCAGGTCCATGTCTTCTGCTAGCGCTAGAGCAGCAGACACCTACTTGTTGAACCTTGGAGTCCTCCTGGTTCGATAAACCTTACAGTACATGTGTAAGGAAAATCTGCTGCTGACTACATCTCACCCTTCCACTTGGGGTAACCAACAATAGCCGAGGAGTATAGTTCCATCAACTCGTCATCAAGCAAATTTCTGGCGCCGTTGCCGGGGACTCCAGTCTTCAAGATAGGGGAGTCGCACACTATCTTTTACCTTTGCTCTTTAGTCTTGTTAGTTTGCTTTCTAGTTTTTGCTTTAGAGTCTTATACCAAAAACCACAAAAAAATAGTTGCTTTCTTCTTGCTTGTTGCTGCTGCTATGGGTTCCATTGAGAACACCAAGTTGTGTGACTTCACTAGTCACAACAACAATGACTTTACCTTCACTTCTATTGCTCAAATTTCCACTGTGGGTATTTATAAAATTAATAGACCTTGTTGTTGGGTAACGTAGCATAAATTCAAAAAATTCCTACGCATATTCAGATCTTCCTATGGAGAGACCAGCAACGAGAGAGGGGGTGAGTGCATCTTCGTACCTTTGAAGATCGCTAAGCGGAAGCGTTGCTAGAACGCGGTTGATGGAGTCGTACTCGCGGCGATTCAGATCGCGGTGTTATTCCGATCTAGTGCCGAACCACGGCACCTCCGCGTTCCACACACGTACAGCCCGGTGACGTCTCCTGCACCTTGATCCAGCAAGGAGGAGGGAGAGGTTGGGGAAGATCTCCGGCAGCACGACTGCGTGGTGTCGATGGAGAGACGAGGTCTCCCGGCACGGCTTCGCCAAGCACCGGCAGAGAGGAGGAGAAATAAGAGCAGGGCTGCGCCGAGGGAGATGGAAAACTGTGTGTCAAACAACCCCGAAACCCCCACTATATATAGGAGGAGGGGAGGGGGTGCCACCCCTAGGGTTCCCACCCTAGGTGGTGCGGCAGCCCTCCCAGATGGGAGGTGCGGCGGCCAGGGCAGGGGGGAGGGGTGGCGCACACCTAGGTGGGCCTTAGGCCCACCAGCGCCTAGGGTTTCTCCCCCTCTCCACCTCCTGCGCCTTGGGCTGAGTGTGGGGGGCGCACCAGCCCACCTAGCGCTGGTTCCCTCCCGCACTTGGCCCATCTAGCCTCCTGGGGTTGTGGTCCCCTTCCGGTGGACCCCCGGGGCCACTTCCGGTGGTCCCGGGGGTCCCGGTATGTTACCGGCGACGCCCGGAAAACTTCCGGTGTCCAAAACCATCCGTCCTATATATCAATCTTTACCTCCGAACCATTCCAGAGATCCTCGTGACGTCCGGGATCTCATCCGGGACTCCGAAAAACTTTCGATAACCTCGTATAACAATTCCCTATAACCCTAGCTTCATCGAACCTTAAGTGTGTAGACCCTACGGGTTCGGGAGACAAGCAGACATGACCGAGACACCTCTCCGGCCAATAACCATCAACGGTGTCTGGATACCCATGGTGGCTCCCACTTGCTCCACGATGATCTCATCGGATGAACCACGATGTCAAAGATTCACTCAATCCCGTATACAATTCCCTTTGTCTGTCGGTATAGAACTTGCCCAAGATTCGATCGTCGGTATACCTATACGTTGTTCAATCTCGTTACCGGTAAGTCTCTTTACTCGCTCCGTAGCACGTCATCGTGTGACTAACTCCTTAGTCACATTGAGCTCATGATGATGTTCTACCGAGTGGGCCCAAAGATACCTCTCCGTCACGCGGAGTGAAAAATCCCGAACTCGATTCGTATCAATCCAACAAACACTTTCAGAGATACCCGTAGTGCACCTTTATAGTCACCCAGTTACGTTGTGACGTTTGATACACCCAAAGCACTCCTACGGTATCCGGGAGTTGCACAATCTCACGGTCGAAGGAAAAGACACTTGACATTATAAAGGCTTTAGCATACGAACAATACGATCTAGTGCTATGCTTAGGATTGGTTCTTGTCCATCACATCATTCTCCCAATGATGTGATTCCGATATCAATGACATCTAATGCCCATGACCAGGAAACCATGATCATCTATTGACTAACGAGCTAGCCAACTAGAGGCTTGCTAGGGACACATTGTGATCTATTTATTCACACATGTATTACTGTTTCCCGTTAATACAATTATAGCATGAACAATAGACGATTATCATGAACAAGGAAATATGATAATAACCATTTTGTTATTGCCTCTAGGGCATATTTCCAACACATGTGACTATGTTAATTATTATGGAGAATTATGCCCTTGGCATGGTCTCCTCGGGAAGGAACCAGATCTATGGTTTAAAGTTGCTCCTAAACGTCCCCAAACTTGGGAAGACGTCCAAACTTTTATAACAGAGAGAAAATCAAATATAAAGGATGACACTACATTTTTACATAATAGCGATCATATTAATTTTGATAATTGTAGTCTTTCTGAAGTTATCACTTTTTTGCAAAGAATTGCTAAAGACCCACACACTAGTACAGTCAATATTGCCTTCACCGAGCATATTACCAATGCTCTTATCAAATCTAGGGAGGAGAAGCTCAAGCTAGAGACTTCTATTCCTAAAAAATTAGAAGATGGTTGGGATCCTATGGTCAAGATTAAATTGAATAATTTCTCTTGCTTTGCTTTATGTGATGTTGGAGCTAGTGCCTCCGTTATGCCCAAAAGGATGTATGATATGCTTGATTTGAAACCGTTTTATCAATGTTCTTTTGCTGTTCGTCTTGTTGATTCTTACATAAAGAAACCTTTAGGGAGGATTGATGATGTTCTTATTGTTTCCAATGATAATTATGTTCCCATTGATTTTCTTGCTATGGACATTGAGTGTGATCCCTCATGTCCAATTATGTTGGGACGTCCTTTTCTCCGCATCGTTGGTGCTATCATTGACATGGAAGAAGGGACCATTAGATTCCAATTTCCCCTTAAAATGGAATAGAACACTACTACGTCGACATAAATCTTCTTCGTCTCTTGAGCTTGCGTTGGTTTTTCCCTTGAAGAGGAAAGGGCGATGCAGCACAGGAGTAGTAAGTATTTCGCTCAGTTTGAGAACCAAGGTATCAATCCAGTAGGAGAATCTCGTCAAGTCCAGAGTACCTGCACAAACACAAAAGAGCTTGCACCCAACGCAATAAAGGGGTTGTCAATCCCTTCAAAATTGATTGCAAAGTGAGATCTGAAGGCAGAAAGTGCAACGAAGTAAAAGAGTAAGGCTGAAAATATTGTGTGGAGTAGACCTGGGGGGCATAGTGTTCACTAGAGGCTTCTCTCAAAATAGCAAATATTACGGTGGGTGAACAAATTACTGTCGAGAAACTGATAGAACCAAAGTCATGACGATATCTAAGGCATTGATCATACATATAGGCATCACGTCCGAGACAAGTAGACCGATACTTTCTGCATCTACTACTATTACTCCACACATCGACCCCTATCCAGCATGCATCTAGTGTATTGAGTTCATGACGAACAGAGTAACGCCTGAAGCAAGATGGCATGATGTAGACGGATAATCTCAAACCAATGATGAAAACCCCATATTTTTACCCTTGATGGCAACAACACGATGCGTGCCTCGCTACCCCTTCTGTCACTGGATGAGGTCACGACATGGTATGAACCCAAAACCAAGCACTTCTCCCATTGCAAGAATCATAGATCAAGCTGGCCAAACAAAACCCACAACTCAAAGAGAATTACAAGGATACGAATCATGCATATAAGAGATCAGAAGAAACTACAATAAGATTCATAGATAATCTGATCATAAATCCACAATTCATCGGATCTCGACAAACACATAGCAAAAGAAGATTACATCGGATAGATTTCCATGAAGATCATGGAGAACTTTGTATTGAAGATCCAAGAGAGAGAAGAAGCCATCTAGCTACTAGCTATGGACTCGTAGGTCTATGGTAAACTACTGACGCATCATCGGAGAGGTCATGGTGTTGATGAAGAAGCCCTCCGTATCCGGATCCCCCTCCGGCAGGGCACCAGAACGTGCCCCATATGGGATCTTGCGGAGACAGCAGCTTTTGGTGGCAGAAAAGTACTTCCGATGATCTCCTAATTTTTCGGGGATTTTAGGGAATATATAGGCGGAAGACCTAGGGCAGGGGAGCCACGGGGAGCTCACAAGCCTGCTAGGCCCGCCCCCCTAGGTTGGGCCTGGTGGGCTTGTGACCTCCTCCGAGGTCCCCTGCCTTGGTTCTCAAGTTTCCGGTGTGTCTTCTGTTATGGAAAAAATCATTCCGCAGATTTTATTCCGTTTGGACTCCGTTTACAATTCTCCTCTGAAAAGGGTCAAAAACACGGAAAAAACAGGAACTGGCACTTGGCACTGAGTTAATAAGTTAGTCCCAAAAAGATATAAAAGGCATACACAACATCCAACGTTTGACAAGATAATAGCATGAAACCATCAAAAATTATAGATACGTTGGAGAAGTATCAAGCATCCCCAAGCTTAACTCCTGCTCGTCCTCGAGTAGGGAAGTGATAAAAAATAAATTTTTGATGTGGTATGCTACCTAGCATAGTTGTCCTTTGCAAATTCTTTGATGTGACATGAATGCTGATATCCGTAAGATTCAAAACAATAGTTTGCTATTGACATGAAAACAATAATAATTCAAGCAAACTAGCAAAGTAATCATGAACTTTCAAAATAACAAGGCTAAAGAAAGTTATCCCTACAAAATCATATAGTCTGGCCATGCTCCATCATCCCCACACAACTAATGTAAATCATGCATAACCCCGGTATTGGCCAAGTAATTGTTTTCGCACTCTTACTTTCTCAAACTCTTTATAACTATCACGCAATACATGAGCGTGAGCCATTGATATGGCACTATAGGTGGAATAGAGTGTGGTGGTGGTTGTGAGACAAAAAAGGAGGAGATGGTCACATTGACTCGGCGTATCAAAGGGCTATGGAGATGCCCATTAATAGATATCAATGTGAATGAGTAGGGATTGCCATACAAATGATGCACTAGAGCTATAAGTATGTGAAAGCTCAAAAGAATAACTAGTGTGTGTGCATCCAACTTGCTTGCTCACGAAGACCTAGGGCAATTTTGAGGAAGCCCATCATTGGAATATACAAACCAAGTTATATAATAAAGAATCCCACTAGCATATGGTGGTGACGAAACGAGAGGCTCTCAATCATGAAGAACATGGTGCTATTATGAAGCACAAGCGTGGAAAAATATAGTAGCATTGTCCCTTCTCTATTTTTCTCTCTTTTTTTATTTGGGCTCTTGGACTCTTTTTTTTATTTGGGCTCTTTGGCCTATTTTTTTCCTCACATGGGACAATGCTCTAATAATGATGATCATCACACTTTTATTTACTCACAGCTCAAAGCTTAGAAATGACTCTATAGGAAATGCCTCCGGCAGTGTACCGGGATGTGCAACGATCTAACTTGGCGTATGACGTTGAAACATCTCGCTAGCTATCTTACGATCATGCAATGGAAATATGAGAGTGATGGCACAAGTCATGAGACGGAACGATGGGAGTTGCATGGCAATATATCTCGGAATGGCTATGAAAATGCCACAGTAGGTAGGTATGATGGCTGTTTTGAGGAAGGCATATGGTGGGTTTGTGCACCGGCGAGAATTGCGCGGCACTAGAGAGGATAGCAATGGTGGAAGGTGAAAGTGCATCTATACCATGGACTCACATTAGTCATGAAGAACTCGCAAACTTGTTGCGAAAGTTTTTATTAGTAATCGAAACAAAGTGCTAAACACATACTCCTAGGGGAAGCGTTGGTAGGTGTTAACCATCGCGCGATCCCGACCTCAACACAAAGGATGACAATCAATAGATCAATTATTCTCCGAATTCCTAACATAGCGGTTCACCATACGTGCATGCTACGGGAATCACTAACTCAACACAAGTATTTCTAGATTCAAAACACCCTACTAACATAACTCTTAATATTACCAAATCCATGTCTCGAAACTAATTGAGGGGAATCAAGACTTCTCTTTCTACTCAATGCACATGAAGATGGAGGTTTTTGTATCCTCTTTGGGTACTTATCACCTCTGGGACTACTTTCATAGCATAAGCCAACTACCAAGTCACGCACCGCCATGCTCTAAAGATCTAAGTGAAGCACATAGAGCAAAATTATCTAGCTCAAAAAGATATAAGTGAAGCACGATGAGCATTCTAGCAAAATCACGATGAGTGCATGTCTCTCTCAAAAGGTGTGCAGAAAGGATGATTGTGACACAAAAAAAAGAACAGACTCCTACGATACAAGACGCTCCAAGCAAAACACATATCATGTGGTGAATAAAAATATAGCCCCAAGTAATGTTACCGATGGATTGAAGACGAAAGAGGGGATGCCTTCCCAGGGCATCCCCAAGCTTAGGCTTTTTGGTGTCCTTGAATTTGGCTTGGGATGCCTTGGGCATCCCCTAGATTGAGCTCTTTCCACTCCTTATCTCTTTGTCCATGAGACCATCACCCAAAACTTGAAAACTTCACAACACAAAACTTAAACAAAAACTCGTGATAATATTAGCACAAGAAAACAAACTACCACCACTTTAGGTACTGTAGCAATCTTGATTTCTATTTATATTGGTGTTGGGCTACTGTATTCTGACTTTTCCATGGCTAGTAACCGCGCCCCACCCCCGATAATATCCATAGTTTCATCAAAACAAGCAACCAACTCAACAAAAACATAATCTGTCAAAAGCAGACCAGTCTGTAGCAATCTGTATACTTCGTATACTTCTGGTACCTAAAAAATTCTGAAAAATTACAACTGCCTGGGCAAAAGGCATATCAACCAGAAGAAAAACGAATCAACTCAAAAGCTCTTTCTGAATAAAAATGAAAAATAATCTCGTGAGCAAAAAGTTTTTGTCTTTTTCCAGCAGGATCAAACAACCATCACCAAGACTAGTCATAAAGGTTTTGCTTGCCTTAAACAAAAAAAGAAACACAAAATACACAATCATAACAGAATTATGAAGGTGTGGACGCAACAAAATAGAAAGCAAAAAAGCAAAGATAAATTCTTTGGGTTGCCTCCCAACAAGCGTTATTGTTTAACGCCCTTAGCTAGGCATTGATAATTCAATGATGCTCACACAAAAGACAAGAATTGAAGCACGAGAGCATCATAAAGCATGTGAAAATCAAATATAAGTCTAACATACTTCCTATGCATAGGCATTTTATAGGAGAACCAATTGGCAAGACAACCAATAGTTACCAAATGCAAGGAAGAAGAAAGAGACAATATTAATCTCAACATAACGAGAGGTATTTGGTAACATGAAAGTTTCTACCAAAATATTTTCCTCTCTCATAGAAATTACATGTGGGATCAAATTCAAATTCAACAATATAGTTATCACAAAGGATATTATTTTCATGATCCACATGCATGCAAAGTTGACGCTCTTCAAAAATAGTGGGATTATCATCAACTAAAGTCATGACTTCTCCAAACCCACTTTCAATATTATTGCAAATATCATAATCATCATGAGGCTTAAACAAATTTTCAAGATCATAAGAAAAATTGTCACCCAAATCATGATCATTGCAACAAGTAGTGGACAAAGCAAAACTAGCATCCCCAAGCTTAGGGTTTAGCAAATTTTTAGCATGATTGTCATTAATAGAATTTATAATGAAATCATTGCAATCATGCTTTTCATTCAAGGAGACCTCGTGAATCACTTCATAAATTTCTTCATCATGATTTTCAGGTTCACGCATCTCAAGAAAAACTCCATAGAGAAAGTCAAGTGCACAGAACTCACTAGCAATTGGTTCCACATAAGTGGATATCATAAAGAGATTAGCAAGTGAGTGAGGATCCATATCAATGGATTTTCAGCAAGCGAAGATGCAAGCATATTGAAGGCACATAGCCCACAAGAACAGGAATGGCAAACGAAAAAGGCAAACAAAGAAAAGGGCAAATATTTTTGTAATTTTTTGTTTTTCAGAAGTGGGGGAGAGGAAAACGAGAGGCAAAAAAGTAAATGCAAGAGATGAGTTTGCGACACTTACTTGGATGAGTTCTCGACTTGATCCTCCCCGGCAACGGCGCCAGAAATCCTTCTGCTACGGCGACAGAAATCTTCTGTCATCTCTTGAGCTTGCGTTGGTTTTTCCCTTGAAGAGGAAAGGGCGATGCAACACAGGAGCAATAAGTATTTCCCTCAGTTTGAGAACCAAGCTATCAATCCAGTAGGAGAATCTCGTCAAGTCCAGAGTACGTGCACAAACACAAAAGAGCTTGCAGCCAACGCTATAAAGGGGTTGACAATCCCTTCAAGATTGATTGCAAAGAGAGATCTGAAGGCAGAAAGTGCAACGAAGTAAAAGAGTAAGGCTGAAAATATGGTGTGGATTAGACCCGGGGGCATAGTGTTCACTAGAGGCTTCTCTCAAAATAGCAAATATTACGGTGGGTGAACAAATTACTGTCGAGCAATTGATAGAAGATATCTAAGGCAATGATCATACATATAGGCATCACGTCCGAGACAAGTAGACCGATACTTTCTACATCTACTACTATTACTCCACACATCGACCGCTATCCAGCATGCATCTAGTGTATTGAGTTCATGAGGAACAGAGTAACGCCTTAAGCAAGATGACATGATGTAGAGGGATAATCTCAAACCAATGATGAAAACCCCATTTCTTTACCCTTGATGGCAACAACATGATGCGTGCCTCGCTACCCCTTCTGTCACTGGTGAGGTCACCGCACGGTATGAACCCAAAACCAAGCACTTCTCCCATTGCAAGAATCATAGATCAAGCTGGCCAAACAAAACCCACAACTCGAAAAGAATTACAAGGATATGAAATCATGCATATAAGATATCAGAAGAAACTCAAATAAGATTCATAGATAATATGATCATAAATCCACAATTCATCGGATCTCGACAAACACACCGCAAAAGAAGATTACATCGAATAGATCTCCATGAAGATCATGGAGCACTTTGTATTGAAGATCCAAGAGAGAGAAGAAGCCATCTAGCTACTAGCTATGGAACCGTAGGTCTATGGTGAACTACTCACGCATCATCGGAGTGGTCATGGTGTTGATGAATAAGCCCTCCGTATCCGAATCCCCCCTCCGGCAGGGCACCAGAATGTGCCCCAGATGGGATCTTGAGGACACAGAAGCTTGCGGCGGCGGAAAAGTACTTTCGATGATCTCCTGATTTTTTCGGGGATTTTAGGGAATATATAGGCGGAAGACCTAGGGCAGGGGAAGGCACGGGGAGCTCACGAGCCTACTAGGCCCGGCCCCCCTAGGTCAGGCCTGGTGCGCTTGTGACCTCCTCCGAGGTCCCCTGCCTTGGTTCTCAAGTTTCCTGTGTGTCTTCTGTTATGGAAAAAAACATTCCGCAGATTTTATTCCATTTTGACTCCGTTTAAAATTCTCCTCTGAAAAGGGTCAAAAACACGGAAAAAACAAGAACTGGCACTTGGCACTGAGTTAATAATTTAGTCCCAAAAAAGATATAAAAGGCATACAAAACATCCAAAGTTTGACAAGATAATAGCATGAAACCATCAAAAATTATAGATACGTTGGAGACGTATCAAACACTTTCCTCGAAAGAAGATTAAGTTACATTATGAGTCCATTACTCGGGCAAGTTACTCTTTTGGAGTTGATAATACTTGATCTTTTTGCATCATGCCTAGCTCAAAGGCATAAAAGAATGCGCTTGTTGGGAGGCAACCCAATTTGTTTTTACTTTCAGTTTTAGTGTTATTGATGCTTGTTAGTACTGTAGCAACATCATTGTATCTTTATTCTCAAGCTTTGTGCCAAGTGTTAGCCTCCGATTGCAAGAAAGTTCAAAAGTTGTGACATGCTGTCGAGAAACAAATTATGTCTGCTTAACGGAACAATTAGCCAAAAATCACCAGATCATCTTTTTGATCTTAATTTGTTTTAGAGTATGCTCTATATAATTTACTTTCTAGCATCTGTTCTGAGTTTGTTGATTTGAGTAGCAGAAGTGCTTGGAAAAAAATATTTTCTACCCACTGGTGTGTTTTTCCCAGATTCTGCCCTGTTTTGCATTTTCATTGTTTTGAAAATCTTAAACTTGCTTTTTCTTTGCAAAAACCTTTTGGCAATCTTGAGAAATAGTAGCTCTTCCTGAAAATCTTTATTTCCAGTAGAGAAAAATATATTTTATTATAGGCACTAACCACTCTAATCAGCTTCTGATGAGTTTCATATGAAGGGAGTTTTCAAGTATGGGATGGCAGATGATGAAGGAAGATCGAGGAGTGTCAAGCGCTCAAGCTTTGGGATGCCCCCATGCACCCCCAAGAAATATTCAAGGAGACTCAAGCGTCTAAGCTTGGGGATGTCCCCGTGCATCCGCTTCTCCATCAACAATCATCAGTTCGTCCTTCTCCATGCTATATTTTTATCACTTCATATGTTATGTGCTATGCTTGGAGCGTCCCGCTCTTTACCTTTTTTAGTTTATTTCAGTTTTTCTTTCTGTTCATAACAAGTTTGACCCTAGCTTTCTTTGTTTGGGAGAGAAACACGCTCCACTCCATCCTAGAACACAACATAGGTTTTCATGCTTATCTTTTTGTGTGTTCTTTATCTTTTCATAGTTGTTGTCATGCTTTATATTTTGAAGACCTTTTATTTAGGTTGCTTTTGTAACTCTCTTGATTTATCATGTTTATCTTGTTTAGGGAGTTGGCTTGTTGCACTGAGTTGTGTGTCTTTCACGAGTAAGTAATTGAGGTTGATATTTAAGTATAGTAGTAACTTGCAATAGTTTTGAGGTATTGATTTGAGTAATGTTTGGACTTTTGGTGTCAATAGCTTGAGCCTATTAGTGATAGGTGTCGTATTTTGGGCAACCCGTGTGTATTTTAAAAACTAAAAAAATAGTTGAGAACTCTAGCTACTAGATGGATCGCTAACCACTCGAGGGGTTGGAATATATAGAGTACCCTCACGTTATCATGGGTCGAGGATGCGCAAGGATAACCAAACCCCCAAACACTCCTCCTTGGGGGTACTTGTCTCTTTGTGAATCTCCTGACTAGATAGAGAGTTACCGATAATAAGTGCATGAGTTCTTCGGACTAATGCGAGTATTCGATTGTTGGCACTTCCACCACCATATTTTGCTAGCCTCTTCGGTACCGTGCATTGCCCTTTCTTGCCGGTGCATCCAAACCCTTGGCATGATACGCTCTATCATCATAAGCCTCATTATATCCTTCCTCAAAACAGCCACCATACCTGCATATTAAGGCATTTCCATAGCCTTTCCGAGATACATTGCCATGCAACATCCACCATCTCATGACTTGATCTTCATGTCATACATGTTTTTGCTTGATCGAGGAGCCGCATGCTAGTTGGGCTTTGCCCTTGTTATTGCTACATGATTCGCTAGTATCATTGCATATCTTGCTACACTGGCAGAGGCATACATTTGCATACATCATGATAGTTTTCATTTACCTTTATGTTGAGTACTTCTTATAAAGTGTGAAGATCTTCTTTTTATTTCTTGTAAAATATAGAGTGTTGCTCTTAAGTGAGGAAAAGATCCCAAAGAGGAAAAATTAAAAGATCCCAAAAGAGGACACATGAAAAGATCCCAAAGAGGACAAATGGGAGATAAATAGAAAGAGCCAAAGCGACCACACACAAAAAAAGAAAAATAAAGAGAAATAAAAAGAGTGAAGGGGGCAACACTACTATTCCTTTTGAAATATCCACACGCGTACTCCATTGTTATATTTGTACTCCATAGAGATTATCATTCATGCATAACTATGTGGGGACCCTTACACTATAGAACTTGGCTTGTATATTCCAATGATGAGCCTCCTCAAATGAGCTCTAGGTCTTCATGAGCAAGCAAGTTGGATGCACCCCCACTAGTTCCATTGGAGAGCTTACCTTAGCTCATATGTGCATCCATTGCATGGCAATCCCTACTCCTCACATCATATCTATCATTTGGCTTTCTCTCGCCTATGATTGTCCTCATTGATGTGAGCCTTTCACACCTTTTTTGTCTTCCTTCCCCATCATTATTCTCTTTGCCATCCTAAGTGCAAATATATCTTGCTCGCGCTCATCCATTGCATGAGTGCTCAAAGTCGAAAGGGAGAGGATCATTTTGACTTGTGCCTGACTAGTGGTCTGGGGATGAGTCAAAATAAGATTCCGATGGAGACCAAATGTGAAGTTTTAGTAGATTGAGTTCTCAATTAAACTATATAGTATTTTTATGCTCTAAAACCATCTCCCACTTCTTGCACGCAAACACCATTTGGAGACATTCGAGTCATGGACAGCGAGAGCTCTTGCAGCTTTATGTTCTTACTTTGCTAATTTCCATACTAGATATAGACTCTTGCTTGTTATTGTCTTGACTTGAATTGCATATCTTACTTTCTTTACTTTGAAGTTCTTATATTTGTGTTAGCATGTCAGCACAGAAATTATTTGTGTTACCATTTACCTGCTCGAGGACGAGCAGGAATTAAGCTTGGGGATCTTGATACCTCCCAAACGTATCTATAATTTATGTTTGTCCCATGCTCTTTTGGGTGACATTGTTATGTGTTTTGCTACATTTTGATACATTTGTACACATATTTCGACTAACCTACTAACTCAGTGCACCCAGTGCCAATTTCTATCTACTGATGTCTCTTAATTGCAGGGACTTTACCCCAATTTTCAGAGCCTGAAAAATACCAAGAAGAACTTATAAACATCAGCGTGACGGAAGCTTCAGGAAGCACCAAGGTGGGCCAGAGGGGAGCCAGGCATCGCCCAGGAGGCCACCTGGCGTGGGCCCCCTCCTGGCCGCGCCACCAGGTCGCCTGGGTGGCGGGTCCACCCCCTGGCGCCCTCCTTTGGCCTATATTTACTTCCCGAAGCGAAAACCCTAAATATATGTCCTGCATCGTAAATTTCACCACCGTTCCGCCGCTGTAGTGCTTCCGAGATCGGGAACGCCAGGATACCTCTTCCCGGCACCCTGCCGGAGGGAGGATTGACCTCCGGGAGCTTCTCCACCACCATGAACGCTTCCCGGATGTGCTGTGAGTAGTCCTCCTTGGACCATGGGTCAATGACCAGTAGCTATGTATGTATTCTCTCCAACCTTGTGCTTCAATGCTTAGCCCTTGTGAGCTTCCCTACATGATCAAGGCATCTATGTAATTTACCTGTTGTTTCTATGCTGAGTTTGCTGGGATCCGATGGATTATGAGATTATGTTCAGATTGTGATGAGTTACATATTTGGTTCTCATTTTATATTTTTTTCTTGGGTAATTCATGCATGTTCTCCATTGCTTTATATTGCTTTGGCCAAGTAGTAGATTGTAACTCCAAGAGGGAGCGTTATGCATGATTGTGGTTTCATGCCCCTTGATGTCTAGCTTGAGTGACAGAAACATGACACTAGGGGAAGTGTTGTTGCCACCAGGGAGAAAACAACGGTGTTTGTAACCACGGTTGCAAGGATTGTTTACCTTGCTCAAAGTTTCTTAATCCAGTTCTCCATTGCTTTGAGTTTACCTTTGGGTGGGGCTCGCAACTTAATACCAGTGAGATATTCTGGATATATATCTCAGGGTGGATGATTAGTGGGTAGATGCTGATGGATAAATGGTCTACTTGTCTTGGTGTACTGCCCATACTTATGATCCTCTAAATTTCTTGTATCATGATTAGCATTGCGGTGCGTTCATAATTCTGTCAATTGCCCAACTGTAACTTGTTTAGCCAGCATAGTTGTTTGTCATCTTTTGGGAGAGAGACATCAGTAGTGAACATCATGGGACTCTAGTCCATATTTCCACCATTGTTTACACCTCCACCATTCATTGCTTTTATTTCCTTTTCCGTTGCAATCACCATCGCCATTCCCGCTTGTGTTTGATCCTTTGCAAACGACAAGGCCGGAGAGATTGACAACCTCTCTGAACTCGTTGGGAGCAAAGTTATTTCTTGTGTGTGCAGGTCCACGTCTTCTGCTAGCGCCAGAGCAGCAGACACCTACTTGTTGATCCTTGGAGTCCTCCTGGTTAGATAAACCTTATAGGCCCCGTGTAAGGGAAATCTGTTGCTGACTACATCTCAACCTTCCACTTGGGGTAACCAACGAGGGGCGAGGAGTATAGTCCCATCAACTCGTCATCAGCGCTCTCTCTCTCTCTGGACAAAAACTAAAAAGGGGAAGTGGAACCACATGATCCCCAGCTCCAGTGACACAGGACCGTTGCCTTGCTATCCTCACGCCCTGGCTCACTATCCGGCGGGTGCGGCTGCCAGCCCTCCCGTGCGAGGCGGCGGATCAAGGTGCCGACCCAAATGTGAGATAAGGAGAGCATTTTTTTCCTTTTTTTGTATGACACATGTACCCCACATGAGAACAACGCTGACCGTCCTAGACAAACATTATGCAATACAACATGGCCGTGATGGATGGGGCCCACTTTTAGTTTTTGTGTCAAAACATTGTTAAGCATCCCTTTTAGTGATTTCAGCAAAAAGTTACTTAAAATCGGTGTTTTCAGTAAAAATTTATGAAAATGATGGTTTTTTACACTAAGCAACGCAATTGTGGTGGTTATTGACAATTTGCTCCAAAATTAAAGACCTAGACTTGACACGTGTACTCGATTTTTCTTGGATGTGTATCAATTGAAGGAGACATTTTCATCGACTATGAAAACATCTGTAGCGACTTCAGCAATCTCGAAGATAATGTGCCCGTTCAACACTTCTGCTTCATGTGCCACATTCATACCGGCTTAGAGCGGATGCATCTAGACATTGGAGGCAGCATTCAAGGGACATGTCGGTCGAGAGTGCAGCCAACGTCGCGTTCGCTCCGTCCTCGCACATGTTTAATAATGGCAACATGATCAGGCGGGGCAACATGATGACTTTCTACCACATTGAATCGAACTGCCCATTCATCTGCCCGCCGGTGTTAAATGGGAATGACAGCCGAGAAACGCATTGTAGCGCCCGCATTGAAACAACGCACGAGTTGGCTTGTCCGTTGACTGATATTTATACATGTTCATACACTACACGATCGACACCACAATACGTCCACTTCCCTTCATCCTTGGCGCACCTCGGACGCAATGACGGTGAGCTCTAGCATGTCGTTGGGAAAGCCTCTCAACATAGTAGAGGCGCGAGTTGGCTGGCCTAACGAACGGCTAGCAGGCCCTCGTGCCCTACGGATAGATGCCCACTTAACGGGGAGCAAGCGAGAGGTGAGTGTCAGGCCAAGTGGCAGGCTGAGGCCATCAACTGAACCGGCAACCTCGCTAGCCACGCGGAAAATAAGAGCCAAGAAGCCCAACCCAAGGAACCAGGGGCCCGAGTGGGTGTGAGCCCCGGCCTACTTAGCAATCATTCACCAGAGGAAGACGCATCGAGTGGATCACGACACAGAACCAACGGCGGCTCTCTTCTCCCTTCCCCCTTCTTTCCCAATTCGTGTATCCACATGTTGTGTCCCCAAATTGCTACGTGATTTCGTGGTGAATGAGTAATAGATCGAGAGAGGAATAGTTAGGATGCTAACATCTGGTATTCAGAGCCTGGATATTTGTTGTGGCGCACGCAATTGAGACGCGTCTTCGGTGTTCGGTGAGGAACCAGACTGAAGACACAGAGCCGGCGTTCAAGGACTACTTCGACAAGCTGTTTAACTCCCTTGACACGATCCACACTGACATTCGCACCAACCTGGCGCAGATCGCGGATCTAGTCAAGTGGCGCCCCCATCTGGAGTGATGGGTGTCTCACTTATCTACGACGGTCGCGGAGCTCCAGCAAGGGCGGCCTTCGGCCGCAGGTGAGGAGTATCCGACGGTGGCACCAGAACCACTGCTTCCCACTCCAGACACGCCTCTGCGTGACCGCGTCGGCACCAGCAAGGACACGGGGGGCGACGACGCCCTCGGGCCAATGGGGCATGGCATCGAAGTTCTGCATTGGGGTTTGGCACCGGCGTTCGCGTCGGTGTCCACCGCGGACAGCGATCCATTTGCTAATCTCTCATCAATTCTGATAGCTTCTCCTTTCATGCATGCTAGCCAGTTGCTCGCGGGAATTGGGTAGGCGCATCCATCGATCGCCTTTCCTCAGTTTGTAGGTGAGAATCCAGGGAAAATGCACATATATGACCCGTGGATGAAAGTATTCCACAAACTGAACCGTAGATGAAAAAAATTCACTCAACTGACCCTTTTGTGTGGCGCCCGACAGCCAGGCGCCACACTACACTATGTGGCGCCTAAGCCAAAGACGCCACACATACTGCCACGTTGGCGCCTCGTGACCCCACTTCTGCAGTGTGGCGCCTAAGCCAGGGGCGTTGCACTTGTGATGTGTGGCGCCCAGGCCTTAGGCGCCACACAATGACATATCCATCCCGCTTTCACTGGTTCTGTTCTTCCACAAGCCGGTGGAGATGGGCGCCTCGCCGCTGCTTCGCTGCTCCCGCTGCATGCTTCTGGCTGCTGCTGCTACTCCACGAGGCGGGACGGACGAAGCAATCGTTGCCGCTTGGTCGCCGCAGCGTCGTGCATGTGCTGTCCGGCCGACCGGTTGCTGCAGAGACCCGTGATGCTTTTCTGACCGGCTCGCTCTGGGTAAGTGCCCTCCTTAATTAGTAATATTGGTGGTACTAACCAATCGTAGTTAGTAGCTATGGAGTGGACTAATCACTAATGGCCGGCACCGACGCTAGCACCAGTGGCCCATCTATAACTGCTCCACCGCTTCGGAGAGGCCAACCAACAAAACCGAGACACTGGAGGCTAGCTCTGCTACCTGGTAGACTCACGTCCTCCGCTCGGGAGCTCTGCGTGTGGCGGGATGAAGCAGCCGGCGGCGAGCACTGGGCGCGCGGAGAAGCCGCAGCTGTCGGTGCCGCTGGGGCTGACATGGCTGCTCCTCAGCAAGAGCCGGCACGGGGCGCGGTCGCGCCGTGCGCCGGCCACGTCACCCATGTTCGTGTCGCGTGGCTGGAGCCGCGCGGCGGCTGCGGCCAGGGCGGACGGGGAGCCGTCGTCGCCCAAGGTCACCTGCATTGGCCAGGTGCGGATGCGCAAGGGGAAGAAGGGCACCGGCTACTGCCGGTGCCTCAAGAAGGCGTTCCTATGCGGCGGGCTGTTCGACTTCGACCGCACGACATGCCGCCGCAAGGGGCCGCCGCCGGAGGCGGAGTGGGCATGCCGGCCGTGGGTGTTCGGCAGCAGGGACGTGGCCGTGGCCTCCTGGATTCGGCCGCTGGCTGCATAATGCATAAGTGCATGTGCAACGCCAGCTTAGGCATCACACGGTCGGGGTGGGCCCTGCAGCGCCAACGTGGCCCTTTTGTGTGGCGCCGACGGCTTAGGCGTCACACAGTATAGTGTGGCGCCTACGCGTCGGGCGCCACACAAAAGGGTCAGCTCGATGAATTTTTTTTGTACTAGGTTCAGTCTGTGAATTCATTCAGCAAAGAGGTTAAATTTGACCATTTTGCCGAGAATCCACGCATGTGGAAGTCTCTCTCTGAGCAGTACTTCCATATGTTTGACATGCACGAGAAGTTCTGGATTCCCATAGCTACCCTTAATTTTTCAGGGTCGGCTGCAGTGTGGTTACACTCGGTGCAGAAGAGAATTTCTGACTTCGACTAGGAATCATTCACAACTTTGTTGTGCAACCGCTTTGACAGGGATCGACACCAACTTCTCATATGCTAGTTTTACACGCTTACACAAACATCCACTGTCGCTTATTACATTGACCGATTTGAGCAAATTATTAGCCATCTCTCTGCTTATTCTGAATTGATTCATCCTTATTATTATCTCACCCATTTTGTCGAGGGTCTTCAAGCCGACATTCACGTCATTGTCCTGTTGGAAATATGACCTAGAGGCAATAATAAATTAGTTATTATTATATTTCTTTGTTCATGATAATCGTTTATTATCCATGCTATAATTGTTTTGATTGGAAACACAGTGCATGTGTGGATACATAGACAAAACACTGTCCCTAGTAAGCCTCTAGTTGACTAGCTCGTTGATCAAAGATGGTCAAGGTTTCCTGACCATAGGCAAGTGTTGTCACTTGATAACGGGATCACATCATTAGGAGAATCATGTGATGGACTAGACCCAAACTAATAGACGTAGCATGTTGATCGTGTCATTTTGTTGCTACTATTTTCTGCGTGTCAAGTATTTGTTCCTATGACCATGAGATCATATAACTCACTGACACCGGAGGAATGCTTTATGTGTATCAAACGTCGTAACGTAACTGGGTGACTATAAAGATGCTCTACAGGTATCTCCGAAGGTGTTCGTTGAGTTAGTATAGATCGAGACTGGGATTTGTCACTCCGTGTGACGGAGAGGTATCTCGGGGCCCACTCGGTAATACAACATCACACACAAGCCTTGCAAGCAATGTGACTTAGTGTAAGTTGCGGGATCTTGTATTACGGATCGAGTAAAGAGACTTTCCAGTAAACGAGATTGAAATAGGTATGCGGATACTGACGATCGAATCTCGGGCAAGTAACATACCGAAGGACAAAGGGAATGACATACGGGATTATATGAATCCTTGGCACTGAGGTTCAAACGATAAGATCTTCGTAGAATATGTAGGATCCAATATGGGCATCCAGGTCCCGCTATTGGATATTGACCGAGGAGTCACTCGGGTCATGTCTACATAGTTCTCGAACCCGCAGGGTCTGCACACTTAAGGTTCGACGTTGTTTTATGTGTATTTGACTTATATGGTTGGTTACCGAATGTTGTTCGGAGTCCCGGATGAGATCACGGACGTCATGAGGGTTTTCGGAATGGTCCGGAAATGAAGATTGATATATAGGATGACTTCATTTGGTTACCGAAAGGTTTTCGGGCATTACCGGTAATGTACCGGGAATGACGAATGGGTTTCGTATCTTCAACGGGAGGGGGGACCACCCACCCGGGAGGGCCCAAGGACCTTGGGGGTGGCGCACCAACTAGGTGGGGTCAGCCCAAGGCTGTCTTGCGCAAGAGAAAGAAAAATGAAAAGAAGAGAAAGAAAAAAAAGGAAAGGTGGGAAAAGAGAGAAGGACTCCACCTTCCAATCCTAGTTGGACTAGGATTGGAGGAGGACTCCTCCTCCCCTTGGTGGCGCAGCCCTTGGGGATCCTTGAGCCTCAAGGCAAGCCTCCCCTCCCTCCTCCTATATATATGGAGCAATTAGGGCTGATTTGAGACAACTTTTTCAAGGCAGCCCGACCACATACCTCCACGGTTTTACCTCTAGATCGCGTCTCTGCGGAGCTCGGGCGGAGCCCTGCCGAGATTAGATCATCACCAACCTCCGGAGCGCCATCACGCTGCCGGAGAACTCATCTACCTCTCCGCCTCTCTTGCTGGATCAAGAAGGCCGAGATCATCGTCGAGTTGTACGTGTGCTGAACGCGGAGGTGCCGTCCGTTCGGCACTAGATCGTGGGACGGATCGTGGGACGGTTCGTGGGACGGTTCGCGGGGCGGATCGAGGTACGTGAGGACGTTCCACTACATCAACCGCGTTCACTAACGCTTCTGCTATGCGATCTACAAGGGTACGCAGATCGGAAATCCCCTCTCATAGATGGACATCACCATAATAGGTCTTCGTGCGCGTAGGAAATTTTTTGTTTCTCATGCTACGTTCCCCAACAGTGGCGTCATGAGCTAGGTTCATGCGTAGATGTAATCTCGAGTAGAACACAAAAGTTTTTGTGGGCGGTGATGTGCGTCTTGTTGCCCTCCTTAGTCTTTTCTTGATTCCGCGGTATTGTTGGATTGAAGCGGCTTGGACCGACATTACTCGTACGCTTACGAGAGACTGGTTTCATCGCTACGAGTAACTCCGTTGCTCAAAGATGACTGGCAAGTGTCGGTTTCTCCAACTTTAGTTGAATCGGATTTGACCGAGGAGGTCCTTGGATGAGGTTAAATAGCAATTCATACATCTCCGTTGTGGTGTTTGCGTAAGTAAGATGCGATCCTACTAGATACCCATGGTCACCGCGTAAAACATGCAACAACAATTAGAGGATGTCTAACTTGTTTTTGCACGGTATGCTTGTGATGTGATATGGCCAACGATGTGATGTGATATATTGGATGTATGAGATGATCATGTTGTAATAGTTAATATCGACTTGCACATCGATGGTACGGCAACCGGCAGGAGCCATAGGGTTGTCTTTAAACTAACATTTGTGCTTGCAGATGCGTTTACTATATTGGTAGGACGTAGCTTTAGTAGTAATAGCATGAGTAGCACGACAACCCCGATGGCGACATGTTGATGGAGATCATGATGATGGAGATCATGGTGTGACGCCGGTGACAAGAAGATCGTGCCGGTGCTTTGGTGATGGAGATCAAGAAGCACATGATGATGGCCATATCATGTCACTTATGAATTGCATGTGATGTTAATCCTTTATGCACCTTATCTTGCTTAGAACGACGGTAGCATTATGAGGTGATCTCTCACTAAAATTTCAAGACGAAATTGTGTTCTCCCCGACTGTGCACTGTTGCGACAGTTCTTCGTTTCGAGACACCACGTGATGATCGGGTGTGATAGACTCAACGTTCACATACAACGGGTGCAAAACAGTTGCACACGCGGAACACTCGGGTTAAGCTTGACGAGCCTAGCATGTGCAGACATGGCCTCGGAACACATGAGACCGAAAGGTCGAGCATGAATCGTATAGTTGATATGATTAGCATAGATATGCTTACCATTGAAACTATTCTCGACTCACGTGATGATCGGACTTGAGATACTGGATTTGGATCATGTACCACTCAAATGACTAGAGAGATGTACTTTTTGAGTGGGATTTCTTAAGTAATATGATTAACTGAACTAATTGTCAAGAACATAGTCTAATGGTCTTTGCGAATTACGATGTAGCTTGCGCCATAGCTCTACTGTTTTTATATGTTCCTAGAGAAAATTTAGTTGAAAGTTGATAGTAGCGAACTTTGCAGAGGATTGTCCTCGTTGCTGCGCAGAAGGCTTATGTCCTTAATGCACCACTCGGTGTGCTGCACCTCGAGCGTCGTCTGTGGATGTTGTGAACATCCGACATACTTGTTTCTGATGACTACACGATAGTTCAGTGCAAAATACTTAATGGCTTAGAAGCAAGGCGCCGAAGACATTTTGAAACGTCACGGAACATAAGTGATGTTCTAAAGAGATGAAATTGTGATTTCATGCTTGTGCCCTTGTTAAGAGGTACGAGACCTCCAACAAGATTCTTTGTCCACAAAGTAAAGGAGAAAAGCTCAATCTTTGAGCGTGTGCTCAGATTGTCTGAGTACGACAATCGCTTGAATCAAGTGGGAGTTAATCTTCCAGATGAGATAGTGATGGTTCTCCAAAGTCACTGCCACCAAGCTGTGAGAGCTTCGTGATGAACTATAACATATCAAGGATAGATACAATGATCCTTGAGCGATTCGCGATGTTTGACACTCCGAAAGTAGAAATAAAGAAGGAGCATCAATAGTTGATGGTTAGTAAAACCACTAAGTTTCAAGAAAGGCAAGGGCTAGAAGGGATACTTCGTGAAACAGCAAATCAGTTGCTGCACTAATGAAGAGACCCAAGATTAAACCCAAACCCGAGACTAAGTGCTTCTGTAATGAGGGGAACAGTCACTGAGGCGGAACAACTCTAGATACTTGCTAGATAAGAAGGTTGGCAAAAGTCGAAAGAAGTATATTTGATATACATGATGTTGATGTGTACTTGACTAGTACTCCTAGTAGCACGAGGGTATCGGATACCGGTTCGGTTGCTAAGTGATTAGTGACACGAAATGAAAGCTACGACATAAACGGAGACTAGCTAAAGGCGAGGTGACGATACGTGTTGGAAGTGTTTCCAAGGTTGATATGATCAAACGTCGCACACTCCATCTACCATCGGGATTGGTGTTAAACCTAAATAATTGTTATTTGGTACTTGCGTTAAGCATGAACATGATTGGATCGTGTTTATTGCAATACGATTATTCATTTAAAGAGAATAATGGTTACTCTATTTGCTTGAATAAATCACCTTCAATGGTTTATTGAATCTCGATCGTAGTGTTACACATGTTCATAATATTGGTGCCAAAAGATACGAGGTAATGATGATAGTACCACTTACTTGTGGCACTGCCGCTTGAGTCATGTTGGTATAAATTGCATGAAGAGGCTCCATGCTGATGGATCTTTATACTCACTTGATTTTGAATCACTAGTGACATGCAAATCATACCACATGAGCAAGGCCTTGTTTTCATTGAGATGAAACAAGATAGTAACTTGTTGGAAGTGATACATTTTGATGTATGTAGTCCAATGGGTGCTAAGGCACGTAGTAGATATCATTATGTTCTTACTTCAATGACGATTTGAGTGGATACAGAGTATTTACTTAATGAATCACAAGTCTGAAATATTGAAAAGTTTAATTCTGTTTTCGGAGTGAAGTTCGTCGTAACAAGAGGATAAACTGTCTACGATATGATCATAGAAATGAATATCTGAGTTACGAGTTTTGGTATGCAGTTAAGACAATGTGGAAATTGTTTCGCAGTTCATGCCACCTGGAACATCATAGTGTGATGATGTGTCTGAATGTCATAGCCACGCACTATTTGGTATGGTGCATGCTATGATGTCTCTTATCGAATTACCACTATCGTTTATGGGTTATGCATTAGAGACAACCGCATTCATTTTAAATAGGGCACCGCGTATTTCCGTTGAGATGACACAGTATAGACTGAGGTTTAGAGAAATCTAAACTGTCCTTTCTTGAAAGTTTGGGGCTTCGACACTTGTGTGAAAAAGTTTCAGTCGAATAAGCTCAAACCCAAAGCGGATAAATGCATCTTCATAGGATATCCAAAATAGTTGGGTACATCTCCTATCTCAGATCTGAAAGCAAAGTGTTTGTTTCTAGAAACGGACCCTTTCTCGAGGAAAGGTTTCTCTCGAAAGAATTGAGTGGGAGGGTGGTAGAACTTAATGAGGTTATTGAACCATCACTTCAACCAGTGTGTAGCAGGGCGCATGAAGTTATTCCTGTGGCGCCTACACCAATTGAAGTGAAAGCTGATGATGGTGATCATCGAGCATCGGATCAAGTTACTACAAACCTCGTAGGTTGACAAGGTCGCGTACTACTGCAGAGTGGTACGGTAACCCTGTCTTGGAGGTCATGTTGTTGAGCAACAGTGAACCTAGGAGTTATGGAGAAAGCAATGGTGGGCCCAGATTCCGACAAATGGCTGGAAGCCATGAAATCCGAGAGAGGATCCATGTATGAAAACAAAGTGTAGACTTTGGAAGAACTACTTGATGGTCATAGGACTGTTGAGTAAAGATGGATCTTTAAAAGGAAGACAGACGATGATGGTGATAAGTCACTATTAAGAAAAGCTCGAATTGTCGCAAAGATGTTTCCGACAAGATCAAACAGTTGACTATGATGAGACTTTCTCACTCATAGAGATGCTAAAAGTCTGTTAGAATTATGTTAGTAGTTGTTGCATTATTTATGAAATATTGCACATAGGATGTCAAAACATTGTTTCCTCGACGGTTTCCTTGAGCAAACATTGTATGTGATACAACTAGGAGGTTTTGTCGATCCTAAAGATACTAGCAAGCATGCAAGCTCCAGCGATCCTTCAATGGACTGGTGCAAGCATCTCGGAGTTGGAATATACACTTTGATGAGATGATCAAAGATTTTCGGTTTGTACAAGGTTTATGAGAAACTTGTATTTCCAAAGAAGTGAGTGGGAGCACTATAGAATTTCTGATAAGTATATGTGGTTGACATATTGTGGATCAGAAGTAATATAGAATTTCTGTAAAGCATACAAGGTTGTTTGAAAGGAGTTTTCAAAGGAGTACATGGATTGCGCTACTTGAACGTTGAGCATCAAAGATCTATGGAGATAGACCGAAAGCGCTTAATGGAAGTTTCAACAAGATCCATGCATTGACAAGTTTTTGAAGGAGTTCAAAATAGATCAGCAAAGAAGGAGTTCTTGGTTGCGTTGTGAGGTGTGAATTTGAGTAAGACTCAAAACCCGACCCCGACAGAATAAAGAGAATAGACGAAGGTCGTCTTCTATGCCTTGGCCGTAGAATTTGAAGTATGCCATGCTGGGTACCGCACCTGATGTGTGCCTTGACTCAAAGTCTGTTGAGAGGTACAGAGAGTGATCCATGATTGAATCACTAGCAGCGGTCAAAATTTATCCTTAGTAACTGATGGACTAAGGAATTTTTCTCGATTATGGAGGTGGTTAAAGAGTTCGTCGT
The DNA here is from genome assembly GCF_904849725.1 of Hordeum vulgare subsp. vulgare. NCBI lineage: Eukaryota > Viridiplantae > Streptophyta > Magnoliopsida > Poales > Poaceae > Hordeum > Hordeum vulgare. Next base: position 376,475,894 of record NC_058523.1, read on the forward strand.
AAAGGGTTACGTCGATGCAAGCTTTGACACTAATCCGAATAACTATGAGTAGTGAAACGGATTCGTATAGTAGAGTAGATATTTGGAGTATTTCCGAATAGAACATAGTAGCAGCATCTATAAGATGACATAAAGATTTGTAAAGAACACACGGATCTGAAAGATTCAGAACCGTTGACTAAAACCTCTCTCACGAGCAAAACGTGATCAGACCCCATAACTATATGGGTGTTGGATTCGTTGGAATCACATGGCGATGTGAACTGGATTATTGACTCTAGTGCAAGTGGGAGACTGTTGGAAATATGCCCTAGAGGCAATAATAAATTAGTTATTATTATATTTCTTTGTTCATGATAATCGTTTATTATCCATGCTATAATTGTATTGATTAGAAACACAGTGCATGTGTGGATACATAGACAAAACACTGTCCCTAGTAAGCCTCTAGTTGACTAGCTCGTTGATCAAAGATGGTCAAGGTTTCCTGACCATAGGCAAGTGTTGTCAGTTGATAACGGGATCACATCATTAGGAGAATCATGTGATGGACTAGACCCAAACTAATAGACGTAGCATGTTGATCGTGTAATTTTGTTGCTACTGTTTTCTACGTGTCAAGTATTTGTTCCTATGACCATGAGATCATATAACTCACTGACACCGGAGGAATGCTTTGTGTGTATCAAACATCGCAACGTAACTGGGTGACTATAAAGATGCTCTACAGGTATCTCCGAAGGTGTTTGTTGAGTTAGTATGGATCCAGACTGGGATTTGTCACTTCGTGTGACGGAGAGGTATCTCGGGGCCCACTTGGTAATACAACATCACACAGAAGCCTTGCAAGCAATGTGACTTAGTGTAAGTTGCGGGATCTTATATCACGGAACGATTAAAGAGACTTGCCGGTAAACGAGATTGAAATAGGTATGCGGATACTGACGATCGAATCTCGGGCAAGTAACATACCGAAGGACAAAGGGAATGACATACGGGATTATATGAATCCTTGGCACTGAGGTTCAAACGATACAATCTTCGTAGAATATGTAGGATCCAATATGGGCATCCAAGTCCCGCTATTGGATATTGACCGAGGAGTCACTCGGGTCATGTCTACATAGTTCTCCAACCCGCAGGGTCTGCACACTTAAGGTTCGACATTGTTTTATGCGTATTTGAGTTATATGGTTGGTTACCGAATGTTGTTCGGAGCCCCGGATGAGATCACGGGTGTCACGAGGGTTTCCGGAATGGTACGGAAACGAAGATTGATATATAGGATGACTTCATTTGGTTACCGGAAGGTTTTCGGGCATTACCGGTAATGTACCGGGAATGACGAATGGGTTCCAGATCTTCACCGGGAGGGGGGACCACCCACCCGGGAGGGCCCAAGGACATTGGGGATGGCGCACCAAGTAGGTGGGGTCAGCCCAAGGCTGTCTTGCGCAAGATAAAGAAAACCCAAAAGAAGAGAAAGAAAAAAAAAGGAAAGGTGGGAAAAGAGAGAAGGACTCCACCTTCCAATCCTAGTTGGACTAGGATTGGAGGAGGACTCCTCCTCCCCTTGGTGGCGCAGCCCTTGGGGCTCCTTGAGCCTCAAGGCAAGCCTCCCCTCCCTCCTCCTATATATATGGAGCAATTAGGGTTGATTTGAGACAACTTTTTCAAGGCAGCCCGACCACATACCTCCACGGTTTTACCTCTAGATCGCGTCTCTGCGGAGCTCGGGCGGAGCCCTGCCGAGATTAGATCATCACCAACCTCCGGAGCGCCGTCACGCTGCTGGAGAACTCATCTACCTCTTCGTCTCTCTTGCTGGATCGAGAAGGCCGAGATCATCGTCGAGCTGTACGTGTGCTGAACGCGGAGGTGCCGTCCGTTCGGCACTAGATCGTGGGACGGATCACGGGACGGTTCGTGGGACGGTTCGCGGGGCGGATCGAGGGACGTGAGGACGTTCCACTACATCAACTGCGTTCACTAACGCTTCTGCTGTGCGATCTACAAGGGTACGTAGATCGGAAATCCCCTCTCATAGATGAACATCACCATAATAGGTCTTCGTGCGCGTAGGAAATTTTTTGTTTCCCATGCTACGTTTCCCAACATGTCCTGGTGCAGTGACCGCCTGATCTGGACACGACGTGCACGCTGGCCGTGCTACGGGAGGAGGTGGCGGAAGGCACTTCCGTCGAACGTCCTCGGCCAATGCCTGTAGCCAAGGCAGGCGTGCCCATGGCGCTACCACCACTACCCCGCCCAAAGGGCATCCTCCTACTGCGGCGACCACCCAAGAGCGTCGCGGGGGAGGTTGCGGTGATGGCTCCAAGATCAAGGCCCTACGGGAGTACTGACAAGCCCGCGGACTCTGCTTCAAGTGCGGGGAACGCTCGACGCAGGGTCACACCTGTCCCACCAGCGTACAGTTCCACGTCATCGAAGAACTACTGGAGTTGTTCGACATCGACGGAGATGATGGACTTCAGGGCGCGCCAATAGAGACGGTGATGGCCATCTCGCGCCAAGCTCTCACAGGCGGAATGCCACCCAAGGCTATCAAACTGCAGGCGTGGCTTCAAGGGCGAGCTGTTTTGATGCTGGTGGATTCATGCAGTTCCACTTCTTTCATCGAGGCCCATCTTGCAGCCTCGCTTCAAGGCGTGGTGCCACTGGCCAGGCCTTGCTGTGTCAAGGTCACAGATGGGGGGAGCTCAGTTGTGTCTCGCACATCCCCAACTGTCACTGGTCATCTCAGAACCAAGAGTTTGTGACTGACATGAAGATCCTTCTTTGGGGGGGGGGGGTATGACGCGACACTTGGCATAGACTGTTTGGAAGAGGACAACCCTATCAGCGTGGATTGGAGGGCAAACATCACCTGATCAATTCTCCAACAGGTCCGGCACATCTCCAATGGAAGACGGACGACACCGCGGCGTGCACTGAAATTAACAGCCTACACCTCCAGTATTTACAGCGTCAGGGAGAGGTAGCTTAAGTGGTGCAAGTCTACCAGGTGTGTGACTCGGATGAAATCTTCACACCTACTCCAGGCAACGTCCAAGCAGTAATCGATCAATTCAAGGACATATTCGAGGAACCCAAGGGATTACCACCAAGGCATGCTTGCGACCATCGGATACCCTTGATGCCAGTGGCGCAGCGTGTTAACTTGCGGTCTTACAGGTACAAGCCGGAACACAAGTCTGAAATTGAGCGACGGGTCAAGGAATTGCTAGTAGCAGGAATTATTCACAAGAATCATAGTCCCTTATCTTCCCCGGTTATTCTGGTCAAGAAGAAGGATAGCACATGGCGTATGTGCGTTGATTATCGCCACTTGAACGCTATGATAGTGGTTGGGAAGTATCCAGTGCTTGTGATTGAGGAGCTTCTTGATGAATTGCATGGGGCTCAATGGTTCTCCAAGCTGGATTTACGTGCACGGTATCATCAAATTCATTTGGCAGAGGGAGAAGATTTAAAACAGCTTTCCAGACTCACAGAGTCACTTTGAATTCAGGGTGGTTTCGTTTGGCCTTGCAGGTGGGCCAGGCACTTTCAATGGAGCTATGAGAGTTACCTTAAACCCACTCATCGGAATCTGTGTGCTGGTGTTTTTCGATGACATTCTGGTGTTCAGCAAGACACTCCAAGATCACGTGGAACATTTGCGACAAGTGTGTGAACTGCTCCGTCGCAATCAATGGCAAGTGAAGCTAATCAAGTGTGCTTTTGGTCAGCCGCGCATCATCTACCTGGGTCATGTGATTAGCTCTGAAGGGGTGGCAACCGACCTAGCCAAGATCCGACAGTGGAACAATGTCCCACTCCCACAAATGTTAAGGAGGTTCGTTAGTTTTTGGGACTCGCAGGATACTAACGCCGTTTCGTCACGCAGTTCGGAGTCTTGGCCCGTCCTCTGTTCAATCTTCTCAAGAAGGGCTCCCCATTCGTATGGACAGACAACACGGAGCAAAGTTTTCAGCTACTGAAAAAGGAAATGATCACAGCCCTTGTGCTGGCATTAGAGCAAGTACAATAAGGTACAGTCAGCAGGCTGTAAGGATTAAAATACTACGTTTTTGCTGAGTTGGATGAGAGAGAAGAGGAGAGAGAAGGGAAGCGGACTCTTCGTGAAGAGCCAGCTCTAGCACGTGCTCCTAGGTGCTTTGTGAGAATGAAAGGTGGGCCACATATGATAAAAGTAGTACTCTTTTGTAGCTAACTATTGTACAAGTTAGCTATAAGATGGGCTATAAGACTGCTTATAGCCAGCAGTTGGCTATACTATTAACCATGCTCTTACCTGATTTCAGCAAAAAGTTCACAGTGGAGACTGATGCGTGTGACATGGGAATTGGAGCAATCCTGCAGCAGGATGGTCACCCGATAGCTTTCATGAATAAATCTCTCTACAACAAGTATCGGGGACTCTCTACCTATGAAAAAGAGGACCTGGCCATAATCGCCGCAATAGATCAATGGAGTCCCTATCTCCAAACTAACGAGTTCATCATCAGGACGGATCAACGCAGCCTAGTGCACTTGCAAGAACAACGTCTGGTTACTCCTTGGCAGCAGAGAGCATTCACTAAACTCTTGAGGCTGCAGTACCGCATCATCTACAAAAAAGGAGTAGAAAACGCGGGTGCAGATGCTCTATCCCTTCCTCCTTCTGTCTGTTGCTTGATATTTATACGTGTTCGTACATTGCACGATCGACACAACAATCGTCCACTTCCCTTCCTCGTTGGCGCACCTCGAACACAATGACGGCGAGATCTAGCATGTCGTGGGGAAAGCCTCTTGACATAGCAGAGGCACGAGTTGGCTGGCCTAACGACCGGCCAGTAGGCCCTTGTGCCCTACGGCTAGATGCCTGCTTGACGGGGAGCAAGCGAGAGCTGAGTGTCAGGCCCAGTGGCAGGCTGAGACCGTTAACTTAACCAGGGTCCCGAGTGGGTGTGAGCCGCGGCCTACTTAGCTGTCGTTCACCAGAGGAAGACGCATCCAGTGGATCACGACACGGAACCGACGGCGGCTCTCTTCTCCCTTCCCCCTTCTTCCCCAATTCGTGTATCCACATGTTTATCCCCAAATTGCTACCTGATTTCGTGGTGAATGAATAATAGATCGAGAGAGGAATAGTGAGGTTGATAACAGTGAGGAACGATGACCCGACGATGCAGGAGGCATCCGACAATAAGCTGGCGCATGCGCCCGCGCCGGTCCTTGCCGGCTTCACCTTGCAGCAGGTGCATGCTACTTCAACATTGTCATAGTGGAGGTGCAATTGGAAGAGTGGCTGACACCATTGATGTCGGTGTTCCCGGTGGCACAAAAGGACCAACGCTGCAACCTCGACCTGCTCAAGCAGTACCCATTGACGAAAGGATAAATCTAGGGCGAGTTCGCGAGTGAGGAGGCCGTGCTGACTATGGGCACGGAGGACCCAAACTTCATCGACCATTAGCGGGCGATGTACAAGGCCGCACATAGCTCGAAAGCCAGCTACAGTGTCAGCATTAAGAATTGCTAGCAAGGGAGTCCTATGACCACCACCCAAAAAAGAAGTCGTCTGACTTGGAGATGGTGGTCTTTCGGTTATTTCCTACCACGGGCAATGACTGTTGAGAAAGAGCGGCCTCATGCCCCCGAACGCCATCTTCCTATGGTCCATCTCCATCCTGCAATGCTTCGGGCCATGGGAAGCCAGCATGTTGCGGCACGGGCGAGCTTCGGACGCTGCAGTACTGTTCGCCCCTGCCTTCCATGGCGACCCCGGCGGCGCGGCCACGACCACGGCCGCCGCCCACTTGTACTTGTCGGACCACTTGGCCAGCAGGTACCGCACGTGCGTCTATGGCGACACGTGCATGCAGACGCCCTGGATGGACTCTGCTTCCCCCGCGCACATTGCCGTGGCTAGCAGTGTGCGATGGTGGTGTCTCATAAATATGGGAGTATCTAGAACATATCTAGATGAGAAATAATTATGCCTCATTTGTTGTGTAAATAGACAATTTTTTGATTAGATTAATCCACGAAATAATCATTATCACGACGTTGACTAGATTAACGACATACTGATTACGGGGCAGACTAGCATGTACTACACAAATAGTTTAAACATCTACGCATATAACTAGTACTACTAAGACTAAAATAAACAGGAGTGGGATAAACGAGTTATACCCTCCGATCGACTAGTTGGTCGCAACAGCAGCAGTGGTGGCGACAGTTTCCTCGGCCGCCTTCTTATCGGCTTCGGCCTTCTCGCGGGAGAGACAGTCGACGTCTCCTCATGAAGACATGGTAATGACGAAGGCGACGCGGTCGTAGATGAAGCACACGGACGGAGGCGAGTAGTTGTGTAGTCGCTCCCGAAAACCCTAATTGCCCCTCCCACATACAGGATTCGTAGAGGTGAGTTTTCGGAGGCCTGCTCTCCCGTCGACCGTGTACGCGGTGAACGGGACGGATTCGTCAGTGACAACAACAACAAAACAAACGAGCGCATGAAGGAGCTCGGCTCGGCTCATTCCCGCAACCCGCGACGCGTCGTGATGAGGCGTGTCATGAAGAGGCAGGTGGCGGCGGAGGAGTGGGCGAGGGCCTCTTCTCTTCTCATGCTCCAATAGCATGTAGAAGAGAGACCCTTATAAAGGGGTCTAACTCCTTCTCGACTAGCGGGGTGTGACCAAACTTCCCACCACCCCTTGTCATGCAACCACCTACATGGGCCCTTAGAGATTTTCTGAAATTGTCTCATGGGCCTTAAGCCCATCTCTGATTTTAACAATCCCCCACTAGACCTCAAGGGACATTATGTTATTTTGTTTCAATCACTGTTTTGATATATCAGCATTTGAGTGAAGACCTATTAAGGTTGAGCTTCACCTAGAGCAAGTAGCTATACTCCTTCACAACTAACAGTTGACTATGCCTTTAATTATCAGTTTGGCGTTCAAAAGTTTCACCACAAGTCTTACTAGTACTAGGCTATCGAAGGCTCACCCCTTGGGTGGAGCATATTAGTCATACTCCTAGCCTATTCATGAGCTTAATAGAGATCGCCCCAATCTCATAGAATGTGACCAGCAGTCAGGCTCATATAGGTGCATTCCTCCAAAGATTGCTCTGTAGGACAGCATCTTGCTTACACATAAGCTTTAGAACACATTAAGACAGTAGTCATCCTACCATACAATATCCGAGAGTAGTGCATCTCCAGCGGAGTGGGTTAATAAAGTTACTCTCCTCAATTCACTACTGCCTTGTTTTGCCAGGTCCTACTTCACGATATCTCCGATCATATAGGTTGGGTTACTGCCATGGAAACTCATATGGGTCTCATACCCATCTCCCTCGATTCACTATCTATCACAACATCTGAGAGACCTTTAGTAAAGTGATGTGCCAGAATTCTTAGCCGTTTGGATGTAATCCATCGCTATCACTCCGGAGTTTCTTAAACGTCTAACACACTTCTATCTCATTCTTATATGTTTGTTGGACTTCAAGTTGTCCTTTGAACTCTTCACTTTGAGAATAATTGTCTGATTGCCGAAGTTCATAAACATAGCCGAAACTGGCTTCACAACCACACACAAGTCCATCAAAAGATCTCAAAGAAATTCTTCTTCGACACCAGATGTGTCTAATGTTGTTAATTCTGCTTCCATTGTCAATCTTGTTAAGATCGTTTGCTTGCAAGACTTCTAGAAAACAACACCACCTCCAAGGGTAAACATATAGCCAGTAGTGGCCTTCATCTCATCAGCATCAGAGATCCAATTCGCATCACTATACCCTTCAAGTATCGATGGGTATGCTGTATAGTGAAATCCGTGGTTGATAGTACCTTTCAGATAACGCTTAGTTCTTTCAACAACACACCAATGAACATCACCCAGATTGGCAACAAAACGGCTTAGTTTGCTCACAGCAAACACGATGTCATGCCTCGTTGTGATAGCTAGATACATAAGTCAACCTATATTTGAGAGAATCTCAATTGATCTTTAGTTGTGCATCTGAACTTTCGAATCAGCACACTAGTTTCATATGGTGTTTGAGAAATTTTGTGGTCTGAATATCCAAAGCGACTCAAAATCTTGATGTTCAAGATAACATCAGCCACCCCAACGTCCTTCATCTCAAAGTTCTGAGACAAAAAAGACTTAATCTACTCAATCAGTTTGAGGTTGGTTCCAAATATCAGTATGTCATCAACATACAAGCACAATATAACTCCTTCCCCACATGATGGCAATAGTATACACATTTCTCAGCTTCATTAACAATAAAGCCAAGAGATATCAAAGTTGTATTAAACTTCTCATGCCATTGCTTAGGTGCTTCGTTGAGGCCATATAAATATTTCAACAACTTACACACCTTTCGTTCCTAACCATATATCACAAAGACATCTGGTTGTTGCACATAAATTTCCTCGTTTAGCTCTTCGTTCAGCAAAGCCGTCTTAACGTCCATTTGATAAATGAGAAGACCATCCGAGGCCGCCAACGAGAGTAGTAATCGAATGGTGGTCAGTCTAGCCACACGTGAATAAGTGCCAAAGAAATCTTCTTCTTATTTCTAGGCCTATCCCTTAGCCACAAGCTTAGCCTTGTACTTTTCAATTGTACCAACGGGCCTAAGCTTCTTTTTGAACACCCACTTCCATCCCAATGGGTTGCAACCATAGTGACGATCGGTAATTTCCCATGTCCCATTAGCCTTGATGGAATCCATCTTGCTACGGACCGCATCTTTCAAGTAGTCAACATTTGGAGATGCATATGCTTCCGAAATAGAAGTGGGATTACATCCACGAGGTATACGAAGAAATCATCACCAGAGGTCTTTGCATTACTTTGTCTCTTGCCCCTATCAAGGGTTTCCTCGTCATCCTCCTCAGTATTTTCATCATGTGTTTGTTCATAATATTCCATAGGAATAGCAGGCTCAGGAGTCTCCTCAGATTCCTCTTTAGAAGTGCTTTCCATATCTCTCATGGAAAAATATCCACAAAGAATGTATCATCCCTCGACTCCATAATTGTACCGACCTTCACGTCATGTACCTCAGATTTCACTACTAGAAATGTATAGCCAATGCTATTCTTAGCGTAGCCCAAATTAATGCAGTCCACGGTCTTTGGTCCAAGCTTAAGCTTTTGGGGGATTGGCACATTGACTTTAGCCAATTAGCCCCAAGTACGTAAGTACGAGAACGTCGTCCTTCTCTTTGAACACTCCTCAGAGAGAGTGACTTCATTATATTTTTTAGTAACTTTATTCAGGACATGACACGAAGTCAATATAGCCTCCTCCACCATGCCTTGGATAAGCCCGATGTATCCAACATGGCGTTAACCAAATCAGTTAGAGTACGGTTTTTCCGTTCGGCAATCTCGTTTGACTAGGGTGAATAGGGATGCGTCTTCTCATGAATAATGGCGTGTTCTGCACAAAACGAATCCAACACATTTGAGAAATACTATCCACCACGATCAGGCCAGACTCGTTTAATTTTCTTTTCAAGTTGGTTTTCAACTTGTGCCTTATAGATTTTAAAGTAGTATAGAGCTTCATCTTTAGTATTTAACTGTTACACATAGCAATATCTATTAGAATCATCTATCAATGTCATGAAATATTTCATTCCACATTTAGTCAACACACCATTCATCTCACAAAGATAAAAATGTATGAGTTATACCCTCCGATCGGCCAGTTGGCCGCAGCAGCAACACTGGCGGCGGCAGTACCCTCGGTCGCCTTCTTGTCGGCTTCGGCCTTCTCGCGGGCGAGATGGTTGACGTCGGCTGGTGAAGACATGACGATGACGAAGGCAATGTGGACGTAGATGAAGCAGACGGACGGACGCGAGCAGTCGCGTAGTCGCTCCCTAAAAACCTAATCGCCCCTCTACCGTACAAGATCTGGAGAGGCGAGGTTTCGGAGGCCTGCTCTCCTGTCGACCGTGTACGCGGCGAACGGGAATGAGTCGCCGACGGCAGAAGCAGCAAAAGGAACGAGTGCGTGGAGGCAGAGATTATCTGACCTCGTGACGTCTACGATTCGCAGGAGCCTCGCTCATATAGACGAGGCCGGGTGGAGAGTCGTTGGCTCGACCCACGTCCGAATCGGTAATAGCCCACGACCCAACGTCTCAGATTGTGGCGCGTGTGTTACGTATTCTCCATTCCTGGCCGGCAAGTGCGTAGGCATGAGCTTGGCTCGGCACATTCCCGCAACCCATCGTGATGAGGCGTGTCGTGGCGAGGCAGGCAGCGGCGGAGGAGCGCGCGAGGGTCTCTTCTCTTTCATGCTCCAATAGCATGTAGAAGAGAGACCCTTATAAAGGGGGTCGAGCTCCTTCTCCACTAGCAAGGTGAGACTAAACTTTCCACCACCCCTTGTCATGCCACCACCTACATGGGCCCTTAGAAATTTCTCAAATTCTCTCATGGGCCTTAAGCCCATCTCATATTTCAACATCATTCATGTGAGAAACAAAATCAAATACAGAGTTGTACAATCCACGTCAGCACACACACATCTTAATTATAATATCACATTTAATGGATATAAAAGGTGAATGTGACATAACTAAAACTCAGCTAGATGAGTTCTAGCAATACCGAATAAATATTGTTGTACACCCAAATTTTGCAATTTAATTAACTCGTGGAAAAAAACTATGATATATATTACACACCCCAGATCTCAAGTACAAGGTCACCGGTGGCAAACAGGAGATCATCCCTTGGGCTTCTAGCATCCCCTGACCCACCCTCTCCCTCTCGTGCCGCCAGCGGGGAGGGAACCATAGGCGGACGCCGTCGAGTCCCCTCCTTCCTCCCTCCTCTTCTCCCGCTGCCGCCAGAGGGCCTGGTCGGGCAAAGCTCATCCGTTTCGGCGACGGCGGGGCCTTCTTGTTCCCTCGATGGCAGAGGCGCGAGATGAGCCTTCCTCGTCGGCTGAGGCACGGTTTATTTGAGACGTTTATCTTAGGATCGGCTTTGTAAGCGGCTACCTCTTCACTCTGTATGGTTCGGTCATGTACTTTGTTCGATTGTTGCTTTATATATAAAGCGGGATGAAAGACTATTTCAAGAGAGATCTTAAGTAGATGCTACTTAGCCACGGGAAATGAGCTCATGGTTTTAGGAAGTTCTTGGTTTTAGTTTTTCTTTTAGTCTTCATTTAGTAGCTTAGCTCTTTGTATCTCGGGTAGTAAACATTCTACTCCCTATGAATTTTGTACTACTAATAAAATAGAAGCTGTAAATACACATTGTAGAGCTCTATGGTTTATCATTGAAAAAGTCGAAAGCTACATTAGATTAAAATATATTTGATTGACAATTTCATCAATAGGAAGTGTGAACGTCTGAAATTGAAAAGAGAACTGAAAGTTTCAAGTTGACATTTGAGTCTTAACATTTAGTTTATTATACGTTGAATGTATCATCATTAGGAACATCAAACATTTGTAATAGTATATGAGTGGCGAATTTATCTAGAAAGAAATAGTCATTCATTAAAAGCTAAACCATGGAATTACCAAGGGATGTGGAATGCTTAACTTCAGTTTGGGTATGTTCGTTTAAAAAAAAACTATGTGGTTTCCAGAAGCGTTTTGGGTGGCTTGGTTGCAGCCTTGGCTTCGAATGAATTCGCCGACAAATCTCATCGCTCATGTCTTCAGCATCCGGCCGGTCGGGTGATCCTTTTCTCCTTGACATGTGTAGACAAGGTTGTGTCCAGATAATGCGGCCAAGCCATCTTAGACATGGTCACTGGAAGATTCAAGACTCGATTGTGTTTCTTCTTCTTTTGTGCTACAGAAATATAAAATGGGAGGACATGGTTGTAATGTCTTGTGGTAATTTAATGCCCGCTTTCGTACCTTCTGACCCCTTCCCCTATTAAAAAAAGAGAGGAAAATGACATAGGCGCCGTTTGATCCACCGTGCCGAACTTCCCACACGACTGATTGCACATTACTCTTTAAAGGTAGATGAGGACTTTATACTATTTATTTTCAGCTTCTACTTTACACCATTTCTACGCGAAAAAAAAATTCTAATGGTTTGCCTTTCTGGGTGGACTATAGACATAATTTAAAGTATATAGACATAATTTAAAGTATAGATTCATAAATTTTATTTTGTATGTAGTCCTTTAATAAATATTTAAAACAACTTATATTTATAAACGGAAAAAGTAGATAGATAGGATCACAGAAATTAGTGAATTTTCCCACGTTGTTTTCCTTTTGTCTAAAGCCTGAGATCTCCATCGCGGAGCTTGCGGATGATAATTGGAACTTGGCCTTCCGACACTCGCTGTCTCCTAAAAAATTGGTTCAATGGCATCGTCTTGCCGCCTTTTTTCCCATGCTCTCGGAGGCGGAGGACTCGGTGGTCTGGCCACACTCTGTTTTGGGTCGCTTCTCTGTTAAGTCTCTTTATTTTAAGCTTACTGTTGTCACACCTACGAATAAGTTTTATCAAATTTGGCGTTCACGTATTCCTTCTAAGATTAAAATCTTCATGTGTCAAGCTTTCAGGGATCGTCTCCCGGCGTCCGATCAGATTCGGAAACACAATGGCCCGGGTTCGGACCGTTGTGTCCTGTGTGATTCTTTGGAGGATAGCAATCATATCTTTTTCAATTGTGTCTTGGCTACACTGATCTGGTGCTATTTTTTATCTTGGTTGCAAGTGTCTTAGCTCCGGCTTCTTTTTCTGAGCTTTGGACCTTCGCCATCCCTCTGGTCGGTGTTACAAAACGGTTATTCTGGATTGGGCTGGCGGCGGTCTGTTAGGCCTTGTGGACTACCAGGAACAAGTTTACCATTGATCACATTTTTCCTGCTAAACCTATTGATTGCTTATATAAAGCTTGCGTGTTCCTGCAGCAGTGGAGATTATTCACTAAGCGTGAAGACTGCGACTGCTTCGACTTGCTGCTATCTAAGATTCGGCCCTCGGCATCTTCCCTTTCGCGGTAGGAGCCTGATGTCTAACCTCTTGATGGTCTGCGGGCATGGCTGCTGATCTTTCTTTTTTCTTGGAGTTTTTGCTTGTCCGGCCTGCGTGCCCTGGGTGTGGCCTGCGTGCCTTGTATCTCGCACTTTGCTTATCGTTTGACCTTGGGTGGCCGTTGAACTTGTGGTGTTGTGATGGTTATTACTCTGCCTGATGGCTTTATATATAAAGTCGGGCTCATACCTTTTATCTAAAAGAATCACAGAAATGCTTTACCTCGGATAAACATGGTCCCGCAAAGGAAAGCATCATAGGAGTCACATTTTACTTTCTTTCAAGCTTCCACTCGTCTTGTGGAGGCACCGTATATCTCCGATGATTTTAGTTAGGGAAACGTTTCCCTTCGGCATGCCGGCGGAACAGACACGCCAGTCGCTCGCTGTCTCGCGTGGGTCATGCAACATTTTTCGCGCGCGTGCTTCGTTGATGAGGCCATGCAACATTTTTCCGTTCAGATTTGTTGCAATCACGTTTAATTTTGATGCAAACGTTTGTCATTTTGCTACATTTTGTCCATTCAAAAAGTTGCATCCACGCTTGGTTGCAACTCGAGTTCGTTGGATTTTTGCTACAATCGGCGTTTAGACTTTTGATACAGCCGTGTTAATTTTTGCTACAGCCGGCATCATTTTTTGCTGCAACCGTTCACTAAAAAAGTTGCATACAGTTCACGTAGATATTTGCTACAACCGACGTTTGACTTTTGCTACCACGCATCATCAGCTTCTTTTTTTTCTACGATCACGTAGATATTTTTTTCTACAATTTTTTTATTGCAACCGTTGACGAAAATTGTTGCATCGCACCGAAATTTTGCTGCAACGGGGAAAAAATGTTGCATGGAGATCTAACAGTGCGGACGGGCGGGGGTTGGAGGATCGTGCGCACTAGTAGAAAAATGACCTATTGTCCCGGTTCGTGAGGGCCATTTGTCCCGGTTTTTGAACCGATACTAAAGTGTCGGTACTAATGCCCTAAACCTTTAGTCCCGGTTCTTGCATAAACCGGGACATATCGGCCTCCACGTGGCCGGTGCGGCGAGCCTAGGCAGGAGGCCCTTTGGTCCCGGTTGGTGGCACCAACCGAGACCAATAGGCATCCACGCGTCAGCATCTCAGGTGTTGGGGTTTTTGTTTTTTTTGAAGGGGGGGAGGGTTTGGGGGTTTTGGGGGGGTTAATTTAGGTGTTTCATATATTGTGTTAGCGTGCTAATTAATAGAGAGAAGTATCATTTCTTATCTCCGTGCTTGGTCGACGCTACATACTATACGTATAGAGAGGACTAGACACGCTAGCTAGTTAAGCAAATGAAGGAAACAGAAGATCGTCATGAACAGATGCATACAAAGAGAAGTGATATCGACCACCTCTCCTTCTCTGAGAGATTGGTCGAACAACAAGTTATCGTATATCTATCCGACACTACTGGCTACATATATACAATATAAGTATCTTTTACAATATAATCTCCTAATTAAAATTGAACCCTGCAGGGTCCACATACTATTCTCCATCTTTAGCGATCACGTGGTCAAGAAAGAATGCCGCCAATTCCTCTTGAATTCCTCGCATACGATCTGATGCTAGGAGTTCATCTCGCATCCGAAATATCTAATTTGAAGAAGGGGGTCAATACATATATATGAATAAATGAAACTGAACACAAATGATGGTAATAAAATAAAATTGTGAATATAATTATTTACGCACTTCATATTATTTCTCGGAGTAGCCCCGCTCCCAGGTCGTGTGGCGGATGGACTCGCAAATGTAGTATCCACAGTAATTAGTCCCTTCTTCCTGCCACAACCACTTTACAAGAAATAGAGGTCAATCAAACTGATAATTAGCGAGCATGCTAAATGGTATTGATGAAACTAGCGCTTGAATCATTAGGAGATACGTGGAACATATATGCTACTATAGTACTTACTTTCGGGTGTTTAAACTGCAGCTTCTTTGGCAGTCCCGGAGTTTTTGAGGTGAATTTACTCCAAACCCTACCAAACAAAGAAAACAATTACTTGATATCAGGAAATGAACAAATTGAAGTTGCCGATATGGTGCGATAATGATAGATTTAACTTACTTCTGTAGAATTTCAGTCATGTCAGCGTACTTCTTGGGATCTTTTCGTCTCGAGTCTAAGACGGTTACTAGTCCCTGCTCAAGCATAATCTCTAGGAGAATATAGTGGAACCTGCGCACGCATGCATAACTCATCAATTACATTACTATAACCTCGACTAATAAGGGAAACCGAATATGCACAAGACAGTAACACTCACTCGAAGTTGTAAGGGAAGAGTATTATAGCTTTGTTTTGATTTAATATAAACGATTGTAGCAGCTTGGCCTCAGTATCTTTGGCCTGAAATTTAACCATATATGCATCTATGAGATTTGTGTTAATGAACCCAATATCACCGATTAGTCTTTTCTTCAATTCGGCGATCTTCAATCTGCATAATATAGTGAGAATAATTAAAGATACATGCAATGAAAGAGCTGACCTATATATAGAGACTTAATGACAGAAGTAGTACTACTTACAGGCAGTAGCAAGTGATAATTGACTTATCGAGGGCCTTTAGATTGAAAAACTCGAAGAACTCCTCAAATGGAACATTCAACAGATCAATTCCAATGAGGTCATGCTCCTCTTTAACTCCGAGCATCAAAATATTCCTCCCCCTAGACTCTCTGCAGGTTTTCATATACCAATCATGGAATCTTCGCATCATCGTTGTTAGAGATTTTTCATCTTTGACGAGAGGCTTCCCGTACACGTATCTGTGTTCGTCCAGCTCCAAGAAATCAAAATGTGCATCGTCGGGCAGGTAATCTCCAAGATCATTATAACCGGGCACCATCACGCCCGGATGATTCGCGATGACGCTACACACCTGGAGCGGGAGGGGACGATTGGTTCGCTTCTTCGCCGAGCTGGGCAACTTTTCTCCCAGCTCGTAGTTTTGCTAACCTTTGATCACTGATAGTACTTCCCGACCGCTCCGCTTCGATAAATGACTTTGTAAGAATGCGCTCATAGTTGCCTTTTGCCGGAGACTTTGGTGGTTTCTTCAGGGCAGCCAGAGTACGCTTTGCTTTTACCGGATCTATCTTCTCCTCCGGAGGTGGATGTTTTTTTGCTTTCACCCCTTCAAAGAAGTTCTTCACTTCGGCTTCCACGATCTTCGTGATTTCCTCCTAGCTTCTCTTGTATGGTAACTTCTCTGGAGTCTTCAGAGAAGGACTGTATCTGTATTGCCTGCCTCTGGCTGTACTGCTAGACGCCGGAGCAGACGGAGCGGCTGCGGCTGTCTTTCCTTTTTTACGAGGCGGAGGAGAAGGACGACGCGCCGGAGAAGCCAGAGCGGCGGCGGGTCTCTTCCGCCCTTGTTGATGAGGCGGAGAAGGAGGAGGCAGCTGGCTGCTCGGGCGCGCCGGTGCAGGCGGAGAAGGAGGCGGAGTGCCGCGACGCGCCGGAGAAGGCGGCTGAGTGCCCTGATCACTCGTCGGAGGAGGCGGAGTGCCCTGACTCACCAGAGGAGGAGGAGGAGGCGGAAGCGTGCAGTTCGGAAGGTTGATGAGCTCCATCCGCCATAGGCATGTAGTCTTCAGAGAAGAACCCAGCCGAATCTCCCCTTCACCCGTAGGTTGGTCAAGCTCAAGGTCCTTAAATCCGCCCATTATTTGATCCACCATCACCCTAGCATATCCTTCTGGAATCGGCTGGCCGTGGTAGGTTGAGCCAGGTTCATTAGGTATAATAGAGCCAATAGCCGCCTTGACTTTAAATGTCATCCATCGCGTCATAAGGTGGCAATGTTGAGACTCTGTGATAGCATCCACGGGGTAGCCCGTGAAGACACGCTCCAGCTGTTGAGTCTGCTCGGTGGAAGCCACGCTGCTTCTCCGCTGAGATGGTGGGGTAGCTTCAGGGGAAGCTTCGGCAGGTCATTTGCTGCGATCTGCTTCTCGTTCCTCTAGCCCTTGTACCCTTTCGTGCAGCGCCTGCAGTTGACTATGCTCCACTTTCTTCCTCCTTTCCTGGGTTTTGTAACCCCCTGCGTCCGGAAACCCAGCTTTCCACGGAAGGGAGCCTGGCGTGCCTCGTGTCCGTCCAGGGTGCTCAGGATTCCCGAGCGCCATTGTGAGCACGTCCTTCTCTTTGTCTGGAACGAACGTCCCTTCCTGTGCTGCGGCGATATAGTGCCAAAGCTACGTGACGGGTATTCGCAGTTGCTCTTCCGTCCAAATGCACTTCCCTGATACAGGGTCCAAGGTTCTGCCAACCCCGAAGAACCAAGTCCGGCAACGGTTTGGCCATCTCAATGTCTCTGGTTCGACCACTTTAGCAATCAGGTCATTCTCAGCCTTGTCCCACAAAGGTCGGGCTTTGAGGTAACCACCTGACCCCGTGCGATGGTGATGCTTCTTCTTCGGAGCATTTTTCTTGTTTGTCGCTGACATCTTCTTACTCTTTTCCGATGTCTTGTGGGCCAGAAATGCGGGCCATTGATCTCTGATCTTCTCAAACTGGTCGGTGAATTCTGGTTTCTCTTCTTTGTCGACAAACGTTTTCAGCTCATTCTTTCACCTCCTGAATAGTTCTGCCATCTTCTTAAGAGCATGAGACTTGATCAATTCCTCTTTAACTGGCTTCTCTGGATCCTCCTCTGGCGGTAGGGTGAAATTTGCCTTAAGCGTTGTCCAAAGATCTACTTTCTGCATATCGGAGACATAAGACGTGGGCACGTCAGGGTCTTCCTTCTTTGGCTTTAACCATTGCTGGATACTGATCGGGATCTTGTCCCTAACAAGAACCCCGCATGAGCACGAAATGCATCCCTTGTCCGGATGGGTTCAATTGGCTTGCCATCGCGCGCGATTGTTGTGATCTCAAACCTTTCATCCGAGCGCAACTTTTTCTTCGGGCCTCGTTTCTTTACCGAAGTTGAGCTCGATCCGGAGGGCTAGAGAAAAAAGAAGAAATACGAGAGTTAATTAATATGTGTACATACGAAAACAATGAATGCATCAATTAACCAGTCAGCACGGGCTTAACTAATATATATATACCTGGCCGGACTCGGTTCGGTCACCGGAGCAATCATCACGGTCTCCTTCTTGTACCTCCATTGGGTCACCGGAGCCATCATGAACATAGCCCTCTTCTTGTACCGGCATTAATGGGTCACCGGAGCCATCATGAACATAGCCGTCTTCTTAACCCGGTCCTTCCTGACCATCGGTGTCGTAGAGAAACGACGCAACGACATCACTTCCTTGTGCGATTATCTCCCCCAACATCGCTTCTGTTGCTTCGTCTCGGGAGTGATCCATAGTTTCTGCAAATATTTACAACATGTCAATTATTATTCAAACATGGTACAGATGGATATATATTAGTGGCAAATGTAGAACTAGCTAGCTAATCACAATAAGGAATCATGTTAGTGGCCTCAACGCTGCTTCTATAGGGTTTGGGGTGGTCTAGACAACGCTTCAAGGGTTTGGGGTGGCCTCGACACAACGCTTCAATGGTTTGGGGTGGCCTCGACGACAACGCTCTTTTAACTTGGTAAATTTGGGTGGCCTCGAGAGTTTGTCGGGTAGGGGCGCAGCAGGATGGGGTAGGAGACCAACATCGTTTTTTCTCTAGGGTTTGGGTGTCCTCGAGAGTATTGGTCGAGCGAGAGGGCCGAGGGGCGTGCTCCCGTGGTATAAGTTATCATGGTCGAGTGTGGGTATATATATCGATCGCCCCTCATGTCGAAGTTATCCGGGAGGGGGTTATATCGACAATGACGCGACATACATATACATGGGAAAATAATGTTATCGGGGAGGGGGTATATCGGTACCCCCCCTTGTGTTGAAGTTCGATCGGGAGGGGGTATATCGACAATGACATACCCGATAAAAAATAAGAAGACAAAAGAAGAAATAAAAAGAGGATAAGAAGAAAGGAATAGAAGAGAAGCAATCGAAGAAAAAAAGAAGAAAAAAAAGGAGAAGAAGAAAGGAATAGAGGAGAAAGAAGAAAAAAAATAGAATTTTCTATTTTTTTTCTTTTTCTTCTTTTTTCCTCTTCTTATTTATTTCTCCTCTTCTTTCTCTCCTCTTCTTCTCCTTTCTTTCTCTTCTTATTTTCCTTTTTCTCCTCTCATTCTTTTTCTTCTTCTTCCTTTCCTAGCTAGATATTTAAAAAATTTCTAAAAATTAAACTAACCTAAAATGTACTAAATCTAACTTTTGCATATATGAACATATATACACAAAGAACATACAAACATATATACATTTTTATAAAAAAGAAAAAACATCATATTCTATAAAAAATCATCATATAATCTGAAAAAAAATCATCATATAATCTGGAAAAAAAATCATCATATAAAAAAACATCATTTCCGGACCAAGGTGAGGAGGGGCAGGGCGGCGACGGCGATGGTGTCGGGGCAGGGCCGGGGCGGCGAGCGGCGCGACGGCGACGTCGTCGGGGCAGGGCAGCGAGCGGCGTCGGGCGAGGGCGCGGGCGACGGCGTCGGGCAGGGCGGCGAGCGGCGACGGTATCGGGGGAGGGCGCGGGCGACGGCGTCGGGGTAGGGCTCGGCAGCGACGGTGACGAGGAGCAGCGTGGGGCGTCAGGGCGGAGAAGAAGTGATTTTTGCAGAATCTGCTAAGTGTTTCTTATATACCCAAGGCATTGGTACCGGTTCTTGGCACCAACCGGTACCAATGCCCCCCTTTAGTCCCGGTTGGTGCTACCAACCGGGACCAAAGGTCACTTTTCAGCAGCCCAAAGGGCGGGAAGCGGCGGCCTTTGATCCCCGTTGGTGGCACAAACCGGGACTAAAGGTCACTTTTCAGCAGCCCAAAGGGCGGGAAGCGGCGGCCTTTGGACCCGGCTGGTGCCACGAACCGGTACCAATGCACCCCCTTTAGTCCCGGTTGGTGTACCCAACCGGGACCAAAGGCTGTCCGAGTCGCGGCCAAAGTTTAGTCCCACCTCGCTAGTTGAGAGAGGTGCGCAGTGGTTTATAAGCCCCACTGTCGCACCCCTCTCGACCTCCTCTCCACTGCACGCTTACGGACCTACTTGCTACTGCTTTCCCTGATGGGCCTTCTGGGCCTACTGCGAGCCTGAATCCTGACCCATGGATGGGTTTCTAGTCGTATTCAGGTCGTGGTGGCCGAGTTGGTGGTAAATTTTTTATTTTTTCCTAGTTTTTGTTGTTTTCTTTTTTGCTTTATTTATTTTTTTTGTTTTTACTTACAACAAAATACTTATTTATTTATTTTATTTTGTTTATAATTACTTATTTATTTTATTTTATGATAATTCTTTTTGCTACTAATGTTTGTAACAAAAAAAGTTCTTTATGAAAATTCTTTTTGCTTTTAATGATTTTGAACAGAAAATACTTTGATAATTTTAGTTGAATGAATTTTATATAATTTTAGTTTCAATAATACTAGAAGTTGCTTATAATGTTTTGAACAGAAAATACTTTGATAATTTTAGTTTCACAAATTTTATTTATGTTATTAATTTTTTTTTCTACTTATCTATTTTATTAAAGTTTATATTATTTTGTTTCAAATTACTTATTTCTTTTATTTTATTTTGTTTGTGACTTCATTTGTTATTTTTCATGCATTTACTGATTATTTTGAGCTATAAGACCATGAAATTGAAAAGTATTTGAAATGAACTCTCAAAAGGTTCAAAGTTGGCATGGTATCATAATTTCACCCACATAGCATGTGCAAGAAAGTAGAGAGGCTTACGTCAAAAACTAGATGCACTTCGTGTACAAAACAGACAATCTCCTTCGAAGTATTAGGGTTTCATACGGAAACTCGTTTGTTACAAAGGGATTTCAATTTTTTTAAACTTATTTGAACCCCCTTATTTTTCTGTGTTCAAAATGCACCATTCAAAGCCACATCATCAATTTACAACCCTTTGTGACTTCATTTGTTATTTTTCACGCATTTACTGATTATTTTGAGCTATAAGACCATGAAATTGAAAAGCATTTGAAATGAACTCTGAAAAGGTTCCAAGTTGGCATGGTATCATCATTTCACCCACATAGCATGTGCAAGAAAATAAAGAGGCTTACGGCAAAAACTGGATGCACTTTGTGTACAAAACAGACAATTTCCTTTGAAGTATTAGGGTTTCATACGGAAACTCGTCTCTTACAAAGGGATTTCAATTTTTTTGAACTTATTTGAACCCCCTTATTTTTCTGTGTTCAAAATGCACCATTCAAAGCCACATCATCAATTTACAACCGTTTCTGACTTCATTTGTTATTTTTCATGCATTTACTGATTATTTTGAGCCATAAGACCATGAAATTGAAAAGCATTTGAAATGAACTCTCAAATGGTTCCAAGTTGGCATGGTATCATCATTTCACTCATATAGCATGTGCAAGAAAGTAGAGAGTCTTACGGCAAAAACTGGATGCACTTCGTGTACAAAACAGACAATCTCCTTCGAAGTATCAGGGTTTCATACGGAAGCTCGTCTTTTACAAAGGAATTTCAATTTTTTTGAACTTATTTGAACCCCCTTGTTTTTCTGTGTTCAAAATGCACCATTCAAAGCCACATCATCAATTGACAACCCTTTCCGACTTCATTTGTTATTTATCATGCATTTACTAATTATTTTGAGCTATAAGACCATGAAATTGAAAAACATTTGAAATGAACACTGAAAAGGTTCCAAGTTGGCATGGTATCATCATTTCACCCACATAGCATGTGCAAGAAAGTAGAGAGCCTTACGGCAAAAACTGGATGCACTTCGTGTACAAAACAGACAATCTCCTTCGAAGTATCACGGTTTCGTACGGAAACTCGTCTTTTACAAAGAGATTTCAATTTTTTTGAACTTATTTGAACCCCCTTGTTTTTATGTGTTCAAAATGCACCATTCAAAGCCACATCATCAATTTACAACCCTTTCTGACTTCATTTGTTATTTTTCATGCATTTACTGATTATTTTGAGCAATAAGACCATGAAATGGAAAAGCATTTTAAATGAACTCTGAAAAGGTTCCAAGTTGGCATGGTATCATCATTTCACCCACATAGCATGTGCAAGAAAGTAGAGAGGCTTACGGCAAAAAATGGATGCACTTCGTGTACAAAACAGACAATCTCCTTCGAAGTTCAATGTTTCATACAGAAACTCATCTCTACAAAGGGATTTCAATTTTTTTGAACTTATTTGAACCCCCTTGTTTTTCTGTATTCAAAATGCACCATTCAAAGCCACATCATCAATTTACAACCCTTTCTGACTTCATTTGTTATTTTTCATGCATTTACTGATTATTTTGAGCTATAAGACCATGAAATTGAAAAGCATTTGAAATGAACTCTGATAAGGTTCCAAGTTTGCATGGTATCATCATTTCACCCACATAGCATGTGCAAGAAAGTAGAGAGGCTTACGGCAAAAACTGGATGCACTTCGTGTACAAAACGGACAATCTCTGTCGAAGTATCAGGGTTTCATACGGATGCTCGTTTGTTACAAAGGGATTTCAATTTTTTTGAACTTATTTGAACCCCCTTGTTTTTCTGTGTTCAAAATGCACCATTCAAAGCCACATCATCAATTTACAACCCTTTCTGACTTCATTTGTTATTTTTCATGCATTTACTGATTATTTTGAGCTATAAGACCATGAAATTGAAAAGCATTTGAAATGAACTCTGAAAAGGTTCCAAGTTGGCATGGTATCATCCTTTCACCCACATAGCATGTGCAAGAAAGTAGAGAGGCTTACGGCAAAAACTGGAGGCACTTCGTGTACAAAATGGACAATCTCTGTCGAAGTATCAGGGTTTCATACCGATGCTCGTCTGTTACAAAGGGAATTCATTTTTTTTGAACTTATTTGAACCCCCTTGTTTTTCTGTGTTCAAAATGCACCATTCAAAGCCACATCATCAATTTACAACCCTTTCCGACTTCATTTGTTATTTTTCATGCATTTACTGATTATTTTGAGCTATAAGACCATGAAATTGAAAAGCATTTGAAATGAACTCTGAAAAGGTTCCAAGTTTGCATGGTATCATCATTTCACCCACATAGCATGTGCAACAAAGTACAGAGGCTTACGGCAAAAACTGGGTGCACTTCGTGTACAAATCAGACAATCTCCTTCGAAGTATGAGGGTTTCATACGGAAACTCCTCTATTACAAAGGGATTTCAATTTTTTTGAACTTATTTGAACCCCCTTGTTTTTCTGTATTCAAAATGCACCATTCAAAGCCACATCATCAATTTACAACCCTTTCTGACTTCATTTGTTATTTTTCATGCATTTACTGATTATTTTGAGCTATAAGACCATGAAATTGAAAAGCATTTGAAATGAACTCTGAAAAGGTTCCAAGTTGGCATGATATCATCATTTCACCCACATAGCATGTGCAAGAAAGTAGAGAGGCTTACGGTAAAAACTGGATGCACTTCGTGTACAAAACGGACAACCTCTTTCGAAGTATCAGGGTTTCATACGGAAACTCATCTGTTACAAAGGGATTTCAATTTATTGAACTTATTTGAACTCCCTTGTTTTTCTGTATTCAAAATACACCATTCAAAGCTGTAAGACCATGAAGTTGAAAAGCATATGAAATGAACTCTGAAACCAAAGTACATACATAGTTTTCGAGAGCATTAAAACCAAACTACATACATAGTTCTCATTGAACAACATATAGGTCTCCAGAGGATCTAATTAGACCATACATTGAAATTATGTAAAACATTTCAATGCAAAAACAAATGTGATCATAACCGCAACCAAGGTAACAACTGATCCAACTGCATAATGATTCCAAGCCTCGGTATGAATGGCATATTTTCTAATCTTTTTAATCTTCAACCGCATTGCATCCATCTTGATCTTGTGATCATCGACGACATCCGCAACATGCAACTCCAATATCATCTTCTCCTCCTCAATTTTTCTTATTTTTTCCTTCAAGTAATTGTTTTCTTCTTCAACTTAATTTAACCTCTCGACAATAGGGTCGGTTGGAATTTCCGGTTCAACAACCTCCTAGATAAATAAAATCTATGTCACATTGGTCGGCATAATTGTCATAAACAATAAATGAACCAAATAGTTATGAAAAGATAATATATACCACATCTGAATCATAGACAGGACGAGGGCCGACGGGGGCGGATACCAAAACCATCGCACTATGTAATAACAAGGAATAATAAAAGTAAGAAAATTACACAAGTATCTATCTTAAGTCAGAATTTTTTTCTTTCACAAAGAAGATAAGAACAAGAGGCTCACCACGGTGGTGCCGGCGACGAGATCAGCGCGGGCGATCGACGGTGGTTGAAGATGGGGCGGGGACGAGGCGTGACGGACCGCTAAATCTAGACAAACCTCGTTGAAAATGGAGCTCGGAGATCGAGTTTCGAGAGGAGAAAGCTTAACTAGTGTGGCTCGGACATTTCATCGAGCACCTCATGTGCATAGGAGGTGAACTAGAGCACCTAAATGCCCTCCCCTCGCCGGCTTAACAAAAACAGAGCACTGTGGAGTGCTCTGTCGCGGCGGTGGGTATATGTAGGCAAGTTATTTGTCCCGGTTCGTGACATGAACCGGGACTAAAGCCAACCCTTCTGTCCCGGTTCAAGCCACGAACCGGGACCAATGGTTGTGGGCCAGCAGCGAGGACCATTGGTCCCAGTTCGTGGCTCGAACCGGGACAAATGGTTTTACACGAACCGGGACCAATGCCCACGAGGCCCCGGCCGGCCCCCTGGGCTCACGAACCGGGTCTAATACCCCCCATTGGTCTTGGTTCTTAAAGAACCGGGACTGATGGGCTGGCCAGGGCTGAACGGTAGCCCTGTTTTCTACTAGTGGCGGCCCGCGGGGCCAGTCGAAAGTTTCGGCCGGCGAGCCGGGCGCAGACCACTGGCCTTTTAGTTATTAATTAGTTTGTATCTCCAAGTTCAAACTACTTTCCCCCTTTTGGCACTTGTGTGATCACATCGAGTGGAAATTTTAGACGACGTCGGCTCAATCAAATGGGGTTTGTGAGCTGATTTGGTCTCTGTCAAGACGTTGCGAATTCGTGCGTTCCGCTTGCGGTCGACGCGCCGACGCTGGCTCAGACGCTCAGTGAACAATTCAACCAAAAGAGAGGCCCAGCTTTGTAGCTCCTCGCCTCCTTGATTGATTAAAATGATAAACTAAACCGATCAACTAGCTTGGCACAGACTGATTTCTCATAGTCATAGACGCTTTCAATCTAACTTGCGTTAGCTGTCATGCAAAACGTATGAAAACTGTAGCCCCACCGCCGACGATCGAAGTGGCACTTGACAATCAGGTCAGCTAAACCACTTCAGCTGTATACTATGCTGCTGGTCTACAGCTTGGCATGCGGCGAACTTCTTCAAACGGACCATATACGTTTTTGCCGTCTTGATTTATTGCCTTTCCTAAAAACATGCTAGTACTTGATTTTCAGAATGGACTAAAAATTTCCTGGTCAAATAAGCATAGTCCGCACCACGTTCGGTCTCTATCTGTCAGCATCTCCCGGACAGTGCACGAGGAAAGAGCCCAACGAAACCTCCCGAAACTCTAGACGAAGGCCTATCAAGGACCGATCCCGGCTGCGGAAAATGACAGGGCCAATCTCCAAGAAATTGAGACCTGCTCTAGCTTCGTCATCAAGCAGTTCCGTACTAAACAAGGTAAGTACTACAATATGCATGTCACAGTCGTTCATGAACCATACTGTTTAGGCGAAAACGATCGGTTCTCTGTATGTGGAGGAGACGATGGATCGAGTTAGCAGGACCAAGTGGGAAATACCGTGCTACAAATTCAGCTCGATAGGACTTAGGTGTAGAAAACAGTTCGGTTCCCCGAAAATAACGTGGAGAGATGTACGTTTGAAAGATACAGAATCGATGCTTCAAGCGGCTAGCTGAACGGTCAAAGTGTCAACGGGGCTTGGTGTATATATGGTCGTAGCGAGTCAAACTAAATCTTACGATGGAGAGTGGAATTTTGGATCCATGTGTGTGCATTGGGGGACCTTATTTTAAATAGTTTAAAAATCACATTTAAAATTCTAAAAAGTCCCAAAAACAATTCTACATGATAGTATAGATGTATATTTTATAGGTATACAGATTTATGATGAAATAAGTAAACATGTGAAATATACAAAAATGACAAAATGACGATTACTGAATAGCGAATAATACATGCATTGTTCATCTTTCCAAAATCATGATTTTGACATTTTTATGTAGCTTACATGGTTATTTATTTCAACATCAGTATTTGACCTGTGTAATATAAATCATGTTGAATGTTCTTCAGAATTATCTGAAACTTGAAAATATTATTTTGACATTATTTAAAATATAGGGCTCACTAAAGCTCGTTCTCCAAAGTGACTTTTTGTTAAAGAGGCTCACTGGTGGATATACAATACATATTGAGATGCTTTAAATATTTGCGACCTGTAGTGATACAATTGTGTAATTAAGTCAGTCGGCTAAAACCCAAGAGGCGCAACCTATTTTCTAATTAAAAAAATTCATTCATAGTGTTGGGCGGGAAAGATTATGCCACAAGCATCATGTTTATTTGTGGCGTGCAGAATAAACAGCGAGTGGCGGATGCTATTTATGCACGCCACTAGTAAGTAGTTACCAGTACCCACAAATTTTTTTTACTACTAGCTGGAAGAGGAAAAAAACTCTAGAAGTCTGATTGGAAATGAAGGTTTGGACTTTGTTCCTTTTTTGACCCAAGAATTAAACAACGTTTTGTTTAAGCCCGCCCACCCCATGGCTTTGAAGTAAAAGGTAAATTTGTATCCCATCTTATTTCAGAGATTGGACTCAAAGCCTGAGATGCAACTTATGGTTTCAAGTGAAAGTGTTAACAGGGGGAGATGGATATTCAGAGTTTGGGACAGGAGAGTATCACTATATGGCAGAAGCATTTTTGCTCCAAGCCCTAATAGTCCTTAGGTAATCCAAGTACTTGTAGACTGGGTGAATTTTATAATCATGGCATTTGTGATAGCTATAACTTTGAATGGATAAAAGGTTTCATTGCATCACAAATGTGGTCTATTATTTTGCAAGGCTCTAAAAATAAATCACTTGTACCATTTGATATACATAATACATGTTTCTCCTCTAAGGCTACTTCCTGTCAGTATAACAGTAATTCAGCTAGGGTAGTGATATCCAAGTTAGTTTGGTCACTCATCAAAAGAAGTAAATCTTCATCATCTGTAGAACAAGGACCTGTTTTGGAGTAGGCTTCCTCCACCCGTGCTCTACAAATGAAAAGAAAGATGAAGGAAAAGGCCCATGTGGTGGATTTTTTTGGTAAGAAGCTAAAGATTGCTTTAATTAAATAATGATTTTAAGAGGAAAATGCTCTAACATGAATTTCTTTGCTTGTCATGTTATTCCTCTTAATCTTGATGGAAAATACTCAAAACCTTAAATACTTTTTGTAATGTTCCTCCAAAGGACTTCTCACAAGAGTTATTAAACAACAAGAACAACAAGAAGAAAGAGAATAATGGAAGAGTGAATAAGGGGCATCATGCTTCCTCAGAAGAGGAAGGAACTTCCTATAGCAAATAAATTTTATGCATGTCTTCCAAATGAGGAGTTTTTAGAGTAGTTTATCTAGATTTGTTTCCATGTGGATCTTCGAAGTCTATGTAAATGGATATGTCCACTAGATGTACTCTATTTGTTCTCCTTTTGCTATGTATTGTCCTTGTTCACTTCCACACTAAATGGCAGTTCTTCGGCTCTTGCCAACTTATATGGCCCTTCCATCTGATATGTCTCCAACGTATCTATGTTTTTTGATGGTTTCATGCTTTTATATTATAACTTCGTATATTTTAGATGAAATCATTATATTGACTAACCTATTAATTTAGTGCCCATTGTTAGTTCTTGTTTTCTCCATGTTTTCGGTTTTGCAGAAAAACCATATCAAACAAAGTTCAAACACGAAGAAACATTATGAGGATTTTTTTTAAATATATGTGATACTAGAGCTTCAGGAGGAGGGCTCAAACGGCGTTCCCCTACGGGGGCGCCACCCAAGCTTGTGGGTCACTTGTGGCTTCGTTTGACCTATTTTTGGCTCCATAAGTACTCTAGTATTCAGAAACCTTTAAGCTAGACCCAAAATTATTTTATCGCTGCCACTCATGTCTACTACGGAACTTATTCTTCTAGACTTTCTTGGACCTTCAAGCATAGAGTTTTGTTGGACATCAACAAAATTTCCTTAAGTGAATGACGTAAGATTAATCAATCCGTGGAAGGTACGGGATGAAGATGACCCCTCTCAAACAACCCTGCAATTAAATACAAGAAATTTCTTATGTCCCCAAGACACCCAATACAATATAAATTGTATAGGTGCACTAGTTCGGACAAGAGATGGTGATACAAGTGTAGTATGGATAGTAGATATAGATTTTTGAAATCTAAAATGATAAAAACAACAAGGTAGCAAGTGATAAAAGAGAGAACAAACGTTATTGCAATGCTGGAAAACAAGGCCTAGGGTTCATACTTTCACTAGTGCGATTTCTCAAGATCACTAACATAACTGAAGTACATAAGAATCGCTTAACGTGCTAATGCGGCTCAAACATATCTACTTTTCCAAACACTTTTTCTCTAGTTTTGGAATCTAACTTGTATGATTTGAATGAAACTAACCTATGACTGACGTTGTTTTCAACAAAACTACTATGGTGCTATTCTTGTGCAGAAACAAAAGTTCTCGGGACTAGACAAAACTTTTTCTGAATTATTTATGGAATATATAATGAATTATGGAGCAAAGAGCCACCGAGTGGAGGGGCGGCTGCCAGTGGGCCATAAGCCAACAGGGCGCACCCACCCCCCATGGGCGCGTCCTGTAAGCTTGTGGGACCCATGTGGCTCCCCCGACACTAATTTCAGTCATATAAATTCACATCTCTGGAGAAAAAAAATCAGAGATAAGATTTCATCGTGTTTTACGTGACGAAGCCGCTGTCACCTCCCATTTTTCCTCGGGGGCTGATTTGGAGTCCATTTGGGGCTCCGAAGAGGGGGGATTCATCACCGTTGTCATCACCAACACTTCTCCATCAACAATTCCATGATGATCACCATTGGGTGTGAATAATTCCTTTGTAGTCTTGGTGGACGATGATGGGATTGGAAGATATTGATCATGTAATCAAGTTAAGTTGATAGGGCTTGATCCATCATCACATTATGTTCTGAGATTGATGTTGCTATGAGTTTGCTATGCTTAATGCTTGTCACTAGGGCTCGAGTGCCATGATTTCAGATCTGAACCTATTATGTTTTCTTTGAATATGAAAGTGTTTAGATCCTATCTTGCAAGTTGTATGCACCTATTATGTGTTATGATCCGCATACCCCAAGGCGACAATAATTGGGATTCTTTTCGGTGATTGTGGTAGTCTGATGAGTTCATGTATTCACCTTGTGTTAATGCTTTGTTTCGGTTCTCTATTAGAAGGAGGAATTAATATCATTTAGTTTCCATTAAGACTCCACTACCATAGGAGGTTAGGACAAAAGATGTCATGCAAGTTCTTATCGCAAGCACGTATGACTATATATGGAATACATGCCTACATTATATTGATGAATTGGCGCTAGTTGTGTGTCGCTCTAGTGTGTAACTGTTACATGATGAACGTCATCCATATCTATCCATCGCTGATCCATGGGCCTACGCTTTACATATACTGAATCTTGCTAAAGTTACAAATGTTGCCGCTACTGTCACAAGGGCTACAAAATTGTTGTTGTCACTATTACTGTTACTACTATTACCATGCCTTGCTATTAAATCTTTGGAGTAGAGTGATAAACCAGGTGTGGTTGAATTGAGAATTCAACTGCTAAGGCCGACAATTATTCTTTGTCTCCCCTTGTGTTGAATCAATAAATCAGGGTGAAATACTACCCGCGAAGACTGTTGCTATCCCCTACACTTGTGGGTTATCAAGACCTTTTTCTAGCGCCGTTGCTGGGGACCATAGCTATATTTATTGTGGTAACTTGAGGATATTCAACTGCTACTATGAAGAATTTGTAATATACTCGAACCAAGATCATTCCCTTTCGTACGAGAGGAGGTAAGGAACTGCCACCTAGCTCTACTTTTGATTCACCTACTGTTTCGTATCAGCTTATTATAACACCATCACATGTTGCTGATTCCGATATATCACATGCACTTGATGATGGTACTTCTAAAATTTATGATGATACTATTGATCTATTTGATGAAACCAAAACTGTACCACCGAATGAATTATTTGATTCTCATATGGCTAAAGCTAGAGAACTTGAAAATGCTTAAATTGATGAAGACTTTGAATAACCTACTACACCTTGCTCTCCTAGTAGATATGAATTGTCTGATGTACCCGAGGGTTATGTTATGGATGGGATGTAGCTAGGGACTTTCTTGCTTGTAATGATAGAGATGACTTGAAGAAACTACTAAGCAAACTAAAAGGAAAATCTATGATGGAGAAAATGAAACATGATCCCAAATTTTCTACATCTCCCATATTTGTTACTGATAGTAAGGATTATAAATTCTCTGTATACCCTGAGTTAATCCCTATAGTAGAGTCTGATCCTTTCCATGGTTATGAAACTGAAACTGTTGTTGGAATCTCACTAAACTAAATGATGTTGCCACTTTCTTCACGCATGACGAAAAGATACGCTACTATAGTATCCTTAAGATTTTTTTACTTTCTTGCTGAAAGGAGAGGCTAAGCAATGGTTCCTCACACTTGCTCCTGGTTTTGTGCATAGTCCCCGGGATATGATATATAACTTCTCTGAAAAAGAGTTTCCTTCTCATAAGACACAAACTTCTTTACAGGAAATATTTAACTTTATGCAAATTAAAGAAGAGAATCTCCCTCAAGCTTGGGGGAGGCTTCTCCAACTACTAAGAGTTTTGCCTGATCATCCTCTTAGGAAAAATGAAATACTAGATATCTTTTATAATGGATTAACCGATGCTTGTAGGGACTGCCTAGATAGTTGTGTTGATTGTGTTTTCAAAGAAAGAACTATTGGACAAGCTGAAGAATTATAGAATAATATATTGTAAAATGCTGATAATTGGACACTTCCTAAGCCACCGTCGGAACCCATTCAAAAGAAAATAGGTATTGTATTTCTTAGTCCTGAATATATGCAATAAGCCAAAAGATCTACGAAAGAGAAGAGTATTAAAAACAAAGATGTCAAGAAATTACCACCTATCAAAGAAATACAAGGACTTGACACCCTAACACATGTAGTAGAGGTAAATTCTCTCCATGCCTTCAATGAAAGTGATATACCTTATACTAAGACCCCTAGTCACTACATGGACGAATTAGATATTTACATTGTTAAGCTAGAACAGCTTAATAACTATGTCAAAGATCAATTAAGACGTAATGCTATGATCATAGATCGTTTGTGTGACTTTTTTTAGAATTGCTAATGATCTTAAGGGTCTAGGTAAAGATGCTTCCATGGTTCATACTCATTTAGATGAAGTTGGGAAGTCCCAAAATGATTTACTTTCTGAAATAAATGAGAATATTAATGAGCATGATGTTACAGTAATGACTAGAGGAGGAAGAATGACTAAGGAACCTCTTTTTCCTGAAGGTCATCCTAAAAGAATTGAACATGATTCTTAGAGAAATAATGCTAGTGCGTCTAGTCCATCTAAGAAGAAAAATAAAAATAAAAATGATAAGGCTTTCCATGCTTCTAATGAACCTATTATAGAAAAACCTGCTGAGAGTCATAATTATGTTTCTATTTCTGATGCTGAGACACGATCTGGTAGTGAACATTCACCTAGTGATAATGAAAATAATATTGATAATTATGATGGTCACGTAGGTGCTCAATCATACACTAATAAAGAAAATGATAATGATGTGGAAATAGAACCTCGTGAAGATCTTGATAACCCACATCCCAAAAATAAACGGTACAAGAAGAAAGACTTTGTTGCTAGAAAACATGGTAAGGAAAGAGAGCCATGGGTTTCAAAACCCATGCCATTCCCTCATAAGCCTTCTAAGAATAAGGACAAGGAAGAGTTTGAAAGCTTTGCTGAAATGATTAGAACTGTCTTTTTTGCACTCGCTTGACTCATACTTTGAAAATGCTTGTGCATGCTTTGTATATGAAGGATATTATTATCAACAAAAGGAAAATACCCGAAACAAAAATTGCCACTATGCTTTCTAATTACTATTTTTATGGTGTAGTGCCTAAGAAGTTGGTAGATCCTGGTATAAACACAATACCTTGCTCAATTAAACGAAATTATGTTTAAAGTGATTTATGTGATTTAGGAGCTGTTGTTAGTGTTGTGACTATTTCTCTATATAGAACACTTGATTTCAATAATCTTAAACCTACTGAGATATCTTTGTAGATGGATGGTAAATCCACTGCTTTACCCATTGGAATTTGTGAGGATGTTCCTGTTATAGTTGCAAATGTTACTATTTTAACAGTCTTTGTTATTCTTGATATGCCGAGGATGACAACATGTCGATTATCCTTGGTAGACCAGTTTTAAACATTGTAGGGGATGTTATTGGTTGCAACAAAAGCAAGGTTACTTTTCATGTCAATGGTAAAGAACACACAATGTGTTTCCGAAAGAAGCAATTTATGGAGAATAATATCAATGCCATTAATCCAATTGCCAAAATAACTATTGGAGGGTTCAAACTCCCTCTTCCTACTACCAAGAAGAAATATGATATTCTTATTGTTGTGGATATACAAATCCCCATTGAGGTAACTTAGTGTTATACAACAATTGTTCGGTTTCATGTTAATTGGAAACAATTATTAATAAGACTGGATCAACCTTATTAATGATCCTTTTTGAAGGACATGTGGTTGACGAATTTAGTAAGCACAACTTTCTGTACCATTAGCTTACCCTCTATCATTCTTAGTTAAATAAAATAAAATGTCGTGATTATGATGGTGGACTAATTTGGCATAACTTGGGTTTATGAGTTTGGATGCACAAGAAGTATTTCTACTTACTACACGTGAAGACTAGCAATATATCGAGAAGCGACCCCTTGGAGAGGGAAAACGGTCATCATCATGCATTGAGAATAATTAACATTGAACATTAGCATGAGTAGGATATGGACACTCTGAATTTAAATATAATGAAGGTTGCATTGGTTTTGAATCAATTACATGTTTGCACATGGGCCAAGTCAAACCGCTCGAATTACTCACAAGGAAATACCATACTACTCATAATACGCTGAATCAAGATCGAACGAGCTAAACATATTTACAAAAAGGGAAAACAAGAAGAGTTCATACCAACTTCCTTTACCATGGTCACTTCATCAATTATTGTCATTATTGCCTTTCACTTTCACGACCGAGTGATGTGATAATAGTAATAGTGCATGTGTGGCGTGGACTATGTCGGAATGTACAAAACAGTTTATGCAAAGGAGAAGACAATATAATATTGGATCTTTATTAGGTCAACATTAAAGCATATGATAACCACTCGACATTTTCATCCTAGTCTTCTCCTTTCACTGAATCAACAAAAGAAAAAGAAACTCAAAGAAACACACTGAAATATTTTTGGAGATTTTGGTTTTTAAGAAGCAAGCAAATAAATAAAGGAAAAGCAAAATGAGAAAGATTATTTACACGGGAAAGCTCCCAACATGCACAGGAAATATTTTTGGGTTGTCTTTTAATACTATAGACTAACTAAACAAGAAAGAAAGAAATCGAAAAGAAGCAAGAAATATTTTTCGATTTTCCAAGTTTTTCAAACACACAAGAAGAAGGTGAAAAATAAAGCCAACATGATTATACAATGAAAGAGGATGAACACCGACAATTAATATAAAGTGTGTGGACATGAATGTAGTGTCGGTGAGAAGTGTGTACTCCCTCAAGCTTAGGCTTCTGTCTAGCTTGGTGATCACCATCCATAATAGCCATATGGTCAAGGAGGAAAGTAGTTGGGCTGAGGTACTTGAGCGTCCCAACTCTGAGCCACACACTCTTCCTCAACCAACTCGTTCTGATAAACAATTATATCTGACATCATGATGATAAATCTGTTCCCGGCATGATAATAAAACAAAGAAGGTGTAGGTAACAGAATAACATCGCAAGT
Organism: Hordeum vulgare subsp. vulgare; assembly: GCF_904849725.1. Taxonomy (NCBI): domain Eukaryota; kingdom Viridiplantae; phylum Streptophyta; class Magnoliopsida; order Poales; family Poaceae; genus Hordeum; species Hordeum vulgare. The sequence goes on from NC_058523.1 coordinate 376,510,308, forward strand.
GTTCTCGCTATATACCACATTATAACGAATGTGGTGCGGAGCCTAAGGTTCATCAATAAACTGGTGTTCTAACATAGACTGGTGTTCTAACATTCTCCTATAGAATTGCATTTTCCTATGAACAAATTTCTGAAAATTTTGGGCCACGAAATTATGTCAAAAAAACTTTGTAAGATTGATATTGACTACTCATATAGATGCCTAGAGGCCATGTCAAGCATTCATACTACTTGGACTCAAATAATTCAACATGCCAGCTCATTTTCAGTAGCACCGAGTGTAGCAAAATATGTAAAGTATAGACCACTAAAGCAAAAAAACTAATCCTCTATTCTTAAATAGTTACAACCCACTAGATAATTTTCATGTGCATGCAGCAATGCCACATCATCAATTCATGCTTGAAGTCATAAGTTAATTTTTTCATTAATCTCTTCATTCGAAACATACCACCTCGTGCATTATTTTTCCCATGGAATTAAGTCATGTAAGAAAGTTTTATGTTTGTTTTTGCATTAATTTTAGTCTTCTACCACTTATCCATATCCTCTATTCTTAAATAGTTAGAACCCACTAGCTAATTTTACTCTCCATGCAACAATGCCACATCATCAAGTCATGCATGAAGTCATAAGTTAATTGTTTTTCATTAATATCTTCATGCGAAACATACCACCTCGTGCATTATTTTTTCCGAGCGAATTAAGTCATTTAAGAAAGTTTTATATTTGTTTTTTGCATTAATCTTACTCTTCTACCACTTATCCATATATTTTTAATAAGGTTCCCGCCGCAGCGCGAGGGGCATCGTCTAGTTGGATCAATGGGAGAGTCACATAGCAAGGAGCAATCCCTCAAAACTTTTTCAAAAATGGAGTTCTAAGCAAAAAGATATAAAATCTCTAGTTTGTGAGCAAGAACACGAGAGGGGGAGCAACCAGGAATTTCCTTCTAGAGGTAGGAGAAGGAGTAGGCTGAATAGATAAGTGAGTGGGTCATTGTGATCCCACAAGCCATGAGGGCGCGTCTAGGTGGGTGGGCATGTCCTGTTGGCTTGGCACAAACAGGTGCACCCCCGAGGGGTGTTTTCAGCACTAGAAATTATTAAATATTCTAGAAAAAAATCATGTCAAAATTTTGTGGCATTTTGAGAATTTTATTTTTGGGTCATTTTTATTGCACGGGAAACTCAAAAAATAGGATAATCATGGCATTTTATTTTACTTAACTAAGAATAACAAAGAGCAAACCAATGGTATAGAAAGTTATGCTTACTAAATTCATCAACCACATGTCTTTCAAAAAGTATCCATTAATAAGGTTGATCAAGTCGTATTAATAACCGTTTTTGATTGACATGAAACCGAAGAATTTTTGAATAACACTATGTTACCTTGATGGGGATTTTCCTATCCCCAAAAATAAGAATATCACATTTCTTCTTGGTCGTAGGAATAGGAAATTTGACCCTCCAATAATGATTATGGAAATTGGCTCAATGACATTAGTATTAATTACCGAAGCGTGTTTCTTCGGAAAATGCACCATATGTTGTTTGTCGTTAACATTAAAAGTAACCTTGCTTTTGTTGCACTCAATAACAGCCCTTACAGTATTTAAAAAGGTTCTACCAAGGATAATCAACATGTTGTCGTCCTCGGGCATCTCAAGAATAACAAAATACGTTAAGATAGTAACATTTGCAACCACAACATGAAGATCCTTGCAAATTTCAATATGTATAGTAGTGGATTTATCATTCATTTGCAAGGATATCTCAGTAGTTCTAAGCTTATTTAAATTATGTATTTTATATAAATATAAAGGCATAACACTAACACCGGCCCCTAAATCACATAAAGCAGTTTAAACATAACTTCATTTAACGGAGCACGGTATTTTGGGTATACCCGGATCTCCCAACTTTTTAGGAACTCCACCATCAAAACAATAATTAGCAAGCATGGTAGCAATTTCAGTCTCATGTATCTTTCTCTTATTGGTAATAATTTCCTTCATATACTTAGCATTTGGAGGCATTTTCCAACTATCAGTCAAGCGAGTGCGCAAAAAGACATGTCTTGTCATCTTAGCAAAGCGTTCAAACTCCTCCTCATCCTTACCCTTGGAAGGCTTAGGAGGGAATGGCATGGGTTTTCGAACCCATGGCTCTCTTTCCTTACTATCTTTTCTAGCAACAATGTCTTTCTTCTCATAACATTTACTTTTAGGATGTGGGTTATCAAGATCTTCAACAGGTTCTATTTCCACATCATTATCATGTTCTTTATTAATATATGGTTGAGCATCTATGTGAACATCATCATGATCATTATCATTAACATTATCACTAGGTTAATGTTCATTACCAGATTGTGTCTCAACATTAGGAATAGAAACATCATTATGCTTTTCAGCATGTTTTTCTATGACATGTTCACTAGAAGCATGTAAAGTCCTATCACTTATGTTTTTCTTTTTAGATGGACTAGGTGCATAAACATTAATTCTTTGAGAATCTTGTTCAATTCTTTTAGGGTGACCTTAACGATAAAGAGGTTCCTAAGTCATTCTACCTCCTCTAGTCATTACTCTAACAACATGGTCATTCATGTGCTCATTTGGTTCAGCAAGCAAATCATTTTGTGACTTAGCAACCTGGCCTAGTTGAGTATGAACCACGTAAGCTTGTTTACCTAGACCTTTAACATCATTATGAGTTCTAAACATCAAGTCACTAAAGCGTTCTACCATCATAGGATTACATTGTAATTGATCTTTAGCATAGTTATTTAAGTGCTCTTGCTTGAAAATATCATTATCAAATTCATCCATGCATTGACTACGAATTTTAGTGTAACATATATTACTGGCATCAAATCTACAAGGAGAATTTACCCCTAGTACCTATGTAGGGATGTTAAGTCCATGTATTTCCTCAATAGGTGGAAAATTCTTGACGTCTTAAGATTTAATACATTTCTCCCTCATTTAGCATCTTGCATATCTTCTAGAATGAGGAATAGAATACCTCTCTTATTTTGAATAGGTTTCAGTGGTGGTCCAGGAAGTGTCCAATTATCAACATTTTTCAATATATTATTCAATAATTCTTCAGCTTGTCCAAAACTTCTTTCCCTGAAAATACAACCAACACAACTATCTAGGTAAGCCATAGAAGCATCGGCTAGTCCATTATAAAAGAATTCAAGTATTTCATTTTTCTAAAGAGGATGATGAGGCAAAGCCCTTAGTAGCTAGAGAAGCATTCCCCAAGCCTGAGGGAGATTCTCTTCTTCAATGCGCATAGCTAAATATTTCGTGTAAAGCAGCTTATTTTTTATGAGCAGGAAAATATTTTTCAGAGAAGTAATATCATATCATATGGGTTGCGTACACAACTAGGAGCAAGAGTGGGGAACCATTTCTTAGCATCGCCTTTTAGCGAAAAAGGAAAAAGCTTAAGGATATTATAGTAACACATCTTTTCGCATGAGGAAACAAAGTGGCAATATCATTCAATTTAGGGAGGTGTCCCACAATAGTTTTAGTTTTATAACCATGGAAAGGATTAGATTCTACTATAGTGATTAACTCAGGATCAATAGAGAATTCATAATCCTTATCAGTAACGCGTATAGGAGAAGCAGCAAATTAAGGATCATGTTTTATTTTCTCCATCATAGATTTTTCTTTCAGTTTGCATAGTTGCTTCTTGAAATCATATCTATCATTATAGGAAAGAAAGTCTCTAGATATCTCCCTCTGACGCCCCCGTAAATTAAGCTATAGTAACCACACACTAATTCTTCCACGTCATCAAGTTTATATAAAATAAATTATCGCTTAATAAAAATCAAAGCAATTATCATATTTAAATTGAAGTCAATGGATGAAAGTTTTCGAATGCAGAAATAATAAAGGAATAAAAGAATAATAATAAGAAATTAGTTTAAAAAACAACAAATGAAAAAGAATATAAAAAGAAGATTAAAATAAATAATAACAAAAAATATAAATAAAAAGAAAATAAAAACACCCACCTCATTTTTGGGCCTCCCACCCCATCATCCCGGCCCAACCCGTGGTGGAGTATAAAGCCCCCCACCGGGGACAACCATAATCCTACCGCGCCCCACTCCCTATCCTTGCCCCGCCGCGAGGAGCCCCTCGCTCGCTAACGCGCCAGGAACCCCCCCAACCCCACCGAGGCTCCCACTCCCTCGGTCCCTGCCTGTCCAGCGACCCTCGCCCGCCCACCTCTCGCCTCGCTCCCTCCCCTGCGAGCGCATGAGAGCCCGACCTGCCCAGATTGGCTCCCTCCCACCACACGCCGGCCTTCCCCTAGCCTGGAGCCCCCCCACCTCGAGCACCCCCCTCCCCTGCGCGCCAGGTCCACCGCCCCTGCCTCTACAAATCCTAGCGCCGCCCGCAGCAACCCCCCATCACCCCTCCTACCAGATCGGCCGGTCCCTCCTCTCCCCATCCTCCCTGCGCCGGCGACCCCACCCCCCACCGCACCTCCATCTCGCCCTCACACCCCCATCGGTCGAACTACCTCCCGGCCGGAGTTCCCTCCTTCCCGGCAAGCACCTAGCGCCGGCGCCCTATCCCTCCCAGAGGCTTCACCACCCCCACAACACCGGCCCTCTCCTCCACAACCACCTCCTCCCGTCGGCAGAACCCTCCGGCGGCCGCCTCGCCTCCTTTGAGCTGGATCCGGCTAGCCCCGCCCCCCTCCCACATCACCGGAGCTCCACCACCGGGAGCTCCTCCTCGTCGGAACCGTGCCGACTCCCCGTGCACTCCGGCTTCACCGGGCCTTCCCGTCAACGCCGGTGAGCTCCGGACCCCGGCCATCCTCTCCTCCTCCCTCTCCAGGTTCCGTTCCGGCGATCGTCGTCGCGTTCCGATGCCGTTGAGCCACGGGAGGTTGAGGTGGAGTTTTCCTCCTCTCTTTGTTGAGAGGTTCGTGTGAGTTGAGACATGTCCAAGAGGTTGGCGGTTAGAGAAAGAGAAAAAAAGAAAAGAAAAATATGTATAATGATGTATATGTGTATGTGGCCTATATCACTTACCGGTGGGGCCAAACCCCCACTCCCACTTACACGGAGGCCCCACTCGTTGTTAAATAAAAATGATAATAAAAATAAAATATAAAAATAAAAATATGTTTTTATTAAATAAATAAATAAATAATTAGATATATTATTTAACTAACTAAATGGATAATTAAGTAATTAGAATAATTAGAGTATGACACGTGGGTCCCCCACTAAATTAATTTGATTAATTAATATTTAACCTTAATTAAAAACTGAGTCTATGACGCACGGGACCCACTGGTGAGTTGACCAGTCAACTGCTGATGTCAGCATGACATCATGCTGATGTCATAATAGCATTTAATTAAATTATTTAAATCTGTTTTTAATTCCTAAATAATTAATAAAACTTTAAAAATTAATATTAAATAAACCGTAAGTCACATCAAAATATTTTCAACATGAAAGTTGATCAGCAGAACGAGACGAACTCGGATACACGGTCCATTCGTGTGTCACGCGTCCCTAGCATAGCAAACGTGGAACTTTTCCATCGTTTTCCGTTCGACCGGTAGTAGCCCAAGACCCGAAAAATATAGTCAGATATTCTTCCGACCCGTCTATGACAGATGTTTCCTGCGTAATGCCATGTCATGCATCGTGTTGCACCGTTGCTATTATTTATTGTTTCTTCCCCCTCTTCTTACTGGTAGACCCCGAGACTGACGCTACTGCCGGGTACATCTACGACCCTGCCAACCAACCTTTTGCCGCAGAGCAACAAGGCAAGCAAACCCCCCTTGATCATCCCTATATCCCCTATGTCTTTCTTCCTCCTGCTTGCATTAGTATTTCGCTACTGTTGTAGTTAGCTCCTATATCTGATGCATAACCTTTTTTTATGAATTGCTACTTTCAGTACTATACTTTAAATCTGATTAGTATAGGTAGAGCAGTCACCCCTTCTGACCCCGTTGTCTAGTTGCCCCGCTTTGTTTTCAAATCTCGATCCCTGATCGACGAACCAGTCCCGACACAGCACATACACCCCCCTTAGTTGTACGATGCTACAGAGATACTATCGGGTACCGAGGGTGACACCTCGCTAAGTACTCCTGATGATATCTCCGTAGTATAGCTAGTCGGTCATGGTTATCGAGGGCGATTCCTCTTTCACCATTCCCGACGATGCCTCTGTCGTGCAACCCCTCAAGTGTGGGACCCCCGAAGGTGATTCCTCTAAGTCCACCTTGAAGAATACATCATTCGGAATCCAACGAGGGTGATACCTCGGATTCCCCCCAATGTTACAACCACACAGTTACTCGACCATGTTAGTGGCATCATTGGTGATTAGTTGTTAGACGGGTGGATTCCCGCGAGATTGTGTCGATGGACTAATTCAAATGATAATATATTTGGGTATTTGATCTGGGTTGGTCGGAAGGCCTTATTACGCACTAACCGTCTGCGTGGGAAGAATTATGGGTACTGGACGTCACGGTATCAGCCAAAGCTCTTCAGACGTCAGCGATGTAGCGGTGCGTGCCTGAGTGGTCCCGAGATGCATCGCTCTTGTATTAAGGGGTGCTAGGACTGACATCGGCCACCCTCGCATCATGGAGGAGCGCGGAGGGCAAGTGGGCCCACGAACCCTCTGTGCTTAGGAGTTAGATCGGCGGGCTGGCCTCTCTGCTGAGCTTAGGTGGGGCTGCGACATGTCAATATTCCGAGGCCGGGCAGGACCCAGAAAATCATGTCCGGCCAGAGTGTTATCGAGCGCGTCGGGGAATATTGTGCACCCCTGCAGGGAAGAACTTATCTATTCGAATAGCCATGTCCACGGTTATAGGATGACTTGGAGTTGTGCCCTGATCTTATACAACTACAATTGTTACTTAACTGGATTTTAGTTGCCACGGGATTGCTTCCTCGCAGGGAGTAGACGGAGGATCTCTGGGCGTGCCCTCATTTTAATTTTGATGCAACAATATGACTATTAATTGTGTTACACTTGTTCTACTCTCATCTATTGCTGCAACACCCTGAAGATGCTAGTCTTTGATAGGACTAGGCCTTCTCTCTGTTCTCGCATTGCTGCAGTCAGTCCACATATAACCACCCCCTTCTTTGATACTGATACATACTTAGAATAGTTTTGACGTAAGTCTTGCGAGTACGTTGGATGAGTACTCACCGTTGCTTTGCTTCCCCTTTGCTCCCTTGATCCCTTGCTGCGACCAGATGATGGAGTCTAGGAGATGGAGTTTTCCTGCCGATGCCTGCCGCCCCGATGGTGTCTTCATCTGGAGGCTGCTGAAGACCAGGAGTAGTTTAGGAGGTTCCTAGGTATGAGGCCTCGCCTCGTTCGATCGTGTTTCTTTTGTGCTAGCCTTCTCTAAGGCACCCCTTTTTTATGCATGTAATCAGATATTGTTGCTTCCCTAACTCGTGTGTTTATCGAGCTTCCGTATTCTAGCCCTCGAGTCCACTGGCTTGTAATATGAAGCTGATATTGTTTTATTTGTGCGTGTATGATTAGCGTATGATTAAATCGAGGGCATCACAAGTTGGTATCAGACCCGACTGCCTGTAGGTAGCCCCTTTCCAACTCCTTGGCCGAAGTTGAGTCCAGTGTTTAAAAACTTTACTAACACTGATGTTGCGGCTTACGGGCCCACCTCTCAATTGGGTGGTATTAGTATCTTTTACTCCTTTTCTATACTCTGGGTTCTACTCTCTCTTCTCCTTCGGGTTAAAGATTTTTCTAACTCTAACATTAGCTTCTCGTGAATACTTCCTCCGGGAGAGCCCGTATTCCAGATGATGGCTTGATTCCTCAAAAGACTCTGAGGATACTCTCTGATGTTTCTCTCGAGAACTTGTGCCCATCGCTCTTGCGATTTCCCTTCCTTCGTCAACCCTTATGGATGACGACATACAAATGCCGTCCATACTTTTTTTTCCAATTGCTCTTGTTTTACGAGATGCAACGAATTATCTTATCGGGAATTCGTCCATTATCAGTTGTCATGGGTTTCGAAAGTTCTTCGAATTACTATTCGATCTTTTGGAATCCCGAGTAGCCTATTGCTTTTGGCCTTCTCACCTGCTTGTGTTATGGTTAAATCCATATGTCTAGCAGCATTCATTAAAATCGTTTGTGATTTTCCTGTGATCTTATTGATTCTACCTTGGTGTGAATGCACGCAATCATCTGTTGATACTCATAAATTATCTTTTCGGCTCAAACGTCTGATACGTCTCCAACATATCTATAAATTTTGATCGTTCCATGCTATTATATTATCAACTTTGGATGTTTTATATGCATGCATATTCTATTTTATATTATTTTTGGGACTAACCTATTGACCTAGAGCCCAGTGCGAGTTCCTGTTTTTTCCTTGTTTTTGACCTTTTTCAGATAGGAATATCAAACGGAACCCAAACGGAATAAAACCTTCGCCGTGATTTTTTATGGACAATATTAAAAATACCAGAAGAAAAAGATACCGGAGAGGAGTCCCGAGGAAGCCACGAGCCAGGGAGGCGCGCCCACCCCCCTGGGCGCGCCGAGGGGGCTCGTGACTCCCTCGTGGGTCCGTGTGACTTGTTCTCGATGCCATCTAGTCTTATAAATACAGAAACCTCTAGAAATAAACCTAGATCGGGAGTTCCGTCGCCGCAAGCCTCTGTAGCCACCAAAAACCAATCGGGAGCCCGTTCCGACAGCCTGCCGGAGGGGGAATCCATCTCCGGTGGCCATCTTCATCATCCCGGCGATCTCCATGACGAGGAGGGAGTAGTTCTCCTTCGGGGCTGAGGGTATGTACCAGTAGCTATGTGTTTGATCTCTCTCTCGTGTTCTTGAGATGTCATGATCTCGATGTATCGTGGGATTTGCTACTATAGTTGGATCCTATGATGTTCTTCCCCCTCCCCCTTCTTGTAATGAATTGAGTTTCCCCTTCGAAGTTATCTTATCGGATTGAGTCTTTAAGAACACTTGATGTATGTCTTGCATGTGTCTATCTATGGTGACAATGGGATATTCATGTGAGTACTTGATGTATGTTTTGGTGATCAACTTACAGGTTTCGTGACATCGGGAACCTATGCATATGGGTTGGCACATGTTTTGACTCTCCGGTAGAAACTTTGGGGCACTCTTTGAAGTTCTATGTGTTGGTTGAATAGATGATTCTGAGATTATGTGATGCATATCGTATAATCATGCCCACAGATTCTTGAGGTGACAATGGAGTATCTAGGTCACATTAGGGTCTTGGTTGATGTGTGTGTTAAGGTGTTATTCTAGTACGAACTCTAGGATAGATTGAACGGAAAGAATAGCTTCGTGTTATTTTACTACGGACTCTTGAATAGATCGATCAGAAAGAATAACTTTGTGGTGGTTTCGTACCCGACAATAATCTCTTCGTTCGTTCTCCGCTATTAGTGACTTTGGAGTGACTCTTTGTTGCATGTTGAGGGCTAGTTAAATGATCCAATTATGTTATCATTGTTGAGAGAACTTCACTAGTGAAAGTATGAACCCTAGGCCTTGTTTCCACGCATTGCAATACCGTTCGTGCTCATTTTTATTATTAATTACCTTGCTGTTTTTATAATTTCAGATTACAAAAACCTATATCTATTATCCATATTGCAATTGTATCACCATCTCTTCGCCGAACTAGTGCACCTATACAATTTACCATTCTATTGGGTGTGTTGGGGACACAAGAGACTCTTTGTTATTTGGTTGCAGGGTTGCTTGAAAGAGACCATCTTCATCCTATGCCTCACATGGATTGATAAACCTTAGGTCACCCACTTGAGGTAAAATTGCTACTGTCCTACAAACCTCTGCACTTGGAGACCCAACAACGTCTACAAGGAGAAGGTTTCTTAGTAGACATCAACGTCCTTCCAGACAGAGCTAGTTCTCAACAAATCAACTTTGGTTGGTGATGACCCACAAGTATAGGGGATCAATTGTAGTCCTTTCGGTAAGTAAGAGTGTCGAACCCAACGAGGAGCGGAAGGCTTTGATAAACGGATTTCAGCAAGGTAATAACTGCAAGCACTAAAAGTAGAGGTAACAAGTGATTGTGTAGCGAGGTGAAACGTAGCAAGCAAAAAGTAACAAGTAACAAGTAGTAGCAACGGTACAACAAGTGGCCCAATCCCTTCTGTAGCAAGGGACAAGCTTGAACAAAGTCTTATAGGAGGAAAAACGCTCCTGAGGACACACGGGAATTTCTGTCATGCTAGTTTCATCATGTTCATATGATTCGCGTTCGTTACTTTGATAGTTTGATATGTGGGTGGACCGGCGCTTGGGTACTGCCCTTACTTGGACAAGCATCCCACTTATGATTAACCTCTCTCGCAAGCATCCACAACTACAAAAGAAGAATTAAGACAAATTCTAACCATAGCATTAAACTAGTGGATCCAAATCAGCCCCTTACGAAGCAACGCATAGACTGGGGTTTAAGCTTCTGTCACTCCAGCAACCCATCATCTACTTACTATGTCCCAATGCCTTCCTCTAGGCCCAAATATGGTGAAGTGTTATGTAGTCGACGTTCACATAACACCACTAGAGGAAAAGACAACATACAGCATATCAAAATACCGAACGAATATCAAATTCACATGACTATTATCAGCATGACTTATCCCATGTCCTCAGGAACAAAAGTAACTACTCACAAAGCATAATCATAATCATGACCAGAGGTGTAATGAATAGCATCAAGGATCTGAACATAAACTCTTCCACCAAGTAATCCAACTAACATCAACTACAAAGAGTAATCAACAGTACTAGCAACCTTACAAGTACCAATCGGAGTCGCGAGACGAAGATTGGTTACAAGAGATGAACTAGGGATTGGAGAGGAGATGGTGCTGATGAAGATGTTGATGAAGATGCCTCCCCTCCGACGAGAGGAGTGTTGGTGATGACGATGGCGACGATTTCCCCCTCTGAGAGGGAAGTTTCCCCAGCAGGATCGTCCTGCCGGAGCTCTAATTGGATCTGCTCAAGTTCCGCCTCGTGGCAGCGGCGAAACCACGAAAAAGCTCCCGATTGATTTTTTTTGGACCAAAACCCTTCATATAGCAAAATAGGGGGGCTAGTGGGACGTTAGGGAGCCCACAAGCCCCCACTCCGCCACCAGGGGTGGCGGTGGCAGGGCTTGTGGCGCCCTGGTAGCCCCCCTCCGGTATTTCTTTCGCCCAGTATTTTTTATATAATCCCAAAAAAATCCACGTAACTTTTCAGGGCATTTGGAGATGTGCAGAATAGTGGACTAAGATTTGCTCCTTTTCCAGTCCAGGATTCCAGCTGCCTGAATTCTCCCTCTTCAAATAAACCTTGCAAAATAAGAGAGAAAAGGCATAAATATGGTACCACAAAGTAATATAACAGCCCATAAAGCAATAAATATCAACATGAAAGTATGATGCAAAATGGACGTATCAACTCCCCCAAGCTTAGACCTCGCTTGTCCTCAAGCGAAAACCAAGTTCCATAAACATGTCCACATGTTTAGGGACGAAGGTGTCGATAAAACATAATACGGACATGAGGGCATCATGATCACACATAGAACATCAATACATCATAAAGATTCTTATGGGAAAGTAACAATTCCTTCACAAAGCAAAGCATGAAGCAAAAACCTTACCGAGAAGTAACCAACAATAGTCCTGTTGTGGGTATAAGTCTGACAGTAGATGTGTAGGGTACGAAAGGATGGGCAGAGCCTTAGCTACGGCGAGGTTGTATGAGTTCAGGCCCCTCTACGGTGGAGGTAAAAGCCCTACGTCTCAGTGCTCTTGGGAGCTTGTTGTCAAGTGGAATATGGATTACAGTGAATTGCTAACACCTGCACCAGTGGGGAAGGACGACTTATATATAGTGCGCTGTCCTTCACAACGGCTCGGTGCATAGGGGTGGATTAGTGGCGAATAAATGCCTATGTTACAGGTAACGTATGTCTTAAGTGCTAATAAAGCTACGTGGAAATGTATGACCGTTGCCCTCCAGGGGGGTTACGATGTACAGAGTGGAATCCAGTCGGTAAGTTTGATATGCTCCGAATGCTCATCTCCGACTGGATGATGGAGGAATTGTCACCGACTGGATGATGGGAAGTCCTTAATTCAGTCGTAACTGACTAAGGGCCTTATCCCTTATGAAGGGTAGTCCTTGGGTAGGACCTGTAGGGCAGGTCTATGACCCTACCCTAGGACTATAACCCCATCATTAGTCCCCGAATGGATTGGGGTTGGAACGACGAAGCGATGCTTGAAGTACGGATCCGACTCGTATGTGCGCGACTTTGGTGTTGTTTGCCTCGATCCATTTTGTCCTCTTGACCAGTGATCCGAGTGGATGTATCTGTGAATCGAACCATCAGGGTCCGAGTGCTTCCGTGGAATCTTTTGACGTGACCAGTCAACTGACAGCGGCGGATTTTCTGGGATCCTCAAATTTCAGTTGCCGCGCGCTCGGCGGGGATGACGACATCATAATTGAGTAGTATCCGCCGCCTCGACTTCCATGCCTTCATCTCCTCCACTAATATTGCAGCGATCGGTCGGGGGATAAGATTTCGGGGCCACCTGCTAGTGACCCAGTCAGAACCTTATTTAAACCTCTATAGCGATAGTTTTTCGTTGCACTCGCCTCACATCTCGCACTTGCCCCGCTTCTCTCGTGACCTCCTGCGCATCTCGAGCTCCTTCCTTCCCTTCCTCCTCCGCATATCTGCAGCCTCCGCCATGACGAAGGGGCAGACGAGCAAGCTCGAGGCACGGAAGAAGAAGAAGGCAGCGGCTCCTGCTCAGTGGCGGCAGCGAGCATTGCCGGCGGGTTGGATCTAGGGGGATTTCCTCCCCTCCACGGTGACGGAGGAGGACATGCTGGAGCTAGTGGAGCATGGTATGATCGAGCACAAGACGTGGAGGTTGCCGGCGAAGGGCGAGATGGAGCCGGCGCCCCAGGAGGGGGAGCGCGTCTTGCTGCTCAGTCACTTGCACCGAGGCTTTTCTCTGCCTCCTCATCCCTTCTTCAGAGGTATAATGAACCACTTCGGGGCGCAGCTCCACCATTTTCCGCCCAACGCAATGGCTCATCTCTGTGCCTTTGTCGTGTTGTGCGAGTGTTTTATCGGCTGTCCTCCCCATTGGGGGCTCTTTAAACACATCTTCTCAGCTAGATCTCAAACCATCAAAAGACTTAGCCAGTCGGACGACAAAACTCACCTCCTCCAGCTCTGCGGAGGCTTAGGCTTCCAAAAGAAAAGCAAACGTAGCTATCCCGCTCTTCAGTTGTCCGAATCTATTAGGAACTGGCAGTCGACTTGGTTCTACTGCCAGGATGTTTCTTGCCCGAATGCCGCAACTGGTCTGCCGCCTTTTAGCTTAGACCGACCGGCTCCGCCTAGGCAGCTTGCGCACACGAAGATGGAGAAGATCCAGATCCAGCCTCTGGTTGATGCGCTGGTAGAGGTCGTCCGAAAGGGGGTCACTGGCATAGATTTGCTGGAGATTTTTCTGGGTCGGCGTATCCAGCCTTTGCAAGCTCCACACCACGCCATGTGGCACTATACGGGGCCTGAGGTCTCCACTCGGACTAACCCCGAGTGCGTGACCGGGGAGCTTGTGGTGTCGTGGGTCCTCAACATCACAGGCGCCTGCGATAACCCCAGAGGTGCCCGGCGAGTGAAGCCCTTCCGCGCGGACAACCCTCCTCCGAATGAGGTGAGTATAACTTGTCGAGTGCACACAATTGTCTTAGATTTATCGCTTTTTCTTGTATCACTGTCTGACGTCTGATGTTGTCGACTGTATCTCATGCAGGCGTGGACCAACTGGTTTTCTCCTGTCTCGAACGGGAATCCAGCTGAGGAAGAGGAAGGTAGCCAGGAGGGCAGCATGGAGAGCGTCGAGTACGTCTCCGACGAAGGAGGAGTCCGGAGAAGAAGATGGGGAACAGAGCTCGCCACCCCCACCACCAGAGCCTCGAACTAAATGCCGTCACGAACCCGTGGCTCCGTCGGCTCCTCCAGCAGCCTCGAGTGCCCCGCCAGCTGCTCCTGTGGTTCCGAGTGCCTTGCCAGCTACTCCCGTGGTTCCGAGTGCTTGGAGCACAGAGAGGACCAGGGACTCTGCTGCTGAGCCCGTGGGCCAGCCCTCTAAGGTGGCCAAACCGAGTGGATCCAAGCCTCGGAAGGCTTTGCCGCGGATGAGGATCGTCGTTCCCGTCGCCTCAGCGTAAGTTTATTCTTCTATCTTCTTCCAGAATTTGGTTGGACCCATGCTTATTGGTCGAGTGAATTTTACTCGACAGAGCTGCCACCTCCGCCACTTCTCTGCCACGCCAGGGGGACGACCCCATGGATACGGACAACGTCGTCACATCATAGCAAGGTACGTCGTGGAAACTCCAAGAGCTTACATTATTGTTTCACGAATTCTGTCTTTGGTCTTGCCCTTTTCCTGTGATCTCACGTCGTTCAGTCGGGTTTCCTTTAGAGGTGATTCCCGTGGAGGAGGACGACCAGAAGAGGTCCGAGAAAGCTGCGGTGCCTGTCCTTGAGGCTGTTCCACCGGTTACTACTCCCGCCATGGACGCGCCACCGACTGAGACGATGCCGTCGACTGAAACGGCACTTATGCTGCTGAACCGACTGGAGTAGGACTTGGGATGCCCAAGGAGTCTCTTGTGGTGCCAGGTCCGTCGACTGTCCAATACGACGCCCGATGCCTCCCGGAAGATCAGGTGGGAGCTGCCAAGGAGGCCATGGTGCAGGCGGAGTTGATGGCGGGTGATGCCAAGAGAGCGTACGACTCCATCGCGTCTGTGTAGAAGCGAAGCTTGGAACTCCGGGACGATATCCGAGTAAGTGGGCTAGTAAGTATTTACTTTCCTCTTGTAACCCACTGGTTGTTTAAGCAATGTACTCGGATACAGTAGGATTATTTTGCAGTGGGTTCACTCTTAGTGAACCCAGTGGGTGTAGTCCCCGAGACTTCTGTCGAGTGCTTGCACCGGCAGTTGTCTTTATATACATTTTCTTTAACTTGATCAGATCAAAGCTAATCTGTTCGAATGTTACCGGTGGGGGCACTCCCAGTGCACCTATTGGATGAGTCCCCGAGAGTAATTTTACTCAGGTCGGGTAGTAGTAACCTCATAGGCTTGTTTTTTGTTATGTATCTCAATAGGGCGGACCTGTTTGAGGTTGATGCCAGTGGGGTCACTCTCAGTGAACCCACTGGGTGTAGTCCCCGAGACCGCTGTCGACTGCTTGCGTCGGCAGGGGTCTGAAGAACTTAGAATTTTTATTGTTGTCCTTGTTGAATGTGTCTGACCATCTCTTCGCGCTAACTTGCAGAAGACATGCGAGATGGGATCGGCGTACGACACTTTGAGGGCTGAAAAGATTCAGTTTGCTGCGGAACTGGATGCGGCAATGCTTGCCTTGGCTGGACTGAAGGGTGTTCTGGTTGAACGAGAGAAGTCCTTGGAGGAGTCCCGTGAGGCAAACAAGGCATTGGTGGCCGAAATGGAGAAAATGGGGAAACAAAGAACCGAGCTGATGGGACAGATACAGGTGATGAACAGGCGGTGCATAGCACAGGAGAATTACGTCAGTGACTAGGCAAGGAAGATGATTGCGCTTCTCGGTGGTAAGTTCTGTTTTTCCGAGTGCTTCTTGACTGTGTATTTCATTCTGCGCTTACTGTTTGCTCGTCTTGTCTTTGCAGATTTTTGCATGGACGCTGAGGCTGAAGCAGCTGACGTTGAGCGGTCGGTTCTTCCGAACGTTCCACTCGGCGAGGACGCCAATCGAGACATGCTCCGAGCGCACATTCGCCTGGGCAAAGTGGGACCTTTCATCGGTCGACTGAGAGAGGTCGTCGGCCGAATCGACAAGGAGTTGTGGCCCGAAGACGAGTCTCGGCAAGAGATGGAAGGGTTGATGGCTCGGCTGGAGGAGGTCCCGAACCGAGTGCAGGCATGGAAGAAGTTTCCGGCTCGCTGTGGTGCGGACGTGGCGCTGTCGCTAGTCCGAGTGCACTGCAAGGAGGCTCGCGAAGAGAAGCTGAAGGCGTTACAAGTCGCCAACACCAAAAAGCTTCGATTCGAGGATTTCATGGAGACCTTCCTTGAGAGCGCCACTCGCATCGCAGACGGGATCGACCTCGACACTTTCGTGGAGCCTGCCAGTCCAAGTGCCAGTCCTGACAATGCTTAAGAAAACTTTTACCTCGGTATGCCGAGTGTTGGTTGTATGAAACTTTGGCCACTGTTGTTGGCCGTCACATTCGTGGTTCGGTGTGGATAAGCTTGATCTACACCGAACCAACTATCTTTAGACGAACTTTGAATTTGAATCGAATCTTTTGCTCTTCCTTTGCCAAAGAGTTGTTGACACGATTTTGGCTCGTGGTTTTTGTTTGGCATTTCTTGGTGAAGCCAATGGAAAACATGCGGAGCAAGTAATTGTCAGTTGTCTTGACATCTGCATGAGCCTCACTGAGGGTCTGCTGAGTCTCCGAGTGGATCTGTAAGATACACTCGAAGGCAATTGTGTACTTAGGCGATTCGTGATCGCGGCTAAGTCTTGGAGTGCGACTGTAAGGTCGTACTCGGAGCGAGTTGTTACTCATGTAATTGTCAGTTGTCTTGACATCTACATGAGCCTCAATGAGGTTCAGCTACTCATGTAATTTTTCAGTTGTCTTGACATCTACATGAGTCTCAATGAGGGTCTGCTAAGCCTCTGAGTGGATCTGTGAGATACATTCGAAGGAAGTTTGTATTTAGGCGATTCTTGATCGAAGACAAGTCTCCGAGTGCGACGTTTAGTGCACAGTCGGAGAAAAGTTTGTACTTAGGCGATTCTTGATCGCAGCTAAGTCCCCGAGTGCGACGTTTAGTGCACACTCGGAGAAAGTTTGTACTTAGGCGATTCTTGATCGCAGCTAAGTCCCCGAGTGCGACGTTGAGTGCACACTCGGAGAAAATCTATACTTAGGCGATTCTTGATCGCAGCTAAGTCCCCGAGTGCGACATTTAGTGCATACTCGGAGAAAGTTTGTACTTCTGCGATTCTTGATCGCAGCTAAGTCCCCGAGTGTGACGTTTTAGTGCACACTCGGAGAAAGTTAGTACTTAGGCGATTTTGGATCGCAGCTAAATCCCCGAGTGCGACGTTTAGTGCACACTCGGAGAAAATTAGTACTTAGGCGATTCTGGATCGCAGCTAAGTCCCCGAGTGGGACGTGTAGTGCACACTCGGAGAAAGTTATTACTTAGGCGATTATGGATCGCAGCTAAGTCCCCGAGTGCGACGTTTAGTGCACACTTGGAGAAAATTAGTAATTAGGCGAGTCTGGATCACAGCTAAGTCCCCGAGTGCGACGTGTAGTGCACACTCGCAGAAAGTTATTACTTAGGCGATTCTGGATCGCAGCTAAGTCCCCGAGTGCGACGTTTGGTGCACACTCGGAGAAAGTTATTACTAAGGCGATTCTGGATCGCAGCTAAGTCCTCTTTTTTTTTGAGACCGGAGTCTGCGACCGCGGAAGAATTTTGAATCTGCAAAAACTCAATCTGCTTTGTATTACTTCAATGATAATTGTTCTTTACATTGCTTCAGTCGACGGTCACGTGTAGAAGCGCTTCAGGAGATCTCCGTTCAATGCTCGCGGCTCGTCCGTTTCCCTGTCGAGGTTGTAGAGTCGATATGCTCCGTCGTTCAGCACCTTGGAGATGATGAAGGGTCCTTCCCAGGCGGGAGCCAACTTGTGAGGTCTCTGTTGATCCACTCGGAGCACCAAGTCGACTGCTTGGAAACTACGACTCCTGACGTGTCGCGCGTGAAAACGCCGCAGATCTTGTTGATAAATGGTTGAGCGAGTCAGTGCCATCTCGCGCTCCTCCTCTAGAAGATCCACTCCGTCTTGCCTTGCTTGCTCTGCTTCAGCTTCGGAGAAGAGTTCAACTCGTGGAGCGTTGTGAAGCAAGTCACTCGGAAGGACTGCCTCTGCTCCGTAAACGAGGAAGCACGGGGATCGCCCTATAGATCTATTTGGGGTTGTGCGGAGACCCCAAAGCACCGAAGGCAGCTCGGTGACCCATGCGCCGGCGGCATGTCCCACTTCTCGCAGGAGTCGAGGCTTCAAACCTTGCAGAATAAGTCCATTCGCCCACTCCGCTTGCCCGTTTGTTTGGGGATGCGCCACAGATGCAAAATCCACTCGGATACCTTGGCCTGTAGAGAAACTTTTGAATCTATCTGAGTCAAAGTTTGTTCCATTGTCAGTGATTATGCTGTGAGGTACCCCGAATCTGGAGATGATGTCTGTGACAAACTTGATGGCCGTAAGGGCGTCGAGCTTCTTGATGGGCTTGGCTTCAATCCACTTTGTGAACTTGTCGACTGCCACCAACAAATGTGTGAATCCCCCTTGGCCTGTCCTGAATGGACCGACTGTATCTAATCCCCATACTGCAAACGGCCAAACAAGAGGGATTGTCTTCAACGCAGATGTTGGCTTGTGGGACTTGTTAGAGTAGAACTGACAGCCTTCGCATCGGTCGACTATATCCTTCGCCATTTCATTCGCCTGCAGCCAGAAGAAGCCAGCTCTGAATGCTTTGGCGACGATTGCCCTTGAGGAGGCGTGATGACCGCAGGTTCCCGAGTGAATTTCTTCCAGGATTAACTGTCCCTCCTCAGGGGAGATGCATCATTGAAGGACGCCTGAAATGCTTTCTTTGTACAACTGGCCATCAATGACAGTGAATGACTTTGACCTGCGGACGATCTGTCTGGCTTGGACTTCGTCTTCTGGTAATTCTTGCCTCGGGATGTATGCAATAAACGGCACAGTCCAATCGGGGATGATAGCAAGAATCTCCATAACCAAATCGACCACAGCAGGGACTTCAACTTCAGTCGGATCTGTCGAGCTCTTTGGTTGTACTGGTTCCTCTGTGAAAGGATCTTCCTTAACGGAGGGAAGGTGGAGGTGCTCGAGGCAGACGTCACTCGGGACTGGTCTCCGAGTGGATCTGAGTTTTGCCAACTCATCAGCTGCTTGGTTTTTCAGTCGCGGAACATGGTGGAGTTCCAGACCTTCAAACCTTTTCTCGAGCTTCCTCACTGCATTGCAGTGTGTGGTCATGGTGGGGTTCCTGACGTCCAATCCTTCATCTCTTGATTAACCACCAAATCTGAATCGCCATAGACCATCAGGCGACGGACGTCGAGTGCGATGGCCATGCGCAATCCATAAAGGAGAGCCTTATACTCTGCCTCATTGTTGGAGGAATCAAAGTGTATCTGCAACACATACTTGAGTTTGTCACCTTTTGGTGATATGATCACAATGCCAGCGCCGGAGCCATTCAACATCTTGGACCCATCGAAGAACATTGTGCAATGAGCCAAGTAGATGTGGGTCGGTTGCTGTTGTTCTACCCATTCTGCTATGAAGTCAGCCAGAGCTTGAGACTTTATAGCTTTCTTGGCCTCGAACTTGATGTCACAGTATAACATCTCCATTGCCCACTTCGCTACTCGGCCCGATGCGTCCCGATTGTGTAGGATTTCCGACAACGGAGCATCAGAAATGACGGACACCGAGTGGTCTTGAAAATAATGAGCCACCTTCTTCGCAATCATGTAAATCCCGTAGATAAGTTTTTGATAATGGGGATACCTCTGCTTCGAAGGAGTCAGGACTTCGGAGACATAATACACTGGCCGCTGAACCTTGTATGCTTTGCCTTCTTCTTCTCGTTCGACTGTGAGAACAGTGCTGGCGACTTGATTTGTAGCCGCGATGTACAGAGGAAGGGGTTCTTTACTGAGCGGAGCAGTAAGAACCGGCTGGGTGGAAAGTAGGACTTTGAGGTCGTCGAATGCGATTTGGGCTTCGTATGTCCACTCGAAAGTATTTGATTTCTTCATGAGTCGGTACAGAGGAAGTGCCTTCTCGCCGAGTCGACTGATAAACCTGCTCAAAGCCGCTAGGCAACCTGTGAGCTTTTGAACATCATGTATTCTGACCGGCCGCTCCATTCGTACGATGGTCCCGATCTTTTCGGGGTTGACATCGATCCCTCGTTCGGAAACGAAGAAACCGAGTAACTTTCCGCTGGGAACACCGAATGAACACTTGGCTGGGTTGAGCTTGATATCGTACCTACGAAGGTTGGCGAATGTTTCTGCCAAGTCAGTCAGCAGGTCGGAACCTTTGCGTGAATTGACTACGATATCATCCATATATGCCTCCACATTCCAACCGATTTGGTCAAGGAGGCATTTTTGGATCATGCGCATAAAGGTTGCTCCTGCATTCTTCAAACCAAATGGCATAGTGATGTAGCAGAAGCACCCGAATGGGGTGATGAAGGCTGTTTTTAATTCATCGGGGCCATACAGACGGATCTGATGATAGCCCGAGTAGGCATCAAGGAATGACAAACGCTCACAACCCGCAGTCGAATAGACAATTTGATCGATGCGGGGGAGCGGAAAATGGTCTTTCGGGCAGACTTTATTGAGATGCTTGAAGTCGATGCACATTCGGAGAGACTTGTCCTTCTTGGGCACCATGACGACATTGGCGAGCCACTCGGAGTGGTGTACCTCGCGAATGAAGTTGGCTGCCAAAAGCTTAGCCACCTCTTCAACGATTGCCTTCCTCTTGTGCGCGGCGGACCGA
The DNA here is from genome assembly GCF_904849725.1 of Hordeum vulgare subsp. vulgare. NCBI lineage: Eukaryota > Viridiplantae > Streptophyta > Magnoliopsida > Poales > Poaceae > Hordeum > Hordeum vulgare. The sequence continues at coordinate 376,531,121 of NC_058523.1, forward strand.
CGCAGGCGTTCTCGGACAGGCCGAGCCGCAGGATCCACATGCAGTCGGTGCTCAGCCAACTCCCTGGGTACACCTGGCATGTCAGCGGGCTTCCATGCAAAAATGTCCCAGTTCTCACAGAGGAATTGGATGACTTCGGCTTCCTATTTAGGATCGAGGGTGGTGGAGATGTTCGTCGGGGCAGCGGTGTCGTCCGTCGGGTGGATGCTGACCTTCTTCGTCTCTCCCGCCGACTGGAATGCGAACTCTGAAGCTGGCTTCTTCGAACGCATCAAGTGAGCGGGGTCGACTGTTTTCTTGTACTCATCAAGCTCGAGGACAGCCATCTGCTGATCGGCGATCCTCGATCCCTGCTGCAGACACTCTTCGGCCCGCTGCCGATTGCCGGTGATAGTGATCACACCATTTGGGCCTGGCATCTTCAGCTTCAGGTACACATAACATGGACGAGCCATGAAACGCGCATACGCCGGGCGGCCCAGAATTGCGTGGTACGCACTCTGGAAGTCCACCACCTCGAACATCAGCTTCTCCTTGCGGAAATTCTTGTCGGAGCCGAAGACGACGTCCAACGCGATCTGGCCGAGTGACTTGGCCTTTCGTCTAGGGACGACTCCATGGAACTGCATGCTGCTCTCGCTAAGTTTGGACTCCATGGAACTGCATGCTTGAGAGTGTCAGCGTACATGATGGTCAAGCCACTGCCGCCGTCCATGAGGACTTTTCGCAGTCGGACTCCTTCCACCACCGGGTCGACGACGAGAGCCTGCCTCCCTGGGGTGGGTACGTGTGCTGGATGATCCGACTGGTCAAAGGTGATCGCAGTCTGAGACCATTTCAGGAACGTAGGGTTGGTCGGCGTGGCCATGTTCACATCCCTGTTCACAAGCTTTAGTCGACTCTTGCTCTCAACGTCAGCAAAAATCATCAGTGTTGCATGGACTTGGGGGAACGGATCCTCCTTGTCCTCCTCATCCTGTTCATTGCCCTTTTCACTCGGTTGCCCTTCGCCGAACCCCTGGATCAGGAGGCAACATTGCCGAGTGGTATGCCTTGCATATATGGCGTTGCCCTCTTCATCCATCTTCGTGTGAACTGGACATGGCTGGTCCAGGATGGGGTTTCTCAACTGCTTCTTCTTGGGGGTGAACTGAGCCTTCCCCTTGCCCTTGAACTTGGCATTAGTAACGGCTGCAGCCTCTGCCTGCGGAGTGGACGGAGCTTTCTGCTTCTGCTTCCGAGTGCTGTTCCCATCTCCATCGGCGAGTGCTTTGTGCTTGCCGCTCCGAATGCGGTCTTCTTCTTCGCCATTTGCATAGCGTGCCGCTATCTCCATCATCTTACTCATGGAGATGTCGCCTGTTCAACCGAACTTCAGGTACAAATCTCGGTACCGCACGCCTGCCTTGAAGGCGCAGACTGCTTGGTGCTCTATGACGTTCTCCACCGTGTGGTAGAGGGTCGTCCAACGCTGAATAAAATCGCGCAGGGGCTCATTCTGCTTCTAGACACAGTGCTGGAGCTCCACGAGACCAGCAGGGCGTTTGCACATCCCTTCGAAGGTCCTGATGAAGACTCGGGCCAGATCTGCCCAGTTGTAGATGCTTGAGGGAGCCAACTGGTTCAGCCACGCTCGTGCCGAGCCGTCGAGCATCAGAGGGAGGTGTTTTTTGGCGACGTGGTCGTCCCCTCCTCCGATCTGGACTGCCACTCGGTAGTCGTCCAGCCACGTTTCTGGCTTGGATTCTCCTGTAAACTTGCTGATCCCCATCGCCAATCGGAAGTTGGGAGGGATGTCAGCCGAACGGATGGCTCGACTGAAACACTCGGGACCAGAGACGATGCTCCTGCTTCCACTTGGACGGTCCATATCGTGACCATCGCGGTGGGCTCGGCCCCTATCGACCCTCCTCTGGGCGATATGCCCCCTCGCGTCGGGCCTTGGATCATAAGTGTCACCGACTGAACGCCGATCATCATGATGTCGGGGCCCGTAGGGCCCACCCCGCGGAGGGGTGCGTGAGCGGCGACGATCTTCGAGATTCATGGAACGGCTGCCTCCCCTGTGTCGCTGATGAGAACCGGGGCTGTGAACTGACCGATGCGTGTTCGCACGAACAGAACTATTGTGAATCCTGTTGTGCGACTGGGAGACCGCCGAATTTTGCTGCTGCACCGTGTGCAGCAGGGCACGGGTCTGCTCGATCCCTCTGCCAGCCTCTGAATCAGTCGGCTGGAGGGAATCGACTATCTTGGCGGCGACAGCCAGGTTGAGGACGGGTGTTCGGAACACCTCCACGTTGCTCTGACGAGTGCGCCGACTGGCAGAACGGCGGGGCTGACGGTGAGCGCCGGAGGTTTCGCCGACCTCGTGTTCGTTCCGGCCGGTTTGGCAGGGGCTTTCATGGGAGTTGGCCATGTGCACTTCGGCTGCAGGCCCGCGACCCACGTACTCGGAAGGGAACTCAGTCGGAACTGAGTCCGAGCACTGGGACGGCGGCGCAACTACAACCGACTCGAAGACCGCCACTTGTGAAGACGCGCTCTGGCGCGCCTGGGTGTGTTGCACCCAACACTGGAGCCACGGACGGCGAGACCGCTTGTTGCGGCGCGTGACAGGGGCGAAGGTCGACATCGGAGCCGACTACTGGAGAAGAAGGATGTCGCGGGCGCCGGCACGGAAGTGCGTAGCCCCGCGACTGGGGAGCGCCTCGACGTCAAGAGGGGCATCCCGAAGCCATGCCGAATCATCGACGATGTAGGAGAGAGCGTCGAAGAGGATCTCGCAACACATGCTCAAATCACCACCGGACGACATGACAAAAAGATGTAGACGCAAACTCGCCGAAAAGTCGCGTAGACGCCTGCCCCACGGTGGGCGCCCACTGTCGTGGGTATAAGTCTGACAGTAGATGTGTAGGGTACGAAAGGATGGGCAGAGCCTTAGCTACGGTGAGGTTGTATGAGTTCAGGCCCCTCTACGGTAGAGGTAAAAGCCCTACGTCTCGGTGCTCTTGGGAGCTTGTTGTCGAGTGGAATATGGATTGCAGTGAATTACTAACCCATGCACCAGTGGGGAAGGACGGCTTATATAGAGTGCGCTGTCCTTCACAACGGTTCGGTGCACAGGGGTGGATTAGTGGCGAATAAATGCCTACGTTACAGGTAACGTATGTCTTAAATGCTAATAAAGGTACGTGGAAACATATGACCGTTGCCCTCCAGGGGGGTTACGATGTACAGAGTGGAATCCAGTCGGTAAGTTTGATATGCTCTGAATGCTCATCTCCGACTGGATGATGGAGGAATTGTCACCGACTGGATGATGGGAAGTCCTTAATTCAGTCGGAACTGACTAAGGGCCTTATCCCTTATGAAGGGTAGTCCTTGGGTAGGACCTATGGGGCAGGTCTATGACCCTACAATAGGACTATAACCCCATCAAGTCCATAGTCATTGAAGCAATTGCAATTTATCACAACATCAGAAAGAGTCAAATAAGAGCTTGTAAGGCAAACCCACATACTCAATCATCCCTTTTGTTTTCCACAATTGTTACAACTCACGTGGTACTCATGTTGTCGAAGTTTCAGCTTACACAGAGGAAGATAGGGGCTTATAGTTTTTGCCTCCCAACGATTTACCTCAAGGGTAAAGTCAACAATAATAAAGCATGAGTACTCAACTCCAAGTTGATATATGAATATAGATCTTTCCCAAACATGTGACGGTAGCCAAGACAAAGGAAAAAATGGGGAATTGGTGACGATCACCATGACTCTTACAAGGGCAAAAAGTAAAGGTACAAGATAGGCCCTTCGCAGAGGGAAGCAGAGGTTGTCATGCGCTTTTGAGGTTTGAATGCATGTCCTCTTAGTGTGGAGGAACGTCACTTTATATTGCCTCCTGTGATAAAGAACTTTATTATGCAGTCTGTCGCGTTTATGTCTTCCTCATCACAGGTTCGTACAAATCTTATTTTCCACACACTAATAGATCATACATATTAGAGAGCAATTTTTATTGCTTGCACCGATGACAACTTACTTGAAGGATCTTATTCAATCCATAGGTAGGTATGGTGGACTCTCATGGCAAAAATGGGTTGGAGGTTCATGGATGCACAAGTAGTATCTCTACTTGGTGCAGGAGTTTTGGCTAATATGAGGTGGAAGCAATCGTCACATGCTAGGGGATCTCTAATCATATAACATTGTTTGGAACCAAGCAAACACAATTCATTATGTTGTCTTCCTTGTCCAACATCTACTCCTAAGCATGTAATAGTTTGGTGAGTGCTCACAATTGTAAAAAGTGTCTCAGATGATATATTTATATGTGAACCTCTCTTTCCTTATTACTTCTTATTAATTGCAACAATGACTGAGGTCTATGTTGATTTATTCTCAACAAGTTTCAATCATCATACGTGTCATATGTGAAGCTATCATTTTCCATAAGATCGTCTCATGATCTTTCATGCTATCGTTCTTTTCATACTTTTGAACATGGCACAAAGCAAAGCCCTTGACTAAGACACTCTTTATTATATAGCTCGTAAGCTCGAATACATCGGGGGAGAGACAAAAGCAAAATACTCAAACTAAACACTAAAGACTTATTCCTCTAAAAGAAGAAATAAAAACTAAAAAGGAAAGAACTAAAACAAAGGTAAAAGCAAAAAATATAAAGGTGATACGATACCAGGGCAACTCCCCCAAGCTTGGCAGAACCCAAGGGGATTGCCCATACCAATGCTTAGTTGTCTTCCTTTGGTGGTGATGGTGGTGTTGTTGGAGCAGTCTTGAGCATGTCTAATTTCCACTTGAGCAAAAAGTTCTGCTCTCTTAGATCGTCATTTTCTTCCTCAAGTTTCAACACTCTATGGCAAAGTTCCTGCTTACTCTTCTACAAGAAACCAGAAGGGATAAACAAGGTCTTAGGCTTCTTCCTATGGTTGGGGAGGCTTGACTTCTTGAACTCCACATGGGTGTTTGCAGGTTGAGGTAGAGGAGCCTCCTCTTCGCCGAAACTAGTTTGTTCCTTCCCTTTGGGCTCATAGTCCTCTTCCTCATCAGTGGTCCAGCCATATGGTTCCAAGTCCCCATTAATCCTAGAGTTAGCACGATCATCGACCATATAGATCTCCTTTTCTAAATCTTGAGAAGACATCTTGACCTAAATCTGCGGCAGACAACAAGCTCGAAACGAAAACAAAGGAAAACTGCGCGATACGGAGATCAAAACCTTCGGACGAGTATATATTTATTTTTTCTGGACCCGAAGGAGTGCTCCGCAAGAAAACGGAGTCCGGGAGGCACGCGAGGTGCCGACAAGCCCTCCCTCCGCCACCAGGACGGTAGGGGGCGGTGTACAAGCTTGTGGCCGCCTCGTGCGCTCTCCGGACTGCTTTTTATTTTTCTAATTTTCCAAAAATTCCAAAACGGAGGAAATTTCCTATTGGAAAAGCATTGGAGTCCAATTTCTTACCGAAACATATATCTCTTCATTTTCAGGGTCTGAAACAGGCTGATAAACATCCCTTATGTACTCCTCTGGAGTTATGATATTGATGATATTGGTCTCAACATTTATGGGAGTACCAGAGATGTAATGCTTGATTCTTTGCCCATTTACCACTCTAGGAAAATTCCCTTCCGTGTTATTGATTTTGATGGCACCGGAACGATATACTTCCTCGATAACATAGGGACCTTCCCATTTAGAGAGAAGCTTGCCTGCAAAGAATCTCAAACGAGAATTTTATAGCAAGACATAATCACCTACATTGAACTCTCGTTTCTGTATTCGTTTGTCATGCCATCTCTTAACCTTTTCCTTGAACAACTTGGCATTCTCATATGCCTGGGCCCTCCATTCATCTAACAAGCTGATATCAAACAACCGCTTCTCACCGGCAAGTTTGAAATCAAAGTTGAGCTCTTTGATTGGCCAATAAGCTTTTTGTTCCAGCTCAAGAGGTAAATGACAGGCCTTACCGTAAACCATTTTATACGACGACATGCCCATGGGATTCTTATAAGTAGTCCTATAAGCCCATAGTGCATCGTCAAGTTTGCTAGACCAATTCTTTCGAGATCTATTGACTGTCTTTTGTAGGATCAATTTGATCTCCCTATTACTCAACTCCACTTGACCACTAGACTGAGGATGGTAAGGAGATGCAACTCTATGGTTGACATCATACTTAGCTAGCATCTTGCGGAAAACACCATGAATGAAGTGTGAACCGCCATCAGACATCAAATATCTAGGGACTCCAAATCTTGGGAATATGACTTCCTTAAGCATCTTAATAGAGGTGTGGCGATCAGCATTTTTAGTGGGGATAGCTTCTACCCACTTAGTGACGTAATCCACAGCAACTAAGATGTGAGTGTACCCATTGGAACTCGGGAAGGGTCCCATATAATCAAAGCCCCACACATCAAATGGTTCAATGAAAAGTGAATAGTTCATAGGCATCTCCTGATGCTTACTGATATTCCCTATTCTTTGGCATTCGTCACAAGACAAGACAAACTTACGGGCATCCTTGAAGAGAGTGGGCCAATAGAAACCTGATTGCAATACCTTATGGGCAGTTCTATCTCCAGCGTGGTGTCCTCCGTAGGCTTCGGAATGACATCTGTCCCTGTTCATGTTCAGGCACACAACGTCTAATAACACCATCTACTCCTTCCTTATAAAGGTGAGGATCATCCCAAAACTAGTGTCTCAAATCAAAGAAGAATTTCTTCTTTTGCAGATAGGTGAAACTGGGTGGTATGTATTTGGCTACGATATAATTTGCATAATCGGCATACCACGGTGCACTATGTGAAGTGCGGATGACATCTAGTTGCTCATCAGGAAAGTTGTCATCAATAGGTAGTGGGTCATCAAGGACATTCTCTAGCCATTCTCTAGCCTAGACAAGTTATCTGCTACAAGGTTATCAGCACCCTTTCGGTCAACAACATGCAAATCAAATTCCTGTAGCAGGGAGAACCCATCTGATTAGCCTAGGCTTAGCGTCCTTCTTCTCCATAAGGTACTTAATAGCAGCATGATCAGAGTGAATAGTGACTTTGGAGTCAACTATATAAGATCTGAACTTTTCACATGCAAACACGACTGCTAAAAATTCCTTCTCCGTAGTGGCATAGTTTCTTTGGGCACTGTCTAGAGTTTTACTAGCATAGTGAATAACATTCAACTTCTTGTCAACTCTTTGTCCTAGAATAGCACCAACAGCATAATCACTAGCGTCACACATGATTTCAAAGGGCAAGTTCCAGTCAGGTGGTTGAACAATAGGTGCGGTTATCAAAGCCTTCTTAAGTATTTCAAAGGCTTCCTCACAATCCTCATCAAAAACAAAAGGAACATCCTTCTGCATGAGGTTGGTAAGAGGCCTAGAAATCTTAGAGAAGTCTTTAATGAACCTTCTATAGAAACCAGCATGACCTAGGAAACTTCGTATACCTTTGATATATGTGGGGCAAGGCATTTTCTCAATTGCATCAACCTTAGCCTTATCAACTTCAATGCCTCTCTCAGAAATTTTGTGTCCTAAGATGATACCTTCATTAACCATAAAGTGGCACTTCTCCCAATTCAAGACGAGGTTGGTTTCTTCGCATCTCTGTAAGACTCGATCAAGGTTGCTGAGGCAATTATCAAAGGAAGACCCGTAAACGGAGAAGTCATTGACGTCAGTTGTGCTTCCCTCGCAATGGCTCCAGAAAAGTGTTGATCCTGCAATCTCTAGTGTTAGCTAGACCAATGCTTATAACAACTAACCTTCTCCTGCAACGGCACCAGAAGAATGCTGCTAGCACTCCCCGGCAATGAAACTAGAAGAATGTTGTTGAGGGCCCACCAGCGCTGGGTTCGTAGCAGTTTTCGAGGGTAGAGTATTCGACCCAAATTTGTAGGTAAGCCTTAGGAGGTGAGAGTATACTCCCAAGTATTAGCAGCTGAATGTGTCAGATTCAACCACACCTGAAAGATTAGTATCTGCAAGCACAATAGTGACAGCGAAGTAGTAACAGCGAAGTAGCAGGTATCGGCAGTGTAACGAGCAATAGCAGTGGCAAGGAACAGCAGTAGCAAGTAGCAACAGTAGCAAGCGACAATAGCAGCAGAGCAAGACAAGTAATAGCAGTAGCAACAGTAGTAGCAGCGGTAGCAAGACAAGTAACGGTAGTACCAACAGTAGTAGCAGCAGAGCAAGACAAGTAACGGCAGTAGTAACAGTAGTACAAACTCGTAGGCATTGGGTCGGTGATTTGTTTGGATGATATTCATCATGCAACAGCTATAACACAGAGAGCTATGTGGCTAGCTCCCGTTCATCAATGTGATGTAGGCATGCATTCTGTGTGTCGTCATACGTGCTTTGGGAAAAGAACTTGCATGACATGTATTGTCCATCCCTCCCGTGGCAGCGGGGTCCAAAAGGAAACTACGGGATATTAAGGTTCTCCTTTTAATAAAGAACCGGACCAACGCATTAGCACTTGGTGAACACATGAACTCCTCAAACTATGGTCATCACCGGGAGTGGTTCGGGTTATTGTCACTCCGGGGTTGCCGGATCATAACACATAGTAGGTAACTACAACTTGCAAGATCGGATCTACAACACATATATATTGGTGACAACATAATAATTTCAGATCTGAAATCATGGCACTCGGGCCCTAGTGACAAGCATTAAGCATGGCAAAGTAGTAGCAACATCAAATCTCAGAACATAGTGGATACTAGGGATCAATCCCCATCAAAACTAACTCGGTTACATGATAGATCTCATCCTACTCATCACCGTCCAGCGAGCCTACTAATAGATTACTCACAAACGACGAAGAGCTTCATGGAATTGGAGAGGGAAGAAGGTTGGTGATTACGATAGCGACGATTTCCCCTCTCCGGAGCCAAAGACGGACTCCAGATCTGCCCTCCAGATGAAGAACAGGTGGTGGCGGCGCCTCCGTATCGAAAACAAAACGAAAACTTCTCTTTTTTATTTTTTCTGGGATGAAAGACAACTTATAGAGCTGGGATTGGGGGCGACAGGTGCCTGTGGGCCCCACAAGCCTGCCCACCGCCACCAGGGGGGTGGTGGCGGAGCAGGGGCTTGTGACCCACTGGATCACCCCCTCAGGTGGATTCTGGCACATGTATTTTTGATATTTTCCAAAACTGCTCCCCGTAAATATTCAGGACGTTTGGAGAACTTTGATTTCTGCACAAAAATAACACCAAGGCAATTCTGCTGAAAATAGCGTCAGTCCAGGTTAGTTCCATTCAAATTATGCAAATTATAGTCCAAAACAAGGGCAAAAGAGTTTGGAAAAGTAGATACGTTGGAGACGTATCAACTCCCCCAAGTTTAAAACCTTGCTTGTCCTCAAGCAACTCAGTTGACAAACTAAGAGAGAAAGAAAAAATTTGACAAACTCTGTTTGATCTTGTTGTTGCAACTATGTCTAACTCATAACCAGAATTTCAGCAAGATCACAAGTTAACCACATACGCAAATGACACAAAGGTCTCACGGTAAACTAATATCAATGGCATAATCAGCTAACAAGCAAATAATAATGAGTCTCAAATACCAACACTTCAATCAAAACAAGCATGAAGCAATATGAATAGATGGTATCTCGCTAGCTCTTTCTGAGACCGCAAAACATAAATGCAGAGCACTTTCAAATATCAAGGGCTGACTAAACATTGTAATTCATAGCAATGAAGATACAGTCATAGTCATACTCAATATCAATCAAAAGAAAAGCATAAAAATGATAGAGGTGCTCTCTAATTGGTGCTTATATAAGAGGAGGATGACTCGACTGGAAAATAAATAGACAGGCCCTTCGCAGAGGGAAGCATTGATTTGCAGAGGTGCCAAAGCTCAAGCTTTGAAAACAGAGATAATAATTTTGGGTGGCATGCTTTCATTGTCAACGCAATGACCAAGAGTTCTCAATATCTTCCTTACTACTCATGCTATAGGCGGTTCCCAAACAGAAAAGTAAAGTTTGATCCCCCGCCACCAATCAATCACACTCCACGGCTAGCCGAATCCTCGGGTACCGTCCATACTAACATCAATCCGGGGGGAGTCTTGTTTTTACAGTTATGTTTTCGATTTAAGCATGGAACTGGGCATCCCAAATGCCAGCCCCTTTCTCATGAAGGACTGTGAATAAACACATGTCGAGGATAACACTCCTAGCATGGAAGATACCAATAGCCCCCTGTCACCACATGAGCGGTTCGGGCATGCAAAACAGATTTATTCCTTGAAGGTTTAGAGAATGGCACATGCAAATTTACTTGGAACGACAGGTAGATACCGCAAATAGGTAGGTATGGTGGACTCTCATGGAAAAACATTTGGGTTGATGGAAGTGGATGCACAAGTAGTATTCCCGCTTAGTACAAGTGAAGGCTAGCAAAAGACTGGGAAGCGACCAACTAGAGAGCGACAACAGTCATCAAGATGCAATGAGTTTGACTAACATTGAATGCAAGCATGAACAGGATATAAATCACCATGAACACGAACATCATAGAGGCTATGTTGATTTTGTTTCAACTACATGCATGAAGATGCGCCAAGTCAAGCCACTTGAAACATTCAAAGGAGAATACCATCCTATCATACTACATCATAGTCATCTCAAAATCTATGTTGGCAATCAAGACAAACCATTATAAGCACTCAGCTAAATAAGCATGGCATCAGAAACTATGATCTCTAAGTTGTCATTGCAAACATGGTTCTCTCACAACAAAGCTAAATCTGGGTCGACAAGCTAGTCATATTTACAAAAACAAAATAGATAGAATTCATACCAGCTTTTTAGTCTCAGTCACTTCATCATATATCATCATTGTTGCCTTTCATTTGCATGATCGAACGATGAAAACGATAATAAGCGCATTGGACTAAGCTGAATCTGCAGGCAAACACAAACGAGAAGACAAGATAATATGGCTCTTTGAAAGCTAAACAGGTAAGCATGTAAGAACCACTAAGCATTGTAACCAATATCTTCTACCTTGACACAAAGAAAAAGAAAACTATTTACATGGGAAAGCTCCCAACAAGCAAAAGAAGAAAGAAAAATCTTGTTGGGTTTTCTCAAAAGGACACAAAACAAGAAAACAAAAAGGAACTAGCATGTATAATACAGTGGCAAAGTGTAAACACCGGCTTACAAAACGAAAGCTTAAGCATGAATATAAAGTCGGTGAGAACACGTACTCCCCCAAGCTTAGGCTTTTGGCCTAGCTTGGTCTACTCCCATGGATGATCCTGGCGAAACCCAAAGTCATAATGAGTGTTATATGGGAGTGCTGCAGCCACTGCCTAAATAGTTGTCTCGCAAAGTCGAACATCAGTCGCCTCCCTCTCATACTCCTCTGCTTCTCCTATGCTTATGTAGCATCTTCGTTTAACCTGAAAGTCAAAGAAAGCAGGAGCAGGAAGGGTAATATGGAAAACACGCTGTCGGTTAAATATCAAGCGGTATAGAAGAGATCCATGATCTCTCTCAAGGAACTGGTAGCGTCTTAGAGCGACACGATCAAAGTAGGCCGTACGGAGAGGAGGGTCCTGTGGACGGATGGATACTCCCAAAAAATTTGCGAAGCGTGTAGCATAAACTCCGCCAAAGAAATCCCCCTCACTGGCATTTTTATTCAGCCTCCTTGCTATAATAGCTCCCATATTGAAGCTCCTGTCACCTGTTACTGCGCTCTTAAGGATACTAAGGTCGGAAGCGCATAGGTGACAATGTGCACCCTTGCCGTTAATGCACCTACCTATGAAGAGGGCAAGGTAGTGCAAGGCAGGGAAATGGATGCTTCCTATGGTGGCTTGTGTGATATCTCTGGTTTCTCCAACAGTTATACTGGAGACAAAGTCTCTGACAGAAGACTTAGAAGGATCAATAACACTACCTCCATCGGGTATCTTGTAAATCCTATTGAAATCCTCCAGACCCACGGTATAGGATTTATCGTACAAATCAAACAGTATGGATGATTCATGCCCAGCTAAAAATTTAAATCTACGCACGAAAGAGGTAGTGAGCATAGCATACTGTTCACGTTTATCTGAGAGGAATTCTTCTAACCCGGCATTGCGGACAAGTGCATCAAACTCATCCTTGAAGCCTACTTCGATCATGAACTCATCGGAAGGCCATTCACATGGTTGCACCGGTGCGTCCCTTAGTTGAAAAGGTTCGGGCTCCCGAAAGGAGAGACTAGGACCCTTCTTACTTGAGGAACCACCATGAAACTTCCTCCTGAACATAATTTCCTTTTGCTGAAATTTTTGAAGTTCAAGAGAAAAGTGAATAAAGACCCACCACACCTTGTAGAAACTACTCCTACTAGTGCCTAGAGACCGTATCACGTGCTAAAACTACTTGGGACCAGCTAAAATCTACTTTTATATCTCCAGAACAGGGTCACCAAGGTAGCAAGAATTCGCGAAGGATAAAGCACTAGAGCAAAAACTAATTGGACCAATGGAGGAGTCACTTACCAAGGAGTAATTTGCCCAAAACAGTTCAGAGAATGGTGCTTTGAGCAAGGAGATCAAAAATCACAGCCAAATGAGCAAGAACACGGGTTTGAGCTGCGAAACAATTTTTTCTGGAGGTGAAAGAAGAGGCTGAGAGCTGGAATCAGTGAAGGGAGTGCCTGTGGGCCCCACAAGCTTGCACCCTGCCACCAGGGGGTAGGTGGCGGTGGGGGGCTTGTGGCCCACTGGTTAGGCCCCCTGACCAGCTCTCACGCTCAGAAATTTTCAAAAAATCCAGAAAAAATCATACTAAATTTTCAGGACCATCAGAGAACTTTTATTTTCGAGGTATTTTTCTCCGGGACGCTAAAACAGAAAACAGGAAAATCTAAACTAATTCCATCATTTTTCTTCTAAGCAACAGAAAATGAAGACTCACAAAAGAGGTATGTGACTCTCTAATTCATCAGTTTCATGGTCATCGAAAGAAATCCGTCAATGGGATTGATCAAGTCCTTATGACAAAACCTTCTCGAATCGCCAGAGAGAACGGAGAATTTTCGAATAGCTACTAAGTCACCTCAATGGGGATATGTATCTCCCCAACAAGCAAATCATACTTCATCTTGACACGAGGAATAGGGCATTCGAAGCTCCCAATGAGAATCGATGAAGTCTTTTCGATAGCATTGATGCAATGTACTGGATATCGTTTCTTTGGAAAGTGCACTGTGTGATCATTACCGTTGACGTGGAAGGTGACATTGCCTTTGTTGCAATCTATAACAACCCCTGCAGTTTTTAAAAAGGGTCTTCCGAGGATGATAGCCATGGCATCATCCTTGGGAATATCTAAGACAACAAAGTCTGTCAAGATAGTGGTATTAGCAACCACAACAGGCACATCCTCGCAAACGCCGATAGGGAAAGCACTTGATTTGTCGGCCATTTGCAGAGAAATTTCAGTGGGTGTCAACTTATCCAACTCAAGTCTACGATAAAGAGAGAGCGGCATAACACTAACACCGGCTCCAGGCTCACATAAGGCAGTTCTTACGTAGTTTCCTTTAATAGAGCAAGGTATAGTGGGCACTCCGGGATCACCAAGTTTGTTCGGAGTTCCACCTTTGAAAGTGTAATTGGCAAGCATGGTGGAGATCTCAAGATCTGGTATCTTCCGTTTATTAGTCACGATATCTTTCATGTACTTGGCATACGGAGGCATCTTGAGCATATCAGTTAACCGCATCTGCAGAAAAATGGGTGTTATCATCTCAACGAAGCGCTCAAAATCCTCATCATCCTTTTTCTTGGATGGCTTAGGAGGAAAGGGCATAGGCCTATGAACCCATGGCTCTCTTTGCTTACCATGCTTCCTAGCAGTAAAGTCATTCTTGTCGTACTTCTTAGGTTGTGGGTTATGAGGATTAACCGTAGGTTCAATCTCCACATCCTCACCATGGCTAGGTTGAGCATTATTATGAACATCACTGTCCACATTGTCACCAGGTTCATGTTCATCACCTGATTGTGTTTCTGGATCAGACGCAGAAATATCATTAGGTTCTTCAGGTGTGATAGTATTTGGTGAACTGGCATGCAGGTTTCTATCATCCTTCTTTGTTGGGACCCCGATCCTAAGCCATAGGAATCCAGCCTGTAACACATCGCATCTCTTTGCGGTCTCACGCACGGTTAACCCCACGGCGGCAGCCTTACCTTAGCCGGGACCGTTTGCGCCTTTTGACTCGTGTATGCAATTGTGTCGCTAGCAATCCAATGACAAAGAACCAGGATCGACATGTCTAGTCATAAACCAAAGTGGCAGTTCCGCACAGGGACGGGCATACATGACCCAACAAAGCAGGTGTCGGTCACCAGCGAATGTAGACGAGTCGTGGCAAGCTACAAGGAATCCATTACATCGCGTGAAATTTCCCCAAAGGGGACAGACACAGCAGCTAAGAAGGACACACGCCGGTCAACCAATGTGTCCGGAGCAGTAGCGAGCTACCATGGCTTGTTGGATCACAAAGGGGCATTTCCCTGTAAGGAATGCTACTAAAGTCTACGACTAGGTAACCGAACCCCATACATATCAAGTACGACACACGTACGCATGGCGTACCGATATGTATAGATACATCGATGGCATCACAGCATAACCATAAACATACAAGCTTTATTTAAAAGGCTCGGAAGAGCCTCACACATAATATTACACGGTAGGGGTCTCACGACCCATCATAACAGTCATTCAAGTTACAAGCCAGTGGAAGTAGATAAGATGTCTGAGTACAGAGAGATGAAACTAGAAGGCACGTAGCCTGACTATACTACAGACCCAACCTAGGGCCAGATCGTAGCTGGGACACCAGCTACTCGTCGTCATCGATGTCTAGGAAGAACCCTCCGTTAGAGTCATTAACAACCTCTGCAACAAATATTAAGCAAACATGAGTACGGAGGTACTCAGCAAGACTTTAGGATAACTATCTACTCATGCAATGTATCAATAAGGAATTGTGGGGTTTCATGCGGAAAGCCAGCATTTGACTCGTGGCTAGAAAACTTGCATTTTAAAACAATTTTTGACAACTTGATTTCTCGCACACGAGTCCACTAACACCACAACAATACTCCATCGTGGAATCATTCCGTCTCCATACGGAAATGCCGTCCACGACACTCACGCTTATCTTGACAATTTTATGAGCAGCCATTGAAGTTATCTATGAACAACATATGTCTCCAAGTAGTCCATATCCGCGGACGCGGCTATTCGAATAGATCATAACCCTGCAGGGGTGTACTTCTTCACACACGCTCTCGCCACTTATCGCCATGTGCATGTCATGCACCTCCCCAACCTTCAAGCGGAAGCCCAGCGAGGGAGTCGGCCACGACCGTTAACCACACTAATACTTAGTCCAGGTCTATCGCCTATGTGAGGGTAACCCACACGGAAGTCCGGCCGAGGTTTCCGCCACCGCCCCAAACGATGTGCGCAGGGTTCCCAAGCCCACCATCCGGGTGACACTTGGTACACCGTGCCACTGCCTACCGCATCACAGCCCACCTCTCAGGTCAGCCCTATGCACGGCCTCCAGCATGACTATAAACACCAGAAACTACTTGCAACTCCTGGACCGAGTACTAAGCGATTAATAAGTCGAGCGGGGTCATATTTCAGGGCCCAGCATGTGGTAGTATCTCATCTTGGATTACATACACGGAAATCAGGTCTTAAGGACGGTTCCAATGAAACAACCCGCCATGTACTCCTACATAGCCTTTCACCGGTACCTTTACCAAATCAGGTTCAACACACAACCTTTACTTACTGAACACATTCTCACAATTCTGTTCATATCCCAGATGACAGACCATACACAACTCTAAGCATAGCATGCATAGCAGGATAAGGCACATCATGGCTCAAGCATCTACCAGGTATGCTAGGTTGCAAGGTTCAGCTATTTACTGTGATAAAGACAGGTCATGCAAAGGAAGTGGGTTCAACTAACGTGGCAAAAGCATTTGGGCATTTGATCCTAATGCAATAAGTAAGTGCAGGAGCGAGAACATGGGATTTATCGGGATGATCAAAATGGTTGCTTGCCTTGTTGCTCAGAAGAGGGACAATATTCGTCAGTCGGATATTCTGCTGAATCCGGAGGAGCGTAGCCTACCAAAAGAAATGACAACAATCAATAACAATCATATGCAACAAGGTGATGCATGAGCATGGCATGAGGATGCAAGGTGGTATGCTAATATGGCTAACATTTATTAGGTTTGAAGTTGATTTGAATCAGATTCAAATATCACTTCAAACGAGGTATTCTCGAATACCATTTTAATTGATTCGACCTGATGCTCAGATCAACTTGTTTTTAACATGCATGGAAATGATATGTTAAGTTGTTGGTTGTGATTGAACAATGTTTGATCATAGCATTTTAAGTAGAATTCAAATGATTTTCAAGTTCCATCTCCATGGCATTTATAAAATTTAACTTATTCATTATTCTACAAGTTTGGTCCAGTAACATTTTCAAACATGTTTGAAAATGACATATTCAGATTCCTTGGATTTTTCTGATACTTTTTCATATATAAATTATTTTCATTGGAGTTACAGATTAATTTCTATAATTTTTAGAAGTTTTGGCATTTTTCTGGAATTCTTTTAAATCAGAAAATCTTTACTACATCAGCATGACATCAGCAGGTCCAACTGGCCGCTGAAAGTCAAACCTGACCAGTGGGACCCACTGGTCAGCGACTCTGGTCAGTTTTAGATTAGTTTTAAACTTAATTAGCTAATTAACAGTACTGGACCCACATGTTTGTGACTTATTAGATTAATTAAATTTATTTTTATTAATCCAAAACATCCACAGGTTGGCCCCACGCGTCAGTGGCTCAGGCCAGCTGAGATCCACCGGCGGCGAGGTCGTCCTCGCCGACGGTGAGCCTCCGGCGACCACCAGTACGACGGAGGGCATCGGAAACTCGTCTTCGACGACCAAACGCACGGCGGAGACCACAGGGAGATCGGCCACTCGACGGCGCGCACGATGGGGCAAACCCCAGGGGCTGGGGTGGCCGGAATCGACGCCGGCGACGAGCTCGGCGACGACCAAAGCTCGGCCATCGTCGAGGTCATCGGAAACAGGGTCAAATCGCACGGGGCTGGGCTCCTAAAGCATCTACGTGACGGCCTGAAGCTGCTGGTGGCCTCAGATGGACCAACCCTTCACCGGAGGGCTACCGGCGACGAGCTGCAGCGGCGGTCCTCGTCGGGCTCCGGTGGAACTAGGCCTAGAGGAAGAGATTGACGGGGGAAAACTTGGGGGAAAGCTGCGCAAGCTCAGGGGAGTGCAGTAGGCGTTGTAGGCGTCGTAGGCGTTGCAGGGGGTGGCGCTAGCTTGCTCGGGGAGGCGTTGTAGGCGTCGAATTGATCGGAGCTCACCGGCGGCCGAAGCTTGAAGACGCCGGTGTCGTGGGTGTTGCAGGGCTCGGGGAACCTTCGGCTTCTGCAGGAAGGACCAGCTCGTCGAGGCAGAGCGAATGGGGCACTCGGGGGAGAGAACTAGTGACGAGAGGCACGGGCAGCTCGAGCTCGAGGTCCTGTCAATGGCGGCAGAAGGGGGGAGGAATGAACCGAGAGGAGAGGGGGAATGGTTCAAGAGAATGGATAGGCCAGACCTCGGGGAGGTTACCCCTGCTGTCGCGCTGTCCTGGGGAGCACCGGAGCGTGCCACAACGAAGCAGGAGGTGGAGGAGACGCCGTGGGCATGCGCTCCTCTGCGAGAAGGAAGGAGGAAGAAGACGCCCCTGCCCGTGGTGGGCTGGGCCTCCTCTGGGCGACAGGTAAGCTTCTTCCTTTTTTCTGTTTGGCTTTTCTGTTTTAAAAACTATTTGATTTGCTATTTATTTCAGCTCCAAAATAGTTTACAAAAATATTTTGAACACACCAGAATATTTGTTGGAATATATCCAGCCATTCTTGAAGTTTTCAGCATTTTTGAAAACTTAAAGTTTTTGAATTCAAATTTAAACTTGAATCAAGTAGCTTTTTGCATTTAAATAAAATGCCAAATGTGTTATGAAAATAGTTTTCTTCACTCCTTACTTGCTTCCATGATTTATTAGAAAAGTTGAACTTTTCTTGAGGCCATTTTGGGCTCATTGATTTGAACATGTTTATAATTTCTTTGAATTTGAGAAGTGGCTAGGGTTTTTTTTGAGTTTTTCTTCACCACTTGCTTTGATCTTGTTGCAATTTCCTTTGATGCAATGCAAAGAAGATATGAGCACAATGCTATACTTGATTAGGGTTCCAGGGATGTGACAACTCACCCCCACTCAAAAGAATCTCGTTCCGAGATTTAGAAGTCGTCAGGAATAACGCGGGATACTCAAGTCGGAGACGATCCTCTCTTTCCCATGTTGCCTCCTTTTCAGAATGATTTGACCATTGAACTTTAAGAAACTTGAGGTTTCGGCATCGAGTGGTACGCTCAGCTTGATCAAAAATATGCACGGGGTATTCTCGGTATGAAAGGTTATCTTGGAGATCAAGAGTTTCGTGGTCCACTTCACGGATAGGATCCGAAAATCAACACCTGAGTTGCGAGACGTGGAAGACATCATGAACCTTGGAAAGATGCGGAGGAAGTTCCAACTGGTAGGCAACTTCTCCTCGTTTGGCAAGAATGCGAAAAGGACCAATGTAACGAGGAGCCAACTTGCCCTTGATACCGAATCGATGGGTACCCTTCAAAGGTGTAACCTGAAGGTAAGCCTTCTCGTCAACTTCAAAGGTCAAAGTCTTATGATGACGATCATATTGTCTCTTTTGACGAGACTGGGCTGTTTTCAACTTTTCACGAATAATGTGAACCTGCTCTTCTGCATCCTGGATCATATCCGGGCCAAAGAGTTGCCTCTTTCCGGTTACTGACCAATTAAGAGGTGTTCGACATCTTCGTCCATAGAGAACTTCGAAAGGGGCTTTGCCCAAGCTTGATTGATAACTATTGTTATAAGCAAATTCGGCGAATGGAAGGCACTTCTCCCAATTCATACCGAACGATATAACACAAGCTCGGAGCATATATTCTATGATTTGATTCACTCTTTCTACTTGACCACTTGATTGAGGATGGAAAGCAGTGCTAAAAGATAAGTGAGTCCCCATAGCATTCTGAAAACTTTCCCAGAAGCGAGAAGTAAAGATACTCCCACGGTCTGAGTTAATCTCCAGGGGAACACCATGAAGAGACACTATTCGAGAGATATATAACTCTGCTAGCTGGCTAGCTGTTATACTCTCACGAACTGGAAGAAAATGAGCTACTTTGGAGAGATGGTCAATGACCACAAAGATAGCATTATTTCCTTTCTTGGTCTTGGGAAATCCGGTAATGAAATCAATACTGACTTTATCCCATTTCCATTCAGGAATAGCTGAAGTTTGAAGGGTGCCAGCAGGCCTTCGATGTTCTGCCTTAACTTTACAACAAACGTCGCAGTTAGCAACGAACTCGGCAATTTCTCTCTTCATCCTAGTCCACCAGAACCTCTGGCGTAGGTCCTGATACATCTTAGTACTACCGGGATGAATGGTGAGAGGAGAATGATGAGCCTCCTTAAGGATTAACTGCCTTAGATGTGGGTTCTTAGGAACCACTAGACGATTCTGGAAGAACACAACACCTTGATCTTTCATGGAGAATTCATTAGCGTTTCCGCTAATAATATTCTCCTTGATCCGTGATATCCCCTTATCACGCTTCTGGCCAGCTATAATTTGATCCCTAAGGGTAGGCTTTGCCACCAGGGTAGAAAGGAATCCTTGAGGAACAATATGAAGATTTAACTTCCGAAATTCCTCATAGAGATGTGGTTGACCTCGTTGTAGCATCAAATTGTTACAATAAGATTTACGACTTAGTGCATCAGCCATAACATTGGCCTTCCCCGGGGTGTAAGTTATCCCTAAGTTGTAATCCGAGAACAACTCAACCCACCGTCTTTGCCTGAGATTCAAATCCGGCTGGGTGAAGATATATTTCAGACTTTGGTGATCAGTGAATATTTCACAACGATTACCCAGAAGGTAATGTCGTCAAGTTTTTAGTGCATGGACTAGAGATGCAAGCTCAAGATCATGTGTGGGATAATTATCCTCATGTGGACGCAACTGTAGATATGTGTATGCAATCACATGACGATCTTGCATGAGAATGCAACCTAATCCTTGTCGCGGGGCGTCGCAATAGATAACAAAGTCCTTAGAAAAATCTGGTGGTAGCAACATAGGTGCGGAAGTCAGGCATCTTCTCAGTTCCTGAAAACTATGCTCACACTGTGGTGTCCACTCGAACTTTTTATCCTTCCTGAGGATTTCAGTTAGAGGCTTTGCAACCTTGGAGAAATTCTCGACAAAGCGGCGACAATAGCTCGCTAGACCAAGAAAACTCCTAACTTGCTTAACCGATTCAGGTTGAGTCCAATCAAGGACGGCTTGAACTCTCTCGGGATTGACAGCAGTACCCTTACTAGAGATTACGTGACCTAGATAGGTCACTTCTGGTAACCAAAATTCACATTTTGAAAACTTGGCATAAAGACGATGCTCTCGAATTTCATCAATACCAGCCTTAGATGCTCGGCATGTTCCCGTTCGTTCTTCGAGTAGATGAGAATATCATCGAGGTATACCATGACGAATTTATCCAAATACTCCATGAAGATTGAATTCATCAGACGAGAGAAGGTGGCTGGGGCATTGGTTAAACCGAAGGACATGACGGTGTACTCGTATTGGCCATAACGGGTAACATAAGCCGTCTTTGGAATGTCCCCGTTCTTGATCTTGATTTGATGGTATCCCAACCTCGAATCCATTTTGGAGAAGACTGAGGATCCAGCGAGCTGATCATACAGGTCGTTGATCCTGGGGAGCGGATACTTGTTCTTTATGGTGACCAGATTAACTGGTCGGTAATCTACAACCATCCGATCCGTTTCGTATTTCTTCTTGACGAATAGGACGGGGCAAGCCCAAGGAGAAGAGCTAGGACGTATGAAACCTTTATTCAGGCCTCATCTAGTTGCTTCTTAAGTTCGGCTAGCTCCAGGGGTGCCATCTTATATGGTCTTCTGGCTATTGGAACAGTTCCCGAAACAAGATCTATCACGAACTCTACATCTCTGTCAGGTGGAATTCCTAGCAGTTCCTCTGGAAAAACATCCGGAAAGTCACGGACTACCGGAATGTCTTCAAGTTCCGGAAAGGGGTTGGCATTGAGGGAATAGAGTTGGCATTTGGCAACTCGAGTAGAGACATTGACTATCTCACCCGAGGGATGGGTAAGATGAACATGTCTAGAATGAGTATCAATCTTGGCATAATGAGCTGACATCCAGTCCATACCCAAGGTGATATTAATATCCGAAGATTTCAGGTCTATCAATGAGGCTAGAAAAACTAGCCTGTCTACTAGAATTTCATTGTCATGGGTTATCCTAGAAGTTTGCCACTTACTACCAGGAGTTTGGACAACCAATGGAATTGGCATATCACAAAAAGACATGTTATGCAACTCTCCATAACTTTCTGAAATGAAGGAATGAGAAGACCCAGTATAAAAAAGAACAGACGCTGGGTGATGATTAACAAGAAGCATACCCAGTATGACGTCGGGATCCTCTGCAGCTTCTTCTGCTGAGACATAGTTCACACGGCCAGGTGCAGGAGTTGGCTTCACATAGTAAGCTTTGCCCGACTTGCCTTGCCCGACGGACTTTCCGGGTTGCTTGGCACCCACATTCTGTGGACACTCTCGGGAATAGTGCCCGGGTTCTCCACACTTGTAGCATATCACTTGGTTGGCACGTGGTGCAACATTGCTAGCTGGACCACCATAGGTTTTTGCTGGAGGGTTGGTCTGATTCGTCTAAGGCGCCACGTAGGATGGCCTCGGAGTGTATCTTGGTGGCAGAGAACTGTTTGGAACCCACAGCCTATGTTTTGGAAACGTTGAACCAGATGACGAGCCAAAGTCACGGGAGTGCTTCTTTGTGGCTTCAAAGTCGGTATGACCAGTCTCGGCACTGATCACCTTGTTGACCAGGGCTTGGAAGCTTGTACACTCGTGGAGGCGTAGATCACGACGAAGCTCAGGGCTTAGACCCTTACGGAATCTTGCTTGCTTCTTGGCGTCAGTAGACACCTCCTCTGTTGCATAGCGGGTGAGGTTACCGAACTCGCGGCTATAGGCATCCACGGTCAACTTGCCATGGGTGAATGCACAGAACTCCTCTCCCTTTCTGTCCATCAGGCCCTCTAGAATATGATGCAGACGGAAGGTTGCACTAAATTCTGCCCATGTGGCTGCTGGTTCAGCAGGACGCATAGCTTCAAAGTTCTCCCACCACAGATTGGCGGGTCCTTCCAGAAAATACGCCGCAAAGGTCACCTTGTCGGCCTCAGAAACATTCGCATAGCGAATCTTACGTGAAATACTACACAGCCAATCATCAGCGTCGAGGGGATCGACGGAGTGATGGAACTTTGGAGGATTCAGCTTCACAAAGTCATTGAGGGACACTGCATCATTCCTAGTCTCACGAGCCGTATTCTGCTCAATACGCTGTAATAGTCGGTTGGTCTCCCTTTTGTTCCTTTCGGCCTCAAGCATCACTTCCGCCAGAGAGGGCGGGTGAGGCATGTCTTCCTGCAACGCTTGACTACCCTCGCCCTGTTCATGAGCAGGGGCACGGTTCAACCTGGTGAACACCATCCTGACAAACAAACTCACAGCTTAGACCAATATCATTATCAATACTAGCTATGGATTAAGAATGCACTGAACACATGGAATGCGGAAATGAATATCCGAACAACATGGTAACAAGCAACTGCTATATATACACCATGGTTCATACACACCCTTACATAGTTCAGTACAACCTTAACCGAAGAGCAAACTACTGAAATTATGAAACTACTCATCAGAGGCTAACAAGCTTCCTATACATTATTTATCTAGGCCTCTGGAATTCATTTCACATCACAAGCATAGTTCACAAGTCACACGGGACTGTGAACGTATGGCTACTACCATACTATCCTTCCACTCATGGTCCAGGCATTCGCATGGAACATCTCATAAAGATTGCCTCCATGGCCTGGAAGCTCAACCTGCGGATTAGGAAATACTCTGGCCTGAGATCCCTGGGATCCATAAGGACACGGATGTGGCCTTGGTCCCCTGACTGGTGGTAGTAGGGGTCCCCGAAGAGGGGTGACTCCTCCTATAGCTCGCCAGTCAACATGGGCCGGAAGATGGGTTCTAACAGGGTTCAGCATCTCCATATCCCCATACCCTGTCTGGACTACCGGTGCCAGCTGCGTCAAAGCCGTCTACACACGGGCACGTGTAGC
Source organism: Hordeum vulgare subsp. vulgare (assembly GCF_904849725.1). Classification (NCBI taxonomy): domain Eukaryota; kingdom Viridiplantae; phylum Streptophyta; class Magnoliopsida; order Poales; family Poaceae; genus Hordeum; species Hordeum vulgare. The sequence goes on from NC_058523.1 coordinate 376,554,637, forward strand.
ATAAAGCTCCATGCGGAGAGCACGAGCATCCCTATCTCTGTTCTCTAGCATCTCAGAAGTGGACTGCAATAGCGGATCCTCCATAAAGGAATCAAAATAGACCCCACTGAGGTATCCCTCTTCACCTGGCTGAGAGGCAGGAACATAGCAGAACTCGGAATTCTGCAGCAGTGCATGTCTCGCCCTCATAATGGTCAGCATTGAATAGGTAGCATCTTGTACTGCCATGTCAACAGTGACCCCCAATCCATAGGACCAATGGATTGGCTCCTCAGCTCCAGGGTAGTCTGGAAATACCCTAACAGTGCAGATATACTGGCTCTGGTTGAAGTTTTGGTACTGTTCCTCCACTGTGTACTATGGGTACCAGCGGTAACCGCACACCGACATCACCCTGACCAGCATGGCCGTATGACCCGGCACATCAATGCACCTGGTCAGACGAACCACCTGACGAGAAGGACGGCCAGGCATCTGAAAATAGAGAGTAATGCAAAAGCATTAGAGCTCTGAACGCAAAATTGGGCAGCATAACGGTTGTAAATGCTCAAAAACAATTTTGAGACAACCCCAAAAAAGATAGAATAACGTAACCACTCAACTATCGAGTTCAATTCTCTGATCATCAAACTTACTTCCTTTTTCCTAGGGATAAAAGAAACCAAAAATCTCTCGACCCGTAGTCTTATAATCTACCGATCAGAAACACGAGCCTAGAAGAAGATGGGTAACCTGGTCCTTAATTCCCGCAGAAAAGACGAGGATGACCAGAATAGAATAACTTGAGAAGAGAACAAGAGTCTTACGTTCCCTTCCACAAACAATTCCCTTATATATAACCAAAGCAATTCTAGAGTCAACTTCGACCAGTTTGTCTTAGTAGTCCTACAGTCAATCAGGCTCTGATACCAACGCTGTCGCGACCCCGATCCTAAGCCATAGGAATCCAGCCTGTAACACATCGCATCTCTTTGCGGTCTCACGCACGGTTAACCCCACGGCTGCAGCCTTACCTTAGCCGGGACCGTTTGCGCCTTTTGACTCGCGTATGCAATTGTGTCGCTAGCAATCCAATGACAAAGAACCCGGATCGACATGTCTAGTCATAAACCAAAGTGGCAGTTCCGCACAGGGATAGGCATACATGACCCAACAAAGCAGGTGCCGGTCACCAGTGAATGTAGACGAGTCGTAGCAAGCTACAAGGACTCCATTACATTGCGTGACATTTCCCCAAAGGGGACAGACACAACAGCTAAGAAGGACACACGCCGGTCAACCAATTTGTACGGAGCAGTAGCGAGCTACCATGGCTCGTTGGATCACAAAGGGGCATTTCCCTATAAGGAATGCTACTAAAGTCTACGGCTAGGTAATCGAACCCCATACATATCAAGTACCACACACGTACGCATGGCATACCGATATGTATAGATACATCGATGGCATCACAACATAACCATAAACATACTAGCTTTATTTAAAAGGCTCGGAAGAGCCTCACACATAATATTACACAGTTGGGGTCTCACGACCCATCATAACAGTCATTCAAGTTACAAGCCAGCGGAAGTAGATAAGTTGTCTGAGTACAAACAGATGACACTAGAAGGCACGTAGCCTGACTATCCTACAAACCCAACCTAGGGCCAGACCGTAGCTGGGACACCAGCTACTCGTCGTCGTCGATGTCTAGGAAGAACCCTCCGTTAGGGTCATTTACAATCTCTGCAACAAATATTAAGCAAACATGAGTACGGAGGTACTCAGCAAGACTTCAGGATAACTATCTACTCATGCAATGTATCAATAAGGAATTGTGGGGTGTCATGCGAAAAGCCAGCATTTGACTCGTGGCTAGACAACTTGCATTTTAAAACAATTTTTGACAACTTGATTTCTCGCACACGAGTCCACTAACACCACAACAATACTCCATCGCAGAATCATTCCGTCTCCATACGGAAATGCCATCCACGACACTCACGCTTATCTTGACAATTTTATGAGCAGCCATTGAATTTATCTATGAACAACATATGTCTCCAAGTAGTCCATATCAGCGGACGCGACTATTCGAATAGATCATAACCCTGTAGGGGTGTACTTCTTCACACACGCTCTCGCCACTTATCGCCATGTGCACGTCATGCACCTCCCCAACCTTCAAGCGGAAGCCCAGCGAGGGAGTCGGCCACGACCGTTAACTTAGTCCAGGTCTATCGCCTATGTGAGGGTAACCCGCACGGAAGTCCGGCCGAGGTTTCCGCCACGGCCCCAAACGATGTGCGCAGGGTTCCCAAGCCCACCATCCGGGTGACACTTGGTACACCGTGCCACTGCCTACCGCATCACAGCCCACCTCTCAGGTCAGCGCTATGCACGGCCTCCAGCATGACTATAAACACCAGAAACTACTTGCAACTCCTGGACCGAGTACTAAGCGATTAATAAGTCGAGCGGGGTCATATTTTAGGGCCCAACATGTGGTAGTATCTCATCTTGGATTACATACACGGAACTCAAGTCCGAAGGACGGTTCCAATGAAACAACCCGCCATGTACTCCTACATAGCCTTTCACCGGTACCTTTACCAAATCAGGTTCAACACACAACCTTTACTTACTGAACACATTCTCACAATTCTGTTCATCTCTCAGATGACAGACCATACACAACTCTAAGCATAGCATGCATAGCAGGATAAGGCACATCATGGCTCAAGCATCTACCAGGTATGCTAGGTTGCAAGGTTCAGCTATTTACTGTGACAAAGACAGGTCATGCAAAGGAAGTGGGTTCAACTAACGTGGCAAAAGCATTTGAGCATTTGATCCTAATGCAATAAGTAAGTGCAGGAACAAGAACATGGGATTTATCGGGATGATCAAAATGGTTGCTTGCCTTGTTGCTCAGAAGAGGGACAATATCCGTTAGTCGGATATTCGGTGGAATCCGGAGGAGCGGAACCTACCGAAAGAAATGACAACAATCAATAACAATCATATGCAACAAGATGATGCATGAGCATGCATGAGTATGCAAGGTGGTATGCTAATATAGCTAACGTTTATTAGGTCTGAAGTTGATTTGAATCAGATTCAAATATCACTTCAAACGAGGTATTCTCGAATACCATTTTAATTGATTCGACCTGATGCTCAGATCAACTTGTTGTTAACATGCATGGAAATGATATGTTAAGTTGGTGGTTGTGATTGAACAATGTTTGATCATAGCATTTGAAGTAGAATTCAAATGATTTTCAAGTTCCATCTCCATAGCATTTATAAAATTTAACTTATTCATTATTCTACAAGTTTGGTGCAGTAACATTTTCAAACATGTTTGAAAATGACATATTCAGATTCCTTTGATTTTTTGATACTTTTTCATATATAAATTATTTTCATTGGAGTTACAGATTAATTTCTATAATTTTTAGAAGTTTTGGCATTTTTTCTAGAATTCTTTTGAATCAGAAAATGTTTACTGCATCAGCATGACATCAGCAGGTCCAACTGGCCGTTGAAAGTCAAACCTGACTAGTGGGACCCACTAGTCAGTGACTCTGGTCAGTTTTAGATTAGTTTTAAACTTAATTAGCTAATTAATAGTACTAGACCCACATGTGAGTGACTTATTAGATTAATTAACTTTACTTTTATTAATCCAAAACATCCAGAGGCTGGCCCCACGCGTCAGTGGCTCAGGCCAGCTGAGATCCACCGACGGCGAGGTCGTCCTCGCCGACGATGAGCCTCCGGCGACCACCAGTACGGCGAAGGGCATCGGAAACTCGTCTACGACGACCAAACGCACGGCGGAGACCACAGGGAGATCGGCCACTCGATGGCGCGCACGATGGGGCAAACCCCAGAGGCTGGGGTGGCCGGAATCGACGCCGGCGACGAGCTCGGCAGCGACCAAAGCTCGGCCATCGTCGAGGTCATCGGAAACAGGATCAAATCGCGCGGGGCTGGGCTCCTAAAGCATCTACGCGACGGCCTGAAGCTGCTGGTGGCCTCAGATGGACCAACCCTTCACCGGAGGGATACCGGCGACGAGCTGCAGCGGCGGTCCTCGTCGGGCTCCGGTGGAACAAGGCCTAGAGGAAGAGATCGACGGGGGAAAACTTGGGGGAAAGCTGCGCAAGCTCACAGGGAGTGCAGTGGTGGCACTAGCTTGCTCGGGGAGGCGCTGTAGGCGACGAATCGATCGGAGCTCGCTGTGGCCGAAGCTTGAAGATGGAGGTGCCGTGGGTGTTGGCGGGCTCGGGGAACCTTCGGCTTCTGCAGGAAGGACCAGCTCGTCGAGGCGGAGCGAATGGGGCACTCGGGGGAGAGAACAAGTGACTAGAGGCACGGGCAGCTCGAGCTCGAGCTCCTGTCAATGGCGGCAGAAGGGGGAAGAAATAACCGAGAGGAGAGGGGGAATGGTGCACGGGATTGGATAGGCCAGAGCTCGGGGAGGTTATCCCTGCTGTTGTGTTGTCCTGGGGAGCGCCGGAGCGTGCCACGGCGAAGCAGGAGGTGGAGGAGACGCCGTGGGCGTGCGCTCCTCTGCGAGAAGGCAGGAGGAAGAAGACGCCCCTGCCCCTGGTGGGCTGGGCCTCCTTAGGGCGACAGGTAAGCTTCTTCCTTTTTTTGTGTTTGGCTTTTCTGTTTTACTAACTATTTGATTTGCTATTTATTTCAGCTCCAAAATAGTTTACAAAAATATTTTGAACACACCAGAATATTTGTTGGAATATATCCAACCATTCCTGAAGTTTTCACCATTTTTGAAAACTTAAAGTTTTTGAATTCAAATTTAAACTTGAATCCAGTAGCTTTTTGCATTTAAATAAAATGCCAAATGTGTTATGAAAATAGTTTTCTTCACTGCTTACTTGCTTCCATGAATTATCAGAAAAGTAGAACTTTTCTTGAGGCCATTTTGGGTTCATTGATTTGAACATGTTTATAATTTCTTTGAATTTGAGAAGTGGCTAGGGTTTTTTTGAGTTTTGCTTCACCACTTGCTTTGATCTTGTTGCAATTTCCTTTGATGCAATGCAAAGAAGATATGAGCACAATGATATACTTGATTAGGGTTCCAAGGATGTGACATTCTTCTTCTCCTTAGGATGAATAGGTGTATCAGCATTGATTCCTTGAGAATCTTGATCAATTCTCTTAGGATGACCTTCAGGATACAAAGTTTCCTAAGTCATTTTGCCTCCTCTAGTAATGACTCTGACAGAGTTATCATTTAATTCATTGAGCAAGTCATTATGAGCTTTAAGTACTTGTTCTACCTGAGTAGTAATCATAGAGGCATGTTTACTCAGAAGCTTCAGAGCATTGACATTTTTGTCTACACAAGCACTTAGATGGCTAAGCATATGAGCACTTTGTTCCAAATGTCTGCTAACATAATCATTGAAACTCTGTTGCTTGGCAACAAAGTTGTCAAATCCATCAAAGCATAGGCTAGCAGGTTTATCAAAAGGAATATCACTCTCGTCAAAACTACGCAGAGAATTCACTTCTACTACCTGTACCGGGTTGTCGAGACCGTGGATCTCTTCGATAGGTGGTAGATTTTTGACATCTTCAGATCTAATGCCTTTCTCTTGCATAGATTTCTTGGCTTCTTGCATATCTTCGGGACTAAGGAATAGAATACCTCTTTTCTTCGGAGTTGGCTTAGGAGGTGGTTCGGGAATAGTCAAAGTATTATCATTGATCAAGAGGTTATTCAGTAGAGTCTCAGCTTGTTCTAGAGTTCGTTCCCTACAAACACATCCAGCACAACTATCTAGGTAGTCTCTAGAGGCATCGGTAAGTCCGTTATAGAGGATATCAAGTATCTTGTTCTTCTTGAGAGGTTCATCACGCAAAGCATTCTATAGTTGGACGAGCCTCCCCCAAGCTTGTGGAAGACTCTCTTCTTGGAGTTGAGCAAAGTTGTATATTTCCTACAAGGCAGCTTGCTTCTTATGGGCAGGGAAATATTTCTCACAGAAGTAATAGACCATCTCCTGGGGACTACGCACACATCCAGGAGCAAGAGAGGTGAACCAGGCTTTAGCATCACCCTTTAGTTAGAAAGGAAACAACTTAAGGATATAGTAGTGGCAGATCTTCTCCTCATTAGTGAAAAGGTTGGCTATTTCAGATAGTTTGGCCAGATGGGCTATGACCGTCTCAGACTCATAACCGTGAAAAGGATTAGATTCGACTAGACAGATTATCTCAGGGTCGACAAAGAATTCATAATACTTATTGGTGACAAAGATAGGCGAAGTGGCAAACTTCGGATCATTTTTCATCCTAACTTCCCGAGATTTTTCCTTCCACTTGAGAACGAATTTCTCATCCTCATAGGCATCCTTACACACAAGAAAACCCTCAGCTATCTCTCCCTCCATAACGTAACCCTCAGGTATATCAGGCAATTCATATCTAGGAGAGCTAGATCTAGCAGGAGCAAAAGCAGGTTCTATCTCAATAGTATCGATAGTATCAGAAGCATCACGAGCATTGGCAGTAACTCTAGCAATATGAGCATCAAGGAATGCTCCGAGTGGAACATCAGGCAAAGGAGTATCTCTAGCAGTATCAAGCATAGCATCATCAGGCAAAATAGCATCTCTAGCACCATCAGGCAAAGCAGTATCAAGCATAGCATCTCTAGCAATATCAAGCATAGCATCAAGCATAGTATCAGGGATAGCATCATCAGGCATAGTATCAAGAATAGCATCTCTAGAAGTAGTATCACAAGCATCATCAAGCACAGGCGACATATCAAGATTTCTAGCAGGAGGTGATGTCGCGAACTTACTCATAACTGAAGGTGAATCAAGTGCAGAGCTAGATGGCAATTCCTTACCTCCCCTCGTAGTTGAGGGAAAGACTTTGGTCTTCGGATCCTTTAGATTCTTCATAGTGATTAGTAGATATAAATCCCAAGTAACTCAGAGAATATAGCAATACCTCCATGGCAACGACGCCAGAAAAATGCTTACGTCAGCTGTGCTTCCCTGGCAATGGCTCCGGAAAAGTGTTGATCCTGCAATCTCTAGTGTTAGCTAGACGAATGCTTATAACAAATAACCTTCTCCTGCAACGGCACCAGAAGAATGCTGCTAGCACTCCCCGGCAATGAAACTGCAAGAATATTGTTGATGGCCCACCAGCGCGTGGGTTCGCAGCAGTTTTCGAGGGTAGAGTATTCGACCCAAATTTGTAGGTAAGCCTTAGGAGGAGAGAGTATACTCCCAAGTATTAGCAGCTGAATGTGTCAGATTCAACCACACCTGGAAGATTAGTATCTGCAAGCACAATAGTGACATCGAAGTAGTAATAGCGAAATAGCAGGTATCGGCAGTGTAACGAGCAATAGCAGTGGCAAGGAACAGCAGTAGCAAGTAGCAACAGTAGCAAGCGACAGTAGTAGCAACAATAGCAGCAGAGCAAGACAAGTAACAGCAGTAGCAACAGTAGTAGCAGCGGTAGCAAGACAAGTAACGGCAGTAGCAACAGTAGTAGCAGCAGAGCAAGACAAGTAACGGCAGTAGTAACAGTAGTACAAACTCGGAGGCATTGGGTCGGTGATTTGTTTGGATGATATTCGTCATGCAACATCTATAACACGGAGAGATATGTGGCTAGCTCCCGTTCGTCAATGTGATGTAGGCATGCATTCCGTGTGTCGTCATACGTGCTTAGGGAAAAGAACTTGCATGACATCTATTGTCCATCCCTCCCGTGGCAGCGGGGTCCAAAAGGAAACTATGGGATATTAAGGTTCTCCTCTTAATAAAGAACCGGACCAACGCATTAGCACTTGGTGAACACATGAACTCCTCAAACTATGGTCATCACCGGGAGTGGTTCCGGTTATTGTCACTCCGGGGTTGCCGAATCATAACACATAGTAGGTAACTACAAGTTGCTAAATCGTATCTAAAACACACATATATTGGTGGCAACATAATAATTTCAGATCTGAAATCATGGCACTCGGGCCCTAGTGACAAGCATTAAGCATGGCAAAGTAGTAGCAACATCAAATCTCAGAACAAAGTGGATACTAGGGATCAATCCCCATCAAAACTAACTCGATTACATGATAGATCTCATCATACTCATCACCGTCCAGCGAGCCTACAAATATATTACTCACGAACGATGAAGGGCTTCATGGAATTGGAGAGGGAAGAAGGTTGGTGATGGCGATGGCGACGATTTCGCCTCTCCGGAGCCCAAGATGGACTCCAGATCTGCCCTCCAGATGAAGAACAGGTGGTGGCAGCGCCTCCGTATCGAAAACGCGATGAAAACTTTTATTTTTTATTTTTTCTGGGACGAAAGACAACTTATAGAGCTGGAATTGGGGGCGGCAGGTGCCTGTGGGCCCCACAAGCCTGCCCACCGCTACCAGGGGGTGGTGGCGGAGCATGGGCTTGTGGCCCACTGTCCCACCCCCTCAGGTGGATTCTGGCACAGGTGTTTTTGATATTTTCCAAAACTGCTCCCCGTAAATTTTCAGGACGTTTGGAGAACTTTGATTTCTGCACAAAAATAACACCAAGGCAATTCTGCTGAAAAAAACGTTAGTCCAGGTTAGTTCCATTCAAATCATGCAAATTATAGTCCAAAACAAGGGCAAAAGAGTTTGGAAAAGTAGATACGTTAGAGACGTATCAGTCATCCATGAAAACCTCGACAATCTTTTCACAAAAATCGGAGAATATAGCCATCATACATCTTTGAAAGGTGGCAGGTGCATTGCATAAGCCAAAAGGCATACGTCTATAAGCAAAGGTACCGAAGGGGCAGGTGAAAGTGGTTTTGTCTTGATCAGATTGTGCAACAGGTATTTGTGAGAAACCTGAATAACCGTCTAGAAAGAAGAAGCATGTGTGCTTTGATAGCCTTTCTAGCATTTGGTCGATGAACGACAAAGGATAATGATCTTTCCTGGTTGCCTTGTTCAGTTTCCGGAAGTCTATCACCATCCTATAGCCGGTAATAATCCTTTGTGGGATTAGTTCATCCTTATCATTAGGAACGACGGTGATACCTCCCTTCTTAGGTACGCAATGTACTGGACTTACCCAATCACTATGAGCAACAGGATAAATGATTCTTGCTTCCAGAAGCTTTAATATTTCTTTTCTAACGACGTCTTTCATCTTAGGATTTAACCTCCTTTGATGATCAGCAACTGGTTTAAAGTCAGGATCGGTTTTAATCTTGTGCTGACATAGAGTAGGACTAATACCCTTAAGATCATCAAGAGTATATCCAATAGCAACACGGTGCTTCCTCAGAGTTCTTAGTAACTTCTTCTCTTCGTGCTCTGAGAGGAGGGCACTAATAATGACATGATATATCTCCTTCTCATCAAGATAGGCATACTTTAGAGTATCAAGCAACTGTTTAAGCTCGAACAAAGGATCACCCTTTGGTGGGGGGATCCCCAAGCAGTTCAACACGCAAATTATTCTTGAGAATAGGATATTGTTCTAAGACAATTTTATCTATCTTATCTCTCTCCTCCATATGCATATCATTTTCATGCTCAAGAAGATATTGCTCTAAAGGATCCGTAGGAGGTACGGCAATAGAGGCAAGAGCAATAATTTCATCTCTACCAGACGACTCTCTTTCATGGGGTTGTCTTCCAAACTTGGAGAAGTTAAATTCATGAGACACTCCCTCGAAACTAACTGTGACGGTCTGCTTAATGCAATCAATGTGAGCATTGACAGTCTTGAGAAAGGGTCTACCAAATATGATGGGACAAAAGCTATCTTGTGCAGTACCAAGGACGAGGAAATCAGTAGGATACTTCGTCTTACCACACAGGACTTCTACGTCTCTCACAATTCCCAGAGGGCAGATAGTGTCTCTATTAGCTAGCGTAATAGTGACATCAATGGGTTCTAACTCAGCAGGTGCGATCTCATCTTTGATTTCATCATATAGAGAACGGGGTATTGCACTAACACTAGCTCCCATATCACATAAACCATGGTAATAGTGATCTCCTATCTTGACAGAAACAACGGTCAGGCCAACTACAGCTCCGTGTTTGTCTTTCGCGTGAGGTTTAGCAATTCTAGCAGAGTCCTCACAGAATTTGATAACATGCCCATCTATGTCTTCGGCTAAGAGATCTTTGATAATAGCAACACTAGGTTCAACTCTAATCTCCTCATGGGGTGCAATTGGTATAATGTAACCCCTACATATCACAGTTGGAGCTTTAGAATAATCCTTTATCCTTGCAGGGTATGGTGGTTTCTCAGTGTAAGCACAAGGAACAACAGGATAACTAAAAGCAATGATTTTCTCCTCAACTAGATTGGTTTTGGCTATGTTGCTTTCTACAAGAGGATGATATTTAAACCATTTCTCTTTGGAAAGATCAACATGAGCATCAAAAGATTCACATAGAGAAGCTACTATCTCAGAGTCAAGTCCATACTTAGTGCTAAAATCTCTAGAAGTGTTTGTCTCAACAAAAGATTTAACGCAATCAAACTGGAAATTCATACCTGACTCCTTACCTTCCTCCAGCTCCCAATCTTTAGAGTTGCGTTTGATTCTCTCCTATAAATTCCACTTGTGATCAATATCCTTCTTCATAAAAGAACCGGTACAAGAAGTGTCAAGCATGGTACGATCTTCATGAGAAAGCCGAGCATAAAAGTTTTGAGTGATGATTTCTCTCGAGAGCTCATGATTGGGGCATGAATATAGCATTGATTTAAGCCCCCCCAAGCTTGAGCTATGCTTTCCCTATCACGAGGCCAAAAGTTATAAATAAAGTTCCGATCATGATGTACTACATGCATAGGATAGAAGTTTTGATGAAATTCCAATTTCAACCGATTGTAGCCCCATGATCCAGTATCATCACATAGCCTATACCATGTCGACGCCTTATCCTTCAAAGACAAAGGAAAGACTTTCTTTTTTACCTCATCCCCGGGCAAACCTGCAAGCTTAAATAAACCACAAACTTCATCTACATAGATTAGATGCAAGTCTGGATGTGAAGATCCATCTCCTGTGAAAGGATTAGCCAGCAGTTTCTCAAGCATACCCGAAGGAATTTCATAAAAGATATTTTTAGTAGGTACCTCAGGTTGAGGAACAACTCCTCGTGCTTCCGTTCGTGGTGAAGATACCCCAAACAAACTCCTCAAAGGAACAGTTTCTATAGTGACAAGTGACAATAAATTTCACCATGGTATATAAATGTTTCCTTACCAATTTCCACTTACCAAAGGCGCTTCACTCCCCGGCATCGGCGCCAGAAAAGAGTCTTGATGACCCACAAGTATAGGGGATCAATCGTAGTCCTTTCGATAAGTAAGAGTGTCGAAGCCAACGAGGAGCAGAAGGCTCTCATAAACGGATTTCAGCAAGGTAATAACTGCAAGCAGTGAAAGTAGCGGTAACAAGTGATTGTGTAGCGAGGTGAAATGTAGCCAGCAAAAAGTAACAAGTAACAAGTAGTAGCAACGGTGCAACAAGTGGCCCAATCCCTTGCGGCGATTTTCTTCCGGATATTATCTTTTTTGCGGCGAAATAAGGGCACCAACCGCCTTAAGGAGTGGCCACAAGCCTGCCTGCCGCTGTCCCACCCCCTGGCCGCGGCGACATGGCTTGTGGGCACTCCGTGCATCACCTCGCGTTGATTCTTCTTCCCAAAAATCATAAATATTCCAAAAAAATCTCCATAAGTTTTTATTACGTTTGGACTTCGTTTGGTATGGATATTCTGCGATACAAAAAACATGCAACAAACAGGAACTGGCACTGGGCACTGGATGAATATGTTAGTCCCAAAAATAGTATAAAAATTTGCCAAAAGTATATGAAAGTTGTAGAATATTGGCATGAAACAATCAAAAATTATAGATACGACGGAGACGTATCACATAACAGTTTCCATCTTTCACATGTTACCTAGAAGAAGGATTGGATAGATTTGTATCCTTCCTTGTTCTCATCTTTCTTTTTTGTATATACATACTTTTACTAATATATGGAAAATCCAAAAACAATTATTTTATGGTTTGTGGTTAAAAAGTCCAAGATGTGTGTGTGTGTGCATTAGTTGGCTGAGTGTATGTGTGTGTGTCTGGACATCTACGACTGTATTGTGTTAAAAAAAAGCAGATGACAATCATCCTCCACTACGTCTCGTTTTCCTCCCCTAAATCTAAGCGACTAGGTCAAACTCTCCCCTACAAGCTTCATCGAGGATCTCATGGATTTGCATCCCCTCTGGCTGCTGCTTCAATCGCTAGTGGTGGGGAGGGGAATCACGTGCCTCCGGTGCGACTAATAGTAGAGGTCAAGTTTTTTTTAGTACTCACAGGTCCGGTGATCGGGCAGATGGATGCATTTCTTCTTGGAGTTTTTCTTCTCAGCTCCGATCCTCCTCAAGTTCGTCCGTCTGGACGTAATTGATGGAGCTCCGGCATACATTCCTGCTGTATTCGTGGGGCGATGAGGTTAGGTATCTCGTTATCTGGCAAGATTTGGTGTTATATTTTTCAGATCTATGCAAGTCTTCAACATCGATGAATGTGACTCCAGCACGTCGGTCCTTAGGGGCATGTGCAAGAATATTTCCCAGCTATCATCGACAAGGTTAAGCCGGCTCCTATATGGGAGTGGCGACAACGGCACACCCACGACTTGTTGTAGCTATAGTAGTGCTTCTTCAGTGGTCTCAGAATCTTGATGTAATTTTTATTATGTTTGCCTTATACTTATGGTATAATTTTATATTAGATTGATTATTCGTAAAATAAAATGAATGACAAAGAAAATCAAGCATACGGTTGTACGACCCCGACCACGTTTTCTGTGTAAGGGCATCTTCAACACCGACATTCAACTCGCCCCCATAAATCTAGACCACTCTGTCCGGATCGTGCAAGTTTAGACCACTTTTTTCCCATAAAATGGAACCAAACATGAAAAGGCTTTACATAGTTCGGACATCCGCGTGACCAACAAAATACCGCCATATACCTTATGCCAGCGCCCTCCCTCCTCTCCGCTCGCGCATGGTGGAGGAAAGTCTCTGCTTGGCAGAAGGAGTGATTAAACATAATTAATGCAACAAAATGCATCAATATAATCAATGTTTGGTGGAAGTTGTACATATAGAATGGGTTGTTTGCGGAAAGCAGATAGTAATTTGGCGAAAGCATATCTGGTACTCCCTTCGTTCCTAAATATAATTCTTTTTAGAGAATTCACTAAAGAGCTATATACGGAGCAAAATAAGAAAATCTATACTCTAAAGTATGTCTATATACATCTGTATGTAATCTCCTAGTGAAACATCTAATAGGATTTATATTTAAGAACGTAAGGAGTAATTTGCATGCATGGCTATTGATGTTGGCGGAAAGCATTTGTGCATAGTTGTTAGTATTGGCGGAAAGCACATGTGCACATGATCTTCACTACTCCCTCCGTCTCAGTTTATAGGGTATGCGTGTGGTTTTAGGTCATTGATTTCACTAACTAAATATGCATTATATGCCATAAAAATTATATCATTAGATTGTTAAGCAGTTGTAGTTTCTTGTAAATTAAGAAACCTAGAACTACACACATGTCCTGTAAATTAAGACGGATGGAGTACTTACTTTAAATAAACTTGATTTTGTGTTGTTGGTCGAAAGCATGCAAGGTTGTTGACGGAAAGCACAAATGATTCACTAGTAATTTCCTTAACTAGTAATCTAGTGTGTTAAACTTGGTTTTAGTTATATATAAATAGTGTTGATTTATTTTTAGAAAAGAGGCTTACCTCCGGCATCTACATCTGTTGAGGCAGGTAGCCTTTTATTAAAATTCAAGCAAATACTTCTAAATTCAATACAAGCTCACGCCGAGCTGTAGTAAAAGGCAACAAAGAGTGATAAATAAAAGAGCCACAACCGGCAAAAATAGGCATAGGTAACTAAACATATATTCTATTATTGGACCACCATCCAAACAGGTTGTAGATATCCCGAGCTACCATCTCCTATCGGGCAGACCGAGTTGTCGGTGCTCTAGGAATAGGGGTACCCACACCTGCCTACCTGTGGCCCAGGGCTGGCCCACTTCACCAGCCAAGAGCGAGCAGGCTCGACGTCACTCAAGGCAAGGCCCTCGTGAGGGGTCAAGCCTCACGAGGAGGAGTGGCATCAAGACCCGTAGGGGGCCTCCTCAGGACCCCTCTGGAGCGACGGACATTCCGAGGCAAGGTCTGGCCTCCGGAGTCAAGGATGACATAGAGGAAGGACATGCGAGCCACAGATGGCAGGGTCGTGCAGTTTCCCCTTTTAGTGCAAAGGGGGCGAGGACGGACGCAGGACTCGAAGGCATCTTCCAAAGGTTACCGCTTCAGTGTAACCAAGCCGCCGCCGCCTGCCAGCAGAGCAGACGTCACCCGTGTAGTGCGGGCAGCCACTTTGCAGGCGAAGACCACCTTTGGGCAGGGGAGCATGTTCCCCTGCCCCCTTCAAAATTAGCCGTTGTGGGATCCCTTACCGCCGAAAAGATAAGGGAAGAGGACCGGGGCCGCCACTATAAATAGCGGATAGACTCCTTCGTAGAGGGGATCGGACCCAAACCATTCACTCATCCACAATCGCACCACTACATCCACCAAGCCTCAGGAGGCTGAAGAACATTGTACTAGTTCATTCCCTAACCTCCACGAGAGGCAATCCACAAAAGCAGGAGTAGGGTTTTACGCTTCCTAGGGGTCCGAACCTGGGTCAACTCGCATGTCCTGTGTCTCCGTCACCATCGAGTGAGTTCTATGCTTTACCCATCGAGTAGCGAGCCTAGGGATCGAATCTGCTACGTGGTCTCTGTGCGCCCCCTTGAGGTCGACTCCTTAGGGTTTTGCGGAGCCCGAAATCCGACATTTGGCGCGCCAGGTAGGGGCGCGTGTCGGAGCCTCCACGCGACAGCAAGAGCCAGATCTCGACTCGGCGACTCCATGGCAAGTGCAACCACCAACGGCCACCGGTCCACGATGATGGATAGCGTCCGGGCGAGCAGGGCCGCTCCTGCGTTCGCGTGCATTCTCGGCGGATCGCAGGTGCCACCTTCCGGCCGTCACGTCAAGCGTTTCCTGCAGCGCGAAGGGGCAGCTCACCCAAGTCCCGAGCGCCCGGATCGCCGTGTGTGGCTAGAGGTCAACGTCACCTTCGGCCCCGACAATCACCCCAAGGCCACAACGGCTACGCTTCCCATGATGTGCACGGCGACCATATCCGGCGTGATCGTCTCCAAGACTCTCAGCAACGGTGGCACGGGCCTCAATGTCATCTCAGTGGACGCCTTCGACGTGTTGCGGTTACCCAAAGAGCGTCGTGCGCCCTCAAAGCCCTTCTCTGGGGTGGTAGCAGGATTCGTCACCCGCGTGGGGCGGATTCGCCTCCCCGTCACATTTGGCACACGCTCCAACTTCCGCACTGGGCAGATCGACTTCGACATCGCCCACATCCACCTACCATACAATGCAATGCTCGGCTACCCCGCCCTCACACAGTTCATGGCGGCGACGCACCCGGGCTACAACGTCGTCAAGATGCCCGGGAGCGGCGGCGTCCTCACCATCGTGGGGGACAACAAGGACGCCTCTCGGGTGCTCAAGCTCTCCCACCAGGCCACGGCCATGCCGCGTGCCAACTTCAGGGGTAAGGTGCGCATCGCGGAGGACCCGGGGGATGTCCACGACGTTGCGCCCAGGAAGAAGAAACAGTTGTTCTCCCAGGACCGGGCGAATACGAAGCAAGTTCCGTTGGATGAAGGAAGTTCGGCTCCCACCTACACCATGGGCGTGAACCTCCCTCGAGGCCAAGAGAAGGCGTTGGTGGACTTCCTCAGGGCGAACAAGGACGCGTTCGCCTGGAGCGCCTATGACCTAGTGGGGGTCCCGAGGGACGTCATCGAGCACCACCTCATGGTGTGCCCAAACGCACATCTAGTGAAGCAGAAGGCACGGAGGCAAGCCCCGGATAAGCAGGCGTTCATCGCTCAGGAGATGCGCAAGCTGAATGAGCCAGGGGTCATATGAGAGGTGCGCTACCCTGAATAGGTGGCCAACCCGGTGGATGTCCCGAAAAAGTGCGTCGACTTCACCAACCTCAACAAGGCCTGCCCTCGGGACCCGTTCCCGCTACCATGCATCGACCAGATTGTGGACTACACCGCAGATTGTGACCTCATTTGCTTCCTGGATGCCTTCTCGGGCTACCACCAGATCAAGATGGCGGTGGAGGACGTCGAGAAGACAGCTGTCCTCTCCCCATGCGGGGTATACTGCTACGAGTGCATGCCCTTCAGACTGCGGAATGCTGGGGCAACCTTCCAGCGGCTGATGCATATCTCCCTCGGACCGCAACTCGGGAGGAACGCGGAGGCCTACGTCGACGACATCGTGGTCAAGTCAAGACAGGCAAAACCCTGGTAGAGAACCTGGAGGAGACCTTCGCCAGCCTTCGGGAGGTGAACCTGAAACTCAATCCCGAGAAGTGCATCTTCGGGGTCCCATCGGGCAAGCTTCTCGGCTTCCTAGTATCGCACCGGGGAATCGAGGCAAACCCAGTGAAGGTCAATGCCATAAACAAGATGAGCGCGCCCACCACCCTCAAGGAGATGCAAAAGTTGGCGGGGTGTGTTACTTCTTTGGGTCGTTTCATCTCCAAGCTTGGTGAGAGGGCCCTGCCCTTCTTCAAGATCATGAAAAGAAAGGGGCCCTTCGAGTGGACCCCGGAGGCCGACGCCGCCTTCGGTGAGCTAAAGCGTTACCTCACGAGCCCACCGGTCATGGTGGCGCCTCGCCCTCGAGAGCCTCTGCTTCTGTGCCTCACTGCCAAACCCCACTCCGCCAGCGCCGCATTGGTGGCAGTAAGGGAGGAACGAACCAGCAAGGGAGCTACTCCGTAGAGCCCCGACGGCCCCCCACCCGCGGTGTCTGGGGGCTCGCATGACTCACGAGCTCCAAATCCCCCGCAAGTAGAGGAACCAGAGGCCCCGACTACAGGATCACGCCATAAGAAGCTCAGCCCTCCCGAGGCCCCGATTCCTCCTCTGGCACCGTGGCCCCCAGCCCCCAGGCCACAACTTTCCTCTCCCGGTTCCTCCTCTGTACGATGAAACACCCCAACCCCCTGAAGTCGCCGAGGAGCATGCCGCCCCAAGAGGATGCACCCTCGTTGCACCACCCCATGTAGCAGAAGCTCCTTCTAGCGCTCCTCTTTGCCTCACGCAAGCTGCGTCACTACTTTCAAGGGCACCCAATCAAGGTCGTCTTCGCCTACCCCTTAGAGAAAATCCTCCACAACCCAAACGCAGCGGGAAGGGTCGCTAAATGGAACATCGAGTTTTGGGCCTTCAACATGGAATTCAGCATGACCAGGGTCATCAAGGGAGCGGCCTTGTTTCACTTCGTGGTGGAGTGGACGGACGCACCGGGCCGGGGCTGGAAGGGAGCCAATCCCTTGCCCCTGGTGTGGAGGCACCAGAGAGATGGACCATGCACTTCGACGGAGCCTTCACGCAAAGATGAGCAGGAGTTGGTGTCCTGCTCACTTCCCCGATGGGAGACAAGCTTCGCTACGCCGTACAGCTCTGCTTCCAGCGTGAGGAGAAGGTCTCCAACAACATAGCGGAGTACGAGGGCCTCATCACCGGCCTCAAAGCGGTGGCGGCTTTGGGGGTCCGGCACCTCACCATGATGGGGGACTCTCAGCTCCTCGTCAACTTCTCCAACAAAGAGTACACACCCAAGGATGAACACATGGAGGCATATCTGCAAGAGGTACATAAGCTTGAGAAACCCTTTCAGGGCATGGAGCTGCAACACGTCCTGCGAGGCGAAAGCAGGGAGGTGGACGACATCGCCAAAAGAGCTTTGTGTCGCAAGTCTCAAGAACTAGGCGTCTTTGAGGAGCGACTCTTCAAGCCTTCCGCAACACCGTCGCCTGAGGACCCGGCACCACACGGAGAGGACCTGCCCCCCCCCAGCACCACCCTCAGGGGCTCCGGACTGCGGTCAAGCCTCGGGGGCTCGACTGCTCTTGGACCTGGAGGCTCAGGCCGATGATTGGATGCAGGAACTTGGGGCGTACCTGCTCCATGGCACATTGTCGGAGAAGGAGGAAGACGTGGAGCACGTGGAATGATTAGCCTCGACCTACTGCATACGATACGGCGCCTTGTACTGCACGTGCCCGAACGACGTCACGTTGTGGTGCATTTCCAGGGAGCACGGGCGCGAGCTACTAGACGACATCCACGAAGGGGACTGCGGGCACCACTCCTCTTCATGCACGCTCGCAGGTAAAGCGTTCAGGTCAGGTTTCTAGTGGCCTATAGCGCTGGACGACGCCACCAAGCTGGTCAGGTCTTGCGAGGCCTGCCAGTTCCACGCCAACCAGATCCACTGATAACCCACAAGTATAGGGGATCGCAACAGTTTTCGAGGGTAGAGTATTCAACCCAAATTTGTTGATTCGACACAAGGGGAAGTCAAAGAATATTCTCAAGTATTAGCAGTTGAGTTGTCAATTCAACCACACCTGAAAGATTTAGTATCTGCAGCAAAGTTTCAGTAGCAAAGTAGTTTGATAGTAACGGTAGCAGCGGTAACAGTAGCAGTAGTAACAACAGTAGCGGTAACAGTAGCAGTAGTGACAGCAGTAGCGGTAACAGTAGCAGCAGTGACACAGTAGCAAGGAGCAGTAGGAAAAGACTCATAAGCATTGGATCGGTGATGGATAATTATGTCGGATGACATTCATCATGTAACAGTTATAACATGGGGTGATTTGTAACTAGCTCCAGCTCGTCAATGTAATGTAGGCATGTATTCGGTATATAGTCATACATGCTTATGGAAAAGAACTTGCATGACATCTATTGTCCAT
The DNA here is from genome assembly GCF_904849725.1 of Hordeum vulgare subsp. vulgare. Taxonomy (NCBI): domain Eukaryota; kingdom Viridiplantae; phylum Streptophyta; class Magnoliopsida; order Poales; family Poaceae; genus Hordeum; species Hordeum vulgare. The sequence continues at coordinate 376,573,602 of NC_058523.1, forward strand.
CCCTTTCGTGGCAGCGGGGTCCTAATGGAAACTAAGGAATATTAAGGTCTCCTTTTAATAGAGAACCGGAAAAAAGCATTAGCACTTAGTGAATACATGAACTCCTCATACTATGGTCATCTCAGGGAGTGGTTCCGGCTATTGTCACTCCGGGGTTGCCGGGTCATAACACATAGTAGGTGACTACAACTTGCAAGATAGGATCAAGAACACACATATATTGATGAAAACATAATAGTGGATATATTTGAAATCATGGCACTCGGTCCGTAGTGACAAGCATTAAGCATGGCAGAGTAGTAGCAACATCAATCTCAGAACATAGTGGATACTAGGGATCAAACCCCATCAAAACTAACTCGATTACATGATAGATCTCATCCAACCCATCACCGTCCAGCAAGCCTACGATGAGATTACTCACGAACGATGAAGAGCATCATGGAATTGGCGATGAAGGATGGTTGGTGATGATGACGGCGACGATTCCCCCTCTCCGGAGCCCAGAATTGACTCCAGATCTGCCCTCCAGAGGAAGAACAGGTGGTGGCGGCGGCTCTGTATCGTAAAACGCAATGAACTCTTCTCTCTTAATTTTTTTTCTGGGCGAGAGAGACTATATAGAGCTGGAGTTGGAGGCGGCAGAGCCACGAGGGCCTCACAAGCCTGCCAGGCGCGGCCAGGGGGCGCGCCTCCTGGGCTTATGGGCTCCTGGCTCCGTCCCTCGAGGTAATTCTTGCGCTATTATTTTTTATATATTCCACAAAAAATCCTCGTAAATTTCTAGGTCATTCCAAGAACTTTTATTTCTGCACAAAAACAACACCATGGCAATTCTGCTAAAAATAGCGTAAGTCCGGGTTAGTTCCATTCAAACATGCAAATCAGAGTCCAAAACAAGGGCAAAAGAGTTTGGAAAAGTAGATACGATGGAGACGTATCAACTCCCCCAAGCTTAAAGCCTTGCTTGTCCTCAAGCAATTCAGTTGACAAACTGAAAGAGACAAAAGAAAAACTTTTACGAACTCTGTTTGAACTTGTTGATGTAATTATGTCTAACTCATAGTCAGATTTTCAGCAAGATCATAAGCTAACCACATAAGCAATGACATTTAGGTCTCATGGTAAACTCATATCAATGGCATATTCAACTAGCGAGCAATAATAGTAAGTTTCAAATGTCAACACTTCAATCAAAGCAATCATGAAGCAACAAAAACAGATGGTGTCTCGCTAGCTCTTTCTGAGACCGCAAAATATAAATGCAGAGCACCTTCAAAGACCAAGGGCTGAATGAACATTGTAATTTATGGCAAAGACGATCCAGTCTCAGTCATACTCAATATCAATTAATAGCAAAGCATAAAAATTACGGAGGTGCTCTCTAATTGGTGCCTTTATAAGGAGAGGATGACTCAACAGAAACATAAATAGATAGGCCCTTCGAAGAGGGAAGCATTGATTTGCAGAGGTTCCAGAGCTCAAGCTTTTAGAACAGAGATAAATAATTTTGGGTGGCATGCTTTCAATGTCAACACAATGACCAAGAGTTTTCACCATCTTCCATGCTACACATATTATAGGTGGTTCCCAAACAGAAAAGTAAATTTTTGACTCCCCCACCATCGATCAATCACACTCCACGACGAGCCGAATCCTCGGGTATCGTCCATACCAACAACAATCCAGGGGGAGTTTTGTTTGCAATTATCTTTTCGATTTGAGCATGGAACTGGGCATTCCGATTACCGGTCCCTTTCTCGTGAGTGATAGTTAATAAACATGTATCGAGGATAACACGCCTAGCATGGAAGATACTAATCGCCCCTTGTCACCACATGAGCGGTTCGGGCATACAAAACAGATTATTACTTGAAAATTTAGTGAGTGGCACATGCAAATTTACTTGGAACGGCAGGTAGATACCGCATATAGGTAGGTATGGTGGACTCATATGGGACAACTTTGGGTTTATGCAAGTGGATGCACAAGCAGTATTCCCGCTTGGTACAAGTGAAGGCTAGCAAAAGAGTGGGAAGCGACCAACTAGAGAGCGACAACAGTCATCAATATGCATTGAAACTAACCAACATTGAGTGCAACCATGAGTAGGACATAAATCACCATAAACATGAATATCATAGAGGTATGTTTATTTTGTTTCATCTACATGCGTAAACATGCACCAAGTCAAGCCACTTGAATCATTCAAAGGAGGATACCATCCTATCATACTACATCATAATCATCTTGAAATTCATGTTGGCATCCAAGACAAACCATTATAATCTCCTAGCTAATTAAGCATGGCATCAGAAAATATGATCTCTAAGTTGTCATTGCAAACATGTTTCTCTCATAGCAATGTTGAATTAGGAACGATGAGATAGTCATATTTACAAAAACAAAATAGGTCGAGTTCATACCAGCTTTTCCAGGCTGAGTCACCTCATCATATATCGTCATTATTGCCTTTCACTTGCACGACCGAATGATGTGAATAATAATAAGAGTGTTCGTGCATTGGACTAAGCTGGAATCTACAAGCAAACACAAAGAAGAAGACAAAGTAATATGTCTCTTGGACAGATAAACAATTATGCATATGAGAGCCACTGAACATTTTAATCATGGTCTTCCACCTTGACCCAAAGAAAAAGAAAACTATTTACACGGGAAAGCTCCCAACAAGCAAAAGAAGAACGGGAAAAAGCAGAAAACCAGAAATAAAGCTAAATTTATCATTTTTCTTCTAAGCAAGAGAAAGTAAAAGTTCGGAACAGAAGGTTGTGACTCCTAGATTCATCCATCACATGGTCATCAAAAGAAATCTGTCAATGAGGTTGATCAAGTCTCCTTGACAAACTTTTTTCGATTCGCATAAAACCGGAGAATTTTCGAATAATCACTAGGTTACCTCAACGGGGATGTGCATATCCCCAACAAGTAAATCATACTTCATCTTGACACTAGGTAAAGGGCATTAAAAGCTTCCAATAAGAATTGATGAAGTTTTTTCAATAGCATTGATGCAATGTACTCGATATTGTTTCTTCGAAAAGTGCACCGTATGCTCATTACCATTAACATGGAAAGTGAAATTGCCTTTGTTGCAATCAATAACAGCCCCTCCAGTGTGATAACCCACAAGTATAGGGGATCTATCGTAGTCCTTTCGATAAGTAAGAGTGTCGAACCCAACGAGGAGCAGAAGGATCTGACAAGTGGTTTTCAGCAAGGTAATATCTGCAAGCATAGTGAAATTATCGGTAACAAGTAGTTGTGTGACAAGAAGATTCGTAGCAAGTAGCAAGTAAAAAAAAGTAACAACGGTGCAGCAAAGTGGCCCAATCCCTTTTGTAGCAAGGGACAAGCCTAAACAAACTCTTATAGGAGGTAAAGCACTTCCGAGGACACATGCGAATTTCTGTCAAGCTAGTTTTCATCACGTTCATATGATTCGCGTTCGGTACTTTGATAGTTTGATATGTGGGTGGACCGGCACATGGGTACTGCCCTTACTTGGACAAGCATCCCACTTATGATTAACCCCTCTCGCAAGCATCCACAACTACGAAAGAAGAATTAAGACAAAGTCTAACCATAGCATTGAACTAGTGGATCCAAATCAGCCCCTTGAGAAGCAATGCATAAACTAGGGTTTAAGCTTCTGTCACTCTAGCAACCCATCATCTACTTACTACTTCCCAATGCATTCCTCTAGTCCCAAATAATGGTGAAGTGTTATGTAGTCCACGTTCACATAACACCACTAGAGGAAAAACAACATACAACACATCAAAATATCGAACGAATACCAAATTCACATGACTACTTATAGCATGACTTATCCCATGTCCTTAGGAACAAAAGTGACTACTCACAAAGCATAATCATATTCATGACCAGATAGGTAATGAGTAGCATCAAGGATCTGAACATATAATCTTCCACCAAGTAATCCAACTATCATCAACTACAAAGAGTAATTAACACTACTAGCAACCTTACAGTACCAATTGGAGTCGCGAGATGGAGATTGGTTACAAGATATGAACTAGGGTTTGGAGATGGAATGGTGCTGATGAAGATGTTGATGCTGATGAGTCCCCTCCGATGAGAGGAGTGTTGGTGATGACGATGGCGACGATTTCCCCCTCCGGGAGGGAAGTTTCCCCGGCAGGATCGTCCTGCCGGAGCTCTAGATTGGTTCTGCTCAAGTTTCGCCTCGTGGCGGCGGCGAATCCTCCGAAAATCCTCCGCCTCATTTTTCATGGAATGAAACCCTTCTTGTAGCAAAAGAGGGGGGCCAGAGGGCCAAGTGGGAGCCCACAAGCCCCCTAGGCGCGGCCAGGGGGGGCGCAGCGCCTAGCAGGCTTGTGGCTTCCTACTCACGCCCCTCTCGTACTTCTTCGGCCCAATATTTTTTATAAATTCCAAAATAAATCCTCGTTGATTTTCACGGCTTTTGGAGTTGCGCAGAATAGGTATCTCAAACTTGCTCCCTTTTCAGGCCAGAATTCCAGCTGCCGGCATTCTCCCTCTTCATGTAATCCTTGCAAAATAAGAGAGAAAAGGCATAAGTATTGTACCGTGAAGTGTAATAACATCCCAAAAAGTGATAAATAACAACATGAAAGCCTGATGCAAAATGGACGTATCAACTCCCCCAAGCTTAGACCTCGCTTGTCCTCAAGCGAAAGCCGAGATCAATAAATATGCCCACATGTTTAGAGAGGGAGGTGTCGACAAAACAAAATATGGACATGCAGGCATCATGATCATAGTTAGAACAGCAATACCATCATATAATCTCTCATGCTAAAGTGATAATTCCTTCACAGAGTAAAGTATGGATCAAGAACCTTACCGAGAATTAACAACCGATAGCCGTTAGTCATTGAAGCAATTGCAATTTATCATAACATCGGAAAGAGTCAAATAAGAGCTTGTAAAGCAAATCCACATACTCAATCATCCTTTTGTCTTCTATAATTTCTACAACTCACGTGGTACTCATGAGATCAAAGTTTCAGTCGGACACAGAGAAAGATAGGGGCTTATAGTTTTGCCTCCCAACTATTTACCTCAAGGGTAATGTCAACAATAATAAATCATGAATACTTACCTCCAAGTTGACATATGAATATAGATCTTTCCCTAGCATATGATGTTAGCCAAGATAAAGGCGAAATAAGGATTTGGTGTAGATCACCATGACTCTTTCAAGGGCAAAAAGTAAAGGTACAAGATAGGCCCTTCGCAGAGGGAAACAGAGGTTGGCATGCGCTTGTGAGGTTTGGATGTGTGTCCTCTTAGTGTGGATGAACGTCACTTTATATTGCCTCCTGTGATAAAGAACTTTATTATGCAGTTTGTCTCTTTTATGTCTTCCTCATCACAGGTTCGTACAAAGCTTATTTTCCACACACTAATAGATCATACATATTAGGGAGCATTTTTTATTGCTTGCACCGATGACAACTTACTTGAGGGATCTTATTCAATTCATAGGTAGGTATGGTGGACTCTCATGGCAAAACTGGGTTGAAGGATTATGGATGCACAAGTAGTATCTCTACTTGGTGCGGGAGTTTTGGCTAATATGAGGTGGAAGCAATCGTCACATGCTAAGGGATCTCTAGTCATATAACATTGTTCGGAACCAAGCAAACACAATTCATTATGTTGTCTTCCTTGTCCAACATCTACTTCTAAGCATGTAATAGTTTAGTGAGTGTTCACAATCATAGATGGTTGATACGTCTCAAACGTATCTATAATTTTTTATGGTTTCATGCTGTTATCTTGTCAACTTTGGATGTTTTGTTTACCTTTTATATCTTTTTTGGGACTAACTTATTAACTCAGTGCCAAGTGCCAGTTCCTGTTTTTTCTGTGTTTTTGACTCTTTTCAGATCTGATTTTGGAACGGAGTCCAAACGGAATAAAATCCCCAAAATGATTTTTTCCAGAACGGAAGAAGATCGGGAGGCTTGAGGGCCAGGCAAGTGGGCCCACAGGGAGCCCACAAGCCCTGTTGTCGCGGCCAGGGGGGAGGCCACGGCTACCAAGCTTGTGGCCTCCCTAGCGCTCCCCTGCCCTAGGTGTTTGGCCTATAAATTCCCTAAAAATCCAGAAAAAATCAGGCTGTCCACGAAAACACTCTTCCACCGCCACAAGCTTCCATTTCCGCGAGATATCATCTGGAGACCCTTCCCGGTACCCTGCCGGTGGGGACTTTGGAGTTGGAGAGCTTCTTCATCAACATCATCACCCCTCCAATGACTCGTGAGTAGTTCACTTCAGACCTACGGATCCGTAGTTAGTAGCTAGATGGCTTCTTCTCTATCTTGGATCTTCAATACAAAGTTCTCCATGATCTTCATGGAGATCTATACGATGTAATCCTCATTGGCGGTGTGTTTATCGAGATCCGATGAATTGTTGATTTGTGATCAGATTATCTAAGATATATATTTGAGTCTTTGTTGATTTCTTATATGCATGATTTGATATCCATGTAAGTCTCTCCGAGTCTTGGGTTTTGTTTGGCCAACTAGATCTATGATTCTTGCAATGGGAGAAGTGCTTGGTTTTGGGTTCATACCGTGTGGTGACCTTTCCCAGTGACAGTAGGGGCAGCAAGGCACACATCATGTTGTTGCCATCAAGGGTAACAATATGGGATTTGTCGTAGATATGAGATTGTCCATCTACATCATGTCATCTTGCTTAAGGCGTTACTCTGTTCTCATGAACTCAATACACTAGATGCATGCTGGATAGCGATCGACGTGTGGAGTAATAGTAGTAGATGCAGAAAGTATCGGTCTACTTGTTTTGGACGTGATGCCTATAGATATAATCATTGCCATTGATAACGTCACGACTTTGCGCGGTTCTATCAATTGCTCGACAGTAATTCGTTCACCCACCGTCTACTTGCTTTCATGAGAGAAACGACTAGTGAACACTACGGCCCCCGGGTCTATTCACACCTATTGTTTCCACTTTCGCTTTTACTTTACTTTGTTACTTTGTTGCTTTCAGTTCTCACTTGGCAAACAATCTATAAGGGATTGACAACCCCTTCATAGAGTTGGGAGCAAGCTCTTTGTGTTTGTGCAGGTACTTGTTATACTCCTTCACTGGATCGATACCTTGGTTCTCAAAACTGAGGGAAATACTTACCGCCGCTGTGCTACATCACCCTTTCCGCTTCGAGGGAACACCAACGCAAGGCTCCAAGGCCACGGGGGAATCCTTTTCATATTTTCCTAGGAAGTCCCTAAAGGCGTAGCCGTAGCAGAAGGATTCCTGGTGCCGTTGCTGAGGAGAATCAAGACAACAATAGTCTCCCATCAGCACGCTTGTTTCTGGCGCCGTTGGAAGGTCTTTTGTTGCAGTCGCAATGGTGTCCAAGATGATATATTTATATGTGAACCTCTCCTTCTTTATCACTTCCTATTAATTGCAACAATGACCAAGGTCTACGTTTGTCTACCCTCAAGAAGTTTCAATCATCATTCTTTTTATATGTGAAGCCATGACTTCCCATAAGATCATTACATGATCTTTCCTGCTTTTGTTCTGTTATCATTCTCTTGAACATGGCATGAGGCAAGGCCCTCAACTAAGACACTCTTTATTATATGGTTCACAAGCTCGAATACATCGGGGGTGACACAAAGCAAAACTCAAGCCTAAAACACTAAGGACTTTATTCTACTAGAGAAAAATAAAACCAAAAAGGAATGAACTAAGGAAAGGTAAAGGCAAAAGATGTGATGGTGATACGATACCGGGGCAACTCCCCCAAGCTTGGCACAAGCCAAGGGGATTGCCCATACCCATGCTTAGTTGTCTTCTTTTGGAGGTGATGGTGGGGGAGTTGTTGCAACCTGGGTTTGATCCTCCATCTTCCAAGGCATAGGTGCTCCATCGTGGAAAGATGACCGAGTCTCCGGAATCCTAAAATCTGCAGCCAACCGTGTTGATTTAAATCTATACGCATACTCACAGTTTTGGTTCTGCAGGTCATAGATCTGGGCTTGGAGGTGATCAATTCTGTCATAGAGCCTGGAGAGGTGCTTCCCTATGTCATTGGCATCGATCTTGTGCTTGTTGGTGAACTTCGTGATCATCATGTGGTTGGCGTTGAGTCCACGCTCCACCATCCCTTGGCACTTGAAGACTTGTTGCTCCATTGCTTCGAGCCTCACCTCCACGCTTCCGGTCTTTTTGGGCCCCACAACATCACGGATGTGCAACATCCCCTCACGCAACTCGATAGATTGAGGGTGTTGCAGCACTCCCGCGAGGTAAGGATTGATGACCTTCTCGAATATCTTGTCCTCCGGAGCTTTTGGGGACGCCATAGCGATCTAGATCTGCAGCACAAACAGGCTCGAAACGAAAACAGAGGAAAGTTGTGTGACACGAGGATCATACCTTACGGGATAATATATAATGATTTTTTCCAGACCAGAAGGAGTACTCCGCAAGAAAATGGAGTCTGGGAGGCACACGAGGTGGCCACAAGCCCCCCAGGCGCGGCCAGGGGGTGGCCCGCGCGTGGCAGGCTTGTCGCCTCCTCGGGCGCTTTCCGGACTACTTCAAATTTTTCTATTCTTTCAAAAATTCCAAAGCGGAGAAAAATCCGTACTGTCTGTTTACTTACTGAATCACATACCACTTCGTTTTCGGAGTTTGAAACAGGCTGATAAATATCCCTTAGGTACTCCTCCGGAGTTATGGTATTGATAATATTGCTTTCAACATTTATGGGAGTACCTGAGGTATAATGCTTGATTCTCTGGCCATTTACCACTCTTGGAAAATTACCTTCCGTGTTGTTGATCTTGATAGCACCGGAACGATATACTTCCTCAACAATGTAAGGACCTTCCCATTTAGAGAGAAGCTTGTCTGCAAAAAATCTTAAACGAGAATTATATAGCAAGACATAATCACCTACATTGAACTCATGCTTTTGTATCCTTTTATCGTGCCACCTCTTAACCTTTTCTTTGAACAACTTGGCATTCTCATATGCCTGAGTTCTCCATTCATCAAGTGAGCTAATATCAAATAACCTCTTCTCACCAGGAAGTTTGAAATTAAAGTTGAGCTCTTTGATTGCCCAATAGGCCTTATGATCTAGCTCAAGAGGTAAATGACATGCTTTACCGTAAACCATTTTGTACGGAGACATGCCCATGGGATTCTTATAGGCAGTTCTATAAGCCCACAGTGCATCATCGAGCTTCTTAGACCAATTCTTTCTAGACCTATTTACAGTCTTTTGCAGAATTAGTTTAATCTCTCTATTGCTTAGCTCTACTTGACCACTGGACTGAGGGTGATAGGGAGACGCAATTCTATGGTTGACATCGTACTTAGCAAGCGTTTTACGGAAAGCACCATGAATGAAATGTGAACCACCATCGGTCATTAGATATCTAGGGACTCCAAATCTAGGGAAAATAACTTCCTTAAGCATCCTGATAGAGGTGTTGTGATCAACACTACTAGTTGGGATAGCTTCTAGCCACTTAGTGATGTAATCAATAGCAACTAGGATATGAGTATACCCATTGGATATTGGAAAAGGTCCCATATAATCGAAGCCCCAAACATCAAATGGTTCAATGACAAGTGAATAATTCATAGGCATTTCCTGACGTTTACCGATATTACCTATTCTTTGACATTCGTCACAAGACAAGACAAACTTACAGGCATCCTTGAAGAGAGTGGGCCAATAGAAACCTGATTGCAATACCTTGTGTGTAGTTCTCTCTCCCGCATGGTGTCCTCCGTAGGCCTCGGAGTGACACTTCTGTAGGATCTGTCCCTGTTCATGTTCAGGTACACAACGTCTAATAACACCATCTACTCCTTCCTTATAAAGGTGAGGATCATCCCAGAGGTAATGTCTTAAATCAAAGAAGAATTTCTTCTTTTGCTGGTATGTGAAACTAGGTGGTATATATTTGGCAATGATATACTTTGCATAATCAGCATACCACGGTGTACTACGGGAAGTATTGATGACATTCAATTGCTCATCAGGAAAGCTATCATCAATAGGTTGTGGGTCATCAAGAATGTTCACCAACCTAGACAAGTTATCTGTTACGGGGTTATCAGCACCCTTCCTGTCGACAACGTGCAAATCCGATACGTCTCAAACGTATCTATAATTTTTGATGATTTCACGCTATTATCTTGTCATCTTTGGATGTTTTATGTACCTTTTATATCTTTTTTTGGGACTAACTTATTAATTCAGTGCCAGGTGCCAGTTCCTGTTTTTTCTGTGTTTTTGGCTCTTTTCAGATCTGATTTTGGAACGGAGTCCAAACGGAATAAAATCCCCGAAATGATTTTTTCCCGAATGAAAGAAGATCAGGGGGCCTGTGGGCCAAGCCAGAAGGGCTACAGGGAGCCCACAAACCCCCACTCCGCCACCAGGGGGCAGCAGTGGGCACGCTTGTGGCCTCCCTGGCGCCCCCCTGACCTAGATCTTGCGCCTATATATTCCCTAAAAATCAGAAACAAATCAAGGAAGCCACAAAAATACTTTTCCGCTGTCGCAAGCTTCCGTTTCCGCGAGATCTCATCTGAGACCCTTCTCGGCGCCCTGCTGGAGGGGACTTTGGAGTTAGAGGGCTTCTTCATCATCATCATCGCCCCTCCAATGACTCGTGAGTAGTTCACTTCAGACCTACGGGTCCGTAGTTAGTAGCTAGATGGCTTCTTCTCTCTCTTGGATCTTCAATACAAAGTTCCCCATGATCTTCATGGAGATCTATCCAATGTAATCTTCTTTGGCGGTGTGTTTGTCGAGATCCAATGAATTGTGGATTTGTGATCAGATTATCTATGATATATATTTGAGTCTTTGCTGATTTCTTATATGCATGATTTGATATCCTTGTAAGTCTCTCCGAGTCTTGGGTTTTGTTTGGCCAACTAGATCTATGATTCTTGCAATGGGAGAAGTGCTTGGTTTTGGGTTCTTACCGTGTGGTGACCTTTCCCAGTGACAGTAGGGGCAGTTGCCATCAAGGGTAACAAGTTGGGATCTGTCGTAGATATGGGATTGTCCATCTACATCATGTCATCTTGCTTAAGGCGTTACTCTGTTCTTTTCGACTTAATACACTAGATGCATGCTGGATAGCGGTCGACGTGTGGAGTAATAGTAGTAGATGCAGAAAGTAACGGTCTACTTGTTTTTGACGTGATGCATATAGATATAATCATTGCCATAGATATCGTCACGACTTTGCGCGGTTCTATAAATTGCTCGACAGTAATTTGTTCACCCACCGTCTACTTGCTTTCATGAGAGAAGCCACTAGTAAACACTACGGCCCTCGGGTCTATTCACATCTATCATTTCCACTTTCGTTTTTTACTTTGCTTTGTTACGTTGCTTATTTCAGTTCTCACTTGACGAATAATCTATAAGGGATTGACAACCCCTTCATAGCGTGGGAAGCAAGCTTTTTGTGTGTGTGCAGGCTCTTGTGGTACTCCTTCACTTGATCGATACCTTGGTTCTCAAACTAAGGGAAATACTTACCACCGCTGTGCTACATCACCCTTTCCGCTTCGAGGGAACACCAACGCAAGGCTCCAAGGCCACGGGGGAAATCCTTTGCATATTTTCCTAGGAAGTCCCTTAAGGTGTAGCCGTAGCAGAAGGATTCCTGGTGCCGTTGCTAAGGAGTATCAAGCAACACTCCTATTTCTGGCGCCGTTCGAAGGTCTTTTGTTGCAGTAGCAGAAGTATTTCTAGCGCCGTTGCCGGGGAGGAGAGATCTATCCAAGTAGGTCTGACAAACTCATCTCTTGCATTTACATTTTTGCCAGTTGCCTCTCGTTTTCCTCTCCCCCACTTCACATTTGCCGTTTTCATTTGCCTTTTTTCCTTTGCCCGTTTCACTCTCTCCTCCTGCTCGTTTGTGTGTGAGATAGCCCATCAATGGCTAGACCCACCACTCCAAACGATACTCCTGAGAATGAAGTTCTCAATTTCAGGCAGAATGAGGAAGAAAAAAGGACGCTTGGTACAGGATTTGCAATGCTCAAAGTAGATCTACTCGTAAGCAATCCACTACCGTCCTCCTTCGCAGTTCCTATGTTGGGATTTCTCCTTGGAATATGTATATCCTTGACACCATTGTAGGCGGGAATTTTCCGGGGAGCCATACAGTTCACTCCTATAGAGCTATCATGAATTTGGTAGGCTCACCCCCGCTCATGGTTAATGGAACTACCTTGACCTTGGAACACGTGATGCAAAGGCTTGACGCTATTGAAAGAAAAATTGCCACAGTTGAACTTATTGAGGGTTTGGATAGAAAGATCCACAATCAAATTACTAAGTACGGATCCAAAGTGGGAAATTTTTTGAAAAGTTTAAGGGAGAAGGAACTTATAGTTAATGATTCTTCTAGAATTGGCAAATTAGAAGATGTCATAACTAACTTGGGTTCCGCTTTTGCCGCTGTGCAAAATACTCCAAACCTCACTCTCAAAAAGACCGCCAAGTCTGTTTTTGTTCCTAAAGATAGTGGTGAGTCATCCAATAAAGATGAATATCTTAAGATGATAAATGATCACACTACTTACGGTCTGAGCACCAAAGATGACTATACGTGAGTCCATCACCTTTCGCCTAGCTAAGGGCGTTAAACAAAAGCGCTTGTTGGGAGGCAACCCAACGAATCTATCCTTTTTCTTTCTGTTTTGTGTTTTCCACACTTTCATAATTTTGTTATTATTATGTTTTTTGTGTTTATTTTTGCGTTTGTGCCAAGCAAAACCGTTATGATTAGGCTTGGGGATGATCGTTTGGTCATGCTGGAAAAGACAGAAACTTTCTGCTCACGAAAAGAATTTTCATTTTTTTCTGTAAGAGCTTTTGAGTTGATTCTTTTTGCTGCTGATTTCTATGCAAATTCTTCAGACTATCGCAATTGTTCAGAGTTTTTGAAGTAACAGAAGTATAGGAAATATACAGATTGCTACAGACTGGTCTGCTGTTAACAGATTATGTTTTTGTTGTGTTGGTTGCTTATTTTGATGAAACTATGGATAGTATCGGGGGGTATTAGACATGGAAGATTCAAAATACAGTAACCCAACATCAGAAAAAGTATAATTTACATTTGCTACAGTACCTAAGGAAGTGGTGGTTTGCTTCCTCATACTAATGTTATCACGAGTTTCTGTTTAAGTTTCGTGTTGTGAAGTTTTCAAGTTTTGGGTGAAGTTCTTATGGACAAAGAGATAAAGAGTGGCAAGAGCTCAAGCTTGGGGATGCCCACGGCACCCAAAGAGATTCAAGGATGCCTTAAAAGCCTAAGCTTGGGGATGCCCCGGGAAGGCATCCCATCTCTCGTCTTCAATCCATCGGTAACGTTACTTGGGGCTATATTTTTTTTCACCACATGTTATGTGTTTTTGTTTGGAGCGTCTTGTATCGTAGGAGTCTTTTATTTTTGTTGTGTCACAATCATCCTTGCTGCACACCTAGAGAGAGAGACATGTACTCACCGTGAGTTTGTTGAGCTTCACTTATATCTTTTGGTAGACAATTCAGCTCACATGTGCTTGACTTATATCTTTTGAGCTAGATACTTTTGCTCTATGTGCTTCACTTATATCTTTTAGAGCACAGGGTGCGTGGCTTGGTAGTTGATCTATGCTTCGAAAGTAGTCTCAAAAGGGGTAGTTATCCAAAGGGATACGAAAACTTCCACCTTCATGTGCATTGAATAGTTAGAGAAGTTTGATTACTCTCAATTAGTTTTGAGATATGGTTGTGGTAATATTGAAGTTATGCTAGTAAGGTGTTGTGGATCTATAAATACTTGTGTTGAAGTTAGTGATTCCCGTAGCATGCACGTATGGTGAACCGCTATGTGATGAAATCTGAGCATGATTAGTCTATTTATTGTCATCCTTTGTGTGGCGGTCGGGATCGCGCGATGGTTTATACCAACCAACCCTTCCCCTTGGAGTATGCGTTGAATGCTTTGCTTCGACTATTAATAAAACTTTTGCAACAAGTATATGAGTTCTTCATGACTAATGTTGAGTCCATGGTTTAGATGCACTTTCACCTTCCACCATCACTATCTTCTTAGGGACGTGCAAATTTCGCCGGTGCACAAAACCCACCATTAACCTCCCTCAAAACAGCCACCATACCTACCTACTATGGCTTTTTCAAAGTCATTCCGAGATATATTGCCATGCAACTACCACCATGACATGTGCCATCACGTCTACATTGCCATTGCACGATCGTAAGATAGCTAGCATGATGTTTCCACTAATGTCCATGCCATGCTAGATCATTGTCACGGTACACTACCGAAGGCATTCCATATAGAGTCATTGTTGCTCTAAGTTTTGAGTTGAAAGTGTGATGATCATCATTAATGGACAATTGTCCCATGTGAGTAAATAAAAGAGGCCAAAGAAGCCCACCAAAAAAAGAGGCCAAAGAGCCCACCCAAAAACTAAAAAAATGAGAGAAAAAGATAGAAGGGACAATGTTACCACTTTCCCACACTTGTGCATATTAAGCACCATGATCTTCATGATTGAGAGTTTCTCGTTTTGTCACCACCATATAGCTAGTGGGAAATTTTCATTATATAACTTGTCTTGTATATTCCAATTATAGGCTTCCTCAAAATTGCCTTAGGCCTTCGTGAGCAAGCAAGTTGGATGCACACCCACTAGTTTTCTTTAAAGAGCTTTCACATACTCTTAGCTCTAGTGCATCATTTGTATGGCAATCCCTACTCATTCACATTGATATCTATTGCTGAGCATCTCCACAGCTCATTGATATGCCTAGTTAATGTGACCATCGTCTCCTTGTTTTGTCTTGCAACCTCCACCACACTCCACACCATCTATAGTGCTATAACCATGGCTCATGCTCATGTATTGCGTGAGAGTTGAAAAGGTTTGAGTAAGTAAAGGTGTGAAACAATTACTTGGCCTATACCGGGGTTGTGCATGATTTAAATTCGTTGTGCAATGATGATAGAGCATAGCCAGACTATATGTTTTTGTAGGGGTAACTTTCTTTTGGCCTTGTTATTTTGAAAGTTCATGATTACCTTGCTACTTTGCTTGAATTATTATTGTTTCCACGTCAATATTAAACTATTGTTTTCAATCTAATGGATCTGAACATTCACGTCACATAAGAGGAGTTACAAAGGACATCTATGCTAGGTAGCATGAAAGCATCAAAAATTCATTCTTTATCACTTCCCTACTTGCGGACGAGCAGGAGTTAAGCTTCGGGATGCTTGATACGTCTCAAACGTATCTATAATTTTTGATGATTTCACGCTATTATCTTGTCATCTTTGGATGTTTTATGTACCTTTTATATCTTTTTTTGGGACTAACTTATTAATTCAGTGCCAAGTGGGAGTTCCTGGTTTTTCTGTGTTTTTGGCTCTTTTCAGATCTGATTTTGGAACGGAGTCCAAACGGAATAAAATCCCCGAAATGATTTTTTTCCCGAACGAAAGAAGATCAGGGGCATGTGGCCAAGCCAGGAGGGCTATAGGGAGCCCACAAGCCCCCACTCCGCCACTAGGGGGCGGTGGTGGGCAGGCTTGTGGCCTCCCTGGCACCCCCCTGACCTAGATCTTGCGCCTATAGATTCCCTAAAAATCAGAAGAAAAAAAATCAAGGGAGCCACGAAAATACTTTTCCGCCGCCGCAAGCTTCCGTTTCCGCGAGATCTCATCTGGAGACCTTTCCCGGCGCCCTGCCGGAGGGGACCTTGGAGGGTGAGGGCTTCTTCATCATCATCATCGCCCCTCCAATGACTCGTGAGTAGTTCACTTCAAACCTACGGGTCCGTAGTTAGTAGCTAGATGGCTTCTTCTCTCTCTTGGATCTTCAATACAAAGTTCTCCATGATCTTCATGGAGATCTATCCGATGTAATCTTCTTTGGCGGTGTGTTTGTCGTGATCCAATGAATTGTGGATTTGTGATCAGATTATCTATGATATATATTTGAGTCTTTGCTGATTTCTTATATGCATGATTTGATATCCTTTTAAGTCTCTCTGAGTCTTGGGTTTTGTTTGGCCAACTAGATCTATGATTCTTGCAATGGGAGAAGTGCTTGGTTTTGGGTTCTTACCGTGTGGTGACCTTTCCCAGTGACAGTAGGGGAAGCAAGGCACACATTGTGTAGTTGCCATCAAGGGTAAACAAGGTGGGCTCTGTCGTAGATATGAGATTGTCCATCTACATCATGTCATCTTGCTTAAGGCGTTACTCTGTTCTTTTGGACTTAATACACTAGATGCATGCTGGATAGCGGTCGACGTGTGGAGTAATACTAGTAGATGCAGAAAGTATCGGTCTACTTGTTTTGGACGTGATGCCTATAGATATAATCATTGCCATAGATATCGTCACGACTTTGTGCGGTTCTATCAATTGCTCGACAGTAATTTGTTCACCCACCGTCTACTTGCTTTCATGAGAGAAGCCACTAGTAAACACTACAGCCCCCGGGTCTATTCACATCTATTGTTTCCACTTTCGTTTTTACTTTGCTTTGTTTCTTTGTTGCTTTCAGTTCTCACTTGGCAAACAATCTATAAGGGATTGACAACCCCTTCATAACGTTGGGAGCAAGCTCTTTGTGTTTGTGCACGTACTTGTGATACTCCTTCACTGGATCGATACCTTGGTTCTCAAAATTGAGGGAAATACTTACCGTCGCTGTGCTACATCACCCTTTCCGCTTCGAGGGAACACCAACGCAAGGCTCCAAGGCCACGGTGGAATCATTTGCATATTTGCCAAGGAAGTCCCTAAAGGCATAGGTGTAGCAGAAGGATTCCTGGTGCCGTTGCTGTGGAGTATCAAGACAAGAATAGTCTCCCGTCAGCACACTTGTTTCTGGTGCCGTTGGAAGGTCTTTTGTTGTAGTAGCAGAAGTATTTCTGGCGCCGTTGCCGAGGAAGGAGAGATCAAGTCAAGATCTATCCAAGTAGGTGTCAGAAACTCATCTCTTGCATTTACTTTGTTTGCCAGTTGCCTCTCGTTTTCCTCTCCCCCACTTCACCAATTTGCCTTTTTTGTTTGCCTTTTTCGTTCGCCCTTTTCTCTCGTTTGCCTTTCCGTTGGTTGTGTGCTATGTGCCTTCAATATGCTTGCATCTTCGCTTGCTGAAAATCCAGTGATATGGATCCTCATCCACTTGCTAATCTCTTTAAGAGATCCACTTATGTGGAACCAATTGCTAGTGAGTTGAGTGCACTTGACTTTCTCTATGGAGTTTTACTTGAAATGCGTGAATCTGAAAATGGTGATGAAGAAACTTATGAAATGATTCATGAGGGCTCCTTGAATGAAAAGCATGATTGCAATGGTTTCACTATAAATTCTATTAGTGACAATCATGCTAAAAATATGCAAAACCCTAAGCTTGGGGATGCTAGTTTTTCTATGTCCACTACTTCTTGCAATGATCATGAGTGGGGCGATGATTTTTCTTATGATCTTGAAATTTTGTTTAAGCCTCGTGATGAATATGATGTTTGCAATAATATTGAAAGTGGGTTTGGAGAAGTCATGACTTTAGTTGATGATAATCCCACTATTTTTGAAGAGCGTCAACTTTGCATGCATGTGGATCATGAAAATAATATCCTATGGGATAGCTATATTGTTGAATTTCAATATGATACCACATGTAATTTCTATGAGAGAGGAAAATATTTTGGTAGTAACTTTCATGTTACCAAATTACCTCTCGTTATGTCGAGATTTCTATTATCTCTTTCTTCTTCCTTGCATTGGGTAACTATTGGTTGTCTTGCCAATTTATTTTCCTATAAAATGCCTATGCATAGGAAGTATGTTAGACTTAGATGTGACTTTCACATGATTTATGATGCTCTCGTTGTGCTTCAACTCTTGTCTTTTGTGTGAGCATCATCAATACCTAGCTAAGGGCGTTAAACAATAGCGCTTGTTGGGAGGCAACCCAACGAATCTATCCTTTTTATTTATGTTTTGTGTTTTCCACACTTTCATAATTCTGTTATGATTGTGTTTTTTGTGTTTCTTTTTGCGTTTGTGCCAAGCAATACCGTTATGATTAGTCTTGGGGATGATCGTTTGGTCATGCTGGAAAAGACAGAAACTTTCTACTCACGAAAAGAATTTTCGTTTTTTTCTGTAAGAGCTTTTGAGTTGATTCTTTTTTCTGCTAATTGCTACGCAAATTCTTCAGACTGTCGTAATTGTTCAGAATTTTTGAAGTAACAGAAGTACACGAAGTATACAGATTGCTACAAACTAGTCTGCTGTTAACAAATTCTGTTTTTGTTGTGTCAGTTGCTTATTTTGATGAAACTATGGATAGTATCGGGGGGTATTAGCCATGGAAGATTGAAAATACAGTAACCCAACATCAACATAAGTAGAATTTAAGTTTGCTACAATACCTAAGGAAGTGGTGGTTTGCTTTCTTATACTGATGTTATCACGAGTTTCTGTTTAAGTTTCGTGTGGTGAAGTTTTCAAGTTTTGGGTGAAGTTCTTATGGACAAAAAGATAAAGAGTGGCAAGAGCTCAAGCTTGGGGATGCCCAAGGCACCCCAAGATGATTCAAGGATTCCGTAAAAGCCTAAGCTTGGGGATGCCCCGGGAAGGCATCCCCTCTTTCGTCTTCAATCCATCGGTAACGTTACTTGGGGCTATATTTTTATTCACCACATGTTATGTGTTTTGCTTGGAGCGTCTTGTATCGTAGGAGTCTTTTTTTTTGTCACAATCATCCTTGCTGCACACCTAGAGAGAGAGACATGCACTCACCATGATTTTGTCGAGCTTCACTTATATGTTTTGGTTAGACAATTCAGCTCACATGTGCTTCACTTATATCTTTTGAGTTTGTTGCTTTTGCTCTCTGTGCTTCACTTATATCTTTTAGATCACGGCGGTGCGTGGCTTGGTAATTGATCTATGCTTTGAAAGTACTCTCAAAAGGGGTAGTTATCCAAAGGGATACGAAAACTTCCAACTTCATGTGCATTGAATAGTTAGAGAAGTTTGATTCATCTCAACTAACTTTGAGTTGTGGTTATGGTAATATTGAAGTTATATTAGTAAGGTGTTGTGGATCTAGAAATACTTGTGTTGAAGTTAGTGATTCCCGTAGCATGCACATATGGTGAACCGCTATGTGATGAAGTCTGAGCATGATTAGTCTATTGATTGTCATCCTTTGTGTGGTGGTCGGGATCGCGCGATGGTTTATACCTACCAACCCTTGCCCTAGGAGTATGCGTTGAATGCTTTGTTTCTATTACTACTAAAACTGTTGCAACAAGTATATGAGTTCTTCATGACTAACGTTGAGTCCATGGTTTAGATGTACTTTCACCTTCCACCATCACTATCTTCTTTAGTGCCGTGCAACTTTCGTCGCTGCACACAACCCACCATTAGCCTCCCTCAAAACAGCCACCATACCTACCTACTATGGCTTTTTCAAAGTCATTCCGAGGTATATTGCCATGCAACTACCACCATGACATGTGCCACCACGTCTACATTGCCATTGCATGATCGTAAGATAGCAAGCATGATGTTTCCATTAATGTCCATGCCATGCTAGATCATTGTCATGGTACACTACCGAAGGCATTCCATATAGAGTCATCATTGCTCTAAGTTTTGAGTTGTAAGTGTGATGATCATCATTGATGGAGCATTGTCCCATGTGAGTAAATAAAAGAGGCCAGCAAAGCCCATATACAAAAAGAGTCCAATGATGCCCACCAAAAAAAAGAGGCCAAAGAGCCCATCCAAAAAAATGAGAGAAAAAGAGAGAAGGGACAATGCTACCACCTTTCCACACTTGTGCATATTAAGCACCATGATCTTCATGATTGAGAGTCTCTCGTTTTGTCACCACCGTATATTTAGTGGGAAATTTTCATTATATAACTTGGCTTGTATAATCCAATGATAGGCTTCCTCAAATTTGCCTTAGGTCTTCGTGAGCAAGCAAGTTGGATGCACACCCACTAGTTTTCCTTAAGAGCTTTCACATACTCTTAGCTCTAGTGCATCATTTGTATGGCAATCCCTACTCATTCACATTGATATCCATTGATGAGCATCTCCACAGCTCATTGATATGCCTAGTTAATGTGACCATCTTCTCCTTGTTTTTCTTGCAACCTCCACCACACTCCACACCACTTATAGTGCTAAAACCATGGCTCACGCTCATGTATTGCGTGAGAGTTGAAAAAGTTTGAGAAAGTAAAGGTGTGAAAACAATTACTTGGCCAATAACGGGGTTGTGCATGATTTAAATTCGTTGTGCAATGATGATAGAGCATAGCGAGACTATATGATTTTGTAGGGATAACTTTCTTTTGGCCTTGTTATTTTGAAAGTTCATGATTACCTTGCTAGTTTGCTTGAATTATTATTGTCTCCACGTCAATAGCAAACTATTGTTTTGAATCTAATGGATCTGAACATTCACGTCACATAAGAGGAGTTACAAAGGACATCTATGCTAGGTAGCATGAAAGCATCAAAAATTCATTCTTTATCACTTCCCTACTCGAGGACGAGCAGGAGTTAAGCTTGTGGATGCTTCATACGTCTCAAACGTATCTATAATTTTTGATGGTTTCACGTTGTTATCTTGTCAACTTTGGATGTTTTGTTTACCTTTTATATCTTTTTTGGGACTAACTTATTAACTCAGTGCCAAGTGCCAGTTCCTGTTTTTTCTGTGTTTTTGACTCTTTTCAGATCTGATTTTGGAACGGAGTCCAAACGGAATAAAATCCCGAAAATGAATTTTTCCAGAACGGAAGAATATCGGGAGGCTTGAGGGCCAAGCAAGTGGGCCCACAGGGGGCCCACAAGCCCTGTTGCCACGGCCAGGGGGGAGGCCGCGGCCACCAAGCTTGTGGCCCCCCTGGCGCTCCCCTGCCCTAGGTCTTTGGCCTACAAAGTCCCTAAAAATCCAGAAAAAATCAGGGCATCCACGAAAACACTTTTCCGCCGCCACAAGCTTCCGTTTCCGTGAGATCTCATCTGGAGACCCTTCCCGGTGCCCTTCGGAGGGGACTTTGGAGTTGGAGGGCTTCTTCATCAACAACATCGCCCCTCCAATGAATCGTGAGTAGTTCACTTCAGACCTATGGGTCCGTAGTTAGTAACTAGATGGCTTCTTCTCTCTCTTGGATCTTCAATACAAAGTTCTCCATGATCTTCATGGAGATCTATCCGATGTAATCCTCTTTGGCGGTGTGATTGTCGAGATCCGATGAATTGTGGATTTGTGATCAGATTATCTATGATATATATTTGAGTCTTTGCTGATTTATTATATGCATGATTTGATATCCTTGTAAGTCTCTCTGAGTCTTGGGTTTTGTTTGGCCAACTAGATCTATGATTCTTGCAATGGTAGAAGTGCTTGGTTTTGGGTTCATACCGTGTGGTGACCTTTCCCACTGACAGAAGGGCCAGCAAGGCACGCATCGTGTTGTTGCCATCAAGGGTAACAAGATGGGCTTTTATCGTAGATATGAGATTGTCCATCTACATCATGTCATCTTGCTTAAGGCATTACTCTGTTCTCTTGAACTTAATACACTAGATGCATGCTGGATAGCGGTCGATGTGTGGAGTAATAGTAGTAGATGCAGAAAGTATCGGTCTACTTGTTTTGGACGTGATGCTTATAGATATAATCATTGCCATAGATAACGTCACGACTTTGCGCGGTTCTATCAATTGCTCAACAGTAATTCGGTCACCCACTCTCTACTTTCTTTCATGAGAGAAACCACTAGTGAACACTACGGTCCCCGGGTCTATTCACACCTATCGTTTCCACTTTCGCTTTTACTTTGTTTTGTTTCTTTGTTGCTTTCAGTTCTCACTTGGCAAACAATCTATAAGGGATTGACAACCCCTTCATAGCGTTGGGAGCAAGCTCTTTGTGTTTGTGCAGGTACTTGTGATACTCCTTCACTGGATCGATACCATGGTTCTCAAAACTAAGGGAAATACTTACCGTCGCTGTGCTACATCACCCTTTCCGCTTTGAGGAAACACCAACGCAAGGCTCCAAGGCCACGGGGGAATCCTTTGCATATTTGCGAAGGAAGTCCCTAAAGGCCTAGTTGTAGCAGAAGGATTCCTGGTGCCGTTGCTGAGGAGTATCAAGACAAGAATAATCTCCCGTCAGCACGCTTGTTTCTGGCGCCGTTGGAAGGTCTATTGTTGCAGTAGCAACGGGTCACGCCTCACAATGGCAGGCTGATACGTCCCAAACGTATCTATAATTTATGCTTGTTCCATGATCTTTTGGGTGACATTGTTATATGTTCTGTTACACTTTTATACCTTTTTACGCATATTTGGACTAACCTACTAACTCGGTGAACCCAGTGCCACTTTTTGTCTGCTGATGTCTTTTTTGCAGGGACTTTTACCCAAATTTACAAAGTCCCAAAAATCCCGAGAAAAATATATCAAAATCAGCGTAACGGAAGCTTCTCGAGCACCAAAGGTGGGCCAGAGGGGGGCCAGGGCCTGCCCAGGCGGCCTCCCTGCACGACCCCCCTCCAGGCCGTGCCACCAGGTCGCCTGGGTGGGGCTCACCTCCTTTAGTGCCCTCCTTCGGCCTATATTTACCTCTCCGATAGGAAACCCTTCCATAATATCCAGAATCGCGAATTTCTCCATCGTTCCGCCGCCGCAACGCTTTCGAGATCGGGAGTGTCAGAAGACCTCTTCCCGGCACCTTGCCGGAGGGAGGATTGACCTTCGGGGGCTTTCCACCGTCATGGATGCTTCCCGAACATGTCGTGAGTAGTCCTCCTTAGACCATGAGTCCATGACTAATAGCTATGTGATGTCTTCTCTCCAATCTTGTGCTTCAATGTTTAGCCCTGGTGACCTGCCCTCCATGATCAAGGCATCTATGTAATTTTCATGTTGTTGCTATGCTTGGTTTGCTGGGATCCGATGGATTATGAGATTATGTTTAGATTTTCATGAGCTATATATTTGGTTATTCTTTTATATTATGTTCTTAGGTAATTCATGCATGTTCTCCGTTGCTTTTTATTGCTTTGGCCGAGTAGAAGATTGTAACTCCAAGAGGGAGCGTTATGCATGATTGTGGGTTCATGCCCCTTGATGTCTAGCTTGAGTGACAGAAACATGAGATAGGGGATGTGTTGTTGCCACCAGGGAGAAACAACGGTGCTTGTGACCACGGTTGCAAGGATTGTTTACCTTGCGCAAAGTTCGTTAATGTAATTGTCAATTGCTTTGAGTTTACACTTTGGGTGGGGCTCGCAACTTAATACCAGCGAGATGTTCTAGACAGATATCTCAAGGTGGATGATTAGTAAGTAGATGCTGATGATAAACGATCTACTTGTCTTGGCGTACTGCCCATTACTTTTGAGCCTCTAACTTTCTTGTAGCATGATTAGCATTGGGGTGCATTTATAATTCTGTCAATTGCCCATCTTTAATTTGTTTACCCATGCGCAGTTGTTTATCGTCTTTTGGGAGAGAGACATCACTAGTGAACATCATGTGACTCAGGTCCATATTACCACCATTGTTTACACATCCACCATTTACTGATTTTATTTACTTTTCCGTTGCAATCACTATCATTATTCCCGCTTGTGTTTTGATCCTTTGCAAACTACAAGGCCGGAGAGATTGACAACCTCTCTGTACTTGTTGGGAGCAAAGTTATTTGTTGTGTGTGCAGGTCCACGTCTTCTGCTACCGCCAGAGCAGCGGACACCTACTTGTTCATCTTCGGAGTCCTCCTAGTTCTATAAACCTTACAGTCCCCGTATAAGGGAACTCTGTTGCTGACTACATATCCACCTTCCACTTGGGTTAACCAACGAGGGGCGAGAAGTATATCCATCAACTCGTCATCAAGCAAATTTCTGGCGTCGTTGCCGCGGACTCCAGTCTTCAAGATAGGGAAGTTGCACGCTATCTTTTACATTTTCTTTTCAGTCTTCTTAGTTTGCTTTCTAGTTTTTACTTTAGAGTCTTATACCAAAAACCACAAAAACATTAGTTGCTTTGCTCTTGGTTGTTGCTGCTGTTGTGGGTTCCACTGAGAACACCAAGTTGTGTGACTTAACTAGTCACAACAACAATGACTTTATCTGCACTCCAATTGGTTCTCCCGCCACTGAGGCGACCTCCTATGATATTAAACCTGCTTTACTAAACCTTGTTATGAAAGATTAATTCTCCGGTGTTGCAGATGATGCTGCTTTGCACTTGAATAATTTTGTTGAGCTTTGAGATATGCAAAAATATAAAGAAGTAGATGGTGATATTGTTAAACTTAAGCTTTTTCCTTTCTCCTTGAGAGGAGGAGCTAAAGTGTGGCTTCAATCTTTTCCTAGGAATAGCATAGATTCTTGGGATAAGTGCAAAGATGCTTTTATTGGGAAGTATTACCCGCCTGCTAAGATTATCCAGTTAAGAAGTAACATTATGAATTTGAGGCAACTGGATAATGAACACGTTGCCCAAGCTTGGGAACGTATGAAATCTCTTGTTAAGAGTTGCCCTACACATGGTTTGACTACTTGGATGGTTATCCAAACTTTCTATGCAGGATTGAACTTTACCTCGTGGAATCTGTTGGACTCGGTCGCGGGAGGAACCTTTATGTTAACTACACTTGGTGCTACCACGAAACTATTGGACGAGATGATGACAAAAAATTCTCAATGGCACACCGAGAGAGCTCCAACAAGTAGGAAGGTAACTCTGTTGAGGAGATCTCCTCCCTTGATGATAAGGTTGACATGATCATGACTTTACTTACTAAGCAAGTTCCTATTGATCCTCATGATGTTCCTTTAAATTCTTTGGTTCCTCAAGAAAGAGAGCAAGTTGATGTTAATTTTATCTCTAGGAACAACCTTGATAATAATGCTTATAGGAGTAATTTAGGTAGCAATCCTAGACCGTTCCCATCCAACAACTACGGGAACAACAACACTTATCCTAGCACCAAAAACTCGACTTCTGAATTAGAGAGCATGCTTAAAGACTTTATCACTTCTCAAAAAGCCTTCAACAAGAGTATAGAAGAGAAATTAGAAAAAATAGATAATCTCTCTTTGAAGGTAGACAACATAGCTCATGATGTAGAGATGCTTAAAATTAGAACTTCCCCCCTTGAGGAAAAGAAAACCACACCCATGAATGCTATCCAAGTACAAATTAATGAGAACATTAGAATGCTAGCCAAACTTAAGGAAGGATGGGCTAGAGAAAGAGAAGAGGAAGATAGGATTAAGAGCCTTCCTACACACACTACCTTTGCTACTATACAAGTTGTTGAGGACCTCAAAACTATTAGCACCCATCACACCCCTAGTCCCAATGGACCAATTAATGGTGATGCTAATACATCAACTTTAGGACAAGAAGGTCCTTTGAACGTAGAGACTACCTAAAGAATGATCTTAGATGACATCACCACCACTTTAATTAACGGTAGTAATCTTGATTTTGATAATTGTAGTCTTTTCGAAGTTATCACCTTTTTGCAAAGAATGGCTAAAGACCCCCACATTAGTACACTCGGTATTGCCTTCACCGAGCATATTACCAATGCTCTTATCAAAGCTAGGGAGGAGAAGCTCAATCTAGAGACTTCTATTCCTAGAAAACTAGAAGATGGTTGGGATTCTATGGTCAAAATTAAATTGAATAATCTCTCTTGCTTTGCTTTATGTGATGTTGGACCTAGTGCCTCCGTTATTCCCAAAACAATGTATGATATACTTGATTTGAAACCTTATGATCAATGTTCTTTTGGTGTTCGTCTTGTTGATTCTTCCATAAAGAATCCTTTAGGGAGAATTGATGATGTGCTTATTGTTGTCAATGATAATTATGTTCTCATTGATTTTCTTATTATGGACATTGAGTGTGATTCCTCATGTCCAATTATTTTGGGACGTCCTTTTATCCGCACCATTGGTGTTATCATTGACATGAAATAAGGGACCATTAGATTCCAATTTCCCCTTAAAAGGGAATGGAACACTTCCCTCGAAAGAAGATTAAGTTAACTTATGAGTCCGTTAGTCGGGCAAGTTATTCTTATGGAGTTGATAGTACTTGATATTTTAGCATCATGTCTAGCTCAAAGGCATAAAAGAAAGCGCTTGTTCGGAGGCAACTCAGTTTTAGTGGTCTTGATGCTTGTTACTACTGTAGCAACATCATTATATATTTATTTTCAAGCTTTGTGCCAAGTTTTAGCCTCCGATAGCAAGAAAGTTCAAAAGTTGTGACATTTTGTCCAGAAACAGATTTTGTCTTCTTGACGGAAAAAATCGCCAAAAATCACCAGATCATCTTGTTGATCTGAAATTTTTTGACAGAATGCTCAATATAATTGTCTTTCTAGCACATGTTCTGAGTTTTTTGATTGGAGTTGCAGAAGTGTCCCGAAACAATTATTTACTACCTGATGTTCTATTTTTCCCAGATTTTGCCATGTTTTGCATTTTCATTGTTTTGCAAATCTTAAGCTTGTTTTTCCTTTGCAAAAACCTTTTGGCGGTCTTTAGAAACAGTAGCTCTTCATGAAAAATACTTATTTCCAGTAGAGAATAAATTGTCTTATCATGGGCACTAACCACTCTAATCAGCTTATGATGAGTTTCATATGAAGGGAGTTTTCAAGTATGCGATGGAAGATGATGAAAGAAGATCCAGTAGTGTCAAGCGCTCAAGCTTGGGGATTCCCCCATGCACCCCCAAGAAATATTCAAGGAGACTCAAGCGTCTAAGCTTGGGGATGCCCCCGTGCATCCCCTTCTCCATCAACAATCATCAGTTTGTCATTCTCCATGCTATATTTTTATCACTTCATATGTTATGTGCTATACTTGGAGCGTCCCGCTCTTTACTTTTTAGTTTGTTTTAGTTTTTCTTGATGTTCATAACAAGTTGGAAACTAGTCTTCTTTGTTTGGGAGAGAAACACGCTCCACTCCACCCTAGAACACAACATAGGTTTTCATGCTTATCTTTTTGTGTATTTTTTATCTTTTCATAGGTGTTGTCATGCTTAGCTCTTAGTTTTCATGCTTTATCTTTTTAAGAGATTTTATTTAGGTTTATTTTGGAACTCCCTTGAGTTATCATGCTTATCTTGTTTAGAGAGTTGGCTTGTTGCACTGAGTTGTGTGTCTTACATGAGTAGGTAATTGAGGTTGCTATTTAAGTATAGAAGTAACTTGCAATAGTTTTGAGGTATTGATTTGAGTAATATTTGGACTATTGGTGCCAAGAGCTTGAGCCTATTAGTGATAGGTTTCGTAGTTTGGGAAATCTGTGTGTATTTCAAAAACAAAAAAAATAGTTGAGAACTCTAGCTACTAGACGGATCGCTAACCTCTCGAGGGGTTGGAATATATAGAGTACCCTCACGTTACCATGGGTCGAGGATGCGCAAGGATAACCAAACCCCCAAACACTCCTCCTCGGGGTACTTGTCTCTTTGTGAATCTCCTAACTAGATAGAGAGTTACCGATAATAAGTGCATGAGTTCTTCGGACTAATGTGAGTATTCGATTGTTGGCACTTCCACCATCCATATTTTGCTAGCCTCTTCGGTACCGTGCATTGCCCTTTCTCATATTGAGAGTTGGTGCAAACTTCGCCGGTGCATCCAAATTTTGGCATGATACGCTCTGTCATCATAAGCCTCATTATATCTTTCCTCAAAACAGCCACCATACCTACCCATTAAGGCATTTCCATAGCCTTCCCGAGATACATAGCCATGCAACATCCACCATCTCATGACTTGATCTTCATGTCATACATGCTTCTGCTTGATCGAGGAGCTGCATGCTAGTTAGGCCTTGCCCTTATTATTACTACATGACGCGCTAGTTTCATTGTTTATCCCGCTACACTGGCAGATGCATACATTTGCATACATCATGATAGTTTTCATTTGTCTTTATGTTGAGTACTTCTTATAAAGTGTGAAGGTCTTCTTTTTATTCTTGTTGATTGAATATAGAGTGTTGCCCTTAAGTAAGAAAAATATCTCAAAGAGGAAAAATTAAAAGATCCCAAAGAGGAAAAATGAAAAGATCCCAAAGAGGACAAATGAGAGATAAAAAGAAAGAGCCAAAGAGGCCACGAAAAAGAAATAAAGAAATAAGAAGAGAGAAGGGGGCAACACTACTATTCCTTTTGAAAGATCCACACTCGTACTCCATTGTTATATTTGTACTCCATAGAGATTATCATTCATGCATAACTATATGGGGACCCTTACACTATAGAACTTGGCTTGTATATTCCAATGATGAGCCTCCTCAAATGAGCTCTAGGTCTTCATGAGCAAGCAAGTTGGATGCACCCCCACTAGTTCCATTGGAGAGCTTACCTTAGCTCATATGTGCATCTGTTGCATGGCAATCCCTACTCCTCACATCATATCTATCATTTGGCTTTCTCTTGCCTATGGTTGTCCTCATTGATGTGAGCCTTTCACACCCTTTTTGTCTTCCTTCCCCATCATTATTCTCTTTCCCATCCTAGGTGCCAACATATCTTGCTTGCACTCAACCATTGCATGAGTGCTCAAAGTCGAAAGGGAGAGGATCATTTTGACTTGTGCCTCACTAGTGGTGTGGGGATGAGTCAAAATAAGATTTCGAAGGAGACCAAGTGTGAAGTTTAGTAGATTGAGTTCTCAATTAAACTACAAAATATTTTTAAGCTCTAAACCCATCTCCCATTTCTTGCACGCAAACACCATTTGGATACATTCGAGTCACGGACAGCGAGAGCTCTTGCACCTTTATGTTCTTACTTTGCTAATTTCAATACTAAATATAGACTCTTGCTTGTTATTGTCTTGACTTGAATTGCATATGTTACTTGCTTTACTTTGAAGTTCTTATATGTGTGTTAGCATGTCACCACAGAAACTATTTGTGTTATCATTTACCTACTCGAGGACGAGCAGGAATTAAGCATGGGGATGTTGATACGTCCAAAACGTATCTATAATATCTGCTTCTTCCATGATCTTTTGGGTGACATTGTTATATGTTTTGCTACACTTTTATACCTTTTTACACATATTTGGACTAACCTACTAACTCAGTGCACCTAGTGCCAGTTTATGTCTGCTGATGTCTTTTTTGCAGGGACTTTTACCCAAATTTAGAATGTCCCAAAAATCCCGACAAAAATATATAAAAATCAGCGTGACAGAAGCTTCACGAGCACCAAAGGTGGGCCAGAGAGGAGACAGGGCCTGCCCAGGCGGCCTCCCTGCACGACCCCCCTCCAGGTCGCGCCACCAGGTTGCCTGGGTGGGGCCCACCTCCTCTGGTGCCCTCCTTCAGCCTATATTTACCTCTCCGATAGGAAACCCTTCCATAATATCCAGAATCTCGAATTTCTCCATCAATCCGCCGCCGTAGCGCTTCCGAGATCGGGAGCGTCACAAGACCTCTTCCCGACACCCTGTCGGAGGGAGGATTGACCTCCGGGAGCTTCTCCACCGCCATGGACGCTTTCCGGGCGTGCCATGAGTAGTCCTCCTTGGACCATGAATCCATGACCAGTAGCTATGTGATGTATTCTCTCCAATCTCGTGCTTCAATGTTTAGCCCTTGTGAGCTGCCCTACATGATCAAGGCATCTATGTAATTTTCCTGCTGTTGCTATGTTTGGTTTTCTGGGTTCCGATGGATTATGAGATTATGTTCAGATTATGATGAGTTATATATTTGGTTATTCTTTTATATTATGTTCTTAGGTAATTCATGCATGTTCTCCGTTGCTTTTTGTTGCTTTGGCCGAGTAGTAGGTTGTAACACCAAGAGGGAGCGTTATGCATGATTGTGGGTTCATACCCCTTGATGTCTAGCTTGAGTGACAGAAACATGAGACTAGGGGATGTGTTGTTGCCACCAGGGAGAAAACAATGGTGCTTGTGACCACGGTTGCAAGGGTTGTTTACCTTACGCAAAGTTCGTTAATGCAGTTGTCCGTTGCTTTGAGTTTACATTTTGGGTGGGGCTTGCAACTTAATACCAACGAGATGTTATGGATAGATATCTCAAGGTGGATGATTAGTAAGTAGATGCTGATGAATAAACGGTCCACTTGTCTTGGCGTACTTACCATTACTTTTGAGCCTTTAACTTTCTAGTAGCATGATTAGCATTGCTGTGCGTTTATAATTTTGTCAATTGCCGAGCTGTAATTTGTTTACCCATGCGTAGTTGTTTATCGTCTTTTGGGAGAGAGACATCACTAGTGAACATCATGTGACTCAGGTCCATATTACCACCATTGTTTACACCTCCACCATTTACTGCTTTTATATATTTTTCCGTTGCAATCACTATCACTATTCCCGCTTGTGTTTTGATGCTTTGCAAACTACAAGGCCGGAGAGATTGAAAACCTCTCTCTACTCGTTGGGAGAAAAGTTATTTGTTGTGTGTGCAGGTCCACGTCTTCTGCTAGCGCCAGAGCAGCGGACACCTACTTGTTGATCCTCGGAGTCCTCTTGGTTCGATAAACCTTACAATCCCCGTGTAAGGGAAATCTGTTGTTGTCTACATCTCCACCTTCCACTTGGGGTAACCAACGAGGGGCGAGAAGTATATCCATCAACTCGTCATCACAGGGAAATGAGCGGGACTGGGACCTGCCGACGCAGAGCTTCCTGAATGCAGACTAGGGATCTCCAGAAAACAGAATTCACGAGGGCCTCTTGGACGTCAAAGGGGGCTCCTGAGCATCGCGCCTCAGGAGCCTTACCGCTCACAGAGCCACTTGGTACCCGTGTGCTAGGGCCTTGTTCCGCGAGGGATGACCTTGACGGGTCGTGCCCCACGGCAGTGAAATGTGCGGGACTGGGACCTGTCGATGTAGAGCCGCTTGAATGTCTAAGGGGCCTCCTGAGCATTGCGCCTCGGAGCCTTACTGGTAGCAAAGCCACTTGACCACACTGGTGTCGTCCAGGCTTATCCGATCGGTATCAGGGGGTCAGGGTCTTGCCCTGTGTGGAGCAACCTTGGTAACGGGTCACGCCTCACGCCGGCGGGGAAATGTGCGGGACTGGTGCCTCTCGACATAGAGCATCGACCCACTTCACCTGCACCAAGGAGAAACCATCCGATCAACAAGCCCCTCGAGCACCGCAGTCATGCATCACAACAAAGAAGTTCACTCCAAGTGTACCAAGCTGAGTATCCGAACCAAGAGAGAAGCAATGGCACTAACAAAAGGGATGGCCGCCCAAATCCATTACATTCCCAAAGGGCCTATCCTAGTTTTCATGGACGCGGGACCAAAAGCAAGGAGGAGACAACTAGTGATTGAGATCCCGAAGGAGGGTCGTCGCTGCAGACGTTCGACACCCGCATGACGACCCTCAGTCCGTGTCCTCCTCCTCCTTCACACGCGCCACAGGAGCAGACGGGCGGCGTCGCGCTTGGGGGCTCATCCCTGAGGTCCGGGCACGGCGGCGAGGTGGCTCGTCGTAGTTGTTGTCGCTGCTGCCGCTCGGGCTCCTCCCGGAGGGGGTGTCGCTGCTGCTGGAGGTGTGGCGCCCACCACCGGAGACGGGCTCATCCACGAGATCGCCGCGGCCCGTGTCCTCTGGACAACAACCCAGACGCTCGCCCTTGTCCCCAAAGATCTTGACAAAGAGCGTCGCCTCCCCGTACTTGAAGTGCAGGTAGCGTCTCTCCTTCAAACCTCAAGCACGGGCAAACGTCTGCCATCCGCGATTCAGATACACGTAGACGCGGGGGGTGACCTCGACTTCCACCCAAGACGCCCTACCGTAGCAGCCATCGGCCTGCAGAAAGAGGCCCGAGAGCCCGCCGGTCGGCAGCGCCTTCGCGAAGAAGCTTGGGAGCTGGAACCAGGCGATCTCCGGCATGTCCACCCACGTCACGAACTCCATCGCCGTGTCAGCCGAGAGGAGCCGCGGACGTGGCGGCCGAGTGGCCATCACCGACCCCCACTCCGGCCGCCACGGACACCTGTGCCAGTCAACGCCCCGCCATCGCCGCCGACGGTGATCCCTGGGCGGGCAGAGCCACGGCCGCGTCCGTCGGAGGCCGTTGTCAGCGCCGCCACGTGCTTCCGAGGGCGGTCTCGACTCCTCTTGGTAGGTGGGGCAGTGAGACCTTCGTCGGACGTCTTCCCCTTCTCGGCGGCACAGAACCTCCTCACCGGCGCCATGCTGAGAAAACAGAGGGCTCAAGGTGGAAGGCGAAGAAGGCTGAGACAATGTGAGCCTTATCTCCCTCGTCGGGTTAAATAGGTAGCCGAGAGCAGGTTGACGTCCCTTCGCGCCCCCGGACCCGCGCGGTTCGAGAGGGGACGCACTCGCGTGGCCTGTGCACAGACGCCGCCTCCAAGGAGCAATGATGGCTAGCGCAGCATCCGGGCGTCACATCAGTTTGACCATGCGCGTCTTCGGGCGCCTCGGGAGCTGGAGTGTTTACACTGGGTTCCGTGGCACGTGTGAAGCCTGGTCCGCACACATTTAGGGCCCGCGACGCTTCATGCTGCCCCAAGGTTTCACCAGGAAGCCAGCCCGGGCGCGCCTTGGGCCCAGGGGCTACTATCGGCGTTTTGGGAATGGGCGTACCCAGTCCTTCCTGGCTCCGGCCCAGGGCTGGCCCACTTCATCAGCCAAGCGCGAGGAGGATCGACGTCACTCAAGGCAAGGCCCTCGTGAGGGGCCAAGCCTCACGAGGAGGAGCGGCATCAAGACCCGTAGGGGGCCTCATCAGGACCCCTCCGGAGCGGTGGACATTCCGAGGCAAGGTCTGGCCTCTGGAGTCAAGGATGACATAGAGGAAGAACACTCGAGCCGTAGATAGCAGGGCCGTGAAGTTTCTCCTTTTAGTGCAAAGGGGGCGAGGACGTACGCAGGACTCAAGGCATCTTCCAAAGGTTACCGCTTCGGTGTAACCAAGCCACCGCTCCCCGCCAGCAGGGCAGACGTCACCCCTGCAACGCGGGCAGCCACTTTTCAGGCGAAGACCACCTTTGGGCAGGGGAGCATGTTCCCGTGTCCCCCTTCAAAATTGGATGTTGTGGGATCCCTTCCCGCCGAAACGATAAGGGAAGAGGATCGGGGCCGCCACTATAAATAGTGGATAGACTGCTTCGTAGAGGGGATCGGACCCAAACCATTCACTCACCCACCATCGCACCACTACAGCCACCAAGCCTCAGGAGGCTGAAGAACATTGTACTAGTTCATTCCCTAACCTCCACGAGAGGCAATCCACAAAAGCAGGAGTAGGGTTTTATGCTTCCCACCGGCCCGAACCTGGGTAAATTTTCGTATCCTGTGTCTCCCTCACCATCGAGTGAGTTATGTGCTTTACCCATCGAGTAGCGAGCCTAGGGATTGAATCTGCTACATGGTCTCTGTGCGCGCCCCTGAGTTCGTATCCTTTGGGTTTTGCGGAGCCCGAAATCCGACACGAGTAACCAAAGGCTCCTAGCTCCCGCGGGAGTTAGTAATGACCACATACGTATCCATGAAGTGGCCGTGAAGATAACGTGCAAAAAAATTGTATTTGTATGTCTATTAAAAACGAAATCATTTCTGCAGTTTCAAATAACCCACAACAAAGCACATACACCTATTCGAATATGTTGTGTCGTACTAGTGTGCACCCCGTGTAACCACGTCCCAAATAACATGTGTATACTACGAAGAGGGTTTATATTGAAGGCTATGTGAAGAGAACTCCATAAAATCCTGACCATCACACATTGAAGAAAGAGGTGTTTAATAGTTTCATTTTGATCACAAAAACTGCATCTTTTAATACTCTCCCAATTACGCTTTGCAAAGTTGTTCTTCGTTAGAATCACCTCCTTGTGAACAAACCAGATGAAAACTTTGATCCTTAATGGGACCTTGACCTTCCAAATATGTAATGAATTTGGGATTGGGCCCAAATCAATGAGATCAAGATACATAGTTTTGACCGAAAAGATTCCATTCGTACTTAATTTCCAATGAGTCTATCAGCCTCAGCCGAAAGGCGAATCTCCATCAACCTTTGAACAAGATGTAACCAGGATGCACATCTATCTCCAACTAAAGCTCGCCAGAATTTTATATTTAGAGAAATAGTCTGAAATACTGTAGCAACATGAGCACCATTGTGTTGTACAATCTTATAAAGAGATGGATATTGAGTGGCAAGCGGTGTCTTCCCTAACCACGTATCCTTTCAGGACCTCGTCGACTCTTCATTTCCAATGATGAATTTAGTTCTTTGAAAGAAAGTTGCATTCGTCCCCTGGGACCCTTCCAAAATGATGGATCATTAGGTCTCACGGATACATGGATCAAAGTCTTAGTTTATAGGTACTTATTCCGTAAAATTTATACCCACATGCAAATAGTATTGAATGGTCATTTCCTACATCCGTTTATGTAGATTGATCTCCCTGTTTATGGATAGATGCAAGGAAAAAATTGCGGCTTTTCACTAAACATGCTCTAAAGATTTCAATAGTTTAATCACGAAAGCTGAGGGCGTGAGAATATTTAATTCACAACATGCGCCGTGCAACTGATGATAAAGCTAAAGCCTCCTGACAAAACTTAATATTTTTCTGTATCTTTATCTATGCATCCATGATCCATAGGAGTATTATTATTTCTATATGAGTATTATTACAAGAGAAGACACAAGTCTGCAAAATGTAGTACTCCCTCCGTCCGAAAATATTTGTCATAAGAATAGATGTATTTTAGTTCCAGATACATCAATTCTTATTATACGACAAGTAATTCCGGACGGAGGGAGTATATCATACTACCGCGTTGAAACTTTACTCCTTTCTAACTTCTTCCTTAATCAATGCAAAAGATAATTTAACTCCTAGTCGATTTTGATTGCTAACTGGCTGTGAAATCGACATGCATGATTACAAAACATAACTACCAAAGAAAATGCAACTACCTGGGTTTTTCCACATGTGGTACACATCAAAAGGCCCTGCTACACGGCAAGATTCCGCAGTGTAGTCATCCAAACATGCCAGCATGAAGCGGCTTCTTTTTAATACAATAACACATAAACACTCATATACACGCGCATATACTTATTTTTATAAACATACATACATATATTTTATCTAGCATTTTTAAAAGACTGAGCTGGCATATCATCTTAAGATTTATAAAGTTATCGTGGACGCCTCGTCATCAACAGAAACGTCTCCTTTCACTGAAAATATCATCGAAAATTTTAAAATAAATTCAAAAATAATGCAAACACAAAGACTTAAACTTTGATGGGCTAGGAGTACCATTATCCCTCTAACCATCCAACCATAGATTGATACGCATCGTGAAGCGGTTCGTTATTATAAAGTAGGAGTATGAGACAGTCACAGTCATATGAGAAGATTTATGTCACACAGATTACGCTTGTTTTAATTTCTCATTTCGTATTTTCACAAAAATTATGTCTTTAAACGAGAACTCTAAATTAAGTTTCCTTTCTATATTCGTGTTTCTCATGATAAAGTTCCATATAAAATACGTTTTGATGTTTTAAAAAACAATATTAAGTTTCTAGTCTTGAAACTTAGTACGAGCGACCAAAAAAAAATTTTGCTTATTTATTTTTAACACAGTAAAGGTGCACAGGTTCATACATACATATATACATTTATACTGTAAACACGTATATACATATTCTATCCTTGTGAACAACTCCGAGAGACTATGGGTATGTTCTGATCCAAACTTCACAACTTCTAAGTCTGGCTTCAGCCCAAACGCCTCAGTTCCAAGAAGTTATACTTCACGAAGCCATCTTGGGCTGCAGTGAAATTTTGTGAAGCTAGAGAAAAGCAACTACGTGTTTACAAGAACCTGGAGTTCGAGTTATTTATTATCATAATGCCACCGTCAAAGAAAATGGTTTGATCGATTAGCTCCTGCTCGCTCGTACAGGTACCGCACGCACCCGCTCGTCCTCACTCGCCCCATTATGTTCTGCTTGTGCTGGGAGAAGCTAAGAGACAACCGAACGCTTTTGTGTCGCCACTTGAAGTGAGAAATCATGCGAGAAGCGGAATCTAAGAAGGTTTGGAGAAGCTGGGAAGTTTCAGAACAAGCCCCAAGAGCATCTTCAACAGCCGTCGAAACGCGCCGCGTGCAAAAAACTGGTTTGCCGCGCGCCTATCGTCTGGATTGACGCGCCGCGCAGCGCTGGCTCCAGCAGCTGCGTTAAAATGCAGCGCACGTCCCGCTCCAGCAGCGCGTAAAAAATACAGCGCGCGCGCTCACAACATTTTTTTATTTTAGATAAATCGGAAGCATAGATAAATAAAAACTAGATAGATTGCATAAATAAAAAACGATACAAAGATATTTTACATCGATTCAATTAGATAGATAGTTCGAAAGCATAGATAAAACTATGGTGCAACTAGATAGAAACTACTCCAAGTCGCTACCATCATCACCATCATCATCCTCGTCGGTGTCATCCGAGGTTGAGAGTCATATGTCCAACCAACGATCATAGTTTTCCGTGAAGAACGACCTCCCGCCTGCTGCAACGATATCCGCCAATGCCTTCCGCCGACGCGTGTCCAACCGCTCCTCGTGGCGCCTTCGCGTGTCCTCTTCGCGGCGCCTTGCCCGGTAGACTTGCTCGTAGGCGACGTCCTCCGGGTGGCGCCGGCGCCACTCCGCCACGACCCGCTCGTCCTCCTGGGCGACGAGGAGGCGGCGCTGCCGCGCAGCGTGCTCCGCACGGTCTTGTGCCGTGTTAAGACGAAGCGGCAGGGCGACGTCTAGCGCCTGCTGGAGCATGTAGACGTCCTGGAAATTCATCTGCCCGCGCGGTCTGCCTAGGCGCCACGCCGCTGCGTCGTATGCGCGGGTGGCCTCATGCGCCGTCCCATAGGTGCCGAGGCCGAGCCGGAGATCGCCGGAGCGTATCTCGGAGTAGTACCCACCGTTGGGGCGCAGGCGACGCCGCGGTAGCCCGACGCTCCTCGGCGGCGCGGCAGCATGGTGGCGCGTCAGTGGCGGGGCACTGGAGCGGTGGAGGCGCGCGTGGCAGAGGAAGAGGAAGAGGAGTCGTGGAAAAGGCGCGTGGCGAGCGCCGTATTTTATAGGCGCGCCGGAAGCGGTGCGGCAAAAATGGCGCGCGAGCTGTCGCCTTTTCGCGTGCGCGCGCAAGCTGTTCCCGCGCGCGCGAGTTTCCCGCCACCGGTGGAGCGCGGCAAAACGTCCCGCGCGCTAAAAGCTCGGTTTACTGCGCGCGTCTTTTGGCGCGGTCGTTGAAGATGCTCTAAGCTGGTTCATCATATTGAGATTGTCGAAGTTATCATAAATGTCATCATAGTCGATGGAGCATCTCCACACTTAACACACATAGTCGAAAAACATGAAATAAATTCAGAAAAAATGCGAGCACCAATGTTTAGTCCAGGACTTAAATTCTGATGGGTTGAAGATAACACTATCCTTGTAACCAGCCAACCACACAAATGCTTCGCGGTCATTACTTAATTATAAAGAGTGGACTATTGTCTTGACAAGAGAACAACCCGGATATACTGTAGTATAGCAAAGGTGCAAAAAACTAACTAGGACGACAAGCAAACAAAGTAAGAGAGGGAAAAAGACACACAATCACAATAATCCTTATGATGTTTATATATGGATTGACCGACATCCCTCATGTCCAGCTTATATATAGGATGGATACGAGGAGGCTCGGATGCGCAAGAATGTGTCTCACACGTCTGACTGATGTGCGGGAGCCACACACATACCTGTCATTGCATAGCGGTTCAGTGAAGACGCCACTCCAACACGCCACCCGAGGGGCCGCATTCTGCTATTTAAGTCAGACAATGACCCACAACCCTATCTAGAGTCTCATTTCCCTTCCCTTCGCTCCACCACACCCCCGTTCACTTGTAGCACGGAGCTTTTATAGCCATGCGTGATAGTGGATCACCACCTACATCGTGCTCACTTCGGAGAACAGGTTCTAGCTCCTAGAGGAGATCCACGCCTGACACTCCGCTCGAATTGCAATCGGCCTTCCTTCGAACTCTCCGGATCATGAGGAGAAGGCATCAGACGCAGAAATGGAGTAGAAGGACGAAGGCCAGACGGATCCGACGCCTCTGTCCTCCGGACTCATCATGTGCAATGCACAAGCAAAGTCCAAGGCCACCCAAGAGGAGGAGGAGGTAGAGCAGCTGGCCATACTCAACTCCAGCCAGTCAGAGGAAGTGGTGAGGGCCAACCATCGCTTCCTCCATGGGACACAAGCGGAGCGCTACAATCAAGTGGCTGTTGTGACCCCACATTTTTGAAAAAACATCCTACAATTTTCGTACAACTACTGTACACAATGGATAAAATAATTGTAAAAATTAGCAATGATCCCACATATTCATCTGGTAGGCTTCGCCACATCGACAAACTATTTACAACCCTAACTAGTTCCCTTCCTTTCATGCCACCACTATCGCCATGGAGGTCGTCTACTTCTCTGATGACAAGTATTAGTAGGATAGTTTCTAGCTATTAGTATGTATATTTTAGTGTCGCATGATGTTGTATGAATTTAGGATGTCAAATTTAAGGTATATGGTTATAGCAGATGAAAAATAAGGGGTGACCAAGCCCTCTCCGTGGACCCATCCAAACATGTCTGCGGACATATGATGGGTAAATTTTGTGGTGCTGTTGTATATGCTCCCAATATCTATTTTGAAGTGAATTCCCTTCAACTTGATGACCACCTAACTCAGTGCGGTTGTACCATACGACGCCGCCTCCCCAAATCGGCTACTTCAACCTCTGTGATCGGATCTCGCTTGGGTTGAACAGAGAGACCACAAATAACTTGCAAGCACGTTTTGATAGACCTCTATAGGAGTCAAAGGCCATTTCTAAGGTCTTTCCTCTCTGAAAACATGGGATGGGGGTTGATTGTATCTTTGTTCAGCTGGGTTGCTTCGGCAACATAGGCAATATTTAGTAGACTCGGATAAACCTTTAGTTATGATATAACCAATATCACATTTGTCTTTTGACCATGGGTCCATCTGGAACGCCGTCATCGAGATCGATGGCTTCCTAGTTGCCTCCCAAAAATCGTTTTTCTTGTTCTAGCACATGAGACTGCATTTAATCAATTATTCGGGTCATTCTAATTTACCATTTGAATTTTACTAAAGTAAAATGCATAAAACCATTGTTTTTGGTTATAGCTTTCAAAAAAGAACATCACTTTATAAAATATAACACTTCGCACCAAACCAAAAATTTGACACTGACAAAAAGCACTGATTCAAAATGTGAAGTGTTTTGATAACGTCACTAATCGATCGGGCCCGTTTGTTGCTCTGAGTTGGCAAAAACAAATGGCACGAAGACAAGTTGACTTGGTCTTCTTCTTCTTTCTCTCTTTGCCATTTTATCAGTCACTTCTTGGGGCCCGCGTGGTCTCTATCTCTCCTCCCCTGCCTCCTCCATCTTCTTCCTCCAGACGGGAAACAGAGGAGGCCGGCGTCGAGCGATGCTGCTGCTCACCCGCGCGGGAGGGCTGGCCGAGGACGGGATGGACGCGGAGCTCCCTGCCGCGCCGAGGGGTGCTGTTCCCGGGTCTCGGGGGTGGCCGGAGATGTGGCTGTGGAGGACGCAGAGCCGTGGCGGCCGTGGTTGATTCCGGCGAGGGAGGGCTCGGCTGCGTTGGGCGTCCGTGGGGATGGAGTCGCTGATGCATCCCGCGCTGGCGGGTCGTGGAGTTGAGGCCGGGGGCGGCCCGGTTGCTCGGGTTTAATCGGAGCAGAGGCGGCGGCCATGGAGGCAGTGTGGGGAGCAGAGTGGCTGTGGTGACCTTCTGGGTGAACCAACGGAGATAGGAGAAGGAGTTGAGTGTGGTGCGTGTGTTAGCCGAGGGCGAGGAGCCTCTTCCGCCCCCTCCTCCATCGGATCCGCCGGAGCTCGACGCCGCATCAACCTCCACCTTCTGCTGCGGACGCGAGCATGACATGGACGGTTGTTGTGGCACCCTCGAGCCCCCTGTACGCGAGGCCGGCGGCGAAGATGACACTAGCTGGGGCGATGCTGCGACGGGTGTGGTTGGGCTGAACAATTGGTTTTTTCACTGTCAACTTTTCGGTTCGATGTGAAGTCTTACATTTTGTAAAAGGATGATTTTCTGAGAGCTATGACGTAAAAGTGTTCGTTTTGTGCATTTTACTCTATTTTCTAGACCCAAACATGATTTGGTATTTACAACTCAAGGACCAGAGTTTTCACATATTAAGGGGATGTTTTTTTACACGTACTTTTTGCTATAGGGATTAAAAAAAACCTATTTTAGTCTCATGTGAAAGAAACATAAGAGACTTTTAGAAACTACTAGTTGTATGCCCGTGCGTTGTCACGGGTTAATAATAAATGTTAACGATCAAAGAATTGTTTCGCTTCAAAAACATGTGTCAAACATGATAACATTTAGTTTGTATTTATATATGACAACAATTGTCTCTCTCACACCTATCCTCCTCAAACCTCCTTCCCCTCAATCTTCATTCTCATCGTCGTGTTTAATCTCTCCTTTCAAAATATTTTTTTTCAATAGTCTATATTTTTCTACTCTTTTCTTTTGCAAACAATCAATTGAATAAATAGAGAGGAATAACTTCCCCTCAACCTTGATACTCATCACTGTGTTTAATGTATCCCTTCAAATTCTTATTTTTCAACCGTGTATTTTTTTATCAGCTCAAAAGATTCTTCTAATCTCTTTTTTCGCAAACAATCAATTGAATAAACCGTGTATTTTTATTTTTTGTAATACACATAAAGTTTAGCACTGTCTTGATATAAATTTGATCTAAACAATTTTACCAATAAGTATCAATAAGTTATGATTCAACTGTTGCCTTGAGTTCCTGTTTAAGCCCATCAATGAAATGAGTTGTGCCAATGGCGCAAAGGGCGAGAGGGAGCCAAGTATTGAAAGAATATTCAGACACCCAAGTCTCTACTGCTCGTACATAGATGCTTAGTTATAATGTGATACGCAAGGAAAGTAGACAGGAAGATATACATTATATATGTGGTATGAAGCGATGAACAACAGACAGACCATTGTTGGACTCTTGATAGTGGTTATGGTTGGTGGTTTTCATTGCCCAGAGCAGAAATTCTTTCGATGCCATCGTCAAGGTTTCAGTAATACTTGTTTGTCTCTTGAAGTTTACATAAACTCTATAACTCTGTATATCCAATTTACATAAACTCGATAACTCTGTAAATCCAATTTATATATTTTGGCAATAAAACTGACCTCAACTAACTATTCTATTGAGTAACACAACCAGTCATTGGCAGATTAAACATCTTTCTAAACATAGGACAACCTAAATAGTAACGTACTGAAAAATATATAGATTCTCTAAACAAAAAATATATATTTCATTTGTCTTGGAGAGTACTTACAGAATACATGACCAAATGGAACCTACATGTTGGAGTAAGAGATCACCGGGAGGTTAAGCCCGCCAATTTGCACACGTTGTATGCAAGGGAAGAAGGGCCCAACATGTACATTCACACCACCAGTCTTCTAAGCATGCACAGGAACAAAAAATGATGGAAGAGCAACAGAGGTAAATTGCAATAAACTTTCTTCTCGGTCTTGCAACTTTGGGTAGGGAGACGACGATGTTGCTGGACTCGAAAGCAAAAGCATGTGTACGTTATTGATTCACATGTTGGTTTAAAAATATTTTATGACATCATAGACTGTCGGTTGATTGAATGACAAATACAGGAACCGGGAGTGTGCATCATTGAAGAAAATATAAAAACAACCATAACATAATCATGACTTTTCAAAACGTCCCCACTTATTTCGTATTATCAAAAAGTAGAGCAATCTCTGAAACTAATGTACCAACTCACCATGCTTGCTCAAAAAATTCCTTATAGTTTTGCTACTCTATAACATGTGCTTATGTTGACATGATAATTGTATTACTGCAAAGTTTGCGCTACATAAACATAGTGGAAATCAAAATCTGCATTCATCATCGGAGAAAATCTTACATATCACGAACTGCCGTTTATCTCTAAAGTGTGTCGTTGCTGGACGTTGGAGGTAATAAGGCCTCACCCTTACAGCTTCCTAGGAGGTAGCTGTGAGCATTACACATCCCATGGTGTAATAATTAGGACCTGCTTTACGGTATCAATTGAGCCATACAAAAAAAGAATTACACTCATTTTCAGATAATAAAGGAGGCATGTCAAATAATAATAGTTGGTATAGCGTACTTGTCATGAACAAATAGGGCAAAGAAAAGAAGTACCTTTTGAGAATGACCATATCTCATGAAACTCGAAAGCATTATTTCCCCGCAATAAAAACATCACCAGTGGTCATCATGCATGGCGCTACTCTCTGGACCTGCATATTCGACATTCTTTTGGAAGTGGTTAATTTCGGAGTTTGTTAGATCAAAAGGTCAAAGAAAAAATTGTCCAAAAGTGAGAGAGAGGAAGAGGAAGACCATATGCGTGGGTGTGTTAGGTTTTTACCTGTCCAGTCCCTGCCCCGGCCACTCGCCGACGATGCGCGTGTGTAACCCACACACTTCTCATTGGCCCCATAGACGAACAAGCACACCGGTCATGTTGTCTCAACTAAAGCATGTGCGTGCAAAGAAGATGAACGGCTAACCACGCGACACCATGGTAAAAGGAACGATAGTAAACAATGACAGTAACCTTTCGTGTTTTTCATCTTGTTCACAAGTCCCCTTGCTTCACTGGCCAAGTGCTCATTGCCGTGGGTGTTGTCCCATCTTGTGTGAAACAATGATCCGCTTGAAATAATGAGAACTATCTGCTAATGAGACAAAAAGATTAATGCCTTCTCCTAACTACCGACTATATTATGACATGAGAACTATCTGCTAAAGACAAAAAAATTGCATTGTAAAGCACTGAAACCTGGACAGACATGGCAAAGACATTGGCAAAGGAAACACTGTGAAACACTTGTACAACCATAACACTGCGTTAAATCTAAGAGGGGGGGGACAACTGCAGTTCTTTTTCACTCAACACAAACAATAAAAGGTATTACGAAATGGATATAGGCATTTGTGATTAAGATATCAAATGGAGGAGTTATCAACCTGCGTTGCGCCAGATAAAGTAGAATGAAGCCATATTGATGCCACAAAAACATCTACCCCTAAATATATCTGACATTTTTCGATTTAATATTCGAATGAAATGAATTTCCCATCGGAGCAGGTTCACATGAATGGCTCATTTGTTTGGAATGCCTATATTATGTTTGCATTCACGACCTCAGTTACCAAATCTAACAACTTGATGAAGCTGGAAAGTGGAAAATATCGCGTCCCATATGGTAATGGCGATACAAAGTGAGAGAGTGACAATGGATCAAATCCTACAAGGGAATACAACGGAGTGAGACTACTTTGGACAGGACTGGGTGAACTTGACCCTTTGTTTTATCGATGGGGCAAGTGGACGAAAGAGTTGATGTGCGATGAATGAAAAAAATGGGGAGTAGGAAGGGGTACACAC
Organism: Hordeum vulgare subsp. vulgare; assembly: GCF_904849725.1. Classification (NCBI taxonomy): domain Eukaryota; kingdom Viridiplantae; phylum Streptophyta; class Magnoliopsida; order Poales; family Poaceae; genus Hordeum; species Hordeum vulgare. The sequence goes on from NC_058523.1 coordinate 376,617,402, forward strand.
TTTTTGGAAGTGTGTTTGCTGCTTCAAGGGTTCTGGCTCACGTACAACGCTAATAATCCATGAGAATCATGCGGGACAAGCACATAAATCAGTTTAAAACAGAAGGACGCTATAGTTATATGTGTAAACTGAAGGGCGGCACAGTCTTGTTAAACTATGGAAGAAATGCTGAGACTGGCGAGGCTGCTCAGTTTAGCATGGCTGCATGAGCCTCGGCATAGTCTTTAAAGAATGCTTATTTGTCTGCTGCGTATTTCTCTGCATAGGCCTAAAAGTGTTATAGATTCTCATGCAGTAAGTTCAGGAATTACTTCACTTCCATAAGATGCCAAGAACATACAATTTGAGCAACTAATATCTTTCAGAAAAATTGTTTGAATGGGAGATGCACATGGTTTGACCGGCGGTTATCTTTAAGATTTTTTTTCTGTAGTAAAATGGCTTGTTTTATCACTTGTTATATCTTAAGTATGGAATGATAAGCGGATTAATTTGTCCAAGGGTCGGGCTGCAACCATAAATATGTTTTTTCAACCATGAATGTGTTCAATGCTATAAAGTTATGCATCATCCCCAAGGGCTACTACAAGAATTATGTTTGAAATAAAGTACAGTCTTTTTTTCTATTTATTTTGTCCACAAAATTTTCCATGTATAATTTTTCACAACACAGGGTTCGGATCCTGGCACGCCAGTGTGTACTACATGTGTGGTCACTCTTGTAATCCCATTCTTATTCGACACTTGGAACATTGCTGGGGCATGTTGTACTCTTTTTACTCTCTTTCTTTTATCAATGGAGGATATGCAACAGAAGTGTAGTACATGCTTGGTCCAAGAAAGTGCTATGCTATCCTACTGTAACGCCTTAGTGAAAATATATTTGTAGAGCTATTAGCCTTCCATTATGTATTTAAGTGAATGGTGAACTTGGTTTCTCCTGGACTTTAGTGAGCAAATGAAAATTTTGTTCTGGAAGCTTCACAAGTTTCCCAAATTCTAACCATCAACCCAGCTAATTGAATAACAGACAAAAGTGTACCATTGAGAAGTTACCTTTTAGGGTGTAATGATGAAGAAGTCGAGTGCTTGCAGGGCTCGGAGTCCTGCTTGACAATGTTGTCGGAGATACCACTGTTCTGTTTGGTCGAGACTGTGCTTGGTCGACTTCCCATCTTATCCTATCCTTCATCAGACATCTCGATGGAAGCAACCATTGCAACATAGTGTTGTGATGAGTGTCGATGGGGTCTTTTAACCCATGACTTTGATTGCAGGGAAATCAACCATAGTTTACATTTTTATTTCCTCGCCAAATCACTTGCATCCAAAGGATTCTGAATAAAAATACCATCAAGCATTCGAGATACAGGAGGTTAGTTATCATCCAATAACATATCAGATGACACTTGCATAAACTGTTGAAAACTCTGCTCCTCAAAATGTTTGATATTCTGCAACATTTCGTATCTGACCATCATGGGAGTGTAGCTAGCTTGACAATATTCATGAACTGAAATAACCTGTCATATGAAGATGGTCCAGCAGAGCGTATTAGATATTGAAACAGGAAAAAATGAAAAATGGAATTGCCAAGCTCCTTTTATAGTATTTTTAATTAATTTATTCTCAGCTATTAATAAACAGTTTAAACTTAGGTCACAACTTGTAAGGAAATAACAACAAGCTAAAGTTTTAGAAATAAACCCATAGGAATAAGTAACTATCAGACTGAAAGTACAATAAACATGCACCTTCTCCCAGTTTTGTGCGGCCTTTCTTCGCCTCTGGAAACTGAGCCTTCACTTCTGCAAATATGTAAGATGCTCCCAGAATTGATAAACAGAGTGAAGAAAATAATCCTGGACTTTATGCTTTAAAGCAGATTCTGGAACCAACATAATAAATATCACATGATGGAGAAATGAATCCTAAAAACTAAGCCACACTCAATGTGACACCCCGGTAATTAAGCTACAGTAACCGTACCCTAATGATGCTAGGTCATCATATTTAACTGAGCTAGGTTGTCACTAAATAAAAGTCAAAACAGTTATCATTTTTATTTTAAAGACAAACGAATTAAATTTTCAGATGTAAGAAAAATAAAAATGTTTGAGTTATAGCACATAATAGTGGTTAATATGTTTTTTAAATTAGAATGCAGAAAATAAAAATTTGTATAAAGAAATAAACAAAAGGGTAAAATAAAACTGAAAATGAAATACAAATAAAGAAAAAAAAGGCAAAACACCCCCCCCCCACCCTTGGCCGAGCTCGGCCAAGTGGCCCAACTAGCCAAGCCCCAACCGCCCCCACCGGCCCACCCGCAGCTAACCCTAGCCGCCCCCGCTCCCTCCCTCGTCAGCCCCCTGGCCGCCGCCAACCCCCCCACCGACACCTCCCGTCCCACCTACCCCTCCCCACCGAGAGGCTCCCTCCCTCTCGTTCCACCCCCCCCCACACACAGACCCCCGTCGCCCCCCATGATCCCACCTCCTCCTCTCGTTCTCTCCCTCCCAGATCCTCGCCGAGCTCACTCCCTCCGCCCTGGCCTCCTCCTCCCGCCGGCGAGCCCCCCCCCCCCACGGCCTCCCTCCACCGGCTCCTCCACCCGAAGCCCCTCCCCCATCCCACCGAACCGGCGAGCCACCCCGAGGCCCCCCTCCTCTCCACCTGGCCTCACCCTCTCCACCGGCCACCACCCCTCGCTGGCCCCTCCCTCCATCCTCTCGGCCACCCCTCCCCACGGCCTCCCTCACCTCTCCCCTCTCCAAACCGAGGCCAGGCCCTCTCCCATGCCACACCTCGGCCGGCCATCCCCCGGTCCACCGTCGGCCGGCCCCCCTTCACCAACTCCGGCGACCACCACCACCACGGCTTCGGGAGGCTTCTCCGGCGACCGTCCTCACCGACATCACCACCACCGCGCCATCACCGCCATCACCTCCGCTTCCCGCGAACTCCGGCTTCATCGGGCCGTCCCATCACCGTCGGTGAGCCCCTCCTCGGGCTCCTCCCACCATGTCGTTCTCCTCGCCGTCCCGGTTCCGTTCCGGCAAACGAGGCTTCGATCCGTCGATGGTAGACTCCGGTAGGAAGGATTGAACATTTGGTTCTTCTATGTGGAGTTAGCAAAGAACCTCTCTGCTATATTTGTTAACAGAGAGAGGGAGATGAGAGTTTTGAGAGAAATAAAAACAAATGATGTATTCCGTATATATGTATGTATGCATTGATGCCCGTACGTATGTATGTATTTGCGTATATAGGTATGTGGAGGAATACGACATTTGTATGGTTATGTATTTGTGATTAAAAATGTGTTTTTGGCCTAGGGCCACTTACCGGTGGGGCCAACGCACCCGCTGTCTATGACAGGGAGGCCCCACGCGATAGTTAAATTAAAATTAAAAATAATGTTTTTAATAAATAAAAAAATGATATATTAGTTAAATTAATTTATTAGAATAATTAGAGTATGACACGTGGGTCCCCCACTAAATTAATATGATTAATTAATATTTAATCTTAAATAAAACTTGTGTCTATGACAACGGGGACCCACTGGCCAGTTTGACCAGTCAACCATTGATGTCAGCATGACATCATGCTGATGTCATAATAGCCTTTTATTAAATCATTTAAATCTGTTTTTAATTCCTAAATAATTAATAAAACTTTGAAAATTAATATAAAATAATCTGTAAGTCAGATCAAATTATTTTTAACATGAAAGTTGATCAGCAAAACGAGACGAACTCGGATACACGGTCCGTTCGTCTGTCACGCGTCCCTAGCATAGCAAACATGGAACATTTCCATCGTTTTCAGTATTACCGGTAGTAGCCCGAGACCCGGAAAATATCATCAGATATTCTTCCGACTCGTCTATGACGGATGTTGCTGCGTTAGCTCATGTCTAGCCTGCATCTTTCCATGTCATGCTTTGTGTTGCACCGTTGCTATTATTTATTGTTTCTTCCCCCTCTTCTTACCGGTAGACCCCGAGACTGACGCTGCTGCCGGATACATCTACGCCCCTGCCGATCAGTCCTTTGCCGCAGAGCAGCAAGGCAAGCAAACTCCCCTTGATCATTCCTATATCGCCCATGTCTTTCTTCCTACTGCTTGCACTAGTATTTTGCTACTGTTGTAGTTAGCTCCTATATCTGATGCATAGCCTAATTTTGATGAACTGCTACTTTCAGTCCTGTACTATAAACCTGCTTAGTATAGGTGGAGCAGTCATCCCCTCTGATCCCGTAGTCCAGTTGCCCCGCTTGTTTTCAAATCTCGATCTTCGATCGACGAGCCAGACCCGACACAGCACATTCACCCCCTTCGTTGTACGACGCTGCAGAGATACTATCGGGTACCGAGGGTGACACCTCGCTAAGTACTCCTGATGATATCTCTGTAGTATAGCTAGTCGGTCGTGGTTATCGAGGGTGATTCCTCTTTCACCATTCCCGATGACGCCTCTGTCGTGCAACCCCTCAAGTGTGGGACCCTCGAGGGTGATTCCTCTAAGCCCACCTTGACGGGTACATCGTTCGGAATCCAACGAGGGTGATACCTCGGATCCCTCCCCCGATGTTACAACCACACAGTTACTCGACCATGTTACTGGGATCTTTGGTGATTAGTTGTAAGACGGGTGGATTCCCGTGAGACTGTGTTGCTGTCCTAATTAAAATGTTAATGGATTTGGGTATTTGATCTGGGTTGGTCGGAGACCTTTTCGCACTAACCGGCTACGCGGGAAGAATTATGGGTACTCGGCGTCGCGGTATCAGCCGAAGCTTTTCAGATGCCAGCAATGTAGCGGCGCGCGCCCGAGTGGTCCCGAGATGCATCGCGCTTGTGATTAAGGGATGCTAGGACTGACGTCGGCCGCCCACGCCACGTGCAGGAGCGTGAAGGGGAACTGGGCCCACGAACACTTTGTGCTTAGGATTTAGACCGGCGGGCTGGCCTCTCTGATTAGTCTTAGGTGGGGCTGCGACGTGTCGATATTCCGAGGCCGGGCAGGACCCAGAAAAGTATGTCCGGGCAGAGTGTTATCGAGCGTGACGGGACATGTGGTGCACCCCTGCAGGGATGAAAATTAACTATTCGGATAGCCGTGTCCACGGTTACAGGACGACTTGGAGTTGTGCCCTGATCTTTTACAACTACAATTGTTACTTAACTGGAATTAGTTTGCCTCGGGATTGCTTCCTCGCAGGGAGTCGAGGGAGGATCTTTAGGCGCGATCTCACTTTAATATTGTTGTAACAATATGACTATTAATGTGTTACCCCTCTTCTACTCTCGTCTGTTGCTGCAAGACCCTGAAGATGCTAGTCTTCGATAGGACTAGGCCTTCTCTCTCTATTCTCGCATTGCTGCAGTCAGTCCACATATAACCCCCTTCTTTGATACTGATGCATAATTAGAATAGTTCTGATGTAAGACTTGTGAGTACTTTGGATGAGTACTCACCTCTGCTTTGCTCCCCCCTTGCCCCCTTGATCCGTTTGCTGCGACCAGATGACGGAGCCCAGGAGATGGAGGTCCCCGCCACCGACGACTGCAACCCCGACGGTGCCTACTACGTGGAGGCCGCTGATGATCAGGAGTAGTTAGGAGGTTCCCAGGCAGGAGGCCTCGCCTCGTTCGATCGTTGTATCTTTTGTGCTAGCCTTCTCTAAGGCACCCTATGTTTTATGTCTGTACGCAGATATTTGTTGCTTCCGCTGACTCGTGTGTTTATCGAGCTTTCGTATTCTAGCCCTCAAGGCCCCTGGCTTGTAATATGAAGCTGATGTTATTTTATTTGTCTCTAGAGTTGTGTTGTGATATCTTCCCGTGAGTCATTGGGTTTGATCGTACGCATTTGCGTGTATGATTAGCGTACGATTAAATCGAGGGCGTCACAAATTGGTATCAGAGCCGACTGCCTGTAGGTAGCCCCCTTTCCAACTCCTTGGCCGAAGTTGAGTCTAGTGTTTGAAAAACTTTACTAACACTGATGTTGTGGCTTACGGGCCCACATCTCAATTGGGTGGTATTAGTATCTTTTACTCCTTTCCTATACTCTGGGTTCTACTCTCTCTTCTCTTTCGGGTTAAAGATTTTACTAACTCTAACATTAGGTTCGCATAAATATTTCCTCCCGAGGAGTCTCGTATTCCATACGATGGCTTGATCCATCAGAAGACTCCGAAGTTACTCGCTGATGTTATCTCGAGAACTTGTGCCCATCGCTCTTGCGATTTCCCTTCCTCCGTGGACCACTATGGATGACTACCTATACAAATGCCGTTCATACCTTCTTCTACAATTACTCTTACTTTACGAGAGGCAATGAATTTTCTTATCGGGGATTCGTCCATCATTAGTTGTCTTGGGTTTCGAGAGTTCTTCGAATTACTAATTGATCTTTCGGAATCCCCTGTAGCCTATTGCTTTTGACCTTTTCCACCTGCTTGTGTTAGGGTTAAATCCATATGTCTAGCCGCGTTCATTAAATTCCTTTGTGAATTTCCTCTGATCTTATCGATTCTACTTTTATGTGAATACGCACAATCATTTGTTGATACTTATGAATTATCTTCCGTCTTAGACGTCCTTCCAGATAGAACTGGTTCGCGACAAATCAACTTTGATTGATTGTCCATCTAAGTCCCTTCAACTTACTTGTGGTTGATCGGAGTATCTGATTATGATACACCAACCTGGAAATCCTAATTCCTTTGGTAATTAAATATCAGCCTTTTTCAGATGTTTTATAATTCGATGCCTTGCGTTTTACCCCCTCTGATTGAGTACCGATACTCACATCAGGTCCTTTGTGGATTGCTACGACCATTGCTGGGTTACTAAGCGACGACATCCCTTTGCATTCAAAAATTCTTGTGATAGTGTTCCACTGATACGTAATGTCATTGGTAAATTGTGTCTTCTCCCTCTGATGAGTTGTACCCTACGCTTTTGTCAGCCATGCCCTTCAAGCATGTGTTAATTGCTCTTGGAGTGTATGGTATATGTTCCTAAGATACCCCGATGGGTTGAACCTATGCCTTCCTAAATCAATATGACTCGAAAAGTTTTCATGAGTCTTACTCTTCTGGTGTTATGCCGGATCTCCTTTCAAAGCTACAACCTGATCAAAGACGAGGAATAAATGGCAGGTGATGCATTGATGAAGTGGGAGTCGACCTTGAACTTTGTGTTCATGCCCATGGAAACGACGTTGATCCTATCATAGAAACTTCTCGTATAAATAATCAATTCATTCTGTAGTTTAAATATGGGATCTGTGATCTTATCCTTTGCAGTCGTGGTTCCGACCATGTTTTCGTACCTTGATTTCATTCTCGGACGAGTTAAAGTACTTGTCTTCTTCAGATCGACACGCCGGTCCAAACCGTAAAGTTGATCTACCTCCGAGTATTATTCCTTGTAGCTCGAGGATATCGCGGAGCTATGGAACTTCTTGTGAGCTCCTCATCAACTATGATATCTTTCTTAATTCCAGTTGCCTCGTGTTTGAGTTGTTGGACACGTGAGTACATCGATAACTGAATCGAGTACGCATTACGATTCAACAATTTTTAGTAATCTTCCTTGTTTACGAGTTTGTACTCGATCATGTCATTCCAAGCTGTTAAGCTACATCATCATTGTCATGTTGTAGCTCGACCTTGCTATCTATACCCTTCATCCCTGGAACACAATACCAACTGTGCGTTAAGCTTGCATCGAGCTTTCCACCTCATGTTGGTTGTCTTGAAAGGCAATCTCAATTCTAAGCGAGCAGTCTTATCTGTGTTTCCGACAACCTCTTGCTTCATCATTCCCTTGCTTGATGTCGTCGCTAAACGATTACATCTTCATGAAATTTCTCGACAAATGTGTCGTGATCACCATCAGCATTCGGAGCTCTTGGAGGGTAACAATTGAATGCATGTTGAGAAATACCATCCCTTTTCCCTCGATGATTTGTATTATCATCGACACCCGTGTTGCTTTCCCTCCAACACAAACGTGTTCATGTTTTGTGTTGTCCTTTGTGTTACTCACTATCCAGCTTATGTTATCTTCTACCTTGGAGTATTACTATCTGGTATGTCAAGAATGTCGTGAAAATTGCACGCGTATTAAGAATTCTTGATATAGTAATACTTCTTGCCATCACCATTCATTTCTTGGTCCCGTGTTGTTTCTAACCGGTATACCGGCAAATGAACTCTGATGTGTGGTTCCCATACTTCTGTCAACCCTATCCCCTTGAGGTTAACAACTGATTGTTTCCTTCTTGGTGTGTTGGGTGTTGACTCATCATTTTAGCATTGGTTGTGCTACTCAACCCGTATTTCCGAGTGCACCCTTCGACCAATGTTTAATTGTTGTTGTTCCCTCGAGCATACGACATTATACCATTTGATTTGACAAATTCTATCTCCTTCATATTATAAATTTTGGAAGTTCAACACTGGTAAAACCTTGAGGGATTGGTGTTGAGCCTATCAGCCACACCCTCAACTTCTCTATGTACCACGATGAAGCTCTTGAAATCATTATCCTTGTGCCTAGCTCATGAAGAATATGTGGATAGTAGGAGTGTATTTCCCAAAGTTCACGTGCACTCTTTCCGCCGTGAATATGGAAAGTTTTGTTTCGCTTCCTCTCGTGAAATACCAAATCATTCACGCATGTGCGAAGTGTTATATGTTTTGAAGATTTGCTATCCTCACTCCATATAATTTCTCTTAGCACGTCAAGCTACTGACTGATTTGATCAAGGAAAGAAGTTCTTTCATAAGAGCTAATCCATACTTACACATGGAGCCTTGTTATCCTCGATGATGGTGTCCAAATGAGAACCCAGTTGCATTTTGACGTACAAATTCTATGTGGGCACGAATGTCTTGACATTGTGTTCATATGTATTAAATCAAACTCTTGATTCAAGAATTGCTTGTGTAGTTCATATCATGAGAACCTTGCGTCTTCATTTTTCTTCTCAGTCATCTTGAGTGTGAGGTGTCCCGGCACCAATCAGATCTAATTCTCTGGCAGATATGATGGTTGGAATATTTTCCAATAATTATAACTTTGGTCTTTAGGAAAACCGGTACAGTGACGTCTTGTCTGGCACACTGGGTCGGAGGACCTATTGTTATAAATCCTTCCATATGTAAGGTTCGCCATTCTACCATGAGGAAATTGTATGACTTAGCTTTGCAAGTTGTCCCTCCTGGTTCCTCTTTGTATATCCATAAGTCCAACCTTTATCTGATGACCATGTCGATGCTACCCCAAAGCACGGATGTGGTACTCTAAATTCAACAGGAACAATTGGAATCGCGATGCTAAATTGTTCCTGATCAATTATCCAAACCACATGGTATGGATAAACATGATGATTCTTCTTGTCTCTTTACCAAGATGGTTATGTACTGGATGACCTATCATGTATACCATACTCTAGGATTTCCTCGGGAATGGTATACTCTAATACTTGTCTGTGTGAACACATTTTCCCTTCCCATTGGTCTGTTTGATTTTTATTGTGGCATAACTTATCTAAGCAGTGTTAATTCCCTGCTTAGGTAAAATTCTTGGTGTACAACTCTGTCAGTAAGACCGTGTTACTATTGTGGATAACATTCCGGTAGCCGCCGGTGGACAGAACCTTGCCTATTGACCCGCCTCGTTTCAACGAGCAGGAAAATGGTTCTATTCGTTCCCCGCCCTTGGTATCGACGATGTTGCCAATATAACTGACAGGTTATCCTCTAACATGTCTTGTTACCAAGACCATTTAATATGTCACCCCTCTGTCTACTCTCGGCCCACATGGTGGACCCATAACCCAAAGTTCCACAGGATTGAAACCTGACTCTCCTGTACATCTTTGACTCCAAAGTATCCTTTACACTTGGCTTCGTATGAAATTCTCGAGCCACCGTTCAATGTACCGATCACTCTTCGGTCCGGATATTACCCAACATACTAAAGATCAAGTCCACATTTTTCATGACAATCTGAAGGTTGCTCAGTCTCGTCAGATGAGTCGGTATGACCGTCATCATCAAGATATGGTATATCAACCTGGCGTAAAGGCTGATCTTCACGTCACACCAATGAGAGGTGCACATTGTTTTAAGATCAAGAGCAAGTTAGCTTCTCGCTATATTGGTCCTTTCATTGTTTTTGAAAGGCGAGAAAAAATGGCTTATCAATTTGGAACTGCCGGCGAACCTATCTCAGGTTCACGATGTCTTCCATGCTTCTCAACTCCGTCGCTGCTTCAAGGATCCTATCCGAGCAGCGGATCATGGTATGCTTGAGCTGCAACAAGACCTCTCTTATAAAGAGCATCCGGTCCGCATTCTCGACCAAGCCGAACGTAAGACTCACCGCAAGGTCACCAAGTTCCTTAAAGTCCAGTGGTCGAATCATTCCGAAGCAGAGGCCACTTGGGAACGCGAGGATCATCTTCGTGATGAATACCCCGAGCTCTTTACTTCTACCTCTTAATTCTCGGGATGAGAATTCTTGTTAGTAGGGGAGAGTTGTGACACCCCGGTAATTAAGCTACAGTAACCGCACCCTAATGATGCTAGGTCATCATATTTAACTGAGCTAGGTTGTCACTAAGTAAAAGTCAAAACAGTTATCATTTTTATTTTAAAGACAAACGAATTAAATTTTCAGATGTAAGAAAAATAAAAATGTTTGAGTTATAGCACATAGTAGTGGTTAATATGTTTTTTAAATTAGAATGCAGAAAATAAAAATTTGTATAAAGAAATAAACAAAAGGGTAAAATAAAACTGAAAATGAAATACAAATAAAGGAAAAAAAAGGCACCCCCCCCCCCCACCCTTGGCCGAGCTGGGCCAAGTGGCCCAACTGGCCAAGCCCCAACCGCCCCCACCGGCCCACCCGCAGCTAACCCTAGCCGCCCCCGCTCCCTCCCTCGTCAGCCCCCTGGCCGCCGCCAACTCCCCCACCGACACCTCCCGTCCCACCTACCCCTCCCCACCGAGAGGCTCCCTCCCTCTCGTTCCACCCCCCACGCACAGACCCCCGTCGCCCCCCACGATCCCACCTCCTCCTCTCGTTCTCTCCCTCCCAGATCCTCGCCGAGCTCACTCCCTCCGCCCTGGCCTCCTCCTCCCGCCGGCGAGCCCCCCCCCCACGGCCTCCCTCCACCGGCTCCTCCACCCGAAGCCCCTCCCCCATCCCACCGAACCGGCGAGCCACCCCGAGGCCCCCCTCCTCTCCACCTGGCCTCACCCTCTCCACCGGCCACCACCCCTCGCTGGCCCCTCCCTCCATCCTCTCGGCCACCCCTCCCCACGGCCTCCCTCACCTCTCCCCTCTCCAAACCGAGGCCAGGCCCTCTCCCATGCCACACCTCGGCCGGCCATCCCCCGGTCCACCGTCGGCCGGCCCCCCTTCACCAACTCCGGCGACCACCACCACCACGGCTCCGGGAGGCTTCTCCAGCGACCGTCCTCACCGGCATCACCACCACCGCGCCATCACCGCCATCACCTCCGCTTCCCGCGAACTCCGGCTTCATCGGGCCGTCCCATCACCGTCGGTGAGCCCCTCCTCGGGCTCCTCCCACCATGTCGTTCTCCTCGTCGTCCCGGTTCCGTTCCGGCAAACGAGGCTTCGATCCGTCGATGGTAGACTCCGGTAGGAAGGATTGAACATTTGGTTCTTCTATGTGGAGTTAGCAAAGAACCTCTCTGCTATATTTGTTAACAGAGAGAGGGAGATGAGAGTTTTGAGAGAAATAAAAACAAATGATGTATTCCGTATATATGTATGTATGCATTGATGCCCGTACGTATGTATGTATTTGCGTATATAGGTATGTGGAGGAATACGACATTTGTATGGTTATGTATTTGTGATTAAAAATGTGTTTTTGGCCTAGGGCCACTTACCGGTGGGGCCAACGCACCCGCTGTCTATGACAGGGAGGCCCCACGCGATAGTTAAATTAAAATTAAAAATAATGTTTTTAATAAATAAAAAAATGATATATTAGTTAAATTAATTTATTAGAATAATTAGAGTATGACACGTGGGTCCCCCACTAAATTAATATGATTAATTAATATTTAATCTTAAATAAAACTTGTGTCTATGACAACGGGGACCCACTGGCTAGTTTGACCAGTCAACCATTGATGTCAGCATGACATCATGCTGATGTCATAATAGCCTTTTATTAAATCATTTAAATCTGTTTTTAATTCCTAAATAATTAATAAAACTTTGAAAATTAATATAAAATAATCCGTAAGTCAGATCAAATTATATTTAACATGAAAGTTGATCAGCAAAACGAGACGAACCCGGATACACGGTCCGTTCGTCTGTCACGCGTCCCTAGCATAGCGTTTTCAGTATTACCGGTAGTAGCCCGAGACCCGGAAAATATCGTCAGATATTCGTCCGACCCGTCTATGACGGATGTTGCTGCGTTAGCTCATGTCTAGCTTGCATCTTTCCATGTCATGCTTTGTGTTGCATCGTTGCTATTATTTATTGTTTCTTCCCCCTCTTCTTACCGGTAGACCCCGAGACTGACGCTGCTGCCGGGTACATCTACGCCCCTGCCGATCAGTCCTTTGCCGCAGAGCAGCAAGGCAAGCAAACTCCCCTTGATCATTCCTATATCGCCCATGTCTTTCTTCCTACTGCTTGCATTAGTATTTTGCTACTGTTGTAGTTAGCTCCTATATCTGATGCATAGCCTAATTTTGATGAACTGCTACTTTCAGTCCTGTACTATAAACCTGCTTAGTATAGGTGGAGCAGTCATCCCCTCTGACCCCGTAGTCCAGTTGCCCCGCTTGTTTTCAAATCTCGATCTTCGATCGACGAGCCAGACCCGACACAACACATTCACCCCCTTCGTTGTACGACGCTGCAGAGATACTATCGGGTACCGAGGGTGACACCTCGCTAAGTACTCCTGATGATATCTCTGTAGTATAGCTAGTCGGTCGTGGTTATCGAGGGTGATTCCTCTTTCACCATTCCCGATGACGCCTCTGTCGTGCAACCCCTCAAGTGTGGGACCCTCGAGGGTGATTCCTCTAAGCCCACCTTGACGGGTACATCGTTCGGAATCCAACGAGGGTGATACCTCGGATCCCTCCCCCGATGTTACAACCACACAGTTACTCGACCATGTTACTGGGATCTTTGGTGATTAGTTGTAAGACGGGTGGATTCCCGTGAGACTGTGTTGCTGGCCTAATTAAAATGTTAATGGATTTGGGTATTTGATCTGGGTTGGTCGGAGACCTTTTCACACTAACCGGCTACGCGGGAAGAATTATGGGTACTCGGCGTCGCGGTATCAGCCGAAGCTTTTCAGATGCCAGCAATGTAGCAGCGGGCTGGCCTTAGTGCTTAGGATTTAGACCGGCGGGCTGGCCTCTCTGATTAGTCTTAGGTGGGGCTGCGACGTGTCGATATTCCGAGGCCGGGTAGGACCCAGAAAAGTATGTCCGGCCAGAGTGTTATCGAGCGTGACGGGACATGTGGTGCACCCCTGCAGGGATGAAAATTAACTATTCGGATAGCCGTGTCCACGGTTACAGGACGACTTGGAGTTGTGCCCTGATCTTTTACAACTACAATTGTTACTTAACTGGAATTAGTTTGCCTCGGGATTGCTTCCTCGCAGGGAGTCGAGGGAGGATCTTTAGGCGCGACCTCACTTTAATATTGTTGTAACAATATGACTATTAATGTGTTACCCCTCTTCTACTCTCGTCTGTTGCTGCAAGACCCTGAAGATGCTAGTCTTCGATAGGACTAGGCCTTCTCTCTCTATTCTCGCATTGCTGCAGCCAGTCCACATATAACCCCCTTCTTTGATACTGATGCATAATTAGAATAGTTCTGATGTAAGACTTGCAAGTACTTTGGATGAGTACTCACCGCTGCTTTGCTCCCCCCTTGTCCCATTGATCCGTTTGCTGCGACCAGATGATGGGGCCCAGGAGATGGAGGTCCCCGCCACCGACGACTGCAACCCCGACGGTGCCTACTACGTGGAGGCCGCTGATGATCAGGAGTAGTTAGGAGGTTCCCAGGCAGGAGGCCTCGACTCGTTGGATCGTTGTATCTTTTGTGCTAGCCTTCTCTAAGGCACCCCATGTTTTATGTTTATACTCGGATATTTGTTGCTTCCGCTGACTCGTGTGTTTATCGAGCTTTCGTATTCTAGCCCTCAAGGCCCCTGGCTTGTAATATGAAGCTGATGTTATTTTATTTGTGTCTAGAGTTGTGTTGTGGTATCTTCCCGTGAGTCCTTGGGTTTGATCATACGCATTTACGTGTATGATTAGCATACGATTAAATCGAGGGTGTCACACTCAAATAGAAATATAAATATCACCGGCTTAAAATTGCCTACGGATTCCTGAACCAACATGCTACTCTTCCATTATATCCTATTCCTACCCATGTAAGCCTAAGGTGCCAAAATAAGAGAAACCCATAAACTACAAATATAAATACTTCAATGCATATATTTCGTAGGCCCCATATACATGGGGGATGTATACATGCTTAATAAATTATATGTGCATTTGAAACATATATCGGCCCTCCCCACTGAAATAGTAGTTGCCTAAGCTATGATATGGTCCTGAAACAAACAAACCTTCCCAACTCTCCACTGATACTAACACCTTCCTAAGGGACCCGATGCACTGATTCACCACTCTGTACCTCCCAAGCGACCCTCAGGCATACCTTGGTAGGATTTAGCCGGTGTGGAAACAAGCTGCATGTGGGGGTCAAAAGAAGAAAGTATCATGGTGTACAAGGAATATAAGGAACAAGACGATCTACAGAGACTCACCAAGGAATATAAGGAACAAGTGCAGATGCCGGCCTCGATATATAATCCCAAGAAAATGTGCATTAGCATCATAATTCAAAACTAAAGCGCAGATAGTAGGAACATCACAAGACCAAACAAAAAGGCTGGGTGGATATGGTGGTGTTTTTATCCACATAAACCTGCACAAGAAGTGAAAGCAGAGAATGAATGCCGTGAGAACACAAACATACAAGCACGATCACCACACTTCAAGATAAGATTACACTGTACCATGTTTATTTTTGGCCAATTAACAGTGAGATCTCAAACTAACTTCAAGATAGCAGCTGAAACCGGAAAACAAAATGAAACCTTCAGATGCAAAATGGAAAAAAGTCTCTATGGTGTTTGATGTTGACCTAATTCACTCAAATGCTTATAGGAGCAGGTACGCTTGCGAATCGAGGATACATTTATTTATTAGAGTAAAATATAATTCATTTATGAAAATTCTTCATGCTACAGAGATATATACATGATGGAAAACCTATCCTCTCCAAACACTATTAATTGACTTATCATAATGGTTGTGCAACTCAAATCCTAATAACACATGATTCTGGAATTGCATTGTGATAGGTAACTTCTATGGCGAACAATCCTGAATTCACCTCTATGCTTGTAATGGATGGGACACTCACCTCCATAACCAGCCGGTCTTTATGATGTCGTGATTCAGTTTTAATTTCCTGTTTCTAGTTGTCTTGCTGGATTGACAACAGCTGTGGTCGATTCTTTCCATTCGTGTGCTGATTTTGTACTGAACTCCTCATGCTCGGGTTATATTTCCCTGCCCTTGCTGATTAATAAATCTTGCGCTTGTCTCTGTGGAACCATCCATCAAGAATCCGTCATTCTCTGTTTCATGTAATGCGAGTACGAACATCACAACATGTTCATCTTTTGGTTGGGGGTGGGGGCGGATCTGGGATTTCTGCGCATATGAATTGTCAAGTGATCAAATTAAGGTGTTAAACATCTTCCACAACCTTTTTTTCATAAAAAGTCAACGTGAGTAATAATAGTAGTGCAGAATCTAGCATGTATACTCATCCGAAGTACTTTTATTTCTGCACATATGAGTTGTCAAGCTAATAAAATTAAGGTGTTGAATAGCTTCCACATTACTTTTATTTTGCGCTGAAAACGGGAACTTTATTGATTAGGTAATAGAATTACAATCTGCTGGTAATACTACTGCTACACTATCTCAAATTCTTTTGTTCTTCAATAGATATTTGATAGTTCTTGGATACATATGCATTCATATCAATTGGTATTTTCTTGCAAGTACTATTTAAAATGAAACCGTACTCTTCTCAAAAATTTGAACTTGGTTTGCACAAGGGGTTGGTAACTGTTACCTAATTTTGCTCCAAATGCCTTTTCTGTTTAAAGGTTGAGCATCATCGAGAGTTGAAGAAAACATGTTTTGGAGAAAGCAAGCTTCTCGTTGCGATTCAGATGATGCTCAGCAGAGGCAAGCAAAGGTATTTTTTGAAAAACAATATCATACTCTGGTACTTACCTTGTGGAACTATTATCATGCAAATTTCATGGCTTCTAGTTAAGTACATTACAATGTTGACCCCCCCCAAATTTCATGGTGGCTGCAAATTTCATTTCATGGCTTCTAGTTAAGTACATTACAATGCAAATTTCATGGCTTCTAGATGTAGGATTATTATGGAATCTCTCCATGAGGAACAAGACCCGGCTGTGCATCTACAACCTATGCATGCATGTCAAGATTATGGCTAGCTGGAGATGCTCCTAAATGGGATGTACGACCAAGGCACCATGGGGCAAACCAGCAGCTAGCAGGCTGCGTGAGTAGATGGTGTCTAGGAGCACGAGAGGTAGGAGAGACAGGGAACGAGATTGGCCGACATCGTATCCGAAGTAGCGGGCAGATCATGTGGGTCTATAAGTTATATAAGTTAAACAAATGTCTTATAATAACATTTCTATATGGCCATGAACTATTATTGTTTTTCCATACTTTAAAACTTCTGTCTTATATTTCTAGTCAAGTGTTGTTTGTTGTAAAAAAATCATTATTTTTGTCGAGCTACAAATTTATGCCATAAAAATCATTCATCAAAATTAAATCTGCATTTGCACACATAGTTTGATCTAATATTTGTGTCATTGCTCGGCGATTCTTTGTGTACCCTATTTTAAAAAAAGGAGGATTACCCTGGCCTTTGTTTTATATACCATATTGGTTACATCATGTTTAATGAATACATTTCTTGCAAGAAAGTTTATCAAAGACATAATTGTCACGTCGATTCAGACAAAATAAATAGAAACATGTTCAAGATCACATTGTCATGCACTATTACAATGTTGTGGTGGCTGCAAATTTCAATGCCTTCTATTTACAATGTTAGTCATGGTGGCTGCATCTGTCTGTCTTGCGCTTCGTCCTTATATGCATTTGTAATCAAATGAAAACGGTCAAACAGGTAAACTTCATTTAACCAAATAGCAGCCCCAAAGGTGTGAAGAAAAAAGGGTCACTATTTCACATTAGTTGGGACTCAAGCTGGTTTAAATTCGAATGATGCAGCACCCATTCTCATTTCCAGGGTGGGTAGATGATAGATTTGGTGGCGAAGAGGGTACCTTTGGTGGATTTATTGATGGGCCTTGGTTCTTCTCCTCCTCCATCAGGACCTACAACCCAACCCATCACATCAGAGATGCATAGCTGCTAAGGAGAGGAAATCCCATACCTGCAACAGGGATTGGGAGAGGAAATCCAGAGAGAGAGAGGGGCGGACCTTGATGTTGTTGCTTGTCCTCGGACTGGGTATGGATCACTAGAGGAAGAAAGGAGCTTGACGAGCACAAGAACGGCGTCCTGGGCAGAGGAGGATCTGCTCCATGGCGCCTTCCTACAGATACGAGACGAGGTGGGTTAGACTTCAGAGAGGTAGAGAAGAAGAGGAAGAGGAAGAAGAAGAAGAAGAAGAAGGGGAGGGGTTCATGCCGTAGCACCGTCGTCGAGCCCTCTTTGTGTGTAGTTGGTCGGTCGGTCGCCATGGCCGACAGCTAGGGTTTCCATCGCGAGGAAAGAGGGAGTATCTCACCGTGGGCTGCGCTGCTCGAGCGGATCTACGGGGTGGGAGAGGAGGGGAGGCGCCGCCAGGAATGGAGTGGAGGCCGGGGTTGGGGGACGACGGAGGCCGACGACGGCGATATGACATCGCAGTCAATACGAGAGAGAGGAGGGGATCGTGGGGCTGCGCTGCTCGAGCGGATCTACGGGGTGGGAGAGGAGGGGAGACGTCGCCGGCAATGGAGTGGAGGCCGGGGTTGGGGGACGACGGAGGCCGGCGACGGTGATATGACATCGCAGTCAATGCGAGAGAGAGGAGGGGATCGTGGGAGTGTTAGGGGGAGGGAGGTGCGTACGTGGGTCGCGCGTCTTTTTTTTCTTTCTTTTTTGCCTTTTGTCTGTCTAGGATGGGAGAAGAAGAGCGTGGGAGAGGCAATCGCAGGTGGGAACGAGGAGGTAGAGAGTTTTCCGTGTGAACCGGATTTTTCTGTATTTAATCGATTGGTTTATGGAGGAATGAAAAAAATCGATGAAACTGCTAGCGGTGGAGGTGGGATCGAGAGGTCGAACCATCGCTCTGGTCAAACCATCACCACGGCAGATCCCCCTTTAATAGTAGAGAAAAGGGATATTTTTGGGACTAAAGGAAGAAGTCCCTATTGGAGGGTCTTTTTGGAACTTTTTAAACACTTTTTTCAATAGTGCCCTACTTTTAGCATGTCATTTAATAACTTCTAGTACATTACTAAAGGTAACATTGTCTTTTTGCATGTCATTTAATGACCTCTAGTCTCTGTTTGATCCCTGAAAAGAAATGGATAGGGACTATACACTTTTTAATTGGGATTAAAAATAAATCATAGGACTTTTTGAAAAAACAGGGCCTAACCTCCGGCTAAAAGGTACGCAGCCCACTTATTATCAGGCTTCGGCTACCTGAAGAAAATTCTCTCGCTATGGCTAGCCAGCAACAATGCGCACGTGAAACTGAGCTAGCAACAAGGGTCAACTCAGCGTCTCAGCCAGCGAACTACATAAATTTCCGAATTCGTGAGATATATGAACATGTAGCCAAATCTTCTCATTAAATATGTGATAAACTCTGTATATCACCAGCCTGCATGAACAGCGTGACCCAGAAGTCCATCTCATCGTTGCTCGACGACGGCGATGCACTATCTGCGCCGAAGGTGTCGCCGATTTCCATCCCGGAACTGAAGCTGTCCACCGACATCGCCAGTGTCTCCGACCAGAAGCTGTCGTCAATCTGGTACTCCTCCGAGCAAGAAGAGCTGCCCGTGTTCTCCAACGACGAGGCTACTGAGTAGTCGGTGGCGGACGACGTCGAGAGGGACTGCTCCAGTGACGACGCCGGCTCGGAGGTCGGTCCCTCGAGCGCGCTCGCAGCCACAGCAGGCTTCTTGGCGTTGCGCTTAGGCTCTGCCTGGATGGACGGCTTGGACGACGACTCGAGTCGCTTCTTGAGGTGTGTGTGCCAGACGTTCTTGATCTCGTTGTCCGTCCTGCCAGGCAGCCTGGCGGCAATGGTGGACCATCTGTTTCCGAGCATGGCGTGGAGTTGGATGATGGCGTCTTCCTCCTCGCTGGTGAAGTTGCCGCGCTTGATGTCCGGGCGAAGGTAGTTGATCCACCGGAGGCGGCAGCTCTTGCCACAGCGCAGCAGGCCGGCCTGCTTCGGCAGCGCTCGCCAGTTGCTGTGCCCGTGCTGTTCGATGTGAGCCACCAAGGTCATGTCTTCCTCTGCCGTCCACGGCCCCCTCTTGATCCCCGTCTTCTCGCAGCATGGAGCCCTCCCCATTGCTAGCTTGTTCACTCCTCTGCTCCTCTCCCGTTATCTTATTCGGTCGAGTGTGTGATGGATAGATTGTTCAGTGTGTTGAAGCTGCTCCAAAGGAAAATGGCTTGCCCGAGCTGCTCGCACGTTGCGCTATTTATCCTCGGCGCGCGGCGATGGCAAAACGTGGTCAATTCGGGCAGGTTCCGAGCAGGGACCATTGGCTGACAAAAACAAGGGAGAGCAGTGGCGTAATATCCAAGTGGTAGTGTTCTTTTTCTATTGTTTGAAACTTGAAAGGATGGAGTCCATGTATATGTTGCTTGCTTCCTTGTTTATTGTTCGGCTTGTTTCTTCGATGGATGATTGGTTTGTAGAGACTCGCATGAGTCTGTCGGTTTGAAAAAGTATGTGGGTTGATGACGAGTTCATTTTATTTTACACGAGATGATGTGTTTTTTTAAACAGATTTGGTATTCCACATCTAGATGTGATATAATATCTCATATCTAATGTCTTCATCTTTTAATTAAGACATCATGATTTGTGTTTCTTTTGTATGAATTAATTGTTTTTGTGGGACGTCGTTGCCACACCGTGGAGCTGGGTTATGTTAGAGTAAAATGCATTCGCGTACTTAAACTTGTAAAGAAAGTACGCTTTGGTCACTCTATTTTAAAATATGATTAATACGGTCCCTCAATACGTCTACACGTGATTGTACGGTCACTGTTCACCATACGCCACTCGTCGTCGCTCCATTTGACCACTTTTTGACCAATCCGAGGCGACGGGTGGCGTTCGCTGGGGTTTCAACAGCATTTTACAAGAAAACCCTTGGCTGGCTCCGTAATCCTTAACATCTCCAACCGCAGAGGCAGAGGACTTCGATCATAACGAAAAGGGAGGAGGTGGCAGAGGCAGAGGGAAGGACGATCGTCGACGGCACCGCACCACCGCCGGAGTCGCCGCAGAAGGGCGAGAGCCGCCGCGCAGGCGTGGTGCATCTCATCACTGGAGCTGTTTCGGCGGGATGTCGCCTGTTCGTCGCCCCGATGGTGCTCCGCCGCCCAACTACAGTAAGCCCTCACCTCGCCCCGCCATGGTTCTTGTGCTCTAAGCTCAAGGGTCAAAATTTAGATGTGGGCATTGTGGATGGTGTGTTTGTTAGAAATATATGCCTAGGGTTTTGGACCACAATTTGGGGGTTTCAGCGTGTAGGGTTTTGGGTTTGGAGAAGGTGGTTGTTTGTAGGTTATTTGGTGCTGAAAGGTGCTATCTTTTTGCTGCATGTCGAAGATGCTGGTTGTATAGGTGATTTTGATACTCAAAGGTGGTTGCTTGCATCTATTTCTTGCAGATTATGTACAACTGAAATTCCGAAACTCTGTTATGCTCTGTTTTGATGTATGCAGATAAGCGGATCAAGAACTTTTCAGTTCAGTTTAACCATGGTGGTTATTTCCTTGGGCAAGTTAGCAATCGTTCCTATGTCAATGGTGATGAACTGTGGTATGATGAAGTAGATGCGGATACTTGGTCTCCAATCATGGTTGAAAACCTAGTTGAAGAGATGGGATGGGAGATGGCAGGCAGGCTCAAGGTATATTACTGCATTCCCATTCTGTCAATCAAGGGGAATGGGTTGAGGGAAATCAGAGGAGATAGTGACACAAATCAAATGCTCACATTTGTGTCACTTGGGCATTACTCATTCAGTTTGTACCTTGACCATGATGACAGTTTGAATGCAAACTTGACACAGGATGATGTGGTCAATTTCTCAATAAGGCAGCTACCTCAAGTGCTTAGTCCTTGCAAGAGTAAACCAAATGAGCCAGAAATTGCAGATATTGATGTTCATCCTGAAGATGCAAATGTGACACACCCAATTCCCATACAGGTAGTGTATCCTCCAGAGCATGTAGAAGATGATGGTGTAAGCCAATTTGTGTTTGCAAAAAGGAAAGCATCTTATGTCAGTGAAGATGTAAGTGTGGAGGAGCCAGGTGTGATTCAGCCAACAACAAATGGTGATGATGATATATATGAAGGTGAAGGTGAAGGTGGTACAGGAAGATACTGTAAAAAGGAAAAACAGACGGTGCAACTCATCTGAAGGAGCAAGTTATGAAATGTAATCAAATGAGAGTGATTCAGATGGTGATGACTCTGACTTTGATCGATCCTGGAGCCATAGTGGACAGTGATTATGATATTAGTGATGGTGATGATGATGTGTATGTTGGGTAACGTAGCACAAATTCAAAATTTTCCTACGCATATTCAGATCTTCCTATGGAGAGACCAACAACGAGAGAGGGGTGAGTGCATCTTCATACCTTTGAAGATCGCTAAGCAGAAGCGTTACTAGAACGCGGTTGATGGACTCGTACTCGCGGCGATTCAGATTGCGGTGTGATTCCGATCTAGTGCCGAACTACGGCACCTCCGCGTTCAACACACGTGCAACCCGGTGACGTCTCCCGCACCTTGATCCTGCAAGGAGGAGGGAGAGGTTGGGGAAGAACTCCAGCAGCACGACGGCGTGGTGTCGATGGAGAGACGAGGTCTCCCGGCAGGGCTTCGCCAAGCACCGACGCAGAGGAGGAGAAAGAAGGGCAGGGCTGCGCCGAGGGAGAGGGAAAAGTCTGTCCCCCAAAGCCCAAAAGTGCCCACTATATATAGGAGGAGGGGAGGGGGTGCCACCCCTAGGGTTCCAACCCTAGGTGGTGCGGCAGCCCCCCAGATGGGAGGTGTGGCGGCCAGGGCAGGGAGGAGGGGTGGCGCACCCCTCTGGTGGGCCTTAGGCCCACCTGCGCTAGGGTTCCCCCCTCTCCCCTCTTCCTGCGCCATGGGCTGAGTGGGGGGGTGCACCAGCCCACCTAGGGGATGGTTCCCTCCCCCACTTGGCCCATCTAGCCTCCCGGGGTCCTTGCCCCTTCCGATGGATCCCCGGGGCCACCTCCGGTGGTCCCGGTGGTCCCGGTACGTTACAGGTGATGCCCGAAACACTTCCGTTGTCCGAAACCATCCGTCCTATATATCAATCTTTACCTCCGGACCATTCCGGAGCTCCTCGTGACGTCCGGGATCTCATCCGGGACTCCGAACAACTTTCGATAACCTCGTATAACAATTCCCTATAACCCTAGCGTCATCTAACCTTAAGTGTGTAGACCCTACGGGTTCGGGAGACAGGTAGACATGACCGAGACACCTCTCTGGCCAATAACCATCAACGGGGTCTGGATACCCATGGTGGCTCCCACTTGCTCCATGATAATCTCATTGGATGAACCACGATGTCAAGGATTCAATCAATCCCATATACAATTCCCTTTGTATGTTGATATAGAACTTGCCCGAGATTCGATCATCGGTATACCTATACCTTGTTCAATCTCGTTACCGGTAAGTCTCTTTACTCATTCCGTAGCACATCATCGTGTGACTAACTCCTTAGTGACATTGAGCTCATGATGATGTTCTAAGGAGTGGGCCCAGAGATACCTCTTCGTCACGCGGAGTGACAAATCCCGATCTCGATTCGTACCAACCCAACAGACACTTTCAGAGGTACCTGTAGTGCACCTTTATAGTCACCCAGTTACGTTGTGACGTTTGATACACCCAAGGCACTCCTACGGTATCCGGGAGTTGCACAATCTCACGGTCGAAGGAAAAGACACTTGACATTAGAAAAGCTTTAGCATACGAACAATACGATCTAGTGCTATCCTTAGGATTGGGTCTTGTCCATCACATCATTCTCCCAATGATGTGATCCCGTTATCAATGACATATAATGCCCATGATCAGGAAACCATGATCATCTATTGACTAACGAGCTAGCCAACTAGAGGCTTGCTAGGGAAACATTGTGATCTATTTATTCACACATGTATTACTGTTTCCTATTAATACAATTATAGCATGAACAATAGACGATTATCATGAACAAGGAAATATCATAATAACCATTTTATTATTACCTCTAGGGCATATTTCCAACAGTCTCCCACTTGCACTAGAGTCAATAATCTAGTTACACTATGATGTATCGAACACCCATAGCATTATGGTGTTGATCATGTTTTGCTCGTGGAAGAGGTTTAGTCAACGGGTCTGCAATATTCAGATCCGTGTGTACTTTACAAATATCTATTACTCCACTCTGGACATGGTCCTGGATGGAGTTGTAGCGGCGTTTGATGTGCTTCGTCTTCCGGTGAAACCTGGGCTCCTTGGCTATGGCAATGGCCCCAGTGTTATCACAGAAGAGTGTCATTGGATCCGACGCGCTTGGAACCACCCCAAGGTCGGTGATGAGCTCCTTCATCCAAATTCCTTCATGAGCCGCTTCTGAAGCAACTATGTACTCCGCTTCACATGTAGATGCTGCCACGACTTCTTGCTTGCTGTTGCACCAGCTCACTGCCCCACCATTCAAAACATATACGTATCCGGTCTGTGACTTAGAGTCATCCGGATCTGTGTCGAAGCTAACGTCGACGTAACCCTTTACGACGAGTTCTTCGTCACCTCCATAAACGAGAAACATTTCCTTAGTCCTTTTCAGGTACTTAAGGATATTCTTGACCGCTGTCCAGTGTGCCATACCGGGATCACTTTGGTACCTCCCTACCAAACTTATGGCAAGGTTTATATCAGGTCTGGTACACAACATGGCATACATAAGAGAGCCTACGGCTGAAGCGTAGGGGACATAACTCATCTTCTCTCTACCTGCTGCCGTGGTCGGCGACTGAGTTTTACTCAATCTCATACCTTGCAAAACTGGCAAGAACCCTTTCTTTGAGTTTTCCATATTGAACTTCTTCAATATCTTGTCAAGGTATGTACTTTGCGAAAGACCTATGAGGCGTCTCGATCTATCTCTATAGATCTTGATGCCTAATATGTATGCAGCTTCTCCAAGGTCCTTCATTGAAAAACTCTTGTTCAAATAGGCCTTTATGCTCTCCAACATCCCTATATCATTCCCCATCAATAATATGTCATCCACATATAGTATGAGGAAAGCTACAGAGTGCCCACTCACTTTCTTATACAGACAGGCTTCTCCGTAAACCTGTATGAACCCAAACGCTTTAATCACCTCATTAAAGCGAATGTTCCAACTCCGAGATGCTTGCACCAGCCCATAGATGGAGCGCTGGAGCTTGCACACTTTGTTAGCACCCTTAGGGTCGACAAAACCTTCTGGTTGCATCATATACAACTCTTCCTTAAGGTTCTCATTAAGGAACGCTGTTTTGACGTCCATTTGCCAAATTTCATAATCATAAAAGGCGGCAATTGCTAACATGATTCAGACTGATTTCAGCTTCGCTACGGGAGAGAAAGTCTCTTAG
Source organism: Hordeum vulgare subsp. vulgare (assembly GCF_904849725.1). Lineage (NCBI taxonomy): Eukaryota > Viridiplantae > Streptophyta > Magnoliopsida > Poales > Poaceae > Hordeum > Hordeum vulgare. The sequence goes on from NC_058523.1 coordinate 376,642,562, forward strand.
TAGTCAACTCCTTGAATTTGTCGAAAACCCTTTGCAACAAGTCGAGCTTTATAAACGGTTACATTACCGTTTGCATCAGTCTTCTTCTTGAAGATCCATTTATTTTCTATGGCTCGTCGGTCATCGGGCAAGTCCACGAAAGTCCATACTTTGTTCTCATACATGGATCCTATCTCGGATTTCATAGCTTCAAGCCATTTGTTGGAATCCGGGCCCGACATCGCTTCTTCATGGTTCGAAGGTTCACCGTTGTCTAACAACATGATTTCCATCACAGGGTTGACGTACCACTCTGGTGCGGAGCGTGCCCTCGTGGACCTTCGCGGTTCAGTAGTAACTTGATCCGAAGCTTCATGATCATTATCATTAACTTCCTCTTCAGTTGGTGTAGGCGCCATAGGAACAACTTCCCGCGCTGCGCCACTATCTTGTTCGAGAGGGGGTGTAATTCCTCATCAAGTTCTACCTTCCTCCCACTTACTTCTTTCGAGAGAAACTCTTTCTCTAGAAAGGATCCGTTCTTGGCAACAAAGGTTTTACCTTCGGATCTAAGATAGAAGGTATACCCGATAGTTTCCTTAGGGTATCCTATGAATACGCATTTCTCCGCTTTGGGTTCGAGCTTTTCTGGTTGAAGTTTCTTCACATAAGCATCGCAGCCCCAAACTTTAAGAAACGACAACTTAGGTTTCTTGCCAAACCATAGTTCATACGGTGTCGTCTCAACGGATTTAGACGGTGCCCTATTTAAAGTGAATGCTGCAGTTTCTAATGCATATCCCCAAAATGATAGCGGTAAGTCGGTAAGAGACATCATAGATCGTACCATATCTAATAAAGTGCGATTACGACGTTCAGACACTCTGTTGCGTTGCGGTGTGCCAGGAGGCGTCAGTTGTGAAACGATTCCACACTTCCTTAGGTGTGTGCCAAACTCGTGACTCAAATATTCTCCTCCACGATCAGATCGTAGACATTTAATTTTTCTGTCACGTTGATTCTCAACCTCGCTCTGAAATTCCTTGAACTTTTCAAACGTCTCAGATTTGTGCTTCATCAAGTAGATATACCCATACCTACTCAAATCATCGGTGAGAGTGAGAACATAAAGATAGCCACCGCGAGCTTCAACGTTCATTGGACCACACACATCAGTATGTATTATTTCCAATAAGTAGGTTGCTCTCTCCATTATTCCTGAGAATGGAGTCTTAGTCATCTTGCCCATGAGGCACGGTTCTCATGTGTCAAATGATTCAGAGTCAAGAGACTCTAATAGTCCATCAGTATGGAGCTTCTTCATGCGCTTAACGCCGATATGACCAAGGCGGCAGTGCCACAAGTATGTGGGACTATCGTTATCAACTTTACATCTTTTGGTACTCACACTATGAATATGTGTAACATCACGATCGAGATTCATCAGGGATAAACCATTCACCAGCGGAGCATGACCATAAAACATATCACTCATATAAATAGAACAACCATTATTCTCTGACTTAAATGAGTAGCCGTCTCGCATAAAGCAAGACCCTGTTACAATATTCATGCTCAAAGCTGGTACTAAATAACAATTATTAAGGTTTAAAACTAATCCCGACGGTATATGTAGAGGTAGCGTGCCGACGGCGATCACATCGACCTTGGAACCATTCCCGACGCGCATCGTCACCTCGTCCTTGGCCAGTCTCCTCTTATTCTGCAATTCCTGCTTTGAGTTGCAAATGTGAGCAACATCACCGGTATCAAATACCCAGGAGCTACTACGAGCGCTTGTAAGGTACACATCAATAACATGTATATCACATATACCTTTAACATTGTCGGCCTTCTTGTCCGCTAAGTATTTGGGGCAGTTCCGCTTCCAGTGACCCTTTCCCTTGCAATAGAAGCACTCAGTCTCAGGCTTGGGTCCATTCTTTTTCTTCTTCCCGGCATCTGGCTTACCGGGCACGGCAACGGCTTTGCTGTCTTTCTTGTAGTTCTTCTTACCCTTGCCCTTCTTGAAACTAGTGGTCTTGTTGACCATCAACACTTGATGCTCTTTCTTGATTTCTACTTCTGCAGACTTGAGCATCGAGTACAACTCGGGAATGGTCTTCTCCATCCCTTGCATGTTGTAGTTAAGCACAAAGCCTTTGTAGCTTGGTGGGAGAGACTGGAGGATTTTGTCAATTATAGCATCATCCGGAAGTTCGACTCCAAGTGAAGTCAGACGACCGTGTAACCCAGACATTTTGAGTATGTGCTCACTGACAGAACTGTTCTCCTCCATCTTATAGCTAAAGTACTTGTCGGAGACTTCATATATCTCGACACGGGCATGAGCTTGAAAAACTAGCTTAAGCTCTTGGAACATCTCATATGCACCGTGTTGCTCAAAACGCCTTTGGAGCCCCGTTTCTAAACTGTATAACATGCCACACCTAACCAGAGAGTAGTCATCACTCCGCATTTTCCAGACGTTCAGAATGTCCTGGGCTGCTGCGGGAGTGGGAGGTTCACCTAGCGACGCATCAAGGACATAAGCCTTTTTAGCTGCTCCAACGAAGCTACGGTTCAAAAGATACAAGCACCGCAAGATATGATGGCATGAATGCAATATGTGTGCAACGACGGTCACGAGCACTTCAAAACATACAACCAACAAGCGAAAATGAAACTACACAAGATTCTAAGCAAGTTTCATGTAGGACACGATCAAATCGGAGCTACGGTCAACAACTACGAGCAAAACAAGAAATCACTACAATCTGCCAAAATCAGCCACATAGCATTTTCTACACCACGACTACGAGCTACTCAACTCAAATATAATCAACCAAGGCATGACACGAAAGAGGGTAAGAAGCACTACAACATACAACCAACAACGACTAGCATGGCATCATGGAACACTAGGATAAGAAGTCACAAAATGGCATCTCACACATTATTTCAGACTTAGTGAACATTACACTTCATGAAAGTGCAGTTTTTGATCTGAAGCCATATTGACAGCAGCAAAACCTATATCTACAGGACTCCAAATGGCATGAAAAATCACAACATGCTAGAGAATCACAAGGTCTACAACTTACTCCATTGCACCAACCTCAAAAGAGCTACAGATCACAAGATACAAGCAAGACAAGACAGCAACAAAATATAACAGATCTCAAACTTAGAAATATTTCAGCACCTCCAAATCAACACTATTTCTAGCAACTTGAGAGCAAGAAAACCACACCTACACATGCATTTCTATTGCAACTAAAAATACCAGAGGCTGGATTAAACATCCAAGAACAACTCCCTAGTTGACAACTTAATCAAACGAAGCACGGAATAAATCCTACGAAATAGACAAGAGGGCAACATGGCAAAATATCGCGTGAACTAACTTACTCAAAAGCTAAAACTAATTGCACAGAAAAATCCTACCCCGAAAACATATAAAACATGTGGGGTTGCACAAAAATAAACTCACCACACGTAAATGCGAGATAACGTCCTAAACACGGAAAATAATCTAGCGGCAAATCCCTACGTGCAAAAATACCAACGGCTACTCTCAAATACATGGAAAATGGGTCCCTAGAGCATGAACATTTTATCTAAGGCATTCGGGCAAACCGGACACGCGTGAAAATAAATAAGGGACGCAAACATATTAGGACAATATGTTAATCTATGCATACGGCATGCTAAACGCCGTCAAACAAATATGCAAGTTGCACCAACGTATTCTACGCGCAAAACTACGCGAAATCCATATGCTACATGTCGCGATCCGATTTACGGATTAAAAGATACGAGCATTATATATTCGTCTATTTTTCTGGAATTCAAATAAAATCTGAAAATCCCTAAATACTCTTACGGGCCGAACTGGGTGCAACATAACAACAAAAGCTGGGGCGGGGAATAGCCTCAGGCTCACCTTGGTTGGGCCTCTTGGCCTAGCGCTTGGGAGGAGGCCGGCCGAGGCCTGGGCCAGCTCTGGGCGACCTGGTACCTGCTGCTGCTGGATCGGGGCGAAGGCCCACGGGGCTGCAGGGACACACTTGGCCGCGGGCGAGGCCGAGGGGGCGTCGGTCGAGGCGAGGCAGCTCCTCGTCGTTCCCGTTGTGCCCGAGGGCACGGGACATGGCGGCGCCGATGTCTGCCATCGGGGACAGGGAGGAGAATCCCGGAGGAGACCGGCGTGGGCTGCGGCGGGACCAGCAGGGGGGGCGTCGGCCGGATACGGGCGGCGGCTCACCGGATCTGGCGGAAGGCGGGCGCTGCAGGGTGCTGGCAGCGAGGGGCGACCACGGGGGTCCTGGCCGGCGACGAAGGCGGACATGGCGGCGGTGCTTGAAGGTCTCGGCCGGCGGCTCAGGCGCGGGTCACGGGGTAGGTCGGCGACGAGGGCGGCCTGGCGAGGTCGAGGCAACCCCTCGAGAGCAGGGGACCTCCCTCGAGCGTGCTGGAGCGCTGCGGCGGCGGCGGCCGGATGGGCCTGCCCGGGCCCGATCTGGGCTCGACGGGCCCGTGGCGGCTGGTGGGTGGGAGGCTGCGGATCTGGCTAGGGTTAGGGGTAGGTGGGGCGCGGAAAACGAGGTAGGAGGGTTTGGGTGTCCAAAATAACAGGAGGATGTCCTATATATAGACAAATGGGGGGCTAGGTTAACCGGAATCGCGTTCCGGATCCTACCGTGCGGTCGGATTCGTACAATTCCGCACGCGGGAACGGGTAAGTGGCCGTGTAGAGTGGTTTACCGGAGACGAGAGGGAAACGGGCGGCGCGGCAATGATTTTTAAAACACCGACAAACGTCCGACGAATAACCGAAGACAGTGCCGCTACGGTAGACCGTTCGGGTACCACACGGACTCCGATCGCGACGAAATTCGACACGCGTCCTAGCTACAACTAATCACGACCGCATGCCAAGTTTCACCCTGATCAGAGAAAGTTTTGAACACACTTTTTAAACAGGGTTTTGACGATGCCGCGGGCGCGTGCGTGTGTGAACGGGCTCAGAACGAACGACGACGAGAACCGGCAACTAACAACGGATGCATCTTTTGAAAACTGGCGGCAATGGGGTGCCGATGCAATGCTGATGATGTGAATGATGCGATGATGGTGCGACAGAAGAAAAATAAACACACGACGAAAACGGAAAGAGAGGGGAATCTTCTGGAACGTCGGCATCGGGCTGTCACAACTATCCTACACTACAAGAGGATCTCGCCCCGAGATCCAAGAATGAAAGGGGGGAGAGGATGAGATATCAAGAGGTAAAACTTAATCGCTTCTTTGACAAACGAGTGACACTAACAATCCTTGAAGGTTGGAAAGAGATGAGGACTGATATGAGAAAGAAGCAAGAATTCAAGGAAAATTTCGGCAGCACTTCGGTAGGAAAATGGGACCAAAAAATCGATAAGAAGAGAGAATTAGACAATATACATAACAAACAACTAAATAGAACAAGGGAACACCATGATCTTGATAGAACAAGAAGCTAGACCCAAAAGATCAACATCACAAAGCCTCCGGAACAATAGAATAGGACTAGCTCATACGGAAGAAGAGAAAGAAGAAAAGAATGACAACTACTAACTCCAATGAACTTGACAAGCACCCTTGCGAGAAGAATTGAACGGAGTTGTTGGAAAAACAACAACGAAAAGAACAAGACAGTAGTGGGCTTATGGAAACCTTTTCAAACTAATGACAACCAGCCACTAACAGAACAAGGATTGTTGGGAGAAACAAGATAAGAACAATTTCTAAACACCAAGAGGATACATTAAGAACTTGGATTAATGACAAGCACCATGATAGCAACAATCCATAGGAAAAGCTTTAGGTGAAATCCAAACCAAGATAGCTCAATGAAGGAATCATGGGTTGAAAATATCTCATGAACATAGAATTGGTGGGTTTATTTATCTCATTCTTGAAAGGAAATCTCTTCGAGGCTCCTACACTAAAAGAATGCTATAATACCACCTCAAAGGATAAAGGAAGAACAATTGCACTGAAATGCAAGGAAAGAATGCTTGAGGTACTCCAACAAGAATCTTGAAGAACACTTGAGAATGAATTGAAATCTTGATGAACCACCATGAAGGACCTCCGTATACGAATGAATGATGCAAAGATAACAAGGTAGAAAAGAATAAGATTATGACCTTGCCAGGATTTAGAAGAAGCCTCACAAAGAGATACTTAAAAGAACTTGGAACTCCGGAAAATAAAGATAAGCACACGAGAAAAGAATTGAAACCATGAGCCACTCCGGAAGAAGAATTCAGATTACTATGAACAAGAATAAGAATTATGTTATGCTCATCCTTCATCAAATTTAATTGATGACAAGCAACGGATTAAGCATGCAACTTATACCTCTAGAAATGAATCTTGGAGAAACAGAGAGAAAAACACCACTTGAAGCAAAATTGAAGGAAGCACCGGTAAGAATTCACAATTGAATGGGAACACCATGAATTAATGGATATACATGAGAATGAAGAGATCATAAGCCACCTGAGAGAACATTAGAACAAGGCACCAGATAAACGAGACAGAAACGAAGAGACAACAATGGAGAAGAATTAGTGAACGAAAGCTGAAAGCTGAGAACGAAGAATCTTCTGAAATGATGGCCTTCGGAGGAACGAGAATGAAAACAACTCAGAAAAGCACCAGATAACGAGAAATGGATTCTCATGATTGGAACAAATGAGAGGATAACACGAAGCTGAGATGACAATCTTCACAAGAATGGAGCAAGACTGAGAGAAACACTCCTTCGAATTTGCAAGCTGAGAATGATGACGAGAAACAGCACCAAGGATAATGAGACTCTCCGGAATAAAGAAGAATGCAAGATTTAGCCAAATATGAGAATGAATTCAAATAGGCCTTGGAGAAGGGATATGACTGATGAAATCCATACTTACGTCATAGCTGAAAAGAATTAATGATCTCCAGGAAAAGATTAAAAGAGCCAGGAAAGATCCTGGGAAAAACCTGTGGGTTATGGGCCCACTCAAAGAAACCACCGTTGAAAGGATTTCTTAGAAAGATAGATATTGCACCGGTACAAATGAAGAATAGATGAGGTTAGCACCTCGAAATAATTAAAAGAATTGAAAAAAACGAAACTCAGAGATATCTTCAACACTCCGGATGGAACATAGATGGAAGAATAACAAGAGAGGCTTGAATAAGAATTTCCAACATGGGAAGGAATTTACGAGGATGAAAAAGGATATGATGAACACGGACAACTGAATTAAATTGACCAATAAGGATGACAAGAATGAACAAACATGACATGAATCTCCTCAGAATCTTCACAACGAATCACCGGATAAGAGAGAAAAGAACAGACAGCGGAAGCACAATGAAAATAAAACTCTTGGATGAAAATTGAATCGCTGAGAAAAAGGGCGGGAGGGTGGGGAAAAACAAAGACAACTTGGTCTAGATGAGATGAACTCCGGAATAAAATGAGAGAATGATCTTGCAAAATTAGAGAGGATTGAATTCACTGAAGACAAGCACACCGATTGAAAAGACTTGACATAACAACTCCGGATGCCAAAATTGATAAGACAATTGATTTGAGCAAAGAGAATTAGCATTCCCACAAAAATATGAGAACACCGCTTAGAGAAAATCTGAAATCACCACTTGACATCGAAGCAACTTGAATTACCACATTCAACAAAACAAAGGGTGAGGCTTATGAAACAAGCCAGAACAAACTCATGAGAAAGATTTCGTCCGATATTTTCGTGGACAGGATCGCACGGGCTTGATCCTTACAGTAGCCATCAAGTGCAAGGCAGTGCACCCGACATATGAAGCGTCCCCGAGTCGTAGCAAGCTACAAGGACTCTTTAAGACACAACGAGAACCGCTGTAAGTCGACCGTGAACAAACGAATCCACTAGATGTCGAACCCCAACCTAACATCATGCATTTGTTGGAAGATTGTCCTATAAGCAAGTACTTGAATTCCCACCTATGAATTCCCGAAATTTCTGGTCATGCAATCTGGTACACGGATACAAGGAGTAATATCACACAACTCCTATACTAACCCGTCACCTGTATCACATCCGTCAACACACAACCAGAATCTCGGACCTTCATCTACAACAGACCCTCGTGATGACAACGATACAAAGTATGACAGTACTCCCGAACAATCTGCACCAGTACTGGGGACATCGGGGTTATCTTGCCACTACTAGTATTGAAGCAATTACGAACATCCTTCGTTCTGAGATACTAAGAAATCTGAATGATAACGATGTGCTCAAGAATCCCCTGGAACTCAACTCCCCAGAAGAAAATCAAGTCAGACAGGAGGCACCAAGACAGAACTCCGTCACATCGGCATCATATAGATCCCAAGAATATCCGCGTGAACCTAAAAAAATTTGAGTGAGAAGAGGAGTAGAATTAAATTATTACGTCAAGATTCCTCACGAGAGCATAGAAGAGGAGAAAAAAGAATCCTACTCTCCGATATATAACTAGACTCAAAGCAGTTTTTCACTAGACTCGACTCGGCCAAGTTCGATCAATCAAGGGGGCTCCTAGGTCGGTACTGCTCTGATACCAACTTGTCACGCCCAAGATGCGACCCTATCCTCAATTTGGCACGAAGGCTTCGTCAGGGATAGAAGCGCATCTCGTCGTGTCGCAAGAATCGATATCGTTGCAAGTACATGTACTGAAAAGAAGATATATATATATATATAGAATTGGCTTACACTCGCCACAAGATACATCAAAGTCACATCAGTACATACATATTCATCAAGAGTAAGAGCAGAGTCCGACTACGGACGAAAACAAACGAGAAAAGAAGAATGACGTCCATCCTTGCTATCCCAGGCTGTCGGCCTGGAACCCATCCTAGATCGAAGAAGAAGAAGAAGAAGAAGCAACTCCAGAAGAACAATCAATGCGCTCGCGTCAAGTAACCTTTACCTATACCTGCAAATGGTGTTGTAGTAATCTGTGAGCCACAGGGGACTCAGCAATCTCATTTCCAAAGGTATCAAGACTAGCAAAGCTTAATGGGTGAGGCATGGTTAAGTGGTGAGGTTGCAGCAGCGGCTAAGCATTTATTTGGTGGCTAAACTTACGAGTACAAGAAATAAGAGGGGAAAGATCTACGCATAACAGACGTGACTACTGATGATCAAATGAATGATCCTGAACACCTACCTACGTCAGACATAACCCCACCATGTCCTCGATCGGAGAAAGAACTCACGAAAGAGATAGTCACGGTTACGCACACAGTTGGCACATTTTAATTAAGTTAACTTCAAGTTATCTAGAACCAGTGTTAAACAAAGTTTCCACGTTGCCACATAACCGCAGGCACGGCTTTTCGAAAAGATTTAACCCTGCAGGGGTGCTCCAACTAGTCCATCACAAATTACCACAAGCCACATAGAAATCCTCAATCAGAAGCTCGTGATCTCGTCGGATTACCTAGTGGAAAACCTCAACTCTGAGATTACCCAAAGCATCACCGGAATCCCAATGCACAAGATATTCCGTCAAAGGTAAAACTAATCCAGCAAGGCCGCCCGACGTGTCGACGATCCCGATAGGAGCCGCGTATCTCGTTCTCAGGACACGATGGATGAGCGATGGTTACCACGCCAAACGCCGAGTTGCCCCGGGTAGCGTTAATAAGCTGCTCTGTTTTGGACCAACACTCATGAGGAGCACTAGCCCGGGGGTTGATTAAATTATCCTCGAGGTCCAAAAAGTCCCTATGCAATTTTATTAGGTGATTAGGCAAATGTAGTACCAAAGTTGGGCCTTGCCAGACCAACTTTAATATAAAACGAATTATCAAGGGGGTCCCCATAACAACCCCGATCGTGTTAGGAGCGCTCAATTATGGAACATAACACCGGTAGCCGGAACTAAGGGGGCAAAGGTGGAACAAAACAGCAGGCTAGAAAGGCCGAGCCTTCCACCTTTTACCAAGTATATAGGTGCATTAAATTAAATAGCATTTAATATGGTGATATAACAAGGGACCCATGTTTTCACATGGAAGCAATGCACCTACAACTAGCAATGCTAACACAAGGTTAAGCAAGCGGTAACATAACCAATCAGTGGTTTGCTAGGTTGAATAGGTTGAAGGTTTTCATGGCATTGTTGAGAGGTTGATATTTAACATGTGGTAGGCAACGAGACATGATCGATAGAAACGGTAAAACTAGCATGGCAATGATAGTAATGGTATCTGGGGAAATGGTCATCTTGCCTGAGATCCCGCTTGGAAGAAGAATGCCTCCGTGAAGCAGACGAACCGATGTAGTCGAACGGGTCCTCACATCCGACACGCTTGCGGAGCTCTATCGAGACGGGGAAACCGGAACAAGCATCAACACACGATATTCACCATACGATGCACAACACAAATGATGCATGAGCAGCTGAATACATGCAAGTCACGGCATGACAATTCACACAAAGAGACACTACACCTTAAGTGAAGTTCAATATGCAACGAGTTGCATATTGACGAAACTCCACGTTTAATTAGTTAGCTCTATCCCGATTAGATACACGGCAATATTAAATGTGGTTAAACATGGCAAGAGGTGAAGCGCAATTAATCTACCTATCTAGGCATTTTAAGTGAGGTCGGAAATGTCATATAGCACCTTCGAAACGACCTCACATGTTAATTTACAATTCTGTCCAGATCTGAACTAACACATTTAATTGGTTGTTAAACATAAAAAAAATAGGTTCACGTGATTCTACGCATCGAGACAAGCAATTTACACATAGAGAACTTCTCCAACGGAGCTACGGTTCAAAAGATACAAGCACCGCAAGATATGATGGCATGGATGCAATATGTGTGCAACGACGGTCACGGGCACTTCAACATATACAACCAGCAAGATCAAATGAAACTACACAAGATTCTAAGCAAGCTTCATGTAGGACATGACCAAATCGGAGCTACGCTTCAACAACTACGAGCAAAACAAGAAATCACTACAATCTGCCAAAATCAGCCACATAGCATTTTCTACACCCCACACCTACGACCTACTCAACTCAAATATAATCAACCAAGGCATGACACGAAAGAGGGTAAGAAGCACTACAACATACAACCAACAACAACTAGCATGGCATCATGGAACACTAGGATAAGAAGTCACAAAATGGCATCTCACTCACTATTTCAGACTTAGTGAAAATTACACTTCATGAAAGTGCAGTTTTCGATCTGAAGCCATATTGACAGCAGCAAAACCTATATCTACAGGACTCCAAATGGCATGAAAATTCACAACATGCTAGAGAATCACAAGGTATACAACTTACTCCATTGCACCAACCTCAAAAGAGCTACAGATCACAAGATACAAGCAAGACAAGACAGCAACAAAATATAACAGATCTCAGACTTAGAAATTTTTCAGCACCTCCAAATCAGCACTATTTCTAGCAACTTGAGAGCAAGCAAACCACACCTAAACATGCATTTCTATTGCAACTAAAAATACCAGGGGCTAGACTAAACATCCAAGAACAACTCCCTAGTTGACAACTTAATCAAATGAAGCACGGAATAAATCCTATGAAATAGACAAGAGGGCAACATGGCAAAATATCGCGTGAACTAACTTACTCAAAAGCTAAAACTAATTGCACAGAAAAATCCTATGGATTTTTCTACCCCGAAAACATATAAAACAAGTGGGGTTGCACAACAATAAACTCACCACACGTAAATGCGAGATAACGTCCTAAACACGGAAAATAATCTAGCGGCAAATCTCTACGTGCAAAAATACCAACGGCTACTCTAAAATACATGGCAAATGGGTCCCTAGAGCATGAACATTTTATCTAAGGAATTCGGGCAAACCGGACACGCGCGAAAATAAATAGGGACGCAAACATATTAGGATAGCATGTTAATCTATGCATACGGCACGCTAAACTTCGCCAAACAAATATGCAAGTTGCACCAACGTATTCTACGCGCAAAACTACGCGAAATCCATATGCTACATGTCGCGATCCGATTTACAGATTAAAAGATACGGGCATTATATATTCGTCTATTTTTCTGCAATTCAAATAAAATCCGAAAATCCCTAAATACTCTTACGGGCCGAACTGGGCGCAACATAACAACAAAAGCTGGGGCCGGGAATAGCCTCAGGCTCACCTTGGTTGGGCCTCTTGGCCTGCCGCTTGGGAGGAGGCCGGCCGAGGCCTGGGCCGGCTCGGGGCGACCTCGTACCTGCTGCTGCTGGGCCGGGGCGAAGGCCCACGGGGCTGCATGGACACACTTGGCCGCGGGCGAGGCCCAGGGCGGCGAGGCCGAGGGGGCGTCGGTCGGGGCGAGGCAGCTCCTCGTCGTTCCCGTTGTGCCCGAGGGCACGAGACATGGCGGCGCCGATGCCTGCCGTCGGACAGGGAGGTGAAGCCCGCAGGAGACGGCGTGGGCTGCGACGGGACCAGCGGGGGGGGGTGCGGATCCGGGCGACGGCTCGCCCGATCTAGCGGAAGGCGGGCGCTGCAGGGGGCTGGCAGCGAGCGGCGACCACCGGGGTCCTGTCCGGCGACGAAGGCGGACATGGCGGCGACGCTTGAAGGTCTCGGCCGGCGGCTCAGGCGCGGGTCACGGGGCAGGCCGGCGACGAGGGCGGCCTGGCGAGGTCGAGGCAACCCCTCGAGAGCAGGGGACCTCCCTCGGGCGTGCTGGAGCGCTGCGGCGGCGGCGGCCGGATGGGCCTGCCCGGGCCCGATCTGGGCTCGGCGGGACCGTGGCGGCTGGTTGGTGGGAGGATGCGGATCTGGCTAGGGTTAGGGGTTGGTGGGGCGCGGAAAATGAGGCAGGAGGGTTTGGGTGTCCAAAATAATAGGAGGAGGTCCTATATAGACAAATGGGGGGCTAGGTTAACCGGAATCGCGTTCCGGATCCAAACGTGCGGTCGGATTCGGACGATTCGGCACGCGGGAACGGGTAAGTCGCCGTGTAGAGTGGTTTACCGGAGACGAGACGGAAACGGGCGGCGCGGCAACGATTTTTAAAACACCGACAAACGTCCGAAGAATAACCGAAGACGGTGCCGCTACGGTCGACCGTTCGGGTACTAGACGAACTCCGATCGCGACGAAATTCAACAGGCGGCCTAGCTACAACTAATCACGACCGCATGCCAAGTTTCACCCCGATCAGAGAAAGTTTTCAACACACTTTTTAAACAGGGTTCTGACGATGTCGCGGGCGCGTGCGTGTGTGAACGGGCTCAGAACGAACAACGACGAGGACCGGCAACTAACAACGGATGCAACTTTTGAAAACTGGCGGCAACGGGGTGCCGATGCAATGTTGATGATGCAATGATGATGCGACAGAAGAAAAATAGACACACGAAGAAAACCGAAAGAGAGGGGAATCTTTTGGAACGTCGGCATCGGGTTGTCACAGATACCTTCTTTCATTCAGTTCAGCACCATATGAAGTAGTTGCTACTTATCTTGTAGGGCCTAATAAATGATGTAGATGAGTTATTTCCACAGTCAGAACATAGGTTCTGTGTGAGGCACATGTGGCAAAACCTCCAGCAACAATTCAAAGGTGATGTACTAAAGAACCAACTTTGGAAGATAGCAAGAAGCAACACTACTGCGAAGTATGAGCAGTTCATGAATGAGATGAAGGGAATTAACTTGGATGCCTACAAATGGTTGCATGAGCTTGAACCTAACACTTGGGTTAGGGCTTTTCAAAGTGATCTACCCAAGTGTGATATCTTGCTCAACAACAATTGTGAAGTCTTTAACAAGTAAGAATCAACTGCATTGATGTTCTGATATGCTAGTTTTTACTCTATTCAAATATTTAGTGATGTGTGATTTACATGGACAGGTACATATCAGATGCTAGGGAGCTACCAATATTGTCAATGCTTGAAAGGGTTAAAGGGCAGTTGATTCAGAGGCACTTCACCAAGCAGATAGAAGCAGATAAGATGAAAGGAGACATATGCCCTAAGATAAAGAAAAAGGTTGATAAGCTAACTGAATAGGCAAACACCTGCTATGTTGATGGGGCTGGTGATGGAGTATTTCAGGTTGATGACAGAGGGACTGACTACATTGTTGATTGGCACAGTAATGAGTGTAGCTGCGAGAGGTGGCAAAAGGGTGGCACACCATATGTACATGCTATAGCATGTGCTAGACATGAGAGAGTGGATCCCCTCATATTGGTTAACCAATGTTACTTTGTTGGAATGTTCAAGAAAGCATACAACAACATCATCTACCCCTGCAGAGATAAGACAGAATGGGAGAGGATGAATGGACCCCCCAATTAAGCCACCATTGTACCAGAAGCAGGTACGCATGCCATGCAAGAGCAGAAGGAAGGCCTCATATGAAGTTTCTTGGAACAATGGTGGCAAAAAAATGTCAAGGCCTGGTGTCATCATGCATTGCAACTATTGTGGAGAGACAGACCACAACATCAAAGGCTGTAAGTACCTCAAGGCTGGTCCGCCCCCTCCAAATGTGCAAGCTCCACCACCACCACAAGGAGATGATCAAGCTCCTAATGCTGAAGCTGCTCCAAATGTGGAAGCTAGTAATGTTGAAGGTGCTCCAAATGTGGGAGATGATGAGCAAGTCATTACTCAGGTTTGTCTTCCATCATTTCTACCTTAGGTTTTATTGCACTGTTGGATAATCAGGAATATTGCACTTCAACAGGAGCACAACTCTCCAGAAAATCATGTCACAGAAGATCTTATGGTTGATCACATGGTTCAAAATGTAAGTTAATGTCCTTGTTTCCTATGGTTGATCTTATGTTCATTGATACAACATGTTATTCTGAACTGCAATAATATGTACATTTGTCATCGAGAGGCCTCTGCCAAGACTGGTTGCTACAGGGCCTATACCAGAATCAACGTTCATATATGCTGCCAGGGCCATGCTCAATCAAACCCAAGGTAACACAAGTAACCTTGGGAGCTCAAGCACAATCCAACAAGGTGGCTTGGCCAAAAGGTTGCTTCTCCTCAAGAGGCAGAGAGACAAAGAACTGGAAGATAAGAAGGAAGCACTTCTTGCAGCAAGAAGGGAGGAACAACAAAAGAAAGCAGAGGAAACTGCCAGGAAGAGACATCGGCAAGAGGAGAAGAAAGCACTGGAAGCAGAGAGGAAGAGGCTATCACAAGCTCAGAAGAGAGAGAAGAGAAAAGAAGAAGATGCAATAGCAAAGCAGGCTAAGGAACAAACAAGCTCATTATGGAGACCAAGAAAGCTATAGCAGTTGAGAATAAAGAAATGCGGCAAGCTCAGAAGAAGGCTGGAAAGGAGGAAGCTGCTGCCAAGAAGAGAGCAGAGAAAGAAGCTGTAGCACCAAGAAAAAGAGTAGACAGGGTAGCTGCTACTGAAGCTAGGAAGGAGGAAATGAGGCTGCTAGGTATTGCTCTTGACAAGAGGCCTGCAGGTTCACAGCTTGAGTCAGATGATGATCTTGTGCTTCCCACTAAGACCAAAAGCACTTCAATGTTTGACGTCTTCAGATGATCTACCTGCTGTGTAGCATGATGTAGTTCTTAAGCTCCAAGGCATGATGTAGTTCTATGTGATTGATGGGAAATGTTATAATTGATCCATACTGATGTGTACACATGAGTATGGATCAATTGTTGATCATTTTGTAACCATGAGATGTTCCTTCTGAATGATGGTACTTCCGAGATATGTTTTGTTGGTACAAACCATAATTTTCTCCCTGAATGCATATAATTTTCTTGTGTAACTGAATTGAGTGTGCTACAATTATAACAAAAGGGTCATCATAGCTTACAAAATGAAAGTTTACCTATGTTTCCTGCTAAATTTGGGCTAGATCAACCATGACACCCATGTCAACTACAAGATCAACCACACCAAGCAACAGAGTATCCCTCAATTCTTCATAATGGTCAATCCCATCAGCACACACATCACCATGACACTGGCCAGCATTGCCTTTAACATCATCACCATCTCTTTACCTAGCCATACAAGAGCCTCAGCTTGTTGCCTGCTAATGCTACTTGGAACCCATGCTTACTCCCTTCCATCTGCAACCCATTCTTCATTCCTTCCATTTGCTGCTCTTCCATTCTGCATTGAACCTGCACCTACAGATCCCCTCTTACTTGCTCTTCCATTTGCTGCTCGATTCAGCTCTTCCCTCCTATCCTCTGCAACACCTATTGCATCCACTGCCTCATTGCCTTCCAGGTAGCAATTTTCAACAAGATAAACAACATATTCGAGCTCCCAATACCAGAACTCACAAGTGACCTAAGCAGAAAAAGACCCCAGATCATGAACAAAATGCCAAATCAGTCACACCACGATCAAAACTAAGAACAACACACTACTTACCCGATGATTGATGCACTTGTAGAAGACCCACCCTTCATGTCTCTCCGTGTTCGACGGGTAGAACTTGACGCGAGTGCCACACTGAGGACACTCGATGCACGGCCCGATCACAGAGCGGCCGCCCATCTCTGACCTGACGGAGCTTGTCGACATTGCCGAGCGGGCTCGAGCGCGACGGCGTCGTTGCGGGGAGGGGAGCGCGACGGCGCAGGGGTTTCAGAGAGGGCGAAGGGATTTAGGGATTTCAAAGAGGGCAAGGGGATTTGAGAGAGAGAGGGGCTGGTCATTTTACAAAAAGGACCCCAAAGTGTTGCGGAACCGCCAACGAACGCCACTTGTCGCCTCGAATTGGTCAAAAGGTGGTCAAATGGAGCGGCGACGAGTGGTGTATGGTAAATAGTGACCGTACAATCACGTGTAGACATATTGAGTGACTGTATTAACCGTATTTTGAAGTAGAGTGACCAAAACATGCTTTCTTCGCAAGTTCAAGTACCGCCAGTGCATTTTACTCTTTTCTTTTTTACATTGGGCTGCATGGTGCCACACTATGTCTTGTTTTATTTTTCTTGTGAAGGAACGTGCTTTTGAGAACTTATTAAAAGAGTTAGAGAGTAAAGGATGTTTTTGTTCAGTTCTTGACCATTCATGACATCTATTTTCTTTTTTTTTCATTTTCAACGTGATTTCCTGTGATGCACTATCAATTGTTCCTTGAACGAAAGTTGTATGTATACCTTTAACATAGTCATATTTTTATTTTTTTTCATGGTGATTTTTATACGTAGGCATTGGCACAAGTGCATTTTTATTGACATAAATGAATTTTGATCACCTCTCCTTGTCTTCTTATTACTTTTTTGACACAAGTGTCTTTTTATTGTATAGAAATGGCGTTTTCTTATTTCTCTCGGTCTTTTTGCTTGCCTATTTGGCATACTTGCGTGTTTGCTTGCCTAATTTTTCCAAATTCATGATATTTTCATTATAGAGTTATTTTTCATATTCCAAAATAATTTAACAAAAGAAGTAGCGATAAAAATTGAGGTCGGGTGTAGCTACCACCAGGGTAGAAAATTATTTCCGTTGATATAAAAGCGCATAGTTCTGCAATATTTATTCAAGGCAATGATCATGTATATATAGGCATCACATCCATAAGCAAATAGACTGATTCTTGTCCGCACTTATTAGTAGTACTCCACCCATAGACCGCTATTCAGCATGCATCAAGAGTATGAAGTAAAACAGAGTAATGTTTGAAGAACAATGACATGATGTAAACAAAGATAACTCAATTAATAAGAATCAACACCGTCGTTTTATCCTTAGTGACAACAATGCAAAGACGTGTCTTGTCCCCTTTTGTCACTGGGATATAGAACACCGTCAGATTCAACCCACTACAACACACCCCTCTCACTGAAGATAGATCAATCTAGTTGGCCAAACCAAATCAATAGATTAGAGAGATTTATGAAGCTATAATAATCATGCAAAAAAATTATATAATTTAGAGAAGACTCAAATCTTTCATCATCAATAATCTGATCATAAACTCACAATTCATCGGATCCCAACAAATGCACCTTACAAAGTGATTAATCAAATAGATCACCACGAAGATGCGGTGAACTTTGTATTAAAGATCAAGAGAGAGAGGTAGTCATCTAGATACTAATTACAGAACCATAGATATAAGGTGAACTAGTCACACTTTATACTTTTTCTTGCGGGCCGATATGAACTTTATACTATTTCTAATTGTTTCCCTTTCTAGGTGGAATACCAAACGAATGACAACTTGTATTGTAGATGTAGTCGACCGTTGGAGTGGAACTGTTTGAAAGAACTACAACATTTTCAGTGCTATACTATAGAAGTGCTTTGTATGGGATAGAAAAAGGATCCTAATAAGTGTTACATATAAATGGTCCTGTAATGGAAAGCGTAGGAGTCACATTTTTTTACTTTCTTTCCTGTTTGCCGTCTTCGTGGGAGCAACTTCAATGGAGAGATCCATTTCGTCGGCACATGTTTTTTTAGACCGTCATGGATAAAAATGATGGACCAACACGTCGATGTAAATTTAAATGGTGTTCGCCACATGTCGGCGTCAACTCATTTTAGGTTTAAATTGGTTCGGATTCGCGTCCTCACGGACACGAATAGAACGCGTCCCATGTTCTCCTTGGGTCCACCTATCGGCGCTCAACCACCACCCGTGTCATATTAAATGACCACACTTACCTCATGACGTGCCTAGCAATGGGTGGAAGGTTCGCGTCGTCGTTCTTTTTAATAGATGCGTGTGGCGGGACCGGCCTCATCCACTTCCAAACGTCCGTTCACATTTGGACACGCTTGCTTCCTCGTCGACGACCAAAATCCTAACGAGCTAGGAAACGCCGTCAGGCGCGATAGCACTCACAATACAGCCGGCCGCTGCAATATCAAGAGGCCAACCTTGACATATGGATCTGCAGCGGAATGAGATATCCTCATTCCGGCAGTGCCCCGATCGCCACGGGCACACGCGATGGGCTGCCTTCCGTCTTTATTGACCTCACCGACAGGGACGTCGACGGCGACAACAAGGGCAAGGACAAGGTGAACGTCTAAGGCAGTACGGGGGCAGCTGTAGACTTTTAAAATAATAATAATGTTTAATTATGTTTTAAATGGACTTTGACTCACGGTTGAACCGTCATTTATGTTTAATTAAAGTTTTGTTATGTTTATCGACGTCACGTGTTTATTTATTTTATTGTTTAAAATAGAGATAAATTTGAATCTACTCCCTCTATCCATATATATATAGGGCCTAATGCATTTTTCAAGGCTAATTTTGACCATATGTAATAGCAACAATATATGACATGTAAGTTACATAAAACATATTTTCAAATTCATACGTCAAAGGACCTTTCGGTGATATAATTTTCACATTATACATTTCATATAGAATTAATCTTATCAATAGTCAAAGGCAATCTCGAAAAATGCATTAGGCCCTATATATATATGAATGGAGGGAGTATTTTCTTTGAATGCACCGGCTGACCTATATAAAAAATCAAACGGATAAATCAAATAAATCACGGGTCCGTTTGAATCGTCCTGTTGCCGCCTGTCTGGCCATGGCTAGATTTATCGGCGTGGGGCGAGCATCCAGTTCAAACTACTTTTCCTCTTCGGCACTTGTAGGTGGTGGCCCCGTTGTACATTCCCTGAGACCTGCTCAATCTAGCTCGCATCAAGTCGTGAAGCACCGTACTAAACTAGGTACAAATCTGTTCAAAAAACTAGGTACAAGTAAAATATATGCATGTCACAGTCGTGCATCGACCATATTGTATAGGCGAAAACGATCGATTCACTGAATGTGGAGGAGACGATGGGTCGACTTAGCAAGACCAAGTGTGAAATGGCGTGCGACAAATTCAGCTCGATAGGACTTAGGTGTAGAAAACAGCTCGGTTCCCTTAAAATAAGGTGGAGAGATAGGACCAAAGAATCGATGCTTCATGCGGCTAGCTCAACGGTCAAACGGGGCTTCGTGTATGGCCCTAGCGAGCGGGTCAAACTAAAGCTTGAAAGGTGCCCTTATACTGGTGGATATAATCATGATAATTTTTGAAAAAGGAAGCTTTATTATTTTAAAAAATATATATTACATCCATCCTCTCCATAACTAAGATGTACACAACCAAACATAGTACTCTCACACCAATGGCAAAAAAATGACGAAATACAAACAAACATGTCGAGTCTGTATAACGCCTAAAGACGAGGAGGCCCAATCCTAAGATCATGCTGCCACCCATGTTGGTTAAAAATATCCTTCGTCGTAGCCTTTAATTGTGTACACACCTCTGTAAACAGGTCTCGATTCTCCACACGTTATAGAAAGGACCATAAACAAAGAGTGTCGGTACATCTATAGATAACCTGCATAAGAAAAGTATTTTTACCGTTATAAACATTATAATTTCTACATAGCCAAAGTGATCAAATAACGGCAAGCGCTCTTATCCTGAGAAGAGTTCTAAACTTGTAATCGATTCCATGTAACGAGTTGCCAAATACATTAGCAACACTATAAGGAAGGATACAAGCTAAAAGCTATTTGGGTGACTGACCATATAGAACGAGCCAATTTGTATTGGAAGAATAAATGTTTTATTGTCTCATCATGATGAAAAAATATACATTGCGGACTTTCATATCAAATTTTTTAATAAGGTTATCTTTAGTAAGAATGACTCCACGACGAAGATATCATGCAAAAAAATTATTTTTAAGAGATATCTTCATCTTTCAGATCATTTTGTTATTATCCACTGACACATCACACTGAATTCAGGTAGTTGAGGGGCTTTCTCCTCTTTCCGCAGTAAAAATAAAAAGAACATGTTTTTTTTTGGAAAAGGAGGTTAAACCCCCGGCCTTTGCATCAATCGATGCATGCGGCCATCTTTATTAATTATTTCACAAAGGTCTAACAAGAGTATACATCAATCCATCCAAAGCCACCACTCACACCTACAAACTCGATAATGTGGAGTGCTCTCACTCCACATATCTAAGAATGGTGTTGTTTCTAATCCATCCACATAACGTATCGGGAACAACAACCGGTGCAGCACACCTAAAACGCACACCTCACGCACACGTTTTACAAGCTGCCATCATCATCGAACCACTGACCCATCTTCATGAAAGAGATCTGAATCATCCTTGCCAGTCCAATCATCCGTCGACGCCACCACGGTGCCCAACGGTGTCACCGCCCTGCGCTCATCCGTCCAGATACGAAGACTCCGGAAGATCTGTCGTGCGTAGCACCTGCCAACCAGGCAAGACTCAGCGTAGCACCTGTCGGCCAGGCATGACTTGACAGCTCCACCGAAATTCCGTGCAAGACGAAGCCGCTCCACCTCCTGCCTCAGTCTGCCAGCGCTGCTCCACAAACGATGCTCCCAAGAGAGAAACGACACCGCAGTACCGCCATCGTCCGATCTGGAAGACCAGATCTTAAGGTTTCCCTCGAAGCAGTGCCCACCACCAGCAACCGTTCAGGACCCATACAATGCCCACCACCACTCAGCCCTCAAGGCGACGCCTTCAGGAAGGTCACGACGTCAAGGACGCCGTCGCCGCCCACCGGAGTTAGGGTTTTCACCCGAGAGGCAAGGGAGGGGAGCAGAGGACAGATGTATACCGACGTGTCCAAAAGGAATAACAGCGCCCTTGAGCGTCGTCGTCGGCGCAGCCGGCCTGGGCCAACCAAGGGGTTTCTCCCAATCCGAATCTCCTCCACCGGCTTCACCCGCAGGTAGGGCCCCGGCAACCACGCCAGCACCGCAAGAATCCGCAGGAGAGAGGCCCACAGATCAGGACCTGGGGGCGCAGGTGGCGGTGCGGGCAGCGGTCGACGAAGGGGAGCAGCACACCTTCACAACGACGCTTCCAAGAAAGATAGCGGCACCCGCGGACGTCGCCGTCGCGGCTCCGATGAAGACCGGAGCAAGGATTTCTCCCGGAACATGTGCACCAACCGACGAGGACGATTGATTCATCTAGCAGGTGGCCAACCCGTTAGGCCGTTACCCTAAGCGGCCATCATTGGTGAGCTCTTTTTTCATCTCTCTTGTAAGCATTTCCACTGTTCTGTTTTTCAAAATGGAAAAATTGTGAGAAGCACATCTAACTGGCTTGCTTTTTCCATTTATGTCATACCGTTCTCGACGAGTTGTTCGGTTTTGTCGTAGGATGCCCCTGTGGCCAACAAGCACCATGCTGGACCATTCAAGCGGGCTTCACCCCACAGTGAAGCATTGATGATGCCCTAATTAAATTACACATGCGCCTCAAGCTCGAAAGAAAAGAAGGAAGCGTGTGACACCAAGATATGACGACCTTAACCGAGAATCAATCACAAATTCAATTTGAAAGAAATCCTAGAGTCTCTCCAAACTTCCCGCATTCGACACTATTATGAAAAATCCTAGCAATAGCGCGGGGCCGCGATATTGATACGGCACTACAGCTAACTTTTAACAGTAGTTGTGGTCATGCCTCGCACTGTTGATACATTTGGATAGTAATAACGCATCTCCCACGCATGCTACTATTAAGTTTCTCTAGTGCGTTTATCACACACGCGTTTTTGATAAGGTTGCGTTGTTGCTATACCCTTCCCTTCACTACTGATATTGTTTTCTATTTCTATTATTTTTGCTATGTATTTTCTCTGCTTTTGTACATGTTTTATACAATCATATCATACAATGGTCTCATCATATTATACACATAGGAATTTCATCATATCATGGAGACACATACAATAATCTCTTATCATATCATGTCATCGTCATCATCATCATCATCATCCAAGACAAATGATCGATATGTCTCTCGTCATATTCTCGAATTATATGGTGGTACAAGTTATGAAATGTCTTGAATACATGTAACTGCATGGTTATCTCATACACATGTTTTATCATCCATCTAAAATACGATACAGAAGAGAAGAGACATCACAACGAGCAAGAGCATAATTATGCAGTACATGAGGCGTCGGTTCTGATTCCTCTCTCGCGCTAACGTGAACATCAAGTAACTAGTCTCCGCTTCTTCTCTAGTATCTAACCCTCTCTGGTTGCCGCCCAGGAACAGATACACTTGGGTCTGACACTCTGGCCACTCGTCCTACACTTTTGGAACCCTCTCTATGTACATGGCATAGCACTTCTTCGTCATCAAAGACTTATGTACATGTTAAAGATGCATCTACATCAAGCGAATTTAACAATAATATGCAACATAATATATTTGATCAACACGAAGAGAAAGATTTAGCGAATAGATGCAACATATATTAAACATATGTAATATACGCAGTTTCATCGTACGCAAACTAATTAACTAGCTACCGTTATGCAAGTTCAGTAGGATCGTTTACATCACAAAGTTTCATCGATACAGAATGTACAAATTAAACCCACACATCAGCATCGGCATCGTCAATTACTGCATGTTCCATCCATCCAGATACAGGAGGACGCAACCCAGCATCGTAAATGGCGTCATATCCAGACCTAGCGTTGATATGCGTGTTTGGACATCAGCTAGTGATATAGGGTGGTGGTTGAGCATCCTGTTCTCTTCGACGATATCTTTCATGATGATCGTTGCAATGTCCTTCTGGATGTAAAAGAAGTAATCTCCAAGTTTATAATTCGATTCGGCTCCTAATGTTTCTACCCATCTGCGTATATGGTCATCGTTTATGCTTATCATGCGAAGTTATTGGCAATTCCTTCTGAACTCTATCATGAGGTAGATGATGTCAAATCCATAGTTCTTACTTTCTATTGGTTGATGGACGTAGCATAAGTTAGTTTTATGCCCAAAACTCAACGCACCGTTCCTTGTTTTCCTGATCTCGATGTGGCCACCCCTCATGCTGAAGCCTTGGAGAGCACTATTCAGAATTAGCATTATGTCGGTGTTTTCCTTCTGCCTGAAATACACGACATTAGAGACTCGAGGGAAAAGAACGATAAGGATGGTGTTATCGTCACTCCACAAAATAAATACACCTCAAATTAGCCTATGTATGAGCCATTGAATGATTGATGTGTACAAAAGGGCTATCAGGCGATGACTTACTTTGGACGATAAGGCGGGAGCATTACTTCCTTGTCCTTATTCATTACCATGAACTCTTTGGTGTAATCCCTTGCATTAGAGCGTTCAAAGTTGTCGAGACTCAAGGACTCACGCATGTAGAATGGATCCACCACCGAGATATGCGATATTTGGTCTCTATTGATGATGAAGTTCATATGTAGCGCAAAAAGGTGGACGATCGTAAAATCGAGCCGCCTTGTGAGGAACATCTCAAAGATGTGATCAAATCGTAGGAAGAACACATTCGCGGGAGGGGGAGGGGGTTTATCGACGCAACCATTGGCCTGAGGCACACGAACCGCATAAAGCGGGTATCCTAGATCCTTTGAGGCGAGGAGGCTTTTCTCTGTTGACTGTGCATGGTCGTACAGTCTCCTAGGATCTCCTGATATGCCCTCTAGCGATTTCTTTGATAGGATCGTCTTTCCCGCGACATAAATAAACATCGCACCTTTGACCGATACATGGTCTTCAAAATCGGACGACGGAGAAAACTTGCTGCTAGAAGCATTGGCAACAGTAGAGCCTTTGTTCGCCAGTCTCTTCCTATGCTTCTTCTTGGGTTGTCGTTGTGAGCCTTCTAGACACTCCCTCACAACCGCATCCAGTGTTGTCATGCTAGACCCTTCACGACCCTCGGGTAGTTAACCCTGGATTGAGGCGGCATATGGAGGTGTGTCCTGCGAGGATTGAATGAAGAGAGACTTCTTGCAATCAACCCTAGGACGTTACTGCTCCAGCACATCAACCATGTCCTCATTCGTATGCTTATAGACCGACTGATATGGTTGACTCATCGATCCTCCGTCGTCATAGCCGCCAGTATTTAGTAGGATCTCTTTCAACTATGCCATTGTGAATAATTAGCCATAATATTTTCAAGCAATTTAGTAGCATCACCCAAAGAGATTTTCATAAAAGTACCACCCGCGGGTGAATCTAAAAGAATTCTAGAAACAAAATTCAATCCCGCATAAAAAAATTGTATGATCATCCACAAATTCAAACCATGAGTTGGGCAATTTCTTATCATCAATTTCATCATTTTCCAAGATTGGGCAACATGATCATGGTAAGTTGTTTAAAATTCATAATCTGATTTTTAAGATATAATTTCGGCGGGAGGAAAATACTTTGTGATAAAAGCATCTTGGCACTTGTTTCAAGAATCAATACTATTTCGTAGCAAAGAAGAAAACAAAATTTTAGCACGATCACGCAAACAGAAAGGAAATAATTTCAACTTGACAATATCATTGTCCACATCTGTGTTCTTTTGCATATTACACAATTCTACGAAAGTGTTAGATGTGACGCGACATCCTCATTAGGAGTACCGGAAAATTGCTCTTTCATAACAAGATTTAGCAAAGCGGCATTAATATCATAAGACTCCGCACTAGTGGCGGAAGGAGAAATCGGAGTGCTAATAAAATCATTGTTATTGGCCCTCAACTTAGTGTTTTATTGAGTTATCGTGACTACGAAAGCAAGAACACAAGCAAACAAGATATCGGGCAAGTAAAATGGCTGATGGAAAGAAGGCAAATAAAAAGGCAAATTTTTGTGAAGTGGAAGAGAGGAAAACAAGAGGCAAATGGTAAATACTGTAATTGCAAGGAGGTGAGAGTTCTGTGTAGGAACCTAGTAGATCTTGACTTGATCTTCCCCGACAACGGCGCTAGAAATCTTGACTCCTCGCTGATTGCGTTGATTTCCCTCCAAACTTAAAGGGTGTTGTAGCACAACGACGACAAATATTTCCCTCAGTTATGTAACCAAGGTATCAATCCAGTAGAAAGATCGACAAGACTATGTAAGCATCACATGCACAGAAATAACAAATCCTCGCAACCCAACGTATGAAGGGGTTGTCAATCCCTCGTGGATAAAGTAATGATAGATTGATAGATGCAAATAAGAGTGATAACATATAAAATGCAGCAACGTATTTTTGGGTTTTTTGATAATATAGATCTGAAAATAAATGAGCAAATAAAATAGAAACGTGAATAGCAAAATAGAGATTGCAAAATAGATGATGTAAAGTAGACACGGAGGCTGTACGTTTCATTAGTGGCTTCTCTCGAGAAAATAGCAAATGATGGGTAGACAAATTACTGTTGGGAAATTTATAGAATAGCAAATAATTATGGTGATATTCAAGACAATGATCATGTATATATGCATCACGTTTTGATGCGTTGGAGGAAGAAGATGAACCAGGTGGGGCGGGCCCGCCCGCACGGCTGACTTAATAGGGTCAGACGCCAAGGTCCGCGGCGTTTGGGTCTGGAGACCAGACGACAGGGTCCCTGGTGTCTGGCCCTTTGCCACGTGAGCGAGTCAACACAACTGTTGATCGAGCGGTCCCGTACCCGACGTCAAAGTCTCCCGTGCAACTCAGACATCAGGGATGTTGACATTATAAAAATAGATTAGATTGGAATTTTTTTTAAAGTGAGATCAATTATGGACTTTCTTTGCCTCAAAGGAGAGAACAAAAAAAATGTCCCTTGCCTTCGAGTGAGCTTGTATATATAGATCACGGACCATTCAAAGACCGGGGTGATCCTTCTTTGAAAAATACTCTCTACAGCTGTAGGCAGAAAAAATAAATGGAATGTATTCACATGCAGCTGCACGCAAACTGGCAAAACAAAATTAGCCAGCCCACCTTGCGCGGTGTGAATCGATGGATGAGGCTGGGCTGGGGAGTTTAGTGTCAAAGTTATGTTCGACAGCTAAAAAAAAAAAGTCATGTTCGACGATATGTACAGTGAAGCCTCAGCATTGACCCAAACAAAAACAAAAAAATGTAAGACCCGTTCTATATAATTCAGTGTATCAAGCTGAACTTGTCAGTTGTCACACAACATTTCGAATGGATCCCTCATGCCGTGCGGTGTGAAATGAGGACGAAATCACTATTTTGACCTTCTTAACGATCTTCGTCATAAATTAAATTTGACATAAAAGTATTTCATGATTTGACTTTTTTTAAATGTCATAGCCCGTGATGTTATTATCCAACATAGAAAAATCGAGCTAGATAGCGTTTCTATGTAGGACAGAAACACCAAAGGCCTTGACATTTCTATGTTGTTCGAAAACGTTAAAGCCTTTGACGTTGTTGCCCTACATAGAAACACTAGGGTCAGTGGCGTTTTCAGAACCGTGATCTAGTTCGGCGTTTCTGTTCCGTCACGTACACGTGTTCGGTCTGACAGTCGACAGTAACATGACGGGCTATGACATTTTCAAAAAAAGATCATGAAATAATTTTATATCAAGCTTACTTTATGACAAAGATTACTGAAAAGTTTAAAAGAGTGGTTTCGGCCGCGGAAGGACTCCAATTCGAACTTGGTCTGTGAAGCCCGTTCCTCGCTGCATGCGACGCGCCGATCCTTTTCGCCATACATTGCTGTCTGATGCGCATGCACGATTGGGACGCATGGGTACTTAAATTTAGCACGAATTAACAACTGATCCGCTATCGGGGCGGGGGGGATGCAGAGAACCCGTCTAGCTTTCGTCGTCAAGTTGATGACTTAATTGATGTTGCTTTGAGCAGGTCTTCGTTGCGGCGGTGTCATTTTCAACTATGGAGATCCTGATGGCTCCTCCGGTTTATTAGCCTCATCCCTTTATCTCATTAGAAAATTCGTCATTCATTATTCTAGATATCTGACGGACGGAAAGTCATATGACAACTTTCTTATTAATTTGACCACGTCTAATAAAGCTAGATCGTTTTATTTTTTAAGAAGATAATGAGGGTTTTGAGAACCTATGCGTATATGGCCATTGTATCAACCTGGTACAGTATTAAACTTCCTCTAATATTTTTCCAACCTTGAAGCGTTGACGTATCTGCTGGAGCCTGAACTTAGCTAACGTACGTCACCCGAATTTACCGTAAGAGTGACCAGGACAAAGCAGATGTGATACCAGTTCATCCACAGCCAGGCTACCAATGTGATTACGGATTAATCTTGTACGCTGCCTACCAGTTCATACGTTTGCGTGGTAATCACTACAAGTAACAAACACTGAAAGCATCACAAGGGTACAAGATAGATGACGATGTAAAGTTTATTTGTGTCACATATTAATGTTATTTTAATCAATCAAAGGACGCCGGAAAGCTCGCTAGGTCCCTCTCCTTTTCTTCAGATGAAGCCGGGTCTTTCCTTGTTGAACCGATAAGTATTCAGTAAAAAAAATTGTACTGCGCTAAAAGATTTTGATAAAGTGGTTGCTGATGACACCTCGACGTCGTGTCTACCGCAAGCAAAGCGAACCGATTCGCCACGACTTAGTAAAGACCGAATCTGCTCATAAGATCCACTTGATTAAATCATGCATGCTCGTCTGAAATCGCCCACTTGATGATCACACAAGTCCCAAAGGCCAAAAGGTGGTTTGGACTTGGAACCACGCTCATGACTGAACTGAAACCCACCCAGAGAGATTGGGAGGTGGTTGATAACTAATCAGACATCTCCAGCGCGCTTTGCTTCGTCATGCTAATCAGACACAGACCATACGGCCGGTTCGTCTCAAGGGGAGCCAAAGGAGGAAAGCAGAATGTTGCCACCACCTTTCCGCTTTCTTTTACGGGCGGCATCGTTTTTCTTGTCTGAAAAATCGCTTGGTCAGGCGCTCTGGGTGATGTAAAAGTTGCGGCTTCATTGAAATGAAATGGTCCACTATGTCACTGATTTCCTAAATTAGTTCGTCTATCCGGAAAGGGTAAACGTGAGGAAATGGTCTTCAGTTTTCTTAAAGCTAATCGATATGGGCAACACTTATTGAGAGTCTTCACCGTGTACTACACCGTTATGTGCTTAGCAATCAAAAAGCTGTAAAGTGTGTGTGTCGACATGATGTATACAGTTTTGGGAGTTTACATGTTTGACAAGGTTGGATACATATTCTGCTTGTTTGGGTTACAAAACAACAGATACTATTAAAAATGCTTTTGCGGGGATTACAAAATACATTCAAATCCAAATCTTTGGAGGCGCAGAACTCTTCTTCCTCCTGCACCCATCGGCAGTGCACCTGAGTCCAGTGGCGGACCTAGGAATGGGCCAGCCTCCAGACGAACTGGGGCAAACCCCACGCAACCTTCCTTGACTGTAGCACTATTGAAAGGACGTGGATGTCGCCTAGAGGGGAGGTGAATAGGCGCTTTAAAATAATTAAGGTTTAGGCTTGAACAAATGCGGAATAAAACTAACGTTTAATATGTCAAACACAAAACCACAAACAACTAGGTTCACCTATGTGCACCAACAACTTATGCTAAGCAAGATAAACAACTAAGTGATAGCAAGATATATGACAAGAGACAATATGGCTATCACAAAGTAGAGTGCATAAGTAAAGGGTTCGGGTAAGAGATAACCAAGGTACGCGGAGACGATGATGTATCCCGAAGTTCACACCCTTGCGGATGCTAATCTCCGTTGGAGCAGTGTGGAGGCACAATGCTCCCCAAGATGCCACTAAGGCCACCGTAATCTCCTCACGCCCTCACACAATGCAAGATGCCGTGATTCCACTAAGGGACCCTTGAGGGCGGTCACCGAACCCGTACAAATGGCAAACCTTGGGGGCGGTCACCGAACCCGTACACGTGGCAACCCTTGGGGGCGGTTACCGGTACCCGTACAAATTGCTCGGGGCTATCTTCACAACCT
Organism: Hordeum vulgare subsp. vulgare; assembly: GCF_904849725.1. Taxonomy (NCBI): domain Eukaryota; kingdom Viridiplantae; phylum Streptophyta; class Magnoliopsida; order Poales; family Poaceae; genus Hordeum; species Hordeum vulgare. The sequence goes on from NC_058523.1 coordinate 376,672,435, forward strand.
AATTGGAGGCCCCGACGCTTGCCCGGAGCTTCACACCACAATGATTGAGCTCCGAGACACCACCAAGCTTCTAGGATGCCAAAGCATCTAAGAAGAACAATATCTAGGGTACTAAGTACCAAAGGTAATAAGCTTCTCGAACTTCACTTCCACATATCACCGTGGAGAACTCAAACCGATGCAACTAATGCAATGGCAAGAACACACAAAGTGGTCAAGTCCCTCACACTCAAATCCCTCCACAACAACGAAAGCTATGGAGAAATATGAGAGGAAGAACAAGGAGCTCACAAAGAACTCCAAAGATCAAGATCCAAGGGGTTCCCCTCACATAGAGGAGAAAGTGATCGATGGAGATGTGGATCTAGATCTCCTCTCTCTTTTCCCTCAAGAACAAGCAAGAATCATTGGAGGGATTGAGAGTAAGCAAGCTCTAAGAATGTCAACAATGGAGGTAGAACAAGAGCTCAACGGATAGATAAGGCCAAGGGGGAAGAAGACCCCCTTTATATAGTGGGGGAAGGAATCAGACCGTTACCCCCACTTACAGCCCGAGCCTAGCGGTATTACCGCTGGCTCTAGCGGTACTATCGCTGACCCTCCGGCGGTACTACCGCTGGTACCGCTGGCCCTGCAGCGGTACTACCGCTGGCTTTGCAGCGGTACTACCGCTGAGCCCATGGTAGCGCAAAGATACTACCGGGCCAACCACCGCCAAGAAAGTCTTCGCAAAAATGTCCGACGCAGTACAACCGCAAAGATGACGGTACTAAAAACTTGGAGTGGTACTACCGCCAGCTCTGGGCGGTACTACCGCTAGGTCCAACGCTACTACCGATCGCCACTGAAACAACCATAACTTTCGCATACGAGCTCCGAATCGAGCAAACCCAAGCTTGTTGGATTCAGGACGACAAGAGCTATCCAAACGGCGACTGGAAATCTTAAGACCATGCAGATATGAAAATGTCAATGATATAGAGATGTGAGTCCTCTATGAATGAAGAACCGGCAAAAACTCCAACATCGAAAACATCATAGTAGATGCATATGGACTCCGTTTTCGATGAACTCGAGCTTGTCACGAAGATGACCATAAGCTCTAAAACTCACAAAGAGAAACACTAAACAAGAACCAAGAAGTATGATGCAAGGAAGCAAATGATTTGAGCTCTCAACGAACGATACGATCAAGCTACTCACTTGAGAGCCCCCCTTGATAGTACAACAATCTATCCTAAACAGAAAACCTATCAAGGACAAACATATACCTTGCACCTCGTCCTCTTGAGCTAGATGATGATGATCTTGGCTTCCTCAAGATGGACCACCTTTCTTGATTGTCTTGGCTTGATGAAGACTAGTTGATTGCTCCCCCATACTCACTATGGGTCAGCCACTCTTCAGCATATCTTCACAAGCTCATTGCCACCACAATGGACGGCAAGCTTCAAGCATGATATCTTCGTGTTGATCCACTTGAACTTGCACATCGCAATCTTGATGACGATCACAACTTGACGTCATACTTCATGGGTTGTATGAGATCTTCCCTTTGACGCAAGCCCATGGAAACACACCTAACCCCCACATAGAACTCTCACGAAGACCATGGGTTAGTACACAAACACTTAATGGACAATGCTTACCATACCATGGGATCACTTGATCCCTCTCGGTACATCTTGTACGCTTTGTGTGTTGATCATCTTGATTTACTCTTTGTCTGAGATCTTGATCAACCATGTGTCTCTATGACCATACTTTGGATAATAGCTTGAATACCATCTTGGTCATCATATAAACTCCTTGAACCCAACAGATGGACTTCAAGAAGTGCCTATGGACAAATCCTATAAATGTAACTTAAGGCAACCATTAGTCCATAGGAATTGTCATCAATTACCAAAACCACATATGGAGATATATGCTCTAACAACTATAGCTACAGTATTTGATACAGTCAACAAATCAAAGGGGCCTCACATCCCAGGCCGCCGTTCGGGCTGCCTGGGACCCAAATCCGCCACTAGCCGAGTCAGAAAACTCCACTCTCACACACTCCCAACAGGATTGCAGCCGGAAGACTAAGACACACAATCATGCTTAGACGAAGCAACTGAGAGAAACCTGCAAAGAAAAACCTCAACTCAATGAACCAGGCTTGTGGACATACACCACCTTTCGCACGTCTTTCCAGCTATGCCAAGAAGGAACGACGATGAGTCATGCAAAACTTATCGATGATGCGAGCGCCTCACCCCCATGGAATGGGGATCGAAACCTGAGCTAAAAACCTTACCCTGCTAGTGACGGACTTAGCCCACTAGGTTAGACTGGGCCAACAATAATGTTGTATATATACATTTAATTTTTATTTTTAAACCTTTTTTAATGATATAAAAGCTATTTTAAAATCTTACCCTGGCAACCCTTTACCTCCGCCACTGCATCCTGCCATCATTGATCCAAATCAGCATGATCCCTACCCCCTCTCATCGTCGAAGCAAGCAATGGATGGAGGGGAGGCACATCATTTTTAAAATGTACTCCCTTCATTTTTTTACTCCGTCTATAAGATTTGAGTCAAGTCAAACTTTATATAGTTGGATCAAGTTTATATTAAAAAATATCAACAACTACATTACCAAATATATATAGTATGGAATTACGTTTCATAAAGAAGCTAATGGTATAGATTTGGTATTGTGAATGTTGATATTTTTTCTATAAGTATGGTCAAAGTAGAGATGATTTGACTTCAGACAAAAGTTATATGCAGACTAAAAAGAAACGGAAAGAGTATAAGGGTATGATTTTTCAGAAATGCTCATATTCTTTAACCAAGATGTGTCCGTATATATTGTGTCACATGATATACGTGTACAAATTTTCTATATTTTCTGAAATAGGCTTTTTACTCGAACCAGTGCGTGTACCCAAAGATGGCAATAGTACTAGTTTGGCAGAGGCTCCCTGAGTCCGATTGAGAACCCCCTTTGATGTTTTTGTTGCATCAAGTACGCCCACTCCTGAGACAAACGAGGCAGCAGTTCTCTAATCATTTTAGACAGAACAATGCCACCAGAAACACATGCGCATGCAACATGCGGATTTTTAAACGGACACAGGAGTGTAGAGTATATATCGACTAAAGTAGAAGCAAAGCGAGCAATAAACAAGGAAACAAAAAACCGTACATGGACTCCATCCAATTCCCAAACAATAGAAAAGGAACAAGTGGGAGCGAACGTTGCCATTCCGCCTCGTTTTGTCACCATTCGACTCGATCCTTCCCAGAAGCTGCCCAATAACCTCAATTGACCACGTTTTGCTGTCTGTCGACGCGAGCGAGCATAAATAGCCCAACGCCCTCGCAATCCACACACCATCATCAGCTTCCCCCAGCATCCAACTCCCTTCCCTCGCCCAAGCGTCAATACCACCGAGCACTCAGCCACTCACCCATCAGGCCATCACACACGGACACGGCACACAGCGCGAAGAGAAGAGAAGAGAAGAGAGGAGCGCATACAGTCAGCAGCAACAATGGTGAGGGCTCCTTGCTGCGAGAAGATGGGGCTCAAGAGGGGGCCGTGGACGGCGGAGGAGGACATGACCCTGGTGGCTCACATCGAGCAGCACGGCCACAGCAACTGGCGGGCGCTGCCCAAGCAGGCCGGCCTGCTGCGCTGCGGCAAGAGTTGCCGCCTCCGGTGGATCAACTACCTCCGCCCCGACATCAAGCGCGGCAACTTCACCGGCGAGGAGGAAGACGCCATCATCCAGCTCCACGCCATGCTCGGCAACAGATGGTCCACCATTGCCGCCAGGCTTCCTGGGAGGACGGACAACGAGATCAAGAACGTCTGGCACACACACCTCAAGAAACGGCTCCAGTCCTCGTCCAAGCCGTCCGGCCAGGCAGCGCCTAAGCGCAAAGCCAAGAAGCCTGCTGTGGCTACGAGCGCGCTCGAGGGCCCGACCTCCCAGCCGGCGTCGTCACCGGGGCAGTCCCTCCCGATGTCGCCGGAGCAGTCCCTCTCGACGTCGTCCGCCACCGACAGCTCTTCCTCGGAGTCGGAGGAGTTCCAGATTGACGACAGCTTCTGGTCGGAGACACTGGCGATGTCGGTGGACAGCTCCGGTTCCGGGCTGGAAACCAGCGACACATTCGGCGCAGATAGTGCATCGCCGTCGTCGAGCAACGATGAGATGGACTTCTGGGTCACGTTGTTCATGCAGGCTAGTGACATGCATAGTTTGTCACAGATTTAATGAGAAGATTTGGCCATGTTCGTATTTCTCGCTAGCATTCGCTTCATTTGGACTATGACGAATTCGCAAGTTTCTGTAGTTCGTCGGTTGAGTTGACCCCTTGTTCCTGGCTCAGTTCCACGTACGCATTGGCTGGCCATAGCGACAGAATTTTTCCCAAGTAGCCGACGGACAAGTAACCTACTAAACCCTTGAGTTATAATATACCAAATCATTTTGTGTACATAATCCGACACATGTGGATTCTGCATCCTTTGCCATGTTGTCGCTACAACAAGAAAACCATATTTAGGAGGTAGCTGGAATGTCATCGATCTTGGCCAGGAAGTGTCGGTGTCCGTCCACAAGGATCCACGATCAAGAGACGAATGTGATGTTGGTACTATCACAACTAGAGGTCTACTTGAGCCTACGAATAGCGCCTTTGCTGCCAAAGCACCCCCAGATCTTATTGAACACGGCCACCATCGCCGCTAAGACCGACGGCGACGAAGTCACACATGTCAATTTACTTTAGGTGTTACCAAAGATTTCGTTAGTTTTAAGAGGATGACCACTCGCAAAGCATTTAGTAATTCGAGAAGCCTCCGTCAAACTTGTGGGACAAACTCTTACTCAAGTTGCTTAAAATTGTGTATTTCCTATAAGGCAACTTGTTTCATATGAATATGAAAATATTTTTAAGAGAAATAATAAATCATATTCTTGGGACTACACATAAAGTCATGAGTAAGATTATTAAACCGTATTTTAGCATCATCCTCTAATGAGAAAGAAAATAATTTAAAAATATAATAATAGCAAAACTTTTCCTCTTAAGCAAATAAGGTGTGCAATAACTTATTAAGATTCATAAGCATGAAAAAGATTAGATTCTACCAAAGTAATAAGTCCATGATCAATAGAGAATCCATAATCCTTATCATCAACAAAAATTGAAGATGTTGCAAACTTAAGATCATTTTTCATCATTTTGTTCATGGCCTTTTCTTTAAGTATAGCAATGAAATATATGTTTTTATTAGTATCATAAGCCATAAACTCTTTAATAATTTCTTGATTAAAAGTGTAACCGTCAGGAACATCAAGTATTTTATTTCTAACGAGAGTACTCGGTGTACCAAGTGATTCATAGTTTTGAGTAAATTCAGTTTCTTTAGCTTTAGCAATATAAGCATCAAGTAATTCATCAAGTGGTATAATATTATCAAGCTAAGTAGAAGCACCATCATGAGTATCATCAATAATAGAAGAAGTGTCTATTGTTTGTAACATATCATATTGTAAAACATGCGGTGGTGGTGTCACAAGTTGACATAAAACATAAGGTCAATAAAGCACATACCTAGTTGGCAATCCTTACCTCCCCTAGTCTTAGAGGGCATGAGCTTGGTTCTGGAATATCTGTGGTTCTTTGTAGTAAAGATAAATCGTAGAAAATAATTGACTTTCAAGTGAACTTCATAAATAGAGTTATGGTGACTAGCAACGGCGCTAGAAAATAGTCTTGTTGACCCACAAGTATAGGGGCTCACAATAGTCATCGAGTGTAGTATTTCACCCAAATCTATTGATTCGACACAATAAAAGCCAAAAAAAATAAGACTTCACATTTGAGTTGTCTATTCAACCACACTAGAGAAATCACTTCCTTGCAACAATTTAGCACGATAATATGATAGTAGTGATAGTAAATTAACAGTAGTAGTAGGAGCAATAGTAGCAGATTTGTAATCAACAGAGTAGTAGTGACTTAGGAAAAATCAATAATATTAAAGTGTAGCCATCGAGTAGCAATGCATATTTAAATGAGATTCAGTATGTAACTATCACAACCTAGAGCAATACACAACATCTCCAATTCATCAATCATATGTATGCATGTATTCCGTACATAGTCATATGTGCTTGAGGTAAGAACTTGCATATCATATTTTGTCCTACCCTCTTATGATAGCAGGGTCCTAATGGAAACAAAGGGTAACTAAGGCGCTCGCTTCAATAGAGAACCGGAACAATGCATTAACAAAGTGAATATTTGAACTCCTCAAGTTAAAGTCATCATCGTCAATATCCCAACCATTATCGCCTTAGGGGAATAAGGTTCAGAATGATAATATGTGCATACAACTTGCAGTTAAGATCAACAATTCAAATATATTCATGAAAGCATAACATGTTCAGATCTGAAATCATGATACTCAGGCCCTAGTGACAAGCATTAAGCATATCAAAGTTATAGCAACATCAATATGAGAACATATTGGATACTAGCGATCAAGCCCTAATAATTGACATGATTATGTATGAACTCTCGTCCCTCTCCATCTACCTCCAATATGTCTACAAGGAAATTACACACACATGATTGGGAGCATCATGAAATTGCCGATGTAGCATGGTTGGTGATGACGAAGGCGGTGATTCCCTCTCTCTAGAGCTACGAATGAACTCTAGATTAGGGCTCTCGATGAAGAACATGAGGTGGTGGCGGATCCATATCTTAAAATGCGGTAAAAATTTCTCTCCAGTCTTTTTCTTGGGAATACAGTATATATAGCACTCGAACTAGGTCAGGATTAGGTCCACGGGGCATAGGCATGTCCCACGCACCCGAAGGTGTAGGCGCGTCCCTTGGGATTGTGGGCCCAAGGTGCCCGCACTCTGGAACTTCTTTGTTCCAGTATTTTGCATTTATTCCAAAGTAAATCACCGTAAAGTTTATCCAATTACAGAACCTTTTATTTCTGCACAAAAACAATATCAAGGTAGTTTTGTTGAAATCAACGTGAGTTTGGCTTAGTTTCACTCAAATCATACAAATTAGAGACCCAAACAAGAGCGGGAGTGTTTGGAAAAGTAGATACGTTGGAGACGTATCATTGACTGGTGTTTTCCTCTGGGTGATGTTCTCTGTCTTCATTTTACATGATCAACTTCTTCCTCCTCAATGGCGCCAACACCATTTTCTTCATTCTCCTTAGGTGGAGTTCTTGCTTTGGAAGGGGAATCGGGAGCATTTTCTTGAACCGGTTTCATGTGATGGACAAGGGCCAATCATAAGCATAGCATTTGATTGTATCACTTAGTTTATTGCTACTGCTTTCTTCATGTCAAGTATCTATTCCTAAGACCATGAGATCATGCAACTCCCTAACATTGAAGGAATGCCTTGTGTGTATCAAACTTCACTTGTAACTGGGTGATCATAAGGTACTCTATAGGTATCTCCGAGGGTGCATGTTGGATTGGCATGGATCAAGGCTAGGATTTGTCACTCCATATGACGGAGAGGTATATATGGGCCCTCTCAGTAATACAACATCACAAGAAGCTTGCAAGAAATGTGACTAGGGAGAATATCATACGTAAACCAATACTCAATGAAAACTTCATGGAACCCAAGTTTAAAAAAATCTAGAAAAAATATGAGATGTTAAGACGGTGTTGTTTTATTTCCACACAAAATTTCAAGTTGAAACACATTACGAGCTATGAAAAATACAAATTTCAGTTGTGAATAGTGACATTAGTGTTTGGCACTACTCAATGTTGATTTTGTCTTTTTCATAGATCACAGCTCGTAATGTGTTTTAACATGACATTTTGCATGGCAACAAAACATCATCCTTTTAACATTCTGTATTTTTCTCACATTTTTTTGAAACTTGGAAACATCTTTTTTTGGGGGGTTTCACCGTTTTTCACCGGATGTTGGTTTCCATATGATACTCTCCCATGTGACTAAGTAGTTAGTCATGAGATCTTGTATTACGGAACGAGTAAAGATACTTGCCAGTAACGAGATTAAACTAGGTATGAGATACCGACGATCGAATCTCAGGCAAGTAACATAACGATACACAAAGGAAACTGAATACAGGATTGATTGAATCCTTGACATCGTGGTTCAATCGATAAAGATATTTGTGGAATATGTAGGAACCAATATGGGCATCTAGGGCCCGCTATTGGTTATTGGCCGAAGATTTAACTTGGTCATGTCTACATGATTCTCGAACCCGTAGGGTCACACACTTAACGTTCGATAACACTGGGATGGTATTGATATATTAATGGAGATGAACTGAATGTTATTCGGGGTCCCGGATGAGATCCCAGATGTCACGAGGAGCTCCAGAATGGTCCATAGGTTAAGATTTATATGTGGAAAGTTGTTATCGGGATTCCGGAAAAAGTTCAGTTTTCACTAATATTGTACTGTGAAGCTTCTAGAAGGTTTCAGAGGATTTCGTAGGGATTCTCAAGTCTGCAATAGGATTCAACCAGCCCTTTTGGAGTGCATGGACCTAGGGTTGTGCCCCAGCCCTCCCAAACCCCTATATATAGTGGGGAGGGGGTGCAAGGGATGGACACACCAAACCCAACCATCATCTCTCTCCTGATAAGCCTTCACCTCGATCTGTCAGCGCTTGCAGAAGCCCTGTCGGTGTTCTGCTGCCATTACCACCACCATGCCGTCATATTGGTCTAGATCCCATCTACCTATTCACCCTCACTTGCTAGATCGATAAGGAGGATATGTCACCGAGTTGGACGTGTGCTAAACTTGGAGGTGCCGCACGTGCGGTGCTTGGATCGGATTGGATCCCGAGCGAGTACGACTACGCCAACCACGACCTCTAGATTGTTTACGTTTTTGTTCTATAATGGTATGTAGACACATCTCCCTCTTGTTGTTAGCATATCCATAGAATAGATCTTGGGTGTTTCGTAGGAAAAAAATTGTTTCACATGCAACGTTCTCCAACATACACATCACCATGGGAGCAGCAAGGTTTATGTAAAGGCCCTCCGTGATCGATCCCACCTCCGGCAGGGCACCAGAACAGGGATCTAGATGGTATCACAACGGAACAGAAGCTTGCGACGGCAGAAAAAGCATTTCAGGTGGCGCTCTGATATTTTCCTAACATATTAGGATTTATATAGGTGGAGTTAGGTCGAGAGGCGTCAGGAGGTGGTCCCAAGCCATCAGGGCGCGACCCCCCCCCCCTCCTAGGTGCACCCTGTTGGCTTGGCGCCACCTTGCGTAGCGTGTGGTCTCCCTCAGCTTCGAGGTCTTATTTTTGTTCATAAAAAATATCAAAAGGTTTCGTTGCATTTGAACTTCGTTTAATAATAATTTTCTGAAAAGCCGAAAACACGCAGAAAACAACAACTCACATTAGACACTGGGTTAATAGGTTAGTTCCCAAAAATTATATAAAACAACATATAAACGCATATAAATCATCCAAGAATGATAATATAATAACATGAAACAATCAGAAATTATAGATGCGTTGGAGACATATCAGTCACCACTACACAGCCGCCACGCACGGATCGACGAGCCGTGTTCACCTCGTCGCCATCGCCCCGAGTGGGTACCACATGCGATCGCCAAGGCATGTGGCCGCATCCTCCACTACCTGGGAGGCGGAAGCTTCGACGGTTGCTGCCTCTTGAGCTTGCGTTGGTTTTTCCCTTGAAGAGGAAAGGGTGATGCAGCACAGGAGCAGTAAGTATTTCCCTCAGTTTGAGAACCAAGGTATCAATCCAGTAGGAGAATCGCGTCAAGTCTAGAGTACCTGCGCAAACACAAAAGAGCTTGCACCCAACGCTATAAAGGGGTTATCAATCCCTTCAAGATTGATTGAAAAGTGAGATTTGAAGGCGGAAAGTGCAACAAAGTAAAAGTGTAAGGCTGAAAATATGGTGTAAAGTAAACCCGGGGGCCATAGTGTTCACTAGAGGCTTCTCTCAAAATAGCAAATATTACAGTGGGTGAACAAATTACTGTCGAGCAATTGATAGAACCGCGCAAAGTCATGACGATATCTAAGGCAATGATCATACATATAGGCATCACGTCCGAGACAAGTAGACCGATACTTTCTGCATCTACTACTATTACTCCACACATCGACCGCTATCCAGCATGCGTCCAGTGTATTGAGTTCATGACGAACAGAGTAACACCTTAAGCAAGATGACATGATGTAGAGGGATAAACTCAAACCAATGAAAAACCCCATCTTTTTACCCTTGATGGCAACAACATGATGCGTGCCTCGCTATCCCTTCTGTCACTTGGTGAGGTCACCGCACGGTATGAACCCAAAACCAAGCACTTCTCCCATTGCAAGAATCATAGATCAAGTTGGCCAAACAAAACCCACATCTGGAAGAGAATTACACGGATATGAAATCATGCATATAAGAGATCAGAAGAAACTCAAATAAGATTCATAGATAATCTGATCATAAATCCACAATTCACCGGATTTCGACAAACATACCGCAAAAGAAGATTACATCGGATAGATCTCCATGAAGATCATGGAGAACTTTGTATTGAAGATCCAAGAGAGAGAAGAAGCCATCTAGCTACTAGTTATGGACCCGAAGGTCTATGGTGAACTACTCACGCATCATCGGAGAGGTCATGGTGTTGATGAAGAAGGCCTCCATATCCGAATCCCCCCTCCGACAGGGCACCGGAACGTGCCCCAGATGGGATCTTGCGGAGATATAAGCTTGCGGCGGTGGAAAAGTATTTTCGTGGATCTCTCGCGCAGTTTTGGAATTTTTTTTCTGAATTTATAGGCGAAAGAGGTAGGGCAGACGTGCCATTGGGGGCCCACAAGCCTGCTAGGCGCGGCCCCCCTGGCCGCGCCTAGGGGGCTTGTGGGGTCCCCTACTGGCCCCTGCCTTGGTTCTCAAGTTTGGCGCGTATCTTCTGTTTCGGAAAAAAATCTTTTTGGAAGTTTTATTCCGTTTGGACACCGTTTAAAATCCTCCTCTGAAAAGGGTCAAAAACACGGAAAAAACAGGAACTGGCACTTGGCACTGAGTTAATAAGTTAGTCCCAAAAAAGATATAAAAGGCATACAAAACATCCAAAGTTTGACAAGATAATAGCATGGAACTATCAAAAATTATAGATACGTTGGAGATGTATCGAGCATCCCCAAGCTTAACTCCTGCTCGTCCTCGAGTAGGGAAGTGATAAAGACTGAATTTTTGATGTGGAATGCTACCTAGCATAGTTGTCCTTTGTAACTTCTTTCGTGTGACATGAATGTTCAGATCCGTAAGATTCAAAACAATAGTTTGCTATTGACATGAAAACAATAATACTTCAAGCAAACTAGCAAGGTAATCATGAACTTTCGAAATAACAAGGCCAAAGAAAGTTATCCCTACAAAATCATATAGTCTGGCTATGCTCCATCATCCCCACACAACTAATTTAAATCATGCACAACCCCGGTATTGGCCACGTAATTGTTTTTGCACTCTTACTTTCTCAAACCTTTTACAACTATCACGCAATACATGAGCGTGAGCCATGGATATAGCACTATAGGTGGAATAGAGTGTGGTGGTGGTTGTGTGACAAAAAGGAAGAGATGGTCACATTGACTCGGTGTATCAAAGGGTTATGGAGATGCCCATTAATAGATATCAATGTGAATGAGTAGGGATTGCCATACAAAGGATGCACTAGAGCTATAAGTATGTGAAAGCTCAAAAGGAGAACTAGTGGGTGTGCATCCAACTTGCTTGCTCACGAAGACCTAGGGCAATTTGAGGAAGCCCATCCTTGGAATATACAAGCCAAGTTATATAATAAATATTCCCACTAGTATATGGTGGTGACAAAGCAAGAAGATCTCAATCATGAAGGACATGGTGTTATTATGAAGCACAAGTATGGAAAAAGGTAGTAGCATTGTCCCTTCTCTCCTTTTTTTTGTTTGGGCTCTTAGGCCTCTTTTTTTCTCTTTTTTTGTGGGAAACTTTGGCCTCTTTTATTTTATTTCCTCACATGGGACATTGCTCTAATAGTGATGATCATCACACTTTTATTTACTCATAGCTCAAAGCTTAGAACGATGATGACTCTATAGGAAATGCCTCCGGCAGTGTACCGAGATGTGCAACGATCTAGCTTGCCGTATGACGTTGAAACATCTCGCTAGCTATCTTACGATCATGCAATGGCAATATGAGAGTGATGGCACAAGTCATGAGACGGAATGGTGGGAGTTGCATGGCAATATATCTCGGAATAGCTATGAAAATGCCATAGTAGGTAGGTATGGTGGCTGTTTTGAGGAAGGCATATGGTGGGTTTGTGCACCGGCGGAAATTGCGGGGCACTAGAGAGGCTAGCAATGGTGGAAGGTGAATGTGCATCTATACCATGGACTCACATTAGTCATGAAGAACTCACATACTTGTTGCGAAAGTTTTTATTAGTAATCGAAACAAAGTGCTAAACACATACTCCTAGGTGAAGGGTTGGTTGGTGTAAACCATCGCGCGATCCCGACCGCAACACAAAGGATGACAATCAATAGATCAATTATGCTCCGACTCATAGCGGTTCCCCATACGTGCATGTTACGGGAATCACTAAGTTCCACAAAAGTATTTCTAGATTCACAACACCCTACTAACATAACTCTTAAAATTACCAAATCCACGTCTCAAAACTAATTGAGAGGAATCAAACTTCTCTTTCTACTCAATGCTCATGAAGATGAAAGTTTTTGTATCCTCTTTGGGTACCTATCACCTTTGGGACTATTTTCATAGCACAAACCAACTACCAAGTCACGCACCGCCGTGCTCTAAAAAGATCTAAGTGAAGCACATAGAGCAAAAATTATCTAGCTCAAAAGATATAAGTGAAGCACGATGAGCATTCTAGCAAATTCATGATGAGTGCATGTCTCTCTCAAAAGGTGTGCAGCAAGGATGATTGTGACACAACAAAAATAAAAGACTCCTATGATACAATACGCTCCAAGCAAAACACATATCATGTGGTGAATAAAAATATAGCTCCAAGTAATGTTACCGATAGATTGAAGACGAAAGAGGGGATGCCTTCCCGGGGCATCCCCAAGCTTAGGCTTTTTGGTGTCCTTGAATTTGGCTTGGGATGCCTTGGGAATCCCCAATCTTGAGCTCTTTCCACTCTTTATCCATTTGTCCATGAGAACATCACCCAAAACTTGAAAACTTCACAACACAAAACTTAAACAGAAACTCGTGATATCATTAGCACAAGAAAACAAACTACCACCTCTTTAGGTACTGTAGCAATCTTGATTTCTATTAATATTGGTGTTAGATTAATGTATTCTCACTTTTCCATGGCTAGTACCCCCCCCCCCCCGATACTATCCATAGTTTCATCAAAACAAGCAACCAACTCAACAAAAACATAATCTGTCAAAAACAGACAAGTCTGTAACAATCTGTATACTTCGTATACTTATGGTACCTCAAAAATTCTGAAAAATTACGACTGCCTGGGCAAAAGGCATATAAACCATCAGCAAAAATAATAAACTCAAAAGCTCTTTTTGAATAAAAATGAAAAATAATCTCGTGAACGAAAAGTTTCTGTCTTTTTCCAGCAGGATCAAACAACCATCACCAAGACTAGTCATAAAGGTTTTGCTTGGCTCAAACACAAAAAGAAACACAAAAGACACTATCATAACAGAATTATGATGGCGTGGACGCAACAAAACAGAAATAAAAAGATAAATTCATTGGGTTTCCTCCCAACAAGCGTTATTGTTTAACGCCCTTAGCTAGGCATAAAGCGATAGAATCACGTATTGTCGTCTTTGGTGCTCAAACCATAAGTAGCCCTCATCATAGATTCATAAGGAAATCTTATTTTCTTTCTAGGAAAATGATCCATGCCCTTCTTTCAAGGAAATTGAAATCTAATATTCCCTTCCTTCATATCAATGATAGCACCGATAGTCCTTAGGAAAGGTCTACCAAGAATGATAGGGCATGTAGGATTGCAATCAATGTCAAGCACAATGAAATCCACTGGTACATAGTTCCTATTTGCAATAATAAGAACATCATTGATCCTTCCCGTGAGTTTCTTGACAGTAAAATCCGCAAGATGGAAATTAAGAGAACACTCCTCAATCTCATTAAAACCCAGAACATCACATAAAGACTTTGGAATCGCGGAAACACTAGCACCCAAGTCACACAAAGCATTGCATTATAGTTTTTTATTTTGATTTTGATAGTAGGTTCCCACTCATCATGAAGCTTTCTAGGGATAGAAACTTCCAATTCAAGTTTCTCTTCAAGAGATTTTATCATAGCTTCGACGATATGATCTGTAAAGGCCTTGTTTTGGCTATAAGCGTGTGGTGTTGGAAATATGCCCTAGAGGCAATAATAAATTAGTTATTATTTTATTTCTTTGTTCATCATAATCGTTTATTATCCATGCTATAATTGTATTGATTGGAAACACAGTGCTTGTGTGGATACATAGACAAAACATTGTCCCTAGTAAGCCTCTAGTTGACTAGCTCGTTGATCAAAGATGGTCAAGGTTTCCTAACCATAGGCAAGTGTTGTCACTTGATAACGGGATCACATCATTAGGAGAATCATGTGATGGACTAGACCCAAACTAATAGAAGTAGCATGTTGATCGTGTCATTTTGTTGCTACTGTTTTCTGCGTGTCAAGTATTTGTTCCTATGACCATGAGATCATATAACTCACTGACACCGGAGGAATGCTTTATGTGTATCAAACGTCGCAATGTAACTGGGTGACTATAAAGATGCTCTACAGGTATCTCCGAAGATGTTCGTTGAGTTAATATGGATCAAGACTGGGATTTGTCACTCCGTGTGACGGAGAGGTATCTCGGGGCCTACTCGGTAATACAACATCACACACAAGCCTTGCAAGCAATGTGACTTAGTGTAAGTCACGAGATCTTGTATTACGGAACGAGTAAAGAGGCTTGCCGGTAAACGAGATTGAAATAGGTATGCGGATACCGACGATCGAATCTCGGGCAAGTAACATACCGAAGGACAAAGGGAATGACATACGGAATTATATGAATCCTTGGCATTGAGGTTCAACCGATAAAGATCTTCGGAATATGTAGGATCCAATATGGGCATCCAGGTCCCGCTATTGGATATTGACCGAGGAGTCCCTCAGGTTATGTCTACATAGTTCTCGAACCCGCAGGGTCTGCACACTTAAGGTTCGACGATGTTTTATGCGTATTTGAGTTATATGGTTGGTTACCGAATGTTGTTCGGAGTCCTGGATGGGATCACGGACGTCACGAGGGTTTCCGGAATGGTCCGGAGACGAAGATTGATATATAGGATGACCTCATTTGGTTACCGGAAAGTTTTCGGGCATTACCGGAAAAGTTTTGAGCTCATTGGTAGTGTACCGGGAGTGCCGGGAGGGGTGACGGGGACCATCGAGAGGGGTGTCACGCCCCAAGGGATCTCATGGGCTATGGGAAGAGATAAACCAGCCCCTAGTGGGCTGGAATAAGTTCCCACTAAGGCCCATAAGGTTTGAGAAGGGAAAAACACAAGGTGGAAAGAGTTTCCAAGTGGGAAGGTGGAATCCTACTCCAAGTAGGATTGGAGTAGGACTCCTCCACCTCAAATTTCGGCCAAACCTTGAGGGTTTGAGGCTGCCTCCTCCCCTCCCTCCCTCCTATATATAGTGAGGTTTTAGGGCTGATTTGAGACAACTTTTGCCACGGCAGCCCGACCACATACCTCCACGGTTTTTCCTCTAGATCGCGTTTCTGCGGAGCTCGGGCGGAGCCCTGCTGAGATTAGATTACCACCAACCTCCGGAGCGCCGTCATGCTGCCGGAGAACTCATCTACCTCTCCGTCTCTCTTGCTGGATCAAGAAGGCCGAGATCATCGTCGAGCTGTACGTGTGCTGAACGCGGAGGTGCCGTCCGTTCGGCACTAGATCGGAGCGGATCGCGGGACGGATCGCGGGACGGTTCGTGGGACGGTCCGCGGGGCGGATCGAGGGACGTGAGGACGTTCCACTACATCAACCGCGTTTCTTAACGCTTCTGCTGTGCGATCTACAAGGGTACGTAGATCGGAAATCCCCTCTCGTAGATGGACATCACCATGATAGGTCTTCGTGCACGTAGGAAATTTGTTGTTTCCCATGCGACGTTCCCCAACAGTGGCATCATGAGCTAGGTTCATGCGTAGATGTCTCCTCGAGTAGAACACAAAAGTTTTTGTGGGCGGTGATGTGCGTTTTGCTGCCCTCCTTAGTATTTTCTTGATTCCGCGGTATTGTTGGATCGAAACGGCTCGGACCGACATTACTCGTACGCTTACGAGAGACTGGTTTCATCGCTACGAGTAACTCCGTTGCTCAAAGATGACCGGCGAGTGTCGGTTTCTCCAACTTTAGTTGAATCGGATTTGACCGAGGAGGTCCTTGGATAAGGTTAAATAGCAATTCATATATCTCCGTTGTGGTGTTTGCGTAAGTAAGATGCGATCCTACTAGATACCCATGGTCACCACGTAAAACATGCAACAACAATTAGAGGACGTCTAACTTGTTTTTGCAGGGTATGCTTGTGATGTGATATGGCCAACGATGTGATGTGATATATTGGATGTATGAGATGATCATGTTGTAATAGTTAATATCGACTTGCACGTCGATGGTACGGCAACCGGCAGGAGCCATAGGGTTGTCTTTAAACTAACGTTTGTGTTTGCAGATGCGTTTACTATATTGCTAGGACGTAGCTTTAGTAGTAATAGCGTGAGTAGCACGACAACCCCGATGGCGACACGTTGATGGAGATCATGATGATGGAGATCATGGTGTGATGTCGGTGACAAGAAGATCGTGCTGGTGCTTTGGTGATGGAGATCAAGAAGCACATGATGATGGCCATATCATGTCACTTATGATTTGCATGTGATGTTAATCCTTTATGCACCTTATCTTGCTTAGAACGACGGTAGCATTATGAGGTGATCTCTCACTAAAATTTCAAGAAGAAATTGTGTTCTCCCCGACTGTGCACCGTTGCGATAGTTCTTTGCTTCGACACACCACGTGATGATCGGGTGTGATAGACTCAACGTTCACATACAACGGGTGCAAAATAGTTGCACACGCGGAACACTCGGGTTAAGCTTGACAAGCCTAGCATGTGCATACATGGCCTCGGAACACATGAGACCGAAAGGTCGAGCATGAATCGTATAGTTGATATGATTAGCATAGAGATGCTTACCACTGAAACTATTCTCGACTCACGTGATGATCGGACTTGAGATAGTGGATTTGGATCATGTACCACTCAAATGACTAGAGAGATGTACTTTTTGAGTGGGAGTTCTTAAGTAATATGATTAATTGAACTAATTGTCATGAATATAGTCTAATGGTCTTTGCGAATTACGATGTAGCTTGCGCTATAGCTCTACTGTTTTTATATGTTCCTAGAGAAAATTTAGTTGAAAGTTGATAGTAGCAAACTTTGCACACTGAGTCTGTAAAGCCGAGGATTGTCCTCGTTGCTGCGCAGAAGGCTTATGTCCTTAATGCACCACTCGGTGTGCTGCACCTCGAGCGTCGTTTGTAGATGTTATGAACATCCGACATACACGTTTCTGATGACTACACGATAGTTCAGTACAAAATACTTAATGGCTTAGAAGCAAGGCGCCGAAGACGTTTTGAAACGTCACGGAACATAAGAGATGTTCTAAAGAGATGAAATTGTGATTTCATGCTTGTGCCCTTGTTAAGAGGTATGAGACCTCCGACAAGATTCTTTGTCCACGAAGTAGAGGAGAAAAGCTCAATCATTGAGCGTGTGCTCAGATTATCTGAGTACGACAATCGCTTGAATCAAGTGGGAGTTGATCTTCCAGATAAGATAGTGATGGTTCTCCAAAGTCACTGCCACCAAGCTCTGAGAGCTTCGTGATGAACTATAACATGTCAAGGATAGATACAATGATCCTTAAGCGATTCACGATGTTTGACACTGCAAAAGTAGAAATCAAGAAGGAGCATCAATAGTTGATGGTTAGTAAAACCACTAAGTTTCAAGAAAGGCAAGGTCTAGAAGGGATACTTCGTGAAACGGCAAAGCAGTTGCTGCACTAATGAAGAGACCCCAGATTAAACCCAAGCCCGGGACTAAGTGCTTCTGCTATGAGGGGAACGGTCACTGAGGCGGAGCAACTCTAGATACTTGGTAGATAAGAAGGCTGGCAAAAGTCGAAAGAAGTATATTTGATATACATAATGTTGATGTGTACTTTACTAGTACTCCTAGTAGCATGAGGGTATTGGATACCGGTTCGGTTGCTAAGTGATTAGTAACACGAAATGAAAGCTACGGCATAAACGGAGACTAGCTAAAGGCGAGGTGACGATACGTGTTGGAAGTGTTTCCAAGGTTGATATGATCAAACGTCGCACACTCCCTCTACCATCGGGATTGGTGTTAAACCTAAATAATTGTTATTTGGTGCTTGCGTTAAGCATGAACATGATTGGATCGTGTTTATTGCAATACGATTGTTCATTTAAAGAGAATAATGGTTACTCTATTTGCTTGAATAATCACCTTCAATGGTTTATTGAATCTCGATGTAGTGTTACACATGTTCATGATATTGGTGCCAAAAGATACGAGGTAATGATGATAGTACCACTTACTTGTGGCACTGCCGCTTGAGTCATGTTGGTATAAATTGCATGAAGAGGCTCCATGCTGATGGATCTTTATACTCACTTGATTTTGAATCACTAGTGACATGCAAATCATACCACATGAGCAAGGCCTTGTTTTCATTGAGATGAAACAAGATAGTAACTTGTTGGAAGTGATACATTTTGATGTATGCAGTCCAATGGGTGCTGAGGCACGCAGTGGATATCATTATGTTCTTGCTTCAATGACGATTTGAATAGATACAAGAGTATTTACTTAATGAATCACAAGTCTGAAATATTGAAAAGTTCAATTCTGTTTCGGAGTGAAGTTCGTCGTAACAAGAGGATAAACGGTCTACGATATGATCATAGAAATGAATATCTGAGTTACGAGTTCTGGTACGCAGTTAAGACAATGTGGAAATTGTTTCGCAGTTCATGCCACCTGGAACATCATAGTGTGATGACGTGTCTGAAAGTCATAGCCACGCACTATTTGGTATGGTGCATGCTATGATGTCTCTTATCGAATTACCACTATCGTTTATGGGTTATGCATTAGAGACAACCGCATTCACTTTAAATAGGGCACCGCGTATTTCCGTTGAGATGACACGGTATAGATTGAGGTTTAGAGAAATCTAAACTGTCATTTCTTGAAAGTTTGGGGCTTCGACACTTATGTGAAAAAAATTCAGACTGATAAGCTCGAACCCAAAGCGGATAAATGCATCTTCATAGAATATCCAAAACAGTTGGGTATATCTCCTATCTCAGATCCGAAAGCAAAGTGTTTGTTTCTAGAAACGGATCCTTTCTCAAGGAAAGGTTTCTCTCGAATGAATTGAGTGGGAGGGTGGTAGAACTTGATGAGGTTATTGAACCATCACTTCAACCAGTGTGTAGCAGGGCGCAGGAAGTTGTTCCTGTGGCGCCTACACCAATTGAAGTGAAAGCTGATGATGGTGATCATCGAGCATCGGATCAAGTTACTACAAGCCTCGTAGGTTGACAAGGTCACGTACTACTGCAAAGTGGTACGGTAACCCTGTCTTGGAGGTCATGTTGTTGAGCAACAGTGAACCTACGAGTTATGGAGAAAGCAATGGTGGGCCCGGATTCTGACAAATGGCTGGAGGCCATGAAATCCGAGAGAGGATCCATGTATGAAAGCAAAGTGTAGACTTTGGAAGAACTACTTGATGGTCATAGGACTATTGAGTAAAGATGGATCTTTAAAAGGAAGACAGACGAGGATGGTGATAAGTCACTATGAAGAAAAGCTCGGCTTGTCG
The DNA here is from genome assembly GCF_904849725.1 of Hordeum vulgare subsp. vulgare. Classification (NCBI taxonomy): domain Eukaryota; kingdom Viridiplantae; phylum Streptophyta; class Magnoliopsida; order Poales; family Poaceae; genus Hordeum; species Hordeum vulgare. The sequence continues at coordinate 376,692,566 of NC_058523.1, forward strand.
CAAAGATGTTTCCGACAAGATCAAACAGTTGACTATGATGAGACTTTCTCACTCGTAGCGATGCTAAAAGTCTGTTAGAATTATGTTAGTAGTTGTTGCATTATTTTTGAAATATTGCACATAGGATGTCAAAACATTGTTTCCTCGACGGTTTCCTTGAGCAAACATTGTATGTGATACAACCAGGAGGTTTTGTCGATCCTAAAGATACTAGCAAGTATGCAAGCTCCAGCGACCCTTCAATGGACTGGTGCAAGCATCTCGGAGTTGGAATGTACACTTTGATGAGATGATCAAAGATTTTGGGTTTGTAAAAGGTTTATGAGAAACTTGTATTTTCAAAGAAGTGAGCGGGAGCACTATAGAATTTCTGATAAGAATATGTGGTTGACATATTGTGGATCAGAAGTAATGTAGAATTTCTGTAAAGCATACAAGGTTGTTTGAAATGAGTTTTTCAAAGGAATACCTGGATTGCGCTACTTGAACGTTGAGCATCAAAGATCTATGGAGATAGATCGAAAGCGCTTAATGGAAGTTTCAACAAGATGCATGCCTTGACAAGTTTTTGAAGGAGTTCAAAATAGATCAACAAAGAATGAGTTCTTGGTTGCGTTGTAAAGGTGTGAATTTGAGTAAGACTCAAAACCCGACCCCGGCAGAATAAAGAGAATAGATGACGGTCGTCTTCTATGCCTTGGCCGTAGAATCTGAAGTATGCCATGCTGGGTACCGCACGTGATGTGTGCCTTGACTCAAAGTCTGTGGAGAGGTACAGAGAGTGATCCATGATTGAATCACTAGCAGCGGTCAAAATTTATCCTTAGTAACTGGTGTACTAAGGAATTTTTCTCGATTATGGAGGTGGTTAAAGAGTTCGTCGTAAAGGGTTACGTCGATGCAAGCTTTGACACTAATCCGAATAACTGTGAGTAGTGAAACGGATTCGTATAGTAAAGAAGATATTTGGAGTATATCCGAATAGCACATAGTAGCAGCATCTATAAGATGACATAAAGATTTGTAAAGAACACACGGATCTGAAAGTTTCAGAACCGTCGACTAAAACCTCTCTCACGAGCAAGATGTGATCAGACCCCATAACTATATGGGTGTTGATTTCATTGGAATCACATGGTGATGTGAACTAGATTATTGACTCTAGTGCAAGTGGGAGACTGTTGGAAATATGCCCTAGAGGCAATAATAAATTAGTTATTATTATATTTCTTTGTTCATGATAATCGTTTATTATCCATGCTATAATTGTATTGATTGGAAACATAGTGCATGTGTGGATACATAGACAAAACATTGTCCCTAGTAAGCCTCTAGTTGACTAGCTCGTTGATCAAAGATGGTCAAGGTTTCCTGACCATAGGCAAGTGTTGTCACTTGATAACGGGATCACATCATTAGGAGAATCATGTGATGGACTAGACCCAAACTAATAGAAGTAGCATGTTGATCGTGTCATTTTGTTGCTACTGTTTTCTGCGTGTCAAGTATTTGTTCCTATGACCATGAGATCATATAACTCACTGACACCGAAGGAATGCTTTAAGTGTATCAAACGTCGCAACGTAACTGGGTGACTATAAAGATGCTCTACAGGTATCTCCGAAGATGTTCGTTGAGTTAGTATGGATCGAGACTTGGATTTGTCACTCCGTGTGACGGAGAGGTATCTCGGGGCCCACTCGGTAATACAACATCACACACAAGCCTTGCAAGCAATGTGAGTTAGTGTAAGTCACGGGATCTTGTATTACGGAACGAGTAAAGAGACTTGCCGGTAAACGAGATTGAAATAGGTATGCGGATACCGACGATCGAATCTCGGGCAAGTAACATACCGAAGGACAAAGGGAATGACATACGGGATTATATGAATCCTTGGCATTGAGGTTCAACCGATAAAGATCTTCGGAATATGTAGGATCCAATATGGGCATCCAGGTCCCGCTATTGGATATTGACCGAGGAGTCCCTCGGGTCATGTCTACATAGTTCTCGAACCCGCAGGGTCTGCACACTTAAGGTTCGACGATGTTTTATGTGTATTTGAGTTATATGGTTGGTTACCGAATGTTGTTCGGAGTCCCGGATGGGATCACGGATGTCACGAGGGTTTCTGAAATGGTCCGGAGACGAAGATTGATATAAAGGATGACCTCATTTGGTTACCGGAAAGTTTTCGGGCATTACCGGAAAAGTTTTGGGCTCATCGGTAGTTTACCGGGAGTGCCGGGAGGGGTGACGGGGACCATCGAGAGGGGTGTCACGCCCCAAGGGGTCTCATGGGCTATGGGAAGAGATAAACCAGCCCCTAGTGGGCTGGAATATGTTCCCACTATGGCCCATAAGGTTTGAGAAGAGAAAAACACAAGGTGGAAAGAGTTTCCAAGTGGGAAGGTGGAATCCTACTCCAAGTAGGATTGGAGTAGGACTCCTCCACCTCAAATTTCGGCCAAACCTTGAGGGTTTGAGTCTGCCTCCTCCCCTCCCACCTTCCTATATATAGTGGGGTTTTAGGGCTGATTTGAGACAACTTTTGCCACGGCAGCCCGACCACATACCTCCACGGTTTTTCCTCTAGATCGCGTTTCTGCGGAGCTCGGGCGGAGCCCTGCTGAGATTAGATTACCACCAACCTCCGGAGCGCCATCACGCTGCCGGAGAACTCATCTACCTCTCCGTCTCTCTTTCTGGATCAAGAAGGCCGAGATCATCGTCGAGTTGTAAGTGTGCTGAACGCGGAGGTGCCGTCCGTTCGGCACTAGATCGGAGCGGATCGTGGGACGGATCGCGGGGCGGTTCGTGGGACGGTCCGCGGGGCGGATCGAGGGACGTGAGGACGTTCCACTACATCAACCGCGTTTCTTAACGCTTCTGCTGTGCGATCTACAAGGGTACGTAGATCGGAAATCCCCTCTCGTAGATGGACATCACCATGATAGGTCTTCGTGCGCGTAGGAAATTTTTTGTTTCCCATGCGACGTTCCCCAACATGTGGAGAGTTTAGCATGGATTGCATCAAGGAAATGCATTCAATCAAGGAGCAACTATCATAATTGAATTCCTTGAAATCCAAAGTAGTAATTTCATTACTACTCAAGGTTTTAATATCTTCTACTCCACTTTCAATGCTTTTAGCATCAAGGTAGATGGACTCCGAATCATTGGGGCTTTTTTCAACCAAAGTGGATTCATATCCAGCCCCATCATCATTAGGTTTGACACAAAAACAAAGATTCAATGGGAGTCACACCAAGCACTTTAAGATCTTCGTGATTCTCATCACAAATTTCAGGTTTAGCAGCCATTTTATTGACTAAAGTAGCCTGTTAATCAGAAATCTGGCCTACCAATTTTTCAAGACGAGCACACTTAGAATTTAGCGCAAGGAATTCTTTGGCCATATCATCAACTTCTTTATTCATAAAATCCAAAAAAGAATTTTGCTCCTTCAGTTCCCTACGAAAGTAACTATTGTAATCAAACTGTGTAGACATGAAGCCTTTAACACTAGTTTCAATCTCTTCCAACCTCGCATAGTAAGCATCAAAATCCCTTGGTTGGGCCATACAGATCTTAGCAGACAGACAAGCGGGCAGAAAGCAAGCGAGAGAAAAGGAAGAACGAAAAATGCAAACGAAGAAGAGGCAAATATTTTTGTAAATTTTTGTTTTTCACAAGTGGGGGAGAGGAAAACGAGAGGCAAAACAGTAAATGCAAGAGATGAGTTTGTGACACTTACTTGGATGAGTTCTTGACTTGATCCTCCCCGACAACGACGCCAGAAATCGGCACGTTGACAGGAGACTATTCTTGACTTGATCCTCCCCGGCAACGACGCCAAAAATTGGCACGTTCACGGGAGACTATTCTTGACTTGATCCTCCCCGGCAACGGCGCCAGAAATCCTTCTGCTGCCTCTTGAGCTTGCGTTGGTTTTTCCCTTGAAGAGGAAAGGGTGATGCAGCATAGGAGTAGTAAGTATTTCCCTCGGTTTGAAAACCAAGGTATCAATCCAGTAGGAGAATCTCGTCAAGTCCAGAGTACCTGCGCAAACACAAAAGAGCTCGCACCCAACGCTATAAAGGGGTTGTCAATCCCTTCAAGATTGATTGCAAAGTGAGATCTGAAGGCGGAAAGTGCAACAAAGTAAAAGTATAAGGCTGAAAATATGGTGTAAAGTAGACCCGAGGGCCATAGTGTTCACTAGAGGCTTCTCTCAAAATAGCAAATATTACGGTGGGTGAACAAATTACTGTCGAGCAATTCATAGAACCGCACAAAGTCATGACGATATCTAAGGCAATGATCATACATATAGGCATCACGTCCGAGACAAGTAGACCGATACTTTCTGCATCTACTACTATTACTCCACACATCGACCGCTATCCAACATGCATCTAGTGTATTGAGTTCATGACAAACAGAGTAACGCCTTAAGCAAGATGACATGATGTAGAGGGATAAACTCAAACCAATGAAAACCCCCATCTTTTTACCCGTGATGGCAACAACACGATGCGTGCCTCGCTACCCCTTCTGTCACTGGGTGAGGTCACCGCACGGTATGAACCCAAAACCAAGCACTTCTCCCATTGCAAGAATCATAGATCAAGTTGGCCAAACAAAACTCGCAACTCGAAGAGAATTACAAGGATATGAAATCATGCATATAAGAGATCAGAAGAAACTCAAATAAGATTCATAGATAATCTGATCATAAATCCACAATTCATCGGATCTCGACAAACACACCGTAAAAGAAGATTACATCGGATAGATCTCCATGAAGATCATGGAGAACTTTGTATTGAATATCCAAGAGAGAGAAGAAGCCATCTAGCTACTAGCTATGGACCCGAAGGTCTATGGTGAACTACTCACGCATCATCGGAGAGGTCATGGTGTTGATGAGGAAGCCCTTCGTATCCGAATCCCCCCTCCGGCAGGGCACCAGAACGTGCCCCAGATGGGATCTTGCGGAGACAAAAGCTTGCGGCGGCGGAAAAGTATTTTCGTGGATCTCTCGCGCAGTTTTGAAATTTTTCTGAATTTATAGGCGGAAGAGGTAGGGCAGACGTGCCACAGGGGGCCCACAAGCCTGCTAGGCGCGGCCCCCCGGCCACGCCTAGGGGGCTTGTGGGGTCCCTTGCTGGCCCCTGCCTTGGTTCTCAAGTCTGGCGCGTATCTTCTGTTTCTGAAAAAATATTTTCGGAAGTTTTATTCCATTTGGACACCATTTGAAATCCTCCTCTGAAAAGGGTCAAAAACACGAAAAAACAAGAACTAGCACTTGGCACTGAGTTAATAAGTTAGTCCCAAAAAAGATATAAAAGGCATACAAAACATTCAAAGTTTGGCAAGATAATAGCATGAAACTATCAAAAATTATAGATACGTTGGAGACGTATCAGCGGTGCCTCCGGCTCTCGGGTCGTGGTGTTCGAGGCCAAGCGCGCGGCGCGACAACATGCGAGATACGATCGAGGCAATGTCGGTCATCGTTCCACGTTCGCCAAGACGGACCTAGCGCCAGAATGGGTCTGCAACGACCCGGACCTCGGTGCGGCGTGGGCGCTCGACCGCTCCGTGGCCACCGCGGAGACGGCCGCGAGGTGTCATCGTCGCCTTGACGGCAAGATTGACGCGAAGTGGTCGCTTAGCAACTGCTCCGTCCACATCGGTCGCGGCAATATCGTCGTCAGGGCTCCGAAGGCCACGCCCGTTAGTGGCCGCGGGGCACTCCACACGGCGTAGCAGGAGGCGGAGCGGCTTCTGTGCAAGCGGCAGATAGACGTCGGAGAAGGTTGTCGCGACCCTAGAACATTGTTCCACAGTTGGAGGGACCACGACAACGACACCGACGAAGACGACAGTGCGACAAGGCAGGGCAGCCACGCATACGAGGTGGTCGTCCGGCATAGGGTTTAGATTATTTTTCTAGTTTTTAGTTAAACAGTCAGAATATCAACTTTTTTATGTAAATTATATCCAAACTTGAATGAAATCCGTCCCGTTGGTTCGAGTTATGATTAAAATGTATGGAGCTAACAATGAATGACGTCTTCGTATCTGTGTGTCCGCAGACTAGTCCTTCTTTATCCGCGGACGAATGCGGAAAAAAATATTACGGATTACCGTTCGAGATGACTTTAGGGGCCACACCATAGGTGAAAAGTCCATACGTTGAAAACTAGGATGTTGAGCATATACAAACAAACATCAATGCATTATTTCTAGATTGATCGGATACTAAATAGAACCATGTTTGGACGCTAGCACGCATGTGCGCATGTAGATAATATATTGACCAAAGAATCTATGCTGCTACTTAGTACTAGGGCAATGGTCAAACTGTGAACGGGCCGCCATATGTGCGCCCAAGCGAGTCAAACTACCTTGCCAACGACGCTCTTCTATTGGTTGATGGATGCGACGAGGAAGGTGATGATGCCGCTTCAAACATTTGCTCCTACGACTGACCGATGTCATGTTCATACACAGGAAACAGGACACGAGTCGTCCATCAACCATCTGTAGTGAAGTGTTGACACTGGCCGTATGTATATGATCTCGCTTTCGTCTGCGCTGCCCGTGTCATTAAGTAAGTCTAGCCAAGTCCATGAGTACTAGTAGTAGGACGAGATATGTTTCTTCTCAAGAGAAAGTGGACGCTCGCGACATCGTTTTTCTTGTGCTTGTGCGGGAACTTGGGGGGGGGGGGGGGGGGGGGGGGGCGCTTGAACTGAGAGAAGACAAAGGAGCGGTACTTGAAGTTGAAGGGCACGTATGAAACTGAGGATGAAACCGGTGCCTCCGGACAAAACTGAACCCTCATTCCTCTGGACCGTGGATAACATATAGGATAGATAATAGTCCCACGCGAATATTCTACATCCATGGTAGGATCCAGCAGAGGACAAGACACGAGCCCGTGCGCAATATACAAGTCGTACGCCTGCCTTTCCCTCTCGACCTCGTTGCCAACTTGTGTCATACAGTAATCGAAACCGACGCATCCATGCAGACGCAACTACCATGCTCTTTCCATTCCAAATTTGATAGTATTCGTACCACTAAAAATCCACAATAATTAAGCAGTAATCATGAAAGGGGCCGGCATGCCCCACGACAAGATCCGCGACGTCGTCACCCCCGGGCGTGAAAGCGGTTCTCAGCAGGAGGTCACAGTCTCTAGCTCTGTTTAAACAAGAAAAAGGAAATCACAATAGCCTCGTGCAGGGAGGAGAATGGTGGTACCAGCTAGTGGTAGTAGTATACATTGTATTTTATACAATATGTAGTGGCGGTATTAGGTCGTATTGACTGGCATGCGTCCTTACTTAGCTTGACAAACATCGTAAAGTCCGGCAGAGCCCAGTCCAAGCAAGTAGGACTGCAGGCAAAGTAGAAGCCGCTCCTGCAAGAGGCGCGTATTCACACTGGAGCTTCTCTGTAGATTTAAAAAATCAAAGCGAAACCTTAATTTTAGGATTTGACTACTAATGCTAGTGCTGCCATAGCAGGACAAGGACAAGGCCGCTGTCTTGAGGAAGAAGTGTAAGAAACGAGTAGGAGTTAGCAGGACACATTATTTAGGAGGCGCATATGTTCACACATGCGAGCGCGACTGAAGGAGTTTCATACGTACTCCTGCAAAGCAAAACATGCAATATCAGCATATAATAACACATCTATATCTAGTATCTAAGAGCAAGTGGGATGCGTTGTCGACAACCCGTCAGGTCGTCGTCACACTTGGCGTCGTGGAATTAAGTCCATCCATCACGGCCTTTGAATAACAGGACGTTCCCGGTCCACTGTTTACAGGTCAGTAGGATCCGAGTGAGTGCTGAATCTTGTTAGCTTTACGACATTTGGGGTTTTGGTACGACCTTACCGTACACAAAGAGGAGTCTGGAGCAACTTGACGGTCCCAAAAGCTCTTGGATGCTAGGTTAGAAAGCCACCTGAACAACTATCGAGTTGCCAGCAGGTTGATTAAACTGTAGAAAACAGAATTCTGCTCCCTTGCTTTCCAACCGCAGAGTTGATTTCGGGCTTGTGCTTTACTACATGTGTTCAAAGCAAGAACGACGGGTGTGATGGTAATAAAGTGAAAGGTACCACACATCATACTGGTTCAACAACTTACTCAACATTTGCGGTATCGCCCGAGTGTTTATGAGCGGTCTTGACAGGGCGAAAATGCATTCGCGTATCGCGGAATTCTCCAAGATAGAAAAGCGATGCTTGACCGGATCAGGAAAAGAAGTTTAACATTCGGCCGGCATGTCATGCAACTGCTAGTGCATGGTGCATAGAGGTCGCCGTCGTAAATCTGATCCGTTTTATACCATGACTCAAGGCTAAAGACTTGGCCAAACAGAGGCTGCTCAGCCAAGATTCTTACGACTGGTACGTAAATTTTGTCTCTGGCAGTTAGGCGAATAGCATTTATTTTCCTTCATCGAGTGAATCCTCAAGTTTGTGCAGTCTTAAACTCGCAGAATTTCAAACAAAGTGGACGAACAAACGAATCACGCTTGCGGTAGCTTCGGTTATGTGTTACCGGCCCGACCTGCCAGCCCATATATTTCCTCACTTCCTAGATCGAAAAGCTCTGGAGGGGAAGGTCCTAATCGCCGCATTCTGCGTCAAATTAATGGCCGCACGCACAGGATGCAGCACGACTGGACAGCCCATGTAGTTAGTGAGCGGTGTAAAAATGAATGATAAATGCAGTGCTCCAGCTAAGATTCGATCTAACCACCGCGCTGCTGTAGAACAAGTTGGCAATGCAAGCATTTTAGACCTAGTCACATCGGCAGATCGGGTTTTTTCCCCTCTTTTCGATCTTTTCTTGTAAATTATGAATATAATTTTTTTTAAGTCCTTACATTTTTGACACAACACACACGTGCTTTAAAAAATGTTAGAAATTTTTTGGCGTTGTAATCAAATTACTAAATTTGTGAACACTTTTCAAGAAAAAGTAACTTGAATATGTGAACAATTTTGTAGAACGGAAATATTTTTAAAAAAATATTAAGACGAAACTATTTTAAGAATCATGAACAAGTTATAAAGATGTGAAAAAAAAACTAAATATGTGATTTTTATTTAAATGGATTTTTTTAATTTGTGAGCAAGTTTGAAAAAGTGGACCATTTTTTGAAAACATGGGCATTTTATGAATAAGGGAAATTTTTTTGCATATGTGTACGAATTTTAAAACTATGAACAAAATTAAAACATAGCACCATTTGAATTTGGTGAACATCTCCGAATTAGGGAATAAAATTTTAAAACGACAACATTTTCTGAAAAGATAAAACATTTTCAAATATGAGAAGTTTATGAACAAACAACATTATTTTCTATTTTGTGAATAAAAAATAATAAAACGATTTTTTTTTTAATTTTCGTTTTTTTAATTTAAAATCTTATAAAATAGAAAAAATCAGAAGAAAAATGAATTAGCAAAAATAGAAAATAAAAAAATATAGTAAAATATGGAAAAAAGAAAGAGAACAATTTTTCAATAAAACTGCACTTTCTTTAATACGAGAAATTTTTTGGAAACACAAACGTTTTTGAAAATATGAACACATTTTGAAAGAGAGAACACTTTTTTGATGCACGAACACTTAAATATAAATTGTGAACACTTAAAAATAACCTTGAAAAAAAGAAAAAAACAAACAAAAAGAAAAAATAAAAAATAAAAAGAAAAAACAACAGTTCAGGGACCTCGTTCCGAAAACCGGTGGTAACCGAAACTGGGCCAGCCTAAATCGTCTCGTTGGGACGGGGAGGTGCCTCGTTAATTCACCGTAAAAAAATGCGGCTAATAGAGTTTTCCCTCTGGAGGTCCCTTAGACAAGCTCTTGTCGCCTCAGAGTGCCGTGGTGGTGCGAGTCAACTACAAGAGGAACGATCGCTAATTGCTCTAGCTGGTTTTTGTGAGAGCAGTTTTTGAAAAGCATCTATAACCGGTTATGACAAGTCTTATAAGTTTATGTGTGAGTTTCATTTTCTATTTTTGTTTTATGTTTACTATGTTGGCTTTCAGTGGGTTTACGGTTTCTGATTTTCTATCTTTCTTTATAGTTCTCTTTTGATTTTTTTATTGTTTCTTTCAACACGTGTCTACATTCTCAATACACATTCTACATTTTTCGTATACATATAAAATATATATTTTATGTATGGTGTACATTTTTTAAATATGTCATTAAGTTTTGTTAAATATATATATTGAAGATTTTTTTAATATGTCTTAAAAAAATTAATTCATGTTGAAACATTTTTTAAATGATACAAAGCTCTTTTATAAAAACTATACAACAAATGTTGCATTGTCTAAACATTTTTAACAATGCAAATAACATATTTATAAAATGCAGCTAAAATTCCTTTAAATGTCATTTGCTGTATTCTCAATGGTATGGAACATTTTTCAGAATTATTTGAATTCTTTAGATAGTGAAACAAATTATCTAAATATCCAAAAGAATTATTTTGAGATGCTTGTATATTTTTTAAATAGCGTGAACACTCTTTTAAAGGTTTCTACATTTTTTGAAGCTGCGTGAACATTTTGTAGTAATGCAAGAACACTTTTGTATGCAAGGTGGTGTTATTATCTTATTTAAGCATAATATTTTCCATTTCCGTCCAAAATTAAATGTATAAAAAAAGCACCAAGCACACGTCCCACTATGACCGGACCATCTATGAAGCGGCACACGCGGGCAGATTCTGTTGTCTAACAGGAAGTGAGACAAAGAGGCTCCAAGAAAGCCGCAAATGTTGCGGGTCAATAAATATATGACTTCCGTTTCTTTTTTGAATTTGCCTAGAAAAAATATATATACAAATCATTTGAGATAAAACAATATAATACCAATTTTAATGAACTTTTTTCAATAATTGTTTCCTTTGCGCATTTTGAAAAAATATGAAATGTTACAAAAAAGGTTTTTTATGGTTCAGTTCGTATTTTCTAAAATGCTCGTAAAATAAGTAATTTTCATGTATATACAAAAAAATCATGCAATTTGAAAAACTGTTCATGCTTTTTAAATAAATGACCATCCGAAAATTTACACATACTTGTTTTTAAAAATATGTATTTAAAAATATCGTGATGTATTGCAAATTAGATATTTGGTTAATTCATAAGTGTCCACTTATTTTTTAGAATTGATTTATAGTTCAAAAAATAATCAGTTATTTGAAAAACTATTAGTGTATTTATAAAAAATGCTTAAATTGTTTTTTAATAAGGAAATTAATTGGGTAAATAAAATGAAAATATAAAATCAAAACCGAAAAAAAGAGGGGGCAAGGGAAGATGAAAAGTGTAAAACCAAGAAAAAAGGAAAAAGGAATTTGATTACTAAAACATAAATAGAATAATGTAAGAAACAGTGAGGGTGGGGGGGATGGCTCTCAGCCATGGACAATTCTGGAGTTATATACCGCAAAAACTTTTATGACAAATATCTCTACTATTAAAGGGGGATCGGCCATCGTCGTGATGGTTCAACCTCTTTCACCCCTCGTACGATTGACACCCCCTTCATTCGGCGCGTAAAACACGCAGCCCACCCGACGTCCGACGTGGCCCAGAAATCAGCCCAACGCTTTCTCCCATCCTCGACCGAACACACAGAAAAAAAGCTAACACGCACACACGTCTCCGCCTCCCCCCACTCCCAACTCCCTCCCCATCCCGATCCCGATCCCATCTCTCATCGGGAAAACTCGCTGCCGCCGCCGGTTGTGCTCATCGCCCCCTCACCTCTCCATCCGCTGTCGCGCGTCTTCTGGATCGGTGCCCGCACTGGGGCGCCGCGCTTTGCAACGACGCCAGCGCCGCCTCCCGCACTGGGGCGCCGCGCTTTGGGGCAGCGCAGGGCGGCGGCCCCGGTGTCTCGTCGCCACCACCTCACGCTCCTCCGCCCGGCGACGAGCAGTCCGGGGACGGAAGCCTCAATGCCACCACCTCCGCGGCAAGGGAGGGCGTCCCCGGCATCTCCTCGCCACCACCTCCCCCTGCTCCGCCCGTCGATAGGCAGGCCGGGGGCCGAATCTTCGAAGTCGAGGGATCGATCTCCGCTATTGCGCGCGCCGCAGAGTAGGTGATGGCGCGTCTCTTGCGCTTGAGATGGCGCGGCCTGCTGTGTTTTCTTTCGAGTCATTCGGGTTCGACTTAGCGTTTCTTGGTTTCTGTCGGGTAGGCTGGATTGTCGAAGGCCAAGAAGAAGTTCGTGATCAAGATATTCAACTTCAGCAAGAACACGGTATAGCCTGAACCTTGCGTTTCTTGGTTACTCTGTGATTCTCTGCTCTTCTTTGTGCATTCTTGTGCCAACTTTTGTGTTTGGGATGTTGGAATTTGTGACCTCAGAGTTCGTGTGGAATGTTGGTAAGGATTTAGGTTAAATTGGATGAAACTTTTGGGCGATTGTTAACTCGTTCTTTCCGAGCAAGAGCCCGGTTCCTATTCGGGGCCTATGGCGCCGGTTATAGGTTTAAATCTATACCTAATAATAAAGCGGCTATTGCTTCCGTCGGAAAACCCACCATGACATTTTTATAAAAAGCCCCTGTAATTTTTGTTATTCAACCCGCGCTCCATCATTTATCTGCAACGCAAAAGGAAAAAAACAATTCGTTTCAAAAATTATACCCGTACGCATCGCCTCCTCCCGTCAACCCTGGGCCACCCTCGCGTGTGCCCAGGCCGCCGCCACACCACTCACCGCCGCGACCGACCTCAACCGCCACCGCTGTCGATCTCAACCCACCTGCCTCCGCGGTCGTACCTCTCCCCGCTCACTACCCTCATTGCGGCGTCGAGCGCATCGCGTCGACCCTGGTCCACCCTGGCCTGTGCCCAGGCCGCTGCCACATCACTCGCCGCCGGGGCCGACCTCAACCACCACTGTTGTCGATCCCAACCCACCCGCCTCCGCGGCCGTACCTCTGCCCGCTTGCTGCCCCCGTTTCGGCGCTCGAGCGCAACCTCTGGATCAAATCAACGCGACAACTACAGTGACTGGGGATGATGCGCCTGCTCGATGCAGAACAACGGCGGCGCGCGGATAAGGCGCGGCGGAGCGAAGTACTTGCAGGTGGAGGCGGGCCTCCATGGCTCACACGGGGAACTCTGAGGTTATGGCGCGGCAACGACGACTCCTTATAGTCAGATAGAGGCGCCTAACCCTTGCTCCCCTCATCGTATCCCCTCCTCCGGTAGGAACTCATCATCTGGTGAGATCCCCTCCCCGTGCCTCCAACGTGTGCCAAGCACCGACAAGAAATTTTGTTTTGTGGGGATTTGTTTGGTGATGAATGAATGTATTGAATGTAAGATTGTATTGTTGTAGAGACAGAGAATGGAACACCACATTCAGTTTGTCATCTGGTCCCACATTCTCTACCCCATGAGTAAAATAAGATAACAGTCCATTGACCAATTCACGTAGCCTCTTTGTTTTGCTTTGCTTGCCCTGCTCAATTTCTCATCATGGTGGAATTAACAATGGACAGGTTGATTTCTCAACAAAATAGGATATGACTGACTACATTAGTTAGTTAGCTTATTATTTTAATAAATCAAAATGATTATAAAAAAAATTAAAAGCGTGTGGTATTTTTTTCTCCCGTTGCAACGCGCGGGCCCTTTTGCTAGTCTATATCTATATCTATACCTAATAATAAAGCGGCGGTTGCTTCCGTCGAAAAACCCACCACGGCATTTTTATAAAAAATCCCGTGTAATTTTGTTATTCAACCTACGCTCCATCATTTAACAAAAAGAAAAAACGATTCGCTGTAAAAATTATACCCATACGCATCGCCTCCTCCCGTCGACCCATGGCCACCCTAGCATGTGCCCAGGCCGCCGCCACACCACTCACCGCCGCGGCCGACCTCAACCACCACCGCTGCCGATCTCAACCCACCCGCCTCCGCGACTGTACCTCTCCCCGCTCACTGCCCCCGTTGCGGCGCTCGAGCGCATCGCGTCGACCCTGGTCCACCCTAGCCTGTGCCCAGGTCGCTGCCACACCACTCGCCGCCACGGCCGACCTCAACCACCACTGCTGTCGATCTCAACCCACCTGCCTCCGCGGTCGTACCTCTGCCCGCTTGCTGCCCCGTTTCGACGCTCGAGCACAACTTCTGAATCAAATCAACGCCACAGCTACAACGACTTGGGATGATGCGTCTGCTCGATGCAGAACGGCGACGGCGCGCGGATAAGGCTCGGCGGAGCGAAGTACTTGCAGGTGGAGGCGGGCCTCCATGGCTTACACGGGGAACTCCGAGGTTATGGCGCGGCAACGGCGACTCCTTATGGCTAGATAAAGGCGCTTAACCCTTGCTCTCCTCATCGTATCCCCTCCTCCGGCAGGAACTCATCATCTGGTGAGATCCCCTCCCCATGCCTCCAAACGTGTGCCAATCACCGGCAAAAAAATTTGTTTTGTGGGAATTTGTTTGCTGATGAATGAATGTATTGAATTTAAGATTGCATTGTTGTAAAGATAGAGAATGGAACACCACCTTCAGTTTGTCATCTGATCCCACATTCTTTACCCCATGAGTGAAATAAGATAACAGTTCATTGATCAATTCATGTAGCCTCTTTGTTTTGCTTTGCTTGTCCCGATCAATTTCTCATCATGGTGGAATTAACAATGGACGGATTGATTTCTCAACAAAATAGGATAAGACCTACTATATTAGTTAGTTAGCTTATTATTTTAATAAATCAAAATGATTATAAAAAATTAAAAGCGTGTGATATTTTTTTCTCCCGTTGCAACGCACGGACCCTTTTGCTAGTGTACATAACGCTCACGTTCCATCTGAACGGGACGACCCATGTAACGTGAGCTTTTGACAAATTTAAAAATGTTTTCACATTTATTCCTTTCCAATTTTTGGAATTTTTTAGAACTTGGTGGAATTATTTTTCAAATTTCAGGACCATTCTTCAGTTCTTTTTGTTTGGGAGACAATGCAACATTTTTTAGTGAACTTGTTTTTGGAGCTTCCTCACGTGGGCTGCCTAATACGCGATTCTTATTTGTTTCCTGCTAGATGTGTGGTGTTTCCTCTGTTTTTTCAGTAGGAGATGTAGACCGGCCTATTCTTTGTGCTTTTTTTCAATATATTTTTATTACTATTTTTAGATTCCATTTTTTCATGTTTTTATTTGATTTTTTTGGGTTGTTATGTTTCTTCTTTTATTTATTTCCTTTTTTCTGGCTCTTATTTTTTCACCATGTATTAAACAAATCTATGTCATATATTTTTTAGAAATATTTCGAAGTTTTTTAAAAATGTTGTATTTTTCAAATCATTATATAATAAAAAATACTATCATGTACGAAAATTGTTCATATTGTATTCAATTTTGATTAATCTTATCAAAAATATTAATTCATATTAAGAAGATGTTCTTCTTATCTCCAAAACAATCTCCCATGTTCTTATGAATTGTCTGGATGTTTATCACATATTTAGAAATATTCTAAGTGTGTCAGAAGATGATCTTCATATTTTCGCAATATTCATGCATTAAAATAATGTCCATCATTTATTGAAAAGTAAAATATATTTTTCTTTAAGATGGTTTGATATATTCAAATATCATTTGTGTGTATTTCAAAAGAGTTATTAATCATACATTCCAAAACAAATTGTGTATTTTGTAAATAGGTTCATCCTGTATTTAAAAATCTCTTGGTGAATTTAAAGCAAGTTCATCGTTTTGAACAAAAAACTTCACCATGTATTTCAAAAGTATTCTTCTCATATTTTGAAATTTTATTTTGTGGTTTCAGTAAATCTCCATTGTGTTTTCGTAAAAAGTTAATGGGGTTTTCCCCAAAAAATAGAATATCTTGTGCTTCCAAAAATATATGAACACTTTTTATATACGTTAAGAAAATTGCAACACGTGAACATTTTTTTTCTTATTCTGTTTAATTTTGAGAATCAAGAGCTTTATTGAGCAAAAGAAGGACACAATATTATTAGTCCACAAACATAATCTCCTAGATGAAATATGTTGCTTGGTGCAAAGACGCGCAAGTTCATTTCCTTTCCTCGTCATAGACTTGAAAAACAAATCCTCAAAACTTCGGCGCAACTCTTGAATTTCTTCAAAATAGTAGCCACTCAATCTTCGAGCAATGCTAGGAAGGAAAGGTAAGGATCTAGCTTATTTCTAAGATCCTAACCAGTGGAATACTTTAAAGTAGGGGAGGGGTAGAGTACTTTGCACGAGTAGTGTTTTACCAGTAATTCGTGTAAGATTGAAGCATTATTCCTTTTACCGACAGGGTTCTTAGCAACGAGTTTGAAGCTTTAGTACTTTTAACTTTGTTTTAGCAAGGAATGAAGTTGGTTTAGAGGTGTCAATGAGCACCTCGAGCATTTGAGTAAATAGAAAAAAGTACCACATTTGAGGTTAGGGTTACAACCAACTACCACTTTCTTTAAATTTTCAAAATTCTACCACAAAATTGGTTGGTTGTTCCACAAAACCCTAATGATTGGATATTTAAAATTTGATCCGGGGGCAGGCCCACATATTTGTTTGATTGTCAGGTTGACCGTTAAGTCTCGCGTTATGACAGATGGGCCCACATGTCAACTTCTTTGCTCGTTCATCCCTAGCAGCGCCGACCCCATTTTCCTCCAGCAGCGAGTCAGTGTCCATCATTGGGAGGGAAGGAAGGGTGGGAAGGAGGTGCACTTGAGGTTGTCGGGAGGGGAGGATGAGCTTGCAGGCTCCTGTGCTTACCCCTTACGTTTTTTGCTTTGTTTGGCTAAGGCGTAAAGAAAGAACCATTGCGATTGTCACTTCTGGTAAACTAGTTAAGTTCCTTAGTTGGATAAAGCCAAAAGTTGACTGTCACGATAAGCGTAAATTGGTCGGCGAACCACACACAGTGTTAAACCAAATATAGTCGATCGAGGTTATTCGATTAAAATGAAGGGCTTCCCTTCTTCGAAAGAGCCGAAGTGTAGGTGGTTCAACCTCGGCTATCGGAGGAGTGGACATACACCGGTGGCTATCAAGTTGCCCCCAAATATACGCTCCTATGATTAAGTGCATGTTTTAGCCTCATGGTCTGATTGCCTTGTTTTTCTGATAAAAACCGCCTCCGGACACCGAAACGTCGACTAAGTGTTATATATAAGTAAGAAACACCCTAAGTAGTTTCTACTAAACGGTGGAAGCCGACGACTGGTCAACTACACATCTTAAACAGTCATGGTCGAGTCAAAATAACATATAACATAAAGTACACGTTACAATCAAAAGTCGACTGTCACAAACTTGCGCAAAACTGACCGGTTGATCAGAATTATTAACTATAAAGGTTGCTTGTGTACAAGCACAACAAAGGACTTTTCGATGTGACAAAGCTTGTTTTCATGAAGGTGCTCGGCTTGTCCGAGGTCACTAATAGAAAATAAGTTTGGTCGTTTTTGAAATAACCGCGCAATACTCACATAAACTTTTGGTATAAAACACTTCATACCAATAATAGAGTCCAATAAACTATGACAAGGGCTCTTTCAGGCACCTCGACGGGGTTACCTCGAGACTCGTGGAGAGCCCGGCATATCCTCAACATTCGTATTTGATATACGAGCACTGCTTTTTCATAAATCGTTATAAAGCCATAATATGTATTAATTTGACTTGAGATTTTTGTCAAGCTGGGTTGCTTGGCTCTTGTGCTTATCCTCTACATTCCCCACAAATTAGGATAGAGGGTAAAGGTAGAACCTTCGTGATTGTTACTTTCGGGTCAACCGAGTAAATACCTGAGACGTGTGAAGCCGAAAGCTAGCAGTCACAAGAATATAATTAGTCGGCAGCGAAGGAAGTGAAAAGCAAGACCTTCTTAAAGGACACTAGACTTAAGGTATAGAGCCTACTTATTATGCTGAGGATATTCCCGAGTCAAGGCCTTTGAGCAAATACATTGGGATAACGACTATTCGTCGTGATTAACACGACACTCCAGGAAAAGGAATTGCCAGAGGAACTATTTTTCGTCCAAGATATGGCTTGCGTAAAATAGCAATATAACATAACTCTTTGCAAGGCTTTCATTTTGACC
Source organism: Hordeum vulgare subsp. vulgare (assembly GCF_904849725.1). Taxonomy (NCBI): domain Eukaryota; kingdom Viridiplantae; phylum Streptophyta; class Magnoliopsida; order Poales; family Poaceae; genus Hordeum; species Hordeum vulgare. The sequence goes on from NC_058523.1 coordinate 376,710,754, forward strand.
TTATAGCTGGATTGCGTCGTTCCCTACAAATGTTGCACGAGGAGTCAAGCCGACAATGGGAACACTCCGCGTCCTCTAGATGAGGAGGTACAAGCCGATGGCTCGTTAATAGAGTATAAAATCTGTGGATATGAGCGATCATAATGAAAAAAGCACATAGATAAATAGAGTCATAATTCATTTTGGACTATTTATGAAAAAAAATCCTAGACGACATCTTGCAGGTAGACCGACGGGCCCCACGGAGCCAGCCAAGGAGTTTTTACAACAAAAAAAATCCATGCCGCTGATGGCTATATTATTTCCACATGACGTCTCGACTAGTTCCCGAGCAGATACGATCCTAGGGTGTGCCATGTTGTCCAACCCAAATCTCTTAGGCTACTGCATTGACAATTCAATGCAGTCAAATTGAAAGTGCGAAATGTTTTCGAGGAGATTACAATCCTCAAGTTGGTGGACCACATCAAACCTGAGTCTTGAGACATATTGCACATTGTGTTTCCGTTCCTACAGTATGCTCTCGACCAAGGTATTTATCCTCATGCCAATTTCATGAATCAACCTACGTTTGAGGGGCTCCTGGGATCAGCGATTTTATATTATCCTTCACATGCAGTCTGACTTTTAGACCGACACACGCCTTGAGAGCCATCGGCTATGCTTCTCGGCACAGACTAAATTGCAAGAATAAAATTCAGCCCAAGATCGAGGTGGCGCACCACCTTGAAAGCAGTCCAACATAAAGCACGTATGCAAGTGGTTGGTTCCATAAAGAATGTTTTTGGCATTAAGCTCGGTTAAACTCCTTCAAACTTTTTTAATTCTGACGTAATCTATGACAACTCATATGCAAACCGGCATTGGAGTTTAGTTGCATAAGACACCTCGGATACAGTCTGGCGCTGGAGCTAGGCAACACGAGTACACAACCGCACCGGAATTTTTTTGAACCCAAGGTCTGGCATAAAAACAACAAGGCACTAATGAAGTGTGAGAACTTAAAGAGGTTCCTCGGATGCTCGACGTGTGAACTCGGATACACGACATGTGAAATTTTCGAATACACCTCGGCGATCCTCAAGATCGAAGATGGGAAGATATGTTGAACCAACTTTCAAGACCGACGATCGAAGACTATGAATAATTCAGAAGAACCGAGGAGTGTCCCCAACTTGGAGATCGGTCTAGGGGGCTACTAATGGTGTCCTAGACTAGGGGGTAATTGCCACGTCGTCTCCCGATCGGGTGGGTATGGCCAAGGACCCCCATGGTGGTTCACTAATGGGCCACTTTGGGAAGCCGATGATGCATACAAGGGAGATTCCACAAGACTCGGTGGACAAGACAAGGACTCCTCTAAATCCTAGGTCTCGGCTACATTATATAAGCCGAGGCGATACATGTCAATAGAGAATCTCTTATTCATTAGAACAATGTCGTGATAGATACATTTACTATGTACTATCCCCCATATCAATACAACCAAGAACATTACGTAGGGTATTATCTCTTCGAGGGAGCCCGAACCTAAATAAAATCATGTGTCCATGTTAACATCGCTGCAAAATACCTAGCTTAGGACCCCTACCTCGAGATATGATGGATTTAGCATCAACAATGCTCAAAAGCGTCGTCGTCTCCGACACCAACACAATCGAGCATAACTTTCGCTAGGGACACGACCCCGCCACCTAAGTCCATCAGCCACATGACGATGGGAGAGAATCAGCCGACACCAAGAACAGAACAAAGGCGCACACAACGACCACACCCGCGTGATAGACACGTCACATTTGTGCCATATCACTTCTTAGGCGGCTGAGGTAACACACCAGCACCCCATGCAATGGTACTTGCGCAATGGCGATGTTGTGCCCACCTTCCGAAGCTACCTCTCTAGTGAATGTCGAGATCCAACCTCACTAATAATGCAGAGGGCAGCGGGCCGCAAAGCACACAACCACCCACCCCCACCGCCTCCTTAACACCACGCATTGCAAAACAAACCTTGCAATTCGCTCCTATGCGGAGATGAACCATGATGTAAATTTGGATTGCTGGGGCGCTGGGATGAAACAACCACAAGGGAATCCAAGGCAAGTCCTTACCCATGATAACCATGAGTCAGGGAAAGTGCGCGAAGGAATCAAATGATGTTAGCATCCATCATCGAGTCAGAATACCATATGCGACTCTCGTACCAAATGAAACACCGCAAAAGGTCCTTCCATGGGACGCGCCATTACAAGGAAGGCCATGGCCAACCGCAATGGGGGTTTTCTGCTTGGACGAGATATGTTTCACACCACCAAGAAGGGAGACGAGAACATGCTAAAGACACAGAGAAGGTGAAGACAGCGGTGGTGGCGGGGCGTGGCGGGAGTGAGAGGAGAGAGGAGGATACGGGTGTTGGGATGGTGGCAGAAATCAGGCAGGAGCCGCGTGAGAACTCACACGGCGTTAGAGAATCTCGAAGAGATGATGTAAATTTGGAGATATAAAAGTAGGTTTTGCATAATTTACATCACCAAAAAGTGGTTTTTACATCTCCGAAAAAGAGTGAACTCCAAGAGAAGATGCAAAATGAATATATAAAAGTGCAACTCCAACAGGTGATGTAAACTGGAGATGCGAAACCGACCGGCCGTCGGACGACTGTTGTTCGGCTGCTATTCATCTCCGACTAGTCGCATTTGCAGATCAAATTTTCATAATTGTAGCAACAAAAGTGCATCATCGATCATAGTTCTAAATTATACAAGCAAAAGTCAATTGTCTCAATCAAAGTTGTTGGTCCAACAAATAAAAATGCACATAGACATCACTCAATTTCCGTCCTCTCCGTTCTCACTAGTTGCATTGTCGACGGTGCTCTCATCATTATCAACGGCTTCTTTATCGTTGTTTTCTTGCATTGAAGTCTCATTGCCGCAAACTCCACCAGAAGCACCTCCATTGCTATCTCCCACACCAGTCATGTTGCCACCAAAGCCACATCCCATGCCACTCATCATGTTGCTGCCGAAGCCACCTCCCATGCCACTCATCATGTAGCCGCAGAATCCACCTCCCATACCGGTCATGTTGTCGCTGAAGCCACTTCCAATTCAAACTCACATTCCTCTAAATCCACCATCCATTTTGCCACCAAAGCAACCTCTCGTGTTTCCACCAAATGCAGCATTCATGGCACCACCCATCATGTTCATGTACCCTCCCATACCTCCTTCCATTCCTCCTCCCATGGAACCTCCCATTCCTCCCATGGGACCTCCCATTCCTCCCATGACACCTCTCATTCCTCCCATGGGACCTCCCATTTCTCCTCCCATCATGCTTCTCATAAGCATTTGCTTCTTCATGAGCATTTCATCGCGGTAAAGTTCGACATACGCCTTTGCCTTCACATCAAGAGTGGGTGTGTCCATGAACATAAACTTGAGTGCCTTCACCTCCACTATATTTGTTGGGGAACGTAGTAATAATTCAAAATTTCCCTACATCACACCAAGATCAAACTAGGAGAAACCAGCAACGAGTGAGGAAGAGCATCTTCATACCATTGAAGATTGCAAAGCAGAGGCGTTACTATGAACGCGGTCGATGGAGTCATACTCGTGACGATTCAAATCACGGAAGATCCTATCTGAACACCAAACATACGGTGCCTCCGTGTTCCACCTACAGCCCGGGGACATCTCCTCCTTCTTGATCCAGCAAGGAGGGAGGAGAAGTTGAGGGAGAACTCCGGTAGCACGACGGCGTGGTGGCGGTGGAGCTATGTGGTTCTCTGGCAGGGCTTCGCCAAGCACCGCGGAGGAGGAGAAGAGGGAGAGGTAGGGCAGCGCCAAGGGGTGGTGATCAAGGTGTGTGCAACCCTCCCAAAACCTTCTCTATTTATAGGAGGGAGGGAGAGGGGGCTGGCCACCCTAGGGTTTCCTTAGGTGGTGCGGCAACATCCCTAGAGGAGGAGGGGCGGTGCCCTAGGGGGTGGTTTGCCACCCAAGAAAGCCACCACACCTTAGGGTTTGGCCTCCTTGCGCCTTGGGCCTCCTCCCCTTGAGCTCGCACCAGCCCACCAGGGGCTGGTTCCCTTCTCCTTTCAGCCCATGCAGCCCTCCGGGATAGGTGGAGCCTCTCGGTGGACCCCCGGTACCCTTTCGGTGGTCCTAGTACAATACCGATAAACCCCGAAACCTTTCCGGCGACCGAAACTGGACTTCCCATATATAAATCTTTACCTCCAGACCATTCCGGAACTCCTCGTGGCGTCCAGGATCTCATTCGGAACTCCGAACAACCTTTGGTAACTACATATATAATTCCCATAACAATTCTAGCGTCACCGAACCTTAAGTGTGTAGACCCTACGGGTTCGGGAACTATGCAGACATGACCGAGACATCTCTCTGGCCAATAACCAACAGTAGGATCTGGATACCCATGTTGGATCCCACATGTTTCACGGTGATCTCATCGGATGAAACATGATGTCGGGGATTCACTCAATCCCGTATGCAATTCCCTTTGTCTACCGGTATGATACTTGCTTGAGATTCGATCGTCGGTATCCCTATACCTTGTTCAATCTCCTTACTGGCAAGTCTCTTTACTCATTCCGTAACACATAATCCCGTGTCTAAATCCTTAGTCACATTGAGCTCATTATGATGATGTATTACTGAGTGGGCCCAGAGATACCTCTCCGTCACACGAAGCGACAAATCCCATTCTCGATTCGCACAACCCAACAGACACTTTTGGAGATACCTGTAGTGCACCTTTATAATCACCCAGTTATGTTGTGACGTTTGATACACCCAAAGCACTCCTACGGTATCCGAGAGTTGCACAATATCATGGTCTAAGGAAATGATACTTGACATTATAAAAGCTCTAGCAGACGAACTACACGATCTCGTGCTATGCTTAGGATTGCATCTTGTCCATCACATCATTCTCCTAATGATGTGATCCCGTTATCGATGATATCCAATGTCCATGGCCAGGAAATCATGACCATCCATTGATCAACGAGCTAGTCAAATAGAGGCTCACTAGGGACATGGTGTGGTCTATGTATTCACACATGTATTACGGTTTTCGGTTAATACAATTATAGCATGAACAATAGACAATTGTCATGAACAAGGAAATATAATAGTAACCAATTTATTATTGCCTCTAGGGCATATTTCCAACAATATTCATCTCCTCGGTCGCCACCCTTCTCTCCTCAAGCTCAACTTTTCTCTCCTCGGTCGCCTCCAACCTCTCTTTGGCCGCCTCCCTCTTCTCCTTGGCCGCCGCCCTACATCGCTCGGCCTCACTCGTCTCCTCAAGTTCTTTGAGATTCATTTTTCCATCTTACGCATACTCTTTCCTCGCCAAGACAATGGTATCAAATCTATCTTTGAGATCATTGTCTCCGGCCTTAAACCCCTTCAACACTTTCTTAGTTCCATCGGGCTTATATAACTTGATCGCCGAGTGAGGAGTGGGGCTCCTTCTCTCCTCACCGGGGGCATCTTCATCATCCTCCCAATTTTGAGGATATCGCTTATCGTTACCATCTAAATGAGCTGAGGATTAACAACTAATCGAAAATCTACAGATTAATCAATTTTATCGGTTGACTATTGATACCCATGATCTATGTTGGGTTTTCCATGAAGAGGAACGAGTTATCGCAGAACAAAGTGGGTAAGTATTTCCCTCAATTATGAAACCAAGGTTTATCAAACCAATAGGAGTATCGACCACAACCAACTTCAGCGGGTGCACACAAAAAAACAAAAAACTTGCAGCCAACGCGGGCAAGAGGGTTGTCAATCCTTTTGTCTTGTTATTTGCAAGCAATTGACGTGTGTGGATAATTGTAGATAGCAAGGTAAAATAAAAACAAGTAAATGGCAGCAAGGTAATAAGGTTTTATCAATATGTTGTGAATAGACCCGGGGGGCATAGCTTTCCCTAATGTCATCTCTCGTGGGAAAATAACATACGATGGGTAAACAAATTAGTGTGGGGCAATTGACAGAAAAGCGGATAGTTATGCGATATTCACGGCAATGATCATGTGTATATAGGCATCACGTCCATAAACAAATAGGCCGACTCCTGTGTGCACCTATTGCTATTACTCCACTCATCGTCCTCTATCCAACATGCATCTAGAGTAATAAGTAAAACAGAGTAATGCATGGAGAACAATGATATGATGTAGACAAAGTAAACTCAAGCAGCATGAATAAACCCCATTTTTATCCATAGTAGCAGCAACACAAAGACTCATATTGTCCCCTTCTGTCACTGGGATATAGAAATTCGTCAAGTTGAACCTAGCACAATGCTACGGCAACAAAAGTTCTTCCCCGACAGTGGTGCCAGAGATCCTTGTGTCGTCTCTTGCGCTTGCGTTGGTTCTTCCCTTGAAGAGGAAAGGGTGATGCAGCACAGGAGCAGTAAGTATTTCCCTCAGTTTGAGAACCAAGGTATCAATCCAGTAGGAGAATCTCGTCATGTCCAGAGTACCTGCGCAAACACAAAAGAGCTTGCACCAACGCTATAAAGGGGTTGTCAATCCCTTCAAGATTGTTTGCAAAGTGAGATCTGAAGGCGGAAAGTGCAACGAAGTAAAAAGTGTAAGGCTGAAAATATGGTGTGGAGTAGACCGTGGGGGCCATAGTGTTCACTAGAGGCTTCTCTCAAAATAGCAAGTATTACGGTGGGTGAACAAATTACGGTTGAGCAATTGATAGAACTGCGCAAAGTCATGACGATATCTAAGGCAATGATCATACATATAGGCATCACGTCCGAGACAAGTAGACCGATACTTTCTCAATCTACTACTATTACTCCACACATCGACTGCTATCCAGCATGGATCTAGTGTAGGGATAATCTCAAACCAATGATGAAAACCCCATCTTTTTACCCTTGATGGCAACAACACGATGCGTGCCTCCCTACCCCTTCTGTCACTTGGTGAGGTCACCGCACAGTATGAACCCAAAACCAAGCACTTCTCCCATTGCAAGAATCATAGATCTACTTGGCCAGACAAAACCCACAACTCGAAGAGAATTACAAGGATATGAAATCACGCATAAGAGAGATCAGAAGAAACTCAAATAAGATTCATAGATAATCTGATCATAAATCCACAATTCATCAGATCTCGACAAACACACCGCAAAAGAAGATTACATCGGATAGATCTCCATGAACATCATGGAGAACTTTGTATTGAAGATCCAAGAGAGAGAAGAAGCCATCTAGTTACTAGCTATGGACCCATAGGTCTATGGTGAACTACTCACGCATCATCGGAAAGGTCATGGTGTTGATGAAGAAGCCCTCTGTATCCGAATCCCCCCTCCGACAGGGCACCAGAATGTGCCCCAGATGGGATCTTGCGGAGACATAAGCTTGCGGCGGCGGAAAAGTACTTTCGATGATCTCCTGATTTTTTTGGGATATTTAGGGAATATATAGGCGCAAAACCTAGGGCAAAGGGGCCTTAGGGAGCCCACAAGCCAGGGGGCCGCGACCTCCCCCCTGGCCGTGCCACGAGGGCTTGTGGGGTCCCTGGTGGGCCCCTGCCCTAATTCTCCGGCTCTCCGACCTTTTTCTGTTCTGGAAAAAATCTTTTTGGCAGTTTCATTCTGTTTGGACTCCGTTCAAAATCCTCCTCTGAAAGGGGTCAAAAAGATGGAAAAAATAGGAACTGGCACTTGGCACTGAGTTAATAAGTTAGTCCCAAAAAATATATAAAAGGCATACAAAACATCCAAAGTTTGACAAGATAATAGCATGAAACCATCAAAAATTATAGATACGTTGGAGACGTATCAAGCATCCCCAAGCTTAACTCCTGCTCGTCCTCGAGTAGGGAAGTGATAAAGAATGAATTTTTGATGTGGAATGCTACCTAGCATAGTTGTCCTTTGCAACTTCTTTCACGCGACATGAATGTTCAGATCCATAAGATTCAAAACAATAGTTTTCTATTGACACGAAAACAATAATACTTCAAGCAAACTAGCTGAGTAATCATGAACTTTCAAAATAAGAAGGCCAAGGAAAGTTATCCCTACAAAATCATATAGTCTGGCTATGCTCCATCATCCTCACACAACTAATGTAAATCATGCACAACCCTGGTATTGGCCAAGTAATTGTTTTCGCACTCTTACTTTCTTAAACTTTTTATAACTATCACGCAATACATGAGTGCGAACCATGGATATAACATTATAGGTGGAATAGAGTGTGGTGGTGGTTGTGAGACAAAAAGGAGGATATGGTCACATTGACTCGGCATATCAAAAGGCTATGGAGATGCCCATTAATAGATATCAATGTGAATGAGTAGGGATTGCCATACAAAGGACGCACTAGAGCTATAAGCATGTGAAAGCTCAAAAGTAGAACTAGTGGGTGTGCATCCAACTTGCTTGCTCACGAAGACCTAGGGCAATTTTGAGGAAGCCCATCATTGGAATATACAAGCCAAGTTATATAATGAAGATTCCCACTAGAATATGGTAGTGACAAAGCAAGAATCTCTCAATCATGAAGAACATGGTGCTATTATGAAGCACAATTGTGAAAAAGATAGCAACATTGTCCCTTCTCTCTTTTTCTCTCTTCTCTTTTTTTTGGGCTCTTAGGCCTCTTTTTTTCTCTTTTCTCTTTTTTTTGGGCTCTTTGGCCTCTTTTTTTTTATTTCCTCACATGGGACAATGCTCTAATAATGATGATCATGACACTTTTATTTACTCACAGCTCAAAGCTTAGAACGATGATGACTCCATAGGAAATACCTCCGGCAGTGTACCGGAATGTGCAACGATCTAGCATGGCGTATGACGTTGAAACATCTCGCTAGCTATCTTACGATCATGCAATGGCAATATTAGAGTGACGGCACAAGTCATGAGATGGAACGGTATGAGTTGCGTGCCAATATATCTCTTAATGTTTATTAAAATGCCATAGTAGGTAGGTATGGTGGCTGTTTTGAGGAAGGCATATGATGGGTTTGTGCACCGGCGAGAATTGTGCGGCACTAGAGAGGCTAGCAATGGTGGAAGGTGATAGTGCATCTATACCATGGACTCACATTAGTCATGAAGAACTCACATACTTGTTGCGAAAGTTTTTATTAGTAATCGAAACAAAGTGCTAAATGCATACTCCTAGGCGAAGGGTTGGTATGTGTTAACCATCACGCGATCCCGACCTCAACACAAAGGATGAAAATCAATAGATCATTTATGCTCCGACTTCCTAACATAGCGGTTCACCATACGTGCATGCTACAGGAATCACTAACTTCAACACAAGTATTTCTAGATTCACAACACCCTACTAACATAACTCTTGATATTACCGAATCCACGCCTCAAAACTAATTGAGAGGAATCAAGACTTCTCTTTCTACTCAATGCACATGAAGATGGAGGTTTTTGTATCCTCTTTGGGTACCTATCACATTTGGGACTACTTTCATAGCATAATCCAACTACCAAGTCACGCACCGCCGTGCTCTAAAAGATATAAGTGAAGCACATAGAGCAAAAGTATCTAGCTCAAAAGATATAAGTGAAGCACTATGAGCATTCTTGCAAAAATCACGATGAGTGAATGTCTCTCTCTCAAAAAGGTGTGAAGCAAGGATGATTGTGACACAACAAAAAGAAAAGACTCCTACGATACAAGACGCTCCAAGCAAAACACATATCATGTGGTGAATAAAAATATAGCTCCAAGTAATGTTACCGATGGATTGAAGACGAAAGAGGGGATGCCTTCCCGGGGCATCCCCAAGCTTAGGCTTTTTGGTGTCCTTGAATTTGGCTTGGGATTCCTTGGGCATCCCCAAGCTTGAGCTCTTCCCACTCCTTATCTCTTGTCCATGAGAACATCATCCAAAACTTGAAAACTTCACAACACAAAACTTAAACAGAAACTCGTGATAACATTAGCACAAGAAAACAAGCTACCACTTCCTTTGGTACTATAGCAAACTTGAATTCTATCTATATTGGTGTTGGGCTACTGTATTCTCACTTTTCCATGGCTAGTACCCCTCCGATACTGACCATAGTTTCATAAAAAAAAACAACCAACTCAACAAAAACAGAATATTTCAAAACCAGATCAGCCTGTAGCAATCTGTATACTTCGTATACTTCTGGTACCTCAAAAAATCTGAAAAATTACGACTGACTGGGAAAAAGGCATATCAACCAGCAGCAAAAAGAATCAACTCAAAAGCTCTTTCTGAATAAAAACGAAAAATCATTTCGTGAGCAAAAAGTTTCTGTCTTTTTCCAGCAGGATCAAACAACCATTACCAAGACTAGTCATAAAGGTTTTGCTTCGCTCAAACACAAAAAGAAACACAAAAAACACAATCACAACAGAATTATGATGGTGTGGATGCAACAAAACAGAAAGAAGAAGATAAATTCATTGGGTTGCCTCCCAACAAGCGCTATTGTTTAACACCCTTAGCTAGGCACAAAAGCGATAGAATCACGCATCGTCGTCTTTGGTGCTCACACCATAAGTAGCGTGATCACTTATCATCTTAAGGTTTTCATCTTTCTTCCTGGATGATTCACCACTACTTTTAGGAACAATGTAACGCCCCAAGTGTGTTACCTTCCCTATTTGGAACCTTCCCATGTGGGTCCACCTTGTCAATGACATTAGAGAGTTCAATGCTATGATTTCATGTGATGTCACCTTATTATTTTCTCTTCCTTTGCATGCATGCATTCCATATCATGCCATGCATTCTTGTTGTTGCATTGTGTTCTTATGAGGTGATGTGTTGCCATGAGATGTGGTGGTATGTGATATGTGTGGTGTGGTGCAACTCTAGTGGTTTGCATGTGATAATAGGGATAGTTCTTGTGGTGGCCTAAGGTTTCAAAAACTTCTCCCTCTTTATCATCTCAAGCTCATTTTCCACTTGTTCCTTTCCTATTTTTTAAAATGCCCATGATTTAGGTTGATTTGAGATGGGTGTGGAGATGTGAAGTTTCTGATTTGACTTAAGTTTGAAAGGTGCAAAATAATTACAAAACAGACCATATAATGCTGTTTTGTAAATATTCATTTGCCCCTAATATTTATTTTCCATTTTATTCTAATAGGTCATATTTTTCCATGACCAGGGGGTATTTTTGTTTGATTTTATCCCCAGTAGATTTTTCCTTGCTTTATTTTTCTTCTCTGGCTTTCCTATATATAGAAAGGCTCCAGGGATTTGTTTTTATTTATGTTGCGCCACCTGTGGGCTTACTCCCACAGACCGACCCATCTCTCCCCTCTCTCCCTCACGCTATAGACCCAGCTCCACGACCGCCTTCTTCTTGAGACGCCGTTTCCACCTCTCCCTCCTTTCCGTCAGGCCAGCAGAGAGAGAGCGAGCTGCCGCCATGAGCACAAACGTCGAGGTCCCCCCATATATTGTGGACATTCGTGCCTCCCCTCTTCTAGGTTTTCCCCTCTCCCCCATCCGCTGCCGCCACCTCTCTCCATTCCCCATATCTCTTTCTCCCCTCCTGGTAAGTTCTGTAGTTGCAGCACACACAGAGAGAGAAGGCCCGCCGCCGTCTACCCCCGCCTCCGTCGGCGTCTGGCGCCGCCACCATGTCCAGGGGAATGGGAGATCACCCCGCGCTCCATTCCCACCATTGCTGAGGTCGAGGAGCGACCTCAACGACGGCCAGGAGCTCGCAATCGCCTCGGCCACGGTGATCTCCTTCCACCACGTCGACCTGTAGCAGGGGCTTCCTCCCATCGTCTTCTTCCCCTTCGATCCGGTCTCCTCCACCGTACGGCTTCTCCTCTACCTTCCCTAGGTGAGGAACATCTCCTCCTTCCTTCATCCCTCCTTCTCCTCGGCTAGATCGACTAGGGCTCGCCGGAGTTGCCTCTGTCAGAGAGTAGATCATGTCTGCATGTGTTGCCGTGTACGTTTGGTTGCTCGGTAGAGCTAGGAGCAGAGAGGGCTTCTTCCCCGCGTAGTAGTCGTGCGGTAGCGTGGTGGCACTCCCCCTCGTAGGATCTGCAGCAGAAGGAGTGCACCACGTCGGCCTCTCTGTCGCCGGCGCGCAGGTGTAGAGCAGAGACAAGAGTAGTTCTAGTTTACCTTGTTTCAGAGCTCCCCTTTGTCAGACTCCTATTTCATAGAGCAATGGTGTGTATCTGAGTTTGTTATCGCGCGGTTGTGGGTTTGAGACCCAGGGGATGCACTCCCCCCTTTTTTGGTTTTATTTCGGTACAGTGGTTGCCGCAGCAGGGCAGCTTATCCTGCTGGATGCCTCTGTTCTGTCAAGTAGAGCCCCTCTAGCAGAGTGGTAGAGTGCACTGTGTTGTACTAGGGGGTACAGGGTTCGAATCCTCTTCCCCCCATTTTATTTTTTGTTGTGTATTTCCTTCCTTTTGCTGTTTTCCTTGGCTGTGTAGATGCTGGCTGCACCAGTTTGAATTGTGGCATTATTTTTGTATCTATCAACAGGTTATGGTTTCTGTTTCTTTTGCTCCAAGTTACATATCTTGAGGTTTTGCTTGTGCTTGTGGATTCATGTGCATGTGTAGGTCGTGTGGTGTGTGAAGGTGAGTGTTGCATGCAAGTGTGTGTATGCTTGTGGGTATGTGTGTGATCATGTGTGTGTGTCTCACCATGTCATGGCAAGATATGTTGGGGAGCACATGTGCAATATATCATGTGTTGTGTAGAAGTATTTATGTGAGTAGTGCCATCTATTTAGTTATGTAGGTGTTTTGTCTATGTAGTGCTTGTCTCATGTTGTGGTGTGGTGGTGTGCCAAGGCACATGGACATGAGGTCTACCCCTCATGTACACCATTGATACTGTGGTCATGTGTATATGCTTATGTAGGTTTTGTTCTAGTGAATAACACATGTGATGATGCACTATTCACTACATGTGATTCTATGTAGTTTTTCTTCTCTAGTTTGTGCTCATTTGTTCCAAGCAAGAGCATATGTTTTATATATGTTTTTGGGGTAGAAAGATCTCAGGAATCCATTGGTGAGGTCATTTTTTGTGGGGACCCCGACTTATGAGTTGAGACCGCCGTGCTCAGTGATCCCAGAGATCAATGCTCACCGAACACAGATACCGATTAAAAGAGTCTTACATCCATACATACCGTTTGATACAATAAATGACCACCTTGGTCGAGTCTTACATATATAGGGCCTTAAAGGCCTACACTTGAAACTGAACCAATAGCGGAATTATTGGTTGAAAGTGTGAACCCAAGCCATCAGCCTTAACCTACAGGCATTCTGACTGGGAAGCGTCCTAGCTCGCAAGAACGTCACCGAGTTAACCTTCACCATATCCTGTTCTTTCATACCTGGTCAATGAAATAAGTAGTGGCAAGCCAATGAGTACTTTGAATGTACTCGAAAACAACCCATGACATGAACAATGAAAGTGAAGGATAACAATATCATGCATCTTTAGTGTAACTCATCTGGGTGGAATGATCATGAATATGCATCAAGTTAAAGTATTACTCTTGAAGAATAGGTTACAGATATCAATATATCTATCGAGGGCTGAACCATCCGGGTTCACCCTATATGCCAAGTCACTGAACTTGATCATATCATTGCTATCATAGCAACACCTTTCTCATCACCACACACACACACACACACTCACACACCCTTGGTTTATGCGGAAATATCAGGACGTAGTTTAAGGAGGATTACCCAACTGTCCTTGACCATGGACACGGCTATTCAAATAGTTTACACTCTGCAGAGGTAGTACGCTGGACCCATGAGATCCGGGAAACTTCCGTGTCATCCACGACTCGCGTATATCACATACCCGAGGTAAGTACCCGATCAATGCCTTTCCCCTGACGATACTAGACAAAGAGGTCTACTCGATTGGTACCCAGCGCACATGTTGTATGTCTTATGAGCACCAACTCTGGACAGGACCAACCATGCGGGGACCAACGGTGTGACTGGAACTCATAAAAATGGCATAGTCGTCCTACCCAGCACGACCCCATCACGAGAGTGACCACATATCACTCCCGCCACTAGTAATTTGGCTCTTTGCTAGCACCGACTAGAGTAATTAACATAGCCCCGTCCCATAAGGGGTAACGTGGTCGTACTGGTAAGATTGGGATGGTCGACACATCATAAATCTAATCCCATTGCCGAAACCTTACTCACACAAATACCGGGTGCATCACTTCACCAAAAGTGACCACCTAACTCATCATCACCCTTGGGCATTAGTGGCACCAGACGTGGTTTTCATAAACTCTTCCTTTATGACAACACCATGCTCATGATAATGCTAATGCTATCTTTACTTGTCAATATGGTATTAGCATGACCCTCAAGGGGTAGGGTCAAGCTCAATGCATGTGCTCCGGGGGAGCCTTCGGTAAAATCATATCAAATGATTACCGACACTTATGATCATATGCAACAGGAATACTTGCTATTTTATCATGCAAAGTAACATATGCTCGGTCATGGTCAAAGGGCTGCTTGCCTTGCTCACGTAAGTCCTCGGGGTCTTCGAGGTCTTCCGCTCCAACTCCGAATACTCTATCTATCGTCAACTATCGTCGGAAACAAACATACAAGCCACACATCAAGCAGAAATAAAAGTGTTCTATAAATAGAAGTTTTATTTTTCTTGGACCTCTCTGGTCATAAGAAAAATACCTGAAGCATTCCATAGGAGGTTTGGATCATCAAGGATTTTTGAATAGATGAAAGGAGGAATAGGGTAGTATTGAAGACGCCTACAGAGATTATTCTCTTAAAAATGACTGGAGGCACTCAATAAACAGAGCATGATTTTAGAAATATTTTGGAAGTTGTCTCACTGGATTTGGAGTTCATATGAATATCTAGGAGTTTTTTAATATGGAATAAATAGCAATAGGAAGCTATTTATTTATTGCAACAGAAGTAAGTCACACAAAAATGTTGACCAAGGCTTCAAAAATAGGGAATGATTTTAGGGGGCTCTGGAATTTGGAATCACTCCATTTCGAGTTGATTTGAATCTACTAGGAATTTTGAAAGGTGGAACATTAATATCCAGATTTGGATTTTGAGTGATAACACTACAGAAAATCTTCCTAGAAAAATGTGCAAAGCACATGTGTGGATAGAGCTTGAATTTAGGAACCTGTAGAAATTTGAATCAAGCGATTTGGAGTTAGTATGAATTTATGGGAGATTTTTGAAGCTTGCAGATAAATGAAAAAGGGAAAGTGGGCCTCCAGATTTGGCTGCCGTGCGCACTGGGCGCTAGATAGGCCTTCGGGCCGGCCCAGTTGCGCAAACCGCCTGGGATCCTGGTGACGCCGAAGGTGCACTGCCTCTAATACGTGTCCACGCGAGGAAGATGTCAACGGCCAGGGGCGTGGCCACTTAACGCTGGGGGCCGAGCCGGTGAGTGGCTGACGCTGGGGCCCGGGTGACGCTGGGTCCTGGCTGTCAGCTCCTTCTCCCACCTCTCGCTCAAGCTGGGAGCGACGGGAGGTAGATCAGGTGCTGCCAGTGCTTGCCCCTAGTGGCTCCGGCCACCGCTGACGACGCCGCCGGCACCGGCACCCTCGGGGAGTTCTCCCGCACCCACCTGGGCAGGTCTATGGTGCTGGGGAGGTCGAGCACAAGCGTGCCCGCGACCGAGGTGGAGAGTGGCGACGGTGGCCGTGGGGAGCGGCGCTCCGGCCACCTGGAGGGCAGACGAAGGAGGCGGATTCTGCTGTGGGTCTGGGGTGTGCTACTGCAACAAAAGACCTTCCAACGGCGCCAGAAACATGTGCTGACGGGAGACTGTTGTTGTCTTGATTCTCCTCAGCAACGGCACCAGGAATCCTTCTGCTACGGCTACACCTTTAGGGACTTCCTAGGCAAATATGCAAAGGATTTCCCTGTGGCCTTGTAGCCTTGCGTTGGTGTTCCCTCGAAGCGGAAAGGGTGATGTAGCGCAGCGGTGGTAAGTATTTCCCTTAGTCTTGAGAACCAAGGTATCGATCCAGTGAAGGAGTATCACAAGTGCCTGCACAAACACAGAGAACCTGCTCCCAATGCTATGAAGGGGTTGTCAATCCCTTATAGATTGTTCGCAAAGTGAGAACTGAAAGCAACAAAGTAAGAAAGCAAAGTAAAAGCGGAGGTGTAAACGATGGATGAGAATAGACCCGGGGGCCGTAGTGTTTACTATTGGCTTCTCTCATGAAAGCAAGTAGACGGTGGGTGAACAAATTACCGTCGAGCAATTGATAGAACCGCACAAAGTCGTGACGTCATCTATGGCCATGATTATATCTATAGGAATCACGTCCAAAACAAGTAGACCGATACTTTCTGCATCTACTACTATTACCCCACACGTCGACCGCTATCCAACATGCATCTAGTGTATTAAGTCCAAAAGAACAGAGTAACGCCTTAAGCAAGATGACATGATGTAGATGGACAATATCATATCAACGACAGAGCCCACCTTGTTACCCTTGATGGCAACCACTCAATGTGTGCCTTGCTGCCCCTACTGTCACTGGGAAAGGTCACCACATGGTAAGAACCCAAAACCAAGCACTTCTCCCATTGCAATAATCATAGATCTAGTTGGCCAAACAAAACCCAAGACTCGGAGAGACTTACAAGGATATCAAATCATGTATATAAGAAATCAGCAAAGACTCAAATATATATCATAGATAATCTGATCACAAATCCACAATTCATCGGATCTCGACAAACACACTGCCAAAGAAGATTACATCGGATAGATCTGCATGAAGATCATGGAGAACTTTGTATTGAAGATCCAAGAGAGAGAAGAAGCCATCTAGCTACTAACTACGGACCCGAAGGTCTGAACTGAACTACTCACGAGTCATTGGAGGGGCGATGATGATGATGAAGAAGCCCTCCAACTCCAAAGTCCCCTCGGGCAGGGCACCGGGAAGGGTCTCCAGATGAGATCTCGCGGAAACGGAAGCTTGCTGCGGCGGAAAAGTATTTCGTGGATCCCCTGGTTTTTTTCCTGATTTTTAGGGAATATATAGGCGCAAGATCTAGGTCACGGGGGCACCAGGGAGGCCACAAGCCTGCCCACTGCCGCCTCCCCCCTTGTGGCGGAGTGGGGGATTGCGGGCTCCCTGCAGCCCACCTGGCTTGGCCCACACGCCCCCTGATCTTCTTCCGTTCGGGAAAAAAACATTTCGGGGATTTTATTCCGTTTGGACTCCGTTCCAAAATCAGATCTGAAAAGAGCCAAAAACACAGAAAAACAGGAACTGGCACTTGGCACTGAATTAATAAGTTAGTCCCAAAAAAGATATAAAAGGTACATAAAACATCCAAAGATGACAAGATAACAGCATGAAACCATCATAAATTATAGATATGTTTGAGACGTATCAGGGTGCCCCTAGGGGTAGCTAGATGGGAAAGGGGGAAGCTGCGCAAGCTCGGACGCGAGCTTGGCCGCATCGGCCATGGCAGCCATGGAAGAAGAGGAGGGAAGGAGAGCTTGGGAAGGAGATGTGGGCTCTAGGGTGGTTCCAGTGTCGGGACCCCGATCCTAAGCCATAGGAATCCAGCCTGTAACACATCGCATCTCTTTGCGGTCTCACGCACGGTTAACTCCACGGCTGCAGCCTTACCTTAGCCGGGACCGTTTGCGTCTTTTGACTCACGTATGCAATAGTGTTGCTAGCATTCCAATGTCAAAGAACCCGGATCGACATGTCTAGTCATAAACCAAAGTGGCAGTACCGCACAAGGACAAGCAAACATGACCCAACAAAGCAGGTGTCGGTCATCAGTGAACGTAGACGAGTCGTAGCAAGCTACAAGGACTCCATTACGTCGCGTGACATTTCCCCAAAGGGGACAGACACAGCCGCTAAGAAGGACACATGACGGTCAACCAATGTGTCCGGAGCAGTAGCGAACTACCAAGGCTCGTTGGATCACAAAGGGGCATTTCCTTGTAAGGAGTGCTACTAAAGTTCACGACTAGGTATTCGAACCCCATACATATCAAGTAAGACACACGTACGCATGGCATACCGATGATACATCGTTGGCATCACAACATAACCATAACATACAAGCTTTATTTAAGAGGCTCGGAAGAGCCACACACATAATATTACACATTAAGAGTCTCACGACCCATAATAACAGTCATTCAGTTACAAGCCAGTGGAAGAGTTTTAAACTGTCTGAGTACAGACAGGGCAACTAGAAGGCACATGGCCTGACTATACTACAGATCCAACGTAGGGCCAGATCGTAGCTGGGACACCAGCTACTCGTCGTCGTCGATGTCTACGAAGAACCCTCCATTAGGGTCATTAGCAACCTCTGCAACATTTATTAAGCAAACATGAGTACGAAGGTACTCAGCAAGACTTTAGGAGAACTAACTACTCATGCAAGGTATCAAAAGGTATTGTGGGGTTTCATGCGGAAAGCCAGCATTTGACTCGTGGCTAGACAACTTGCATTTTGAAATTAGTTTTGACAACTTGATTTCTCGCACACGAGTCCACTAACACCACAACAATACACTATCGTGGAATCATTCCGTCTCCGTACGGAAATGCCGTCCACGACACTCACGCTTATCTTGGCAATTTAATGAGTAGCCATTGAAGTTATCTATGAACAACATATGTCTCCAAGTAGTCCATATCCGCGGACGCGGCTATTCGAATAGATCATAACCCTGCAGGGGTGTACTTCGTCACACACGCTCTTGCCACTTATCGCCATGTGCACGTCATGCACCTCGGCAACCTTCAAGCGGAAGCCCAGCGAGGGAGTCGGCCACGACCGTTAACCACACTAGTACCTAGTCCAGGTTTATAGCCTATCTGAGAGTAACCCGTACGGAAGTCCGGCCAAGGTTTCCGCCACGGCCTCAAACGATGTGCGCAGGGTTCCCAAGCCCACCATCCGGGTGCCACTTGGTACACCGTGCCACTGCCTACCGCATCACGGCCCACCTCTCAGGTCAGCACCATCCACGGCCTCCAGCATTACTATAAACACCAGAAACTACTTGCAACTCTTGGACCGAGTACTACGCGATTAATAGGCCGAGCGGGGTCATATTTCAGGGCCCAGCATGTGGTAGTATCTAGTCTTGGATTACATACACGGAACTCAGTTCCTAAGGACGGTTCCAATGAAACAACCCGCCATGTACTCCTACATAGCCTTTCACCGGTACCTTTACCAAAACAAGTTCACCACACAACCTTTGCTCACCAAACACATTCCACAATTCTGTTCATCTCCCAGATGACAGACCATACACAACTCTAAGCATAGCATGCATAGCAGGATAAGTCACATCACATCTCAAGCAACTACCAGGTATGCTAGGTTGCAAGGTTTGGCTATTTACTGTGACAAGGTTAAGTCATGGAAAGGAAGTGGGTTCAATTATCGTGGCAAAAGAAGTTGAAGTATTTGATCTTAAATGCAATAAATAGGTGCAGGAGCAAGAACATGGGATTTATCGGGATGATCAAAGGGGTTGCTTGCCTTGTTGCTCAGAGGAGGAACGATATCCGTCAGACGGATATTCGATGGAATCCGGGGGTGCGGAGCCTACCGAAATGAATGGCAACATTCAATAACAATCATATGCACTCAAAATGATGCATGAGCATAGCATGAGAATGCAAGGTGATAAGTTATTATTTTCAACATGTATTAGGTTTAGAGTTGATTTGAATCACATTCAGATATCAATTCCAAACGGGGTATTCGGATACCGTTTTAACTGATTCGACCTGATGCTCAGATCAACTTGATGTTAACATGCATGAAATGTCATGTTATGGTACTGATTTGTAATTAGGACAGTGGTGATCATTGTATATATAATGGAATTTGAATATTTTTGCAAATTCCATTTAAAAAGTAATTATAAAAATTGAATTATTCCTTATTCCACAATTTAGGGTTCTGTAACTTTTTCAAACATAGTTGAAAATAGCATAATCAGAATCCTTGAATTTTTCTGATACTTTTTCATATATAAATTATTTTCATTGGAGTTACAGATTAATTTCTATGATTTTTACAAATTTCAGAAATTTCCTGGAATTAGTTTTATACTGGAAATTCTAATTATTGCATCAGCATGACATCAGCAGGTCCATCTGGCCGTTGAAAGTCAAACCTGACCAGTGGGACCCACTGGTCAGTCTCTCTGGTCAATTTTAGATTAAGATTAAACTTAATTAACTGATTAAACTTGCTGGACCCACATGTCAGTGACTGATCAACTTATTTGATTTATTTTTATTAGTTTTAAACTTGCCAGAGGCTGGCCCCACCAGTCAGTGGCTCAGGCCAGCCGAGATCCACCGGCGGCGAGGTCGTCCTCGCCGGCGGGGAGCCTCCGACGACCACCAGCACGGCGGAGGGGCTCGGAAATGGTGCTCAGTGGGCCAAATGCTGCGCGGAGGGCACCAGAGGAACGACACATCTCCCGTAGCTCCATTTCTGCACTTGGCCGGGGCTGATCTGGCCGGAGATGACGCCGGCGACGAGCTTGGCGGCGGCCAAGGCTCGGGCGTCATCGGGGTCTTTGATCCAGAGGGAAATACGCTCGGTTCTTAGATGCTACAGCATCTACGCGTCGACCTGAAGCTGCTGGTGCCCTCGGAAGGACGAGCTGATCATCGGAGGGCTACCGGCGACGAGCGGCAGCGGCGGTCCTCGTCGGGCTCCGGTGAAACTAGAGCTAGAGGAGGGGATCGACGGGAAAAACTTAGGGGAAACGACCGTATGCTCACGGGGAGTGCAGAGCAGGGCTTAGATGGCTCGGGGAAGGCCTGGGGGCGACGAATCGACGAGAGAGGTCCGGCGGCCGGAGGTGGAAGACGACGGCGTTGGGGGCGATGCAGAGCTTGGGGAGACGTCGGCTTCTGCAGGGATGACCAGGGCGACGAGGCGGAGCTAACAGACTACTCGGAGGCGGGATCCCATGGCTAGAGGTGCTGCTGCTCGAGCTCGAGCTCGGCTCCAATGGCGGCAGCAAGGAGGAGGAAGAGATCCGGGAGGAGGAAGAGAGCCGATGCGGGGAATGGATAGGGGAGGACTCAGGGGGCTTATCCCCGGCCTTGCCAGCGCGAGGCGGCGGCCAGGCAGGCGCACAGGTGCGTGGCCGCGCCGGAGGAGGCGGCGGCCACCTCCTGCTGCCTACTCACGCGAGGGAGGGGACGAGCCAGGGATGGGCCGGGCCAGGCTTAGGCGACAGGTAACTCTTTTCCCTTTTTCTTCTGTTTTTGTCTTTCTGTTTTGCTAACTATTGTTTTGCTAATTATTTCAGCTCCAAAACAAAAAGTAAAAACTATTTTAGACCTCCTGAAATATTGTTATAATATTCCCAACCATTTCTAAAGTTTTCAACATTTTTGAAAATGTATAGTTTCTGATTTCAAATTTAAAGTTTGAAACCAGTGGCTTTTGTATTAATTTAAAATGCTTAAAGTGTCAAGAAAATAGTTTTCTCCAATGCTCATTTACTTTCATAATTTATCAGAAAGTTTGAACATTTCTTGAGGCCATTTTGGGTTCATTGATTTGAACTAGTTTGAGATTTTCTTTAATTGAAATAGTGGATAGGGTTTTGAGTTTTTCCTTTGCCACTTTGTTGTTTTTGTTGAAACTTCTTAGATGCAAATGCAAAGAAGACATGAGCACAAGACTAACTTGCTTAAGGGTTAGGGATGTGACAACTCACCCCCACTCAAAAGAATCTCGTCCCGAGATTTAGAAGTCGTCGGGAATAACGCAGGGTATTCAAGTCGGAGACGATCCTCTCTTTCCCAAGTTGCCTCCTTTTAAGAATGATTTGACCATTGAACTTTAAGAAACTTGAGGTTTCGACGTCGAGTGGTACGCTCAGCTTGATCAAGAATACGCACGGGGTATTCTCGGTATGAAAGGTTATCTTGTAGATCAAGCGTTTCGTGGTCCACTTCACGGATAGGATCCGAAAAGCAACGCCTGAGTTGCGAGACGTGGAAAACATCATGAACCTTGGAAAGATGCGGAGGAAGTTCCAACTGGTAGGCAACTTCTCCTCGTTTGGCAAGAATGCAAAAAGGACCAATGTAACGAGGAGCCAACTTGCCCTTGATACCGAAACGATGGGTACCCTTCAAAGGTGTAACCCGAAGGTAAGCCTTCTCGTCAACTTCAAAGGTCACAGCCTTATGATGACGATCATAATGGCTCTTTTGACGAGACTGGGCTGTTTTCAACTTTTCACGAATAATGCGAACCTGATCTTCTGCATCCTGGATCATATTCGGACCAAAGAGTTGCCTCTCTCCGGTTTCTGACCAATTAAGAGGTGTTCGACATCTTCGTCCATAGAGAACTTCAAAAGGGGCTTTGCCCAAGCTCGATTGGTAACTATTTTTATAAGCGAATCCGGCGAATGGAAGACACTTCTCCCAATTCATACCGAATGATATAACACAAGCTCAGAGCATATCTTCTAGAATTTTATTCACTCTTTCTACTTGACCACTTGATTGGGGATGGAAAGCAGTGCTAAAAGATAAGTGAGTCCCCATGGCATTCTGGAAACTTTCCCAGAATCGAGAAGTAAAGATACTTCCACGGTCCGAGTTAATCTCCAGGGGAACACCATGAAGAGACACTATTCGGGAGATATATAATTCTGCTAGCTGGCTAGCTGTTATACTCTCATGAACAGGAAGAAAATGAGCCACTTTGGAAAGACGGTCAATGACCACAAAGATAGCATTATTTCCTTTCTTGGTCTTGGGAAATCCGGTAATGAAATCCATGCTAACTTTATCCCATTTCCATTCAGGAATAGCTAGAGGTTGAAGGGCGCCAGCA
This sequence comes from Hordeum vulgare subsp. vulgare, assembly GCF_904849725.1. Taxonomy (NCBI): domain Eukaryota; kingdom Viridiplantae; phylum Streptophyta; class Magnoliopsida; order Poales; family Poaceae; genus Hordeum; species Hordeum vulgare. The sequence continues at coordinate 376,733,719 of NC_058523.1, forward strand.
GGCCTTTGATGTTCCGCCTTAACTCGACGACAAACGTCGCAGTTAGCAATGAACTCAGCAATTTCTCTCTTCATCCTAGTCCACCAGAACCTCTGGCGTAGGTCCTGATACATCTTAGTACTACCGAGATGAATGGTGAGAGGAGAATCATGAGCCTCCTTAAGGATTAACTGCCTTAGATGTGGGTTCTTAGGAACCACTAAACGATTCTGGAAGAACACAACACCTTGATCGTTCATGGAAAATTCTTTAGCGTTGCCGCTAAAAATATTCTCCTTGATCCGTGAAATACCCTTGTCACGATTTTGGCCAGCTATAATTTGATCCTTAAGAGTAGGCTTCGCCACCAGGGTAGAAAGGAATCCTTGAGGAACAATATGAAGATTCAACTTCCGAAAGTCCTCATGGAGATGTGGTTGACCTTGTTGTAGCATCAAATTGTTACAATAAGATTTACGACTTAGCGCATCGGCCATAACATTGGCCTTCCCCGGGGTGTAAGTTATCCCTAAGTCGTAATCCGAGATCAACTCAACCCATCGTCTTTGCCTGAGATTCAAATCCGGCTGGGTGAAGATATATTTCAGACTTTGGTGATCAGTGAATATTTCGCAACGATTAGCCAGAAGGTAATGTCGCCAGGTTTTTAGTGCATGGACCACAGCTGCAAGCTCAAGGTCATGTGTGGGATAATTATCCTCATGTGGACGCAACTGTCGAGATGCGTATGCGATCACATGACGATCTTGCATGAGAATGCAACCTAATCCTTGTCGCGAGGCGTCGCAATAGATAACAAAGTCCTTAGAAAAATCTGGTGGTAGCAACACAGGTGCGGAAGTCAGGCGTCTTTTCAGTTCCTGAAAACTATGCTCACACTGTGGTGTCCACTCGAACTTTTTATCTTTCTTGAGGAGTTCAGTTAGAGGCTTTGCAACCTTGGAGAAATTCTCGATGAAGCGGCGACAATAGCTCTCTAGACCAAGAAAACTCCTAACTTGCTTAACCGATTCAGGTTGAGTCCAATCAAGGACAGCTTGAACTCTCTCGGGATTGACAACAATACCCTTACCAGAGATTACATGGCCTAGATAGGTCACTTCTGGTAACCAGAATTCACATTTTGAAAATTTGGCATAAAGGCGATGCTCTCGAAGTTTCATCAATACCAGCCTTAGATGCTCGGTATGTTCTTGTTCATTCTTCGAGTAGATCAGAATATCATCGAGGTATACTACGACGAATTTATCCAAATACTCCATGAAGATTGAGTTCATCAGCCGAGAGAAGGTGGCTGGGGCATTGGTTAAACCGAAGGACATAACGGTGTACTCATATTGGCCATAACGAGTAACAAAAGCCGTTTTTGGAATGTCCCCGTTCTTGATCTTGATTTGATGGTATCCCAACCTCAAATCCATTTTGGAGAAGACTGAGGATCCAGCAAGCTGATCGTACAGGTCGTTGATCCTGGGGAGCGGATACTTGTTCTTTACGGTGACCAGATTAACTGGTCTGTAATCTACAACCATCCGATCCGTTCCGTCTTTCTTCTTGACGAAGAGGACGGGGCAAGCCCAGGGAGAAGAGCTAGGACGAATGAAACCCTTGTTCAAGGCCTCATCTAGTTGCTTTTTAAGTTCGGCTAGCTCCAGGGGTGCCATCTTATAAGGTCTCCTGGCTATTGGGACAGTTCCCGAAACAAGATCTATTACAAACACTACATCTCTGTCAGGTGGAATTCCTGGCAGTTCCTCTGGAAAAACATCCGGGAAGTCACGGACTACCGGAATGTCTTCAAGTTCCGGAAGAGGGTTGGCATTTAGGGAATAGAGTTGGCATTTGGCAACTCGAGTGGAGACATTAACTATCTCACCCGAGGGATGGGTAAGCTGGACATTTCTGGAATGAGTATCAATCTTAGCATAGTGAGCTGACATCCAGTCCATGCCCAAGATGATATTAATATCCGAAGATTTCAATGCTATCAAAGAGTCTAGAAAAACTAGCCTGTCTACTAGAATTTCATTGTCATAGGATATCCTAGAGGTTTGCCATTTGCTACCAGGGGTTTGGACAACCAATGGGATTGGCATATCACAAAATGACATGTTATGCAACTGTGCATAACTTTCTGAAATGAAAGAATGAGAAGACCCAGTGTCAAAGAGAACGAACGCTGGGTGATGATTAACAAGAAGCGTACCCAGCATGACGTCGGGATCCTCTGCAGCTTCTTCTGCTGACACATAGTTCACACGGCCACGTGCAGGAGTTGGTTTCACATAATAAGCTTTGCCCAACTTGGCCTGCCCGACGGACTTTCCGGGTTGCTTGGCACCCACATTCTGAGGACACTCTCGGGAATAGTGCCCTGGTTCTCCACACTTGTAGCATATCACCTGGTTGACACGTGGTGCAGCATTGCTAGCTGGACCACCATAAGCTTTTGATGGAGGGTTGGCCTGATTCGTCTGAGGCACCATGTAGGATGGCCTCGGAGTGTATCTTGGCGGCAGAGAACTGTTTGGAACCCACAGCCTGCGTTTTGGAAACGCGGAACCAGAAGACGAGCCAAAGTCATGGGAGTGCTTCCTTGTGGCTTCGAAGTCAGTATGACCAGTCTCCGCACTGATCGCCTTGTTGACTAGGGCTTGAAAGCTTGCACACTCATGGAGGCGCAGATCACTACGCAACTCAGGGCTCAGACCCTTACGGAATCTTGCTTGCTTCTTGGCGTCAGTAGACACCTCCTCTGTTGCATAGCGGGCGAGGTTACCGAACTCGCGGCTATAGGCATCCACAGACAACTTGCCCTGAGTAAAGGCACAGAACTCCTCTCTCTTTCTGTCCATCAGGCCCTCTGGAATATGGTGCAGATGGAAAGCTGCACTGAAGTCTGCCCATGTGGCCACTGGTTCAGCGGGACGCATAGCTTCAAAATTTTCCCACCACAGATTGGCGGGTCCTTCCAGGAAATACGCCGCGAAGGTCACCTTGTCGGCCTCAGACACATTTGCAGAGCGAATCTTGCGTGAGATGCTGCACAGCCAGTCATCAGCGTCGAGGGGATCGACGGAATGATGAAACTTTGGAGGATTCAGCTTCACAAAGTCATTGAGGGACATTGCAGCATTCCTAGGCTGTCGAGCCGTATTCTGCTCAATACGCTCTAACAGTCGGTTGGTCTCCCTTTTGTTTCTTTCTGCCTCAAGCATCACTTCTACCAGAGAAGGTGGGTGAGGCAGGTCTTCCTGCGACGCTTGACTACCCTCACCTTGCTCATGAACAGGGGCACGGTTCAACCTGGTGAACATCATCCTGACAAACAAACTCATAGCTTGGACCAATATCATATCAATACTAGCTATGGATTAAGAATGTACTGAACACACGGAATGCGGAAATTAATATCCGAACAGCATGGTAACAAGCAACTGCTATATATACACCATGGTTCATACACACCCTTACATAGTTCAGTACACCCTTAACCGAAGAGCAAACTACTGAAATTGTGAAACTACTCATCAGAGGCTTACAAGCTGCCTATACATTATTTATCTAGGCCTCCGGAATTCATTTCACATTACAACCATACTTCACAAGTCACGCAGGACTGTGAACGTACGGCTACTACCATACTATCCTTCCGCTCACGGCTCAGGCATCCGCATAGAACATCTCATAGAGATTACCTCCATGACCTGGAAGCTCAACCTGCGGATCAGGGAACACTTTAGCCTGAGATCCCTGGGATCCATAAGGACACGGATGTGGCCTTGGTCCCTTGAATGGTGGTAAGAGGGGTCCCCGAAGAGGTGTGACTCCTCCTATAGCTGGCCAGTCAACGTGGGCCGGAAGATGGGTCCTAACAGGGTTCAGCATCTCCATCTCTCCATACCCTGTCTGGACTACCGGTGCCAGCTGCGTCAAAGCTGTCCACAGACGGGCACGGGTAGCATAAAGCTCCATGCGGAGAGCACGAGCATCCCTGTCTCTGTTCTCTAGCATCTCAACAGTGGACTGCAGAAGTGGATCCTCCATAGAAGAATCAAAATAGACTCCACTGAGGTATCCCTCTTCACCAGACTGAGAGGCCGGAACATAGCAGAACTCTGAATTCTGCAGCAGTTCATGTCTCGCTCTCATAATAGTCAACATTGAATAGGCAGCATCCTGTACTGCCATGTCAACAGTGACCCCCAACCCATAGGACCAATGGATTGGCTTCTCAGCTCCAGGGTAGTCTGGAAATACCCTAACAGTGCAGATGTACTGGCTCTGGTTGAAGTCTCGGTACTGCTCCTCCACTGTGTACTCGGGGTACCAGCGGTAACCGCACACCGACATCACCCTGACCAGCATGGCCGTATGACCCGGTACATCAATGCACCTGGTCAGACGTACCACCTGACGAGAAGGATGGCCAGGCATCTGTAATAGAGAGTAATGCAAAAGCATTAGAGCTCCGAATGCAAAATTGGGCAGCATAACGGCTGTAAATGCTCAAAAACAAATTTTGAGACAACCCAAAAATGGAATAGCGTAACACTCAACTATCAAGTTCAACTCTCTGATCATCAAACTTACTTCCTGCTTCCTAGGAATAAAAGAAACCCAATATCTCTCGACCCGTAGTCCTATAATCTACCGATCAGAAACACGAGCCTAGGAGAAGATGAGTAACCTAGTCCTTAATTCCCGCAGAAAAGACGAGGATGACCAGAATAGAATATTTTGAGAAGAGAGCAAGAGTCTTACGTTCCCTTCCACAAACAATTCCCTTATATATAACTAAAGAAATTCTAGACTCAACTTCGACCAGTTTGGCTTAGTAATCCTACAGTCAGTGAGGCTCTGATACCAACGCTGTCGGGACCCCGATCCTAAGCCATAGGAATCCAGCCTGTAACACATCGCATCTCTTTGCGGTCTCACGCACGGTTAACTCCACGGCTGCAGCCTTACCTTAGCCGGGACCGTTTGCGTCTTTTGACTCACGTATGCAATAGTGTTGCTAGCATTCCAATGTCAAAGAACCCGGATCGACATGTCTAGTCATAAACCAAAGTGGCAGTACCGCACAAGGACAAGCAAACATGACCCAACAAAGCAGGTGTCGGTCATCAGTGAACGTAGACGAGTCGTAGCAAGCTACAAGGACTCCATTACGTCGCGTGACATTTCCCCAAAGGGGACAGACACAGCCGCTAAGAAGGACACATACCGGTCAACCAATGTGTCCGGAGCAGTAGCGAACTACCAAGGCTCGTTGGATCACAAAGGGGCATTTCCTTGTAAGGAGTGCTACTAAAGTTCACGACTAGGTATTCGAACCCCATACATATCAAGTAAGACACACGTACGCATGGCATACCGATGATACATCGATGGCATCACAACATAACCATAACATACAAGCTTTATTTAAGAGGCTCGGAAGAGCCACACACATAATATTACACATTAAGAGTCTCACGACCCATAATAACAGTCATTCAGTTACAAGCCAGCGGAAGAGTTTTAAACTGTCTGAGTACAGACAGGGCAACTAGAAGGCACATGGCCTGACTATACTACAGATCCAACGTAGGGCCAGATCGTAGCTGGGACACCAGCTACTCGTCGTCGTCGATGTCTACGAAGAACCATCCATTAGGGTCATTAGCAACCTCTGCAACATTTATTAAGCAAACATGAGTACGAAGGTACTCAGCAAGACTTTAGGAGAACTAACTACTCATGCAATGCATCAAAAGGTATTGTGGGGTTTCATGCGGAAAGCCAGCATTTGACTCGTGGCTAGACAACTTGCATTTTGAAATTAGTTTTGACAACTTGATTTCTCGCACACGAGTCCACTAACACCACAACAATACACTATCGTGGAATCATTCCGTCTCCGTACGGAAATGCCGTCCACGACACTCACGCTTATCTTGGCAATTTAATGAGTAGCCATTGAAGTTATCTATGAACAACATATGTCTCCAAGTAGTCCATATCCGCGGACGCGGCTATTCGAATAGATCATAACCCTGCAGGGGTGTACTTCGTCACACACGCTCTCGCCACTTATCGCCATGTGCACGTCATGCACCTCGGCAACCTACAAGCGGAAGCCCAGCGAGGGAGTCGGCCACGACCGTTAACCACACTAGTACCTAGTCTAGGTTTATCGCCTATCTGAGAGTAACCCGTACGGAAGTCCGCCCGAGGTTTCTGCCACGGCCTCAAACGATGTGCGCAGGGTTCCCAAGCCCACCATCCAGGTGCCACTTGGTACACCGTGCCACTGCCTACCGCATCACGGCCCACCTCTCAGGTCAGCACCATGCACGGCCTCCAGCATTACTATAAACACCATAAACTACTTGCAACTCCTGGACCGAGTACTACGCGATTAATAGGCCGAGCGGGGTCATATTTCAGGGCCCAGCATGTGGTAGTATCTAGTCTTGGATTACATACACGGAACTCAGTTCCTAAGGACGGTTCCAATGAAACAACCCGCCATGTACTCCTACACAGCCTTTCACCGGTACCTTTACCAAAACAAGTTCAACACACAACCTTTGCTCACCAAACACATTCCACAATTCTGTTCATCTCCCAGATGACAGACCATACACAACTCTAAGCATAGCATGTATAGCAGGATAAGTCACATCACAGCTCAAGCAACTACCAGGTATGCTAGGTTGCAAGGTTTGGCTATTTACTGTGACAAGGTTAAGTCATGCAAAGGAAGTGGGTTCAACTATCGTGGCAAAAGCAGTTGAAATATTTGATCTTAAATGCAATAAATAGGTGCAGGAGCAAGAACATGGGAGTTATCGGGATGATCAAAGGGGTTGCTTGCCTTGTTGCTCAGAGGAGGAACGATATCCGTCAGACGGATATTCGGTGGAATCCGGGGGTGCGGAGCCTACCGAAATGAATGGCAACATTCAATAACAATCATATGCACTCAAAATGATGCATGAGCATAGCATGAGAATGCAAGGTGATAAGTTATTATTTTCAACATGTATTAGGTTTAGAGTTGATTTGAATCACATTCAGATATCAATTCCAAACGGGGTATTCGGATACCGTTTTAATTGATTCGACCTGATGCTCAGATCAACTTGATGTTAACATGCATGAAATGTCATGTTATGGTACTGATTTGTAATTAGGACAGTGGTGATCATTGTATATATAATGGAATTTGAATATTTTTGCAAATTCCATTTAAAAAGTAATTATAAAAATTGAATTATTCCTTATTCCACAATTTAGGGTTCTGTAACTTTTTCAAACATAGTTGAAAATAGCATAATCATAATCCTTGAATTTTTCTGATACTTTTTCATATATAAATTATTTTCATTGGAGTTACAGATTAATTTCTATGATTTTTACAAATTTCAGAAATTTCCTGGAATTAGTTTTATACTGGAAATTCTAATTATTGCATCAGCATGACATCAGCAGGTCCATGTGGCCGTTGAAAGTCAAACCTGACCAGTGGGACCCACTGGTCAGTCTCTCTGGTCAATTTTAGATTAAGATTAAACTTAATTAACTGATTAAACTTGCTGGACCCACATGTCAGTGACTGATCAACTTATTTGATTTATTTTTATTAGTTTTAAACTTGCCAGAGGCTGGCCCCACCAGTTAGTGGCTCAGGCCAGCCGAGATCCACCGGCGGCGAGGTCGTCCTCGCCGGCGGGGAGCCTCCGACGACCACCAGCACGGCGGAGGGGCTCGGAAATGGTGCTCAGTGGGCCAAATGCTGCGCGGAGGGCACCAGAGGAACGACACATCTCCCGCAGCTCCATTTCTGCACTTGGCCGGGGCTGATCTGGCCGGAGATGACGCCGGCGACGAGCTTGGCGGCGGCCAAGGCTCGGGTGTCATCGGGGTCTTTGATCCAGAGGGAAATACGCTCGGTTCTTAGCTGCTACAGCATCTACGCATCGACCTGAAGCTGCTGGTGCCCTCGGAAGGACGAGCTGATCATCGGAGGGCTACCGGCGACGAGCGGCAGCGGCGGTCCTCGTCGGGCTCCGGTGAAACTAGAGCTAGAGGAGGGGATCGACGGGAAAAACTTAGGGGAAACGACCGCATGCTCACGGGGAGTGCAGAGCAGGGCTTAGACGGCTCGGGGAAGGCCTGGGGCGACGAATCGACGGGAGAGGTCCGGCGGCCGGAGGTGGAAGACGATGGCGTTGGGGGCGATGCAGAGCTTGGGGAGACGTCGGCTTCTGCAGGGATGACCAGGGCGACGAGGCGGAGCTAACAGACTACTCGGAGGCGGGATCCCATGGCTAGAGGTGCTGCTGCTCGAGCTCGGCTCCAATGGCGGCAGCAAGGAGGAGGAAGAAATCCGGGAGGAGGGAGAGAGCCGATGCGGGGAATGGATAGGGGAGGACTCAGGGGGCTTATCCCCGGCCTTGCCAGCGCGAGGCGGCGGCCAGGCAGGCGCACAGGTGCGTGGCCGCGCCGGAGGAGGCGGCGGCCACCTCCTGCTGCCTACTGGCGCGAGGGAGGGGACGAGCCAGGGATGGGCCGGGCCAGGCTTAGGCGACAGGTAACTCTTTTCCCTTTTTCTTCTGTTTTTGTCTTTCTGTTTTGCTAACTATTGTTTTGCTAATTATTTCAGCTCCAAAACAAAAAGTAAAAACTATTTTAGACCTCCTGAAATATTGTTATAATATTCCCAACCATTTCCAAAGTTTTCAACATTTTTGAAAATGTATAGTTTCTGATTTCAAATTTAAAGTTTGAAACCAGTGGCTTTTGTATTAATTTAAAATGCTTAAAGTGTCAAGAAAATAGTTTTCTCCAATGCTCATTTACTTTCATGATTTATCAGAAAGTTTGAACATTTCTTGAGGCCATTTTGGGTTCATTGATTTGAACTAGTTTGAGATTTTCTTTAATTGAAATAGTGGCTAGGGTTTTGAGTTTTTCCTTTGCCACTTTGTTGTTTTTGTTGAAACTTCTTAGATGCAAATGCAAAGAAGACATGAGCACAAGACTAACTTGCTTAAGGGTTAGGGATGTGGCAACTCACCCCCACTCAAAAGAATCTCGTCCCGAGATTTAGAAGTCGTCGGGAATAACGCAGGGTATTCAAGTCGGAGACGATCCTCTCTTTCCCAAGTTGCCTCCTTTTAAGAATGATTTGACCATTGAACTTTAAGAAACTTGAGGTTTCGACGTCGAGTGGTACGCTCAGCTTGATCAAGAATACGCACGGGGTATTCTCGGTATGAAAGGTTATCTTGTAGATCAAGCGTTTCGTGGTCCACTTCACGGATAGGATCCGAAAAGCAACGCCTGAGTTGCGAGACGTGGAAAACATCATGAACCTTGGAAAGATGTGGAGGAAGTTCCAACTGGTAGGCAACTTCTCCTCGTTTGGCAAGAATGCAAAAAGGACCAATGTAATGAGGAGCCAACTTGCCCTTGATACTGAAACGATGGGTACCCTTCAAAGGTGTAACCCGAAGGTAAGCCTTCTCGTCAACTTCAAAGGTCACAGCCTTATGATGACGATCATAATGGCTCTTTTGACGAGACTGGGCTGTTTTCAACGGTCCGAGTTAATCTCCAAGGGAACACCATGAAGAGACACTATTCGGGAGATATATAATTCTGCTAGCTGGCTAGCTGTTATACTCTCACGAACAGGAAGAAAATGAGCCACTTTAGAAAGACGGTCAATGACCACAAAGATAGCATTATTTCCTTTCTTGGTCTTGGGAAATCCGGTAATGAAATCCATGCTAACTTTATCCCATTTCCATTCAGGAATAGCTAGAGGTTGAAGGGTGCCAGCAGGCCTTTGATGTTCTGCCTTAACTCGACGACAAACGTCGCAGTTAGCAACGAACTCAGCAATTTCTCTCTTCATCCTAGTCCACCAGAACCTCTGGCGTAGGTCCTGATACATCTTAGTACTACCGGGATGAATGGTGAGAGGATAATCATGAGCCTCCTTAAGGATTAACTGCCTTAGATGTGGGTTCTTAGGAACCACTAAACGATTCTAGAAGAACACAACACCTTGATCGTTCATGGAAAATTCTTTAGCGTTGCCGCTAAAAATATTCTCCTTGATCCGTGATATACCCTTGTCACGCTTTTGGCCAGCTATAATTTGATCCTTAAGAGTAGGCTTCGCCACCAGGGTAGAAAGGAATCCTTGAGGAACAATATGAAGATTCAACTTCCGAAAGTCCTCATGGAGATGTGGTTGACCTTGTTGTAGCATCAAATTGTTACAATAAGATTTACGACTTAGCGCATCGGCCATAACATTGGCCTTCCCCGGGGTGTAAGTTATCCCTAAGTCATAATCCGAGATAACCTCAACCCACCGTCTTTGCGTGAGATTCAAATCCGGCTGGGTGAAGATATATTTCAGACTTTGGTGATCAGTGAATATTTCGCAACGATTACCCAGAAGGTAATGTCGCCAGGTTTTTAGCGCATGGACCACAGCTGCAAGCTCAAGGTCATGTGTGGGATAATTATCCTCATGTGGACGCAACTGTCGAGATGCGTATGCGATCACATGACGATCTTGCATGAGAATCCAACCTAATCCTTATCGCGAGGCGTCGCAATAGATAACAAAGTCCTTAGAAAAATCTGGTGGTAGCAACACAGGTGCGGAAGTCAGGCGTCTTTTCAGTTCCTGAAAACTATGCTCACACTGTGGTGTAGCTAGCACTTGCTGTACAAAGCTACCTTTCAGCTAGAAATGAACTTGTAGATGTGCTGCTCATTTTCTCCACATGAGCACGCCATCTCTTTGTTTAAAATGAAGCATTGGCATACTATAGATGCTCTGGAAAGAGTTGGGAGCCTTGGGTTAGGCAGAAGTGAGACAAGAGGTAAAATAGTGCTTTCAAGGGTAAAATGAGAGATAGTTACAAAGGGTCCTTCTCCAATAATTTACCAGAGGGGTTGGCAAGGTTACTAGAGGTACAATGTAACTATGTGAGGCTGTGGTAGAAAGTAGAGCTCAAGGGTAAAAGTGGAAGGGGTCAAAGAAGCCAATTTAGTGAGTGCACACAAGGTGTTTGACCTGTGGTTAGGATACCAGATGGATTCCAATGGTTATGAAACTTGACAGGGTCAAATAATAGATGAAAGTAGGCTTCCACACCAAATTGGGGATTTGCTAGAGAAGTTTTCTAATGTAGACTTGGAAAACCCATGGAATGGGCAGAAATGGCTTTCTGCTTACAATCTTATTCAAATAAATTCCCACAGATCCAATATTTGGTGTAGGGGCTTTATTTGAGCATTAAGGCATGCACAAAAAGTATGAGGTCAATTGGAGAAACTTTATAATGTAAAGTTCACCAAAGTCAGAAATAAACAGAGAGGGTTTTGAGGGTCTTAGGACAAGTTCTTCTATTCTCCTTGATGCACCACTTGATGTGGATGCCTTATTGGATCATTAGAACATGTCCACCAAATTTGAGCATAATTGGAGGCACTTCACCATGTAGAGTTGCTCAAATTTGAGTCTGGACAGATAGGGTTTTAGAATGATTAGTGGAGCCAAATCAACTTGCATTAAAATGAAACTTGGCAAGATCATCAAGAATATCATAGATGACATGCTAGAATTTTACTGGATTTTATTGAGAATATTTCTAATAGAAATATTTCAAAAGCTTGAAATAGGCAGGAATGGTTTTGGAGGGATTTGCCCAATATTTTGAACATCACCATGTATTGAAACTCATATATATGGAACAAATATATCCACTGAGTTTCCCTAAATTTTCTTAAATATTTTGAAAGCAATAAAAATAACTTCCCTTCATAAGAGACCATTTCTGGCCTCAAAGAAAGGCTTTTAAATAAAAAAATAACTTTTAAAAATAATAATATTGTGGTTTTTGGAAGACATTTTAATAATAGGTTTTAAATAAAATAATTGGTGCAAAATAAATTCCCTAATTTGAGGACTTGTAGTACAAGTCTCATCTTAGGGGTTTTAAGGTTTAATTCAAGAAATGCTTTTTGGTGAAAATAATATTTGGTGAAAATAGATATTTATCCTAAACACATGGCATGATCATTAGGCAGGAGAACATGGGATGAGGAGGTGATTAGGAGGATGGCAAGAATTAATGGGGAGCAATCACATGCATTCAAGCAAACAGGCAAACAATAGTCACTCCAAGCATCACAAGCATTCACAAAAAAAATTAATTGGTCCCAATTTTTGAAATAAGTTAATTAGTCAGGAAAGCCAAAAACTGGGTGTGACAGACCTTACCCCCTTAAGAAAATCTCGTCCCCGAGATTTCTAGGCTAGGGGTTGGAGGGATACAAAATCTTGAGTCAGAGGTAGTCTTTATGTCCCCATGTTGCTGTTGTGGTCTTGAGGTGCTTGATGATACAACTTCGAATGTTTCGCATGTCCTTGACTGACCGTGAGCGGGATCTGGCAATAAGTTATGCTTGACCGGGTCATGGGCTTGGTGAGCTAAGTTTGTGCAAGGTTCTGGCTTGCAAGTGTATTCCAAAGTCAGAATACGTGGCAAGATGGTGTGTCTAGGTTCTGGTCCCGGGGCTTCGCATGCCGGTTAGTGACATCTAGATGTGTCGCATTATAACTCACTGCCAAAGTCTTCGTGTAGCTTCCTGCTTATGGGGAAGTCCTTGACTTCCTTTCGGCAGGCAAGCTATGGTCGCAAATGGTCTTCATCCTTGAGGGCGTTGCAGTGGTCTTCGAAGGTTTCTCGTGAAAGGGTCCGGGTTGGGTCTCACCTATGAGTCTAAGCTCGGAGGCTCAGGTCCAGAATGGTCCTGCCATCTTGGGGGGGGGGGGTTGCGAGGGTTTCTGGATGAGCTGGCTACCCAAGAGTATAAACCAATCATCCACTCCCAAGGTCTGCGGCTCGGCAAGCGGGAATCACCTTTAGTAGGTTTTCACCACAACCTACTAGTACTCTCGTCCTTGATTTGAACCAAGGAGAGGTTGTCTGATTCTTTCGCTTGCCCAAAGACTTTATCATCTTGAATCGTCGAGGCTTCTTGACGTTGTTGATGTAGTCGGTGCACGGTCGGTGGTTGACTTCTATTGCTTCTTCGTCAATGTCGTGGCTTCCTTGCCACAACAGTTCTTCGTCTTGAGTATGATAGACTTCCGTCGTCTCGAGATTGCTTCAAGAAGTCCACCTTCTCGAGATATCACTGTACCCTTGAGAGGCATAACAATCGGCGTTCCTGGGCTTGTCCAAACAGGACTAAGGTGTGTTCTTCCTCTTACTGGGTGAATAAGTATGCCATCAGTGAGGATGACAGCATATTTTCCCCAAACAAGACATAAGCACAGTGCTCAAGAGTCGGGTGAGGAGAACGGGGACTTGCTATGGGGGATCGTTGGCCGAGGGGGGGGGGGTTATGGTCCACATGACCTGGTCCTTCATGCCCATGTTCGTCATGGACGCGATGGGCGAGGCTTTAGGGTCTCATGGAATCTAGGATGAGGGCGAACAGTTATCATCTTGTGTCTAAGCACTTTCCTTAGATACCAATAGTCCGACCTCTTACTCTAGACAATCACCTTATTTATCAAAGCACCATCTCATATAAGTCAACCCCATACCACTCATGCTAGTCAATACCAGGGTTAAGGGAAGAACTAACCCAAATACTACAAGTATCATACATTGCACCTGCTTCTCATGCAAGAACCTCGGGGAGACATACAAGCTCCTAAGCTTGAATTTAAGACACAATAAATCCAAATGTCCATCTAAGTCATCCAATGGACAGGGTACTGCATTACTATATTAAGGAAACACATAGTATACCAATCCAATATCTGTTTCCCTGCTACGAATCCGATCAAGTGATCCATCAATCAGATAAATCATTACTGGACCTATCACTCCTACAAATCCAATATTGACGGGGTTCTATATACTTGCTTAGGGTCCTCATAATTCACATATTACCGCAAGGATTACGTCATAGTATGTCCACCAACTTCAATAATCATGGCCATCTAATCTCCAAGGCCAACCAAATAGGTTGTAAACCAATCTGACAACTCCAAGTACACGCACTCTATGTCCTCCGAGAAACATGGTATCATGATCGAGATTATCGGGATAAATCCAATTTACTCCGAACCATGTGGTCTCTGTCATCCTCGATGCTCTATTAAGATTACCTATTTAAATCCAAGACTCAAATCCAATAAGAAGTCTACTTGATACTCCAATTCATTATGGTGAAAGCATCAAATCCTGCCATCTATTTGCTAAAGTCATGTATACCACCCAAAATAATGTTCGCGATCATAATCATTCTGCTAAACCCATCTTACTCCAGATTATGTAGGTTATGCCACTATACCAACTTGTTCCACCAAGTTCACCTACCTTAATAAATGTCCCATGATCCGCCAAGATAGCCTAGCTATATCCTCAAGACACATATCATCATCACCACGACATTCTTTAGTCTATACTCTTGTATCTGAGATCGGTCCTACTTATGGCATCAAGGTTATGGAGCTAGCTTAAGATTGAAGGATACTTGTTCACGGTGATCACTCGTTCCATAAGGATCCCGGTGCTAAGCGGGGTTTATCGGGGACCTACATGTGTTCTGGCAAGTCCGTGTACTAGGCACGTGACCAGAAAATTTTGAGCCGGAAAGGCTTGTGGAGGTTAGTCTGGTCTAGTGTGGTTTTCCAACCTTGAGGGAAAAGCACACTCCTACGGGTTGCGTGTGGTTAAGCATAGCACAGTCTGTGTCTTCACTGTCAACCATCCTTCGAAGTGGATCCTTGGTGCATCTTGCCTTGCCGTCTTCAGTTGTCGAGAGGGGTGAGAGAGAGAGAGAGCACAGAGGGGAGTGTCTAAGGGTTTTAGTGCAATCAATCAAGCGTTGAAAAGTCAACTCAAACAAGTGCCAAAATCATTTCGAACATCAGAGTAAGACAAGCGATAAAACCGCATGCTTGTTGGTTGATCAAATGTGCGACTTATATCAAAGCACAAACAACAAAAACAAAAAACACATAACATGGTCCATCCGAACCATTTCACGAACTCGACTTCTCATAGGGGATTTACGATTTGTCCTATCCTAGATCCTGGGGCTCGACAGTCGTGCTAGCTTCGTGCCTTGGATAGGAGTCCGCTAAGTCTTCTGGACCTTCTCATGGTGTTGTCACGCCTCTTTTTGACGCTTGCCGAAGCAATTCGCTTGCGTTGTAAAGAACTCTTGTCGTCTTCTCGCCTGGGGAGTTGCTGACGAAGGTAGTTCTTCATTGCTGTCAGTGACAGAGTCTTTTGTTGTCTTCATGATCCTGTCATCGCTTCTCGTCTTCTGAGGCTTCGAGAGTCTCAAGTGGACATCTTCATGCACCGTTATTTGCAAGACATGATAGAGTTTTGATCTATCAATCATTCTAATTGCGATATCGACACCTAGAGCGGGGGTTGAAGAGAACCGTTTTCCTGCTCACTAAGGTGAGGCGGACCAAATGGTGAGGTTCTCATCCACCTGTGGTGGTCGACACAATCCTTATAACTGACAAGGTCGCTCTATTAGTGATGCAGATCAAGGTTTGCATATATTATGTCCAGATTATCGTAGGTGGAAGTGGCATCACTTTGGAACAGTGCCCAGGGTGTTATCATCTCCTAAGCCTCGATGTCCTTGTTCCTCATGGATGTATTTCTGTTGGTGTCGTCTGGTCGTAGTGTTGTCATCTTCGTCCTTCAGCACAGGTGTTTGCCTGGAAAGGTTACTTCCTTCCGGGCTGCCCACGAGGATTCCAATTTATCCCGTGGTCAAAGGGTATAAGGTACTAGCGACCTTTTGCAAGTTTTGAAAAAGTAGACGAGGAGTGTCAAGAAAATAAGAGTGGAAGGCTAAAGTATAACCTTCATCTTCCTTGAAGATTTAGGAGAGTCGAGAAAGTATATAGGCTTTGCAAGTATTTTGAAGGATCTGGAAAGCAGTTTTATCCTAACTAACGTCCGTACTAACTAAGGGCTTCCTACAGTCAGGATGGCTCTGATACCACCTCTGTGGGGACCCCGACTTCTGAGTCAAGACCGCCGTGCTCAGTGATCCCAGAGATCAATGCTCACCGAACACAGATACCGATTAAAAGAGTCTTACATCCATACATACCGTTTGATACAATAAATGACCACCTTGGTCGAGTCTTACATATATAGGGCCATAAAGGCCTACACTTGAAACTGAACCAATAGCGGAATTATTGGTTGAAAGCGTGAACCCATGCCATCAGCCTTAACCTACAGGCATTCTAACTGGGAAGCGTCCTAGCACTGGCGCTAGATAGGCCTTCGGGCCGGCCCAGTTGCGCAGATCGCCGGGATCCTGGTGACGCCGAAGGCGCACTCCCTCTAATACGTGTCCACGCGAGGAAGACGTCAACGGCCAGGGGCGTGGCCACTTAACGCTGGGGGCCCGGCCGGTGAGTGGCTGACGCTGGGGCCCGGCTGTCAGCTCCTTCTCCCAACTCCCGCTCAAGATTGGAGCGACGGGAGGCAGATCAGGCGCTGCCGGTGCTTGCCCCTAGTGCCTCCGGCCACCGCTGACGACGCCGTCGGCACCAACACCCTCGGGAAGTCCTCCAGCACCCACCTGGGCAGGTCTATGGCGCTGGGGAGGCCGAGCACAAGTGTGCCCGCGGCCGAGGTGGAGAGTGGCGACGGTGGCTGTGGGGAGCGGCGCTCCGGCCACCTGGAGGGGAGACGAAGGAGGGGGATTCTGCTGCGGGTCTGGGGTGCCCCTCGGGTAGCTAGATGGGAAGGGGGAAGCTGCGCAAGCTCGGACGCGAGCTTGGCCGCATGGACCATGGCAGCCACGGAAGAAGAGGAGGGAAGGAGAGCTTGGGAAGGAGATGGGGGCTCTAGGGTGGTTCCAGGGAGAGAGGGAAAGGGTTTGGAGGCTCAGGGCGCTCGGGGGAAGCCAAAATGGAGAGAGGGAGAGGAGAAAATCTCGGATGCTCCCTGGTGCTCTTTGGGCATGGCGGCCACGCGTTCCTGAGCCACCTTGGCTGCATCCTGGCGCCGGGGAAGAGCTTGGACTAGTCAAAGGAGATGCTATGGTGCTCTGAGACATGATGAAACGACTGTTTACGCCCTGGAGAAAGAAGACAAGGTGCAGAGCACCATTTCCGCATGCCAGGGGGTGGTCACCACCCCACTTGGTGTCCTGGGTCACCCCTTGGCCAGGCCAAGGTGTCAAACATGCAAGGCATGCGTGCCACGACACACTGGTGGAGTTTGACCCCAAGAGGACAAGTTTTGACTAGGGTTTGACTGTTGTAAACATTTCAGTAGGAAACTAGAGGCTGATACAAGTGGTCTTTACAGGCAGAGATGGGAGGTGAAACCATGTCCTAGGGTATGAGGTATAGAAGGACTACACATCTGCAAAAATTCAGCTCAAGCAAAGAAGTGTAGCTAGCACTTGCTGTACAAAGCTACCTTTCAACTAGAAATGAACTTGTAGATGTGCTGCTCATTTTCTCCACATGAGCACGCCATCTCTTTGTTTAAAATGAAGCATTGGCATACTATAGATGCTCTCAAAAGAGTTGGGAGCCTTGGGTTAGGCAGAAGTGAGACAAGAGGAAAAATAGTGCTTTCAAGGGTAAAATGAGAGATAGTTACAAAGGGTCCTTCTCCAAAAATTGACCAGAGGGGGTGGCAAGGTTACTGGAGGTACAATGTAACTATGTGAGGCTGTGGTAGAAAGTTGAGCTCAAGGGTAAAAGTGGAAGGGGTCAAAGAAGTCAATTTAGTGAGTGCACACAAGGTGTTTGACCTATGGTTAGGATACCAGATGGATTCCAATGGTTATGAAACTTGACATGGTCAAATAATAGATGAAAGTAGGCTTGCACACCAAATTGGGGATTTCCTCGAGAAGTTTTCTAATGTAGACTTGGAAAACCCATGGAATGGGCAGAAATGGTTTTCTGCTTACAATCTTATTGAAATAAATTCCCACAAATCCAATACTTGGTGTAGGGGCATTATTTGAGCATTAAGGCATGCACAAAAAGTTTGAGGTCAATTGGAGAAACTTTATAATGTAAAGTTTACCAAAGTCAGAAATCAACAAAGAGGGGTTTGAGGGTCTTAGGACAAGTTCTTCTATTCTCCTTGATGCACCACTTGGTGTGGATGCCTTATTGGATCATTAGAACATGTATACTAAATTTGAGCATAATTGGAGAAACTTCACCATGTAGAGTTGCTCAAATTTGAATCTGGATAGATAGGGTTTTAGAATGATTAGGGGAGCCAAGTCAACTTGGATTAGAATGAAACTTGGCAAGATCATCAAGAATATCATAGATGACATGCTCAAATTTTACTAGATTTTATTGAGAATATTTCTAATAGAAATATTTCAAAAGCTTGAAATAGGCAGGAATGGTTTTGGAGGGATTTGCCCATTATTTTGAACATGACCATGTATTGAAAATCATATAAATGGAATAAATATATCCAGTGATTTTCCCTAAATTTTCTTAAATATTTTGAAAGCAATAAAAATAACTTTCCTTCATAAGAGACCATTTCTGGCCTCACAGAAAGGCTTTTAAATAAAAAAATAACTTTTAAAAATAATAATATTGTGGTTTTTGGAAGACATTTTGATAATAGGTTTTAAATAAAATAATTGGTGCAAAATAAATTCCCTAATTTGAGGACTTGTAGTACAAGTCTCATCTCAGGGGTTTTAAGGTTTAATTCAAGAAATGCTTTTTGGTGAAAATAGATATTTATCCTAAACACATGGCATGATCATTAGGCAGGAGAACATGGGATGAGGAGGTGATTAGGAGGATGGCAAGAATTAATGGGGAGCAATCACATGCATTCAAGCAAACACGTAAACAATAGTTACTCCAAGCATCACAAGCATTCACAAATTTTTTTAATTGGTCCCAATTTTTGAAATAAGTTAATTAGTCAGGAAAGCCAAAAACTGGGTGTGACATTTTTGCCTTTGGAACATTTTCTGGAGATGACTTATTTCAGATCTGTTCCATGTTTAGAGCTTGGTTCCATGTGATGTGGTGAGCCCAAGGGTTTGATTCTTGGTTGTGGTAGTAGAGGGTGGCCCCCTCTACCACATGTTGGTTTCATTTCATGTTTAGGAATCCATATGTGCAAGTTGTGCCCAATCAAAGTAGGCAAGTGGCTGAAATTCCAGATTGGTGAAAATCCGAGATTTTCACTAAGTCTGAGAATCTGTTTATATTTTCTTCTCCTGGTGATGAGATTGTGCAAGTCAATGTGTGGTGATTCAACCTTAGCTTTCAACTGGAAAGTTGAAGATTATATGTTTGTCTAGCTCCCTGTAAATTTTAATTCCATTTGGAGTCCTGTAGATATTGTTTTGGCTGCTGTCAAAATGTTTCAGAGCATAGACAGATAGTGAGAATCTGGAATTTTCACCAAGTCCCTGAAATCTGATATTTTGGGCAAGTTTGCAGTTGTGTAACTTTCTGTGTTTAACTCCTTTGTGTGATATTTTTGCTTGTGCTTGTAGTAATTTTGGATAGCTACAGCCACATATCTTATTCGGCATGTTTAGGTGGCTGTAGGTGCTTTGCATGTAGCTCACAAAGTGCTATGATGCAGTTTTGGTATTTTGATGTTTGTGAGTGCATAGTTGATGATGTGGTGTGCTTCTTTGCTCCACCCCATCCATGTTGGATTGTTTTATGTCTTGGCTACCTGTAAATACCAGAATTGAGCCATTGGAGTGTGTTGTGATGAATTTGACACGTAGCTCTTCATATCTTGTTTCGTTGTTTCCCGTTGATCCGTAGCTCCGTTTGTAATGTTCTTTATATGGTTTTGCATCGATTTCACGAGACGCATCTGATCATGTCATTCTCATGCATGTCAAGATAGATTAGTATGCAGTTCTGTCCAGTAACATGTATTTACTTCTCATGCTTGTGCTAGTGATAGAAATAGTGATGCATGCTCATATTCATCTCATGCATCATGTGCTTGTTGCATCTTGAGGTGCTGTTGTTCATTGGATGTTATTTCTATGTTGGGTAGCACCGGGATCGGAGAACGAGTACGTGGATTCGGAAGAGTACGTGCATGACGAACAAGAACCGTTCCAAGGTGAGGATATCACATGCAAGATGATATGACCTTGATTCCATCTCTAGACTTGTTATGCTAGATTATGTTTCTTCCATCGTAT
Source organism: Hordeum vulgare subsp. vulgare (assembly GCF_904849725.1). Taxonomy (NCBI): domain Eukaryota; kingdom Viridiplantae; phylum Streptophyta; class Magnoliopsida; order Poales; family Poaceae; genus Hordeum; species Hordeum vulgare. The sequence continues at coordinate 376,753,987 of NC_058523.1, forward strand.
GCTCGCTTCCTACCACTAAAATAATTGCCACCTGAATTGCCATGAAACCCAAACACTTATCCCTTCCTAGCAAATCTTGAATGGCTAAGTAGGCTTTGCTTAGCTACTAATGGTAGCATTGCTAGATGCAGGTGCAATTGTCTCATGTGATAATATGAGCTTGATATCATTATCTTAATTCTGTTATTTATTTAATGCACCTATATACTTGGTAAATAACGGAAGGCCTAGCCTTTTGCCGGGTGTTTTGTTCCGTTATTGCCGCCATAGTTACCGGCTACGGGTGTTTGATTCCATATTGATCGCTCCTAACACGTTCAGGGTTGTTATGGGGACCCCCTCGATAAATCTCGTAGTGTTAAGACTTGTCCGGCAGGACCCAACATTGGTTTTAATCTGCTAATCACTTAATAATATTCTGAATAGGGAATAGCTACCCCGAGGAATTTAATCAACAACCCGGGCCAGTGCTCCTCATGAGTGTTGGTCCACCCACCTAGCAGTCGGCAAAACCACCCCAAGGTAACTTGAGGTTTGGTCCTTGTCCACTATGCATAGACGGTGGTGTCCTGAGACTGGGATATGCGGCTCTTATCAGGGTCGTCGACACACCGGGAGGTCCTGCTAGTCTTGTCTTACCTTAGCGATATATCTTGCGTATAGGAATCCCGGTGAAGCTTTGGTTCTCCCCAGAGTTGAGGTTTTCCTCTAAGGAATCCGACGAGATCACGAGATTCGGGATAGAGGATTACTTTGCGGCCCGTGTATGTTTGTGATGGACTAGTTGGAGCACCCATGCAGGGTTTAATATTTCGGAAAGCCGTGCCCGCGGTTATGTGGCAACTTGTAATATTTTGTTATCATGCGGTAATAGATAACTTAAACATAAGCTAACAAAATTGCCAACTGTGTGCGTAACCGTGACTGTCCCCTTCGAAGATCTCTCTTTGATTGGGAACACGGTAGGGTTATGATTGACGTAGATAGGTGTTCACGATCACTTAGTGATCATCTATCATCGACCGCTAGAATAGACCACCTTCATACAAGTTCTACGTAAGTTAGCCACCATATTAAGCTTAGGATTGTGACATCCTCGACTTTTGCTACAATGATGATTGTAATTAAGCGACAGTGATCCCGCGCTAATGATGCCACGTCATCGTGGATTATATCAATGTTCTCATATTGGTTGAAACCGAATCAAAATTCAAGCTTTGAGATTAAGTCAAACGAGAAAAGAATTCGGTTGTTGAAATGAAAATGTCAGGGGAGTTATAAAGATTACCTAGCAAAGTATAAAACTGAATCAGGCACTTTTGGAATAATTGATAATCCCAATATATTTAAGAAAGGAGCTTTAAACAAAATAAGTAAAGAAAATATAGTAAATGGAAAAGAAATAACTAAAAAGAAAGTATTGTAAATAAATATACTAAATTTTAAAAGAGAGTAAATAAAATGAATTAATAATAAGAAATAAAAAAGGACAAAAGGAGACCCCCTGGCCCAACAAGGCCTAGTGGCCCAGCCGGCCAGGCCACAACCACTCGCGGGGGGAAACCCTAGCGAACCCCCGGTTCCCCCCATCGTTCCCAGCCGCCGCCAGCCTCACCTACCGAGCGGGGGCTCGCTCCTCACCAACCGCCCGGGACCCCCTCCGTGGCGCACCAACCCCCCCGCTCCTCTCGGTCACCCAGGACCGAGGCCCCCCACGATCCCATCTCTCTCTCTCGGTCAACAACCCCCGAGCGCTCCTCTCCATCTTGTTACCCCGACCCACCCCCACCGACACCTCCTATACCTGCCCAGATCGGACCCCCCACCGAAACCCCTGCCCGATCCACCCCATCCCAGCTCCTCCCGCCGGCGGCCCCCTGCCCCTCCTCCCCTCGGCTGCTCCCGCCTCGAGCCGAGAGGAGCCTCCATCCCGCAACCCCTAGATCCCCCGTCGGCCGAGCCCGTGCACCGCCCCCCCCGTCGGCCCCTTCCTCCCGCTTGGTCCAGGAGGGACCAGGCAGGGAGACCCCCCTCCTCCTCGTCACGCCGGCCGCCCCCCTCCGGGAGGCCTCTCCGGCGACCGTCCTCACCGGAACCGCGCCGTCACCACCATCACCGTCTCGTCCTCCTCCTCGCCGTCACCTCCGCCTCCCGAGAACTCCGGCTTCACCGGGCCCTCTCGTCAACGTCGGTGAGCCCCTCCTAGGGCTCCTCCCACCATCTCCTTCCTCGCGTCGTCCCGGTTCCGTTCCAGCAAACGGCGTTCCTATTTGACGCCGTTAGGATCGATTAGGCGGTATTGGAGATATCTCTCTATGTGTGTGATGAGAGTCTTTGTTAACACAGAGGTGGGAGTTGTGAGATGAGAAAGAAAGAAATAAAAATAAATGTTGTATTGCATATGTATGTATGTATAAACGTCGTACGTATTTTGTATGTATGAGATGCACATATGTATGTATTTATGTATGTGGGTATGTGGAGGAATACGTGATGTTTTAATTGCGTAAATACGGGTATGTGGCCTAAGCCACTTACCGATGGGGCCAACTCACCCCGCTGTCTATGACAGGGAGGCCCCACAACCTCTTTTAAGAAAAGTGGAAAATTAAAATATAAAAATAAAATAACGTTTTTATTAAATAAACAAATAGATATATTATTTAATTAATTAATTGGGTAATGAGAATAATTAGAGTATGACACATGGGTCCCCCACTAAATTAATCTGATTAATTACTATTTAATCTTAATTAAAAACTTGTGGCTATGACGCTCGGGACCCACTGGTCAGTTGACCAGTCAACTATTGATGTGAGCGTGACATCATGTTGATGTCATAATAGCATTTTATTAAATTATTTAAATCTGTTTTTAATTTCTAATTATTGAATAAAACTTTAAAAAGTAATATAAAATAATTCGTAAGTCAGATCAAAATATTTTCAACATGAAAGTTGATCAGCAGAACGAGATGAACCCGGATACACGGTCCATTCGTGTGTCACCTGTCCCTAGCATAGCAAAAATGGAACTTTTCCATCGTTTGCAGTTTGTCCGGTAGTAGCGAGAGACGTGGAAAATATCATCAGATATTCTTCCGACCCGTCTATGGCTGATGTTGCTGCGTTGGCTCATGTCTAGCCTGCATCTTGCCATGTCATGCAATGTGTTGCACCGTTGCTATTATTTATTGTTTCTTCTGCCTCTTCTTACCTGTAGACCCAGAGACTGACACTGCTGCCGGGTACATCTACGACCCTGCCGATCAGTCCTTTGCTGCAGAGCAGCAAGGCAAGCAAACCCCCCTTGATCATTCCTATATCGCCTATGTCTTTCTTCCTACTGCTTGCATTAGTATTTTGCTACTGTTGTAGTTAGCTCCTATATCTGATGCATAGCCTAATTTTGATGAACTGCTACTTTCAGTCCTGTACTTTAATCTACTTAGTATAGGTGGAGCAGTCATCCCCTCTGACCCCGTAGTCCAGTTGCCCCGCTTGTTTTCAAATCTCGATCCCTGATCGACGAGCTAGACCCGACACAACACATACACCCCCTTACTTGTACGACGCTACAAAGATATTATCGGGTACCGAGGGTGACACCTTGCTAAGTACTCCTGATGATATCTCTGTAGTATAGCTAGTCGGTCGTGGTTATCGAGGGTGATTCCTCTTTCACCATTCCGGACGATGCCTCTGTCGTGCAACCCCTCAAGTGTGGGACCCCTCAGGGTTATTCCTCTAAGCCCACCATGATGTATACATCGTTCGGAATCCAACAAGGGTGATACCTTGGATTCCCCCCGATGTTACAACCACACAGTTATTCGACCATGTTACTGGGATCATTGGTGATTAGTTGTTAAGATGGGTGGATTCCCGCGAGACTGTGTTGATGGCCTAATTAAAATGTGGATGGATTTGGGTACTTGATCTGGGTTGGTCGGAGACCTTTTCGCACTAACCGTCTGCGTGGAAAGAATTATGGGTACTCGACGTCGCGCTATCAGCCGAAGCTTTTCAGATGTCAACAACGTAGTGGCGCGCTTCCGAGTGGTCTTGAGATGCATTGCACTTGTGATTAAGGGATGCTAGGACTGACATCGGCCGCCCTCGCATCGTGCAGGAGCGCGGAGGGGAACTAGGGCCATGAACCCTTTGCGCTTAGGATTTAGACCGACGGGCTGACCTCTCTGATTAGTCTTAGGTGGGGCTGTGACGTGTCATTATTCCGAGGCCGGGCAGGACCAAGGAAAGTGTGTCCAGCCAGAGTGTTATCGAGCGCGTCGGGACATGTGGTGCACCCCTGCAGGGATGAAAATTAACTATTCGAATAGCCGTGTCCACGGTTACAGGACGACTTGGAGTTGTGCCCTGATCTTATACAACTACAATTGCTACTTAACTGGATTTAGTTTGCCTCGGGATTGCTTCCTCGCCGGGAGTCGAGGGAGGATCTTTGGGTGTGGCCTCACTTTAATATTGCTGCAACAATATGACTATTAATGTGTTACCCCTGTTCTACTCTCGTCTATTGCTGCAAGACCCTGAAGATGCTAGTCTTTGATAGGACTAGACCTTCTCCCTCTATTCTCGCATTGCTGCAGTCAGTCCACATATAAACACCCCCTCCTTTGATACTGATGCATACTTAGAATAGTTCTGATGTAAGACTTGCGAGTACTTTGGATGAGTACTCACCGCTGCTTTGCTCCCCCTTTGCCCCCTTGATCCGTTGCTGCGACCAGATGATGGAGCCCAGGAGATGGAGGTTCCCGCCGCCGACAACTGCTACCCCGACGGTGCCTACTACTACATGGAGGCCGCTGATGATCAGGAGTAGTTAGAAGGTTCCCAGGCAGGAGGCCTCGCCTCGTTCGATCGTTGTATCTTTTGTGCTAGCCTTCTCTAAGGCACCCCATGTTTTATGTCTGTACTCAGATATTGTTGCTTTCGCTGATTCGTGTGTTTATCGAGCTTCCGTATTCCAGCCCTCGAGGCCCCTGGCTTGTAATATGAAGCTGATATTGTTTTATTTGTGTCTAGAGTTGTGTTGTGATATCTTCCCGTGAGTCCTTGGGTTTGATCATACGCATTTGCGTGTATGATTAGAATACGATTAAACCGAGGGCGTCACAAGTTGGTATCAGAGCCGACTGCTTGTAGGTAGCCCCCTTTCCAACTCCTTGGCCGAAGTTGAGTCTAGTGTTTGAAAAACTTTACTAACATTGATGTTGTGGCTTACGGGCCCACATCTCAATTGAGTGGTATTAGTATCTTTTACTCCTTTCCTATACTCTGGGGTCTACTCCCTCTTCTCTTTCGGGTTAAAGATTTTACTAGATCTAACATTAGGTTCTCGTAATCACATCTACCCGGAGAGCCCCGCAATTCCAGACGATGACTTGATCCGTCAGAAGACTTTGAGGATAATCTCTGATGTTCACTCGAAAACTTGTGATCATCGCTTTTGCAATTTCCCTTCCTCCGTCAACCCCTATGGATGACGACATACAAATGTCGTCCATACTTCCTTTTCCAATTGCTCTTGTTTTACAAGATGCAACGAATTATCTTATTGAGGATCCGTCCGTCATCAGTTGTCATGGGTTTCGAAAGTTCTTCGAACTGCTATTCGATCTTCCGGAATCCTTAGTAGCCTATTGCTTTTGACTTTCTCACCACTTGTGTTACGATTAAATCCATATGTCTAGCAGCATTCATTAAAATCCTTTGAGTTTTTCCTGTGATCTTATTGATTCTACCTTTGTGTGAATGCACACAATCATCTACTATGACTCATAAATTATCTTTCGGCTCAGACGTCCTTCCAGACAGAGCTGGTTCTCGATAAATCAACTTTGGTTGATTGTCCATCTAAGTTTATTCAACTTAGTTCCATTTGATCGGAGCAACTGATTAAGATACACCAAGCTGGAAATCATATTCCCTTTGGTAATTAATTATTGATATTTTCAGATGTTCTATGACCTGATGCATTGCATCCTATCTTCCTCTGATTTGGGTACCAAGTACTCACATGAGATCCTTGTGGAACGTCAGACCCATTGCTGGGTTATTGTCCGACGGAATCCTTTACATTTAAAAAGGAAGTTCTTGTGATTGCTTTCCCTGACACATGATGCCATTGGTAAATTGTGTCTTCTTCCTCTGATAAGTTGTACCCTACACTTTTGTCAGCAATGCCCTTCAAGCATGTGTTAATTACTCTTGAAGTTTGTGGTATATGTTCCTAAGATGCCCCGATGGTTTGAACCTAGGCCTTCCTAAATCAATATGACTCGAAAAGTTTACATAGTCCTACTCTTCTGGTGTTTTGCCAGATAATCTTTTAAGCTACAACCTGATCAAAGGCGAGGAGTAAATGGCAGGTGATGCATTGATGAAGTGGGAGTCGACCTTGAACTTTGTGTTCATGCCCATGGAAACGACGTTGATCTTACCATAGAAGCTTCTCGTATCAATAATCATTCCTTCTGTGGTTAAATTTGGTATCCATGATCTTATCCTTTGCAATCGTGGTTCCTACCATGTTGTCCTACCTTGATTTCATTTTCGGACGAGTTAAAGTACTTGTCTTCTTCAGATCAACACGCCGGTCCAAACCTTAAAGTTGATCTACCTCCGAGTATTATTCCTTATAGCTCGAGGATATCGCGGAGTTTTGGAACTTCTTATGAGCTCCTCATCAACTATGATATTTTCCTTAATTCTAGTTGCCCCGTGTTTGAGTTGTTGGACACGCGAGTACATCGATAACTGAATCGAGTACGTATTGCGATTCAACAATATTTAGTAATCTTCCTTGTTTACGAGTGTGTACTCGATCCTGTCATTCCAAGCTGTTAAGCTACATCATCATCGTCATGTTGGAGCTCGACCATGCTATCTATACCCTTCATCCCTGGAACACAATTCCAACTGTGCATTAAGCTTGCATCGAGATTTCCACATCATGTTGGTTGTCTTGAAAGGCAATCGCAATTCTAAAACTAGTAGTCTTATCTGTGATTCCGACAACCTCTTGCTTCATCATTCCCTTGCTTGATGTCGTCGCTGATCGATTACATCTTCGTGAAGCTTCTCGACAAATGTGTCGTGATCACCATCAGCATTCTGAGCTCTTGCAGGGTATCGACCGAATGCATTATGAGAAATACCATCCTTGCCCCTCGATGGTTTGTATTATCATCGACATCCTTGTTTGCTTTCGCTCCAACACAAACGTGTTCTTGTTTTGTGTTGTTCCTTGAGTTCCTTGCTAGTTCATCTTATGTTATCTTCTACCTTGGAGTATTACTATTTTTTTTGTCAAGGATGTCATGAAACTTGCACACATCTTAAGAATTCTTGATATAGTAATACTTCTCGCCATCACCATTCATTTCTTGGTCCCGTGTTATTTCAAATCGGAATACCAACAAGTGAACTCTGATGTGTGATCCCATTACTTCTGGCAACCCTATTGCCTTGAGGTTAACAACTGATTGTTTCATTCTTAGTGTGTTGGGTGTTGACTCATCATTTTTGACATTGGTTGTGCTACTCCGTCCGTATTTCCGAGTGCACCCTTCGACCAATGCTTAATTGTTGTTGTTCCCTCGAGCATACGACATTATACCATTTGATTTGACAAATGCTATCTCCTTGATATTATAATTTTGGGAAATTCATCCTTGTCAAAATCTTGAGGGATTGTTGTTGAGCCCATCAGCCGCACCCTCAAGTTCTCCATGGTTCGTGATGAAGCTTTTGAAAGCACTATCTTTGTACCTAACTCATGAAGAATATGTTGGGTAGAAGAAGTGTATTTCCCAAAGTTCACGTGCACTCTTTCCGTCGTGAATATGTGAAAGTTTTGTTTCGCTTCCTTTCAGGAAATACCAAATCATTCATGCATGTGCGAAGTGTTATATGTTATGAAGGGTTGTTATCTTCACTTCATATAACCTCTCTTAGCACGCCAAGCCACTAACTGGTTTGATCAAGGGAAAAGAAGTTCTTTCATAAGAGCTAATCCAGACTTACACATGGAACCTTGTCATCCTCGATGATGGTTCCCAAAATGAGAACTCAGTTGCATTTTGAGATAAGAATTTCACGTGTGCACGAATGTCTTGACATGGTGTTCATGTGCCTTACAATCGAACTCGTGATTCAAGGATTGCTTGTGTAGTTCAAATCCTGAGAATCTTGCATCTTCATCTTTCTTCCCAGGCATCTTGAGTCTGAGTTATCCTAACACCAACCAGATCGGAATCTCGGTCCGATATGATGGTGGGAACATTTTCCCAATAATTATAACTTTGGTCTTTACGTAACCGGTACAGTGATGTCTTGTCTGGCACACCAGGCCGAAGGACCTATTGATATAAATTCTTCCATGCGTAAGGTTAGCCATTCTACCCTGTGGAAAACTATATGACTTATTTCATAGGTTGTTCCTCATAGATCCTCTTTGTGTGCCCATTGGTCCGACCTTTATATGGTGACCATGTCGATGCTACCCCGAAGCACGAATGTGGTACTTCAAATTTCAACAGGAACATTGGAAGCGCAATGCTAAATTGTTCGTGATCAATTATCCAGACCACGTGGTCTGGATAAACACCATGATCCTTTTTGCCTCCTTATCTAGATGGATAGGCACTTAATGACCTATCATGTATACCATCCTCTATGTTTTCCTCGGGAATGGTATACTTTAGATTCTTTGTGTGTGTGAACACATTTTCCTTCCTCTTGGTCTGTTTGACTTTTCTTGTGGCATAACTTATCTAAGCAGTGGTAATTCCCTTCTTAGGTAAAATTCTCGATATACGACTATGTCAGTAAGACCCTATTACTGTTGTGGATAACATTCCGGTAGCCGTCGGTGTACGAGGACCTTGCCTATTGGTCCGCCTCGTTTCAACGAGCAGGAAAATGGTTCTAGTCGTCCCCCGCTGTTGGTACTGACGTGGTTGCCAACATAACTGACAGGTCATCCTTTGACATGTCTTGCTACCAATACCGTACAAGATGTCACCCCTCTGTCTACTCTCGGCCCGCATGGTGGTCCCATAACCCAAAGTTCCACAAGATTGAAACCTGACTCTATTGTACATCTTTGACTCCAAGTTACCCCTTACACTTGGCTTCGTATGAAATTCTCGAGTCATCGTTCAATGGACCGATAAATCTTCGGTCCAGATGTTATCCAATATGCTGAAGATCAAGTATGCATTATTCATGAGAATCTGAAGGCTGCTCACTCTCGTCAGAAGAGTCAGTATGACTGTCATCATCAAGATATGGTCTATCAACCTGGCGAAAAGGCTTATCTTTGTGTCGCACCAATGAGAGGTGCACATCGCTTCGGGATCAAGGGCAAGTTAGCTCCTCGCTATATTGGTCCTTTCACTGTTCTCGAAAGGCGTGGGAGAGTGGCTTATCAATTGGAACTACCGGTGAACCTTTCTCAGGTTCACGATGTCTTCCATGTTTCTCAGCTCCATCGCTGCTTCGAGGATCCTATTCAAGCAGTGTATCATGGTATGCTTGAGCTGCAACAAGACCTCTCTTATAAAGAGCATCTGGTCCGCATTCTTGACCAAGATGAACGTACGACTCGTCGCAAAGTCACCAAGTTCCTTAAAGTGCAGTGGTCAAATATTTGTGAAGATGAAGCCACTTGGGAACATGAGGATCATCTTCGTGATGAATACCCCGGGCTCTTTCCTTCTACCTCTTAATTCTCGGGACGAGAATTCTTGTTAGTAGGGGAGAATTGTGACATCCTCGACTTTTGCTACAGTGATGATTGTAATTAAGCGACAGTGATCCCGCGCTAATGATGCCACGCCATCGTGGATTATATCAATGTTCTCATGTTGGTTGAAACCGAATCAAAATTCGAGCTTTGAGATTAAGTCATACAAGAAAAGAATTCGGTTGTTGAAATGAAAATGTCACGGGAGTTATAAAGATTACCTAGCGAAGTATAAAACTGAATGAGGCACTTTTGGAATAATTGATAATCCCAATATATTTAAGAAAGGAGCTTTAAACAAAATAAGTAAAGAAAATATAGTAAATGGAAAAGAAATAAATAAAAAGAAAGTATTATAAATAAATATACTAAATTGTAAAAGAGAGTAAATAAAATGAATTAATAATAAGAAAAAAAGGACAAAAGGAGACCCCCTGGCCCAACTCGGCCTAGTGGCCCAGCCGGCCAGGCCACACCCACTCGCGGGGGGAAACCCTAGCGAACCCCGGGTCCCACTACTGGAAAACAATTTTTTGCCATCTGCTAGTTGATGGCAAAGAGTGTCTTTGCCGTCAGCTGCCACAAAGCAGACGACAAAGCACTGGCTGATGGCATAGAGTGTTTTTGCCATCAGTCACATCTTTGCGATCAGCTAGCAAACAACAAAGAGTCGCACAGCAGACGGAAAACATGTAGGTGGGCCCACCTGACCGTGGGGACGTTAGGTCAAACTGGAGTCCCTTCTTTGCCGTCTGCTAGCGGACGGCAAAGAGTCCGGAGGCACACGACAAAGAGCTAACTGCGTTAACGGCTCTTTGCCCCCACCCCGCCCCTCTCTCTCACCCACACTGTGTAACGGCTCACCCCGCCCCTCTCTCTCTCTCCCACTCCTCTCCCCGACGCCCACCGCCGCCACCACCGTCGCGCCGCCGCCCCCGTCGCGCCGCCTCCCCTGTCGCCCCCGCCACCGCCGCCCCACCGCCCTCGTCGCCGCCCCGGTGCCCCCACAGCCCCTGGCGCCGCTGCCCCACCTCTCCCCAATGCCCACCTGAGCCACCACCGTCGCGCCGCCGCCCCTGGCGCCCCCGGCGCCCCGGCGCCGCCCCGCCACCCCCAAAACCCCCGGCCCCGCCACAGCCGCCTCCTCCTAGTGATCCCCCCGCACCCGCATAATTTTTTGGAATTAGATTATAACTACCGCATGATTTTTTATTGTTGTTGTAGCAGTTGTTCTTGTTAGTAGTTTTAGTGGTAGTAGTTTTAGTAGTTGTTCTTGTTAGTAGTTTTAGTAGTTGTTCTTGTTAGTAGTTTTAGTAGTTGTTCTTGTTAGTAGTTTTAGATTATAACTACCGGCATGATTTTTTATTGTTGTTGTTGTAGTAGTTAATTAGTAGTTTTAGTGGTAGATTTAGTTAGTTGGTAGATTTAGTAGGTAGTTTAGTGGTAGATTTTTTTGTTAATAGTGGTAGGTAGATTCTTTTTTAGTTACTTAGTGGTAGCTTCCGTTTTTGTTATTTTTTTGCTGTTTAGTGCTATATAGGTTTAGCGATAGGTTTAGTTAGCTTGGTTAGTTAGGTTAGTTAGTTAGTTAGCTTAATATAAAGAATAGGAAGAAGAAGAAGAGGAGGAGGAGGAGAAGAGGAGAAGAGGAGGAGGAGAAGAAGAAGAAGAAGAAGAGGAGGAGGAGAAGGAGAAGACAAAAATAAGAAGGAGAAGAAGAAAAGAAGAAGAGAAGAAGAAGAGAAGAAGAGAAGAAGAATACCTTATCCTCCTTCTCCTCCTTCTCCTTCTTCTCTTGCTTCTTCTTCTCCTCCTCCTCCTTCTCCTTCTTCTTGATTTCTTCTTCTTCTTCTCCTCCTCCTCTTTCTTCTCCTCTATCTTATTCTCCTTAGCTTATTTCCCCAACAATGAGATAATTAGCCCATTTAGCTACAAAATGGCATAAAAACCTTGGTTAGCTCATGAATATTATATTCTTAACTTGTTTTCCTCTAAAATGACATAATTAGAATATTTGTGTTGGTCGGGTGGATTTACATGTGATAGTTGTCTCGTCGCTGTGAGGTCTGCTGTGCAAAGACCTCCCCGTGCGTTGTACGAGCTCTGCCCGTGCATTCGTGGGTTAGTACAAATTTCATCTCCTCTTCGCCCCTTCATTTACCGTGGCTCGGTTTCCGGATGAAACTTTCTAGATTTAGGTAATTAAATTAATTTATCAGTATGCGTGACTAGTATGCGTCTCCCGTTCGAAAGGGCGACATCTATAAATATGCATGTCTTTGCATATTTATAACCGCCATCCTTTCGAATTGTCCAACATTATCCATGGACAGCCCGAGTATGTGTAGATTGGGTTCGTTTTCCCGTATGCTGTGCTCTAGATCCGATGCGGAATTTCGTCAGTGCCTCCCTGTTGTTCTCCGGATGCACATCTTCTCTATTTATTGTGGATACGTGTATCAGGAGAACAGTGGGGAGGTGCTGCCGAAATTTTGCATTGGATCCGGAGTAGAGCATGGGAAATCGAACGCAATCTACACATACTCGGGTGGGATTAGGACCTATCTTTACCTATTAGCGTGTAGGTTGCCTGGACGTAATAAAAATGGCGAACCTGATTAACCGATGAATATAAATGCTAAATTATATATAAATATATTTCTTCTGTCTTTAGTAGCTTGGCAAGATGAGTGATCGTGCGTGGATGTATACCGGTCACCCTAGTCAGAAAGAGATGACGAAATAATGGTTTGTTAAAACAAAGGAATTTGTGAAAGCCGCATTCGCAAATGGCTAGGAAAGAAACTATTGCCCCTGTCCTGGATGCGACAACTATAAAAAGACGACAAAGGCTGTAATGATTAAACACCTGCAGAGGAGGGGTTTTAAGCCTAATTATACGGTGTGCACATTTCATGGTGAGTCTATACAATGCACAAGAGCTGAGGTGGTCCTCGTCGCACGGACGAGCATGGTACCGGGATCGAAGACATGGTGCAAGACTTTGATGATGCTCAGGATTCAGAAGATGAGATGGAGGAATCTGCAAAGGACTTTTATGAAATGTTGGAGTCTTCAAAACGTCCTCTCCATGAGCACACTGAGCTCTATCAGCTGGATGCAATTGCACAAGTAATGGCTCTGAAGGCTCAGTTCAACTTGGGAAGAGAATGCTACGACGCGATGATGACACTATTTGGACGCTTCCTACCCAAAGGTCATGTCATGCCTACAAACCTGTACCAGTCGGACAAAATACTCCGTGTACTTAAGATGCCCTATGAGAAGATGGATGCATGTTAGAAAGGATGTGTCCTATTTAGGAAGGAGTATGCACACTTGGACTATTGTCCCAATTGCGAGTCTTGCAGGTATCTTGTGGTAGACAACGGTAGGGGTGAGAAGAGGCACACCAAAATCATAGTTAGTGTTCTTCGATATATGGCAATCGTACCAAGACTTCAACGTCTTTTCATGGTCGAAGAGACAACCATACATATGACATGGCACAAATTGGGCAAAAAGAACCGAACTAGATGCGGATGGGAATAAGATGGTGGTACACACATCGGATGGGGAAGCGTGGAAACATTTCGATGGTTGCATCAGGATAAAGCGGCAGATCCAAGGAATTCTCGAGTCTGCATCGCCACGGATGGTTTTAATCCCTTCGGCATGACGGCAACCAAATATAGTTGTTGGCCTGTATTTGTCATTCCACTCAATCTCCCCCCGGATAGATTATGCAAAGAAAGAACATATTTCTGACGTTGATATTCCAGGGCCCAATTATTCGGGGAAGAATATGAATGTGTACCTGCAGCCGCTTAAGGATGAATTGCAAGACACTTGGGATAATGGGGTCAAGACATACGATGCCGCTAGAAAACAAAACTTCAAAATGCATGTGTGGTACATGTACTCTATGCATGACTTGTCGGCGTATGCACTATTCTCTGGATGGTGTGTGCATGGAAGGTTCCCGTGCCCCCAATGCAAGGCAGCTCTTCAGTTTCATTGGTTGCAGGAGGGTCGGAAGTATTCTTGCTTTGACTTGCATAGACAGTTCCTGGATCCTGATCATCAGTTCAGAAAAGACAAGAAGACCTTTACCAAAGGTAAAGTTGTCAAAAACTTGGCACCACCTGCGTTGACAGGCCAACAGATCTTGGATCAGTTAAACGCCCTCGAGCCTGATCCAGAAAGTCTAGGGTATTTCAAGGGGTATAATTCAAAACACGCCTGGACTCACAAGCCATGCTTCTGGGATCTGCCTTACTTTAAAGACCTCCTTCCTCCACACGATATCGACATGATGCACACTGAAAAGAAGCTCGGAGTGGCTATTTTTGGTACATTGTTTGACATAGATGGGAAGACAAAGGATAATACTAAGGCTAGAGTCGATCAAGAGACACTATGTCATAGACCGTTACAAAACAAGCGAGAAGGCAAAGGAAAGCAGAAGTGGTCGAAGCCAAAGGCCTGGTTCAATCTTGGAAGGCTAGCTATGGGAAATTATCTTGTGGGTCAAAATGCACTTGATGTTCCCTGATGGGTATGCAGTGAATCTAAAGAGGGGAGCGAGTCTTGAAAAATTAAAAATCTTTGGTCTCAAGAGTCATGATTGGCACATATGGCTAGAGCGGGTAATGCCGGTGATGTTACGTGGCTTTATTCCCGAGGATGAATGGCTAGTACTGGCGGAGCTGAGCTATTTCTTCCGTGTTCTTTGTGCGAAAGAATTGTCGCCTGGCGCGGTAGAAGACATGGAGGAGTCTGCACCGGAATTGTTGTGCAAGTTAGAGAAGATCTTTCCACCGGGCTTCTTTAATCCAATGCAGCATTTGATTTTACATCTACCGACCGAGGCAAGATTGGGTGGGCCCGTGCAAGATCGTTGGTGCTATGCACCTGAGAGGATGCAGAAGACCCTTCGAGATAAATGTACAAATAAGCGTAGAATTGAAGCATCGATGGCTGAGGCATTTATTACTAAGGAGGTGGCAAACTTTGTGACATCACAGTACGAAGCCAAAAATCATGATTTGCATAATCCGAAGCCTCGGTACAATGATGTAGACCCTAAAAAAGGTGGGTCCAACCTCAGCCTATTCAAAGGGAAGCTCGCACCAGCCGGTGCTTCAAAACCAATAACGTTGGATGTCGAAGAATGGCGGAACATTTCGTTGTATATCTTCAACAACCTAACAGAAGTGCGGCCGTACATCGAGTGAGTTCTCGGCACATTTTCCCCTAACTTCTAATTCATTTGAAATGCTCTTATTCCCGGATATTTTAAACAGCCGTTACGTTGCCAAATTCTCGGATGGAGCGGTGATCGAAAATGATTTCGTCAAAGAGTATGAGCTTCTGTCAAAGACAGGAGGCGGCTATCCCGGTTTCATCTCTTGGTTCAAACAAACGGTAATTATCAATAATGGACCATTTCATTTCTTGGTCTAACTTGCGGATAATGCAACAATCGTTTCGTATTAAACTTGTAGGCTAATTCAGAGTCTATGGACGCTGAATTGAGACAAGTCGCTAATGGTTTTGACTATAAGGTCCGTTCATTTGAGAAATACAACATCAACGGGTATCTCTTTCGTACCTTTGGCAAAGAGCTATCTATGCCCAAGCGGAAATCTACAAATTGTGGTGTCTCTGCTATCGGCGAAGGTGTTATCGAGTATTATGGAAGAGTTGAAGCAATTTATGAACTTAAATTCTATGGTGAAAACCCACCGAACGTCGTAGTCTTCAAATGTTATTGGTTCGAGCCGAAGGAGACTAGAAGGACTCATGAACATATAGGACTAGTCGAAATCAATCCAAACACCCATTTAGATGTTCCCGATGTCTATATTACGGCTCAATAGGCGACCCAAGTTTTCTATCTACCGTGGGCATGCCAAACGGATAAGAATCTGGAAGGTTGGTATGTTGTTTATGAAGTGCCACCACATGTCAGACCACCTCTCACAAATGAACAGAATTATGAACCTCACATTAACCCAGACACATATGATGGAGAATTCTTCCAAGAAACATGTCTTTCCAAGAAACGTTTCAAGAACCGCCGTGCTTCACCCAAGAACATGGAAGTAGACAGCGACAATGAATCCGACTCCACCCCTGAGCCGGAACTAGAAGACCTGGAACTCGTAGAGGTTACTGATGCGGATGACCTGTCAATGCTTCAACGATTAAAGAAAGGCCTTTCACAACTTCACGCCGTTGAACCCGACGAGCACGTCATTCATGAAGACATGCGTGATAGTGATGATGATGATGCATTTATTGATGATAATTATTAGTTTGTAAGATTCACAACTTAAATTATATATATTTTGTGGTAAGTATTTTTTCACATTAGCCAAATCATGTGTGTAATGTCTATTTCATTACTAACTAATACGACCCACTCTTCAGGGTCTGTGCGAGAAGAGCGGTCAAGTCCCTCCGCCGATGCCCATCTTCTCTTCGATTGACACGGTGAGTTTCATTATAAACTTGTATTAATAATTGAGTGTCATCATGCTAACTGAGACATTGCAAAATATCTATTCTGCAGAATAACTCCCGAGCGGCATCACACGACCCTTCTCCAGGTGTTTCTCCTCCTTGATGACCACTACGGTAAGTTTCTCTTCTCCTCTTTCATATTATCCTTGACTTAATTTCCCCAACAATGACATACTTAGCCCATTTAGCTCCAAAAAGACATTATAAGCTCAAAATGGCATAAGAACCTTGGTTAGCTCATTAATATTATATACTTAGCTTGTTTTCCTCTAAAATGGGAGAATTAGCCCATTTAGCTCCAAAAAGACATAGTTAGCTAATTTAGCTCCAAGAAGAGGAGAAATGAAAAGGAAGAACAAAAAGAAGAAGAGAAAGAGAAGAGAAGGAGAAGGAGAAGAAGGAGGAGGAGGAGGAGGAGGAGAAGGAGGAGAAGGCCAAGGACCTTCTAGTCCTTCTCCTCCTCCTCCTTCTCCTCCTTCTTCTTTATTTCTTCTTCTTCTCCTCCTCGTCCTCTTTCTTCTCCTCTTTAATATTCTCCTTGCCTTAATTTCCCCAACAATGACATAATTAGCCAATTTAGCTCCAAAAAGACATTATAAGCTCAAAATGGCATAAGAACCTTGGTTAGCTCATTAATATTATATACTTAGCTTGTTTTCCTCTATAATGACATAATTAGCCCATTTAGCTCCAAAAAGACATAGTTAGCTAATTTAGCTCCAAGAAGAGGAGAAGAGGAGAAATGAAAAGGAAGAACAAAAATAAGAAGAGAAAGAGAAGAGAAGGAGAAGGAGAAGAAGGAGGAGGAGAAGAAGAAGAGAAGAAGGAGAAGGAGGAGAAGGAGCCCTCCTTATTCTCCTTCTTCCCTCCTTCTTCTCCTCTTCTTATTCAATTTAGCTTATTTTCCCCAACAAAGACATACTTAGCCAATTATCATCCAAAATGACATAATTAGCTTAGTTAGGTAAAAACATCATAAGAACCTTGGTTAGCTCAATAAAATGACTAATTAAGCTCCTAAAAGACATAATAAGCTCAAAATGGCATAAGAACCTTGGTTAGCTCATTAATATTATATACTTAGCTTGTTTTACTCTAGAATGACATAATTAGCCCATTTAGATGCAAAAAGACATAGTTAGCTAATTTAGCTCCAAGAAGAGGAGAAGAGGAGAAATGAAAAGAAGGAAGAATAAGAAGAAGAAGAGAAGAATAAGGAGAAGGAGAAGAAGAAGGAGGAGGAGAAGAAGAGAAGAAGAAGGAGAAGGAGGAGAAGAAGGAGAAGGAGCCCTCCTTCTTCTCCTTCTTCTTCTTCTCTCCTCCTTCTCCTCCTTCTTCTCCTTCTTCTTCTCTTCTTATTTCTTCTTCTTCTCCTCCTCCTTCTCCTTCTCCTTCCCCTCCTCCTCCTCCTCCTTCTTTTTTTTCTTCTCCTTGTTCTCTTCTTGCTTCTTCTCTTTCTTCTTCAATTTAGCTTATTTGTCATATATATGTTGTTGTTGTTCTTTTTCTGACTTTCTTATTCCCATTTTGCAGATTGGATGTACTGCATGCATGGAAGCTGGCATTGATGGAGTGCTTTAGTTCTAGTTTTCATTTGACTTGATGAACAATGTAGAATTATATGTATATGTATATATGGATGAACAATATATGTGGAACTATATGTATATGTGTTGTGACCTATATATGTGCTATGAATATGGATGAAACTTTGTGTTGTGAATATGTGTTGTGACCTATATATGTGCTATGAATTATATGTCCTATGTATATGTATATGTGTTGTGACCTACATATGTGCTATGTATATGTATATGTGGTGTGAAATAAACAAAAAAAACAAAACTGAGACAATATGGGCTCTTTCCCGTCTGCCAGCAGATGGCAAAGGCCTTTGCCATCAGCTGACCGATGGCAAAGGTGCCACGTGGCGCCCAGCTGTGCAACCTGGGCAGCAGCAGCTGGCCATATAGTATCTTTGTCATCTGCTTCCAGGGGGGGCAGACGGCAAAGAAGAGGGCACACAGGAGGGGGGAGGAGGGGTAGGCAGACGACAAAGAGTGGAGGGGGGGAGGAGGTGGAGGCAGACGGCAAAGAAGAGGGGGGAGGCAGACGGCAAAGCCTCCGTTAGCCCCTAACGGAGGCAACGCCTGCCGGCTATCATCTCGACATATTTGCCGACTGCTCTTATGAAAAGCTGATGGCAAAGCTCTTTGCCGTCCGCTTTGGTGAGGCAGACGGCAAAGAAGCTACAATGCCGTCGTAGGCTGACGCAGAAATTTTGCCGACAGTGGGATTCTTTGCCGTCCGTGATTTACTCTTTGCCGTCTGTGATTTACTCTTTGCCGTCTGTGATGGCAGACGACAAAGAAGCTAATTCCTGTAGTGTCCCCCATCGTTCCCAGCCACCGCCAGCCTCACCCACCGAGCAGGGGCTCGCTCCTCACCAACCGCCCGGGCACCCCTCCTTGGCGCACCAATCCCCCTTCTCCTCTCGGTCACCCACGACCGAGGCCCCCCCACGATCCCATCTCGCTCTCTCGATCAACAACCCCCGAGCACTCCTCTCCCTCTCGTTACCCCGACCCACCCCCACCGACACCTCGTGTCCCTGCCCAGATCGGACCCCCCACCGACACCCCTGCCCGATCCACCCCATACCAGCTCCACCCACCAGCGGCCCCCTGCCCCTCCTCCCCTCTGCTCCTCCCACCTCGAGCGAGAGGAGTCTCCCATCCCGCAACCCCCAGATCCCTCGTCGGCCGAGCCCCTGCACCGTCCCCCCCCCCCCCCCCCCCGTCGACCCCTTCCTCCCGCTCGGTCCAGGAGGGACCGGGCAGGGAGAACCCCCTCCTCGTCACGCCGGTCGGCCCCCTCCGGAAGGCCTCTCCGGCGACCGTCCTCACCGGAACCGCGCCATCACCGCCGTCACCGTCTTGTCCTCCTCCTCGCCGTCACCTCCGCCTCCCGAGAACTCTGGCTTCACCGGGCCCTCTCGTCAATGTCGGTGAGCCCCTCCTCGGGCTCCTCCCACCATATCCTTCCTCGCGCCATCCCGGTTCCGTTCCGGCAAACGGCGTTCCGATCCGACGCCGTTAGGATCGATTAGGCGATATTGGAGATATATCTCTCTGTGTGTGATGAGAGTCTGTGTTAACACACAGGTGGGAGTTGTGAGATGAGAAAGAAAGAAATAAAAATAAATGTTGTATTGCGTATGTATGTATGTATGTATAAACATCGTACGTATTTTGTATGTATGAGATGCACATATGTATGTATTTATGTATGTGGGTATGTGGAGGAATACGTGATGTTTTAATTGCGTAAATACGGGTATGTGGCCTAAGCCACTTACCAGTGGGGCCAACTCACCCCGATGTCTATGACTGGGAGGTCCCACAACCTCTTTTAAGAAAAGTGGAAAATTAAAATATAAAAATAAAAATAATGTTTTTATTAAATAAATAAATAGATATATTATTTAATTAATTAATTGGGTAATTAGAATAAGTAGAGTATGACACGTGGGCCCCCTCTAAATTAATCTGATTAATTACTATTTAATCTTAATTAAAAACTTGTGGCTATGATGCTCGGGACCCACTGGTCAGTTGACCAGTCAACTGTTGATGTCAGCGTGACATCATGGTGATGTCATAATAGCATTTTATTAAATTATTTAAATCTGTTTTTAATTCCTAATTATTGAATAAAACTTTAAAAATTAATATAAAATAATCCGTAAGTCAGATCAAAATATTTTTAACATGAAAGTTGATCAGCAGAACGAGACGAACCCGGATACACGGTCCATTCGTTTGTCACGCGTCCCTAGCATAGAAAACATGGAACTTTTCCATCGTTTCCTGTCTGTCCAGTAGTAGCCAGAGACCCGGAAAATATGGTCAGATATTCTTCCGACCCGACTATGGCGGATGTTGCTGCGTTAGCTCATGTCTAGCCTGCATCTTGCCATGTCATGCATTGTGTTGCACCATTGCTATTATTTATTGTTTCTTCCCCTCTTCTTACCGGTAGACCCCGAGACTGACGTTGCTGCCGGGTACATCTACGACCCTGCCGATCAGTCCTTTGCCGCAGAGCAGCAAGGCAAGAAAACCCCCCTTGATCATTCCTATATCGCCTATGTCTTTCTTCCTACGGCTTGCATTAGTATTTTGCTACTGCTGTAGTTAGCTCCTATATCTGATGCACAGCCTAATTTTGATGAACTGCTACTATCAGTCATGTACTTTAATCTACTTAGTATAGGTGGAGCAGTCATCCCCTCTGACCCCGTAGTCCAGTTGCCCCGCTTGTTTTCAAATCTTAATCCCTGATCGACGTGCCAGACCCGACACAGCACATACACCCCCTTAGTTGTACGACGCTACAGAGATACTATCGGGTAACGAGGGTGGCACCTTGCTAAGTACTCCTGATGATATCTATGTAGTATAGCTAGTCAGTCGTGGTTATCGAGGGTGATTCCTCTTTCACCATTCCCGACGATGCCTCTGTCGTGCAACCCCTCAAGTGTGGGACCCCCGAGGGTTATTCCTCTAAGCCCACCTGGACGGATACATCGTTCAGAATCCAACGAGGGTGATACCTCGGATTCCCCCCGATGTTACAACCACACGGTTACTCGACCATGTTACTGGGATCATTGGTGATTAGTTGTTAAGACGGGTGGATTCCCGCGAGACTGTGTCGATGGCCTAATTAAAATGTTAATGGATTTGGTTATTTGATCTGGGTTGGTCGGAGACCTTTTCGCACTAACCGTCTGCGTGGGAAGAATTATGGGTACTCGGATCGCGGTATCAGCCGAAGCTTTTCAGATGTCAGCAACATAGTGGCGTGCTCCCGTGTGGTCCCGAGATGCATTGCGCTTGTGATTAAGGGATGCTAGGACTGACGTCGGCCGCCCTCGCATCATGCAAGAGCGCGGAGGGGAACTGGGCCCATGAACCCTTTGCGCTTAGGATTTAGACCGGCAGGCTGACCTCTCTGATTGCCTTAGGTGGGGCTGCGACGTGTCGATATTCCGAGGCTGGGCAGGACCCAAAAAAGTGTGTCCGGCCAGAGTGTTATCGAGCACATCGGGACATGTGGTGCACCCTTGCAGGGATGAAAATTAACTATTCGAATAGCCGTGTCCATGGTTACAGGATGACTTGGAGTTGTGCCCTGATCTTATACAACTACGATTGCTACTTAACTGGATTTAGTTTGCCTCGGGATTTCTTCCTCGCAGGTTGTCGAGGGAGGATCTTTGGGCGTGACTTCACTTTAATATTGCTGCAACAATATGACTATTAATGTGTTACCCCTGTTCTACTCTCGTCTATTGCTGCAAGACCCTAAAGATGCTAGTCTTCGATAGGACTAGACCTTCTCCCTCTATTCTTGCATTGCTGCAGTCAGTCCACATATAAACACCCCCCTCCTTTGATACTGATGCATACTTAGAATAGTTCTGATGTAAGACTTGCGAGTACTTTGGATGAGTACTCACCGCTGCTTTGCTCCCCCTTTGCCCCCTTGATCCGTTGCTGCGACCAGATGATGGAGGTCCCCGCCGACGACGACTGCTACCCCAACGGTGCCTACTACTACGTGGAGGCCGTTGATGATCAGGAGTAGTTAGAAGGTTCCTAGGCAGGAGGCCTCGCCTCGTTCGATCGTTGTATCTTTTGTGCTAGCCTTCTCTAAGGCACCCCATGTTTTATGTTTGTACTCAGATATTGTTGCTTCCGCTGGCTCGTGTGTTTATCGAGCTTTCGTATTCTAGCCCTCGAGGCCCCTGGCTTGTAATATGAAGCTGATATTGTTTTATTTGTGTCTAGAGTTGTGTTGTGATATCTTCCCGTGAGTCCTTGGGTTTGATCGTATGCACTTGCATGTATGATTAGCGTACGATTAAACCGAGGGCGTCTCAATGCTGCAACCTAAATACTCCACCTTTCCAACCTAATAACTTGACTAGTTCTGGCACCGAGGTCATAGATTGCTGAGTCCCCGTGGCTCACAGATTCCTTCACAACACCAACAGGTTCAGGTACCCCCGAGACAGGTGATCCCGATGGCACGCAGCTGGCGTGGCAGTACGACGAGGAGAACGGCCGCCTGTACGTGAACTATCTAGAATATTGAGGCGTGGTCGTGATTGTGGGCCAGCAGGCAGGGTAGCATAGTCATTTGTCATGTTTTGTAGTCCGTAGCGGAACTACCTTGTTTGCATATTTATGAGATGGCAATTGAATCCCTTATTGTCATTCTGTTGATATTATGTATGTGCTATGTTACCATGTTTGCGAAACGCTTAGATGCGCTTCTTTCCCATTCGGGGCCTCGTTCCACAAATCCGAAAGGACCGCATCTTAGTCATTACAAACAAAGACAGACTTGGTGATTTTATTGTGGGAAAAATTTGGAGTATTCTGCAGAGCGGCAAAAGAAGAACCCAAGTTGGTTATAACATCCTCTAGTTTGCCAATCCTAGCGGAATCATGACCTAGTTTTTCATTAACTGTGGGTTCCTTCTCCTTCAAATTTTTCAAAACCATTCCCACCTTGGATCTGTACTGAGTGATTTGATTGTGGATCTTTTTATCCAAATTCTCAATGAGTTCGATCGTAGCAACTTTGTTTTCAATGACGTCCAGCCTACACATCACATGTTCTAGAGTTAAGGTAGTTCCATTAACCATGAGTGGGGGTGAGCCTACCAAATTTATTACAGCTCCGTAAGAATCAACGGTATGGTTACCCAAGAAATTTCCACCTACGATGGTGTCAAGAATATACCTATTCCAAGGAGAAACACCCACATAAAAACTGCGAAGCAGGACGGTAGTGGATTGCTCATGAGTAGATCTACTCTAAGCATTGCAAATCCTATACCAAGCGTCCTTTAAGTTTTCTTCCTCAATTTGTTTGAAATTGAGAACTTCGCTCTTGGAAGTATCGTTCGAAGTGGTGGATCTAGCCATGAGGACAGATAGACTATCCCACACAGACGAACATAAAGCAACCGAGAGAAAAAGGGCAAACGAAAAAGGCGAAAAAAGGCCAGATGAACCCAAAACCAAACACTTCTCCCATTGCAAGAATCATAGATCTAGTTGGCCAGACAAAACCCACAATTCGAAGAGAATTACAAGGAGATGAAATCATGAATAAGAGAGATCAAAAGAAACTCAAATAAGATTCATAGATAATCCGATCATAAATCCAGAATTCATCAGATCTCGACAAACACACCGCAAAAGGAGATTACATCGGATAGATCTCCATGAAGATCATGGAGAACTTTGTATTGAAGATCCAAGAGAGAGAAGAAGCCATCTAGTTACTAGCTATGGACCCATAGGTCTATGGTGAACTACTCATGCATCATCGGAGAGGTCATGGTGTTGATGAAGAAGCCCTCCGTATCCGAATCCCCCTCCGGCAGGGCACCAGAACCTTCCCCATATGGGATCTTGCGGAGGCAGAAGCTTGCGGCGGCGGAAAAGTACTTTCGACGATCTCCTTATTTTTTGGGATTTTTAGGGAATATATAGGCGCAAAACCTAGGGCAAAGGGGCCTCAGGGAGCCCACAAGCCAGGGGGCCGCGGCCTCCCCCCTGGCCGCGCTAGGAGGGCTTGTGGGGTCCCTGGTGGGCCCCTGCCCTGATTCTCCGGCTCTCCGATCTTTTTCTGTTTCGGAAAAAATCTTTTTGGTAGTTTCATTCCGTTTGGACTCCGTTCAAAATCCTCCTCTGAAAGGGGTCAAAAACATGGAAAAAACAGGAACTGACACTTGGCACTGAGTTAATAAGTTAGTCCCAAAAAATATATAAAAGGCATACAAAACATCCAAAGTTTGACAAGATAATAGCATGAAACCATCAAAAATTATAGATACGTTGGAGACGTATCACACAACGCTCCTCTCTCACCAAAGAAATATCGATCTAGTTGGCCAAACTATTTCAATAGATCGGAGAGAATTATGAAGCTATCATAATCATGGAAATAAGAATCATATAAGTATTCATTGGTGACTCAAATCTTTATCATGAATAATCTGAACATAAACCCACAATTCATCGGATTCTAACAAATGCAAGACACAAAAGGAATGACATCATATGGATCAAAGCAAAGATGTGATGATCATTGCATTGAAGATCAAAGAGGGAGAGATTGCCATCTAGGTACTAGCTATGGACCCATAGGTGTGTTGTGAACTACTCACACATCATCGTGAGGGCAACATGGTTAATGAAGAGGCCCTCCATGATCGAGCCCCCCTCCAATAGGGTGCTAGAACAGAGGACCAGTTGGCCTCCCATTAGAACATAGACTTGCGACAGCATAAAAAGTGTTTCGGTACTCCCTCTGGTGTTTTTAGGGTAGATGTGAATTTATAAGCCAAAGAACGGAGTTAGGATGGCCACGAGGGAGGCACAAGTTATCAGGGTGCCCCCCAGGTCGTGCCCAGTTAGCTTGTGGCCCCTCGTGAGGCCTCGAGGCTTCTTTCGATGCTCGTTGGTCATATTTTGGTCCCAAAAAAATCACAAAAAAGTTTCAGGGCAATTGGACCTCGTTTGGTATGGAAAACCTACAAAGTGAAGAACATGCAGAAAATAGTAACTCACACTTTAATTCTAAAAAATAATATAAAATACCCAAAACATACTAGAATGATAATATATCAACATGGAACAATAAAAAATTATAGATACATTGGAGACGTATCAAGTATCCCCAAGCTTAATTCATGCTCGTCCTCGAGTAGGTAAATGATAAAAATAGAATTTTTGATGTGACATGCTATCCATGATGTAATCTTATGCATGTATGCTGAAATGATGGATTAACAAACATTAACATAGCAATACTTATATGTATAAGCAGCAAATCTTTAATGTTTCAAAGTATACGATCCTCAAAGATTGTTTTACCCACATCCATCTCTATTATATTAGCAAGGCATGGCTCCATCTTCACCACATTAATACAAATGTCAAGCACCACGGTGTTCTAGTCAGACAACTGGGTCGTACTTTGTCAATATGCATCACCTTTTTATTCTTCATGCAATACATGAGCGCGAACCATTGGACATATCATAAAGGTGGAATAGAATGTGGTGGTAGGTTTCAAAGGGGTAAAAATGGAGGAGATAGTCTCACTCAACTAGGCGTAAGAACGAGATATGGAGATGCCCGTCCATAGATATGGATGCGAGGAGTAGGGATTGCCATGCAAACGATGCACAAGAGCTATAAGCGTATCAAAGCTCCACTGAAGCTAAGTGGGGTGTGCATCCAACTTACTTGCTCATGAAGACCTCACGCATTTGAGGATGCCCGTCATTGGGATATACAAGCCAAGTTTATGAAAAAGTGATTCCCACTAGCATATAAATGATATAATATGAGACTCTCCATATGAAGAACAAGGTGCCACTTTGAGGCACAAGTGTGGTAAAGGATAGTAGCAAAGTCCCTTCTCTCTTTTTCTCTCATTTTTTTATTATGGTGGGCTCGTTTTCCCTCTCCATTTTTATTTTCTCACTGGGACAATGCTCTAATAATTATGATCATCACACTTTTATTTGCTTACAACTCATAATGAAAATTGATAGGATGATATGACTCTCAGTGAATGCCTCTGGCAGTGTACCAGGATGTGCAAAGATCTAGCGTGACATGCATAAAAAACATGATGAACGGTGGCTTTGCAACAAATACCATGGCAACTCTATATGATCATGCAAAGCATTATGATGATGAACAAACTAGTCACGTAAAGTGACGATGGCATTTGCATGGCAATGTATCTCGGAATGGCTATGGAAATGCCATGATAGGTAGGTATGGTGGATGTTTTGAGGAGGATAATAAAAATGTTTATGTGTAATAGTGTGTGTCATGTCACGGGGTTTGGATGCACCGGCTAGTTGCACCAATCCTCAAGGTGAGAACGGGTGATGCACGATACCAAAGAGGCTAGCCAATATGAGGAGGTGAGATTGCGTGTGTCCATGGTGTCACATTAGTCATGAAGAACTCATATACTTATTGGAAAGTTTTATTAGTTTTATAATAAATCAAAGAACTCAATGAACCATCGCGTGACTCCGACTCAAAACAATACAAGGTTTTCAACGAGGAATAGAAATGCTCACACATCATCAGCATGCCTTTTTTTAATTTTTTTAGATGAACAAGAAGTTTAACATCTCTTAATATCGGCACCTATCTGAATTAAGAATAATGCACCCTCACCTTTTTCATATCACGACATCAATACCATTAACCCACAATTTCCCAATACGTGCTACATGATGGTTTTTATCATCATTCGTTGGATATTCATTATTTTTGATCTAGTCTTATGACCCATGCAAATTACCATCACTATTTGTACAGCACACAAACAAATATAAATGAAGAACAAGAGCATAATATTTCTATAAATCTACACGCCACCGTGCTAAAAAGATATAAGTGAAGTACTAGAGCAACTGCTAAGCTCAAAAGATATAAGTGAAGCACATAGAGTATTCTAACAAATTGTGATGATGTGGTCTCTCTCTCAACTAGGTGTGTCCAGAAAAAAATATTGTGGTATACTGAAAGTAAAAGCAAACAAAATTAAAGATACTCCAAGCAAAACTCATATCATGTGACGAATAAAAATATAGCTCCAAGTAACATACCGATTGATTGAGACAAAAAGAGGGGATGCCTTGTGGGGAATACCCAAGCTTAGATGCTTGAGTATTCCAAGAATATTACCTTGGGGTGCATTGGGAATCACCAAGATTAGTATTTTGCTTCTCCTCAATCATTTGTCTACCGGAACAATACCCAAAACTTGAAAACTTCAATCACATAAAACTCAACAAACTTCGTGAGATCCGTTAGTATAAGCAACATATAAAATACTTTTAGGTGTTGTTACATATTGATTCTTACTTTATTTTGGAATAGGGTACTGTATATTAAATCCACCATGGCTTATACCCCCATATACAATTCATAGCATCATCAAAACATGCAAACTACACATGCAAAAACAGAATCTGACTGAAACAAAACAGTATGTAGTAATATGTAATGAACCTATACTTATGTAACTCCAACAATTATGAACAATTCGTATGACCGGAGTAATTTGTATAGCAATAATGTGTAAAAACTTCAGCTTAAAAAGACGTTCCATTCAAATCAGAGAAATTCTGCATTGGACGTTAAAGTTTTTGTTTTTTGCACCGTATCAATTCTACTCATCATGCAAATCATCCCAAAGGCTTTACCTGGAACAAACACTAATAAAACATGAAAACACAATCATTACTGAGGCATTAATCATATTATCACACACTAATAGAAATAAAAAGCAAAAATTAAAGATAACTATTGGGTTGCCTCCCAACAAGCGCTATTGTTTTACGCCCCTAGATAGACATATGGCATAGTTTCATGTGATCTCATATTTGACACTCAAACCATACGTGGATATCATGATTTATTCATATGGTGGCCTAATTCTCTTTCTATGTAGTTGTTCCATTCCTTTCTTTAATGGAAATTGGAACCTTATATTTCCATCTTTCATGTCAATGATTGCACCTATAGTTCGTAGGAAGGGTCTTCTAAGTATAGTTGGACAAGTAGGGTTGCAATAAATATCAAGAAAAATGAAATATATAGGCACATAATTTTTATTTTCAATTATCAGCACATAATTTATTCTACCCAAGAGTTTCTTGATGGCAGAATCCGCAAGATCCAAGTTTAAGGAACATTCTTCAATATTAGTGAGACCAAGCACATCACATAAAGTTTTAGGTATAGTTGAAACACTAGCACCAAGTCACAAAAAGCATTACATTCATATTTATTTATCTTAATTTTTATAGTAGATTCCCACTCATCACACAACTTTCTAGGAATATAAACTTCAAGCTCAATTTTCTCATCATAAGCTTTCACCATATCTTACACTATATGTTGAATAAAAACTTTGTTTTGTCCATAAGCATTGGGTGAGATAATAATGGATTGCATCAAGGAAATGCATTCTACTAAGGACAAATTACCATAATTAAAGTCCTTGTAATCCAAGAGAGTGGGCATATCACTAGTTAAAGTTTTGACCTCTCCAAACCCACCTTTTTCCGGTTTTAGCATTAAAATCATCATCATCCAAGCAAACTAGACGCCCCTTTACTAGAGTTGCCTAATATCCAGTCCCTTTATCATTAAAATTCATAGAAGTAAATAAATATACAATAGGAGAACTACCAATCATTTTAACATCTTCATCATGATTCGGTAAAAACCGGGAGGAAGAGATTCTTCAAGGAATTCCCGCTTAGCTTTCAACTTATCGGTCCTCTCCTTACTTTCATTAATAGAAACTAGGATAGATTCAATAGTCTCATAAAAATCATGCTTAGGAGGCAAAGCTTTTGTAAGAGTTTCTACATCAAGAACAATCCTATCAAGTTTTTAGCAAAGTATCAACAACATGCAATTTTTCTTCTACCTTGGTATTGAAAACTTTTTGAGAATTAATGAATTCCTTTATTGTGTTCTCAAGATCACAGGGTATCCTATTAGAATTTTTAGACGAATTTCCATAAGAATTACCATAATAATTTCCATAACCATTAGGATTATTACCGGGATACGACCTAGTATTGAAATTATCCTTATAAGCATTGTTGTTGAAATTATTCCACGAGACAAATTTCACATCAATAGAATCATTATTTTTTTCAATCAAGGTAGACAGGGACATATAATTAGGATCAACATGAGTATTTTTATTAGCAACCAAGTTCATAAGAGCATCCTCTTCTTCACTCAAGGTAGCAATGTTTTCAACAGAATTTACCTTCTTACTAGTTGGAGCTCTCTCGGTATGCCATTGAGAATAGTTGGCCATGATGTTGTCCAAAAGTTTGGTGGCCTCTCCTAGGGTCACCTCCATTAAGGTACCACCTGCGGAAGAAACTAAAATATTTCTAGACACAAAGTTTAGTCTAGCACATAAATTTTGGATAATCATCCACAAGTTTAAGCCATGAGTTGGAAAATTTCTTATCATCAATTTCATACTCTCCCAAGCTTGTGCAACACGTTCATGATATTTATGTTTAAATTCATTATTTTATTTCTAAGGGAGATGATCTTAGCAGGAGGAAAATACTTGGCAATAAAAGCATATTTACACTTATCCCATGTTCTAATACTATTATGTGGTAAAGATGAAAACCAAGCTTTAGATTTCTCTCTTAGTGAAAAAGGAAACAGTTTTAGTTTCACAATATCATTATCCATATCCTTTTCTTTTGCATATCACAAAGTTCAACAAAGGTATTGAGATGTGAAGTGGGATCCTTATTAAGACTTCTCGAAAATTGCTCTTTCATGACAAGATTCATTAATGCAACATTAATATCAAAAGCATCCCCACTAGTGGCGGGTGGTATAGGAGTACTAATGAAATCATTGTTTTAGTATTTGAGAAGTCACACAACTTAGTAGTATCGTGAGACATGGTGACAGAGCGAGCAAAGTAAGAAGCAAGACAAGCAAACTAGAGAGTGAAGATGCAATCTAGTGACAAGCTAAGCAAGCAAGGATAAATATTTTTTGTATTTTTATTTTTTTATATGAGACATACTAAATGTACTAGCAAACAAAAAGAGGAACAAGTGAATGAAATTTTGTGTGGAGTTACTTGGTAGTTGGTGATGATATTCCCCGGCAACGGCGCCGGAAACCCTTCCTCATACTCGTGATCTGTGTTGTTTTCTATGAAGAGGAACGGGTTATCGCAGCACAAAGTGGGTAAGTATTTCCCTCAGTTATGAAACCAAGGTTTATCGAACCAATAGGAATATAAACCACAACAGTATTTAGTGGCTTCACACAAAAGAACAAACAACTTGCACCCAACGCGGGCAAGAGGGTTGTCAATCCTCTTGTCTTGTTATTTGCAAGCAAGTGACGTGTGTAGATAATTGTAGATAGCAAGATAAAATAAAAATGAGTAAATGGCCGCAATATACTGAAGGTTTTATCTATATGTTGTGAATAGACCCGAGGGCCATAGCTTTCCCTAATGGCATCTCATGGAAAAATAGCATACAGTGGGTAAACAAATTACTATTGGGCAATTGATAGAAAAGTAGATAGATATGCAATATTCATGGCGATGATCATGTGTATATAGGCATCATGAAGTCCAAAAACAAATAGGCTGACTCGTGAATGCACCTATTACTATTACTTCACTCATTGACCGCTATCGAGCATGCATCTAGAGTATTAAGTAAAACAGAGTAATGCATGGAGAACAATGACATGATGTAGAGAAAGTAAACTCAAGCAATATTAATAAACCCCATCGTTTTATCCTTAGTAGAAGCAACACAAAGACGCATCTTGTCCCCTTCTATCACTGGGATCTAGAAATTCACCAATTTGAACCTACCACAACGCACCTCTCTCATCGAAGAAATATCGATCTAGTTAGCCAAACTATTTCAATAGATTTGAGAGAATTACAAAGCTATCATAATCATGCACATAAGAATCATATAAGTATTCATAGGTGACTCAAATATTTATCATGAATAATCTAAACATAAACCCACAAATCACCGGATCCCAACAAATGCACCGCACAGAATGAACTACATCATATGGATCAAAGCAAAGATGGGATGATCATTGTATTGAAGATCAAAGAGAGAGAGATTGCCATCTAGGTACTGACTATGGACCCGTAGGTGTGTGGTCAACTAGTTACACATCATCGTGAAGACAGAAATGTTGATTAAGAGGCCCTCCGTGAGCTCCAGATGGCCTCTCGTTGAAATAGAGACTTGTGGCAGCGTAAAAAGTGTTTTGGGACTCCCTCTGGTGTTCTAGGGTAGATGAGAATTTATAAGCCAAAGAACAGAGCCGGGAGGGCCACAAGGGAGGCACACGCTATTAGGGCGCCCCCAGGCCACGCAATGTATCTTGTGGGCCCCTCGCAAGGCCTCAAGTCTTCTTTTGATGCTCGTTGGTATTCTTTTGGTCGAGAAAAAATCACAAGAAAGTTTGACGGAAATTGGACCTCGTTTGGTATGGAAAACGTGCAAAGTGAAAAACACGCATAAAACTGCAACTCGCACTGGACACTTGGTCAATAGTTCAATGCTCAAAAATAATATAAAATGATAAGTAAATACCACAAAATCATACTAGAATTATAATATATAAGCATGGAACAATAAAAAATTATAGATACGTTGGAGATGTATCAACTATTAATCGATCATTTTTTGCAAATACCAGGTTCCCAACACTAAAATATGCTATATTCAACACTAGAAAAATATTGGACAGAAGTGTTAACTTGATTCCTAGCCTTTGAATCCTGGTACAATATAAAACGAAATATAAAAATACTACATATTTTATAACAAGGTCTACAAAACAAAAATAAGCCTAGTTTTGGTAAACATAGTGCTAGGAATAGACCCGATATATTATTAGATTACAAATAACTCGCTTGTCACAGTGATAAATCAACCCAAACGATAAATGGTGAAGATAAAGCATAATATTATCGGCCACCCCTCGAGTAGCGATAAATCAAAAGATAAATCACTGAATGAGACTATTTTTTCAACACTGCATCCTCCACCACCACACTTTTCTTCTTCGAAGCAAAAAAACTTCTCTAGTTTTCCACTTCTCCGCATCCTTTAGCTCTTTTTAGCAATGATGAAAAGTGAAATATTTTCCTTTCGTCTTCCTCTTCTCTCCTTTGTTCTTCCTCTCTCGAAACAATCCTTGCGCAATCATTTTCTACAACAAAACAATCAAGATGTCATCAACAAATTAGAGAACATTTCAATATTTTCTAAAAGTTAAGAAAGCACATGATTATTACCAAGTCATTTTCACCACAACCACTTGGGTTCATGCGAGCAACGTTTGCCAAGAAACCCGACAACTTTTGACATTCAGCGTTGATAGTGCCCCAACGTTGGCGAATGGAGTCACTTGAGCGATAGTGGCCGCTAGTATTGCGTTCTTCGTAGAATTCCTTGATGAGTTGCCAATATGTGATGGCGGTAGGTCGGCCCCAACAGTTCATCTTGAGAGACTTTCTTCCAAGTGGTGCAAATCAACACATCTTCTTTGTTGGTATAATTTGCAGTTCTTCCCTTCAAAAGGAAGCCCTCATCATCCATGTCAAGATTGTCATACCATGATACGTCTCCAACATAACTATAGTTTTTGATTGTTCCATGTTGTTATATTATCATTCTTGGATGTTTTACACTCATTTTATATCATTTTTTGGTACTAACCTATTGACATAGTGCCCAGTGCCAGTTGCTGTTTTCTGCATGTTTTTTACATCGCAGGAAATCAATACCAAACGGAGTCCAAACGCAGCGAAACTAGCTTTTTGTGGATTTTTCTGGGCCAGAAGACATCTAGTGGGCCAGGAATGCACCTGAGGGGAGCTCTGATGGGAGCACAACCCACCAGGGCGCGCCTAGGGGCCCAGGCGCGCCTCGGTGGGTTGTGCCCTCCTTGGTGGCCTCCCGCACCACCTCTTTGCTCTATAAATACCCCAATATTCTAGAAACCCTAAGGAGGGGGAAGAAAATCAATTCCAGCCGCCGCAAAGTCCAGAAACACCAGATCCAATCTAGACACCATCACGGAGGGGTTCATCATGTCCATTGGTGCCTCTCCGATCATGCGTCAGTAGTTCTTTGTAGACCTACAAGTCCGTAGTTAGTACCTAGATGGCTTCCTCTCTCTCTCTCTCTTGATTATCAATACAATGGTCTCTTGGAGATCCATATGATATAAGTCATTTTGTGGCGTGTTTGTTGGGATCCGATGAACTTTGAGTTTATGATCAGATCTATGTTTTTATCCATGAAAGTTATTTGAGTCTTCTTTGATCTCTTATATGCGTGATTGATTATAGCCTCGTATTTCTTCTCTGGTAGTTGGGTTTTGTTTTGCCAACTTGATCTATTTATCTTGCAATGGGAAGAGGTGCTTTGTGATGGGTTCGATCTTACGGTTGCTATTAAGGATAACAATATGGGGTCTATTTCTACATAAATAGATCTTGTCTACATCATGTCATCGTTCTTATTGCAGTACTCCGTTTTCCATGAACTTAATACACTAGTTGGATAGCGGTCGATGTGTGGAGTAATAGTAGTAGATGTAGGCAGGAGTCGATCTACTAATCTTGGACGTGATGCCTATATAATGATCATTGCCTGGATATCGTCATGATTATTTGAAGTTCTATCAATTTCCCAACAGTAATTGTTTTCCCACCGTTTGCTATTTTTCTCGAGAGAAGCCACTAGTGAAACCTACATCCCCGGGTCTCTTTTTTATCATATTTGCTTTGCGATCTATTTTCCTTTGCTTTTATTTTCAGATCTATTAAACCAAAAGTACAAAAAACCTTGCTGCAATTTATTTGTTCTGCAATGTATTTATCCTATCTACCACTTTTACCTCACATTATTTGCCTATCTTGAGGCGCCGTACCCGAAAGGGACTGACAACCCCTTTAACACGCCGGGTTGCGAGTATTTGTTATTTGTATGCATGTGATGTTTACGTGATGTGAGGATGTTATCCTACTGGTTCGATAACCTTGGTCTCATCACTGAGGGAAATATCTACCATCGCTATAATGCATCATCCCTTCCTCTTTGGGGAAATACCGACGTAGTTCTAGTAGACATCAAAAGGAATTTCTAGCGCCATTGTCGGGGAAGATCAAGTCAAGATAGTCTCCCGCCAAAGTGCCAGTTTCTCGCGCCGTTGCCGGGGAGGATCTTCAACATCAACCATGTTCCTAATCATAAATCTCATCTCCTCGTAGTTTACATTATTTTCCATTTGCCTCTTGTTTTCCTCTCCCCACTTCACAGAAATTTGTCGTTTTATTCGCTCTCTTTTTTGTTTGGCATTTTCTTGCCAGATCTCTTTTTGAGTGCAATCTTGTTGTGAAGTCATCATGACTCAAGATAACACCAAGTTGTCTCATTTCTCAAATACCAACAACAATGACTTTATCAGCCCTCCGATTGCTCCTCCCGCCACTAGTGCGGAGTCTTGTGATATTAATATTGCCTTGTTGAATCTTGTTATGAAAGATCAATTTGCCGGTACTCCTAATGAGGATGTCGCGTCCCATCTTACCACATTCGTGGAATTGTGCGATATGCAAAACAAAAAATATGTGGACAATGATGTTGTGAAGTTGAAATTATTTTTGTTTTCTTTGCGAGACCGTGCAAAAATTTGGTTTTCTTCTTTGCCTCGTAATAGTAGCGATTCTTGGAACAAGTGCAAGGATGCTTTTATTACTAAGTATTTTCCGCACGCAAAAATTATTTCCCTTAGAACCCAGATCATGAATTTCAAGCAACTTGAACATGAGCATTTTGCACAATCTTGGGAAAGGATGAAATTGATGCTAGGGAATCGCCCAACTCATGAGTTAAATCTTTGGATGATCATACAAAATTCTTATGAGGGGTTGAATTTTGTTTCTCGTAAGCTTTTGGATTCCACCGCAGGGTGTACTTTTATGGAAATTACTTTGGGTGAAGCTACTAAGTTGCTAGACAATATTATGGCCAATTACTCACAATAGCATACCGAAAGAGCTCCTACTAGTAAAAACATCAATTCGGTAGAAGAACTAAATTCTTTGAGTGAAAAAGTTGATGCTCTTATGAAGTTGGTTGCTAATAAAAGTGCTCCTATTGATTTTAATGATGTGCCTTTGTATACTTTGATTGAGCAAAATGGTGATGCCATAGATGTGAATTTTATTTCGTAAAACAATTACAATAACAATGCTTATAGAGGTAATTTTAATCCTAGCACTTTTCCTAGTAATTCCTCTAATAATTATGGTAATTCCTATGGTAATCCTACTTATAATAATAATAGAAACACATCTAATATTGAGAACAATATTAAAGAATTTATCAATACTCAAAAAGCTTTCAATACTTCGATAGAAGAAAAGTTGAATAAAGTTGATGATTTGTCTAGAAGTATTGATAGAATTTCTCATGATGTAGAAACACTCATGATGAAAAAATTTGCGCCTAAAGTTGAAGAATCAATTAAATCTCTTTATGTTTCTATGGATGAAAGTAAGAAAAGAACCTCTATGCTTAGAGCTAAAAGAGAATTTTTAGAAAGAGCATTTTCTAGTGATTACTTTCATAAAAATGATGAAGATCTTAAAATGATTGGTGTTTCTTCTATTGTTTATTTGTTTAATAAAATTAAGATTGATGAAAAAGGGACTGGAGAAGACTCAACTTTAGTTAGAAGGCGTCCCTATGATTCGGAGGGTGAGAATCTTGTTGAGAAAATTGATAAAAGTGGGTTTGAAGAGGTCAAGACTTTAACTAGTCATGTGCCCACTATTTTGGATTACAAAGACTTTAATTATGATAGTTGCTCTTTGGTTGATTTTATTTCTTTTTTGCAATCCATGATAAATTCACCCCATGCTTATGACCAAAATAACGCTTTTACTAAACATATTGTTGATGCTATGATGAAAGCTTTTGAAGAAAAATTGGAATTAGAAGTTTCAATTCCTAGAAAATTGCATGATGAGTGGGAACCTACTATCAAAGTCAAGATTAAAAATTATGAGTGCTTTTCTTTATGTCACTTGGGTGCAAGTGTTTCTACAATTCCGAATTCTTTATGTGATGTGCTTGGTCTTACCAATATTGAAGAATGCTTTTTAAAGTTGCACTTGGCGGATTCTACTATTAAAAAGCCTATGGTAAGAATTAATGATGTTCTTATTCTCAAAAATAGGAATTATGCGCCCATAGATTTTATTGTTCTTGATATTGATTCCAATCCGTCTTGTCCAATTATACTTGGTAGACCGTTTTTACGTACCATTGGTGTCGTGAGTGATATGAAAGAAGGTAATATTGAATTTCAGTTTAGACTAAGGAAGGGAATGGAACACTTCCCTATAACAAGAATTAGGCCAATATATGAATCAATTATGAGGGCACCATATGGATCTAGAAACAAAGATGACAACACTTAGATCCTACGCGTTATGCCTAGCTAGGGGCGTAAAAAGATAGCGCTTGCTGGGAGGCAACCCAACTTGTATCTTTTTGCTTTTTGGTATTCTTGTTGTTTTCAATAAAATACACAATTATACCTGTGGTTAGATTTGTTTTTGTGTTTTAAAAGAGTGTTTGTGCCAAGCAGGGCCTTTGGGTTGATTTGGGTGAAAGTTGATTTGATCTTGCTGAAAAATAGAAGCTTTTGCGCTCACAAAATTATTTTTCATTTTTAATAGAAGAGTTATGTTGAGTTTATTCTTTTTAAAAATATTAATAAACAAATTATTCACGTCTTCCTAATTTTTTAGAATTCTTGGAGCTACAGAAGTATTCGAAGTAGTTAGATTGCTACAGACTGTTCTGTTTTTGATAAATTCTGTTTTCTTTGCGTTGTGTGCTTGTTTTGATGATTCTATGGTTTTCTTTGATGAGTTTTTGCCATATAAAAGTTGGAATAAAGTAGATATAATGCAAAAACAAAATATTAATAGGTTTTCAACAATACTTATAGTAGTACTTTGCTTTCTTATACTAACGGATCTCACGAAGGTTTTGTTGAGTTTTGTGTGATTGAAGTTTTCAAGTTTTGGGTGATCTTACGATGGATGAAAGAATGAGGATTAGAAAAGGCTAAGCTTGGGGATTCCCAAGGCACCCCAAGATAATATTTAAGAAGTATAAATCAACTAAGCTTGGGGATGCCCCCGAGTGGCATCCCCTCTTTCTTCTAACAATCATCGGTATTCTACCTGAAACTATATTTTCATTCGTCACATATTATGAGTATTGCTTGGAGCGTCTTGTATGATAGGAGTCTTTTCTTGTTTTTCTTTGTGTTTTAAGTCTTGAATCCTTGCTGGACACACCTTTTTGAGAGAGCCAAAAATTATGCTATGCTTGCTCCTATGCTTCACTTAAATTTTTAGAGCCATGGATTTGCTCTAGTACTTCATTTATATATTTTTTAGGGCGGTGTGCTT
The DNA here is from genome assembly GCF_904849725.1 of Hordeum vulgare subsp. vulgare. NCBI lineage: Eukaryota > Viridiplantae > Streptophyta > Magnoliopsida > Poales > Poaceae > Hordeum > Hordeum vulgare. The sequence continues at coordinate 376,791,463 of NC_058523.1, forward strand.
TGTTATTTTTGAAGAAATGGTCTCATGCTTCACTTATATTTATTTGGAAGTTGGTATTTTTTAATAAATTCTCTCTTTCTTCACTTAGATTATTTTGAGAGAAAGAAAAATTGTGCTCATGTTCTTCACTTAAATATGTTTGAGCTTATCAAAAGCAACATATGAAAATTCTCCCAAAGTGATAGATATCCAAGGAGGATATAATAAAAACTTCCATGAAGATAATTGGACAAAATAAACTTGATTCTTAAAAATGTTTTTGAGATATGACGACATGATATGTGAGTCATGTTAATGAGTAATTGTGCTTTAGTAAGAATATTGATGTTAAGGTTTGTGATTCACTATGCAAGCACGAATATCAATAGTTATGCAATGAAATTTATATCCTACTTGTGGTGCATTATTCGGTGTTACTTATGCTTAATGCTTGGGTACGGGATTTTTCTTTTCTTGGTTGGTTGCTTCTCAATCTTTTTGCTAGCCTTCATTTTGCACTAAGTATGATCACTACTTGTGTATCCACAACTCTTTAAACCAGTTTTGCCATATGAGTCCACTATACCTACCTATATGCGGTATTTCCATGATGTTGTAAGAAAATTTGCATGTGCCATCTCTAATTTTCAAAATAAATTTCTCTTTTGTGTGTCTACCGCTCGCGAGGCGGTGAGGGGTGGTCAATATTTTCCATGCTAGATGTGTTATTCTCACAATGAGTGTTTATTTACTTGTCATTGCACGAGAGTACGACAATGGTATTAGGGATGCCCAGTCCCGAAATGAAAAAAATGAATTTACTTTTTGTTGTGAAATAATAAATTCCTTGGAAAGTGTTGGTATGGAGGGCACCCGTGGATACGGACAAGCCATGGAAAGTGAAAGTAATGGTGCAAAAAGGAATAAACTTCATTTTCTGTTTGGGAACCGCCTATGATGTATCTAGCATGGAAAGTGTTGGGAGCTATAAGTTGTTTTCGTTGGTGGGGAAAGTATGCCTCCCAAAATGTTTTTATCTCTCAATTTTTGCTTTGAGCTCTCGCACCTCTACAAATCCCTACTTCCCTTTGCGAAGGGCCTTTCTTCTACTTATGCAATTTTTATTTTTAATTTGAGTCTCCATGTTCTCTCATAAATCACCAACTACGTGGCACTATTATCGTATTTGAGCATTGGGTGTAGCTAATATTCGAGTGTGTTTCATGAATGGCTCAATGATTGTGCATAATGGGCTAGGGATAACTTGCTTTAGTGTTGATATTTTGAAAGACATGGTTGCTTGTTGGTATGCTTGAGTATTAAAGTCTTCATGTCAAAACTAGACTATTGCTTTGAACCATATAAAAGTCCAAATGCCCATGCTATAAAGAAAAGAAATGTGATGAACATGTTAGGCAGCATTCCACATCAAAAATATTGTTTTTATCATTTACCTACTCGAGGACGAGGAGGAATTAAGCTTTGGGATGCTGATACGTCTCCAGCGTATCTATAATTTTTGATTGTTCCATGCTATTATATTATCATTCTTGGATGTTTTACAATCATTTTACAGTCATTTTATATCATTTTTGGTACTAACCTATTGACATAGTGCCCAGTGTGAGTTGCTGTTTTCTGCATGTTTTTTACATCACGGGAAATCAATACCAACCGGAGTCCAAACACATCGAAATTTTTTGTGGATTTTTTGGGCTAGAATACATCCACTGGGCCAGGAACGCACCTGAGGGGAGCTCTGATGGGAGCACAACCCACCAGGGCACACTTGGGGGCCCAGGCGTGCCCCGGTGGGTTGTGCCCTCCTCGTTGGCCTCCCGCACCGCCTCTTTGCTCTATAAATACCCCCAATTTTCCAGAAACCCTAAGTAGGCAGACGAAAATCAATTACAGTCGCCGCAGAGTCCAGAAACACCAGATCCAATCTAGACACCATCACGGAGGGGTTCATCATGTCCATTGGTGCCTCTCCGATGATGCGTGAGTAGTTCTTTGTAGACCTACGGTCCGTAGTTAGTACCTAGATGGCTTCCTCTCTCTCTTGATTATCAATACAATGATCTCTTGGAGATCCATATGATGTAAGTCTTTTTGCGGTGTGTTTGTTGGGATCCGATGAACTTTGAGTTTATGATCAGATCTATGTTTTTATCCATGGAAGATATTTGAGTCTTCTTTGATCTCTTATATGTATGATTGATTATAGCCTCGTATTTCTTCTCCGATATTTCGGTTTTGTTTGGCCAACTTGATCTATTTATCTTGCAATGGCAAGAGGTGCTTTGTGATGGGTTCAATCTTACGGTGCTTGATCCCAGTGACAGAAAGGGAAACAACACGTATGTATCGTTTATATCAAGGATAACAAGATGGGGTCTATTTCTACATAAATAGATCTTGTCTACATCATGTCATCGTTCTTATTGCAGTACTCCATTTTTCCATGAACTTAATACACTAGATCCATGCAGGATAGCGGTCGATGTGTGGAGTAATAGTAGTAGATGCACGCAAGAGTCGGTCTACTAATCTTGGACGTGATGCCTATATAATGATCATTGCCTGGATATCGTCATGATTATTTGAAGTTCTATCAATTTCAAAACAGTAATTGTTTTCCCACCGTTTGCTATTTTTCTCGAGAGAAGCCACAAGTGAAACCTACGACCCCCAGGTCACTTTTCATCATATTTGCCTTTGCGATCTATTTTCCTTTGCTTTTATTTTCAGATCTATTAAATCAAAAATACAAAAATACCTTGCTGCAATTTATTTGTTCTGTGATCTATTTATCGTTTCTACCACTTTCACCTCACGTTATTTGCCTATCTTGAGGCAGCGTACCCGAAAGGGATTGACAACCCCTTTAACACGTCGGGTTGCGAGTATTTGTTATTTGTGTGCAGGTGCTGTTTACATGGCGTGAGGAGGTTCTCCTATTGGTTTGATAACCTTGGTCTCATCACCGTCGCTATACTGCATCATCCCTTCCTCTTTGGGGAAATACCGACGTAGTTCTAGGAGACATCAAAAGGAATTTCCAGCGCCGTTGCCGGGGAATATCAAGTCAAGATAGTCTCCCGCCAACGTGCCATACCATATTGTGGAGTTTCATATTCTTGTGATGCATACTCATCATGTGAGTAATCATCATTTGTCACATGTTATTAGGGTTTTCTTTCTGCACAAAGCACTTTCCTCATACAGTCCAAAGTGTGTATGGGCCTCCGCCTTGAGCCGGGGCACTTTTTTTCATTTGACCCTTTTCATCAACTTTAGTAGGATCTAACCTAGGTTTGATTTTTTTACATTTTAACCTTTTGCTACCGCAAGGAGGTTCGGCGGTAGGTTTATGTAGCCTACCACCAGTGTCTCTGGTGGTAGGCTAATGGTACCAGTCGTTTACTTAACGGTGCTCGCGCTAACCTGTCACAAACTTACCACCAAGGTCTGCGGCGGTAGGCTATGATAACCTACCGTCGAGGTCTCCGGTGGTAGGTGATACGGCTCCAACGTATCTATAATTTTTGATGGTTTCATGCTATTATCTTGTCAAACTTTGGATGTTTTGTATGCCTTTTATATCTTTTTTGGGACTAACTTATTAACTCAGTGCCAAGTGTCAGTTCCTGTTTTTTCCATGTTTTTGACCCCTTTCAGAGGAGGATTTTAAACTGAGTCCAAACGGAACGGAACTTCCAAAAAGATTTTTTCCGAAATAGAAGAAGATCGGGAAGCCTGAGAATCAAGGCAGGGGGCCAGCAGGGACCCCACAAGCCCCCTAGCCGCGGCCAGGGGGACCCATGCCTCCGAGGCTTGTGGGCTCCCTGGGCCACCTCTGCCCTAGATTTTCCGCCTATATATTCCCTAAAATTCCAGAAAAAATCAAGAGATCATCGAAAGTACTTTTCCGCCGCCGCAAGCTTCTGTCTCCGCAAGATCCCATCTGGGGCACGTTCTGGAGCCCTGTCGGAGGGGGATTCGGATATAGAGGGCTTCTTCATCAACACCACGACCTCTTTGATGATGCGTGAGTAGTTCACCACAGACCTACGGGTCCATAGCTAGTAGCTAGATGGCTTCTTCTCTCTCTTGGATCTTCAATACAAAGTTCTCCATGATCTTCATGGAGATCTATCCGATGTAATCTTCTTTTGCGGTGTGTTTGTCGAGATCCGATGAATTGTGGATTTATGATCAGATTATCTATGAATCTTATTTGAGTTTCTTCTGATCTCTCTTATGCATGATTTCATATTCTTGTAATTCTCTTCGAGTTGTGGGTTTTGTTTGGCCAGCTTGATCTATGATTCTTGCAATGGGAGAAGTGCTTGGTTTTGGGTTCATACCGTGCGGTGACCTCACCCAGTGACAAAAGGGGTAGCGAGGCACGCATCATGTTTTGCCATCAAGGGTGAAAGATGGGGTTTTCATCATTGGTTTGAGTTTATCCTTCTACATCATGTCATCTTGCTTAAGGTGTTACTCTGTTCGTCATGAAATCAATACACTAGATGCATGCTGGATAGCGGTCGATGTATGGAGTAATAGTAGTAGATGCAGAAAGTATCGGTCTACTTGTCTCGGATGTGATGCCTATATGTATGATCATTGCCTTAGATATCGTCATGACTTTCCGCAGTTCTATCAATTGCTCGACAGTAATTTGTTCACCCACCGTGATATTTGCTATTTTGAGAGAAGCCTCTAGTGAACACTATGGCCCCGGGGTCTACTTCACATCATATTTTCAGCCTTACACTTTTAGTTCGTTGCACTATCCGCCTTCAGATCTCACTTTGCAATCAATCATGAAGGGATTGACAACCCCTTTATAGTGTTGGGTGCAAGATCTTTTGTGTTTGTGCAGGTACTCTGGAGTTGACGAGATTCTCCTACTGGATTGATACCTTGGTTCTCAAACTGAGGGAAATACTTACTGCTCCTGTGCTGCATCGCCCTTTCCTCTTCAAGGGAAAAACCAACGCAAGCACAAGAGACGACAGAAGATTTCTGTCGCCGTAGCAGTAGGTTGCACACATTTCCAATTCTTGGTGCTCGCACCTAGATTCACAGAATTTCTACGATAGGTTTACACGCCCTACTGCCATGGACCTTGGCGGTAGGGTGTGATCATAGTGCATTTGTGCACACAACTTGTATTTTGTGAGTTCAGTTTTTTTTTCCGCAGCAATATTGTAGATTTAAAAACATAAAATATGTAGATCAACACAATATAACATGTATCACACCTCGATACGAATAATAGTTCAACGAAGAAACATAGCACACATCCAAATAGTAGAAAATGGTTTCACATAGCAAATAAACAAATACCAAATCGTTTCACAAAGCCAACATAAATAGTTTAACTAGTTAAAAAGTAGCAACTTCACTTGCTCCTTCCCTTCTTGGAGGTATGACCTTCAATGTTCTTTGAACGGGTATCACCCATCTTCTTCTTATGCTCAGGAGGACGCGCTCTCCGAAATGGGGATTGAACTTTCCCAATCCCTCTTCAGCACATTCCTCTTCTCAAGCTTGGTTGTCTGAGTTGGTGAAGGTCCGTCATCGTCGTCGTACTCCTCCTCCTCATTGCTTTGTTCCTCTCATTCCTCTTGTTCTTCTTCTGCTCGCTCCTCGTCGTCTTCTTCATCTTCACCTTCCTCCTCATCGTCCTCCTCAACCACCCTAGACAAGGAGGCAACATGGCTCGATGAAGCGAGGCTACGCATCGGGGTTGTAGGAGTATAAGTATCAACAAAGATAGCACACCCAAGCAGGCCCACCGGCGTGCGACATTTTTTGACGAAGTTCTGCAATAAGAATGAAACAAGAATATTATATGGATCAAGTTTATGATTACAAACATACATGAACATAAGAAAGAATGGAAGTCCAGGAGGATCGATGTTACCTTCGCCATTCCCCTCAACTTCTTCTTAGTATGTTGAGACCCGGGGGCAGAACCTAGCGCATCTGAGACATCAAAAATGATTTTGTTCAGATCTCAAGATTGCAAAAGAATAAGTGAGTCACACTCACTAAATTAGATTTCATCCAAGCGCTAGTTCAAAACAGATAAACACAACTTACCACTATGTTCATAAGGGGTCCATACTCCCTAAATTTGCCTTGTAGCTCTCTGATGATGTCATGGTAGACTTCATTCTTAGAGTTGTCATCGTACAGTGATTCAGCATCTGTTGTCATCCACTAGGGCCTCAAGCGCACACGATGCTTGATGCCATCGTCATACCACCGCATGTGATCCTGGCAGTCATCCAAGTCGATCAGTTTCCTCTGCACATCTTTGCAATTTTTTCACTCTTTCCATTACCGCGCGTATTGGTCATGTGTCTCTCCCCATTCTATGATCGACTGATTCTTCTGCCTGATCATCGCGCAAGGCATAAGAAAGAATGTAAAACGTCATCAGAAAGAATGTAAAACATCAAAAAAAAATCACATAAATAGAGAACAATGCACTCACAAGTTTAGGTCGGAGCCACTGGTGTCGATGTGACCGCCCAGTTTGGTATGTTGCGCCCTACCAAATTACACAACAATGCGATGTGGCAAGTGGTCCTCGACAACATAGGCACAAATCATGGGCACGATGCACAGTCAAATAAGCCTATCATGTGTGCACATGAAGTTCAGCTCGAACCCCCACTCTCGTTCATCACATGGCTGAAAATTAACCTATTACAAAGAAGTTGGTAAGCTCACGTAAAAGTGTCGTAAAAAATATTCATAATCGAGTTTGTATACCTAGAAATCCGTCAGAGCATCAAGCTCGTTGGTGAAGACCTTGTACAAAGCCATGGGTGTGCCTGTGTAGACACCCACAAGGTCCCAAGCGTATGCGATGATCGGGTATCGAGCTTCGTCATCATACTCGCCATCGTCGGTCCATGGACGTCGTGCCAGTTTCTTCGGACGCCCCACCAGGATTCGCTCCCACATCCAAATGGAGAGGGCCTGATATGTCTCCAACGTATCTATAATTTTTTTGTTCCATGCTATAATATTATCATTCTAGGATACTTTTTTTGGGATTTATTTACCACTCCATACTATTTTAGCACTAACCTATTAACCTAGTGTCAGTTGTTGTTTTCTGCATCTTTTTTGCTTTTCAGATTTACAGTACCAAACGAAGTACAATTTCCACAAAACATTTTGATGTTTTTTCTAGATAAAAAGAAGACATGGAAGCTTAGGGAGGAGATCGGGGGCTGCACGAGAGAGGCAGCACACAACACGGCGCGCCCAGGGGGGGTGGTCGCATCATGATGTGTGTTGGACCCTCCTTGCGTCTGCCGACGTCCCTTGGCCTATATATTCTCATATATCCCAAAAAAACCTAGAGAGCCTCCCAAAACACATTTCGCCGTTGCAAGTCTCTGTTCCGCCGTGTACCCATCTGGAGCCATGTTCCGGTGCCCTTCCAGAGGGGGATCAATCACAGAGGGACTCTACATCAACCTTGTTGCTCCCATGGTGATGTGTGAGTAGTTCACCTGAGACCTACATGTCCATAGTTAGTACCTAGATGGCTATCTCTCTCTCTTGATCTTCAATACAATGACCATCACATCTTCTCTTTGATCTACTTGATGTAATCACTCTGTGCGGTGCGCTTGTTGGGATCCAATGAATTGTGGGTATATGAGGGCATTAACCCTATCGTACGAGTTCTTCCTCTCCACTCGTCCAGTGAGAGCATGACCCTCGATTGATATGGCCGTAATCATCCCCCAATCCTTGAGGGTCACCGTCATATCCCCACATGAAAGGTGGAAACTATGCGTCTCTGGCCGCCACCGGTCGTTGAAAGCTGTAAGAGCTTAGTGGACATGCGTCGGCGGCTTACACTTGAACTGTGGCATGAAACCCAATAGTCGGGCTCTTCTATAGTATGGTGTGTACTGCTCGTCGTACTGCACCTTAAAAGTGGTCCCGTGACCCTCATCCGAAGTGTTTATTCCTTTGTGTGCGGTCACTGAAACGGGTGTTGCGTGCTACTCCTATTGGTTCGGTAACCTTGGTTCTCATCGAGGGAAATAATTATCTAAACTGTGCTACATCACTTCTTCCTCTTCACGAAAAACCCAACGCATATGAAAAGTGTTAGGAAAGATTTCCGGCGCTATTGCCGGGGAGTATCACCAAGCTACTATCAAGTACCTTTGCACAAATTACCATTCACTTGTTCTTCTTTTTATTAGTTGTTATATTTTGCTTGTCATAACAATCAAAAATACAAACAATATTTACGTGTGTTTGTTTGCTTGTTCCCTTTTCTTGAAGTTGTTATCATGTCTAATTTTATCATTGAAAAGGACGATGGTGGTAAAACCCCAAAGGAGGAAACTCCCCCACAACGAAATGTAAAAAAATTACATGAAAAGGGAATATCATAGGGGCAAGCATTATCCAAGAATTCTTTAATTGTATGGGTAATTCAGCTTTCAAGGATATTCCAATCCTTAAAAGAACCAAAAGTTACGCTGATGCTATTTCTGCTCTTGTTCTTAAAAGAACCAAAAGTTATGTTCCAATCCTTATTCCAATCCTACTTTGCAAAGACTTATTTATGAGTTACCAGTCATAAAGGACCCTAGAGCTAAGAAAATGGCCATTCTTATCCTTATGCATGAATTTGACTATATCACTACTTCAGGATGGTACAAAGACGACATATGAATCAGAGACCCTTCGACAAAACTATGTGCGATGCATGAATCGCTAACAATATAGTTATAACTCCATCGCCAATAACGAAAACTATGTGCGATGGCGGATCCATCAAATACAATTCAGAAAAAAGTTGTGCATGCAATTGGTGGCAAACAGTTCACCGAGATAAAAATTTGCGTTGGGACAAAATAATGCAAATAGTTAACAAAATTAAAGTGTGTGCAATGTATGGCATACAGTTAACCCTGATAAACTATTTTTGCTGATCCAGAAGAACACAAACTATTGGCCAGATGATTACGTGTGCAATAGATGTCATATAGTGTTGGAAATATAACCTAGAGGCAATAATAAAATGGTTATTATCATATTTCCTCGTTCATGATAATCGTCTATTGTTCATGCTATAATTGTATTAACAGGAAACAGTAATACATGTGTGAATAAATAGATCACAAGTGTCCCTAGCAAGCCTCTAGTTGGCTAGCTCGTTGATCAATAGATGATCATGGTTTCCTGATCATGGACATTGGATGTCATTGATAACGGGATCACATCATTAGGAGAATGAAGTGATGGACAAGACCCAATCCTAAGCTTAGCACTAGATCGTGTTGTTCGTCTGCTAAAGCTTTTCTAATGTCAAGTATCTTTTCCTTCGACCGTGAGATTGTGCAACTCCCGGATACCGTAGTAGTGCTTTGGGTGTATCAAACGTCACAACGTAACGGGGTGACTATAAAGGTGCACTACGGGTATCTTCGAAAGTATATGTTGGGTTGGCACGAATCGAGATCGGGATTTGTCACTCCGTGTGACGGAGAGGTATCTCTGAGACCACTCGGTAGAACATCATCATAATGAGCTCAATGTGACTAAGGAGTTAGTCACGGGATGATGTACTATGGAACGAGTAAAGAGACTTGACGGTAACAAGATTGAACAAGGTATAGGGATACCAACGATGGAATCTCGGGCAAGTTCTATACCGATAGACAAAGGGAATTATATACGAGATTGATTGAATCCTTGACATTGTGGTTCATCCGATGAGATCATCGTGGAACATGTGGGAACCACCATGGGTATCCACACCCCGCTAATGGTTATTTCCCGGGGAGATGTCTCTGTCATGTCTGCATGCCTCCCGAACCCGTAGGGTCTACACACTTAAGGTTCGATGACGCTAGGGTTATAGGGAATTGTTGTACGAGGTTACCGAAGGTTGTTCAGAGTCCCGGATGAGATCTCGGACGTCACGAGGAGCTCCGGAATAGTCCGGAGGTAAAGATTGATATATAGAATGGATGAGTTTGGACGCCGGAAATGTTTCGGGCACCACCGACAACGTGTCGGGACCACCGGAAGGGTTCCGGGGCCCCACCGGGAGGGGCCACCAACCCCGGGAGGCTACATGGGACAATTGTGAGAGGGAACCAGCCCGTAGGTGGGCTGGTGCGCCCGCCACACCCATCCCAAGGCGCACCAGAGAGGGAAGGGCGGAACCCTAGGCGCTGGTGGGCCTAAGGCCCACCTAGGGGTGCGCCACCCCCTCTCGTGCCCTGGTCGCCGGCCAACCCCTCCCATCTAGGGCTTCCGCACCCTTTGGGGTAGGGAACCCTAAAGGGTGCGCCCCCTCCCCTTCCCCTATATATAGTGGAGGTTTTGGCCATTGGAGACACGCAATTCTCTCTCTCTCTCTCTCTCTCTCTCTCTCTCTCTCTCTCTTTCTCTCTCTCTCTCGGCGCAGCCCTGCTTCTCCTCTCCCTCCTCTCCCACGGTGCTTGGTGAAGCCCTGCCGGGAGAACTCGTAGCTCCACTGCCACCACGCCGTCGTGCTACCGGAGCTCTTCCCCAATCTCTCCCTCCTCCTTGCTGGTTCAAGGTGCAGGAGACGTCACCGGGCTGCACGTGTGTTGAACGCGGAGGTGTCGTGGTTCGACACTAGATCGGAATCACACCGCGATCTGAATCGTAGCGAGTACGACTCCATTAACCGCGTTATAGCAACGCTTCTGCTTAGCGATCTTCAAAGGTATGAAGATGCTCTCACCCCTCTCTCATTTCTGGTTTCTCCATAGGAAGATCTATGTATGGCGTAGGAAAATATTGAATTTTGCTTCGTTACCCAATAGTGGCATCCGAGCCAGGTTTTCTATGCGTAAATTCTTTGCACGAGCAGAACACAAAGGTTGTGGGCGCTGATTTTTTCAATAGTTTTCCACTACTAGTCTTATGCTTTTCCGGCGGTATTGTGGGATGAAGCGGTCCGAACCGACCTTACACGTACGCTTACGTGAGACAGGTTCCACTGACTGACATGCACATGGTGCATAAGGTGGCTAGCGGGTGTCTGTCTCTCCTACTTTAGTCGGATTGGATTTGATGAAAAGGGTCCTTATGAAGGGTAAATAGCTTTGGCATATCAACATTGTGGCTGTCACGTTGGTAAGAAGGCGTTCTTGCTAGAAACCCAAATCAGCCACGTAAAACTTGCAACAACAATTAGAGAACGTCTAACTTGTTTTTGCAGGGTTTGACATGTGATGTTATATGGCCAAAAGGATGTGATGTTACATGTGTGATGTATGAGATGATCATGTTCTTGTAATAGGGCTCACGACTTGCATGTCCATGAGTATGACAACCGGCAGGAGCCATAGGAGTTGTCTTAATTTATTGTATGAGATGCAACGCCATGTGTTTACTACTTTTACTTCATTGCTAACGTTTAGCTGTAGTAGTAGTAGTAGTAGTAGTAGTAGTAGTAGTAGTAGTAGTAGTAGTAGTAGTAGTAATTGGCGTGACAACTTCACGGAGACATAATGATGGAGATCATGGTGTCACGCCGGTGACGATGATGATCATGCGATGCCCGAAGATGGAGATCGAAGGAGCAAAGATGATAATGGCCATATCATGTCACTATATGATTGCATGTGATGTTTATCATGTTTTTCATCTTATTTCTAAGAACGACAGTAGCATAATACGATGATCCCTCATAAAATTTCGAGAATGTATTCCCATGAGTGTGCACCGTTGCGAATGATCGTTGTCTCGAAGCACCACGTGATGATCGGGTGTCATAGATTCTAATGTTCGCATACAACGGGTTTAAGCCAGATTTACACACGCGAAATACTTATGTTGACTCGACGAGCCTAGCATGTACAGACATGGCCTCAAATACGAGAGACCGAAAGGTTGAACATGAGTCGTATGGTTGAATACGATTAGCATGAAGATGCTCACCATCGACGACTAGTCCGTCTCACGTGATGATCGGACACGGGTTAGTCGACATGGATCATGCAACGCTTAGATGACTAGAGGGGTGTTAATTTAAGTGGGAGTTCATACATAATTTGATTAGATGAACTCAATTATCACGAACTTAGTCTCAAAGTTGTCTTTACAAATATTGTATATCCAATGGCCAACACACCGGTCAACCTCAATTTCAACGCGTTCCTAGAGAAAAACAAGCTGAAATATGATGGTAGCAACTATGCGAACTGGGTCCGCAACTTGAAGCTCATCCTCATTGCATCCAAGAAGGCTTATGCCCTTGATGCGCCCCTAGGTGACCCTCCTGTTCCTGCGGCAACCCGAGATGTTCAGAACGTCTGGCAAACACGGAGTGATGACTACTCTCTGGTTAGGTGTGGCATGCTATACAGTTTAGAAACGGGGCTCCAAAGGCGTTTTGAGCAACACGGAGAATATGAGATGTTCCAGGAGCTAAAGATAGTTTTTCAAGCTCATGCCTGGGTCGAGAGATATGAAGTCTCCAACAAGTTCTTTAGTTGTAAGATGGAGGAGAACAGTTCTGCTACTGAGCATTGCTACCTCCTGAGCTTGCATTGGTTTTTCCCTTGAAGAGGAAAGGGTGATGCAGCACAGCAGCTGTAAGTATTTCCCTCAGTTTGACAACCAAGGTATCAATCTAGTAGGAGTATCAATACAAGTCACCAATATACCTGCGCAAAAGAAAACAAACTTGCACCCAACGCTATAAAGGGGTTGTCAATCCCTTCACGATTAATTGCAAGGTGAGATCTGAAGGTGGAAAGTGCAACAAAGTAAAAGTGTAGGGATGAAAATATGATTCGAAGTAGACCCGAGGGCCATAGTGTTCACTAGAGGATTCTCTCATGATAGAAAATATTACGGTGGGTGAACGAATTACTGTCGAGCAATTGATAGAACCGCGCAAAGTCATGATGATATCTAAGGCAATGATCATACATATAGGCATCACGTCCAAGACAAGTAGACTGATAATGTATGCATCCACTACTATTACTCCACACATCGACCGCTATCCAACATGCATCTAGTGTATTTAGTTCATAACAAACAGAGTAACGCCTTAAGCAAGATGACATGATGTAGAGGGATAAATTCATGCAATAGATATCAACCCCATCTTTTTGCCCTTGATGGCAACAACACGATGCGTGCCTCGCTACACTTCTGTCACAGGGTGAGGACACCGCATGATATGAACCCAAAACCAAGCACTTCTCCCATTGCAAGAGTTATAAATCAAGTTGGCCAAACGAAACACACAACTCGAAGAGAATTACAAGGATACAAAAGCATGCATATAAGAGATCAGAGGAAACTCAAATAATATTCATAGATAATCTGATCATAAATCCACAATTCATCGGATCTCGACAAACACACTGCAAAAGAAGATTACATCGGATAGATCTCCATGAAGATCATGGAGAACTTTGTATTGAAGATCCAAGAGAGAGAAGAATCCATCTAGCTACTAGCTATGGACCCGAAGGTCTGTGGTGAACTACTCATGCATCATCGGAGAGGCAATGGTGTTGATAAAGACGCCCTTCGTGTCCGAATCCCCCTCCGGCAGGGCACTAGAATGGTTCCCAGATGGGATCTTGCGGAGACAGAAGCTTGCGGCGGAGGAAAAGTATTTACGTGGCTCTCTCTGGAAGTTTGGGATTTTTCGGGGATTTATAGGCGGAAGAAGTAGGGCAAAGGAGCCACGGGGGGCCCACAAGCCTGCTAGGTGTGCCCCCCAGGCCGCGGCTAGGGGCCTTGTGGCCTCCCGTGGGGTCCTTTGCCTTGGTTCCCAAGTCCCCTGTGTATCTTCTATTACGGAAAAAATCTTTCTGGAGGTTTTATTCCGTTTGGACTCCGTTTAATTTTCTTCTCTAAAAAGGGTCAAAAACACGGAAAAAACAGGAACTGGCACTTGGCACTGAGTTAATAGGTTAGTCCCAAACAAAATATAAAATAGCATAATCATGCATACAAAACATCCAAAGTTGACAAGATAATTGCAAGGAACCATCAAAAATTATAGATACGTTGGAGACGTATCAAGCATCCCCAAGCTTAACTCCTGCTCGTCCTCGAGTAGGGAAGTGATAAAGACTGAATTTTTGACATCGAATGCTACCTAACGTATCTGTCCTTTGTAACTTCTTTCTTGCGACATGAATGTTCATATCCGTAAGATTCAAAACAATAGTTTACTATTGACATGAAAACAATAGTACTTCAAGCATGCTAGCAAAGTGATCATGAAGTTTTGAAATAACAAGGCCAAAGAAAGTTATTCCTACAAATCATATAGTCTGGCTATGCTCCATCATCCCCACACAACGAAGTTAAATCATGCACAACCCCGGTATTGGCCAAGTAATTGTTTTCACACTCTTACTTTCTCAAACTTTTTCAACTCTCACGCAATACATGAGCGTGAGCAATGGATATAACACTATAGGTGGAATAGAGTGTGGTGGAGGTTGTGAGGCAATAAGGAGGAGATGGTCACATTGACTCGGCATATCAACGGGCTATGGAGATGCCCATCAATAGATATCAATGTGAATGAATAGGGATTACCATGCAATGGATGCACTAGAGCTATAAGTGTGTGAAAGCTCAAAAGGAAAACTAGTGGGGGTGCACCCAACTTGCTTGCTCACAAAGACCTAGGGAAATTTTGAGGAAGCCCATCATTGGAATATACAAGCCAAGTTATATAATGAAAATTCCCACTAGTATATGGAGGTGACAAAACGAGAGATTCTCCATCATGAAGACCATGGTGCTATTTTGAAGCACAAGTGTGGAAAAAGATAGTAGCATTGTCCCTTCTCTTCTTTTCTCTTTTTTTTGTTTGGGCTCTTTGGCCTCTTCTCATTTTTTGTGGGCATCTTTGGCCTCTTTTTTTATTTCCTCACATGGGACAATGCTCTAATAATGATGATCATCACACTTTTATTTACTCACAACTCAATACGTAGAGCAATGATGACTCTATAGGAAATGCCTCCGGTAGTGTACATGCATGTGCAATGATCTAGCTTAGCGTATCATGTTGAAACACCTCGCTAGCTATCTTACGATCATGCAATGGCAATATTGAAGTGACGGCACAAGCCATGAGACAGAACGGTGGGAGTTGCATGGCAATATATCTCGGAATGGCTATGAAAATGCCATAGTACTTAGGTATGGTGGCTGTTGTGAGGAAGGTATATGGTGGGTTTGTACACCGGCGAAAGTTGCGCGGCACTAGAGAGGCTAGCAATGGTGGAAGGTGAAAGTGCATCTATACCATGGACTCACATTAGTCATGAAGAACTCTTACACTTATTGCGAAAGTTTTATTAGTAATCGAAACAAAGTGCTAAACGCATACTCCTAGGGGAAGGGTTGGTAGGTGTTAACCATCGCGCGGTCCCGACCACAACACAAAGGATGACAATCAGTAAATCAATCATGCTCCGACTTCCTAACATAGCGGTTCACCATACGTGCAGCTACGGGAATCACTAACTTCAACACAAGTATTTCTTGATTCACAACACCCTACTAACATAACGCTAATATTACCAAATCCATATCTCAAAACTAATTGAGAGGAATCAAACTTTTCTTTACTGATCAATGCACATGAATATGGAAGTTTTTATTATATCCTCATTGGATGCCTATCATCTTTAGGACTCTTTCATGGCACACGCCAATTACCAAGTTACACAAAGAGAGCACTCTCAAAAAGATATAAGTGAAGATCGAGAGTTCTTATTTCTCCAAAATATGACACCGCCGTGCTCCAAAGATCTAAGTGAAGCACTAGAGAAAAGTTATCTAGCTCAAAACATATAAGTGAAGCACATGCGAGCTAAATTGCCTAACTCAAAAGATATAAGTGAAGCTCAATGAGTATTCTAGCAAATTCACGATGAGTGCATGTCTCTCTCAAAAAGGTGTGCAGCAAGGATGATTGTGACACAACAAAAATAAAAGACTCCTATAATACACGACGCTCCAAGCAAAACACATATCATGTGGTGAATAAAAATATAGCTTCAAGTAATGTTACCGATGGATTGAAGACGAAAGAGGGGACGCCTTCCCGGAGCATCCCCAAGCTTAGGCTCTTTCGTGTCCTTGAATTGGTTTGGGATGCCTTGGACATCCCCAAGCTAGAGCTCTTTCCACATTTTATCCCATAGTCCATGAGAACATCACCCAAAACTTGAAAACTTCACAACACAAAACTTAAACAGAAACTCGTGATATCATTAGCATAAGAAAACAAACCACCAATTCCTTAGGTACTGTGGCAAATTTGAATTCTATTTATATTGGTGTTATATTACTGTATTCTCACTTTTTCATAGCTAGTACCCCCCGATACTATCCATAGTTTCATCAAAGTAAGCAATCAACACAACGAAAACAGAATATGTCAAGAACACACCAGTCTGTAGCAATCTGTATACTTCGTATACTTCTGGTATCTCAAAACTTCTGAAAAATTACTACAATTAGGGCAATTGGCATATCAACCAGAAGAGAAAAGAATCAACTCAAAATCTCTTTCTGTATAGGAATGAAAAATAATTTTGTGAGCGTAAAGTTTCTATCTTTTTCAGCACGATCAAACAACCATCACCAAAACTAGTCATAAAGGTCTTACTTGGCTCAAACACAAAAAGAAACACAAAAAACAGAATCATAACAGAATTATGATGGTGTGGACACAACAAAACATAAAGAAAAAAGCAAATATAAATTCATTGGGTTGCCTCCCAACAAGCGCTATTGTTTAACGCCCTTATCTAGGCATAAGGCGATAGAATCAAGTATCGTCGTCTTTGGTGCTCAAACCATAAGTAGCCCTCATCATGGATTCATAAGGCAATCTTATTTTCTTTCTAGGAAAGTGTTCCATGCCCTTCTTTAATAAAAATTGAAATCTAATATTCCCTTCCTTCATATCGATGATAGCACCAATAGTCCTAAGGAAAGGTCTACCAAGAATAATGGGACATGTCGGATTGCAATCAATATCAAGCACAATGAAATCTATGGGTACATAGTTCCTATTTGCAATAATAAGAACATCACTGATCATTCCCATAGGTTTCTTAACAGTAGAATCTGCAAGATGCAAATTAAGAGAGCACTCACAATCTCGTTGAAGCCTAGAACATCACATAAAGACTTTGGAATGGCAGAAACAGTAGCACCCAAATCACACAAAGCATTGCATTCATAGTTTTTAATCTTGATTTTTATAGTAGGTTCCCACTCATCATGAAGTTTTTTAGGAATAGAAACTTCCAACTCAAGTTTCTCTTCAAGAGATTTCATCATAGCACCATCGATATGATCGGTAAAGGCTTTATTTTGGCTATAAGCATGTGGAGAGTTTAGCATGGATTGCATCAAGGAAATACATTTAATCAAAGAGCAACTATCATAATTGAATTCCTTGAAATCCAAAGTAGTAATTTCATCACTACTCAAAGTTTTGATATCCTCTACTCCAATTTCAATGCTTTTAGCATCAAGACAAATAGACTCTAAATCATTGGGGCATTTTTCAACCAAAGTGGATTCATATCGAGACCCATCATCATTAGGATTGACATTAGAAAACAAATATTCAATGGGAGTCACACCAAGCACTTTAAGATCTTCATGATTCTCATCAGGAGAACACGCCTTTTTAAGCCATTCATGTCTAGCATGAATTTGGGCGGTTCTTTCTTTACTCTCATTCATGGAAACACACATAGCTTTCAAAGTTTCATCCATATTAATGTAGGGAGGAGCACATCTCAATTTCAAAGCATCAATATCAAGAGACATTCTATCAACGGTCCTAGCCAAGTCATCAATTTTGAGAAGTTTTTCTTGTATAGACGCATTGAAAATCTTTTGCGAGTTGATAAACTCTTTAATATTACTCTCAAGATCAGAGGGTAATTTATTGTAATTTCCATGAACATTGTTGTAGGAATTGCCAAAGTTATTAGAGGGATTACTAGGAAAAGGCCTAGGAATAAAGTTACCTCTATAAGCATTGTCGCTGCCAAAATTATTCCTACCAACAAAATTAACATCCAAACTTTCATTGCTACTCTCAATCAAGGAATACAAAGGCATATCATTTGGATCTAGAGGAGCACCTTGATACCTCTCCAACGTATCTATAATTTTTTATGGTTTCATGCTAATATCTTGTCAAACTTTGGATGTTTCGCATGCCTTTTATTTATTTTTTGGGACTAACTTATTAATTCAGTGCCAAGTGCCAGTTCCTGTTTTTCCATGTTTTTGACCCCTTTCAGAGGAGATTTTGAAACGGAGTCCAAACGGAAGAAAATCCCCGAAAAGAATTTTTCTAGAACGGAAGAAGATCGAAGGACTTGCGAGCCAAGCCAGAAGATCCCTAGGGGGCCCACAAGCCCCCACCCCGCGGCAAGGGGGCGGGCCGCGCCATACAGGCTTGTGGGCCCCTGGAGGTCCCCTCACCTAGATCTTGCGCCTATATATTCCCAAATATTCCCAAAGAAATCAGGGGAGCATCGTAATCACTTTTCCGCCGTCGCAAGCTTCTGTCTCCGCAAGATCCCATCCGGGGCACGTTCTGGTGCCCTGCCGGAGGGGGGATTCGGACACGGAAGGCTTCTCCATCAACACCATGACCTCTCCGATGATGCGTGAGTAGTTCACCATAGACCTACGGGTCCATAGCTAGTTACTAGATGGCTTCTTCTCTCTCTTGGATCTTCAATACAAAGTTCTCCATGATCTTCATGGAGATCTATCTGATGTAATCTTCTTTTGCGGTGTGTTTGTCGAGATCCGATGAATTGTGGATTTATGATCAGATTATCTATGAATCTTATTTGAGTTTCTTCTGATCTCTCTTATGCATGATTTCATATCCTTGTAATTCTCTTCGAGTTGTGGGCTTTGTCTGGCCAACTAGATCTGTGATTCTTGCAATGGGAGAAGTGCTTGGTTTTGGGTTCATACCGTACGGTGACCTCACCCAGTGACAGAAGGGGTAGCGAGGCACGTATCATGTTGTTGCCATCAAGGGCAAAAAGATGGGGTTTTCATCATTGCTTTGAGATTATCCCTCTACCTCATGTCATCTTGCTTAAAGCGTTACTCTGTTCATCATGAACTCAATACACTAGATGCATGTTGGATAGCGGTCCATGTGTGGAGTAATAGGAGTAGATGCAGAAAGTATCGGTCTACTTGTCTAGGACGTGATGCCTATATGTATGATCATTGCCTTAGATATCGTCATGACTTTGCGCGGTTCTATCAATTGCTCGACAGTAATTTGTTCACCCACCGTAATACTTGCTATTTTGAGAAAAGCCTCTAGTGAACACTATGGCCCCCAAGGTCTACTCCACACCATATTTTCAGCCTTGCACTTTTTACTTCGTTGCACTTTACGCCTTCAGATCTCATTTTGCAAACAATCATGAAGGGATTGACAACCCCTTTGAAGCGTTGGGTGGAAGCTCGTTTGTGTTTGTGCAGGTACTCTGGACTTGACGAGACCCTCCTTCTGGATTGATACCTTGGTTCTCAAACTGAGGGAAATACTTGCTGCTCCTATGCTGCATCACCCTTTCCTCTTCAAGGCAAAAACCAACGCAAACCAGAGAAGTAGCAAGAAGAATTTCTAGCGCCAAGGAAGGACTTTTGTTGCTGTAGCAGAAGAATTTCTAGCGCTGTTGCCGGGGAGGAAGATCAAGTCAAGAACTCATCCAAGTAGGTGTCGCAAACTCATCTCTTGCATTTACTTTGTTTGCCAGTTGCCTCTCGTTTTCCTCTCACCCACTTCACCATTTTTCCTTTTTTTGTTTGCCTTTTTCGTTCGCCCTTTTCTATCGCTTGCTTTCTGTTCGCTTGTGTGCCATGTGCCTTCAATATGCTTGCATCTTTGCTTGCTGAAAATCTAGTGATATGGATCCTCATCCACTTGCTAATCTCTTTAAGAGATCCAATTATGTTGATCCAATTGCTAGTGAGTTGAGTGCACTTGACTATCTTTATGGAGTTTTGCTTGAGATGCGTGAATCTGAAAATTGCGAGGAAGAAATTTATGAAGTGATTCACGAGGGCTCCTTGAATGAAAAGCATGATTGCAATGGTTTCACTATAAATTCTATTCGTGACAATCTGTTTTCCTGTAAAATGCCTATGCATATGAAGTATGTTAGACTTAGATGTGATTTTCACATGCTTTATGATGCTCTCGTTGTGCTTCAGTTCTTGTCTTTTGTGTGAGCATCATTGAATTAGCAATGCCTAACTAAGGGCGTTAAACAATAGCGCTTGTTGGGAGGCAACCCAATGCATTTATCTTTTTCTTTCTGTTTTGTTGCGTCCACACTTTCATAATTCTGTTGTGATTTTGTTTTTTGTGTTTCTTTTTGTGTTTGAGACAAGAAAAGCCTTTATGATTAGTCTTGGTAATGGTTGTTTGATCCTGTTGGAAAAAGACAGAAACTTTTCGCTCACAAGATGATTGTTCATTTATATTCAGAAAGAGCTTTTGAGTTGATTATTTTTGCTTCTGATTGATATGCTTTTTCCCCAGACCGTCGTAATTTTTCAGATTTTTTGAGGTACCAGAAGTATACGAAGTATACAGATTGCTACAGACTCGTCTATTTTTGACAGATTCTGTTTTTGTTGGGTTGGTTGCTTGTTTTGATGAAACTATGGTTAGTATCGGGGGGTACTAGCCATGGTAAAGTGAGAATACAGTAGCCCATCATCAATATAGATAGAATTCAAGTTTGCTACAGTACCAAAAGAAGTGGTAGTTTGTTTTCTTCTACTAATGTTATCACAAGTTTCTGTTTAAGTTTTGTGTTGTGAAGTTTTCAAGTTTTGGGTGATGTTCTCATGGACAAAGAGATAAGGAGTGGAAAGAGCTCAAGCTTGGGGATGCCCAATGCACCCCAAGCCAAATTCAAGGACACCAAAAAGCCTAAGCTTGCGGATGCCCCAGGAAGGCATCCCCTCTTTCGTCTTCAATCCATCGGTAACATTACTTGAAGCTATATTTTTATTCACCACATGATATGTGTTTTGCTTGGAGCGTCTTGTATCATAGAAGTCTTTTATTTTTGTTGTGTCACAATCATCCTTGCTGCACACCTTTTTGATAGAGAGAGACATGCACTCATCGTGATTTTGCTAGAATGCTCATAGTGCTTCACTTATATCTTTTGAGCTAGATACTTTTGCTCTTGTGCTTCACTTATATCTTTTGAGCTAGATACTTTTGCTCTTGTGCTTCACTTATATCTTTTGAGCTAGATACTTTTTCTCTTGTGCTTTACTTATATCTTTTGAGCTAGATACTTTTGCTCTAGTGCTTCACTTATATCTTTTGAGCTAGATACTTTTGCTCTTGTGCTTCACTTATATCTTTAGAGCACGGCGGTGCATTATTTGGTAGTTGGCTTATGCTATGAAAGTAGTCCCATGTGCTAGATACCCAAAGAGGATGCAAAAACATCCATCTTCATGTGCATTGAGCAGAAAGAGAAGTTTCGATTCCTCTCGATTAGTTTTGAGACATGGATTCGGTAATATTAAAAGCTATGTTAGTAGGGTGTTGTGAATCCAGAAATACTTATGTTGAAGTTAGTGATTCCCGTAGCATGCACGTATGGTGAACCGCTATGTTAGGAAGTCGGAGCATAATTGATCTATTGATTGTCATCCATTGTGTTGAGGTCGGTATCACGCGATGGTTTACACCTACCAACCCTTCCCCTCGGAGTATGCGTTTAGCACTTTGTTTCGATTACTAATAAAAACTTTCGCAACAAGTATGTGAGTTCTTTATGACTAATCTTGAGTCCATGGTATAGATGCACTTTCAGCTTCCACCATTGCTAGCCTCTCTAGTGCCGGGCAATTCTCGTCGATGCACAAACCCACCAAATTCCTTCCTCAAAACAGCCACCATACCTACCTACTATGGCATTTTCATAGCCATTCCGAGATATATTGCCATGCAACTACCACCGTTCCGTCTCATGACTTGTGTCGTCACTCTCATATTGCCATTGCATGATCATACTAGATCGTTGCACATCCCGGTACACTGCCGGAGGAATTTCCTATGGAGTCATCATCATTGTGATCTTCGAGCTATGAGCAAATAAAAGTGTTATGATCATCATTATTAGAGCATTGTCCCATGTGAGGAAATAAAAAAGAGGCCAAAGAGGCCCAAAACAAAAAAAAGGAGAAAAAAAAGAGGCCAAAGAGCCCAAAAACAAAAAAAAGGAGAAAAAAAGGAGGCCTAAGAGCCCAAATAAAAAAAGAGAGAAGGGACAATGCTACTATCTTTTTCCACACTTGTGCTTCATGATAGCACCATGTTCTTCATGATTGAGAGCTTCTTGCTTTGTCACTACCATATTCTAGTGGGAATCTTCACTACATAACTTGGCTTGTATATTCCAATGATGGGCTTCCTCAAAATTGCCCTAGGTCTTCGTGAGCAAGCAAGTTGGATGCACACCCACTAGTTTCCATTTTGAGCTTTCATATACCTATAGCTCTAGTGCATCTCTTGTATGGCAATCCCTACTCATTCACATTGATATCTGTTAATGGGCATCTCCATATCCTATTGATACGCCGAGTTAATGTGACCATCTCCTCCCTTTTTGTCTCACAACCACCACCACACTCTATTCCACCTATAGTGCTATATCCATGCCTCAACTCATGTATTGCGTGATAGTTATAAAAAGTTTGAGAAAGTAAGAGTGCGAAAACAATTACTTGGCCAATTCCGGGGTTGTGCATGATTTACATTAGTTGTGTGAGGATGATGGAGCATAGCCAGACTATATGATTTTGTAGGGATAACTTTCTTTGGCCTTGTTATTTTCAAAGTTCATGATTACCTTGCTAGTTTGCTTGAACTATTACTGTTTTCATGTCAATAGCAAACTATTGTTTTGAGTCTTACGGATCTGAACATTCATGTCATGTGAAAGAAGTTGCAAAGGACAACTATGCTAGGTAGCATTCCACATCAAAAATTCATTATTTATCACTTCCCTACTCGAGGACGAGCAGGAGTTAAGCATGGGGATGCTTGATACGACTCCAACGTATCTATAATTTTTGACTAACTTTGGATGTTTTGCATGCCTTTTATTTATTTTTTGGGACTAACTTATTAATTCAGTGACAAGTGCCAGTTCCTGTTTTTCCATGTTTTTGACCCCTTTCAGAGGAGATTTTGAAACGGAGTCCAAACGGAAGAAAATCTCCAAAAAGAATTTTTCTGGAACGGAAGAAGATCGGAGGACTTGGGAGGCAAGCCAAAAGAGCCCAGGTGCCCCACAAGCCCCCACCCCGCGGCCAGGGGGCCGCGACATGCAGGCTTGTGGGCCCCTTGGAGGTCTCCTGACCTAGATCTTGCACCTATATATTCCCAAATATTCCCAAAAAATCAGGGGAGCATCATAATCACTTTTGCGCCGCCGCAAGATTCTGTCTCCGCAAGATCCCATCTGGGGCACGTTCTGGTGCCCTGCCGGAGGGGGCATTCGGACACGGAATGCTTCTCCATCAACACCATGACCTCTCCTATGATGCGTGAGTAGTTCACCATAGACCTACAGGTCCATAGCTAGTAACTAGATGGCTTCTTCTCTCTCTTGGATCTTCAATACAAAGTTCTCCATGATCTTCATGCAGATCTATCCGATGTAATATTGTTTTGCGGTGTGTTTGTCGAGATCCGATGAATTGTGGATTTATGATCAGATTATCTATGAATCTTATTTGAGTTTCTTCTGATCTCTCTTATGCATGATTTCATATCCTTGTAATTCTCTTCGAGTTGTGGGTTTTGTCTGGCCAACTAGATCTATGATTCTTCCAATGGGAGAAGTGCTTGGTTTTGGGTTCATACCGTACGGTGACCTCACCCAGTGACAGAAGGGGTAGCGAGGCATGTATCGTGTTGTTGCCATCAAGGGCAAAAAGATGGGGTTTTCATCATTGGTTTGAGATTATCCCTCTACATCATGTCATCTTGCTTAAAGCGTTACTCTGTTCGTCATGAACTCAATACACTAGATGCATGCTGGATAGCAGTCGATATGTGGAGTAGTAGTAGTAGATGCAGAAAGTATCGGTCTACTTGCCTCGGACGTGATGCCTATATGTATGATCATTGCCTTAGATATCGTCATGACTTTGCGCGGTTCTATCAATTGGTCGACAGTAATTTGTTCACCCACCGTAATACTTGCTATTTTGAGAGAAGCCTCTAGTGAACACTCTGGCCCCCAGGGTCTACTCCACACCATATTTTCAGCCTTGCACTTTTTACTTCGTTGCAGTTTCCGCCTTCAGATCTCACTTTGCAAACAATCTTGAAGGGATTGACAACCCCTTTGAAGCGTTGGGTGCAAGCTTGTTTGTGTTTGTGCAGGTACTCTGGACTTGACGAGACCCTCCTTCTGGATTGATACCTTGGTTCTCAAACTGAGGGAAATACTTACTACTCCTGTGCTGCATCACCCTTTCCTCTTCAGGGGAAAAACCAACGCAAACCAGAGAAGTAGCAAGAAGAATTCCTAGCGCCAAGGAAGGACTTTTGTTGCCGTAGCAGAAGAATTTGATACGTCCATTTTGCATCATGTTCTCATGTTGATATTTATCACTTCTTTGGCTGTTATTTCACTTCATGGTACAATTCTTATGCCTTTTCTCTCTTATTTTGCAAGGTTTACATGAAGAGGGAGAATAGCGGCAACTGGAATTCTGGCCTCAAAGTGGAGCAAAGTTGAGATACCTATTCTGCGCAACTCCAAACACCGTGAAAAGCAACGGGGATTGTTTCCCCAATTTATCAAAAATACTGGGCCGAAGAAGTACCAGAGGGGCACCAGGGGGTGCCCACAAGCCTGCACGGCGCGACCACCCCCCAGGCCGCGCCATGGGGGCTTGTGGGCAGCCCACTGGCCCACTAGCCCCCTCTTTTGCTATATGGAGGGTTTCGTCTAGAAAAAAATCAAAGAGGAGCTTTTTCGTGGTTTCGCCGCCGCCACGAGGCGGAACTTGAGCAGAACCAATCTAGAGCTCCGGCAGGACGATCCTGCCGGGGAAACTTCCCTCCCGGAGGGGGAAATCGTCGCCATCGTCATCACCAACACTCCTCTCATCGGAGGGGACTCGTCACCATCAACATCTTCATCAGCACCATCTCATCTCCAAACCCTAGTTCATCACTTGTAACTAATCTCCGTCTCGCGACTACGATTGGTACTTGTAAGGTTGCTAGTAGTGTTGATTACTCTTTGTAGTTGATGCTAGTTGGATTACTTGGTGGAAGAGTTTATGTTCAGATCCTTGATGCTACTCATTGCCTCTCTGATCATGAATATGATTATGCTTTGTGAGTAGTTACTTTTGTTCCTGAGGACATGGGATAAGTCATGCTAATAATAGTCATGTGAATTTGGGATTCGTTCGGTTTTTTGATGTGTTGTATGTTGTTTTTCCTCTAATGGTGTTATGTGAACATCGACTACATAACACTTCACCATTATTTGAGCCTAGAGGGAGGTATTGGGAAGTAGTAAGTAGATGATGGGTTGCTAGAGTGACAAAAGCTTAAACCTTAGTTTATGCGTTGCTTCGTAAGGGGCTGATTTGGATGCACTAGTTTAATGCTATGGTTAGACTTTGTCTTAATTCTTCTTTCATAGTTGTGGATGCTTGCGAGAGGGGTTAGTAATAAGTGGGATGCTTGTCCAATTAAGGGCAGTACCCAAGCGCCAGTCCACCCACATATCAAACTATCAAAGTAACAAACGCGAATCATATGAACATGATGAAACTAGCATGACAGAAATTCCCGTGTGTCCCTGGGAGCGTTTTTCCTCCTATAAGACTTTGTCCAGGCTTGTCCCTTGCTACAAAAAGGGATTGGGCCACTTTGCTGCACCGTTGCTACTTTTGTTACTTGTTGCTTGCTATGAATCATCTCACCACACAATCACTTATTATCGACAATTTCAGTGCCTGCAGATTTTTCCTTGCTGAAAACCACTTTTCAGATCCTTCTGCTCCTCGTTTGGTTCGACACTCTTATTTATCGAAAGGACTAAGATTGATCCCCTATACTTGTGGGTCATAAGACCTTTACTAGCAAACAATTTCATTAACTCATCCATCTTAGCACTCAAAGAGTTAATTTCTTCTATAGGATGCACTTTTTTACTAGTAGATGACCTTTCAGTGTGCCATTGAGAATAGTTTCTCATGATATTGTCTAGGAGTTTTGTGGCTTCTCCTAATGTGATTTCCATGAAAGTTCCACCGGAGGCGGAATCCAAGATATTTCTAGAAGCAAAATTCAAATTAGCATAGAAGATTTGTATAATCATCCAAAGACTCAAGCCATGAGCGGGACAATTTCTAATCATCAATTTCATTCTCTCCCAAGATTGTGCAACATGTTCATGATCAAGTTGCTTAAAATTCATGATATCATTACGGAGAGAGATAATCTTAGCCGTAGGAAAATACTTGGATATATAAGCATCTTTACACTTGTTCCAAGAATCAATACTATTTTTGGGCAAAGATGAAAACCAAGTTTTTGCTCGATCCTGTAATGAGAACGGAAATAGCTTCAATTTAATCACATAATTATCCACATCTTTCTTATTTTGCATATCGCATAACTCAATGAAGGTATTAAGATGGGATGCGGCATCTTCACTAGGAAGGCCAGAAAATATCTCTTTCATAACAAGATTCAACAAAGCAGCATTGATTTCATATGATTCCGCACTAGTGGCGGGAGCAATCAGAGTACTAATAAAATCATTATTATTAGTATTCCAGAAGTCACACAACTTGGTGTTTTCATTCATGGTGACTTTAGCAAGCAGACAAACACACAAGCGAACAGAAAGCAAGCGAAAGAAAAGGACGAACGAAAAAGGCAAATATTTTTGTAACTTTTGTTTATTTCAGAAGTGGGGGAGAGGAAAACGAGAGGCAAAAGGCAAAAAAAAGTAAATGCAAGAGATGAGTTTGCGATGGTTACTTGGATAAGCTTCACTTACAATAGTCCCAAGTGCCAAAAATTGACACGTTGAAGGGAGACTATTCTTGACTTGATACTCCCCGGCAACGGCGCGAGAAATTGGCACATTGACGGGAGACTATTCTTTACTTGATCCTCCTCCCCGGCAACGGCGCCAGAAATTATTCTTGCTACCTCTTGAGCTTACGTTGGTTTTTCCTTTGAAGAGGAAAGGGTGATGCATCACAACAACAGTAAGTATACCCTCACTTTGAGAACCAAGGTGTCAATCCAGTAGGAGTATCAAGACAGTCACCAATATACCTGCGCAAAATCAAACAAACTTGCACCCAACTCTATAAAGGGGTAGTCAATCCCTTACGATTAATTGCAAGGTGAGATCTGAAGGTGGAAAGTGCAACAAAGTAAAAGTGTAGAGCTGAAAATATGATGTGAAGTAGACCCGGGGGCCATAGTGTTCACTAGAGGCTTCTCTCATCATAGCAAATATTACGGTGGGTGAACGAATTACTGTCGAGCAATTGATAGAACCGCGCAAAGTCATGATGATATCTAAGGCAATGATCATACATATAGGCACCACGTCCAAGACAAGTAGACCGATACTGTCTGCATCTACTACTATTACTCCACACATCGACCGCTATCCAGCATGCATCTAGTGTATTGAGTTCATAACAAAGAGAGTAACGCCTTAAGCAAGATGACATGACGTAGAGGGATAAATTCATGCAATAGATATAAACCCCATCTTCTTACCCTTGATGGCAACAACACGATGCGTGCCTCGCTACCCCTTCTGTCACTGGGTGAGGACACCGCACGGTATGAACCCAAAATCAAGCACTTCTCCCATTGCAAGAGTTATAGATCAAGTTGGCCAAACGAAACCCACAACTCGAAGAGAATTACAAGGATACGAAATCATGCATATAAGAGATCAAAGGAAATTCAAATAATATTCATAGATAATCTGATCATCAATCCACAATTCATCGGATCTCGACAAACACACCGCAAAAGAAGATTACATCGGATAGATCTCCATGAAGATCATGGAGAACATTGTATTGAAGATACAAGAGAGAGAAGAAGCCATCTAGCTACTAGCTATGGACCCGAAGGTTGCTACCTCTTGAGTTGGCGTTGGTTTTTCCCTTGAAGAGGAAAGGGTCATGCAGCACAGTAGCAGTAAGTATTTCCCTCAATTTGTAACCAAGGTATCAATCAAGTAGGAGTATCAAGGCAAGTCTCCAGAGTACCTGCGCAAAAACAAACAAACTTGCACCCAACACTATAAAGGGGTTGTCTATCTCTCCATGATTGATTGCAAGGTATGATCTGAAGGTGGAAAGTGCAACAAAGTGAAAGTGTAGAGCTGAAAATATGAAGTGAAGTAGACCCGTGGGCCATAGTGTTCACTAGAGGCTTTTCTCATGATAGCAAATATATGGTGGGTGAACGAATTACTGTCAAGCAATTGATAGAACCGCGCAAAGTCATGATGATATCTAAGGCAATGATCATACATATAGGCATCACGTCCGAGACAAGTAGACCGATACTTTCTGCATCTACTACTATTACTCCACAGATCGATCGCTATCCAACATGCATCTAGTGTATTGAGTTCATAACAAACAGAGTAACGCCTTAAGCAAGATGACATGATGTAGAGGGATAAATTCATGCAATAGATATAAACCCCATCTTTTTACCCTTGATGGCAACAACATGATGCGTGCCTCGCTACCCCTTCTGTCACTGGGTGAGGACACCGCATGGTATGAACCCAAAACCAAGCACTTCTCCCATTGCAAGAATTATAGATCAAGTTGGCCAAACGAAACCCACAACTCGAAGAGAATTACAAGGATACAAAATCATGCATATAAGAGATCAGAGGAAACTCAAATAATAATCATAGACAATCTGATCATAAATCCACAATTCATCGGATCTCGTCAAACACACCGTAAAAGAGGATTACATCGGATAGATCTCCATGAAGATCATGGAGAACTTTGTACTGAAGATCCAAGAGAGAGAAGAAGCCATCTAGCTACTAGCTATGGACCCGAAGGTCTGTGGTGAACTACTCACGCATCATCGGAGTGGCAATGGTGTTGGTGAAGAAGCCCTCCGTGTCTGAATCCCTCCGGCAGGGCACCAGAATGGTCCCAGATGGGATCTTGCGGAGACAGAAGCTTGCGGCGGCGGAAAAGTATTTTCGTGGCTCTCTCTCGTGGTTTCAGATTTTTAGGGAATTTATGGGCGGAAGAGGTAGGGAAAAGGAGCCACGGGGGGCCCACAAGCTTGCTAGGCGCCCCCAAGGCCGCGGCTAGGGGGCTTGTGGCCTCCCGTGGGGTCCTTTGCCTTTGTTCCCAAGTCCCCTACGTATCTTGTGGTACGGGAAAAATCTTTCCGAATGTTTTATTCCGTTTGGACTCCGTTTAATATTCCTCTCTGAAAAGGGTCAAAAACACGGAAAAAACAGGAACTGGCACTTGGCACTGAGTTAATAGGTTAGTCCTAAAAAAAGATATAAAATGCATACAAAACATCCAAAGTTGACAAGATAATAGCATGGAACCATAAAAAATTATAGATACGCTGGAGACGTATCAAGCATCCCCAAGCTTAACTCTTGCTCGTCCTCGAGTAGGGAAGTGATAAAGACTGAATTTTTGATGTGGAATGCTACCTAACATATTTGTCCTTCGCAACTTCTTTCATGTGACATGAATGTTCAGATCCGTAAGATTCCAAACAATAATTTGCTATTGACATGAAAACAATAATACTTCAAGCATACTAGCAAGGTAATCATGAACTTTCGAAATAACAAGGCCAAAGAAAGTTATCCCTACAAAATCATATAGTCTGGCTATGCTCCATCATCCCCACACAACGAATTTAAATCATGCACAACCCCGTTATTGGCCAAGTGATTGTTTTCGCACTCTTACTTTCTCAAACCTTTTTCAACTCTCACGCAATGTATGAGCGTGAGCCATGGATATAGCACTGTAGGTGGAATAGAGTGTGGTGGAGGTTGTGAGGCAAAAAGGAGGAGATGTTCACATTGAGTCGGCCTATCTGTCACATCCCTAACCCTTAAGCAAGATAGCATTGTGCTCATGTATTCTTTGCATTTTGCATCTAAGAAGTTTCAACAAAAACAACAAAGTGGCAAAGGAAATACTCAAAACCCTAGCCACCATTTCAATTAAAGGAAATCTCAAACTAGTTCAAAATCAATGAACCCAAAATGGCCTCAAGAAATGTTCAAACTTTCTGATAAATCATGAAAGTACATGAGCATTGGAGAAAACTATTTTCTTGACACTTTAAGCATTTTAAATAAATGCAAAAGCATCTGGTTTCAAATTTTAAAATTTGAAATCAGAATCTATAAATTTCCAAAAATGTTGAAAACCTTGGAAATGAGTGGGGATATTATAACAAATATTTCAGGAGGTCTAAAATAGTTTTTACTATTTGTTTTGGAGCTGAAATAATTAGCAAAACAAAAAAACAAAAATAGAGAAAATGGAAAAAAACTTACCTGTCGCCCAAGCCTGGCCCGGCCCATCTCCCCGCTCGTCCCCTCCCTCGCGCCAGTAGGCAGCAGGAGGTGGCCGCCGCCTCCTCCGGCGCGGCCACGCACGTGCGTGCCTGCCTGGCCGCCGCCTCGCGCTGGCGACGACGGGGATAAGCTCCCCAGAGCCTACCCTATCCATTCCCCGCCTCGGTTCTCCTCCTCCTCCCGGATCTCCTCCTCCTCCTTGCTGCCGCCATTAGAGCCGAGCTCGAGCTCGAGCTGCCCGTGCCCCTGGCCATAGGATTCCCTCCCAGAGCACGCCTTTAGCTCCGCCTCGTCGCCCTGGTCATCTCTGCAGAAGCCGAAGCTTCCTCGAGCCCTGCAATGCCCGCAACGCCGTCGTCTTCCACCTCCGGCCGCCGGACCTCTCCCGTCGATTCGTCGCCCCCAGGCCTTCCCCGAGCCTTCTAAGCTCTGCTCTGCACTCCCCGTGAGCATGCGGTCGTTTCCCCTAAGTTTTCCCCGTCGATCCCCTCCTCTAGGTCTATTCGAATAGCCGCGTCCGCGGATATGGACCACTTGGAGACGTATGTTGTTCATAGATAACTTCAATGGTTACTCATAAAATTGTCAAGATAAGCGTGAGTGTCGTGGACGGCATTTCCGTATGGAGACGGAATGATTCCACGATAGTGTATTGTTGTGGTGTTAGTGGACTCGTGTGCGAGAAATCAAGTTGTCAAAACTAATTTCAAAGTGCAAGTTGTCTAGCCACGAGTCAAATGCTGGCTTTCCGCATGAAACCCCACAATACCTTTTGATACGTTGCATGAGTAGTTAGCTCTCCTAAAGTCTTGCTGAGTACCTTCGTATTCATGTTTGCTTAATAAATGTTGCAGAGGTTGCTAATGACCCTAATGGAGGGTTCTTCGTAGACATCGACGACGACGAGTAGCTGGTGTCCCAGCTACGATCTGGCCCTACGTCGGCTCTGTAGTATAGTCAGGCCATGTGCCTTCTAGTTGCCCTGACTGTACCCAGACAGTTTATAACTCTTCTGCTGGCTTGTATTGTATGACTGCTATTATGGGTCGTGAGACCCTTAATGTGTAATATTATGTGTGTGGCTCTTCCGAGCCTCTTAAATAAAGCTTGTATGTTTATGGTTATGTTGTGATGCCATCGATGTATCTATACATATCGGTATGCCATGCGTACGTGTGTCTTACTTGGTATGTATGGGGTTCGAATACCTAGTCGTGAACTTTAGTAGCACTCCTTACAAGGAAATGCCCCTTTGTGATCCAATGAGCCTTGGTAGTTCGCTACTGCTCCAGACACATTGGTTGACCGGCATGTGTCCTTGTTAGCTGCTGTGTCTGTCCCCTTTGGGGAAATGTCACGCGATAGCTTGCTACGACTCGTCTACATTCGCCGATGACCGACACCTGCTTTGTTGGGTCATGTATGCCTGTCCTTGTGCGGTACTGCCACTTTGGTTTATGACTAGACATGTCGATCCGGGTTCTTTGACATTGGATTGCTAGCGACACTATCGCATACGTGAGTCAAAAGATGCAAACGGTCCCGTCTAAGGTAAGGCTGCAGCCGTGGAGTTAACCGTGCGTGAGACCACAAAGGGATGCGATGTGTTACATGCTAGATTCCTATGGCTTAGGATCGGGGTCCCGACAGCGTTGGTATCAGAGCCTGACTGACTGTAGGATTACTAAGCCAAACTGTTCGAAGTTGAGTCTAGAATTGCTTTAGTTATATATAAGGGAATTGTTTGTGGAAGGGAACGTAAGACTCTTGTTCTCTTCCCAAGTTATTCTATTCTGGTCATCCTCGTCTCTTCTGCGGGAATTAAGGACTAGGTTACTCATCTTCTCCTAGGCTCGTGTTTCCAATCGGTAGCTTATAGGACTACGGGTTGAGAGATATTGGGTTTCTTTTATTCCCAGGAAGCAGGAAGTAAGTTTGATGATCAGAGAGTTGAACTTGATAGTTGAGTGGTTATGCTATTCCATTTTGGGTTGTCTCAAATTTGTTTTGAGCATTTACAGCCGTTATGCTGCCCAATTTTGCATTCAGAGCTCTAATGCTTTTGCATTACTCTCTATTTACAGATGCCTGGCCGCCTTTCTCGTCAGGTGGTACGTTTGACCAGGTGCATTGATGTACCGGGTCATACGGCCATGCTGGTCAGGGTGATGTCGGTGTGCGGTTACCGCTGGTACCCCGAGTACACAGTGGAGGAACAGTACCGGGACTTCAACCAGAGCTAGTACATCTGCACTGTTAGGGTATTCCCAGACTACCCTGGAGCGGAGAAGCCAATCCATTGGTCCTATGGGTTGGGGGTCACCGTTGACATGGCAGTACAGGATGCTGCCTATTCAATGCTGACTATTATGAGAGCGAGACATGCACTGCTGCAGAATTCAGAGTTCTCCTATGTTCCGGCCTCTCAGTCTGGTGAAGAGGGATACCTCAGTGGAGTCTATTTTGATTCTTCTATGGAGGATCCACTTCTGCAGTCCACTGTTGAGATGCTAGAGAACAGAGACAAGGATGCTCGTGCTCTCCGCATGGAGCTTTATGCTACCCGTGCCCGTCTATGGACAGCTTTGACGCAGCTGGCACCGGTAGTCCAGACAGGGTATGGAGAGATGGAGATGCTGAACCCTGTTAGGACCCATCTTCCGGCCCACGTTGACTGGCCAGCTATAGGAGGAGTCACACCTCTTCGGGGACCCCTCTTACCACCAGTCAGGGGACCAAGGCCACATCCGTGTCCTTATGGATCCCAGGGATCTCAGGCTAGAGTGTTTCCTGATCCGCAGGTTGAGCTTCCAGGTCATGGAGGTAATCTCTATGAGATGTTCTATGCGGATGCCTGAGCTGTGAGCGGAAGGATAGTATGGTAGTAGCCGTACATTCACAGTCCTGCGTGACTTGTGAAGTATGGTAGTAATGTGAAATGAATTTCGGAGGCCTAGATAAATAATGTATAGGAAGCTTGTACACCTCTGATGAGTAGTTCCACCATTTCAGTAGTTTGCTCTTCGGGTAAGTTTGTACTGAACTATGTAAGGGTGTGTACGAACCATGGTGTATATATAGCAGTTGCTTGTTACCATGTTGATCGGATATTCATTTCCGCATTCCGTGTGTTCAGTACATTCTTAATCCATAGCTAGTATTGATATGATATTGGTCTAAGCTATGAGTTTGTTTGTCAGGATGGTGTTCACCAGGTTGAAGCGTGCCCCTGCTCATGAGCAAGGTGAGGGTAGTCAAGTGTTGCAGGAAGACCTGCCTCACCCACCTTCTCTGGTAGAAGTGATGCTTGAGGCAGAAAGAAACAAAAGGGAGACCAACCGACTGCTAGAGCGTATTGAGCAGAATACGGCTCGACAGCCTAGGAATGCTGCAGTGTCCCTCAATGATTTTGTGAAGCTGAATCCTCCAAAGTTTCATCATTCCGTCGATCCCCTCGATGCTGATGACTGGCTGTGCAGCATCTCACGCAAGATTCGCTCGGCGAATGTGTCTGAGGCCGACAAGGTGACCTTTGCGGCGTATTTCCTGGAGGGACCCGCCAATTTGTGGTGGGAGAATTTTGAAGCTATGCGTCCCGCTGAACCAGTGGCCACATGGGCAGACTTCAGTGCAGCTTTTCGTCTGCACCATATTCCAGAGGGCCTGATGGACAGAAAGAGAGAGGAGTTCTGTGCCTTCACTCAGGGCAAGTTGTCTGTGGATGCCTATAGCCGCGAGTTCGGTAACCTCGCCCGCTATGCAACAGAGGAGGTGTCTACTGACGCCAAGAAGCAAGCAAGATTCCGTAAGGGTCTGAGCCCTGAGCTCCATCGAGACCTGCGCCTCCATGAGTGTGCAAGTTTTCAAGCCCTGGTCAACAAAGCGACCAGTGCGGAGACTGGTCATACTGACTTCGAAGCCACAAGGAAGCACTCCCGTGACTTTGGCTCATCTTCTGGTTCCGCGTTTCCAAAACGCAGGTTGTGCGTTCCAAACAGTTCTCTGCCGCCAAGATACACTCCGAGGCCATCCTACGTGGCGCCTCAAACGAATCAGGCCAACCCTCCAGCAAAAGCTTATGGTGGTCCAGCTAGCAATGCTGCACCACGTGCCAACCAGGTGATATGCTACCAGTGTGGAGAACCAGGGCATTATTCCCGTGAGTGTCCTCAGAATGTGGGTGCCAAGCAACCCGGAAAGTCCGTCGGGCAGGCCAAGTCGGGCAAAGCTTATTATGTAAAGCCAACTCCTGCACGTGGCCGTGTGAACTATGTGTCAGCAGAAGAAGCCGCAGAGGATCCCGACGTCATGCTGGGTACGCTTCTTGTTAATCATCACCCAGCGTCCGTTCTCTTTGACACTGGGTCTTCTCATTCCTTCATTTCAGAAAGTTATGCACAGTTGCATAACATGTCATTTTGTGATATGCCAATCCCATTGGTTGTCCAAACCCCTGGTAGTAAATGGCAAACCTCTAGGATAACCTATGACAATGAAATTCTAGTAGACAGGCTAGTTTTTCTAGCCTCATTGATAGCATTGAAATCTTCGGATATTAATATCATCTTGGGCATGGACTGGATGTCAGCTCACTATGCCAAGATTGATACTCACTCTAGAAATGTCCAGCTTACCCATCCCTCGGGTGAGATAGTAAATGTCTCTACTCGAGTTGCCAAATGATAGCTCTATTCCTTAAATGCCAACCCTCTTCCGGAACTTGAAGACATTCCGGTAGTCCGTGACTTTCCGGATGTTTTTCCAGAGGAACTGCCAGGAATTCCACCTGACAGAGATGTAGAGTTTGTGATAGATCTTGTTCCGGGAACTGTCCCAATAGCCAGAAGACCTTATAAGATGGCACCCCTGGAGCTAGCCGAACTTAAGAAGCAATTAGATGAGGCCTTGAACAAGGGTTTCATTCGTCCTAGCTCTTCTCCTTGGGCTCGTCCCGTCCTCTTCGTCAAGAAGAAAGACGGAACGGATCGGATGGTTGTAGATTACCGACTAGTTAATCTGGTCACCATTAAGAACAAGTATCCGCTCCCCAGGATCAACGACCTGTACGATCAGCTCGCTGGATCCTCAGTCTTCTCCAAAATGGATTTGAGGTTGGGATACCATCAAATCAAGATCAAGAACGGGGACATTCCAAAAACGGCCTTTGTTACTCGTTATGGCCAATATGAGTACACCGTTATGTCCTTCGGTTTAACCAATGCCCCAGCCACCTTCTCTCGGCTGATGAATTCAATTTTTATGGAGTATTTGGATAAATTCGTCGTAGTATACCTCGATGATATTCTCATCTACTCAAAGAATGAACAAGAACATGCCGAGCATCTAAGGCTGGTATTGATGAAACTTCGAGAGCATCGCCTTTATGCCAAATTTTCAAAATGTGAATTCTGGTTACCAGAAGTGACCTATCTAGGCCACGTAATCTCTGGTAAGGGTATTGCTGTCAATCCCGAGAGAGTTCAAGCTGTCCTTGATTGGACTCAACCTGAATCGGTTAAGCAAGTTAGGAGTTTTCTTGGTCTAGCGAGCTATTGTCGCCGCTTCGTCGAGAATTTCTCCAAGGTTGCAAAGCCTCTAACTGAACTCCTCAAGAAGGATAAAAAGTTCGAGTGGACACCACAGTGTGAGCATAGTTTTCAGGAAGTGAAAAGACGCCTGACTTCCGCACCTGTGTTGCTACCACCAGATTTTTCTAAGGATTTTGTTATCTATTGCGATGCCTCGCGACAAGGATTAGGTTGCATTCTCATGCAAGATCGTCATGTGATCGCATACGCATCTCGACAGTTGCGTCCACATGAGGATAATTATCCCACACATGACCTTGAGCTTGCAGCTGTGGTCCATGCACTAAAAACCTGGCGACATTACCTTTTGGGTAATCGTTGCAAAATATTCACTGACCACCAAAGTCTGAAATATATCTTCACCCAGCCGGATTTGAATCTCAGGCAAAGACGGTGGGTTGAGTTGATCTCGGATTACGACTTAGGGATAACTTACACCCCGGGGAAGGCCAATGTTACGGCCGATGCACTAAGTCGTAAATCTTATTGTAACAATTTGATGCTACAACAAGGTCAACCACATCTCCATGAGGACTTTTGGAAGTTGAATCTTCATATTGTTCCTCAAGGATTCCTTTCTACCCTGGTGGCGAAGCCTACTCTTAAGGATCAAATTATAACTGGCCAAAAGCGTGACAAGGGTATATCACGGATCAAGGAGAATATTTTTAGCGGAAACGCTAAAGAATTTTCCATGAATGATCAAGGTGTTGTGTTCTTCCAGAATCGTTTAGTGGTTCCTAAGAACCCACATCTAAGGCAGTTAATCCTTAAGGAGGCTCATGATTCTCCTCTCACCATTCATCCCGGTAGTACTAAGATGTATCAGGACCTATGCCAGAGGTTCTGGTGGACTAGGATGAAGAGAGAAATTGCTGAGTTCGTTGCTAACTGCGACGTTTGTCCCCGAGTTAAGGCGGAACATCAAAGGCCTTCTCGCACCCTTCGACCTTTAGCTATTCCTGAATGGAAATGGGATAAGGTTAGCATGGATTTCATTACCGGATTTCCCAAGACCAAGAAAGGAAATAATGCTATCTTTGTGGTCATTGACCGTCTTTCCAAAGTGGCTCATTTTCTTCCTGTTCGTGAGAGTATAACAGCTAGCCAGCTAGCAGAGTTATATATCTCTCGAATAGTGTCTCTTCATGGTGTTCCCCTGGAAATTAACTCGGACCATGGAAGTATCTTTACTTCTCGCTTCTGGGAAAGTTTTCAGAATGCCATGGAGACTCACTTATCCTTTAGCACTGCTTTCCATCCTCAATCAAGTGGTCAAGTAGAAAGAGTGAATCAAATCTTAGAAGATATGCTCCGAGCCTGTGTTATTTCGTTCGGTATGAATTGGGAGAAGTGCCTTCCATTCGCCGAATTCGCTTATAACAATAGTTATCAATCAAGCTTGGGCAAAGCCCCTTTTGAAGTTCTCTATGGACGAAGATGTCGAACCCCTCTTAATTGGTCATAAACCGGAGAGAGGCAACTCTTTGGCCCGGACATGATCCAGGATGCAGAAGAGCAGGTTCGCATTATTCGTGAAAAGTTGAAAACAGCCCAGTCTCGTCAAAAGAGCCAATATGATCGTCATCATAAGGCTGTGACCTTTGAAGTTGACGAGAAGGCTTACCTTCGGGTTACACCTTTGAAGGGTACCCATTGATTCGGTATCAAGGGCAAATTGGCTCCTCGTTACATTGGTCCTTTTCGCATTCTTGCCAAACGAGGAGAAGTTGCCTACTAGTTGGAACTTCCTCCGCATCTTTCCAAGGTTCATGATGTTTTCCACGTCTCGCAACTCAGGCGTTGCTTTTCGGATCCTATCCGTGAAGTGGACCACGAAACGCTTGATCAACAAGATAACCTTTCTTACCGAGAATACCCCGTGCCTATTCTTGATCAAGCTGAGCGTACCACTCGACGTCGAAACCTCAAGTTTCTTAAAGTTCAATGGTCAAATCATTCTGAAAAGGAGGCAACTTGGGAAAGAGAGGATCGTCTCTGACTTGAGTATCCTGCGTTATTCCCGATGACTTCTAAATCTCGGGACGAGATTCTTTTGAGTGGGGGTGAGTTGTCCCATCCCTAACCCTTAAGCAAGATAGCATTGTGCTCATGTCTTCTTTGCATTTTGCATCTAAGAAGTTTCAACAAAAACAACAAAGTGGCAAAGGAAATACTCAAAACCCTAGCCACCATTTCAATTAAAGGAAATCTCAAACTAGTTCAAAATCAATGAACCCAAAATGGCCTCAAGAAATGTTCAAACTTTCTGATAAATCATGAAAGTAAATGAGCATTGGAGAAAACTATTTTATTGACACTTTAAGCATTTTAAATAAATGCAAAAGCCACTGGTTTCAAATTTTAAAATTTGAAATCAGAATCTATAAATTTCCAAAAATGTTGAAAACCTTGGAAATGAGTGGGGATATTATAACAAATATTTCTGGAGGTCTCAAATAGTTTTTACTATTTGTTTTGGAGCTGAAATAATTAGCAAAACAATAATTAGCAAAACAGAAAAACAAAAACAGAGAAAATGGAAAAAAACTTACCTGTCGCCCAAGCCTGGCCCGGCCCATCTCCCCGCTCGTCCCCTCCCTCGCGCCAGTAGGCAGCAGGAGGTGGCCGCCGCCTCCTCCGGTGCGGTTACGCACCTGCGTGCCTGCCTGGCCGCCGCCTCGCGCTGGCGACGACGGGGATAAGCTCCCCAGAGCCTCCCCTATCCATTTCCCGCCTCGGTTCTCCTCCTCCTCCCGGATCTCCTCCTCCTCCTTGTTGCCGCCATTAGAGCCGAGCTCGAGCTCGAGCTGCCCGTGCCCCTGGCCATAGGATTCCCTCCCAGAGCACGCCTTTAGCTCCGCCTCGTCGCCCTGGTCATCTCTGCAGAAGCCGAAGCTTCCTCGAGCCCTGCAATGCCCGCAACGCCGTCGTCTTCCACCTCCGGCCGCCGGACCTCTCCCGTCGATTCGTCGCCCCCAGGCCTTCCCCGAGCCGTCTAAGCTCTGCTCTGCACTCCCCGTGAGCATGCGGTCGTTTCCCCTAAGTTTTCCCCGTCGATCCCCTCCTCTAGGTCTAGTTTCACCGGAGCCCGACGAGGACCGCCGTTGCCGCTCGTCGCCGGTAGCCCTCCGATGATCAGCTCGTCCTTCCGAGGGCACCAGCAGCTCCAGGACGACGCGTAGATGCCGTAGCAGCTAAGAACCGAGCGTAGATCCCCCTGATTCAAAGACCCCGACGACGCCCGAGCCTTGGCCGCCGCCAAGCTCGTCGTCGGCGTCATCTCCGGCCAGATCAGCCCCGGCTAGGCGCAGAAATGAAGATGCGGGAGACGTGTCGTTCCTCTGGTGCTCTCCGCGCAACATTTGGCCCCCTGTGCGCCGTTTCCGAGCCCCTCCGCCGTGCTGGTGGTCGCCGGA
This sequence comes from Hordeum vulgare subsp. vulgare, assembly GCF_904849725.1. Classification (NCBI taxonomy): domain Eukaryota; kingdom Viridiplantae; phylum Streptophyta; class Magnoliopsida; order Poales; family Poaceae; genus Hordeum; species Hordeum vulgare. The sequence continues at coordinate 376,831,195 of NC_058523.1, forward strand.
GGCTCCCCGCCGGCGAGGACGACGTCGCCGCCGGTGGATGTCGACGTGGCAAGCTAACCCAGCCGATTAGTGACCTAATCACTGGCTGACAAGTGGGCCCAAGGCCAAGTCAAACCTCAGTTAGGGCTGGTCAGCGCGGGATTAGTCCCAGAGAGGCTGACCAGTGGGGCCCCCCTGTCAAGTTTGACCTGAACAGGTCGGCTGACCTGCTGACGTCAGCCTGAGGCAATAAATAGAATTTCCAGTTTAAAACTAATTCAGGAAATTGCTAAAATTTGTAAAATTCATAGAAATTAATCTCTAACTCCAATGAAAATAATTTATATATGAAGAAGTATCAGAAAAATTCAAAGATTCTGATTATGCTATTTTCAACCATGTTTGAAAAAGTTACAGAACCCTAAATTGTGAAATAAGGAATAATTCAATTCTTTTAATCACTTTATAAATGGAATTTGCAAAAATATTCAAATTTCATTATATATGCAATGATCACACACTGCCCTAATCACAAATCAGTATCATAACATGACATTTCATGCATGTTAACATCAAGCTGAACCAAGCATCAGGTCGAATCAATTAAACCGGTATCCGAGAATACCCGTTTGAATTGCTATTCGAATGTGATTCAAATCAACTCTAAATCTATTACATGTTGAAAATAATAACTTATCACCTTGCATTCTCATGCCATGCTCATGCATCATTTTGAGTGCATATGATTGTTATTGAATGTTGCCATTCTTTTCGGTAGGCTCCGCACCCCCGGATTCCACCGGATATCCGTCTGACGGATATCGTTCCTTCTCTGAGCAACAAGGCAAGCAACCCTTTTGATCATCCCGATAAATCCTATGTTCTTGCTCCTGCACCTATTCATTTCATTAGGATCAAATGCTTCAACTGCTTTTGCCACGATAGTTGGACCCACTTCCTTTGCATGACTTAACCTTGTCACAGTAAATAGCCGAACCTTGCAACCTAGCATACCTGGTAGTTGCTTGAGCTATGATGTGCCTTATCCTGCTATGCATGCTATGCTTAGAGTTGTGTATGGTCTGTCATCTGGGAGATGAACAGAAATGTGGAATGTGTTCGGTGAGCAAAGGTTGTGTGTTGAACTTGATTTGGTAAAGGTACCGGTGAAAGGCTGTGTAGGAGTACATGGCGGGTTGTTTCATTGGAACCGTCCTTAGGAACTGAGTTCCGTGTATGTAATCCAAGACTAGATACTACCACATGCTGGGCCCTGAAATATGACCCCGCTCGGCCTATTAATCGCGTAGTACTCGGTCCAGGAGTTGCAAGTAGTTTCTGGTGTTTATAGTAATGCTGGAGGCCGTGCATGGTGCTGACCTGAGAGGTAGGCCGTGATGCGGTAGGCAGTGGCACGGTGTACCAAGTGGCACCCGGATGGTGGGCTTGGGAACCCTGCGCACATTGTTTGAGGCCGTGGCGGAAACCCCGGCCGGACTTCCGTACGGGTTACTCTCAGATAAGCGATAAACTTGGACTAGGTACTGGTGTGGTTAACGGTCATGGCCGACTCCCTCGCTGGGCTTCCGCTTGAAGGTTGCCGAGGTGCATGACGTGCACATGGCGATAAGTTGCGGGAGCGTGTGTGACGAAGTACACCCCTGCAGGGTTATGATCTATTCGAATAGCCGCGTCCGCGGATATGGACTACTTGGAGACATATGTTGTTCATAGATAACTTCAATGGTTACTCATAAAATTGTCAAGATAAGCGTGAGTGTCGTGGACGGCATTTCCGTATGGAGACGGAATGATTCCACGATATTGTATTGTTGTGGTGTTCGTGGACTCGTGTGCGAGAAATCAAGTTGTCAAAACTAATTTCAAAGTGCAAGTTGTCTAGCCACGAGTCAAATGCTGGCTTTCCGCATGAAACCCCACAATACCTTTTGATACGTTGCATGAGTAGTTAGCTCTCCTAAAGTCTTGCTGAGTACCTTCGTATTCATGTTTGCTTAATAAATGTTGCAGAGGTTGCTAATGACCCTAATGGAGGGTTCTTCGTAGACATCGACGACGACGAGTAGCTGGTGTCCCAGCTACGATCTGGCCCTACGTTGGCTCTGTAGTATAGTCAGGCCATGTGCCTTCTAGTTGCCCTGACTGTACCCAGACAGTTTATAACTCTTCCGCTGGCTTGTATTGTATGACTGCTATTATGGGTCGTGAGACCCTTAATGTGTAATATTATGTGTGTGGCTCTTCCGAGCCTCTTAAATAAAGCTTGTATGTTTATGGTTATGTTGTGATGCCATCGATGTATCTATACATATCGGTATGCCATGCGTACGTGTGTCTTACTTGGTATGTATGGGGTTCGAATACCTAGTCGTGAACTTTAGTAGCACTCCTTACAAGGAAATGCCCCTTTGTGATCCAATGAGCCTTGGTAGTTCGCTACTGCTCCGGACACATTGGTTGACCGGCATGTGTCCTTCTTAGCTGCTGTGTCTGTCCCCTTTGGGGAAATGTCACGCGATAGCTTGCTACGACTCGTCTACATTCGCCGATGACCGACACCTGCTTTGTTGGGTCATGTATGCCTGTCCTTGTGCGGTACTGCCACTTCGGTTTATGACTAGACATGTCGATCCGGGTTCTTTGACATTGGATTGCTAGCGACACTATCGCATACGTGAGTCAAAAGACGCAAACGGTCCCGGCTAAGGTAAGGCTGCAGCCGTGGAGTTAACCGTGCGTGAGACCACAAAGGGATGCGATGTGTTACAGGCTAGATTCCTATGGCTTAGGATCGGGGTCCCGACACTATCAACGGGCTATGGAGATGCACATTAATAGATATCAATGTGAATGAGTAGGGATTACCATGCAACGGATGTACTTAGAGCTATAAGTGTGTGAAATCTCAAAAGGAGAACTAGTGGGTGTGCATCCAACTTGCTTGCTCACGAAGACCTAGGGCAATTTTGAGGAAGACCATCATTGGAATATACAAGCCAAGTTATATAATGAAGATTCCCACTAGTATATGGAAGTGTCAAAACAAGAGACTCTCTATCATCAAGAACATGGTGCTATTGTGAAGCACAAGTGTGGAAAAAGATAGTAGCATTGTCCCTTCTATCTTTTTCTCTCTCTCTTTTTGATTGGGCTCTTTGGTCTCTTTTTTTATTTTATTTTTGGTGGGTATCTTTGGCCATTTTTTTATTTCCTCACATGGGACAATGCTCTAATAATGATGATCATCACACTTTTATTTACTCACAACTCAATACTTAGAGCAATGATGACTCTATAGGAAATGCCTCCGGCAGTGTACCGGGATGTGCAACGATCTAGCTTAGCGTATGATGTTGAAACATCTCGCTAGCTATCTTACGATCATGCAATGGCAATATGAAAGTGACGGCGCAAGTCGTGAGACGGGGCGGTGGGAGTTGAATGGCAATATATCTCGGAATGGCTATGAAAATGCCATAGTAGGTAGGTATGGTGGCTGTTTTGAGGAAGGTATATGGTGGTTTTGTGCACCGGCGAAAGTTGCACGACACTAGAGAGGCTAGCAATGGTGGAAGGTGAAAGTGCATCTATACCATGGACTCACATTAGTCATGAAGAACTCATATACTTATTGCAAAAGTTTTTATTAGTAATCGAAACAAAGTGCTAAACGCATACTCCTAGAGGAAGGGTTGGTAGGTGTTAACCATCGCGCGATCCCGACCGCAACACAAAGGATGACAATCGATAAATCAATTATGCTCCCACTTCCTAACATAGCGGTTCACCATACGTGCATGCTACGGGAATCACTAACTTCAACACAAGTATTTCTAGATTCACAACGCCCTACTAGCATAACTCTAATGTTACCATATCCATGTCTCAAAACTAATTGGGAGGAATCAAACTTCTCTTTACTAATCAATGCACATGAATATGGAAGTTTTTATTATATCCTCTTTGGATGCCTATCATCTTTAGGACTACTTTCATAGCACAAGCCAACTACCAAGTTACTCATAGAGAGAACTCTCAAAACGATATAAGTGAAGATCAAGAGTTCTTATTTCTCCAAAATATGACACCGCCGTGCTCTAAAAAATCTAAGTGAAGCACTAGATCAAAGTTATCTATCTCAAAAGGATATAAGTGAAGCACATGCGAGCTAAATTGCCTAACTCAAAAGATATAAGTGAAGCACAATGAGTATTCTAGCAAATTCACGATGAGTGCATGTATCTCTCTAAAAGGTGTGCAGCAAGGATGATTGTGACACAACAAAAAGAAAAGACTCCTATAATACACGACGCTCCAAGCAAAACACATATCATGTGGTGAATAAAAATATAGCTCCAAGTAACGTTACCGATGGATTGAAGATGGAAGAGGGGATGCCTTCCCGGGGCATCCCCAAGCTTAGGCTTTTTGGTGTCCTTGGATTTGGATTGGGATGCCTTCGTAATCCCCAAGCTTGAGCTCTTTCCACTCTTTATCCCATTGTCCATGAGAACATCACCAAAACTTGAAAACTTCACAACACAAAACTTAAACAGAAACTCGTGATATCATTAGCACAAGAAAATAAACCACCACCTCGTTAAGTACTGTAGCAAACTTGATTTATATTTATATTGGTGTTGTATTACTGTATTCTCAATTTTCCATGGCTAGTACCCCCCACCCCCGAAACTATCCATAGTTTCATCAAAATAAGCAATCAACACAACAAAAACAGAATTTGTCAAAAACATCCCAGTCTGTAGCAATCTGTATACTTCGTATACTTCTGGTATCTCAAAAATTCTGAAACATTACGACAATTAGGACAATTGGCATATCCACCAGAAGAAAAAATAATCAACTCAAAAGCTCTTCCTGGATAGGAATGAAAAATAATTTCGTGAGCGCAAAGTTTCTGTCTTTTTCAGCACGATCAAACAACCATCACCAAAACTAGTCATAAAGGTCTTACTTGGCTCAAACACAAAAAGAAACACAAAAAACACAATCATGAAAGAATTATGATGATGTGGACACAACAAAACAGAAAGCAAAAAGCAAAGATAAATTCATTGGGTTGCCTCCCAACAAGCGCTATTGTTTAACGCCCTTAGTTAGGCATAAGGCGATAGAATCAAGTATCGCCGTCTTTGGTGCTCAAACCATAAGTAGCCATCATCATGGATTCATAAGGAAATCGTATTTTCTTTCTAGGAAAATGTTCCTTGCCCTTCTTTAATGGAAATTGAAATCTAATATTCCCTTCCTTCATATCGATGACAGCACCAATAGTCCTTAGGAAAGGTCTACCAAGAATGATAGGACATGTCAGATTGCAATCAATATCAAGCACAATGAAATCTACGGGTACATAGTTCTTGTTTGCAATAATAAGAACATCACTGATAATTCCCATAGGTTTCTTAACAGTAGAATCCACAAGATGCAAATTAAGAGAGCACTCATCAATCTCATTGAAGCCTAGATCATCACATAAAGACTATGGAATAGCGGAAACACTAGCACCCAAATCACACAAAGCATTGCATTCATAGTTTTTAATCTTGATTTTGATAGTAGATTCCCACTCATCACTAAGTTTTCTAGGAATAGAAACTTCCAACTCAAGTTTCTCTTCAAGAGATTTCATCATAGCACCAAACATATGATCGGTAAAGGCTTTATTTTGGCTATAAGCGTGTGGAGAGTTTAGCATGGATTGCATCAAGGAAATAAATTCAATCAAAGGGCAACTATCATAATTGAATTCCTTGAAATCCAAAGTAGTAATTTCATTACTACTCAAAGTTTTGATATCCTCTACTCCACTTTCAATGCTTTTAGCATCAAGATAGATAGACTCCGAATCATTGGGGTGTTTCTCAACCAAAGTGGATTCATATCCAGCCCGTCATCATTAGGTTTGACATTATAAAACAAGGATTCAATGGGAGTCATACCAAGCACTTTAAGATCTTCGTGATTCTCATCACGAGAACACGCCTTTTCAAGCCATTCATGTCTAGCACGAATTTCGGCGGTTCTTTCTTTACTCTCATTCATGGAAACACGCATAGCTTTTAAAGTTTCATCCATATTGATCTTGGGAGGAGCACATCTCCATTTCAAGGCATCAATATGAAGAGATATTCTATCAACGGTCCTAACCAAGTCATCAATTTTGAGCAGTTTTTCTTTTATGGACGCATTGAAAATCTTTTGCGAGTTGATAAACTCTTTAATATTACTCTCTAGATCAGAGGGTAATTTATTGTAATTTCCATGAGCATTGTTGTAGGAATTGCCAATGTTATTAGAGGGATTACTAGGAAAAGGCCTAGGAATAAAGTTTCCTCTGTAAGCATTGTTGTTGCCAAAATTATTCCTACCAACAAAATTAACATCCAAGCTCTCATTGCTACTCTCAATCAAGGAAGACAAGGGCATATCATTTGGATCTAAAGGAGGACCTTTACTAGCAAACAATTTCACTAACTCATCCATCTTAGCACTCAAAGAGTTAATTTCTTCTATAGCATGCACTTTTTTACTAGTAGGTGACCTTTCAGTGTGCCATTGAGAATAGTTTGTCATGATATTATCTAGGAGTTTTTTTGGCTTATCCTAATGTGATTTCCATGAAAGTTCCACCGGAGGCGGAATCCAGGATATTTCTAGAAGAAAAATTCAAACCAGCATAGAAGATTTGTATACTCATCCAAAGACTCAAGCCATGAGCGGGACAATTTCTAATCATCAATTTCATTCTCTCCCAAGATTTTGCAATATGTTCATGATCTAGTTGCTTAAAATTCATGATGTCATTACGGAGAGAGATAGTCTTAGCCGGTGGAAAATACTTGGATATATAAGCATCTTTGCACTTGTTCCAAGAATCAATACTATTTTTGGGCAAAGATGAAAACCAAGTTTTTGTTCGATCTCGCAATGAGAACGGAAATAGCTTCAATTTAATCACATCATTATCCATATCTTTCTTATTTTGCATATCGCATAACTCAATGAAGGTATTAAGATGGGATGCGACATCTTCACTAGGAAGGCCGGAAAATTGCTCTTTCATAACAAGAATCAGCAAAGCAGCATTGATTTCATATGATTCCACACTAGTGGCGGGAGCAATCGGAGTACTAATAAAATCATTATTATTAGTATTCGAGAACTCACACAACTTGGTGTTTTCAGTCATGGTGACTTTGCAAGCAGACAAGCACACAAGAGAACAGAAAGCAAGCGAAAGAAAAAGGGCGAACGAAAGAGGCAAATATTTTTGTAAATTTTTGTTTTTCAGAAGTGGGGGAGAGGAAAACGAGAGGCAAAAAAGTAAATGCAAGAGATGAATTTGCGACAGTTTCTTGGATAAACTTCACTTAGAATAATCCCCCGTGCCAGAAATTGATACGTTGAAGGAAGACTATTCTTGACTTGATACTCCCCGGCAACGGCGCCAGAAATTCTTCTTGCTAGCTCTTGAGCTTGCGTTGGTTTTTCCATTAAAGAGGAAAGGGTGATGCAGCACAGTAGCAGTAAGTATTTCCCGCAGTCTGAGAACCAAGGTATCAATCCAGTAGGAGTATCAAGGCAAGTCTCCAGATTACCTGCGCAAAAACAAACAAACTTGCACCCAACGCTATAAAGGGGTTGTCAATCCCTTCATGATTGATTGCAAGGTGAGATCTGAAGGTGGAAAGTGGCACAAAGTGAAAGTGTAGAGCTGAAAATATGAAGTGAAGTAGAGCCGGGGGCCATAGTGTTCACTAGAGGCTTCTCTCATGATAGCAAATATTACGGTGGGTGAACGAATTACTGTCGAGCAATTGATAGAACCGCGCAAAGTCATGATGATATCTAAGGCAATGATCATACATATAGGCATCACGTCCGAGACAAGTAGACCGATACTTTCTGCATCTACTACTATTACTCCACAGATCGATCGCTATCCAGCATGCATCTAGTGTATTGAGTTCATAACAAACAGAGTAACGCCTTAAGCAAGATGACATGATGTAGAGGGATAAATTCATGCAATAGATATAAACCCCATCTTTTTACCCTTGATGGCAACAACACGATGCGTGCCTCGCTACCCCTTCTGTCACTGGGTGAGAACACCGCACGGTATGAACCCAAAACCAAGCACTTCTCCCATTGCAAGAATTATAGATCAAGTTCGCCAAACGAAACCCACAACTCGAACAAAATTACAAGGATACGAAATCATGCATATAAGATATCAGAGGAAACTCAAATAATAATCATAGATAATCTGATCATAAATCCACAATTCATCGGATCTCGACAAACACACCGCAAAAGAGGATTACATCTGATAGATCTCCATGAAGATCATGGAGAACTTTGTGTTGAAGATCCAAGAGAGAGAAGAAGCCATCTAGCTACTAGCTATGGACCCGAAGGTCTGTGGTGAACTACTCACGCATCATCGGAGAGGCAATGGTGTTGATGAAGAAGCCCTCCATGTCCGAATCCCCCCTACGGCAGGGCACCAAAACAGTCCCAGATGGGATCTTGTGGAGACAGAAGCTTGCGGCGCCGGAAATGTATTTTCGTGGCGCTCTCTCGTGGTTTTATATTTTTATGGAATTTATAGGCGGAAGAGGTAGGGCAAAGGAGCCACGGGGGCCCACAAGCTTGCTAGGTGCCCCCCAGGTCGTGGCTAGGTGGCTTGTGGCCTCCCCTGGGGTCCTTTGCCTTGGTTCCCAAGTCCTGTGCATATCTTCTATTACAGAAAAAAAATCTTTCTAAAGGTTTTATTCTGTTTGGACTCCGTTTAATATTCTTCTTTGAAAAGGGTCAAAAACACGGAAAAAACAGGAACGAGCACTTGGCACTGAGTTAATAGGTTAGTCCCAAAATAAGATATAAAATGCATACAAAACATCCAAAGTTGACAAGATAATAGCATGGAACCATCAAAAATTATAGATACGTTGGAGACGTATCAAAGGTCTGTGGTGAACTACTCACGCATCATCGGAGAGGCAATGGTGTTGATGAAGAAGCCCTCCGTGTCCGTATCCCCCCTCCTTCAGGGCACTAGAACGGTCCCCAGATGGGATCTTGCGGAAACAGAAGCTTGCGGCGGCGGAAAAGTATTTTCGTGTCTCTCTCTAGCAGTTTGGGATTTTTCGGGGATTTATAGGCAGAAGAAGAAGGGCAAAGGAGCCACGGGGGGGGGGGGGGGCACAAGCCTGCAAGGCGCCCCCCAGGCCGCGGCTTGGGGGCTTGTGGCCTCCCCTAGGGTCCTTTGCCTTGGTTCCCAAGTCCCCTGCGTATCTTCTGTTACGGAAAAAATCTTCCCGAAGGTTTTATTCCGGTTAGACTCCGTTTAATATTCTTCTCTAAAAAGGGTCAAAAACACGGAAAAAACAGGAACTGGCACTTGGCACTGATCTAATAGGTTAGTCCCAAAAAAGATATAAAATAGCATAATCATGCATACAAAACATCCAAAGTTGACAAGATAATAGCATGGAACCATCAAAAATTATAGATACATTGGAGACGTATCAAGCATATAATCAGAATGTCTGGGTTGCACGGTCGTCTCACTCAGCTTGGATTTGAACTTCCGAATGACGCTGTAATTGACAAAATCCTCCAGTCTCTCCCACCAAGCAACAAGGGTTTTGTGCTGAACTACAACATGCAAGGGATGGAGAAGACCATTCCAAGTTGTACTCGATGCTGAAATCTGCAGAAGTAGAAATCAAGAAAGAGCATCAAGTGTTGATGGTCAATAAGACCACCATTTCAAGAAGGGCAAGGGTAAGAAGAACTTCAAGAAATACGGGAAAGCCGTTGCCGCGCCCGGTAAGCCAGCTGCCGGGAAGAAGAAAAAGAATGGACCCAAGCCTAAGACAGAGTGCTTCTATTGCAAGGGAAACGGTCACTGGAAGCGGAACTGCCCCAAGTACTTAGCGGATAAGAAGACCGGCAACTTCAAAGGTATATATGATATACATGTTATTGATGTGTGCTACTGCAACAAAATACCTTCCAACGGCGCCATACGCACGTCGACGGGAGAATACTGGGCTTGATCTTTCTGCTGCGGCTACGCCTTAAGGGACTTCCTAGGCAAGTATGCAAAGGATTTCCCCCGTGGCCTTGGAGCCTTGCGTTGGTGTTCCCTCGAAGCGGAAAGGGTGATGTAGCATAACGGTGGTAAGTACTTCCCTCAGTTTCAGAACCAAGGTATCAATCCAGTGTAGGAGTATCTCAAGATCCTGCACAAACACAAAAGCTTGCTCCCAACGCTATGAAGAGGTTGTCAATCCCTTATAGATTGTTTGCCAAGTGAGAACTGAAAGCAACAAAGTAACAAAGCAAAGTAAAAGCAGCGATGTAAACGATGGATGTGAATAGACCCGGGGGCCGTAGTGTTTACTAGTGGCTTCTCTCATGAAATCAAGTAGACGGTGGGTGAAAAAATTACTGTCGAACAATTGATAGAACCGCGCAAAGTCGTGACGATATCTATGCAATGATTATATCTATAGGCATCACGTCCGAAACAAGTAGACCGATACTTTCTGCATCTAGTACTATTACTCCACACGTCGACCGCTATCCAGCATGCATCTAGTGTATTAAGTCCATAAGAACAGAGTAACGCCTTAAGCAAGATGACATGATGTAGAGGGATAATCTCAAACCAATGATAAAATCCCCATCTTTATACCCTTGATGGCAACTACTTGATGTGTGCCTTGCTGCCCCTACTGTCATTGGGAAAGGTCACCACATGGTAGAACCCAAAACCAAGCACTTCTCCCATTGCAAGAATCATAGATCTAGTTGGCCAAACAAAACCCAAGACTCGGAGATACTTACAAGGATATCAAATCAGGCATATAAGAAATCAGCAAAGACTCAAATATATATCATAGATAATCTGATCACAAATCCACAATTCATCGGATCTCAACAAACACACCGCCAAAGAAGATTACATCGGATAGATCTCCATGAAGATCATGGAGAACTTTGTATTGAAGATCCAAGAGAGAGAAGAAGCCATCTAGCTACTAACTACGGACCCATAGGTCTGAAGTGAACTACTCACGAGTCATTGGAGGGGCGATGATGATGATGAAGAAGCCCTCCAACTCCAAAGTCCCCTCCGGCAGGGCGCCGGGAAGGGTATCCAAATGAGATCTCGCGGAAACGGAAGCTTGCGGCGGCGGAAAAGTATTTTTGTGGCTCCCCTGATTTTTTGCGGAATATTTGGAAATTTATAGGCCAAATACCTAGGTCAGGGGGCGGCCAGGGAGGCCACAAGCCTGCCCACCACCACCTCCCCCTGGTGGCAGAATGGGGGCTTGTGGTCTCCCTGGAGCCCACCTGGCTTGGCCCAAATGCCCCCTGGTCTTCTTTCGCTAGGGAAAAAATTATTTTGGGGTTTTTCTCCCATTTGGAATCTGTTCCAAAATCAGATCTGAAAAGAGTCAAAAACACGGAAAAAACAGGAACTGGCACTTGGCACTAAATTAATAAGTTAGTCCCAAAAAGATATAAAAAGGAACATAAAACATCCAAAGAAGACAAGATAACAACGTGAAACCACCAAAAATTATAGATACGTTTGAGACGTATCAAGCATCCCCAAGCTTAACTCCTGCTCGTCCTTGAGTAGGGAAGTGATAAAAATGAATTTTTGATGCTTTCATGCTACCTAGCATAGGTGTCCTTTGAAATTCCTCTTATGTGACGTGAATGTTCAGATCCATTAGATTCAAAACAATAGTTTTTTATTGACGTGGAAACAATAATAATTCAAGCAAACTAGCAAAGTAATCATGAACTTTCAAAATAACAAGGCCAAAAGAAAGTTATCCCTACAAAAGCATATAGTCTGGCTATGCTCTATCATCATTGCACAACAAATTTAAATCATGCACAACATATAGACCAAGTAATTGTTTCACACCTTTACTTTCTCAAACCTTTTCAACTCTCACGCAATACATGAGTGTGAGCCATGGTTATAGCACTATAGATGGTGTGGAATGTAGTGGAGGTTGCAAGACAAAAAGGAGAAGATTGTCACATTAACTAGGCATATCAATGAGCCGTGGAGATGCCCATCAATAGATATCAATGTGAATGAGTAGGGATTGCCATACAATTGATGCACTAGAGCTATGAGTATGTGAAAGCTCTTAAAGAAAACTAGTGGGTGTGCATCCAACTTGCTTGCTCATGAAGACCTAAGGAAATTTTGGGGAAGCATATCATTGGAATATACAAGCCAAGTTATATAATGAAAATTTCCCACTAGCTATATGGTGGTGACAAAACGAGAGACTCTCAATCATGAAGATCATGGTGCTTAATATGCACAAGTGTGGAAAAAGTGGTAGCATTGTCCCTTCTCTCTTTTTCTCTCATTTTTTTCATTTTGGTGGGCTCTTTGGCCTCTTTTTTTATGGGCTTCTTTGGCCTATTTTATTTCCTCACATGGGACAATGCTCCATTAATGATGATCATCACACTTTCAACTCAAAACTTAGAGCAACTATGACTCTATATGGAATGCCTTCGGTAGTGTACCGTGGCAATGATCTAGCATGGCATAGACATCAATGAAAACATCATGCTAGCTATCTTACGATCGTGCAAAGGCAAAGTAGATGTGGTGGCACATATCATGGTGGTAGTTGCATGGAAATATATCTCGGAATAACTTTGAAAAAGCCATAGTAGGTAGGTATGGTGTCTGTTTTGAGGGAGGCTAATGGTGGGTTTTGTGCACCGGCGGAAGTTGCACGACACTAAGAAGATAGTGATGGTGGAAGGTGAAAGTGCATCTAAACCATGGACTCAACATTAGTCAAGAAGAACTCATATACTTGTTGCAAAAGTTTTATTAGTAATCGAAACAAAGCATTCAACGCATACTCCTAGGGGAAGGGTTGGTAGGTATAAACCATCGCGCGATCCAGACCGCCACGCAAAGGATGACAAACAATAGACTAATCATGCTCAGGTTTCATCACATAGCGGTTCACCATACGTGCATGCTACGGGAATCACTAACTTCAACACAAGTATTTCTAGATCCACAACACCTTACTAGCATGACTTCAATATTACCATAACCACAACTCAAAACTAATTGAGATGAATCAAACTTCTCTAACTATTCAATGCACATGAAGGTGGAAGTTTTTGTATCCCTTTGGATAACTACCCCTTTTGAGAATACTTTCAAAGCATAGATCAACTACCAAGCCATGCACCGCTGTGCTCTAAAAGATAAAAGTGAAGCACATAGAGCAAAAGTATCTAGCTCAAAAGATATAAGTGAAGCACATGTGAGCTGAATTTTCTACGAAAAGATATAAGTGAAGCTCGACAAAATCACGGTGTGTGCATGTATCTCTCTCTAGGTGTGCAGAAAGGATGATTGTGTCAAAACAAAAATAAAAGACTCCTACGATACAAGACGCTCCAAGCAAAAGCACATAACATGTGGTGAATAAAAATATAGCCCCAAGTAACGTTACCGATGGATTGAAGACGAGAGAGGGGATGCCTTCCCGGGGCATCCCCAAGCTTAGGCTTTTACGACATCCTTGAATATCTTGGGGTGCCTTGGGCATCCCCAAGCTTGAGCTCTTTCCACTCTTTATCTCTATGTCCATAAGAACTTCACCCAAAACTTGAAAACTTCACAACACGAAACTTAAACAGAAACTCGTGATAACATTAGTACAAGAAAGCAAACCATCACTTCCTTAGGTATTGTAGCAAACTTAAATTCTACTTGTGCTGATGTTGGGTTACTGTACTTTCAATCTTCCATGGCTAATACCCCCCGATACTATCCATAGTTTCATCAAAATAAGCAACCAACACAACAAAAACAGAATCTGTTAACAGCATACCAGTCTGTAGCAATCTGTATATTTCGTATACCTCTGGTACTTCCAAAATTCTGTAAAATTACAACAGTGTGAAGAATTTGCATATAAATCAGCAGCAAAAAGAATCAACTCAAAAGCTCTTACAGAAAAAAATCGAAAATTCTTTTCATGAGCAGAAAGTTTTTGTCTTTTCCAGCATGACCAAACGATCATCCCCAAGACTAATCATAACGGTTTTGCTTGGCACAAACGCAAAAAGAAACACAAAAAACACAATCATAACAGAATTATGAAAGTGTGGAAAACATAAAACAGAAAGAAAAAGGATAAATTCGTGGGGTTGCCTCACAACAAGCGCTTTTGTTTAACGCCCTTAGCTAGGGGAAAGGTGATGGAATCACGTATAGTCATCTTTGGTGCTGAAACCATAGGTAGCCCTCATCATAGATTCATAAGGCAATCTTATTTTCTTTCTAGGAAAGTGCTACATGACCTTCTTTAAAGGAAATTAAAATCTAGTATTCCCTTCCTTCATATCGATGATAGCACCAATAGTCCTTAGGAAAGGTCTACCAAGAATAATGGGACATGAAGGATTGCAATCTATGTCAAGTACAATGAAATCCACGGGTACATAGTTCTTATTAGCAACAATAAGAACATCATTGATCCTCCCCATGGGTTTCTTGACAGTAGAATCCGCAAGATGCAAATTAAGAGAACACTCTTCAATCTCATGAAAACCAAGAATATCACATAAAGACTTTGGAATCGCGGAAACACTAGCACCCAAATCACACAAAGCTTTGCACTCATAGTTTTTGATCTTGATTTTGATAGTAGGTTCCCACTCATCATGAAGTTTTCTAGGTATAGAGACTTCTAGTTCGATCTTCTCTTCAAGAGATTTCATCATAGCATCTACGATATGCGCGGTAAAGGCTTTACTTTGGCTATAAGCATGTGGAGAGTTTGCAATGGATTGCATCAAAGAAATGCATTCAAACAAGGAGCAATTATCATAATTGAATTCCTTGACATCCAAAGTGGGAGTTTCATTACTACCCAAAATTTTGACTTCTTCTACTCCACTCTCCACACCTTTATCATCAAGATAGATGGACTCTGAATCATTGGGGCGTTTTTCAACCAAAGTGGATTCATATCAAGCCCCTCCATAAGTAGGTTTGACACGCGAAAGCAAAGATTCAAGAGGAGACACACCAAGCACTTTAAGATCTTTGTGATTTGCATCACTAGAACGCACCCTTTTAAACCATTCATGTCTAGCGCGAATTTGGGCGGTTCTTTCTTTGCTCTCATTCATGGAGATACGCATAGCTTTCAAAGTTTCATCCAAGTTGACCTTGGGAGGAGCGCATCTAACTTTCAAAGCATCAATATCACAAGACATCCTATCAACACTCTTAGCCAAATCGTTTATCTTGAGTAGTTTTTCCACTATGGACGCATTGAAAATCTTTTGAGAGTTGATGAACTCTTTGATATTACTCTCTAAATCAGAGGGTAATTTGTTGTGATTTCCATAAGTGTTGCCATAGGAATTGCCATAATTGTTAGAGGAGTTACTGGGAAAAGGCCTAGGAACATAGTTTCCTCTAAAAGCATTGTTGTTGCCAAAATTGTTCCTACCAACAAAATTCACGTCCATACTAGCGTTGCTACTCTCAATCAAAGAAGATAGTGGCATGTCATTAGGATCTACGGTATCGTTTCTACTAGCAACCAGATTCATCAACTCGTCCATCTTAGCACTAAGCGAGTTAATCTCTTCTATAGCGTGCACCTTTATGCTAGCAGGCGACCTTTCAGTGTGCCACTGAGAGTAGTTGGTCATGATATTGTCTAGAAGTATTGTAGCGTCTCCTAATGTGATTTCCATGAACGTTCCACCTGAGGCGGAGTGCAAGATATTGCGAGAAGCGAAATTCAAGCCAGCGTAAAAGATTTGTATAATCATCCACAAACTCAAGCCATGAGCGGGACAATTTCGAATCATAAGCTTCATCCTCTCCCAAGATTGTGCAACGTGTTCATGATCAAGTTGCTTGAAATTCATGATATCGTTACGTAAGGAGATGATCTTAGCCGGTGGAAAATACTTGGATATGTAAGCATCTTTGCACTTCTACCAAGAATCGATGATATTTTTAGGCAAAGAAGAAAACCAAGTTTTTGCATGATCTCGCAACGAGAAAGGAAAAAGTTTCAACTTAATCACGTCATTATCCACATCTCTTTTGTTTTGCATATCGCAAAGATCAATGAAGGTATTGAGATGGTATGCGACATCTTCACTAGGAAGGCCAGAGAATTGCTCTTTCATAACAAGAATCAGCAAAGCTGGGTTGATTTCATACGATTCCGCACTAGTGGCGGGAGCAATCGGAGTACTAATAAAATCATTATTATTAGTGCTCGAGAAGTCGCAAAGTTTGGTGTTTTCAGACATGATGTCTTCAACAAACAAACAAGCACACAAGCAAGCAAGAAAACCGGCAAAGGCAAAAGAAAACGGCGAAGGCGAAAGGCGAATGAAAACGGCAAATGTGAAGTGGGGGAGAGGAAAACGAGAGGCAACTGGCAACAAAAGTAAATGCAAGAGAAGAGTTTGTGAGACCTACTTGGATAGATCTTGATTTCTCCTCCCCGGTAACGGCGCCAGAAATACTTATGATGTTTGCTGTGTATCCCCGGCAACGGTGCCAGAAATACTTCTGCTACTGCAACAAAAGACCTTCCAACGGCGCTAGAAATACGCACGTCGACGGGAGAATACTGGGCTTGATCATTCTGCTGCGGCTATGCCGTAAGGGACTTCCTAGGCAAGTATGCAAAGGATTTCCCCCGTGGCCTTGGAGCCTTGCGTTGGTGTTCCCTCGAAGCGGAAAGGGTGATGTAGCGTAGCGGTGGTAAGTACTTCCCTCAGTTTGAGAACCAAGGTATTAATCCAGTGGAGGAGTATCTCAAGATCCTGCACAAACACAAAAGCTTGCTCCCAACACTATGAAGGGGTTGTTAATCCCTTATAGATTGTTTGCCAAGTGAGAACTGAAAGCAACAAAGTAACAAAGCAAAGTAAAAGCGGAGATGTAAACGATGAATGTGAATAGACCCGGGGGCCGTAGTGTTTACTAGTGGCTTCTCTCATGAAAGCAAGTAGACCGTGGGTGAACAAATTACTGTCGAGCAATTGATAGAACCGCGCAAAGTCGTGACGATATCTATGCAATGATTATATCTATAGGCATCACGTCCGAAACAAGTAGACCGATACTTTCTGCATCTACTACTATTTCTCCACACGTCGACCGCTATCCAGCATGCATCTAGTGTATTAAGTCCATAAGAACAGAGTATCGCCTTAAGCAAGATGACATGATGTAGAGGGATAATCTCAAACCAATGATAAAAACCCCATCTTTTTACCCTTGATGGCAACTACTTGATGTGTGCCTTGCTTCCCCTACTGTCACTGGAAAGGTCACCACATGGTAGAACCCAAAACCAAGCACTTCTCCCATTGCAAGAGTCATAGATCAAGTTGGCCAAACAAAACCCAAGACTCGGAGATACTTACAAGGATATCAAATCAGGCATATAAGAAATCAGCAAAGACTCAAATATATATCATAGATAATCTGATCACAAATCCACAATTCATCGGATCTCGACAAACACACCGCCAAAGAAGATTACATCGGATAGATCTCCATGAAGATCATGGAGAACTTTGTTTTGAAGATCCAAGAGAGAGAAGAAGCCATCTAGCTACTAACTACGGACCCGTAGGTCAGAAGTGAACTACTCACGAGTCATTGGAGGGGCGATGATGATGATGAAGAAGCCCTCCAACTCCAAAGTCCCCTCCGGCAGGGCGCTGGGAAGGGTCTCCAGATGAGATCTCGCGCAAATGGAAGATTGCGGTGGCGCAAAAGTATTTTCGAGTCTCCCCTGATTTTTTGCGGAATATTTGGGAATTTATAGGATAAAGACCTAGGTCAGGGGGTGTCCAGGGAGGCCACAAGCCTACCCACCGCCGCATCCCCTGGTGGCGGAGTGGGGGATTGTGGGCTCCCTGGAGCCCACCTGGCTTGGCCCAAAAGCCCCCTGGTCTTCTTTCGTTCGGGAAAAAATCATTTCGGGGTTTTTCTTCCGTTTGGACTCTGTTCCAAAATCAGATCTGAAAAGTGTCAAAAACATGGAAAAAACAGGAACTGGCACTTGGCACTGAATTAATAAGTTAGTCCCAAAGAGATATAAAAAGGTACATAAAACATCCAAAGAAGACAAGATAACAGCGTGAAACCATCAAAAATTATAGATATGTTTGAGACGTATCAATGTGTACCTTACCAGCGCCCGTAGTAGCTCCTGGGTATTTGATACCGGTATTGTTGCTCACATTCGCAACTCGTAGCAGGAACTGCAGAATAAACGGAGGCTGGCTAAGGACGAGGTGACGATGCACGTCGGGAATTGCTCCAAGGTCGATGTGATCGCCATCGGCACGCTGCCTCTACATCTACCATAGGGATTAGTTTTAAACCTTAATAATTGTTATTTAGTACCAGCTTTGAGCATGAACATTGTATCAGGGTCTTGCTTAATGCGAGAAGGCTACTCATTTAAGTCAGGGAATAATGGTTGTTCTATTTATATGAGTTGATATGTTTTATGGTCATGCTCCGCTGGTGAATGGGTTATTCTAGATGAATCTCGATTGTGATGTTACACATATTCATAGTGTGAATGCCAAAATATGTAAGGTTGATAATGATAGTCCCACATACTTGTGGCACTGCCGCCTTGGTCATATCAGTGTTAAGCGCATGAAGAAACTCCATACTGATAGACTGTTAGAGTCTCTTGACTTTGAATCATTTGACACATGCGTACCGTGCCTCATGGGCAAGATGACTAAGACTCCATTCTCAGGAGTAATGGAGAGAGCAACCGACTTATTGGAAATAATACATACCGATGTATGTGGTCCAACGAACGTTGAAGCTCGCAGTGGCTATCGTTATGTTCTCACTCTCACCGATGATTTGAGTAGGTATGGATATATCTACTTGATGAAGCACATGTCTGAAACATTTGAAAAGTTCAAGGAATTTCAGAGTGA
Organism: Hordeum vulgare subsp. vulgare; assembly: GCF_904849725.1. Classification (NCBI taxonomy): domain Eukaryota; kingdom Viridiplantae; phylum Streptophyta; class Magnoliopsida; order Poales; family Poaceae; genus Hordeum; species Hordeum vulgare. The sequence continues at coordinate 376,850,263 of NC_058523.1, forward strand.
GGTCAAGAATCAACGAGACAAGAAAATAAAGTGTCTACGATCTGATCATGGAAGAGAATATTTCAGTCACGAGTCTGGCACACACCTAAGGAAATGTGGAATTGTTTCACAACTAACGCCGCCTGGCACACCGCAACGTAACGGAGTGTCTGGACGTCGTAATTGTACTTTATTAGATATGGTGCAATCTATGATGTCTCTAACCGACTTACCGCTATCATTTTGGGGACATGCATTGGAAACTGCAGCATTCACTTTAAATAGGGCACCGTCTAAATCCGTTGAGACGACACCGTATGAATTATAGTTTGGCAAGAAACCTAAGCTGTCCTTTCTAAAAGTTTGGGGTTGCGATGCTTATGTGAAGAAACTTCAACCAGAAAAGCTCGAACCCAAATCGGAGAAATGCGTGTTAATATGATACCCTAAGGAGACTATTGAGTATACCTTCTACCTTAGATCCGAAGGTAAAATCTTTGTTGCCAACAACGGATCCTTTCTACAGAAAGAGTTTCTATCGAAAGAAGTAAGTGGGAGGAAAGTAGAACTTGATGAGGTAATTGTACCTCCTCTCGAACCGGAGAGTAGCGGCAGCGCGGGAAAATGTTCTTGTGGCGCCTACGCCAACTGAAGAGGAAGTTAATGATGATGATCATGAAGCTTCGGATCAAGTTGCTACTGAACCACGAAGGTCCACAAGGGCACGTTCCGCACCAGAGTGGTACGGCAACCCTGTGATGGAAATCATGTTGTTAGACAACGGTGAACCTTCGAACTATGAAGAACCAATGGCGGGACCGGATTCCAACAAATGGCTTGAGGCCATGAAATCCGAGATAGGATCCATGTATGAGAACAAACTATGGACTTTGGTGGACTTGCCCGATGATCGGCGAGCCATAGAAAATAAATAGATCTTCAAGAAGAAGACTGACGCAAACGGTAATGTGACCGTTTATAAAGCTCGACTTGTCGCAAAGGGTTTTCGACAAATTCAAGGAGTTGACTACGATGAGACTTTCTCTCCCGTAGCAAAGCTGAAGTCAGTCTGAATCATGTTAGCAATTGCCGCTTTTCATGATTATGAAATTTGGCAAATGGACGTCAAAACAACGTTCTTTAACCGGTATCTTAAGGAAGAGTTGTATATGATGCAACCAAAAGGTTTTGTCGATCCTAAGAGTGCTAACAAGGTATGCAAGCTCCAGCGCTCCATCTATGGGCTGGTGCAAGCATCTCGGAGTTGGAACATTCGCTTTAATGAGGTGATTAAAGCCTTTGGGTTCTGATGTCCCACAAGCGTATGGGATCGCAACAATTTTCAAGGGTAGAGTATTCAACCCAAATTTATTGATTCGCTCACAAGGGGAAGCTAAAGAATATTCTCTAATATTCGCAGCTGAGTTGTCAATTCAACCACACCTGAAAGATTAGTGTCTGCAAGCAAAGTATCAGTAGCAAGGAAGTATGATAGCAACGGCACCAGAAAAAACCTTGACAATCCCCGGCAACGGCGCTATAAAAAGCCTTGTTGACGGGATGTTAGCGCCAACAAAGTCTTGCAACAAGTAACAGCGGAGTAGCAAGGAACAGTAGTAGCAGCAGCAGCAAATTAACAAGTAACAGCAGTAGTGACAACAGCAGCAAAGTGATAGCAGTAGCAACAGTAGCAGCAAAGTGGCCCAATCCCTTTTGTAGCAAGGGACAAGCCTAGGCAAAGTAACGTAGAGAGAACCAGTAGTAAAAGACTCGTAGGCAGTGGATCGGTGATGGATGAGTGTGACGGATGTGATTCATCATGTACCAGCTATAACACGGAGAGATACGTAACTAGCTCCCGTTCATCAATCTAATGTAGGCATGTATTCCGTATGTAGTCATACGTGCTTAGGGAAAAGAACTTGCATGACATCTATTGTCCATCCCTCCCGTGGCAGCGGGGTCCTAATGGAAACTACGAGATATTAAGGTTCTCCTTTTAATAAATAACCGGACCAACGCATTAACACGCAGTGAATACATGAACTCCTCATACTATGGTCATCTCCGGGAGTGGTTCCGGCTATTGTCACTCTGGGGTTGCCGGGTCATAACACATAGTAGGTGACTACAACTTGCAAGATAGGATCTAAAACACACATATATTGGCGACAACATAATAGGTTCAGATTTGAAATTATGGCACTCGGACCCTAGTGACAAGCATTAAGCATAGCCAAGTAGTAGCAACATCAATCTAGAACATAGTGGATACTAGGGATCAATCCCCGTCAAGAACTAACTCGATTACATGATAGATCTCATCCCACTCATCACCGTCCAGCAAGCCTACGATGAGATTACTCACGAACTATGAAGAGCATCATGGAATTGTCGATGGAGAAAGGTTGATAATGACGATGGTGACGATTTCCCCTCTCCGGAGCCCAAAACGGACTCCAGATCTGCCCTCCACATGAAGAACGGGATGTGGCGGCGCCTCCGTATCGCAAAACGCGATGAAACCTTCTCTCTGATTTTTTTCCACGCGAAACGGAAGATATAGAGCTGAGATTGGGGGCGGTGGTGCCACGTGGGCCCCAGAAGCCTGCACGGCGCGGCCATAGGTGGTGGTCGCGGCCTGTGGGCTTGTGGCCCACTGGCACGCCCCCTCACGTGGATATTTGCGCAGGTATTTTTCTTTTATTCCAGAAAAAATCTCCGTAAATTTTCAGGACATTTCGAGAACTATTATTTCTGCACAAAAACAACACCATGGCAATTCTGCTGAAAACAGCGTCAGTCCGGGTTAGTTCCATTCAAATCATGCAAATTAGAGTCCAAAACAAGGGCAAAAGAGTCCGGAAAAGTAGATACGACGGAGACGTATCAACTCCCCCAAGCTTAAAGCCTTGCTTGTCCTCAAGCAACTCAGTTGACAAACTGAGAGAGACAAAAGAAAAACTTTGAAGAACTCTGTTTGATCTTGTTGTTGCAACTATGTCTAACTCATAACCAGAATTTCAGCAAGATCACAAGCAAACCACATAAGAAAATGACATCTAGGTCTTACGGTAAACTCATATCAATGGCATAATCAACTAGCGAACAAATAATAATAAGCCTCAAGTGTCAACTCTTCAATCAAAACAACATGAAGCAATACGAATAGATGGTATCTCACTAGCTCTTTCTGAGGCCGCAAAACATAAATGCGGAGCACCTTAAAAGACCAAGGGCTGACTAAACATTGTAATTCAAAGCAATGAAGATCCAGTCATAGTCACACTCAACACAGTTAAAAGAAAAGCATAAAAATGATAGAGGTGCTCTCTAATTGGTGCTTTTGTAAGAGGAGGATGACTCAACAGGAACAAAAATAGACAGGCCCTTCGCAGAGGGAAGCATTGATTTGCAGAGGTGCCAGAGCTCAAGCTTTGAAAATAGAGATAATAATTTTGGGTGGCATGCTTTCATTGTGAACGCAATGACTAAGAGTTCTCAACATCTTCCACGCTACACATGCTATAGGCGGTTCCCAAACAGAAAAGTAAAGTTTTGACTCCCCCACCACCAATCAATCACACTCCACGGCTAGTCGAGTCCTCAGGTACCGTCCATACGAACATCAATCCTGGGGGAGTTTTGTTTGCAATTATCTTTTCGATTTGAGCATGGAACTGGGAATTCCAATTATCGTCCCCTTTCTCATGAATTATAGTGAATAAACACATATCGAGGATAACACGCCTAGCATGGAAGATACCAATAGCCCCCTGTCACCACATGAGAGGTTCGGGCATGCAAAACAGATTATTTCTTGAAGATTTAGAGAGTGGCACATGCAAACTTACTTGGAACGGCAGGTAGATACCACACATAGGTGGGTATGGTGGACTCTTATGGCACAACTTTGGGTTTATGGGAGTGGATGCACAAGCAGTATTCCCGCTTAGTACAAGTGAAGGCTAGCAAAAGACTGGGAAGCGACCGACTAGAGAGCAACATCAGTCATCAAAATGCATTGAGAGTAACTAACATTGAGTGCAAACATGAGTAGGACATAAATCACCATGAACATGAACATCATAGAGGCTATGTTGATTTTGTTTAAACTAGATGCGTGAACATGCGCCAAGTCAAGCCACTTGAAACATTCAAAGGAGGATACCATCCTATCATACTACATCATAGTCATCTCAACATTCATGTTGGCAACCAAGACAAATCATTATAAGCTCCTAGTTAAATAAGCATGGCATACGCAACTATGATCTCTAAGTTGTCATTGCAAACATGTTTCTCTCACAACAAAGCAGAACCAGGCATGATGAGCTAATCATAATTACAAAAACAAAATAGATCGAGTTCATACCAGCTTTTCGAGGCTTAGTCACTTCATCACATATTGTCATTATTGCCTTTCACTTGCACGACCGAATGATGTGAACAATAATAAGAGTGCTCGTTCATTGGACTAAAGCTGGAATCTGCAGGCAAACACAAAGGAGAAGACAAAGTAATATGGCTCTTTGAAAGCTAAACAGGTATGCATGCAAAAGCCACTAAACATTGTAACCAATATCTTCTACCTTGACCCAAAGAAAAAGAAAACTATCTACACGGGAAAGCTCCCAACACGCAAAACAAGAAAAAGAAAATCTGTTTGGTTTTTTTCTCAAACTAGACAGACACACGAAAAGAAAACAAGAAAAAGAAAACAAACTAGCAGGGATGATATAGTGGCAAAGTGTGACCACCAGCTAACAAAGTGAAAGCATAAGCAAGAATGTAAAGTCGGTGAGAACACGTACTCCCCCAAGCTTAGGATTTTGGCCTAACTTGGTCTACTCCCAAGAGGGAAATAACCAGCTCCTGGGTACTCCGGACTAGACTGAGGATGGCACTGCTGTGTGAGCTGCTCTGGCTCCCACTGACAAACTGGCGTCTGGTACTCGACTGGCGGCCCGGGCATGGGCACCTGTGGTTAGGATAGGCCCCAATATGCGTAGATGTCCGAGGGCATAATAATGTACCTGCCTGCATGAAGATTGAACAAAGAAGGAGCAGGCGAAGTAATAGTTTCATGAGTACCTTGACTAAATACCAGGTTATAAATCATCCTTCCACCTATATCTCTATCAAGAAAGTCATGGCGAACCATGCTACCGTAATCTAGATATCTCTCGGGAAGAAGAATCTCTTCTTCCTCCTCCAGTCTAATAGGTATCTAAAAGTGTCTAGCAAGACGAGTAGCGTAGATACCTCCATAGACAACACCCTTAGAATGGTTCAGGTTCAACTGTTGAGCTACTATAGCGCCCAAGCTATAAGTTTTATCGTTATAAAGGGCTTCACGCAAGACCGCAAGATCTGGGGAACTAAGTGACCCAGCTTTCCCACGGCCAATCAAACATTTTCCCACAAATAGTGAAAAGTACCGAAGCACGGGAAAATGAATGCTAGCAGCTCTAGCGCAAGACACTCCTCTCTCCTCTCCTACAACAATTGTACCGATGAAAGCTTCCAAGTCCCGTGGACAAGGTTCATGAATATCCCCAACGTAAGGTAATTTGCAAACATTGCAAAAATCCTGGAGTGACATGCGTTGGGGGATATCATAAAGTTTGAACTCAACCATAGGAGGATTCTTCCTCGGATAGAAGTGAAAGCTTTGTACGAAGATATTAGTGCGGAGGAGGTATTGCGGACACTTATCTTCAACGAAGGCGGTAAGGCCTGCGTTCTCCACCAAGTGATAAAAGTCCTCATAAATTCCAGCGGCGCGTAAGAACACGTCGCTTGGCCACTCGCACGCTCGAACTTCTGCGACTAGAGGGACCAAATACTTGGGCTTCTTCTCTTCCCATCATCCTTGGGGTCAAGGATTGATGAGCCTCTTAAGAACCTCCTCATCTTTTCCCTTTTCTATCTCCGAAAATTGCTGAAATTTTTAGTGATTCTAAGGAAATTTGAATAAGGCTCAACGAGACTTGTAGAAACTACTCCAACAAGTGCCTAAAGACCATATTACGCATCAAAACTACTTGGGTCCAGCTAGAATTAGCATACAAAGCTCAAGAACATGGTCACCAAGGCAGCAAAAATACGCAAAGTATAAGGCACTAGAGCAAAAACTAATTGGACCAATGGAGGAGTCACTTACCAAGGAGTAATTTCCCCAAAACAGTTCGGAGAATGGTGATTTGAGCAAAGAGATCGAAAATCCGACCAAGAGGAGCAAGAACACGGGTTTGAGCAGCGAAATGATTTTTTCTGGAGGTAGGAGGACTGGATGAGAGCAAGAATGAGTGGAAGGGTGTCTGTGGGCCCCACAAGCCTGGGTGGCGCGGCCAGGGGGGTGCCCGTGCCCCTAGGGCATGTGGCCCACTGGTTTGGCCCCTAGAAAGACTCTTTGTCCCAGAATTTTTCAAATAATCCAAAAAAATCATACTTGATTTTCACAACGTTCGGAGAACTTTGATTTTCGGGGTACTTTTCTACCGGACGCTAAAACAGAAAACAGGGGAAACTAAACTAAATCTATCGTTTTTCTTCTAAGCAACCTCAAGTGAAAGCTTGGAACAGAGGTTTGTGACTCCTTGATTCATCCATCTCATGGTCATCGAAAGAAATTCGTCAATGGAGTTGATCAAATCCCCTCGACAAAACTTTCTTGAATCGCAAAAGAAGACGGAGAGTTTTTGAATAGTCACTAGGTCACCTCAATGGGGATGTGTATCTCCCCAACAAGAAAATCGTACTTCATCTTGACATGACGAATAGGGCATTCAAAGCTCCCAATAAGAATCGGTGAAGTCTTTTTGATAGCATTGATGCAATGTACTCGATATTGTTTCTTCAGAAAGTGCACCTTATGCTCATTACCGTTGACATGGAAAGTGACATTGCCTTTGTTGCAATCTATAACAGCCCTTGCGGTGTTTAAAAAGGGTCTTCCGAGGATGACAACCATGGCATCGTCCTCAGGAATATCCAAGATAACAAAGTCTATTAAGATAGTGGTGTTCGCAACCACAACAGGCACATCCTCGCAAATGCCGATAGGGAAAGCAGTTGATTTGTCGGCCATTTGCAGAGAGATTTTAGTGGGTGTCAACTTATCCAGTTCAAGCCTACGATAAAGAGAAAGAGGCATAACACTAACACCGGCTCCAAGATCGCATAATGCAGTTCTAACGTAGTTGCCTTTAATGGAGCAAGGTATAGTGGGCACACCGGGATCACCTAGTTTCTTCGGAGTTCCACCCTTGAAAGTGTAATTGGCAAGCATGGCGGAGATCTCAAGATCAGGTATCCTCCTCTTATTAGTCACAATATCTTTCATGTACTTAGCATACGGAGACATCTTGAGCATGTCAGTCAAACGCATCTGCAGAAAGACAGGTCTGATCATTTCAATGAATCGCTCAAAATCCTCATCATCCTTTTTGTTGGATGGTTTGGGAGGAAAGGGCATAGGTTTCTGAACCCATGGCTCCCTTTTGTTTACCGTGCTTCCTAGTAGAGAAGTCATTCTTATCGTATCTCTGATTCTCGGGCTGTGGGTTATCAAGATCAACACTAGGTTCAATCTCCACATCCTTTTCATTGCTAGGTTGAGCATCTTCATGAACATCACTATTGATATTATCATTAGATTCATGTTCATCACCAGATTGTGTTTCATCATAAGAGACAGAGACATCGTTTGGACTCTCAGGTGTAGATGGGTTGCTAGCGTGCAGGTTCCTATCATCTTTCTTCTTCTTTCTAGGATGACTAGGTGCATCAATGCTAACTCCTTGAGAATCTTGTTCAACTCTCTTCAGATGACCCTCAGGATACAGAGATTCCTGGGTCATTCTACCGCCTCTAGTAACGACTCTGACGGAATTGTCATTCAACTCATTGAGCAAGTAATTCTGAGCTTTAAGTACTTGTTGTACCTGAGTAGTAACCATAAAAGCATGTTTACTCAGAAGCTTAAGATCGTTGACGTTTCTGTCCACACAAGCACTTAAATGACTAAGCATACGAGCATTCTTTTCCAATTGTCTGCTAACATAATCATTGAAACTCTGTTGTTTGGCAACAAAGTTATCAAATTCATCCAGGCATAAGCTAGCAGGTTTATCAAAAGGAATATCACTCTCATCAAACCTACGCAGAGAATTTACTTCTACTACCTATATCGGGTTATCGAGACCATGGATCTCTTCGATAGGTGGTAGATTTTTGACATCTTCAGATTTAATGCCTTTCTCTCGCATAGATTTCTTAGCTTCTTGCATATCTTCAGGACTGAGGAATAGAATACCTCTTTTCTTTGGAGTTGGCTTAGGAGGTGGTTCGGGAATAGTCCAAGCATTCTCATTGCACAAGATGTTGTTCACTAGAATCTCAGCTTGTTCTACGATTCGTTCCCTAAAAACACTACCGGCACAACTATCTAAGTGGTCTTTGGAAGCATCGGTAAGTCCATTATAGAAGATATCAAGTATTTCATTCTTCTCAAGAGGGTGATCAGGCAAAGCATTCAATAGCTGGATGAGCCTCCCCCAAGCTTGTGGGAGACTCTCTTCTTCAGCTTGAGCAAAGTTGTATATTTCCTACAAGGCAGCTTGCTTCTTATCGGCAGGGAAATATTTTTCAGAGAAGTAGTAGACCATACCCTGGGGGCTACGCACACAACCAGGAGCAAGAGAAGTGAACCAGGTCTTAGCATCATCCTTTAGCGAGAAAGGAAACAGCTTGAGCATGTAGTAGTGGCGGATCTTTTCCTCACTAGTGAATAGGGTGGCTATATCGTGCAATTTGGTAAGATGGCTACAACCATTTCAGACTCGTAACCGTGAAAGGGATCAGATTCGACCAGAGTGATTAACTCAGGGTCGACAGAGAATTCATAATCCTTATCGGTCACAAAGATAGGGTAAGTGGCAAACTTCGGGTCGTATTTCATCCTAGCGTTCAGAGATTTTTCTTTCTACTTGCGCAGAAGTTTCTCAACATAATAGCTATCCTTACACGCAAGAAAATCCTTAGCTATCTCTCCCTTCATAACATAGCGCGTATCAGGCGTAACAGGCAATTCAGGCATAGTAGCAGGTTCTACTTCAATAGTATCAGCAGTTTCAGAAGTATCATCACGTCTAGCAGCAACTCTAGCAATATGTGCATCAAGGAATGCACCAAGTGGCAAAGCAGTATCACGTATAGCATCATCAGGCATAGTATCAAGCATAGCATCATCAGGCATAGTATCAAGCATAGCATCATCGCGCATAGTATCAAGCATAGCATCATCAGGCATAGTATCAAGCATAGCATCATCATAAGCATCATGGGCAGCAGAAGTAGCATCATCAAGCACAGGCGACATATCAAGATCTCTAGCAGGAGGCGAAGTCGCAAACTTACTCAAAACTGAAGGTGAATCAAGTGCAGAGCTAGATGGCAGTTCCTTACCTCTCCTCGTAGTGGAAGGCAGGATTTTAGTTCTTGGATCTTTCGGATTCCTCATATTGATTAGCAGACGTCAATCCCAAGTGACTCAGAGAATATAGTTGTTCATCCCCGGCAACGGAGCCAGAAAAAGCCTTGATGTCCCACAAGCGTATGGGATCGCAGCAGTTTTCGAGGGTAGAGTATTCAACCCAAATTTGTTGATTCACTCACAAGGGGAAGCTAAAGAATATTCTCAAGTATTAGCAGCTGAGTTGTCAATTCAACCACACCTGAAAGATTAGTGTGTGCAAGCAAAGTATCAGTAGCAAGGTAGTATGATAGTAACGGCACCAGAAAAAGCCTTGACAATCCCCGGCAACGGCGCTATAAAAAGCCTTGCTGACGGGATGTTAGCGCCAACAAAGTTGTAACATCCCAAATTTTCGAATGTTAAGATAATTATTAGATTGTTTGCTTGTTTGTTTGAGTGCTTGAAGCGTGAGTGAAATCTGGAACTTTTCAAAACTTTTGAATGAGAGGGAATAAAATGACTTTCCCCTTCTCCGGTGAATGCAAATTCATCCATTTAAAATCAATGAGAGAAGATGACATGACTTCTTCAACTATAAAGAATTTGAATGGAGTTTGCATTTGAATTCTTCAAGTATTTTCTTTTGCTTTTCTAATTTTTTTTCTTCCCCAACAAAATACCCCAAAGATAATTCTTGCACGCAAGAAAGAGCGGAGGAAAATGACCCTCCCAAGCCAGGGGTGTTTTTGAAAATCTTTGAGCCAAGAAAAACCAAGTTTATGGAGAAAATAATTGCAAAAGGAAATAAAGCCTTTAGGGATTTTCTGAAAAAGAAAAAAATAAGTTTTTATTTTTTCCTTGGAAAAATGTTAATCGTGTAGAGATTTTTTTCTGAAATTTTTTATATATAATACCCTATATTAATTATTTTATTTTGTTTCCTTTTAATTCCTTTTAGTTTCTGCTTTTGAAAAAGATCAAAATCGGGAAAGGAATTTTTAAAATAGGAAAGCGCCCTCGGCGAGATTTAGCTCGGCCCACTCCCCGCTCAGCCCGGGATCCCTCCCTCCTTTCCTTTTCGGTCAACCGACCGGAGCCACCTCCCGCCCCCCTCGCTGCCAGTGGGCCCCGCCCGTCCGACCGCCTCCTCCCTCGGTCACCCCCAACCCCCGATCTCCCTCCCTTTCCTTTCTCTCACCCGGCCGAGCCCCCCCTCGTCGGAGTTGCCTCAATCTCCCTCCTCCTTCCCTCTGGAGACCTCCCCTCTCCCCCTATCTAAGCCCACCTCCCCCCGCACCCCGTTCCCCTAGTCGTCACCCTCTGCCCGAGCTCGCCGGAGCCGAGCTCCGCCCAAACCCCGGCGCCCTGCTGCTCCTTCCCCGGCCCCGACCCCCCTCTCCGCCGCCTCCAACCGACACGGGAGACCCGCCGCCGTTTCCTCCAACCCTCGGGCATCGCCGGAGATCGCCGGAGAGCCCGCCCCGACCACCGCCACCTCCCCGCCTCGCTGGAGAAGACTCCACCGCCAGCAGCCCCTGTGAGCATCTCCCCTATCACCCCGTAGCCGTTGGATCTTAAACGTGCGCGTTAGATTAGAACCTGCGTAACCCTTCGGTTTTTAGATAAAAACCGAACGGTTTTTCTCCACTTGATTTTAGCTAGAGAACTTTTGTTTACAATGCGGCCGTTCGCTCGTTAGTCACCGCAGCTCACACAACTTAGCCAATCAGAAGCTGCCACCTAACCCCCCTGTTCGTCAGATCAATTTTCTTTTTATGTGTTTTAGTTTAGAAACAGAGAGAGTTTCAGTTTTGTTTTCCCTATAACTTTTATTCTAGAGATCCAATGAGGTTGATTCTTTTTCGAGTAGATCACAATTTTTCTGTAGTGTTCGAAAACATATTATTTGCCTATGTTTGAAATTTTCAAATTTGAATTAGATCAGATTTAGTTTAAACATTGTTTTGCTTATTCTAGGAGTTTAAAATAGCTTTTAATTTAATTATTTTTGCTACTGATCACTAGTGATGTTATTTATCAGTGGTAAAAATTTCAGAATTGTTTGAGTATTTTAGCTCATTGTTTCTTGTGAAACAATTTCTGTTTCACCTCTTTTAGGATTGTGACTAATTCTCTTTCTTTAGTTGTTTTTAAATTATTTTCTTTTATATTTCAGAAAGTTTATGTTTTGTTTCTATTAGTTAACAGTAGATTTGCAACAAGTTTTTATTTTTATTTTGTTATCAAGGAAATCAATTCTAGTTCCCTAATAACTTGCAATTGATTTCTCTATTGTTTCAACTCCCGTTTGGAAATACTTTCAAATAGTTTTGTGAAAAATACTTTATTTTATCTTAGTTAAATTTATTAGTTCCCTGTTATTTAAGTATTTTATTTTCTGATAGAAAAAAACTATTAAGTGTTTGAGGTAGTAGAAGACTCCTAGTTTTAGTGGAAGTTTCTTTCGGATTCCTATTCGCTCTCTCTTTTGTTTTGATTGCTAGAATGATTGCTAGTATGAGTGCTTATGTGAATAATATGTTTGTTATATAGATTTCGTCGGAGAGTGACGAATATCTATCAAGTTATTTCTCGAGAAATTCTTCTTCGTCAACATCACCAGGCAAGTCATTTGATCATGTATCACCTATGTTTTATGCATCGTAGTTCTACCATCCTATGCCCAATTGCATGCTGATTGGTACTTGGAAATTATGGTTACATATTGTAGTATCATGTGGTAGGCACCCAACAACCCCGTTACTTCGCCCGGGACGACAAATTTCATATTGCTATGCTTGAGTAGACAGGATTGTGGTTGAGAGTTTATCACGAGTGATGCGAGAATAATGTAATAACCAAGACCGGTTAAGTCAAGACTTTTCAAGACCTCATGATGCAATGCAACTCTGGGTGAAGGACGGTTGATCGGCTCCCTGGAGAAACCAGTGGATGACCCTGGATGCTGGAGACGTGCCATGACATCTTGCGGAAAGCTTCACCCAGGCTCAAAGAGACGGACGGATATTTTCATGACCCAAGGCTTACCTGCACAACCACAAGTCATTATGGGCTCTGGCTTGGTTGGACAACGCGGCGACTCTGGACAGGTGGTGCTAGCAGATGTAGAAGAACGGTAGGATAGGATGGGCACCGACAGGGATTCAGAGGAACCCGTTGAAGGACCATGTTTTGATCATCCGGTCTTCAAACACCCTGAAGTGCGAGGACATACACGGAGGCGATCAAATCTTGTGGGGAACGTGTGCAAAACTCTGCAGAGTACTCAAACCTAATCGATTAGCCGTGTCCACGGTCACGGACAATTTGAGCCAAAGGAATTGAAGTTATCTGAAATTCTCAACACAAATAATAATATTGATGTGGGAAATATTGATAACCTGGGTATGAGAACTCGTTGGCGGAACCATCTCATTAACAACCAACAGCGTAGTAATATTTTGCATTTAGCCCCTCTTATTGTAGGAGAAAATTTGCTTTATGCTAAAACTTACAACCCCACCTCCAATATATGCATATAGTATAGATGACATTTTACCCCCTCTCGTATGTGACTTGCCGGCATATTCAATATGCTGACCTACACGGCTGCAACGTCTTATGTTGCAGCTATTTTCTTCGACGAGTAAGAGTACGATTCAGGGTTACGGTCCGCACTCAACTTCTCGTTGGTGTTTATTGGGACTCCACTCCCTTGACTGCTTCCGCTAAGATATTTAAGGTATATATCAGTTTTACGCTATTTACATGTGATTGCACTTTGATATATACATTGATGTACTGTGTGTGCCAGCATACTGATCTAGGGATGGCACAGATACACAGAGGCTTGACTCGTTTTGAGTCGGGTCACTACAAAAGCCTTGCAGCAAGTAACAACAGAGTAGCAAGGAACAGTAGTAGTAGCAGCAGCAAAGTAACAAGTAACAACAGTAGTGACAGCAGCAGCAAAGTGACAGCAGTAGCAACAGTAGCAGCAAAGTGGCCCAATCCCTTTTGTAGAAAGGGACAAGCCTAGGCAAAGTAACGTAGTGAGAACCAGTAGTAAAAGACTCGTAGGCAGTGGATCGGTGATGGATGAGTGTGACGGATGTGATTCATCATGTAACAGCTATAACATGGAGAGATATGTAACTAGCTCACGTTCATCAATCTAATGTAGGCATGTATTCCGTATGTAGTCATACGTGCTTAGGGAAAAGAACTTGCATGACATCTATTGTCCATCCCTCCCGTGGCAACGGGGTCCCAATGGAAACTATGGGATATTAAGGTTCTCCTTTTACTAAAGAACCGGACCAACGGATTAACACGCGGTGAATACATGAACTCCTCATACTATGGTCATCTCCGAGAGTGGTTCCGGCTATTGTCACTCCGGGTTGCCGGGTCATAACACATAGTAGGTGACTACAACTTGCAAGATAGGATCTAAAACACACATATATTGGCCACAACATAATAGGTTTAGATCTGAAATCATGGCACTCGGGCCCTAGTGAGAAGCATTAAGCATAGCCAAGTAGTAGCAACATCAATCTAGAACATAGTGGATACTAGGGATCAATCCCCGTCAAGAACTAACTCGATTACATGATAGATGCCCACTCATCACCGTCCAGCAAGCCTACGATGAGATTACTCACGAACGATGAAGAGCATCATGGAATTGTCGATGGAGAAAGGTTGATGATGACGATGGCAACGATTTCCCCTCTCCGGAGCCCGAAACGGACTCCAGATCTGCCATCCAGATGAAGAACAGGATGTGGCGGCGCCTCCGTATCGCAAAACTAGATGAAACCTTCTCTCTGATTTTTTTTCCACGCGAAACGGAAGATATAGAGCTGAGATTGGGTGAAGTGGTGCCACATGGGCCCCACAAGCCTGCACGACGCGGCCATAGGGGGTGGCCGCCGCCTGTGGGCTTGTGGCCCACTGGCACGCCCCCTCACGATGATCTTTGCGCGGGTATTTTTCTTTTACTCCAGAAAAAATCTCCGTAAATTTTCAGGACATTCCGAGAAATTTTATTTTTGCACAAAAACAACACCATGGCAATTCTGCTGAAAACAGCGTGAGTCCGGGTTAGTTCCATTCAAATGATGCAAATTAGAGTCCAAAACAAGGGCAAAAGAGTTTGGAAAAGTAGATACGACGAAGACGTATCAGGTTCATATAGGTTTATGGAGAAGCCTGTGTGTACAAGAAAGTGAGTGGGAGCTCTGTAGCTTTTTTCATACTATATGTAGATGACATATTATTGATGGGGAATGATATAGAGTTATTAGAGAGCATAAAGGCCTACTTGAATAAGAGTTTTTCAATGAAGGACCTTGGAGAAGCTGCATACATATTAGGCATCAAGATCTATAGGGATAGATCGAGACGCCTCATAGGTCTTTCACAAAGAACATACCTTGACAAGATATTGAAGAAGTTCAATATGGAAAACTCGAAGAAGGGGTTCTTGCTAGTTTTGCAAAGTATGAGATTGAGTAAGACTCAGTCACCGACCACGGCAGCAGATAGAGAGAAGATGAGTATTGTCCCGTACGCTTCAGTCGTGGGCTCTCTAATGTATGCCGTGCTCTGTACCAGACCTGATATAAACCTTGCCATAAGTTTCGTAGCGAGGTACTAAAGTGATTCCGGTATGGAACACTGGACATCGGTCAAGAATATCCTTAAGTACCTGAAAAGGACTAAGGATATGTTTCTCGTTTATGGAGGTGACGAAGAGCTCGTCGTAAAGGGTTACGTCGATGCTAGCTTCGACACTGGTCTGGATGACTCTAAGTCACAAACCGGATACGTGTATGTTCTGAATGGTGGGGCAGTGAGCTGGTGGAGCAGCAAGCAAGACGTCGTGGCAGCATCTACATGTGAAGCGGAGTACATAGCTACTTTGGAAGCATCTCATGAAGGGATCTGGATGAAGGAGTTCATCACCGACCTTGGAGTGGTTCCAAGAACGTCAGGTCCGATGACACTCTTCTATGATAACACTGGAGCCATTGCCATAGCCAAGGAGCCTAGATTTCACAGGAAGACCAAGCACATCCAACGCCGCTACAACTCCATCCAGGACCAGGTCCAGAGAGGAGTCATACATATTTGTAAAGTACACACGGATCTGAATATTGCAGACCCGTTGACTAAACCTCTTCCACGAGCAAAATATGATCAACACCACAATGCTATGGGTGTTCGATTCATCAAAATGTAACTAGATTATTGACTCTAGTGCAAGTGGGAGACTGTTGGAAATATGCCCTAGAGGCAATAATAAAATGGTTATTATCATATTTCCTCATTCATGATAATCGTCTATTGTTCATGCCATAAATGTATTAATAGGAAATAGTAATACATGTGTGAATAAATAGATCACAAGTGTCCCTAGCAAGACTCTAGTTGGCTAACTCGTTGATCAATAGATGATCCTGGTTTCCTGATCATGGACATTGGATGTCATTGATAACAGGATCACATCATTAAGATAATGATGTGATGGACAAGACCCAATCCTAAGCTTAGCACTAGATCATGTTGTTCGTATGCTAAAGCTTTTCTAATGTCAAGTATCTTTTCCTTCGACCATGAGATTGTGCAACTACCGGATACCGTAGGAGTGCTTTGGGTGTATCAAACGTCACGATGTAATTGGGTGACTATAAAGGTGCACTACGGGTATCTCCGAAAGTATCTGTTGGGTTGGCACGAATCGAGATCGGGATTTGTCACTCTGTGTGACGGAGAGGTATCTCTGGGCCCACTCGGTAGAACATCATCATAATGAGCTCAATGTGACTAAGGAGTTAGTCACGGGATGATGTACTACAGAACGAGTAAAGAGACTTGCCGGTAACGAGATTGAAAAAGGTATAGGGATACCGACGATCGAATCTCGGGCAAGTTCTATATCGATAGACAAAGGGAATTGTATACAGGATTGATTGAATCCTTGACATCGTGGTTCATCCGATGAGATCATCATGGAACATGTGGGAACCACCATGGGTATCCAGACGCTGCTAATGGTTATTGGCCGGAGAGATGTGTCGGTCATGTCTGCATGCCTCCCGAACCCGTAGGGTCTACACACTTAAGGTTCGATGACGCTAGGGTTATAGGGAATTGTTGTACGAGGTTACCGAAGGTTGTTCGGAGCCCCGGATGAGATCTCAGACGTCACGAGGAGCTCCGGAATAGTCCGGAGTTAAAGATTGATTTATAGGATGGATGGGTTCGGACGTCGGAAATGTTTCAGGCACCACCGGCAACGTGTCGGGACCACCGGAAGGGTTTCGGGGGCCCACCGGGAGGGGCCACCAGCCCCGGGAGGCTACATGGGCCAAGTGTGAGTGGGAACCAGCCCCTAGGTGGGCTGGTGCGCCCCTACACCCAGCCCAAGGTGCACCAGAGAGGGAAGGGGGAACCCTAGGCACTGGTGGGCCTAAGGCCCACCTAGGGGTGCGCCACCCCCTCTCCTCCCGTGGTCGTCGGCCAGCCCCTCCCATCTAGGGCTGCTGCACCCTTTGGGGTTGGGAACCCTAAAGGATGCGCCCCCTCCCCTTCCCCTATATATAGTGGAGGTTTTGGCCATTGTAGACACACAATTCTCTCTCTCTCTCTCTCGGCGCAGCCCTGCTTCTCCTCTCCCTCCTCTCCCACGGTGCTTGGCGTAGCCCTGCCGGGAGAACTCGTAGCTCCACCGCCACCACGCCGTCGTGCTTCCGGAGCTCTTCCCCAACCTCTCCCTCCTCCTTGCTGGTTCAAGGTGCGGGAGACGTCACCGGGCTGCACGTGTGTTGAACACGGAGGTGCCGTGGTTCGGCACTAGATCGGAATCACACCGCGATTTGAATCGCAGTGAGTACGACTCCATCAACCGTGTTCTAGCAACACTTCCACTTAGTGATATTCAAAGGTATGAAGATTCTCTCACCCCTCTCTCGTTGCTGGTTTCTCCATAGGAAGATCTATGTATGGCGTAGGAAAATTTTGAATTTTGCTTCGTTACCCAATAGTGGCATCCGAGCCAGGTTTTCTATGCGTAGATTCTTTGCACGAGTAGAACACAAAGGTTGTGGGCGCTGATTTTGTCAGTTTCTTGCCACTACTAGTCTTATGCTTTTCCGGCGGTATTGTGGGATGAAGTGTCCCGGACCGACCTTACACGTACGCTTACGTGAGACAGGTTCCACCGGCTGACATGTGCATGGTGCATAAGGTGGCTAGCGGGTGTCTGTCTCTCCTACTCTAGTCGGATTGGATTTGATGAAAAGGGTCCTTATGAAGGGTAAATAGCTTTGGCATATCAACATTGTGGCTGTCACGTAGGTAAGAAGGCGTTCTTGCTAGAAACCCAAATCAGCCACGTAAAACTTGCAACAACAATTAAAGGACGTCTAACTTGTTTTCGTAGGGTTTGACATGTGATGTGATATGGCCAAAAGGATGTGATGTTACATGTGTGATGTATGAGATGATCATCTTCTTGTAATAGGACTCACGACTTGCATGTCGATGAGTATGACAACCGGCAAGAGCCATAGGAGTTGTCTTAATTTATTGTATGAGATGCAACGGCATGTGTTTACTACTTTTACTTCATTGCTAACGGTTAGCTAGTAGTAGTAGTAGTAGTAGTAGTAGTAGTAGTAGTAGTAGTAGTAGTAGTAGTAGTAGTAGTAGTAGTAGTAGTAGTAGTAGTAGTAGTAGTAGTAGTAGTATTAGTAGTAGTAGTAGTAGTAGTAGTTGGTGTAACAACTTCACAGAGACATAATGATGGAGATCATGGTGTCACGCCAGTGACGATGATGATCATGCCATGCCCGAAGATGGAGATCGAAGGAGCAAAGATGATAATGGCCATATCATGTCACTATATGATTGCATGTGATGTTTATCATGTTTTTCATCTTATTGCTTAGAACGACGGTAGCATAATAAGATGCTCCCTCATACAATTTCGAGAATGTATTCCCCTGAGTGTGCACCTTGCGAAGGATTATTGTCTCGAAGCACCACGTGATGATCGGGTGTGATAGATTCTAACGTTCGCATACAACGGGTGTAAGCCAGATTTACACACGCGAAACACTTAGGTTGACTCGACAAGCCTAGCATGTACAGACATGGCCTCGAATACGAGAGACCGAAATGTCAAACATGAGTCGTATGGTTGAATACGATCAGTATGAAGATGCTCACCATCGACGACTAGTCCGTCTAACGTGATGATCGGACACGGGTTAGTCGACATGGATCATGCAACACTTAGATGACTAGAGGGATGTCAATTTAAGTGGGCGTTCATACATAATTTGATTAGATGAACTTAGTCTAAAAGTTGTATTTACAAATATTGTAGATCCAATGGCCAACGCACATGTCAACCTCAATTTCAACAAGTTCCTAGAGGAAAACAAGCTGAAAGATGATGGTAGCAACTAAAGGGTGCGCCCCCTACCCTTCCCCCTATATATAGTGGAGGTTTTGGCCATTGGAGACACACAATTCTCTCTCTCTTGGCTAGCCCTGCTTCTCCTCTCCCTCCTCTCCCACGGTGCTTGGCGAAGCCCTGCCGGAAGAACTCGTAGCTCCACCACCACCACGCCGTCATGCTGCTGGAGCTCTTCCCCAACCTCTCCCTCCTCCTTGCTGGTTCAAGGTGCGGGAGACGTCACCGGGCTGCACGTGTGTTGAATGCAGAGGTGTCGTGGTTCGGCACTAGATCGGAATCACACCGTGATCTGAATCGCAACGAGTACGACTCCATCAACCGCGTTCTAGCAACTCTTCCGCTTAGTGATCTTCAAAGGTATGAAGATGCTCCCACCCCTCTCTCGTTGCTGGTTTCTCCATAGGAAGATCTATGTATGGCGTAGGAAAATTTTGAATTTTGCTTCGTTACCCAACATATAGGTTAGCCGGAAAAAGTGTTTGCGATGACATAAAATAACACAAAGGATTACCCAGATCAATATGTGTGAGATAGAGGTCAAACACGTTGCCCGTATGAACTGTTTGCGATGAGACAAAATAACATAAACGGTTGCTCACATGAAGATGTGTGTGATGTATAACATAGAGTTCACTCTCTGATGTGTTGTGGGAAAACGGTTGCTGGTAAAGAACTATCAGCAATTGATGAAATCATCACCGAAAGATTTGGTAGTTTAATCCGTATGCAGTGTGATTTGCTCAGTCTGCGCACAAACATCTATGCTCTGTGTAGAAGAACATGATTGCATACCCAAATTAAACATCCAAATACATAAGTTAACACACACATAACATCGGCACACCTCAATAAACAATTACACACATAACAACATGATTGCATAACCTAATTAAGCATCCAAATACATAAGTGACTACACGCATAACATTGGCACACACCTCAATAAACTATTACATGCATAATATACTTAGCCTACGAAAACTATAAATATTTCGACATAGAGTGAGTATGGGAAAACGATCATCAAATCATCTACTTAATGTGATGCTTGCCACCACCGCTATGCTTGTGGCTTTATTCCTCAACGTATTTAGGTAGGATGCGGATCCTCATGTCAACGATCCGCCTAAACATCTCATAGCATGTGTACGCTTCCTTGGTCGCGGTCTGGATGTGATGTTCATTCGGTCGCTTCACTCATGCCATGTGCCAGCTAGGCTTGTTCTTGTCACACTCAGCCTTCATGCCTCCGTAGTAGGGGTCGATGATGGCCTCGGCCAGGTCAAATGGGATCACATGTCCTTCTTTCTACCCCAAATCTTGTAGTGACCACGGATGTCGACAAGCTTCTGGCAGGCCAAGCCCGAAGTCTTCAGCACCTTTGGATCATTGGTGGTGTCCACCGTAGCGAACCGGTAGTCGGGGTTGTTGACAAACCTGGTGAAACTCTCACAAGGCACTGTGGCCAGGCAATAGTGATAGAGGAGGACCTGATGAAGCATGCACAACTGGGCGACAACAACCTTCTGTTCATGCCTGGCACGATCGCCGGTGTAAGCGAGGTCGAAGCCGACCACTTTGTACTTGTCATCCTCAGCAAGCAACCGCTCCATAGTGTTGATAGAGTCCTCCAACATGACTGGGTCATTGGTGTACACCACCATGAGGTTCGTCTTCCTCATGTGGGTCTCCACATGATGCACGGAAAACCCCGTTGGATCACCGTTGGATATCCTCTCTGTATGCGTTGTTGTCACATCCCTAACCCTTAAGCAAGATAGCATTGTGCTCATGTCTTCTTTGCATTTGCATCTAAGAAGTTTCAACAAAAACAACAAAGTGGCAAAGGAAAAACACAAAACCCTAGCCACCATTTCAATTAAAGGAAATTTTCAACTAGTTCAAAATCAATGAACCCAAAATGGCCTCAAGAAATGTTCAAACTTTCTGATAAATCATGAAAGTAAATGAGCATTGGAGAAAACTATTTTATTGACACTTTAAGCATTTTAAATAAATGCAAAAGCTACTGGTTTCAAATTTAAAAATTGAAATCAGAAACTATAATTTTCCAAAAATGTTGAAAGTCTTGGAAATGAGTGGGGATATTATAACAAATATTTCAGGAGGTCTAAAATAGTTTTTACTTTTGTTTTGGAGCTGAAATAATTAGCAAAGCAATAAATAGCAAAACAGAAAAACAAAAACAGAGGAAATGGAAAAAGACTTACCTGTTGCCCTAGCCTGGCCCGGCCCATCTCCCCGCTCGTCCCCTCCCTCGCGCCAGTAGGCAGCAGGAGGTGGCCGCCGCCTCCTCCGGCGCGGCCACGCACCTGCGTGCGTGCCTGGCCGCCGGTTCGCGCTGGCGACGACGGGGATAAGCTCCCCAGAGCTTCCCCTATCCATTCCCCGCCTCGGTTCTTCCCCTCCTCCCGGATCCCCTCCTTCTCCCTGCTGCCGCCATTAGAGCCGAGCTCGAGCTCGAGCTGCCCGTGCCCCTGGCCATAGGATCCCCTCCCAGAGAACGCCATTAGATCCGCCTCGTCGCCCTGGTCGTCTCTGCAGAAGCCGAAGCCTCCTCGAGCCCTGCAACGCCCGCAACGCCGTCGTCTTCCTCCTCCGGCCGCCGGACCTCTCCCGTCGATTCGTCGCCTCCAGGCCTTCCCCGAGCCGTCTAAGCACTGCTCTGCACTCCCTGTGAGCATGCGGTCGTTTCCCCTAAGTTTTCCCCCTCGATCCCCTCCTCTAGCCCTAGTTTCACCGGAGCCCGACGAGGACCGCCGCTGCCGCTCGTCGCCGGTAGCCCTCCGATGTCCAGCTCGTCCTTCCGAGGGCACCAACAGCTCCAGGACGACGCGTAGATGCCGTAGCAGCTAAGAACCGAGCGTAGATCCCTCTGATTCAAAGACCGCGATGACGCCCGAGCCTTGGCCGCCGCCAAGCTCGTCGCCGGCGTCATCTCCGGCCAGATCAGCCCCGGCTAGGCGCAGAAATGAAGCTGCGGGAGACGTGTCGTTCCTCTGGTGCTCTCCGCGCAGCATTTGGCCCCCTGTGCGCCGTTTCCGAGCCCCTCCGCCGTGCTGGTGGTCGCCGGAGGCTCCCCGCCGGCGAGGACGACCTCGCCACCGGTGGAGGTCGACGTGGCAAGCTAACCCAGCCGATTAGTGACTTAATCACTCGCTGACAAGTGGGCCCAAGGCCAAGTCAAACCTCAGTTAGGGCTGGTCAGCGCGGGATTAGTCCCAGAGAGGCTGACCAGTGGGGCCCCCCTGTCAGGTTTGACCTGAACAGGTCGGCTGACCTGCTGACGTCAGCCTGATGCAATAAATGGAATTTCCAGTTTAAAACATATTCGGGAAATTGCTAAAAATTGCAAAAATCATAGAAATTAATCTGTAACTCCAATGAAAATAAATTATATATGAAAAAGTATCAGAAAAATTCAAGGATTCTGATTATGCTATTTTCAACTATGTTTGAAAAAGTTACAGGACCCTAAATTGTGAAATAAGGAATAATTCAATTCTTTAATCACTTTATAAATGGAATTTGCAAAAATATCCAAATTTCATTATAAATGCAATGATCACACACTGCCCTAGATATAAATCAGTACCATAACATGACATTTCATGCATGTTAACATTAGGTTGATCTGAGCATCAGGTCGAATCAATTAAACCGGTATCCGAGAATACCCGTTTGAATTGCTATTCGAATGTGATTCAAATCAACTCTAAACCTAAAACATCTTGATTATAATAACTTATCACTTTGCATTCTCTTGCCATGCTCATGCATCATTTTGATTGCATATGATTGTTATTGAATGTTGCCATTCATTTCGGTAGGCTCCGCACCCCCGGATTCCACCGAATATCCGTCTGACGGATATCGTTCCTCCTCTGAGCAACAAGGCAAGCAACCCTTTTGATCATCCCGATAGATCCCATGTTCTTGCTCCTGCACCTAATTATTGCATTAGGGTCAATGCTTCAACTGCTTTTGCCACGATAGTTGGACCCACTTCCTTTGCATGACTTAACCTTGTCACAGTAAATAGCCGAACCTTGCAACCTAGCATACCTGGTAGTTGCTTGAGCTATGATGTGCCTTATCCTGCTATGCATGCTATGCTTAGAGTTGTGTATGGTCTGTCATCTGGGAGATGAACAGAAATGTGGAATGTGTTCGGTGAGCAAAGGTTGTGTGTTGATCTTGATTTGGTAAAGGTACCGGTGAAAGGCTGTGTAGGAGTACATGGCGGGTTGTTTCATTGGAACCGTCCTTAGGAACTGAGTTCCGTGTATGTAATCCAAGACTAGATACTACCACATGCTGGGCCCTGAAATATGACCCCGCTCGGCCTATTAATCGCGTAGTACTCGGTCCAGGAGTTGCAAGTAGTTTCTGGTGTTTATAGTTATGCTGGAGGCCGTGCATGGTGCTGACCTGAGAGGTAGGCCGTGATGCGGTAGGCAGTGGCACGGTGTACCAAGTGGCACCCGGATGGTGGGCTTGGGAACCCTGCGCACATCGTTTGAGGCCGTGGCGGAAACCCCGGCCGGACTTCCGTACGGGTTACTCTCAGATAGGCGATAAACCTGGACTAGGTACTAGTGTGGTTAACGGTCGTGGCCGACTCCCTCGCTGGGCTTCCGCTTGAAGGTTGCCGAGGTGCATGACGTGCACATGGCGATAAGTTGCGGGAGCATGTGTGACGAAGTACACCCCTGCAGGGTTATGATCTATTCGAATAGCCGCGTCCGCGGATATGGACCACTTGGAGACGTATGTTGTTCATAGATAACTTCAATGGTTACTCATAAAATTGTCAAGATAAGCGTGAGTGTCGTGGACGGCATTTCCGTATGGAGACGGAATGATTCCACGATAGTGTATTGTTGTGGTGTTAGTGGACTCGTGTGCGAGAAATCAAGTTGCCAAAACTAATTTAAAAATGCAAGTTGTCTAGCCACGAGTCAAATGCTGGCTTCCCGCATGAAACCCCACAATACCTTTTGATACCTTGCATGAGTAGTTAGTTCTCCTAAAGTCTTGCTGAGTACCTTCGTACTCATGTTTGCTTAATAAATGTTGCAGAGGTTGCTAATGACCCTAATGGAGGGTTCTTCGTAGACATCGACGACGACGAGTAGCTGGTGTCCCAGCTACGATCTGGCCCTACGTCGGCTCTGTAGTATAGTCAGGCCACGTGCCTACTAGTTGCCCTGTCTGTACCCAGACAGTTTATAACTCTTCCGCTGGCTTGTAATTGTATGACTGCTATTATGGGTCGTGAGACCCTTAATGTGTAATATTATTTGTGTGGCTCTTCCGAGCCTCTTAAATAAAGCTTGTATGGTTATGGTTATGTTGTGATGCCATCGATGTATCTATACATATCGGTATGCCATGCGTACGTGTGTCTTACTTGATATGTATGGGGTTCGAATACCTAGTCGTGAACTTTAGTAGCACTCCTTACAAGGAAATGCCCCTTTGTGATCCAACGAGCCTTGGTAGTTCGCTACTGCTCCGGACACATTGGTTGACCGGCATGTGTCCTTCTTAGCTGCTGTGTCTGTCCCCTTTGGGGAAATGTCACGCGACGTAATGGAGTCCTTGTAGCTTGCTACGACTCGTCTACGTTCGTTGATGACCGACACCTGCTTTGTTGGGTCATGTATGCCTGTCCTTGTGCGGAACTGCCACTTTGGTTTATGACTAGACATGTCGATCCGGGTTCTTTGACATTGGATTGCTAGCGACACTATCGCATACGTGAGTCAAAAGACGCAAACGGTCCCGGCTAAGGTAAGGCTGCAGCCGTGGAGTTAACCGTGCGTGAGACCACAAAGGGATGCGATGTGTTACAGGCTGGATTCCTATGGCTTAGGATCGGGGTCCCGACAGTTGTCGAGGGTGTTCTTATTATGTCGTGGGGCACGATCCAAACCGTGAAGAGACTATGGTTAATGGACGCGGGTATAAATGGGGGCTAGACTCCTGGAAAACCGATACATCCACATGGAAGTTTTTGCATCGCGCGATTCAATCGTGGAGCACGTAACTGCATGAGGTGACGCGTGTGGCGCGACTACATGCATATGGAGTCCCGAACATGATTGTGGGCAGGCCCCAACCACTGGCAGAGCATGCGCGGAGGGGTGCAAGAGCATACAAAGCAAAGGGAAGCAAGAGCAGAGCGCCAAGAGAAACCCGGGGTCGAACCAGACAATTTTGTACTTGTCCTCGTCAAGCAACATGTCCATAACGTTGGAGTTATCCACCAAGATTAGATTGGTTGGTGTACACCACCGAGATCCCCGTACGTGAACCTTTTGTGCTTGTCCACTACGACATGCATGGTGAACTGGTGTTTTTCGTTGGCAGTCATTGGGAGCGCTACTAGGGTCGCGCAAGATACCCTCGGTCGTGATTGTGATCCTTAAGGTCCAGATATTAATCATCAATTGTACATTAAGGTCCATATATTAACCGTCCATTGCATACTATGAAATAAATAGTACTACCAAAATATGAGTCTCATACGATGGTGAAAGCACAATATATGCATCATTGGACTAATATGTTTTTAGGTATATTTCAGAAAAGTTCAAAAGATGCTTTGGCTAAAGGCTTATGTGGAGATGCCCCTTGATGCAAGAAAGGAATAGGATTGTCTCAAGCTTCAAGCTAGAATACTCTTCATTTTCTATTTGTAAGAAATCACATTTGAGTCCATAGGAAAGACAATACTATTAAAAGGGGGTGAGGTATTAAAATGAACTTGTTGCTCAAGTTCTCTAAGTTAGCCACCAAAATACTCAGTCCTTTTTCCCACAGAACAAATTTGTCGAATTCCACATACTCAAATTCGGTATCACCAACTTTCATATTTCAGACCCACCGAGATTTGACCTGAGATAGAAACCCTAGCCATTCCCACCACATCGGTGCAACCAAATCCATATCGGTGCTGCTGAGTTTGGGTGACCAATTTTCTAGTGCCTCGATACAAAAAATCAGAATTTCTAAGTTTGAGTGTCGGTTCTACCGAGTTTGGCCATCTGACCATTAGCCACCTTTTCGGTGCCACCGAGTTTCATATATCGGTCTCACCGAGATTCAAAAGTGCATACCTTTACTGCATATCGGTACCACCAAGTTTCCCACTTCGGTGTCATCGAGTTTCCCACTTTGGGTGCAACAGATGGATTTTGTCTGCTGCCTATATATCGCCCTTCACCCACCTCTCATTCGTGGGAGAAGCACTCAGAACACACACTTCATATCCAGATCCATTTTCTGAGAGAGAATCACCTACTCATGTGTGGATACTAAGATATTTCACTTCAATCATTTGAAACATGATCTCTAGCCTCCCAAACAGCTTTCCACCAAATCAATCTCTCCTACCCATGCATATTCCATGGGAGAGTGATTTTTGTGTTGAGGAGACTATCTTTAGAAACACAAGAGCAAGGAGTTCATTGATCTACCACATCTATTACCTTTTGGAGGGTGGTGCCTCCTAGATTGGTTAGGTGTCGCTTGGGAGCCTCCTACTTCGTGTTGTGGTGTTGAACCAAGATGTTTGTAAGGGCAAGGATATCACCTACTTCGTGAAGATCTACCGTGAGTTAGGCTGGTCCTCCGTGGACGGAAGCCGTGGTGGAATAGACAAGGCCGCTTCTTTGTGGACCCTTCGTGAGTGGAGCCATGTGTGGACTCTCGGAGCCGTTACCCTCCGTGGGTTGAAGTCTCCACCAAAAATCGACGTGTCAACCTCATGCGTTTGATCTCCATACCTTACTCCTTTACTTTACACTTGTATGTTTTACTTTCCGCTGCTATACTCTTGGAACTGCATGTGTAGGGTGTACTGGACTTGCTATAACTGCCAAAGCTGCCTCTTAAATAAAATTGGGAAAATGCAAAAAAATTATCTTGTCAAGTAGTCTAATCACCCCCTCTAGACATACTTTCAATCCTACAAGTGGTATCAGAGATTTGGTCTCCATTGCATTGGTTTCACGACCTAGGAGAGTATAGCGTCTAGTGAGGGAAATTATCACCGTAGAGTTCCATACTTCGATGGCACAATTTTGCTAGTTGGAAGCATAAGATGAAAATGCATATTCTTGGTTTTAATCCTCATGTTTGGGATGTTATTCATGTTGGTGTGCAAGGTGATTTCTTCGGATAAGGGCGTGAACCGGATTGTGATACGACAGCCGATGAATTGAAGATGTTGCAACTTAATGCACAAGCTTGAAACATCATCTTCAGCTGTCTATGCCCCCAAGAATTCAACAAAATCAGCCGCCTTGAGAATGCAAAAGAAATTTTGGATACTTTGATCGATATGCACAAAAGTATTGATTCTGTCAGAGAATCTAAGTTGGATGTGCTTTGAAGTCAGCTTGACAAGTTCAAGATGAAGGATGGTTGTGGGGACCCCGACTTATGAGTCGAGATCGCCGAATGAACGTGTGAGTGATCCCAGAGATCAATGTTCACTAAACACACACAAACTGAATAACAAGAGTCTTACATCCATACATACCGTCTGATACAAATAATTACCATTGCGATCAAGTCTTACATAGATAGGACCTTGAAGGCCAACACACCCAACTTGACCAATAGCAGAAACATTGGTCGAAAGAGTGAACCCATGCCACCAGCCTTAATCTAGACGCATTCTGACTAGGAAGTGTCCTAGTTCGTAGGAACGTCACCAGATACACCTCATCATCTCCTGTTCTCTTTTACTGTAACATCCCAAATTTTGGAATGTTAAAATAATTATTAGATTGTTTGTTTGTTTGCTTGAGTGATTGAAACTTGTGTGAAATTTGAAACTTTTCAAAAACTTTTGAATCAGAGGGAATAAAATGACTTTCCCCATCTCCGATGAATTCAAATTCAACCTTTTAAAAGCAAAGAGAGAAGATGACATGACTTCTTCAACTATAAAGAATTTGAACGGAGTTTGCATTTGAATTCTTTCAAAATATTTGCCCTTGCTTCTATATTTTTCTTCCCCGACAAAATGCCCCGACAAAATTCTTGCACGCAAGAAAGAGCGGAGGAAAATGACCCTCCAAAAACCAGGGGCATTCATTGAAATATTTTGAGCCAAGTAAAAAACCAAAATTTAATTTGAGAAAATAATTCCAAAAAGAAATAATGCTTTTAGGGATTTTTTTAGGAAAAACATTTATTTTTTAAGTTTTTATTTTGGCCGTGGAAAAATGCCCATTATTTAGATTTTATTTTTCTGATAATTTTAGTGTATAGAAACTCTATATTACGAATTAATTTGATTTTCCCTTTTATCGTTTTAGTTTCCTAGTTTTGAAAAAAGGAAAGAAATCGCGTTTAATAGGAAATAAAGAGCTGGCCCATTAAGGAGTTTCGAAATCTGGCCCGTTTAGTATCTTCTCCTTCCTCTAGTCATTCACGTTACCACGAACTTCCATGGCAGGAACCAAGAGATCCTCCCCTTCAGGAATTCGCGAATCTCCTTCCCTCCCAGCACCTCCTCGCCACCTATAAAGGATCCCCTCGTCCTCCTCGTTCCATTCCTCTCGAGAAACGCCCCGTTCCCATGCTCGTAGCCACGACGCCACCATCCTCATCTTTCTGTCAAGAACGGAGTACATTAGGTCTCGTGGCGCTTCCCCATCACCCCTGCCGAGCCTCTCCAGCGCCCCACCCCCTGCCGTGCTACTCCTCCGCCGATTCCCCACCCCGCCGGCGACCTCCTCACCTCGCCGGAGCAGCTACCTCGCCGGAGTTCTTCCTCTGTGTCACCCATGGTGAGATTCACGAAATCCCGTACTGCAGTTTTTTCAGAAAATTGCAATCTTAGAAAATTCATATCTGTTTGTCTATAACTCCGAATTAGGTGATTCTTCTTGCGTTGGATCACAAAGTTTATGTAGTTTACGCAGATATATAATTTGTCTATGTTTGGATTTATAAAAATTGAGTTAGATCAGATTTGAATTAAAGCTTGTTTTGCTTATTCCGGGAGTTTAAAAATAGATTTTAATTTGATTCTTTTTTTGCTGCTTCGTATTGATCATATCTTTCAGTAGTTTAAGTTTTAATTTTTTTTAAATAATTTTACTTAGGTTTTTAAGCAAAACAGATTCTGTTTTAGCCTTTTTTGTTTTCTTGCTATTTCTTTTGTATTAATTGTTCTTAATTTGTTTTTTTTGTAATTGTGACAAGTTATATTTTGTTTTTTGATATTTACCAGTAACTTTTCAACAACAACAAAATTTTATTTTATTTATTCTTATTTTTTTGCATGGAATCAATTCTAGTTCTATACTAACTTGCAAATTGATTGCATTGCTAGTTTGATTTCCTATTTTGAAAATACTTATAAAAAATATTGTTTTGTAAATTTTACTTATGTTATCTTAGTTATTTTATATTTTGTTTTTTGTTATTTTTTCTATTTTAGTGTTTTATTTTCAGTTAGAACAAAAACTATATAGTGTTTGATGTAGTAGAAGGCTTCCTAGTTTATTTTTGATTGCTTCAAATTTTATTGCTGTTTGTTAATTGATTGCTAGAATGATTGCTAGTGTGAGTGCTTATGTGAATACTATGTTTGATTATATAGATTTCATCGGAGAGTGACGAATAGTTCTATCACGTATTTCCCGAGAACGAAAATTCTTCTTCGTCAACATCACGAGGCAAGTCATTTTGATCATACTATCACCTATGTTTTATGCGTCGTAGTTCTACCATCCTATGCCCAATTGCATGCTGCTTAGGTACTTGGAAATTTTAGTAAAGGTTGTAGTATCATGTGGTAGGCACACAACAACCCCGATACTTGGCCCCGGGACGACAACTTTCATATTGCTATGCTTGAGTAGACGGGATTTCGGTTGAGTGCATAACACGAGTGATGCGAGGTTGATTAAATAATCAAGACCGGTTAAGACAAGATTTTCAAGACCTCGAACGCAATGCAACTCTGGGTGAAGGACGGTTGATCGGCTCCCTGGAGAACCCAGTGGATGACCCGGGATGCTGGAGAGGCCATGACATCCTGCGGAAAGCTTCACCCAGGCTCAAAGAGACGGACGGATATTTTCAAGACCCAAGGCTTACCTGCACAGCCACAAGTCATTATGGGCTCTGGCTTGGTTGGACAACGCGGCGACTCTGGACAGGCGGTGCTAGCAGATGTAGAAGAACGGTAGGATTGGATGGGCATAGACAGGGATTCAGAGGGACCCGTTGAAAGACCATGTTTTGATCATCCGGTCATCAAACACCCTGAAGTGCGAGTACATACTCGGAGGCGATCAAATCTTGTGGGGAACATGTGCAAAACTCTACAGAGTACTCAAACCTAATCGATTAGCCGTGTCCACGGTCATGGACAACTTGAGCCAAAGGAACTGAAGTTATCTGGATTTCTCAACACCATTAAATATATTTGATGAGGGTAATTATTGACAACTCGGGTACGAGAATTGGTTGGCGGAACCATCTCGTTAACAACAAACAACGTAGTAACATTTTGCTTTTAGCCCTCTCTTGATGTAGGAGAAAACTTGCTTTTCGCTAAAAACTTATAGCCCCACCTGCCATATATGCATATAGTATAGATGATTACTTTTCACCCCTCTCTTATGTGACTTGCCGGCATATTCAATATGCTGACCTACACGGCTGCAACGCCTTATGTTGCAAATATTTTTCTTCGACGAATAAGAGTACGATTCAGGGTTACGGTCTACACTCAACTTGCCGTTGGTGTTTATTGGGACTCCACTCCCTTGCCTGCTTCCGCTGAGATATTTAAGGTATATATCGGTTTTACGCTATTTACATGTGATTGCACTTTGATATATACATTGATGTACAGTGTGTGCCAGCATACTGATCCAGGGATGGCAGAGAAACACAGAGGCTTGACTCGTGTTTGAGTCGGGTCGCTACAGAAATGGTATCAGAGCACATGTTGACTGTAGGACGTGACCCTAGAAACTGGAATTTCTTAGGATAGGATTTCTCAAAAATCTTATTTTGGAGAACACCTTTCACTTCTCATCTCTTCTGATTTCATCAAATGTTCTCTCTCACCTCAAATAGTTATACAATCCCCTTACCCCTTTGACCTCATGAAGAATCAACGGAGTTCTACTTCAAAGTAAAGAGGATTTCACCATGCATTTGAAGAATTGAAGCTACACCCATTGAAGACTCTCAAGACCCGAAGAACTCGAAGACCCTGAAGTGTTCGAATAATTATATGACAATTAGTAGTCCAAACCCCTTTTATATACTCACGTTAGATACGATGATTTGTGAGCCGTCATTGGTGTGTGTTTTCCGACGGCCACAAATAAAACCTATTCTCAAAAATATTGTTTGTATTGTGTGTATCTCCCTCCCTCTCTTACCCGTGTCATCCCCAAAACCTCAACCCTACCAGATGGAGTATGAAGCTGGACTTGTAGTATCTGGACCAATGACCCAGTTGGAAGCTGAGATATGGATTCAAAACATGGAGAACCACTTCGGGAGCAACTTGATCTCAAGGAAGTATGAAGTGGAACACGCTCTTAAGTACTTTACACAAAGTGCTGCAATCTGGTGGAAAATGCATCATGCCATACAAGGATTTAGTGGAGCAGAAACCTGGGACGAATTCAAGAAGACTTTGTTAAGATCCCGTCTTATTGAGAAGTGCTATGATAATCCGAAGGAGAAGACTTGTGCATGCAAGATCTGTGGAGAAATAGGACACACTCAGGAAGAACACAAGCATGGATGCACTCATTGTGAAGAAAATCACCCAGCTGAGGAGTGCCCAAGTAGTCAGGTGACTTGTTTCCTTTGTGAAGGAACCACCCACTTCCCAGCTCAGTGTCACATTTACCCCAAGGTAGAACAAGTTGTCCAGCAGCAGAAAGAAGCAATGAAGGAAACACTCAAGAAGAAGATTCTAGAAGAGCCGATGATGAACGAAAATATTGAAGACCCTGATGGACAAGGTCTGACCAGATTTTTCTCCAATGCATGCTACTCATGTGGAGAAGAAGGACATTATTCACAGGATTGCACGAAGGGAAGCCAAGGGTATCTGGGAAACTTCCCGACGGAAAAAGAGGAGTTTGATCCACTTGAGATAGAAGAACTGGCCAAAATGAAGGAGTCCGGAAAGAAGAAAAAATACCCTCGGAAGAGCCAAATCTCTGCAGATATAGACCTGAGTCATGTCAGATGTTACAAGTGTATGGAATTTGGCCACCACAAATACATGTGCTCAGGAAGGAAGCTGGAAACCCAAGAAGCAAAAGCAAACACTAAGACGCCTCGAGACTTGTCAGAACTCATTTGCTTTCGTTGCAAGGAAGCAGGACATTTTGCTAGCGATTGTCCACAAAGGAAGAAAGCTAAAAAGGAGTAGTTAAGTTTTGACCGCGGCAATTAGTGTAATATGAAGAACTCTTGTTTTCATGAGACCATGGAGTGAAATTTTCTGTAACAGAAGTCCCTGAGATTGTAATAACATCATGAATAAATGGAATTTATTGTCTCATGATTGCCTATGTTGAAACTGTATGCGTTGTTTCTCATCGAACAAAGATCTCTGAGGATATGAGAAAATATGGTCTATGCAGGCATGAGTATGTCTCATTTTAAGTATGGTAGTAATCAGTAAACCCACATGATCCAATGAGTACGAATGTACCATGCATTACCAAGGAGACACATACACTCCTCTGAGTACCTATTTACTGACACCTACAGATGACAACTCTCTATGAGTCATTCCTCAAGGGCCCAGAAACGATCATGACCCTGACCAGTGAGCATGATTACCCGAAAATCATGAAGGACATGATGAAGCACATTCACCTTGAAGGAGATGCAGTCTACAAAGGCTACCCATTCATGGAAAATGGAGTGGAACTTTGGTACGTGGAAGTACACCTCCACCATGTGAAAGGAGTTTGCCCAAAGACTATGGGGCAATACTTTTTCATTTCACGTGTACCACGAGCAACCTTCTTTGATGTTGTTCGTGAAGCTGCCATGGAAGCCATACGTCAGATTGGAGAAATACTTGAAGCAAGACTCCGTCATACCCAGGAATACCTGAGTGAGGTACGTGCGGAGATGATGGAGATGAAGCTCATGACCACCATGATGAAGCAAAAGATGGATGATTTCCAGGAGCACCTCGGAAAGTTCGAGTGGAACTAAAGTACCTCCAAGAGAGGCAGATGAATAAAGTTGGCAGAAATGCTCGACCATACCGAACCATGTAGATGGCAACATTTCTAATAAAGTACTTTTGAATTGGAGTTTTTGAGGATAAATTAAGGATGTAATAAAGGATTGATTATGAAATGAATATGATTTATGGAAGAAGCTATGATGGATCGGCAAACGTTTTCTTAGGAGCGTACGAAAACCTGAGAGTTGTGAAGATACGATAGATGTTTCGTTCAGCTTGCAGAACCAATGGATTATCCGAACTTCGTTCGTGGACAAGAGAAATTCTGCAACGCTTGTGAGAATGCCCAAGTGTTAGAATGCGAGATTCGCTAAACCTTATACAGAGAAATGATTTGGGTGCGGAATGGATTGATCACCATGACGACTTACTCTTATCATTGATCTTGCTATTCGAAATGGTAAATCTGAGAGACTTACCCATATAGAGATACGACGTTCTTTGAAGCTTTTGTTTAAGCCTTAGAATGGTACTAGGAAAGCCCCAAGTACATGGCATTTGTTGTCACACGTAGGAAATTTTACGGTGAGAATGAAACCAAGACCCCTCTCTCTGCAGGATAACCACAAATGGTAGACCACCATGAGAATCATCGATAGGTTAGTTAGAATTGATCACGAGACTGTCAGTTAAAGAAGACCTAGTAACGGAAGAAGCTTATATCAACGGAAGAGCCCTCGTTTTTTATGGAAATGTTATGAATATAGCGGAAGATATGAAGATTGTGAGGAGTCAGATGTTAAAACCCCAGAGGATTGTTAAAATCTTAAGGGACTAGTAGCACTCATTTTAAGTGTGGTAGCATCCCACTTTGCCGGAAGTTGGATTTGTTAGAAGAGCCCCAAACCCTAACCTTTCTTTCTAGCCTCTTCGAATCTCGAGGACCAGATTCATTTTAAGTGTGGTAGGTTTGTAACATCCCAAATTTTGGAATGTTAAAATAATTATTAGATTGTTTGTTTGTTTGCTTGAGTGATTGAAACTTGAGTGAAATTTGAAACTTTTCAAAAACTTTTGAATGAGAGGGAAGAAAATGACTTTCCCCATCTCCGATGAATTCAAATTCAACCTTTTAAAAGCAAAGAGAGAAGATGACATGACTTCTTCAACTATAAAGAATTTGAACGGAGTTTGCATTTGAATCCTTTCAAAATATTTTGAGCCAAGAAAAAAACCAAAATTTAATTTGAGAAAATAATTGCAAAAAGAAATAATAGTTTTAGGGATTTTTTTGGAAAAACATTTTTTTAACTTTTTATTTTGGCCGTGGAAAAATGCCCATCATTTAGATTTTATTTTTCTAATAATTTTAGTGTATAGAAACTCTATATTACGAATTGATTTGATTTTCCCTTTTATCGTTTTAGTTTCCTAGTTTTGAAAAAAGGAAAGAAATCGCGTTTAATAGGAAATAAAGAGCTGGCCCATTAAGGATTTTCCGAATCTGGCCCGTTTAGTATCTTCTCCTTCCTCTAGTCATTCACGTTACCACGAACTTCCATGGCAGGAACCAAGAGATCCTCCCCTTCCGGAATTCGCGAATCTCCTTCCCTCCCAGCACCTCCTCGCCACCTATAAAGGATCCCCTCGTCCTCCTCGTTCCATTCCTCTCGAGAAACGCCCCGTTCCCATGCTCGTAGCCACGGCGCCACCATCCTCATCTTTCTGTCAAGAACGGAGTACATTAGGTCTCGTGGCGCTTCCCCATCACCCCTGCCGAGCCTCTCCAGCGCCCCACCCCCTGCCGTGCTACTCCTCCGCCGATTCCCCACCCCGCCAGCGACCTCCTCACCTCGCCGGAGCAGCTACCTCGCCGGAGTTCTTCCTCTGTGTCACCCATGGTGAGATTCACGAAATCCCGTATTGCAGTTTTTTTCAGAAAATTGCAATCTTAGAAAATTCATATCTATTAGTCTATAACTCCGAATTAGGTGATTCTTTTTGCGTTGGATCACAAAGTTTATGTAGTTTCTGTAGATATATAATTTTTCTATGTTTGGATTTATAAAAATTGAGTTAGAACAGATTTGAATTAAATCTTGCTTTGCTTATTCCGGGAGTTTAAAAATAGATTTTAATTTGATTCTTTTTTCTGCTGCTTCGTATTGATCATATATTTCAGTAGTCGAAGTTTCAATTTTTTTTAAATGATTTTACTTAGAGTTTTAAGCAAAACAGATTCTGTTTTAGCCTTTTTTGTTTTCTTACTATTTCTTTTGTATTAATTGTTCTTAATTTGTTTTTTTCGTAATTGTGACAAGTTATATTTTGTTTTTTGATATTTACCAGTAACTTTTCAACAACAACAAAAATTTATTTTATTTATTCTTATTTGTTCGCATGGAATCAATTCTAGTTCTATACTAACTTGCGAATTGATTGCATTGCTAGTTTGATTTCCTATTTTGAAAATACTTATAAAAGATATTGTTTTGTAAATTTTACTTATGTTATCTTAGTTATTTTATATTTTGTTTTCTGTTATTTTTCTATTTTAGTGTTTTATTTTCAGTTAGAACAAAAACTATCTAGTGTTTGATGTAGTAGAAGGCTTCCTAGCTTCTTTGAAGTTTCCTTTGGATTTTTATCCGCTCTCTCTTATTTATTTTTTATTGCATCAACTTTTATTGTTGTTTGTTAATTGATTGCTAGAATGATTGCTAGTGTGAGTGCTTATGTGAATACTATGTTTGATTATATAGATTTCATCGGAGAGTGACGAATAGTTCTATCACGTATTTCCCGAGAACGAAAATTCTTCTTCGTCAACATCACGAGGCAAGTCATTTTGATCATACTATCACCTATGTTTTATGCGCCGTAGTTCTACCATCCTATGCCCAATTGCATGCTGCTTAGGTACTTGGAAATTATAGTAAAGGTTGTAGTATCATGTGGTAGGCACACAACAACCCCGATACTTGGCCCCGGGACGACAACTTTCATATTGCTATGCTTGAGTAGACGGGATTTCGGTTGAGTGCATAACACGAGTGATGCGAGGTTGATTAAATAATCAAGACCGGTTAAGACAAGATTTTCAAGACCTCGAACGCAATGCAACTCTGGGTGAAGGACGGTTGATCGGCTCCCTGGAGAACCCAGTGGATGACCCGGGATGCTGGAGAGGCCATGACATCCTGCGGAAAGCTTCACCCAGGCTCAAAGAGACGGACGGATATTTTCAAGACCCAAGGCTTACCTGCATAGCCACAAGTCATTATGGGCTCTGGCTTGGTTGGACAACGCGGCGACTCTGGACAGGCGGTGCTAGCAGATGTAGAAGAACGGTAGGATTGGATGGGCACACACAGGGATTCAGAGGGACTCGTTGAAAGACCATGTTTTGATCATCCGGTCATCAAACACCCTGAAGTGCGAGTACATACTCGGAGGCGATCAAATCTTGTGGGGAACGTGTGCAAAACTCTACAGAGTACTCAAACCTAATCGATTAGCCGTGTCCACGGTCATGGACAACTTGAGCCAAAGGAACTGAAGTTATCTGGATTTCTCAACACCATTAAATATATTTGATGAGGGTAATTATTGACAACTCGGGTACGAGAATTGGTTGGCGGAACCATCTCGTTAACAACAAACAACGTAGTAACATTTTGCTTTTAGCCCTCTCTTGATGTAGGAGAAAACTTGCTTTTCGCTAAAAACTTATAGCCCCACCTGCCATATATGCATATAGTATAGATGATTACTTTTCACCCCTCTCTTATGTGACTTGCCGGCATATTCAATATGCTGACCTACACGGCTGCAACGTCTTATGTTGCAGATATTTTTCTTCGACGAGTAAGAGTACGATTCAGGGTTACGGTCTACACTCAACTTGCCGTAGGTGTTTATTGGGACTCCACACCCTTGACTGCTTCCGCTGAGATATTTAAGGTATATATCGGTTTTACGCTATTTGCATGTGATTGCACTTTGATATATACATTGATGTACTGTGTGTGCCAGCATACTGATCCAGGGATGGCACAGAAACACAGAGGCTTGACTCGTGTTTGAGTCGGGTCGCTACATTTACCAGGTCAATGAAATAACCAGTGGCAAGCCAATGAGTACTTTGAATGTAATCGCAAGCAACCCATGATGTGGAACAAGGCAATAATGAAACATGATATAGCACAAGTATGCAGCCTTTGCAGAAAGCAAGTTTTTCCCTGAATGGAGTAACATGATCAAATGCTTGTGCGGATATGCATAATAGGGTAAGCGGTAACCTTGTGAACAGGTTACAGATATCAATGTCAACTCAGGGCTGAACATCCCATGTTCACCCATCATGCCAAGTCATCCGACTTGACCCGAGTAACACCTTCCTCACACCATCATCTTTTCACACACGCACCCCTGGTTTATGCGAAAACAACAGGACGCAGTCTAAGCAGGATTACCCAATTGTCCTTGACCGTGGACACGACTATTCGAATAGTCTTACACTCTCCAGAGGTTGCGGGCTGTACCCACGAGATTCGAGAAACTTCTGTGTCATCCACGGCTCACGATATATAACATACCCGAGATTAGTACCCGCACAATGCCTTCCCCTGGTGACACTATACAAAGAGTCCACTCAATTGGTACTGAGCCCACATGATGTACGTCTTACGAGCACCAACTCTAGACCGTATCATCCATGCACGGACCAACGGTGTGCACGGAACACATAAAAACGGCATAGTCGCCCAACCTGGCACGACCCCGTCACGACAGTGACCATATCACTCCTGCCACTAGTAATGCATGCTCTTTACTAGCACGACCAGAGTAATCAACATAGCCTCGTCCCATAAAGGGGTATCGTGATTGCACATCTATGGTTGGGATGGTTATCACATCTTAAATTTCTCCTTATTTTCAAAACCACACACACACCAATTACTTCCTTGGTACACCACTTCTTTCTCAAGTGATCATCCAACATCATCACCCTCGGGCATTAGTGGCACCCAACGAGTTTTTGGAATAATTCTTGTGATCACCTATGAGTGACTATCACCATGCATATGTTCATCCTATACGTAGCACTACTAACTACTTTTCAACTTTCATTTGCATGACCCTCATAGGTGGTAAGGTCATGCACAAATGCATGTGCTCCAGAGGAGCCATCGGTAACACCATACCGAGGGTTTACCGATTAATCATTATCATATGCATTGGAATAAAGTAATCAACATGGCATGCATAAAATATTTTCTAAGACATGGCCAAAGGGCTGCTTGCCTTGCTCAAATAGGTCTCCAGGGTCTTTGAGGTCTACGACTCTGAGTACTCTGTCTATTTTGCCAACTATCGTCGGAAACAACCACTCCGAGCCACACAGCAAATAGGAACAAAAGTGCTCTATAAATAGGAGTTTTATTTTTTCTTGGATACCTCTAGTCATAAGAAGAATACCTAAATCTTGTTCTAGTAGATTTGGATTACCAGAGATTTTAAATGGAGGAAGCAGAGGCACCATTGGCCCCACAAGAAGTATACAAAAAATATTATGCTAAAAATGAGTGGAGGCACTCATTTAATTGGTCATGATTTCAGAAATATTTAGGAAGTGGTTTCACTAGATTTGTAGTTGGTATGAATATCCTATGGATATTCTAATATGGTACAAATAGCAAAAGGGTGCTATTTATTTACTTCAATAGAAAAATGACAGATAAAAAGTTCATGACATTTGAAGTCTCTCGAAATTGGAATCACTCCATCTGGAGTTGATTTTAGTGCCGCAAGAATTTCCAAAGGTGGAGTTTCAATTATTGAAATTTGAATTTGAATAAATAGACTACAAAGAACATCTTTGGGAAAATGTGCAACGCACAATATTTGGATTGACCTTGATTTTAGGAATCCACATAAATTTGAATCATTATATTTGGAGTAAAAATGAATTAGATATGGGTTTTTGAAGTTACTGGTAAAAATAGTGAAAAGAGGTTTTCACTAGAGGAACTAACATGCGCCTACTGGTGCTGGGGAGGAGGTGGGCCGGCCCATTGACTCGGCCACACGAGCAAAAGAGGCCACGCAGGAGGTGTACTACCCGGAGTACTGAAAGTGCGTTATATCGACTAGAGGGGGTGAATAGAAGATTTTTAATATTTCATCACCGAGGAAATTCCTATTGATGAAAGTCCTCAGTTATGAACTAAGTGCAGCGGATAGAAGTACAGGATCAGGTGTGCACAAACCTCTACAGCAAAGTACTCGATGATATTTTAGAGATTCGGTTTGCACAGTTCGCAAGTACAAAGCAAGTAGGTGAAGATTAACTCAAGTGAAGAATTTGAGGTTGAGGAAATTCAGAGAAAGTCTTCAGACCAATTCTTCAAACAGTGTGTATCAAAGTCTTCAACATACAATTGAGGAAATAAAGGAGTTGAAGAAATAGAACCCGTATCACGATGAAGATAGTTGTTGATGACCCAGTTCCAACTATTGTGACAATTGTACGTCTGGTTTGGAGCGGCTTGGTATTGAAACCAAAGGACACGCAGTCCCTACCGTATTCTCCTTGATATAAGGACACACAGTCCTCGCCCAACACTCGTGGTAAGTCTTTAGGGAAAATTTCCAAACCCTCAGAGACTCGGTCACCCAGCGATCCACAATTGACTGCTGAATGCTCTAGACCATGACACCTAACCGTCTGGAGGATACACAGTCCTCAAAGGTAACAAGCATCGGTTCCACACAGGAACAACTTCTTCAGTGATGCTCAATCACCTGGGTTTTTGGTTTGGGTTTGGTGTTTGGGTATTTCCTCACTTGATGATTTTCTGTCGAAGGCTCTGGGGAATTTGGGTTGCTCTAAATGACTAGCGTTAGTTTCTCTCGGAGCAGCCAACCAGCAAGTGGTTGTGGGGGCGGCTATTTCTATCCTTGAAGCATCCCGACATGATTTGACATAAATGCCCTTAAATAATACGACCGTTGGGTGGATAAGATCATTGAGGTGGCACGTGGCGCGGCAACGGTCGGAACTTTCAACTCTGAAAGTCCTCATGTCTCTCATATTCCTCAATTCGAGTCTTTGGTAAATTTAGGCTTGGGTTGAGCATCATGTAGAAAATCATTTCGTAGTTTTACCTCGACCCCCTTTAACAGTATGGTGTTCCTATGACTCAAGTGTAAAGAAAATGAAACAGAAAAAATAAATCTTGACGCTTCAAAGTCTTCAGAGTATTTTTCTTCAGGACACACCGAATTCCTCATCTTCAATGTCTTCATGAGGAATATTTTTTTCTTCACAATTTCTTCGTGATCAAAGTCTTCAAGGAATGACCAAAGTCTTCACCAGAAGAGAAACAATTTTAGGGGTCGATATTCATTGAATAACACAAACTCCTCGGCGACTTATAGAGCTTGTATACACTCACAATCATATCAGTCACTTAACCTATAAGTCTTAAACCACCAAAATCACTAAGGGGCACTAGATGCACTTACAATCTCCCCCTTTTTGGTGGTTGATGACAATTAGGTTAATTTTTCAACGAGGATAATAATACGGAATATAAGTAATGAGTTTGAGGAATTTGAAATTAAGATACATAGAAACTCCCCCTGAAGATGTGCATGTTTTGAGGAATTTTCTTTGACGGCAGATGCACATTGATGATTTGTATCATGGAGATCTCCCCGTGTATCTTGCAATTTATGCATGCATTTGACATATAGTATGAAGAATTTCAAATGCATGATGAAAAATTGTGTCTGACGAATTTTAGCATGCCTGCATTAATAAACTTGAGGAATAAGCATGCGGAGAAAAACGTTCAAAAGAGTCAAAACACAATCGGGCTTAAGTTACAACTCATTACATCAAAAACTTCAGAAGAGCCAAGAGTTTTGTAACTTAATAAAGTTTATAAGCCCATATATAGAATCCTGCTTGGAGACTAACTCTCAGATTTCTCCTCCTTTGCCATCAAGTGACAAAAAAGGGACAAAACTGAGGACTAACACCTGCTACAGCAACAAAAGTCCTTCCTTGGCGCTAGGAATTCTCCTTGCTACTTCTCTGGTTTGCGTTGGTTTTTTCCTTGAAGTGGAAAGGGTGATGCAGCACAGGAGCAGTAAGTATTTCCCTCAGCTTGAGAACCAAGGTATCAATCCAGAAGGAGGGTCTCGTCAAGTCCAGAGTACCTGCACAAACACAAACGAGCTTGCACCCAACGCTTCAAAGGGGTTGTCAATCCCTTCAAGATTGTTTGCAAAGTGAGATCTAAAGGCGGAAAGTGCAACGAAGTAAAAAGTGTAAGGCTCAAAACATGGTGTGGAGTAGACCCTTGGGGCCATAGTGTTCACTAGAGGCTTCTCTCAAAATAGCAAGTATTACGGTGGATGAACAAATTAATGTCGAGCAATTGATAGAACAGCGCAAAGTCATGACGATATCTAAGGCAATGATCATACATATAGGCATCACGTCCGAGACAAGTAGACCGATACTTTCTGCATCTACTACTATTACTCCACACATCGACCGCTATCCAGCATGCATCTAGTGTATTGAGTTCATGACGAACAGAGTAACGCTTTAAGCAAGATGACATGATGTAGAGGGATAATCTCAAACCAATGATGAAAACCCCATCTTTTTACCCTTGACGGCAACAACACGATACGTGCCTCGCTACCCCTTCTGTCACTGGTTGAGCTCACCGTACGGTATGAACCCAAAACCAAGCACTTCTCCCATTGCAAGAATCATAGATCTAGTTGGCCAGACAAAACCCACAACTCGAAGAGAATTACAAGGATATGAAATCATGCATAAGAGAGATCAGAAGAAACTCAAATAAGATTCATAGATAATCTGATCATAAATCCACAATTCATCGGATCTCGACAAACACACCGCAAAAGAAGATTACATCGGATAGATTTCCATGAATATCATGGAGAACTTTGTATTGAAAATCCAAGAGAGAGAGAAGAAGCCATCTAGTTACTAGCTATGGACCCGTAGGTCTATGGTGAACTACTCACGCATCATCGGAGAGGTCATGGTGTTGATGGAGAAGCCTTCCGTGTCCGAATCCCCCCTCCGACAGGGTACCAGAACGTGCCCCAGATGGGATCTTGCGGATACAAAAGCTTGCGGCGGCGGAAGAGTGATTACGATGCTCCCCTGATTTTTTTGGGAATATTTGGGAATATATAGGCGCAAGATCTAGGTCAGGGGACCTCCAAGGGGCCCACAAGCCTACATGACATGGCCCCCACCCCTGGCTATGGGGTGGGGGCTTGTAGGGCCCCTGGGGCTCTTCTGGCTTGGCTCCCAAGTCCTCCGATCTTCCTCTGTTCCAAAAAAATTCTTTTCGGGGATTTTCTTCCGTTTGGACTCCGTTTCAAAATCTCCTCTGAAAGGGGTCAAAAACATGGAAAAAACAGGAACTGGCACTTGGCACTGAGTTAATAAGTTAGTCCCCAAAAATAAATAAAAGGCATGCAAAACATCCAAAGTTTGACAAGATATTAGCATGAAACCATCGAAAATTATAGATATGTTGGAGACGTATCAAGCATCCCCAAGCTTAACTCCTCCTCGTCCTCGAGTAGGGAAGTGATAAAGAATGAATTTTTGATGTGGAATGCTACCTAGCATAGTTGTCCTTTGCCACTTCTTTCACGTGCCATGATTGTTCAGATCCCTAAGATTCAAAACAATAGTTTGCTATTGACATGAAAACAGTAATAGTTCAAGCAAACTAGCAAGGTAATCATGAACTTTCAAAATAACAAGGCCAAAGAAAGTTATCCCTACAAAATCATATAGTTTGGCTATGCTCCATCATCCTCACACAACTAATGTAAATCATGCACAACCCCATAATTGGCCAAGTAATTGTTTTCGCACTCTTACTTTCTCAAACTTTTTATAACTATCATGCAATACATGAGCGCGAGCCATGGATATAGCACTATAGGTGGAATAGAGTGTGGTGGTGGTTGTGAGACAAAAAGGGAGGGGATGGTCACATTGACTCGGCGTATCAATAGGCTATGGAGATGTCCATTAATAGATATCAATGTGAATGAGTAGGGATTGCCATACAAGAGATGCACTAGAGCTATAGTATATGAAAGCTCAAAAGGGAAACTAGTGGGTGTGCATCCAACTTGCTTGCTCACAAAGACCTAGGGCAATTTTGAGGAAGCCC
Organism: Hordeum vulgare subsp. vulgare; assembly: GCF_904849725.1. NCBI lineage: Eukaryota > Viridiplantae > Streptophyta > Magnoliopsida > Poales > Poaceae > Hordeum > Hordeum vulgare. The sequence goes on from NC_058523.1 coordinate 376,893,699, forward strand.
ATCATTGGAATATACAAGCCAAGTTATATAGTGAAGAGTCCCACTAGAATATGGTAGTGACAAAGCAAGAAGCTCTCAACCATGAAGAACATGGTGCTATCATGAAGCACACGTGTGGAAAAAGATAGTAGCATTGTCCCTTCTCTCTTTTTCTCTCTTTTTTTTATTTGGGCTCTTAGGCCTCCTTTTTTCTCCTTTTTTGGGCTCTTTGGCCTCTTTTTTATTTCCTCACATGGGACAATGCTCTAATAATGATGATCATCACACTTTTATTTATGTTGGATATAGGACCAACTCGACGAGTACTTTCGGTCGAGACGATCTCGTACGCCGCAGCCACAAAGAGCAAGCAAGCACTCAAGCTGGTGGATGGATACTCAGCGTCACAAACCTAAGCAGCCAAGCTACTAGCTGGATGGATATTTGGAGTCAAGCTAACTACCGTGGCTGTAACACAATACGCATAGTTGGCCAGAAGGCTCGTATCGAGCCTTGTGATTTTATTTCTTTGATCTGAGATAGATATTACAGGGGGGCCTAGTACATATATATAGTACCTAGACTACTTAGTACAAGCCGACTCGACCAGGGTATTGAATCCGTGCCGGACTCAATTTGGCTAATCGTGATTAGTTCTAATAATCACCCCCCTAAGCACGATGTCCTCACTTTACAGCTTGGACACCTATCCTTCTTCGCATCTCCGTGAACTTCTGTCGTCCCAAAGACTTGGTCAGGATATCTGCAAGCTGGTCGTTGGTGCAAACATAGTTGACTTCAATCTTGCCTTCTTCTACGCATTGTCGTATATACTGATACCTTATATCGATGTGTTTGGTCATGTCATGATGCACTGGATTCTTACACAGGGCAATCGCAGACTTGTTGTCAACATTGAGCACCACTCTTTCTGGTTCTTTATCTGTGAGGTCACTGAGTAGCCTTTCTAGCCACACACCTTGACCCGCTGCGGTTGCAGCTGCTATATACTCTGCTTCGCAGGACGATAATGCGACAACCTTCTGCTTTTGTGATAGCCAAGTTACTATGCTCCTGCCCAAGAAATATGCCAGACCCGAGGTACTTTTACGGTCATCCACATCTCCTACCAGGTCGCTATCACTGTAGCCAAGTAGCTCCACCATCTCCTTCTTTTTCTCTCTCAAATAGACACAACCGAAGTTTGTTGTCCCTTTGATGTACCTGAGTGTATGTTTGACAGCTGCCCAATGTTCAGTCGTGGGTGCTTCCATGAAGCGACTCACTATGCCAACGGAATAGGCCAAGTCCGGTCGTGTATTCACAAGATACCTTAGGCTTCCGACCACACTTCTACAATCCATTGCATCAACCGCAGGGGCTTCACTCCTTTTGCTAAGTTTAAGCCGAGGTTCCATTGGAGCATAAGTTGGTTTGCAATCCTCCATGCTACAACTTTCAAGTATCTTCTTTGCATATGCCTCTTGACATAGTGTGATCCCATTCGGCTTTTGTTGTACCTCAATCCCGAGGTAGTATGTCAAGAGCCCTAGATCACTCATCTTGAATAGCTCCTTCATTTGTAGCTTGAATCTTGCAATCTCCTCTTTGTCTGCTCCAGTTATCAAGAGATCATCAACACAGATGCCCACTAAGAGACGATCCTTGCCTTTACCTCGCTTGTACATAGCATGCTCGAGTGGACTTTTCTCAAAACCAAGAGAAATCAATGTACGGGCAAGCTTGATGTTCCATGCCCGAGGAGCTTGATGTAGCCCGTACAATGCCTTGTGTAGCTTCAACACCTTGTGTTCTTCTCCTTCTTTGATGTACCCCGGTGGTTGCTTCACGTATACTTCTTCTTCCAACTCCCCGTTCAAAAATGCAGATTTTACATCCATGTGATGTAGCCTCCAAGATTCTTGAGCCGCGAGAGCTATAACTAGCCTCACCGATTCCATCCTTGTGACAGGAGTGAACACTTCCTCGAAGTCCACACCTTGCTCTTGCACAAATCCTTTAGCTACGAGCCGAGCTTTATGCTTGACCAATTTCCTTCAGCATCCTTCTTGACTTTGTACACCCACTTGAGCCCTATGGATTTGTGACCGTTGGGAAGATCAGCGAGCTCCCATACTTTGTTGTCTCGTATTGATACCAACTCTTCATCCATAGCATGACGCCAACACTCCTCAGTATTTGCTTCTTCAAATTTTGTCGATTCCTCGACGCTAAGAAAACATTGTCGTCCTCTTCTTATAACTTTGACAGGATTAATAGTACGAAGTGCTTCCTCCGGATATAAATCCACCACTGGTCGAAGACGAACTGGTGTCGACGGACGTTCCCTTGTCTCCTGTTCTGTCGAAGATGAGGAATTTTCATCTTGTGGAGTTGCCAAACTCCTGTTTTCTGGCGATACAGGTTCTCCAGAATTAGTTGCCGTACATGTGAACCTTCAAGTCCACGTGCATGCCTTCCTGTCTCACAGCTAGCTTGAGTAGGAGCCAGATTCTGGCCACGTCCAGGCTGTGGACTTCCAGGCGCAGCTCCCAGGCTGCTCCCCTGTGGTACGCAGTCACTTGGTCGAGCGCTTCGAGCATTGCTTGGTGTGCTGCACGAGCCATCGCACGCCTCGTCTGCTATGTCCTGCTGTGTGCCTTGGCGCGCCTCCGTCGCTGCTTTATCTAGCGCATTCGGCTGCGCTGCGTTGTCTGGAGAATCACTCAGCGTCGTTGTAGTCTCCGGTTGATTATCGACATGCTCGTATTCGTTGTAAACAACGTGAAAGATTTCATCAGAGATCGGGTATACCGGCTCGGTAGAGTTCCAATTCCATGACCTTGCTTCTTCAAAGACCACGTCACGCGTCACAACCACCTTATTGGTAGAGGGGTTGCACGCAGGGTACGCCTTCGAGCCCGCTTCATAGCCAACCAATATCATTGGAGTACTCCGATCCGCTAACTTACTTGTATGCCCGGCCACCGTCTTCACATGCTCCACGCACCCAAAAGTACGAAGGAGATCAACCGCGGGCTTATGTTTGTACCATGCTTCGTACGGCGTCATCCCAACCACACTCTTGGTTGGAGCCCGGTTTAGCAAATAAACGGCCGTATTGACCGCCTCACCCCAAAACTTGCCCGGAATCCCTTTGCTCTTCATCATGCTTCGTGCCATCGCCACCACGTTTTGATTCCTCCGTTCCACAACACCGTTTTGTTGCGGTGAATATGGCGCCGTAAGATACCGCTTGATCCCATGTGCTTCGCAAAATTCCGTGAATTCACGAGACTTGAACTCACCCCCCCCCCCCCCGATCGGTGCGGAGGGCCTTCATTTTGGCTTCGGATTCTACCTCGGCCGCCATCTTTACTTTCCTGAAGGCTTGCAAAGCTTGGTCCTTCGTCTTCAACAACACAATCCACATGTATCTGCTGAAGTCCTCGACGATGAGTAAGAAGTATTTGTTCCCAGCTGGGGTAGCCGGTGTAATGGGTCCGCACAAGTCTCCATGGACCAACTCAAGAGCTTTAATTGCTCTAAAGTTTCCCTGTCTCGGGAACGAGGCTTGCCTTTGTTTCCCAACAAGGCAACTGTCGCACACTTGCTCAACATGATCAATGCACGGTAGTCCACGTACCATCTCCTTTTGTCCAAGTTGTCGAAGAGCCTGGAAATTTAGATGACCGTAGCGCGCGTGCCACTTCCATGCCGAGTCCTCCATGCTTGACAAGAGACATACTGGATCCACACAATCCAAGTTGAGGACGTAGAGTATGTTTGGCGACCTCTGCACCTTCATGATCAACATCCTCTGACGGTCATACCCCCATAAATAGCCATCTTCGAGCACAATCTTGCAACCACGCTCCTCGAGCTGGCCAAGACTTATGATGTTGCTCTTTAGCTTGGAAATATAGTACACATCTGTGAGTACCTTGTGACCGCCATTCTTCAGCTCAAACAGGACAGTACCTCGCCCTGTGATGTCAACGGTCCGCCCGTCACTGAACCGGACCGTGCCTCCAACCGAGAGATTTAGCTCAGAAAACTGGTCCTTGTCACCGGTCATGTGGTTGCTTGCTCCTGTGTCGAGGTACCACACGTGCCTCGCCGTGTTCATCCTCTTCTTGTCATGAAGGTAAACCTTCTCTTCGTCGAGCGTGACAACCTCGGTAGCCGGTGCCTTCGGAGCTGGACCATCCTCGTCCATAAGCTCGCATACTTCGACCATGAGCATCATATCGCTATCATCGCCTCCCTTGGCCATGAGAGCTTTTTCCTTCGGTGGACTCTTGCGATCAGACTTGAAGTGACCGAGGATTCCACAATTGTGACACCTTACTTTTTTATGTCAAATTTTCTCCTTGGTTTTCTAGCCTTTTCTTCCTGTCCAGCGAGGTCCTTTTTCGCCGGGCTTTGCTTCTCCTTTGCTTTACTACCGCTTGTGGATCCACCTTGCTTTCCTTTCGACAGGGCCATCCATTGCGCCATTGTAAGCATGAGATGCTCACTCTCCTTCGAATCGCCGAAGCTGAGATGAATTCTCTCGTCGTGGGCCTTGAACCTTCCGATGAGATCCTCGACCGTGAGAGTGTTCAGGTCAAGACATTGCTCGATCGACGTCACGATTTGGATTTAGCGTGCCAGCGCGGCACACAAAAATCATCGGACGATCGCAACTTCTTCTAGAGTTGAACCATAGCCGTGTATGCCGTTGACGAGGGTCTTGAGACGGGAGGCAAACTGATCAACCGTCTCGCTTTCCTCCATCTTCAGGCACTCGTAGCTTCTCATGAGGGACTGAAGGTGTGCTTCCTTGACACGGTCATGACCCTGGTGCAGGATCTTGATGGTCTCCCATGCCTCCTTCGTCGTTTTCTTTCCGACGAGGTGTTGCAGCACATCCTTCGGCATGGCGGAGTAGATCGCCGTTAACGCCTGACGGTCCGTCCGGTACTTTGTTGCGCCCTTCGCGTACTCGGCGCCGCCGGGATCGACAGCTTCCCAGAATTCCGCTCCCTCCATCGCGACCTCCATGTTCATCGCCCATAGTGCGTAGTCCTCTCGATCCAGCCGGGGGAGTTGCGACCCCCCAACCATCGGCATCGGTGCTTTAGCTCCCACCACAACGATCTCCTTGCCCGGGTTCGACATGATCCTTCGATTGCTTTCCGAAGATCACGCCAATAAACCAAGCTCTAGATACCAATTGTTGGATATAGGACCAACTCGACGAGTACTTTCTGTCGAGACAATCTCGTACGCCGCAGCCACAAAGAGCAAGCAAGCACTCAAGCTGGTGGATGGATACTCAGCATCAAAAACCTAAGCAGCCAAGCTACTAGCTGGATGGATATTTCGAGTCAAGCTAGCTACCGTGGCTGTAACACAATACACATAGTTGGCCAGAAGGCTCATATCGAGCCTTGTGATTTTATTTCTTTGATCTGAGATAGATATTACAGGGGGAGCTAGTACATATATATATAGTACCTGGACTACTTAGTACAAGCCGACTCGGCCAGGGTATTGAATCCGTGCCGGACTCAATTTGGCTAATCATGATTAGTTCCAATAATTTACTCATAGCTCGAAGATCACAATGATGATGACTCCATAGGAAAAGCCTCCGGCAGTGTACCGGGATGTGCAACGATCTAGTATGATCATGCAATGGCAATATGAGAGTGACGACACAAGTCATGAGACGCAATGGTGGTAGTTGCATAGCAATATATCTCGGAATGGATATTAAAATGCCATAGTAGGTAGGTATGGTGGCTGGTTTGAGGAAGGAATTTGGTGGGTTTGTGCACCGGCGAGAATTGCACAACACTAGAGAGGCTAGCAATGGTGGAAGGTGAAAGTGCATCTATACCATGGACTCAACATTAGTCATAAAGAACTCACATACTTGTTGCGAAAGTTTTTATTAGTAATCGAAACAAAGTGCTAAACGCATACTCCGAGGGGAAGGGTTGGTAGGTGTAAACCATCGCGCGATCCTGACCTCAACACAAAGGATGACAGTCAATAGATCAATTATGCTCCGACTTCCTAACATAGCGGTTCACCATACGTGCATGCTACGGGAATCACTAACTTGAACAAGAGTATTTCTAGATTCACAACACCCTACTAACATAGCTTTTAATATTACCAAATCCATGTCTCAAAACTAATCGAGAGGAATCGAAACTTCTGTTTCTACTCAATGCACATGAAGATGGAGGTTTTTGCATCCTCTTTGGGTATCTAGCACGTGGGACTACTTTCATAGCATAAGCCAACTACCAAATAATGCAGCGCCGTGCTCTACAGATATAAGTGAAGCACAAGAGCAAAAGTATCTAGCTCAAAAGATATAAGTGAAGCACAAGAGCAAAAGTATCTAGCTCAAAAGATATAAGTCAAGCACAAGAGCAAAAGTATCTAGCTCAAAAGATATAAGTGAAGCACTATGAGCATTCTAGCAAAATCACGACGAGTGCATGTCTCTCTCTCTCAAAAAGGTCTGCAGCAAGGATGATTGTGACACAACAAAAATAAAAGACTCCTATGATACAAGACGCTCCAAGCAAAACACATATCAAGTGGTGAATAAAAATATAGCTCCAAGTAATGTTACCGATGGATTGAAGACGAAAGAGGGGATGCCTTCCCGGGGCATCCCCAAGCTTAGGCTTTTTGGTGTCCTTGAATTTGGCTTGGGGTGCCTTGGGCATCCCCAAGCTTGAGCTCTTTCCACTCCTTATCTCTTTGTCCATGAGAACATCACCCAAAACTTGAAAACTTCACAACACAAAACTTAAACAGAAACTTGTGATAACATTAGTACAAGAAAACAAACTACCACTTCTTTTGGTACTGTAGCAAACTTGAATTTTATTTATATTGATGATGGGCTACTATATTCTCAGTTTCCCATGGCTAGTACCCCCCGAGTTTCATCAAAACAAGCAACCAACCCAACAAAAACAGAATTTGTCAAAAACAGACCAGTCTGTAGCAATCTGTATACTTCATATACTTCTGGTACCTCAAAAAATCTGAAGAATTACGATGGTCTGGGGAAAAGCATATCAATCAGCAGCAAAAAGAATCAACTCAAAATCACTTTCTGAATAAAAATGAAAAATCATCTCATGAGCGAAAAGTTTCTGTCTTTTTCCAGCAGGATCAAACGACCATTACCAAGACTACTCATAAAGGTTTTGCTTGGCTCAAACACAAAATGAAACACAAAAAACTCAATCACAACAGAATTATGAAACTGTGGATGCAACAAAACAACAAGAAAAAGATAAATTCATTGGGTTGCCTCCCAACAAGCGCTATTGTTTAACGCCCTTAGCTAGGCATAGAAGCGATAGAGTCACGTATTGTCGTCTTTGGTGCTCAAACCATAAGTGGCCCTCATCATGGATTCATCAGGCAATCTTATTTTCTTTCTAGGAAAGTGTTCCATACCCTTCCTTAAAGGAAATTGAAATCTAATATTCCCTTCCTTCATATCGATGATAGCACCAATAGTCCTTAGGAAAGGTCTACCAAGAATAATAGGGCATGTAGGATTACAATCAATGTCAAGCACAATGAAATCCACGGGTACATAGTTCCTATTTGCAATAATAAGAAAATCATTGATCCTTCCCATGGGTTTCTTGACAGTAGAATCAGCAAGATGCAAATTAAGAGAACACTCTTCAATCTCATTAAAACCCAGAACATCACATAAAGACTTTGGAATTACAACAACACTAGCACCCAAATCACACAAAGCATTGCACTCATAATTTTTGATTTTGATTTTGATGGTAGGTTCCCACTCATCATGAAGCTTTCTAGGGATAGAGACTTCCAATTCAAGTTTCTCTTCAAAATCTTTCATCATAGTTTCGATGATATGATCGGTAAAGGCTTTGTTCTGGCTATAAGCGTGTGGAGAGTTTAACATGGATTGCATCAAAGAAATGCATTCAATCAAGGAGAAACTATCATAATTGAGTTCCTTGAAATCCACAGTAGTAATTTCATTACTACTCAAAGTTTTAACGTCTTCTACTCCACTTTTAATGCTTTTAGCATCAAGATAGATGGACTCCGAATCATTGGGACACTTTTCAACCAAAGTGGATTCATATACATCCCCATAATCATTAGGTTTGACACATGAAAACAAAGATTCAATGGGAGTCACACCAAGCACTTTAAGATCTTCGTGATTCTCATCACGAGAACACGCCTTTCTAAGCCATTCATGTCTAGCATGAATTTGGGCGGTTCTTTCTTGGCTCTCAATCATGGAAACAAACATAGCTTTCAAAGTTTCATCCATGTTGATTTTGGGAGGAGCACATCTAACTTTCAAAGCATCAACATCACAAGAAATCATATCAACGCTCTTAGCCAAATCGTCAATTTTGAGTAGTTTTTCCTCTATGGACGCATTGAAAATCTTTTGAGAGTTGATGAACTCTTCGATATTACTCTCTAGAGCAGAGGGTAATCTATCGTAATGTCCATGAGTATTGTTGTAGGAGTTGCCAAAATTATTAGAGGAGTTACTAGGAAAAGGCCTAGGAACATAGTTTCCTCTAAAAGCATTGTTGTTGCCAAAGTTATTCCTACCAACAAAATTAACGTCCAAGCTAGCGTTGCTACTCTCAATCAAAGAAGACAAAGGCATATCACTAGGATCCAAAGGAGCACTTCTACTAGCAACCAAATTCATTAACTCATCCATCTTAGCACTCAACGAGTTAGTTTCTTCTATAGCGTGTACCTTCTTACTAGTAGGTGACCTTTCAGTGTGCCACTGAGAGTAGTTTGTCATGATGTTGTCTAAAAGCTTTGTGGCTTCTCCTAATCTGATTTCCATGAACGTTCCACCTGAGGCGGAGTCCAAGATATTTCTAGAAGCGAAATTCAAGCCAGCGTAAAATATTTGAATAATCATCCAAAGGCTCAAGCCATGAGCGGGACAATTCCTAATCATTAACTTCATTCTCTCCCAAGCTTGTGCAACATGTTCATGATCAAGTTGCTTGAAATTCATGATATCATTACAGAGAGAGATGATCTTAGCCGGCGAAAAATACTTGGATATATAAGCATCTTTGCACTTATCCCAAGAATCGATACTATTTTTGGGCAAAGAAGAAAACCAAGTTTTTGCGCGATCTCGCAACGAGAAAGGAAAAGGCTTCAATTTAATCACGTCATTATCCACATCTTTTTTCTTTTGCATATCGCAAAGCTCAATGAAGGTATTGAGATGGGATGCGGCATCTTCACTAGGAAGGCCAGAGAATTGCTCTTTCATAACAAGATTCAGCAAAGCGGCATTGATTTCGTATGACTCCGCACTAGTGGTGGGAGCAATCAGAGTACTAATAAAATCATTATTATTAGTATTCGAGAAGTCACAAAGTTTGGTGTTTTCGTTCATGGTGACTTCAGCAAGCAAGCAAGCACACAAGCAAACAAAAAGCAGGCGAGAAAAAGGGCGAACGAAAAGGCGAACGAAAAAGGCAAATTGGTGAAGTGGGGGAAAGGAAAACGAGAGGCAACTAGCAAACAAAGTAAATGCAAGAGATGAGTTTGCGACACTTACTTGGATGAGTTCTTGACTTGATCTTCCTCCCAGGCAACGGCGCCAGAAATTCTTCTGCTACGGCAACAAAAGTCCTTCCTTGGTGCTAGGAATTCTTCTTGCTACTTCTCTGGTTAGCGTTGGTTTTTCCCTTGAAGAGGAAAGGGCGATGCAGCACAAGAGCGGTAAGTATTTCCCTCAGTTTGAGAACCAAGGTATCAATCCAGAAGGAGGGTCTCGTCAAGTCCATAGTACCTGCACAAACACAAACGATCTTGCACCCAACGCTTCAAAGGGGTTGTCAATCCCTTCAAGGTTGTTTGCAAAGTGAGATCTGAAGGCGGAAAGTGCAACGAAGTAAAAAGTGTAAGGCTGAAAATATGGTGTGGAGTAGACCCTGGGGGCCATAGTGTTCACTAGAGGCTTCTCTCAAAATAGCAAGTATTACGGTGGGTGAACAAATTACTGTCGAGCAATTGATAGAACAGCACAAAGTCATGACGATATCTAAGGCAATGATCATACATATAGGCATCACGTCCGAGACAAGTAGACCGATACTTTCTTCATCTACTACTATACTCCACACATCGACCGCTATCCAACATGCATCTAGTGTATTGAGTTCATGACGAACAGAGTAATGCTTTAAGCAAGATGACATGATGTAGAGGGATAATCTCAAACCAATGATGAAAACCCCATCTTTTTACCCTTGATGGCAACAACACGATACGTGCCTCGCTACCCCTTCTGTCACTGGGTGAGGTCACCGTACGGTATGAACCCAAAACCAAGCATTTCTCCCATTGCAAGAATCATAGATCTAGTTGACCAGACAAAACCCACAACTCGGAGAGAATTACAAGGATATGAAATCATGCATAAGAGAGATCAGAAGAAACTCAAATAAGATTCATAGATAATCTGATCATAAATCCACAATTCATCGGATCTCGACAAACACACCGCAAAAGAATATTACATCGGATAGATCTCCATGAAGATCATGGAGAACTTTGTATTGAAGATCCAAGAGAGAGAGAAGCAGCCATCTAGTTACTAGCTGTGGACCCATAGGTCTATGGTGAACTACTCACGCATCATCGGAGAGGTCATGGTGTTGATGGAGAAGCCTTCCATGTCCGAATCCCCCCTCCGGCAGGGCACCAGAACGTGCCCCAGATGGGATCTTGCGGAGACAGAAGCTTGCGGCGGCGGAAAAGTGATTACGATGCTCCCCTGATTTTTTTGGGAATATTTGGGAATATATAGACGCAAGATCTAGGTCAGGGGACCTCCAGGGGGCCCACAAGCCTGCATGGTGCGGCCCCCCTGGTCGTCGGGTTGGGGCTTGTGGGGCCCCTGGGGCTCTTTTGGCTTGGCTCCCAAGTCCTCCGATCTTCTTCCGTTCCAAGAAAATTCTTTTCGGGGATTTTCTTCCGTTTGGACTCCGTTTCAAAATCTCCTCTGAAAGGGTCAAAAACATGGAAAAAACAGGAACTGGAACTTGGCACTGAGTTAATAAGTTAGTCCCCAAAAATAAATAAAAGGCATGCAAAACATCCAAAGTTTGACAAGATATGAGCATGAAACCATCAAAAATTATAGATACGTTGGAGACGTATCAATGCCCTTGAAGAATTTCAGTTCTGTGTTGTTGTAGAGGCATGAGGATCCTTGGTGCCAATCTTATTGGTTGGACCAGTCGCAGTATCCTCAGGTTCTTCATCTGATTCTGCAATGCGGAATGAAGATAATGAGCTATCCTCCAAGTAAGGAACTGGAATTGGCTTGAATTTCTTCTTTGGAGGCCACGACCAGTCAAAGTCTTGAGTGAATTCCATTTCTGCAAGTTCCTCAGGAGTCTTCAAGTGAGCTAAAGTGGCCCAAGTGCGATCAAATACCTCATGAAGATAATAATGATTTTTCTTCACAACATTTTGAGTCTCGTTGAGGTTTTTCACAATGGCGCCAAACTGACGTTTTACCCACTTTTGATTGCGATCGACTTTCTGGTGAATACCGAGGAGAAGCTCTCAATTAGTCATCACCCTTATGGAAGTTGGGCTTGGAGGCTTTGCTCTGCCATCAAACTCCTGAGTGGTAGTGTCATCATATGAGGAATAAGAGGCAGCCTTGCGAAATTGACCATCTAGGGGTCGACTTCCTTCATCAATCACAGACTTGCCTTTGCCTTCAATAGGTTGAAAGGTGCTCTTGATGACTTTGAGAGGCGGCAGATAGCCGAGATGATTCTGAAAGTTATCTTGGTAGTTGATGGCAGATCTGGTTCTGATGAAGTTCATGATCCAAGGTGCATAAATCTTCAGCTCAAATGGTGATAAGGCATTGTCAGCCAAAGTCCTCAAGAAGAAATCTTGAAGATTCATTTTTCCATGAACAATGTGAAATAGGATATTCCTCATAATCCAAACTACATCTTATTCCTTGTCATGGCCCTTGATTGGCACGATGGAATATGATAGTATTCTGTAAAGTGTCTTGGGCACATATAGCAATTCCTTCACCAGGAATCTTGCCCTGGGTGGTTGACCGGGAGCCAAAGGTTTCATGAGGACTCCCATCAGATGATGTGGAGTTCTCTTTCATCATAGAGTCGAATTGCTTCATCTGAAGGAATTGGAAGTGGAGTAGCTCGAAGCAATTATGTGGCTTGAGCCTTGTAGTGTGTATGCTGAGTCATCCAGTCTAGAACCCATAAGTTGATGTCATTGGGGTCACCAGAAATATGCAATGTGGCGTAGAACTGAAAGATGATGTCAGTATTCCAGTCTCCAATAGATGTGCAGAATGGCAAAAGCCCTGCATCGTGAAGAACATTGAGTACTAGGGTGAAGCAGGAAATTTCCTCCATGTCATAGTGAGGAATATGGGTATGATGAAATATCTTATTTCTTCCAGAGAGCACAGAAGCATAGTAGTTGAGCTGATTTCTGGTCTAGAACTTTTTGTGCCTAATGCGAAGCTTGTCATAAGGATTTTCTCCTATGAAGTAATGGTGTTCATCATAGAAATCTTGCTTCTGAAACTTTGGCCTTTTGGAGAAGGCCTGATGAGGCTTCGGTTGAAGATTATGTTGTTGTTCATTCTGAGGAGTTGTGGCCACTACAATTGCAGCCTCGGGATTGACCACTACAATTGCAGTCTCAGCTTTTTGAGCAGGAGCATTTTCTTCAGCTTGAGGAGTTTGCTAATCTGAGGAGGCACTTGCAGTTTTTGGTGCTGCAGTTTCTTCAGCTGATGCACTTGATTCTTGGTCATGTGCTGATTCCTCATTTGTGCTCTTTTCTTCAGAGCTAGAGAGAATCTCTGTGGCAACAGGAGTTTGAGGAATTTGAGCAGATCTTGGTGAGTTAGGGTGAGCCTCTTCCCAAAATTCATCATGGATCACAGGTTTACTGCATCCAATGTCTTCATCACCCTTCATTTCATCAGTAGTCATTGGAGGCGTTGCGTCTTGAGGAATTTCATCTTCTTGAGTTTCCTCATCTATTGGTGTGGATGCACCAGGGTGATTGTCCTCCATTTCATCATCCTCTTCTCGAATGATGTGTTCTTCACCAAATGGAACCATCATGAATGATGGTGCTACATTGAGGGGAGTAGCATCCACTGGAGCTGATGATGAGTTTGGCTCAGTCTTCACGCGTTTCGCCTCTGAAGACTCTGATGTAACTTAAGCTTTTCTCTTTTTAGCTTCTTTTTCACAAGCTTTAGTTTTCTTTACGTCTGATGCAGACAGAGTGGTCACTTTCTTCACCTTTGAAGATTTTGGTGAAGGTGCAATTTCATCAAGCGCTGCTTGAGTGTGAGGCCTGGCAGATTTTTCAGCTGAAGTATTCTGAGGAATTTCCTCAGCAGCTGGTTCTTCATCTTCATCTTCCTCAGTCAATTGCACAGTGTAGCTTGCATGAGGATTTGGTTGAGGCTTTGAGGCGGGAATTTTGCTGTTGTAGTCATCAATATCAACAGTTGCGGCTTTGAGGAATTGCACTTTGACCCCTTTCCGATCAGGATGAAGACTTGCATACCTGTCAGTGAGGGTTTTCAGTTCAGCCTGAGTTGAATCAAGTTTCTCAGACGTCAAGTTGAGAAGGTTTTGCTTCAAATATTCTCGTTCTTAACTTTTGCAAGCCTAGCTTGAGTAGCTAGCTGTTCTTTTCATTTGGCTTCATTGATGAATGTAGCAACCATATGGCTTACTCCAGGAGGAAGCTTCAAGTCATCAACTGGAGTGTTTGGATCCTCATACCAGAGATCGATGAAATTCAGCAGTACTTTTGGATCCAGTGCAAGAGGTATGGAGCTACCAATTGCTTGTGCAACTCTTTCCTATTTGTTTCTGATGATGGCTTGAAGAGTTTCATCATCATATTCTTCACTTCCTTCTAATGCAGAAGGAATGTTGACGACTTTGCTTGGATTTGGCCTGGTGCCTCTACCACCAGCCATCCTAGTCTTCAACAGCTCGGGTGTCGATTTTGAAGCCGAGCCTCAAGCAGATGGCACAAAGGAGCTTGTGTTTCCTATTTGAAGCTTACTGATCTACTTCTCTTGAGGGGGTGAAGACTTTGTAGTAAGAGCAATTTTCTCAGGAATTTTCTATTTTGAAATAGCAGACGAGGCTTTTGGTTTGAGACTCAGTTTCTTCACCAGAGTCTTCTTCTGAGGTTGTTCTATAGCAGAGGCCTCGGTAACAGAAGAAGTAGCAGTTGTAGCTGCAGCAGCAAAGTCCTCATTGAATTTTGTGACTGCTGATTTAGCCAATTTCTTTAGCTTAGACAAATACTTGTCTTTTTCATCAGGGTAATCCTCAATAGTGGCTACACTTGAGGGATGTGCTTCTTGTTGGTCTCCCTGTGGCAATCTTTTGCATGAAGGTTTGTGGGCAAACTTCTTAGCATATTTTGGAGTGACATATCTGTGTTCTTTCCACTCCTTTGCCCACCACCGTTCAATTTTCTGAAGCCTGATTTTGCGTTTTGCCATAGTCTCTTTGCCATGAATTTCTTCATCTGGCTTGCAGTAATCAACATAGATCTCCTCAGGGATCTCAAAGGTAGTATTCTGTTCCAGCTTCCTGCCACCCTTCTGTTTTCTTTCTTCCTCCATTTTCTTCAGCTGAGGCTTTTGCTGAGGAATATGTATTTTTGATGATTCTGAGGACAGAGGTAATGATTCTTCAAGAAACGCTGCAAATGAGTTAAGTTGATGAGAACCTAGAGATTCATCAGTTGACATTTTTGTACTTGTGAACAAAGTATAGGTGCGAAGAATTTGGAGAGATCATATGCGTTCTCAGATTTGAGGAAATTGATAAATTTCTTAAGTTGAGGAATTTGACTAAGCATTCTGATCTTGGGTTCCAGAGTTGTGCAGATTCGAAAATTTATACAATTGAGGAATCTCGGAAGAATTTGGTGGCTTAGTGCAATTCATCAAGTGTTCTAGACATGGGTGTGTACTGCTGAGAGATTTTCTGAGGAAAAACTGATTTCACAAATCTAAAGAGAATAAAGAGATCAACAGGGGTAGTAAAATAGGATTTTAATTACCCTGAGCGAAGAACTCGATGAACTGAAGCAGTAAAAGAGAGAAGTCCTTCGGTCCAGATCTTTAGTGCCCTAACTTGGCGACTGAGTACGGCTACGGCGGCGACAGAGGGAGATATTCCGAAGTCGGCGTGAGTCTTGCGATGGTGAGGGCGAGGCAGCGAAGCTTTTCCTCACCGGTGACGAAGATGCTAGCGGCGGCGCTAGGTTTTGAGCTCAAGCGGAGAAGACAAGAGGGCAGAAGAGTTTTTACTGAAGGGGGTAAGGGCCTATTTATAGTTCAGGTGAAAATAGTCCGGGGCGAAGCTTTCAGACTGAACTGCCCTTGCCCTTTAGTCTCCGCATGACACGTGTTGCCCATGATCGAGGCGGTGGAGATCGTGGTTATCCGAACGTGAGTAGTGGGTGTGGTAACTGTGTAATGTTACAAAAACAAATTTTGAATGTTGAGGATTTTGGTTGCAAAGTCCTCAGCTGACAAGGACTCAATGTGGATTTTGAACAAGTGTCAAATAGAATGCATATGAAGAGTTTGAGAATAGACTGGGTTGAGCTTAGCATAGAGGGGAGTCGGGTCCGATCACATTCACTTAGAAGAAATATCAACTTGAAGATTTAGCAATAAGTGAATGCTATTCACACATAATTTTGAAGACTTTGAAAATTTTGAAGAATTTGTGAAAAGTCTCAAACTAAAGAATTGCAACTTTGAAGAATTTGCAACTTGAAGAATTTCAAAGTTGGGTGGTGGCATGACCCACCGTATAAGAATGATGATTTCAGGCACCGCGTACAATTGTCGTAGGGCCCTGACAACCAATTTCTTCATTTAATTCTTCACACTTAGAGTGATATTCTTCATTGATTGAAGAAATTCGTTACTTCGTGTGTTGCACATCTAAGTCATCAATTTTGCATAAGTGTTAGGATGTGTGCATGTTTTTACAAAAAAATTGAAGAATCTAGGATATTTAGCTCACATTGCAACTTGCAAAACCTTCTCTCATCCAAGGGCTTTGTGAAGATATCTGCAAGCTGATTGTCAGTCTTCACATGATCGATGATGATATTGTCCTTGAGGACATGGTCTCGAAGAAAATGATGACGAATCTGGATGTGCTTGGTCTTCGAGTGTTGTACTGGGTTGTAGGCAATCTTGATTGCACTCTCATTGTCGCAGTAGAGGGGCACATTATTCATGTTGATACTGTAGTCTCTGAGGGTTTGCTTCATCCATAGTAGTTGAGCACAACAGGATCCAGCAGCAATGTATTCAGCTTCAGCAGTGGAGAGTGATACGCAGTTTTGCTTCTTTGAGGACCAACAGACTAAAGATCTTCCAAGGAAATGGCATGGGCATGATGTTGACTTGTGATCCACACAGTCACCAGCATAGTCAGAATCAGGATATCCAACGAGGTGAAGATTTGAGCCCTTGGGGTACCATAATCCTAGTGTTGGTGTGTGAGCTAGATATCGAAGAATACGTTTCACAACCTTATGGTGTGATTCCTTCGGTTTTGCTTGAAAACGAGCACACATGAAAACACTAAGCATAATATCTGGCCTAGATGCGCATAGGTACAATAAAGAGACAATCATAGAATGATATACCCGTTGATCGAAATATTTACCATTTTCGTCAGTGCAGATGTGACCATTGGTAGGCACAGGTATCTTGACGCCTTTGCATTCACGCATACCGAATTTCCTCAGAACATCCTTGAGGTATTTCTCTTGAGATATGAAGATGTCATTGCTTTGTTGAGGAATTAGCATAAGCAAGTAATATTCGAATAGCTTCAAGTCTGTCAACAGGTGCAAAAGTTTCATCAAAGTCAATTCCTTCAACCTATGTGTAGCCTTGGGCTACAAGTCGTGCCTTATTCCTCACTACCTGACCATCCTCATCTTGCTTGTTTCGGTAGATCCACTTGGTGCTGATGATATTGTGCTTGCGAGGATCTTGTCTTTTGACGAGTTCCCATACGTCATTTAGCTTGAATGAAGAAGTTCATCTTGCATGGCTTGAATCCACTCAGGTTCCATGAAGGCTTCAGCAACTTTTGAGGGTTCTATGATAGAGACAAAAGAGGAATGCCCACAGAAGTTAACTAAATGTGAAGCTTTTGAGCGAGTGAGAGGACCTGGAGGATTGATGTCATCGAGGATTTTGTCAAGTTCTACTTCATTTGCAATCCTTGGATGAGCTGGTTGAAGACTTTGCTTGGGCTGAGGAATTTGACCTGGAGCAATTTCCTCAGGTGCACCTGCTTGAATTTCATCAGTGTTGGGGACGAATTCTTCAACAAGGGGTTGTTCCTCAGTAGGAATGATATCTTTAGTAGCTTTGAGCTTGATTGCTTCCTCAAGAGTCAATTTATCTAGCACACGAGCCAGTCGCTCTCTTTGCGAGCCGTTAGTTTCATCAAACCGCACATCTACAGTTTGAACAACCTTGTTGTGATAGGTCTTGAAGACTCTGTAGGTGTGCGAGTCCTTTCCGTAACCAAGCATAAAACCCTCATGTGCTTTTGGTGCAAACTTTGAGCTATGGTGAGGATCTCGAATCCAGCATCTTGCACCGAAGACTTTGAAATAACTTACATTGGGTTTCTTGTCAGTGAGGGGTTCATATGAGGTTTTCTTGAGGAATTTGTGAAGATATACCATGTTGATGATGTGGCAAGCAGTGTTGATTGCTTCAGGCCAGAAGCGACGAGGAGTCCGATATTCTTCAAGCATAGTCCACGCCATTTCAACCAGAGTCTTATTCTTGCGTTCAACGATGACATTCTGTTGAGGAGTATAAGGAGCAAATAATTCGTGAGAAATACAAAGTTCATCAAGATAATCATCAAGACCAGTATTTTTGAATTTTGTCCCATTATCACTCCTGATGTGTTTGATCTTAACGCCGAAGTTCATCGAGGTCCTTGAGGAAAATCGTTATCACTCCTGATGTGTTTGATCTTAACGCCGAAGTTCATCGAGGTCCTTGAGGAAAATCGTTTGAAGACTTCCTGCACTTCAGTTTTATACAAAATGTTGTGTACCCAAGTATAACGAGAATAGTCATCAACGATGACAAAGTCATATAAAGATGATGCATTGGTTAGAGTAGCATAATGAGTAGGTCCAAACAGATCCATGTGAAGCAATTCAAATGGATGAGTAGTAGTTGATGACCCACAAGTATATGGGATCTATCGTAGTCCTTTTGATAAGTAAGACTGTCGAACCCAACGAGGATCAGAAGGATTTGACAAGTGGTTTTCAGCAAGGTAATATCTGCAGGCACTGAAATTATCGGTAACAAGTGGTTGTGTGGTGAGATGATTCTTAGCGAGCAACAAGTAACAAAAGTAGCAACGGTGCAGCAAAGTGGCCCAATCCCTTTTGTAGCAAGGGACAAGCCTGGACAAAGTCTTATAGGAGGAAAAACGCTCCCGAGGACACACGGGAATTTCTGTCATGCTAGTTTTCATCATGTTCATATGATTCATGTTCGTTACTGATAGTTTGATATGTGGGTGGACCGGCACTTGGGTATTGCCCTTACTTGGACAAGCATCCCACTTATGATTAACCCCTCTCGCAAGCATCCGCAACTATGAAAGAAGAATTAAGACAAAGTCTAACCATAGCATTAAACTAGTGGATCCAAATCAGCCCCTTACGAAGCAACGCATAAACTAGGGTTTAAGCTTCTGTCACTCTAGCAACCCATCATCTACTTACTACTTCCCAATGCCTTCCTCTAGGCCCAAATAATGGTGAAGTGTTATGTAGTCGACGTTCACATAACACCACTAGAGGAAAAACAACATACAACACATCAAAATATCGAACGAATACCAAATTCACATGACTACTTGTAGCATGACTTATCCCATGTCCTCACAAACAAAAGTAACTACTCACAAAGCATAATCATATTCATGACCAGAGAGGTAATGAGTAGCATCAAGGATCTAAACATAAACTCTTCCACCAAGTAATCCAACTAGCATCAACTACAAAGAGTAATTAACACTACTAGCAACCTTACAAGTACCAATCGGAGTCGCGAGGCGGAGATTGGTTACACGTGATGAACTAGGGTTTGGAGATGAGATGGTGCTGATGAAGATGTTGATGGTGACGAGTCCCCCCCGATGAAAGGAGTGTTGGTGATGACGATGGCGACGATTTCCCCCTCCAGGAGGGAAGTTTCCCGGCAGGATCGTCCTGCCGGAGCTCTAGATTGGTTCTACTCAAGTTCCGCCTCGTGGCGGCGGCGAATCCTCGAAAAAGCCTCCCCCTGATTTTTTTTCTGGACGAAACCCTTCATATAGAAAAAGGGGGGAGCCAGAGGGCCAGCTGGGTGCCCACAAGCCCCCTAGGCGCGGCCAGGGGGTGGCCGCGCCTAGCCGGCTTGTGGCCACCTGCTGGTGCCCCTCTGGCACTTCTTCGGCCCAGTATTTTTTATAAATCCCGAAAAAAATCCTCGTTGATTTTTACGGTGTTTGGAGTTGCGCAGAATAGGTATCTCAACTTTGCTCCATTTTCAGGCCAGAATTCCAGCTGCCGCCATTCTCCCTCTTCATGTAAACCTTGCAAAATAAGAGAGAAAAGGCATAAGTATTGTACCGTGAAGTGAAATAACAGCCCAAAAAGCGATAAATATCAACATGAAAGCATGATGCAAAATGGACGTATCAGTAGTCATGATGGTCTTCAAGGGATGTTTGGATCTGGTTATTTTTCCAAACGCACAAGCACCGCAGAGATGGTCCTTGAGGAATTTGACAGATTCGATGCCAATGACATGCTTCTTCTTCGCCAGTGTGTCCAAATTCCTCATGCTTGCTGACCAAGTCGTCGATGCCATAGCCAGCCTTCTGAGGTTTTTTCTAGTAAGCATGTGGCTGGTTGTGGTCCTGTACAACAATCAACAATATACAAATCTCCTCTCCTAAAGCCTTCGAAGACTTTGGATTTTTCATATTCCATGATGACTACACATCTATATTTTCTAAAGATGACAATTGTATCAAGATCACAAATCATTGAGACTGACATGAGGTTAAACCCAAGGGATTCGACAAGCATGACTTTGTCCATGTGCCGGTCCTTGGAGATCCACTTTACCAAGCCCCAATACCTTGCTTTTACCTATATTAGCATAAGTGATTTGCTTCAGTGGTGATGGAGTCAGTGGCATATTCATCAATAAGGTTTTATCACCAGTCATATGATTTGTGCAACCACTGTCAAGAATCCACTCTGTATTCTTGGGTTTGTCATCCTGCAGATGAATTAGTACAGCTTACCATCTCATATGCTTCAGATTTGAAGAATATGATATCAATTTCATCACACAAGAATTTCATCATAAACAGTAAATTTGAGGACGTGTGAAATGTTATTATTTCATCATTTTAGCTTGTGTCCAATCAAGCAATTTCCTCAGGTCTCCAGCAAATTCTTTAGATGATGATTTTCATGTGGAGACCTGACCTGCAGAAGTGATTAGTTCAATTTCTTCACCGCCCACATTTGAAGAGGTGGTAAAGAGTTCATCATCATGTGAGCACCATGTGAGAATGGAGGCATTGAAGCTAATGCACTTCTTTTCACAGCAGGGGGTTAGAGTACTCAAATGAATAGGCATAGAAATTCTTTGAGGACTTATGAATATAATGATTTGAGGAATAACACTCATATTCATTGTAGCGACCCGATCACAAAAAGAGTCAAGCCTGTGTGTATCTGTGCCATCCCTGGATCAGTATGCTGGCACACACAGTACATCAATGTATATATCAAAGTGCAATCACATGTAAATAACGTAAAACTGATATATACCTCAAAATCCTGAATCGTACTCTAACTCGTCGAAGAAAGTATCTGCAACATAAGACATTGCAGCTGTGTAGGTCAGCATATTGAATATGCCGGCAAGTCACAAAAGAGAGTGGTGAAAATATCATCTATACTATATGCATTTATGGCAGGTGGGGCCGTAGTTTAAGTTTTGCGTAAAGCAATTTTTTTCCTACAACAAGAGAGAGATAAAAGCAAAATTTACTACATTGTTGGTTGTTAATGAGAAAGGTTCCACCAACCATTTCTCACACCCAAGTTATCAATATTACCCACATCAATAAGTTAATGGTGTTGAGAATTCCTCATAGTTTCAGTTCCTTTGGCTCAAGTTGTCTATGACCGTGGACATGGCTAATCGATTAGGTTTGAGTACTCTGTAGAGTTTTGCACACGTTCCCCACAAGATTTGATCGCCTCCGTTGGAGTCCTCGCACTTCAGGGTGTTTGAGAACCGGATGATCAAAACATGGTCTTTCAATGGGTTCCTCTGAGCCACTGTTGGTGCCCATCCAATCCTACCATTCTTCTACATCTCGTAGCACCACCCGTCCAGAGTCAACACGTTGTCCAACCAAGCCAGAGCCCATAATGACTTGTGGTTGTGCAGGTAAGCCCCGGGAATTGAAATATCCATCCATCTCTTCGTCCCTGGGTGAATCTTTCCGCAAGATGTTATGGCGCTTCCCCATGCATCTCGGGTCCTCCGCTGGTTTCCCCAGAGAGCCCATCTGAACCGTTCTTCACCCAGAGGTATATTGCATGCTGAGGTCTTGCAAGTCTTGAAGTCTTCCGGTCTTGATTAATAAGTTCTCACAACACTCATGATAAACACTCAACCAAACCCAGTCTACTAGGAGCATAGCAAAAATAACGTTCCGGTCAAAGTAACAAGGGTTTAGGGGTGCCTATCATATCATACTACTTAATAACCAAAATTACCAAGTACCTACTTGCATGCAATGGGTGAAGAAGGTTGAAACTAATGCAATAAACCCATAGGTAAAAAATATGATCAATGTGAACTTGCCTGGTATTACTTGATGAAGATGGTCGCTCTCATAATCCTGATAATTCTACTCGTCACACTCCGAGCAATCTATCGTATATGAATAGTATTCAATAAACATTCATGCCAAAATGAAGAATCAAAAGAACATAAGAACAAAACTTGTCTTGGTGCAAAATAACAACATACTAAGGTTTAATAAAAAAATAGGTTCTAAGTGTGTTGTGAAGTGAAGGTGCAGGAATGAGATCAAAAGACTTAATGGACGATGAACTATTGCTATATACGCTTAGGGTGGAGATACTATGAAAGACGATCCCAAGTATGCGAAGAGCAACATGAATGACAAATAGCATAGGGCATAAGAATTCAGTTGCAAAAAAGGGATTAATTCAAATGGAGCACTACAACACAAGTTATAGTGAACT
The DNA here is from genome assembly GCF_904849725.1 of Hordeum vulgare subsp. vulgare. Lineage (NCBI taxonomy): Eukaryota > Viridiplantae > Streptophyta > Magnoliopsida > Poales > Poaceae > Hordeum > Hordeum vulgare. The sequence goes on from NC_058523.1 coordinate 376,916,163, forward strand.
GAAGTATGAATAGAATTTGAATTCCATAAAGATCAAAATTATTTGAATTGGATCATGGTTGTTATGAATATAAAGTACATAACACGAGTGTTTAGGGGCAAAAGAAATCAATGGAAAAGGTGTTACTGTTGCAAGGTATGATCAAACGAAGGTTCAAATTCAAATTTGGATCGCTCAAATTTGAAAGGTTCAAAGGTTCAAACTAATGAAGCTACTGCAAATGGGAGGTCAATATGAACATGTAGAAAAAAGAATTACTAGATTTCTAATAACCGATCAAAAGATATAAGTAATTCAATATGGCATTGAATCTAGTTAGAACGCGGTGTGGCAACACTACTGTGTACTAGTGGAGTAATGACTGTGATCGAAATTATATGTTGGAAAGATAACACCAACTGATACGAACAAAAATATTACTTTGATACGAATCCGATGCAATTGGATTCATCTAAAATGGAGTTACGGATAAAACGATATGATCAAAACGAATTTGAATATGAATCTGAACAAATTTCGAAATTTGAAAAAATTTAAAAGTTGGTTTGATAGGTTCACTGGATAGGTGAGGTCAAGACTAAAATCTAGGCGCTCGTTTCATATAATTTGAGTGAACGAGTAAAAAGTTATGGCTATTTGAAAAATCAGGGCCAAGCTGTTTTACGGAAGAAAACGTGTTGTCTAAAAGAATTTTAGTATTAATGTGTAAATACGAAGACTAATTAATAATCCAGTTACTCTACCGTATACTAGTCTAATAACAATAAACTACGGGAGTATAAAAGAAAATTATGAAGAGAATATCATTAGAATGCACCGAAGAGATAATTTCAAAGAGGAGACGACTTCGAAAAATCCCGCCGAACAGAAGAAAATATTTTTATTTAATAAATCTAGTTAAATCAAAAGATTGATTTAACCTGGAGTAGATGATTTTTTTGGATGCTTCTATGGAGCTATATTTATAGGTGAAAGGAAAGCCTAAAGATCAATAGATAGGCAATGTGGGACTAAACATATACGTAATGTGGAGAAAAGATAAAGAAAGAGGGAGAGAGGTGTCGCATTGGCCTTTCGTCAGCTGCGGTGAGCGCACTTCCGGCCAGCCGTGTTTTTTTTTGGATGAACAGTACCGTCGTGAATAGGGTTTACTGTTTTTTTAAACAGCGAAGAAAAATATATAAACGAAATTAAGAGAATATTTTATATAGGCATATTATACATCAAAATTTTCAGAATAAAATTTCCTATAACATGAACATATTTTCAAGACCAAATAAAATATATTTTTTAGAATAACTTTAAAATGAAAATAAATTTGAATTTCAAATAAATTGTAAATACTTAAAATTTGAATCAAGACATTGTCTCTCATTTTGGAGTGTTATTTTCCTCCTCTCATTTGATTTTTTATCAGAGGGTTTTGAAAATATTCAAACTCAAAATTGGAAAGGGATTCAAAATAGAAATTTCTGGGAAAATCATTTTATTCCCTCTCATTATTGTTTTTTTTAAGTTTCAAATTCCACTGAATTTCAAACAATCAATCACACATCATTCAAGCAAAAAAATCCTAATTATTTATTTGTTATAACATTCCAAAATTTATAATTTTGGGATGTTACACTTATGTCCCTTGAAGTTTCCCTGCATATCAGAAGCATTAGTGCGAGAACGAGCATAATATTGACTATTTGAGGAATTTGATCCTTGTGAAGACTTTGGTCCACTTGAGGAATTTGATCTGGGGTTCTGGTTCTTCACAGGTGGTGTTATGAGGACATTCACCTGAAGATTTTCTAAACAACTTTTGGGAACCCAGATTTTCCTCAGGGGTGGTCCATTCCTGTAGTTAGTTCCAATATATCGAGCAAATACTTCACCATATTGATTTTTGAATAGTTTGTAGTTGGAGTCAAATGACTCATCAAAGGAATAGAACATTTCACATGCAAAGCCTGTTAGAGTGGATGGATCAACGGGAGGGCCATTATCAGCAACCCATGAGGTTTTGGGGTACTGCTCAGGTTTTCAGAATGATCCATCAGCATTCAATTTCCTCTCGAAGGCAATGCCTTCTTTCCTCGGGTTCCTGTTCAGAATTTGCTTTTTGAGCACATCGCAAAGGGTTTGATGCCCTTTGAGACTTTTGTATATGCATGTCACATACAATTCCTTCAACCCTGCATTTTCATCAGTAACATTTGCGGTTTCTTCAAGTGAAGAATTTGATACCACAACAACAGTTGAAGAATTTGTAGAAATAGAAGCATTAGATGATTCTGGTGAAGAATTAGCAGTTTCACGCTCGATGCATTTCAAAAATGGTGGAATGAATTCAACCTGAGCGGAACTTATCTGTTGAGCAAGCAATGAATCATTTTCCATTCGAAGATCATCATGAGACATTCTTAACTTTTGAAGATCAAGCTTCCTTTGAAGAAACTCATAGGAAAGTTTCACATGATCAGCCAAGAGTGAGCCATAACGATCTTGAAGACTATCAAATCTAGGCTCAAGACTTTTTACATCTTCAGTGAGGACTTGAGTATGATTCATTTCATCATTCAATAGTCATCGCTTCTCTCTAGCAGTTTTTGAAGCTTTTCAATAGCACTTTGTTGCGTAGTGGCAATGTTGGCAAGTTTATAGTAACTGGGTTTTTTATAATCATCAGGTTCACAGTCACTAGAATTAGGGGAGGAAGCATCGTTTGGTACCTTTGAACCTTTTGCTATGAAGCAATAGGTTGGAGCGAAGTCATCGGCATATTCATGAGCGTGGATAGCGTTGTCATTTTCTTCAAGGTTGAAGATTGACTCGCTGACGAATGTGGTAGCCAATGCAAGACTTGCCACACGAGACTCTTACTCTACTTCAGAAGCTTCCTCTTCATCACATTCTTCAGATTCATCTTCAGAGTCCATTTCCTTGCCAATAAGTTCCCGAGCCTTTCTAAAACTGGTCTTCTTGTGCGATGAGGACTTTGAAGATGAGGACTTTGAAGATTTCTTTTTCTTCTTTGAGTCAGCAAAACTTTCCTCCTTGTATTTCTTCTTTCTTGATTCTTTCACCCAGCAAGGACAATCAACAATATAGTGACCAGATTTCTTGCATTTGTGGCAGGTTCTCTTCTTATAGTCCTCAGATGAACATTTTGATTTCCTCATATCTTTTCTTGAAGATTTTCCGAACTGGCCACGTTTAGTGAACTTCTCGAATTTCCTCACGAGCATTGCAAGTTCGTGTCCAAGTTCTTCAGGGTCACTAATGCTGCAATCTGAGTCTTCTTCTTCAGATGAGGAAGTAGCCTTAGCCTTCAGCGCGCGAGGTCTTGAGTAGCTTGGTCCATACAGATCTCTCTTTTCTTCCTGTTGGAATTCATGAGTATTGAGTCTCTCAAGTATATCAGCAGGATCAAGCATCTTGTAGTCTCTTCATTCTTGAATCATCAGAACTAGTGTGTCAAATGATGGATCAAGAGATCGTAGCAGTTTCCTCACAAGTTCATGGTCAGTGATGTCTCTAGCTCCCAGTGCTTGCAGTTCATTTGAGATGTCAGTGAGGCGATCAAAGGTATATTGGCGGCTTTCATTGTCAAGCCTCTTGAAGCGATTGAAGAGATTGCAAAGAACATCGACACGTGAGTCATGCTGTGTTGATACTCCTTCATTGACTTTGGACATCCTATCCCAGATAAGCTTCACTGTTCCCAAAGCACTCACTCTGCCATGCTGTCCTTTGCTCAGATGGCCACATATGATATTCTTTGCTTGTGAGTCAAGTTGCTTGAACTTCTTCACATTAGCGGCACAGATAGTAGCAGTGATGGAGAGAATACCATTTTCCATAATATACCAGAGATCATTATCAATTTCTTGAATATGCATCTGCATCTTGGTCTTCCAGCAAGGAAAGTCCTTTCCTTCGAAGATAGGACATCCTGCAGTAACCTTGATCATACCTACGGTAGACATAACTAAAACTCCAGGTGGTTAAACCAAAATCACACAGAACAAGGGAGTACCTTGCTCTGATGCCAATTGAAAGTGCGTTATATCGACTAGGGGGTGAATAGGAGATTTTTAATATTTCATCATTGAGAAAATTCCTATTGAGGAAAGTCCTCAGTTATGAACTAAGTGCAGCGGATAAAGTACGAGATCAGGTGTGCACAAACCTCTACAACAAAGTACTCGATGATATTTTAGAGATTCGGTTTGCACAGTTCGCAAGTACAGAGCAAGTAGGTGAAGATTAACTCAAGTGAAGAATTTGAGGTTGAGGAAATTCAGAGAAAGTCTTAAGACCAATTCTTCAAACAATGTGTATCAAAGTCTTCAACATACAATTGAGGAAATAAAGGAGTTGAAGAAATAGAACCCGTATCACAATGAAGATAGTTGTTGATGACCCAACTCCAACTGTTGTGACAGTTGTACGTCTAGTTTGGAGTGGCTTGGTATTGAAACCAAAGGACACACAGTCCCTACTGTATTCTCCTTGAGCTAAGGACACAAAGTCCTCGCCCAACACTCGTGGTGAGTCTTCAGGGCAGACCTCCAAACCCTTACAGACTCGATCACCGGATGATCCACAATTGACTATTGGATGATCTAGACCATGACGCCTTACCGTCTGGAGGATACATGGTCCTCAAAGGTAACAAGCGTCGGTTCCACACAGGAACAACTTCTTCAGTGATGCTCAATCACTTGGGTTTTTGGTTTGCGTTTGGTGTTTGGGGTATTTCCTCACTTGATGATTTTCTCTCGAAGGCTCTGAGGAATTTGGGTTGCTCTAAATGACTAGCGTCAGTTTCTCTCGGGGTAGCCAACCAGCAAGTGGTTGTGGGGGCGGCTATTTATAGCCTGGGAGCATCCTGACATGATTTTACATAAATACCCTTAAATAATATGACCGTTCGATGGATAAGATCATTGAGGTGGCGCGTGGCGCGGCAACGGTCGGTACTTTCAACTGTGAAAGTCCTCATGCCTCTCATATTCCTCACTTTGAGGCTTTGGTAGATTTAAGCTTGGGTTGAGCATCATGAGAAAAAACATTCCGTAGTTTTAGCTCGACACCCTTTAATAGTACGGTGTTCCTATGACTCAATTGTAAAGAAAATGAAACATAAATAATAAAACTTCACGCTTCAAAGTCTTGAGAGTGTTTTTCTTCAAGACGCACCGAATTCCTCATCTTCAATATCTTCATGAGGAATATCATTTTCTTCGCAATTTGTTCGCGATCAAAGTCTTCAAGGAATGACCAAAGTCTTCACCAGAAGACATACATTTTTAGGGGTTGATATTCATCGAATAACTCAAACTCCTCAGTGACTTATAGATCATGTGTAGAGTGACAAACATATCAGTCTCTTAACCTATAAGTCTTCAAACCACCAAAATCACTAAGGGGCACTAGATGCACTTACAAGTACGTCTCACACGCGGGAACGCGCAAACCACAGAGGGGCACGGTCACTTATCAGGGGCGGGCCCAACCACTGGGTCGCTGGCACACGAGCCCTGCTAGTCAGGCTCGCCCTCTACCTCCCGCCTGAACAGGGAGAGAAGGGGAGGTGGGGCTTGATACGTCTCCATCATATCTACTTTTCCAAATCTTTTGCCCTTGTTTTGGACTCTAATTTGCATGATTTGAATGGAACTAACCCGAACTGGCGTTGTTTTCAGCAGAATTGCCATGATGTTGTTTTTGTGCAGAAATGAAAGTTCTCGGAACGTCCTGAAAATTTACGGAGAATATTTCTGGAAAATATGAAAAATACCTGCGCAAAGATCCACCGGAAGGGGTGAGCCAGTGGGCCACAAGCCCTATGGTCGCGGCCTCCCCCCTGGCCGCGGCCACCAGGCTTGTGGGGCCCACGTGGCTCTGCCGCCCCCAATTCCAGCGCTATTTATTCCCTTTCGTCCCGGAAAAAATCAAGAGAGAAGATTTCATCCCGTTTTACGATCCAGAGGCGCCGCCACATCCTGTTCTTGCCCTGGAGGGCAGACCTGGAGTCCGTTTTGGGCTCCGGATCAAGGAGATCGTCGCCATCGTCATCATCAACCTTCTTCCCTCTCCAATTCCATGAAGCTCTTCATCGTTCATGAGTAATTTATTCGTAGGTCGTTGGGCGGTGATGAGTAGGATGAGATCTATCATGTAATCGAGTTAGTTTTGACGGGGATTGATCCCTAGTATCCACTATGTTCTGAGATTGATGTTGCTACTACTTTGCCATGCTTAATTCTTGTCACTAGGGCCCGAGTGCCATGATTTCAGATCTGAAATTATTATGTTGTCACCAATATATGTGTGTTTTAGATCCGATCTTGCAAGTTGTAGTTACCTACTATGTGTTATGATCCGGCAACCCCGGAGTGACAATAACCGGAACCACTCCCGGTGATGACCATAGTTTGAGGAGTTCATGTGTTCACCAAGTGCTAATGCGTTGGTCCGGTTCTTTATTAAAAGGAGAACCTTAATATCCCGTAGTATCCATTTGGACCCCGCTGCCACGGGAGGGATGGACAATAGATGTCATGCAAGTTCTTTTCCCTAAGCACGTATGACTACACACGGAATGCATGCCTACATCACATTGATGAACAGGAGCTAGTCACATATCTCTCCGTGTTATAATTGTTGCATGATGAATGTCATCCAACAAATCATCGATCCATTGCCTACGAGTTTGTCCCACTGCCATTGTTACTTGCTCTGCCGTTACTACTGTTGTTGCTACTGTTACTTGCTGCTATTGTTACTTGCTTTGTCCTGCTGCTGCTGCTACTACTGTTACTTGCTACTGCTGCTACTTGCTACTGCTGTCACTATTGTTGTTCCTTGCCACTGCTATTACTCGTTACACTGCTGCTACCTGCTACAATACTTTTCTGGCGCCATTGATACTTCAGTTAGGAATAGTCTCCCTTGTCAACAGATCTTTCCTAACACCGTTGCTATCATACTACTTTGCTGCTTATATCATTCTTGCAAATACTAATCTTTCAGGTGTGGTTGAGCCGACACATCAACTGCTAATACTGGAGAATATTCTTTCACTCCCATCGTGTCGAACCAACAAATTTGGGTTGAATACTCTACCCTAGAAAACTGCCGCGATCCCACACGCTGGTGGGCCATTGCTAGACAATTGCTAATTGTTGAGCAACTGGGGAGCAGCTCTTTTCTGGCGTCGTTGCCGTGGAGGCATCAAGTCAGGAATAGTTGCACGTCAAGAGCATTTTTCTGGCACCGTTGCCAGGGAAGGATAGCTATATTCTCTAAGTCACTTGGGATTTATATCTGCTGATCACTATGAAGAATCTGAAAGATCCAAGAACCGAAGTTTTTCCCTCAACTACGAGGGGAGGTAAGGAACTTCCATCTAGCTCTGCACTTGATTCACCTTCAGTTATGACTAAGTTTGCGACACCACCTCCTCCTATAAATCTTGATATGTCGCATGTGCTTGATGATGCTTATGATGCTACTATGCCTGATATTGCTAGAGATGCTATGCCTGATACTGCTAGAGATGCTATGACTGATACTGCTAGAGATGTTATGCCTGATACTGCTAGAGATGCTATGCCTGATACTGCTAGAGATGCTATGCTTGATACTGCTTTGCCTGATGATGCTAGAGATGCTATTTTGCCTGATGATGCTATGCTTGATACTGCTTTGCCTGATGATGCTAGAGGTGCTATTTTGCGTGATGATGCTATGCTTGATACCGCTAGAGATACTACTTTGCCTGATATACCACTAGTGGTATTCCTTGATGCTCATATTGCTAGAGTTACTGCAAATGCTCGTGATGCTTCTGAAACTGCCGATACTATTGAGATAGAACCTGCTTTTGCTCCTGCTAGATCTAGCTATCGTAGATATGAATTGCCTGATATACCTCAGGGTTATGTTATGGAGGGAGAGATAGCTAAGGATTTTCTTGCGTGTAAGGATGCCTATGACGCTGAGAAATTACTTCTCAAGTGGAAGGAAAAATCCTTGAAAGCTAGGATGAAATACGACCCGAAGTTTCCCACTTCACCTATCTTTATCACCGATGAGGATTATGAATTCTCTGTCGACCCTGAGATAATCTCTCTAGTCAAATCTGATCCTTTCCACAGTTATGAGTCTGAGACGGTCGTAGCCCATCTTACCAAACTACACGATATAGCCACCCTTTTCACTAGTGAGGAGAAGATCCGCTACTACTATATCTTTAAGTTGTTTCCTTTCTCTCTAAAGGATGATGCTAAAGCCTGGTTCACTTCTCTTGCTCCTGGATGTGTGAGTAGTCCCCGGGATATGGTCTATTACTTCTGTGAGAAATATTTCCCTACCCATAAGAAGCAAGCTGCCTTGCAGGAAATATACAACTTTGCTCAACTCAAAGAAGAGAGTCTCCCACAAGCTTGGGGGAGGCTCATCCAGCTACAGAATGCTTTGCCTGATCACCCTCTTAAGAAGAACGAGATACTTGATATCTTCTATAACGGACTTACCGATGCCTCTAGAGACCACGTAAATAGTTGTGCCAGTTGTGTTTTTAGGGAACGAACTTTAGAACAAGCTGAGATCCTACTGAATAACATCTTGATCAACGATAATGCTTGGACTATTCCCGAACCACCTCCTAAGCCAACTCCGAAGAAAAGAGGTATTCTATTCCTCGGTCCTGAAGATATGCAAGAAGCAAAGAAATCTATGCGAGAGAAAGGCAATAAATCTGAAGATGTCAAAAATCTACCACCCATCGAAGAGATCCATGGTCTCGATAACCCGATACAAGTAGTAGAGGTGAATTCTCTGCGTAGATTCAATGAGAGTGATATTCCTTTTGACAAACCTGCTAGCCTATGCTTTGATGAATTTGACAACTTTGTTGCCAAACAACAGAGTTTCAATGATTATGTTAGCAGACAATTGGAACAAAGTACTTGTATGCTTAGTCATTTAAGTGCTTGTGTAGACAGAAATGTCAATGATCTGAAACTTCTGAGTAAACATGCTTCTATGATTACTACTCAGGTAGAACAAGTACTTAAAACTCAGAATGACTTGCTCAATGAATTAAATGACAACTCTGTCAGAGTCATTACTAGGGGAGGCAAAATGACTCAGGAACCTTTGTATCCTGAAGGCCATCCTAAGAGAATTGATCAAGATTCTCAAGGAAGTAATGCTGATACACCCAGTCATCCTAAGAAGAAGAAGGATGATAGAAACCTACATGTCAGTTCACCAAATACTGTCACACCTGAAGGACCAAATGATATTTCTGCGTCTGATGCAGAAACACAATATGGTGATGAACATGAACCTGGTGACAATATGGACAGCGATGTTCATAATAATGTTCAGAGACCCATGCCCTTTCCTCCTAAGCCATCCAAGAAAAAGGATGATGAGGATTTTGAGCGCTTTATTGAAATGTTGAGACCCGTCTTTCTGCAGATGCGGTTAATTGATATGCTCAACATGTCTCCATATGCCAAGTACATGAAAGATATCGTGACTAATAAACGGAAGATACCAGATCTTGAGATCTCCACCATGCTCACCAATTACACTTTCAAAGGTGGAACTCCTAAGAAACTTGGTGATCCCAGAGTGCCCACTATACCTTGCTCCATTAAAGGAAACTACGTAAGAACTGCCTTATGTGACCTTGGAGCCGGTGTTAGTGTTATGCATCTCTCTCTTTATCGTAGACTTGAACTGGATAAGTTGACACCCACTGAAATTTCTCTGCAAATGGCCGACAAATCAACTGCTTTCCCTGTCGGCATTTGCGAGGATGTGCCTGTTGTGGTTGCTAACAGCACTATCTTAACAGACTTTGTTATCTTGGATATTCCCGAGGACGATGCCATGGCCGTCATCCTCGGAAGACCCCTTTTAAACACCGCAAGGGCTATTATAGATTGCAACAAAGGCAATGTCACTTTCCATGTCAACGGTAATGAGCATACAATGCACTTTCCGAAGAAACGATGTCAACTACATTGCATGAATGCTATCAAAAAAACTTCATCGATTCTTATTGGGAGCTTTGAATGCCCTATTCCTCGTGTCAAGATGAAGTATGATTTGCTTGTCGGGGAGATTCATATCCCCATTGAGGTGACCTAGTGACTATTCGAAAATTCTCCGTTTCCTTTTACGATTTGAAAAGGTTTTGTCATGAGGATTTGATCAACCCCATTGACGGATTTCTTTCGATGACCATGAGATGGATGAATCGAGGAGTCAGAAACCTCTGTTTTAAGCTTTCACTTTCTGTTGCTTAGAAGAAAAATGATAGGTTTAGTTTAGTTTTCCATGTTTTCTGTCTTAGTGTCCCGAAGAAAAGTACCCCGAAAATAAAAGTTCTCCGATGGTCCTGAAAATCAAATATGATTTTCTCTGGATTTTTTGAAAAATACTCGGACTAAGAGCTGGCCTGGGGGCCACACTAGTGGGCCACAAGCCCTGTAGCCGCGGCCTCCCCCCTGGCTGCGGTCACCAAGCTTGTGGGGCCCACAGGGACCCCCTCCACTCATTCCAGCTCCCATCCTCTTCTTCTACCTCCAGAAAAAATTGTTTCGCAGCTCAAACCCGTGTTCTTGCTCATTTGGCTGTGATTTTCGATCTCCTTGCTCAAAGCACCATTCTTCGAACCGTTTGGGGGAAATTACTCCTTGGTAAGTGACTCCTCCATTGGTCCAATTAGTTTCTACTCTAGTGTTTTATCCTTCGCGTATTCTTGCTACCTTGGTGACCCTGTTCTTGAGCTTGAAATGTTGATTTTAGCTGGTCCCAAGTAGTTTTAGCGCGTGATACGATCTCTAGGCACTAGTAGGAGTAGTTTCTACGAGTTGGGTTAATCCTTACTCACTTTTCTTTCGAAGTCTCTAAAAATTTCAGAATTTTTCAGAGTTAGAAAAGGGAAAAGATGAGGAGGTTCTTGAGAGGCTCTTCAAGCCGTAAGGAGGATGAGAAGAACCACCCCAAGTACGTGGTTCCTCGAGTCACAGAAGTTCGAGCGTGCGAGTGGCCAAGTGATGAATTTTTGCGCGCCGCTGGGCTTTATGAAGACTTTTATTACTTGGTGGAGAACGCATGTCTTACCGCGTTCATTGAAGATAAGTGCCCACAATACCTCCTCCTCACCAATATTTTCGTTCAAAGCTTCAACTTTTATCCGAGGAAGAATCCTCCTATGGTTGAGTTCATGTTATACGGTATCCCCCAGTGCATGACACTACAGGATTTTTGCAATGTGTGCAAATTACCTTATGTTGGGGATATTCATGATCCTCGTCCACGGGACTTGGAGGCTTTCATAGATACTATTGCTGTTGGAGAGGAGAGAGGAGTGTCTCGCGCTAGAATTGCTAGCATACATTTTCCTGTGCTTCGGTACTTCTCATTATTTGTGGGAAAATGTTTGATTGGCCGTGGGGAGGCTGGATCACTTAGCTCTCCAGACCTTGCGGTTTTGCGCGAAGGCCTTTATAACAATAAGACTTATAGCCTAGGTGCTATAGTAGCTCAGCGGTTGAACACAAATCGTTCCAAAGGTGTCGTCTATGGAGGTATCTATGCTACCCGTCTTGCCAGACACTTTAAGCTACCTATTAGACTGGAGGAGGAAGAAGAGATTCTTCTTCCCGAGAGATATCTAGATTACGATAGCAAGGTTCGCCATGACTTTCTGGATAGAGATATAAATAGAAGGATGATTTATAACCTGGTATTTAGCCAGGGTACTCGTGAGACTATTACTTTGCATTCTCCTTCTTTGTTCAATCTTCATGCATGCAGGTACACTATTATGCCCTCGGACATCTACGCATATTGGGGCTTGGCCCAACCACAGGTGACGTGCCCGAGCCGCCAGTCGAGTACCAGACGCCAGTTTATCAGTGGGAGCCAGAGGAGCTCACACAACAGTGGCATCCTCAGTCCACTCCGGAGTACCCAGGAGCTGGTTATTTCCCTCCTTGGGAGTAGACCAACTTAGGCCAAAAGCCTAAGCTTGGGGGAGTACGTGTTCTCACCGACTTTACATTCTTGCTTATGCTTTCACTTTGTTAGCCGGTGTTCACACTTTGCCACTGTATCATCCATGCTAGTTTATTTTCTTTTTCTCGTTTTCTTTTCGTGTGTCTGTCTAGTTTGAGAAAACCCAAAAAGATTTTCTTTTTCTTCTTTTCCTTGTTGGGAGCTTTCCCGTGTAGATAGTCTTATTTTTCTTTTGGTCAAGGTAGAAGATATTGGTTACAATGTTTGGTGGCTCTTGCATGCATACCTGTTTAGCTTTCAAAGAGCCATATTATTTTGTCTTCTCCTTTGTGTTTGCCTGCAGATTCCAGCGTAGTCCAATGCATGAGCACGCTTATTATTTTTCACATCGTTCGGTCGTGCAAGTGAAAGGTAATAATGATGATATATGATGAAGTGATTGAGCCTGGAAAAGCTGGTATGAACTCGATCTATTTTGTTTTTGTAAATATGACTAGCTCATCATGCGTGATTCAGCTTTGTTGCGAGAGAAACATGTTTGCAATGACAACTTAGAGATCATAGTTGCTTATGACATGATTACTTAGAGCTTATAATGGTCTGTCTTGGTTGCCAACATGAATGTTGAGATGACTATGATGTAGTATGATAGGATGGTATCCTCCTTTGAATGTTTCAAGTGGCTTGACTTGGCGCACGTTCACGCATGTAGTTGAAACAAAATCAACATAGCCTCTATGATGTTCATGTTCATGGTGATCTTTGTCCTACTCATGCTTGCACTCAATGTTAGTTACTCTCAATGCATTTTGATGACTGTTATCGCTCTCTAGTTGGTCGCTTCCCAGTCTTTTGCTAGCCTTCACTTGTAGTAAGCAGGAATACTGCTTGTGCATCCACCTCCATAAACCCAAAGTTGTGCCATATGAGTCCACCATACCTACCTATGTGCGGTATCTACCTGCCGTTCCAAGTAAATTTGCATGTGCCACTCTCTAAATCTTCAAGAAATAATCTGTTTTGCATGCCTGAACCACTCATGTGGTGACAGGGGGCTATTGGTATCTTCCATGCTAGGCATGTTATCCTCGATATGTGTTTATTCACTATCATTCACGAGAAAGGGGCCGGTAATTGGAATTCCCAGTACCATGCTCAAATCGAAAAGATAATTGCAAACAAAACTCCCCCAGGATTGTTGTTGATATGGACGGTACCCGAGGATTCGGCTAGCCATGGAGTGTGATTGATTGGTGGTGGGGGAGTCAAAACTTTACTTTTCTGTTTGGGAACCGCCTATAGCATGTGTAGCGTGGAAGATGTTGAGAACTCTTAGTCATTGCGTTGACAAAGAAAGCATGCCACCCAAAATTATTACCTCTGTTTTCAAAGCTTGATCTCTGGCACCTCTGCAAATCAATGCTTCCCTGTGCGAAGGGCCTGTCTATTTATTTTCCTATTGAGTCATCCTCTTCTTATATAAGCACCAATTAGAGAGCACCTCTGTCATTTTTTATGCTTTGCTTTTGATTGATATTGAGTATGACTATGACTGGATATTCGTTGCTATGAATTTCAATGTTTAGTCACCCCTTGATCTTTGAAAGTGCTCTGCATTTATGTTTTGCGGTCTCAGAAAGAGCTAGCGAGATACCACCTATTCATATTGCTTCATGCTTGTTTTGATTGAATTGTTGGTATCTGAAACTCATTATTATTTGCTCGCTAGCTGATTATGCCATTGATATTAGTTTACCGTGAGACCTTTGCATCACTTGCTTATGTGGTTAACTTGTGATCTTGCTGAAATTCTGGTTATGAGTTAGACATAGTTGCAACAACAAGATCAAACAGAGTTTGTCAAAGTTTTTCTTTCTCTTTCAATTTGTCAACTGAGTTGGTTGAGGACAAACAAGGTTTTAAGCTTGGGGGAGTTGATACATCTCCATCGTATCTACTTTTCCAAACTCTTTTGCCCTTGTTTTGGACTCTAATTTGCATGATTTGAATGGAACTAACCCGGACTGACGTTGTTTTCAGCAGAATTGCCATGGTGTTGTTTTTGTGCAGAAATGAAATTTCTCGGAATGTCCTAAAAATTTACAGAGAATATTTCTAGAAAATATGAAAAATACCCGCGCAAAGATCCACTGGAGGGGGTGAGCCAGTGGGCCACAAGCCCTGTGGCCGCGGCCTCCCCCCTAGCCGCGGCCACCAGGCTTGTGGGGCCCACGTAGCTCTGCCGCCCCCAATTCCAGCGCTATTTATTCCCTTACGTCCTGGAAAAAATCAAGAGAGAAGATTTCATCGCGTTTTACGATCCAGAGGCGCCGCCACATCCTGTTCTTGCCGTGGAGGGCAGATCTGGAGTCCGTTTTGGGCTCCGGATCAAGGAGATCGTCGCCATCGTCATCATCAACCTTCTTCCCTCTCCAATTCCATGAAGCTCTTCATCGTTCATGAGTAATCTATTCATAAGCTCGCTGGGCGGTGATGAGTAGGATGAGATCTATCATGTAATCGAGTTAGTTTTGACGGGGATTGATCCCTAGGATCCACTATGTTCTGAGATTGATGTTGCTACTACTTTGCCAAGCTTAATGCTTGTCACTAGGGCCCGATTGCCATGATTTAAGATCTGAAATTATTATGTTGTCACCAATATATGTGTGTTTTAGATCCGATCTTGCAAGTTGTAGTTACCTACTATGTGTTATGATCCGGCAACCCCAGAGTGACAATAACCGGAACCACTCCCGGTGATGACCATAGTTTGAGGAGTTCATGTGTTCACCAAGTGCTAATGCGTTGGTCCGGTTATTTATTAAAAGGAGAACCTTAATATCCTGTAGTATCCATTTGGACCCCGCTGCCACGGGAGGGATGGACAATAGATGCCATGCAAGTTCTTTTCCCTAAGCACGTATGACTACACACGGAATGCATGCCTACATCACATTGACGAACGAGAGCTAGTCACATATCTCTCCGTGTTATAACTATTGCATGATGAATGTTATTCAACAAATCACCGATCCATTGCCTATGACTTTGTCCCACTGCCATTGTTAATTGCTTTGTCGTTACTACTGTTGCTGCTACTATTACTTGCTGCTATTGTTACTTGCTGCTACTATTACTTGCTTTGTCCTGCTGCTGCTGCTACTACTGTTGCTACTACTGTTACTTGCTACTGTTGCTACTTGCTACTGTTTTCACTACTGCTGTTCCTTGCCACTGCTGTTACTCGTTACACTTCTGCTACCTGCTACAATACTTTTCTGGCGCCATTGATACTTCAGTTAGGAATAGTCTGCCTTGTCAACAGATCTTTCCTAACACCTTTCTATCATACTACTTTGCTGCTTATATCCTGCTTGCAGATACTAATCTTTCAGGTGTGGTTGAGCCGACACCTCAACTGCTAATACTGGAGAATATTATTTCACTCCCATCATGTCGAAACAACAAATTTGGATTGAATACTCTACCCTCGAAAACTGCCGCGATCCCACACGTTGGTGGGCCATTGCAAGACAATTGCTAATTGTTGAGCAACTGGGGAGCAGCTCTTTTCTGGCATCGTTGCCGTGGAGGCATCAAGTCAGGAATATTTGCACGTCAACAGGGTTGTGCGGGCGCCGACACTGATCTGGCCGCTCTGATCGACTCCCACGGCGCTTCGGCCACCAAAGTGCTCAGGGCAATGAGCCGCGGCAGCCTGGGGCCCCATTTCTGTCGGGGAACCGCCAAGGCGAGCGGGGCCTTGGCCGAAGTGGGTAGGCCGATGGGTGTTCATGGTTGTGGCGCTCTAGCGATGGGAGGAAGAGGAGGGAGCACACGGGAGGTCTGCGGGGGTGCTGGGTTGCTTCGGAGATGCTCAAAAGAGAGGGGGGAAGCCCGGGGTGCCTGGATTTTGGACGGAGGTTGGCGGCGGCTTCCGCCATTGCCGCGGACGTAGGGGGAAGCTCTGAGGCTTCTACGGGAGGGAGAGAAGAAGATGTGAGGCATCACAGGCTTGGGGGAGGCTCTAACTAGAGGGGCGACCGAGAGGAACCTCGGGTGCGCCTCTGGTGCTCTCTGGGCACGGCGGCCACACGTTCCACATGGGATTTGGCGGCTACCACGCATCGGGGAGGGTCTTCGACGGTCAAAGGAGGCTCTGCGGTGCACTGGGACACGCGGCCATTGCTGGACCGAGCTGCAGAGCAAAGTTAAGGTGCACAACACTAGTTTTGCATGCCAGTGGCATGGTCACCACGCCACTATGTGTCCAGGACCACCCTCTGGTCAAGCCATGCTGTCAAACATACAAGGCATGCTCTCTAAAGACTGATGGAGGATTTTGGTTGTATTTGGGGCAGGGTAGGTGAGGCTTTGTCTGTACTTAAGTTCTCTACATCAAGCTTGGAGTTTATAAAAGTGGTTTTCAAATGGGGGACCTTGGGATGAAACTATGTCTAGCAGTGCTAGTTATGCAAGAACTACAATACTGCTAACTTTCAGCTCACGGGGGTAGCTAGTACTTGCATCTCAAAGCTATATTTCTGCCAAAAACAAGTTTCAGAAGGGCTGCTCATATTTCCCACATGAACATGCCAATTATTGGTTTGGATTGATGCATTAGCATACTAGAGGTGCTCTGGAAAGAGGTGGGGGCATTGGCATGAGCAGAAGTATAGCAAGAGGGTAAAATAAGTGTTGTCATGTTAAAAAGGAGGGGTAGGGAGATGGAGTCACCCCTAATAATTGACCAGAGGCCATGGCAAGGTTACTGGAGGTAAAAGGAGACTAGTGAGAGTTGTGGTAAAAATGTAAGCTCAAGGAGATTAGTGGACGGAGCCAAAGCAACAATTTTGGTAAATGGACAGAAGGTGTTTGATGGATGCTAGGTATAGTAAATGGACTCCATTTGCTATGAAACTTAACAAGATCACATAATAGTTGAAAATGAGCTTGGACACCAAACTTGGGATTTGGTGGAGAAAGTTCCAAATGTAGACTTGAAAAACCCATGAAATGGGCAGAAATGGCTTTCTTCTTGCAATACTATGCAAATCAGTTCTCACTAATCCACAACTTGGTTTGGTGGCATTATTTGAGCATTATAACATGCCCAAAAAGTTTGGGATCAATTGGAGAAACTTTATAATGTAAAGTTTCCCAAAGTTAGAAATCAACAGAGAAGGTTTTGAGGGGTTTGGGACAAGTTCTTCTATTCTCCTTGATGCACCACTTGTTGTGGATGCATTATTGGAGTATCAGAACATGAACACCAAATTTGGGAACAATTGGAGACACTTGGCAATGTAGAGTTGCTCAAATTTGGATCTGGACAGATAGGGTTTTGGGATAATTAGGTGAATCAAATCAACTTTGATTGGGATGAAACTTGGCAAGATCGTCACATATATCATGTGTGACATGCTAAAATTTTACTGGTATTTATTGAGAATATTTCTTATAGAAATATTTCAAAAGTTCGAAATATGCAGGAAGGGTTTTGAAGGGTTTTGCCTAATATTTTGAACATGACCATGTGTTGAAACTCTTATATATGGAATATATATGTCAATCAGCTTCCCTAAATTTTCTAAAATATTTTCAAAGCAATAAAAATAAATATAAGGACCATTTCTGGCCATAGAGAAAGGAATATAAATAAAATAGTAAAATAACTTTTAAAATAATAATATTGTGGTTTGTGGGAAGTCATTTTGATAATGGGATTTAAATAAAATATTTGGTGCAAAATAACTTCCCTAATTTGAGGACTTGTAGTACAAATCCCAACTGAGGTTTTTTTTAAGCTTAAATCAAGGAAATGTTTTTTGGTGAAAATAATGTTTGGTAAAAATAGTTTCTGGTCCTATACACATGGCATGATCATTAGGGAAGGGTTTGGGTCAAGGAGGTGGGTTCAGAGGGTAGCAGGAACATTGTGGTTCAAACACAAGCAAACAAGCAAGCAAGCAACAATCACATCAAGCATCACACGCACTAAAAAATTAATTGGCCCTAATTTTTGAGATAAGTTAATTTAGTCAGGAGATTCAAACACACTATGTGACAATGGTGAGGGTGTCGCTGAAATGTACTCTAGGCTAGCTCTCATCACCAATGAGATTGCTGGCTTAGGAAGTGAAGAGATGACCGACAAATTCATCATCAAGAAGGTACTTAGAGCTCTTGATGGGAAGTATGATGCAGTGTGCACATTGATTCAAATGATGCCAAACTACAAAGATCTCAAGCCAACCAAGGTCATTGGTAGGATTGTCGCTCATGAGATGTCACTCAAGGACAAAGATGAGCCGCACAACAAGTCAAGTGGTGCTTACAAAGCTTCATGTGATTCCCCTGCTACTTCAAAGGATAATCTTGTCACTGATGAAGAGATAAGCCTCATGGTCAGAAAATTCAAAAAGTTCTACAAGAGTAGAGGCAAAGAGAAAAGCTGAAGCTCAAGATATGATGAGAAGCATTCGTCCAGTCGTGACCGAAACTGCTACAACCGTGGGAAGCCCGGACACTACTCCAATGAGTGCTCAGCTCCCTATAAACGAAGAGAAGAGTCACCTTGAAGACGAAGCTCAAGAGATGATTCACCTCGTAGAGAGAGAAGGAGTAGGGAAGATTGTTATGAACGAAGACACTCGTGGAGAGGCAAAGAATCGGAGAAGAAGGACAAATACACTAAGAGTAGCTCAAGGAGAAGACATCAAGCTCATGTTGGTGAATCGGTTTTTGGCTCCGAGTCTGACAACCACTCCGATAGAAGCTATCGCTCCAACTCCGACTATAGTCAAGATGAAGGTGTTGTCGGCATTGTACTCGTTTCCTCCAACTCCTACGACTTATTTGATTCACCAAATGAGGGAGTCGGAAACTGCTTCATGGCTAAAGGCCCCAAGGTATCACATCTTGAGTATCTTGATTTCAATAGTGATGAGGATGACTTGTTAGGAGAAGATGACTTGCTCTTTGATAAAACTAGTGATTGCACTGAAAATGAACTTGTTAATTATCATGCTAGTCAACAGAAATTGAATGATGAGGATAAGAAAGAGATTGAATGACTAACTCAAGAATTATACACTCTCAAGTTAGCTCATGAAACTAGTCTAGAAGATCATAGAGAGCTTGCAAGAACTCATGAGAAGCTACTCTTCGAGAAGCTCAATTTGGAGAAGAGCATGAGTTCCTAAAAGCAATCAATGATGATCTTCGAAAGAAGAGTTCCTCTTATCTAGCCAAACGATTACTCTTGTCTACTTTTGTTCCACACGTTAACCTAAGAACACTAGTAACAAAGGCAAGAAAGTTTCTCCATCTAGTAACAACCATGCTAAAACCAAATCTAATGATGTTGTTGCTAGTAGCTCTCTTGATTCCACTAATGATTCTCTTAGCCAAGTTACACTTGAGCAAGAAAACGATTTATTGAAAGGGATTATAGAGAGAGGTGTCTTCAAGAGTCTTGCTGGAAATAAGCAATTTGAGGAAATTTTACGCAAGCAAGGAGGACATCGGAAGAAACAAGGTGTTGGCTACTTCAACGTCAACGTTGATGATTGGGAAGAAGTTCCATATCCCATTCCTAAGTTTATTCCTCAATAGGAGAAGTATGATCATACTCCTCCCAAAGGAAAAAGCTCACAAGATGACATTTGATGTCAGCTGTGCCACTGCAACAAAAGACCTTCCAATGGCGCCAGAAATAGGTGTGTCGACGGCACCAGGAATCCTTCTGCTACGGCTACGCCTTAAGGGACTTCCTAGGAAAATATGCAAAGGATTTCCCCCGTGGCCTTGGAGCCTTGCGTTGGTGTTCCCTCGAAGCGGAAAGGGTGATGTAGCGCAGCGATGGTAAGTATTTCCCTCAGTTTGAGAACCAAGGTATCGATCCAGTGAGGGAGTATCACAAGAGCCTGCACAAACACAAAGAACCTGCTCCCAACGCTATGAAGGGGTTTTCAATCCCTTATAGATTGTTCGCCAAGTGAGAACTGAAAGCAACAAAGTAACAAAGTAAAGTAAAAGCGGAGGTGTAAACGATAGATGTGAATAGACCCGGGGTCGTAGTGTTTACTAGTGGCTTCTC
The DNA here is from genome assembly GCF_904849725.1 of Hordeum vulgare subsp. vulgare. Classification (NCBI taxonomy): domain Eukaryota; kingdom Viridiplantae; phylum Streptophyta; class Magnoliopsida; order Poales; family Poaceae; genus Hordeum; species Hordeum vulgare. The sequence goes on from NC_058523.1 coordinate 376,936,306, forward strand.
TCATGAAAGCAAGTAGACGGTGGGTGAAAAAATTACTGTCGAGCAATTGATAGAACCGCGCAAAGTCGTGACGATATCTATGGCAATGATTATATCTATAGGCATCACGTCCAAAACAAGTAGACCGATACTTTCTGCATCTGCTACTATTACTCCACACATCGACCGCTATCCAGCATGCATCTAGTGTATTAAGTCCAAAGGAACAGAGTAACGCCTTAAGCAAGATGACATGATGTAGATGGACAATCTCATATCAACGACAGAGCCCATCTTGTTACCCTTGATGGCAACTACTTAATGTGTGCCTTGCTGCCCCTACTGTCATTGGGAAAGGTCACCACATGGTAGAACCCAAAACCAAGCACTTCTCCCATTGCAAGAATCATAGATCTAGTTGGCCAAACAAAACCCAAGACTCGGAGAGACTTACAAGGATATCAAATCATGCATATACGCAAAGACTCAAATATATATCATAGATAATCTGATCACAAATCCACAATTCATCGGATCTCGACAAACACACCACCAAAGAAGATTACATCGGATAGATCTCCATGAAGATCATCAAGAACTTTTTATTGAAGATCCAAGAGAGAGAAGAAGCCATCTAGCTACTAACTACGGACCCGTAGGTCTGAAGTGAACTACTCACGAGTCATTGGAGGGGCGATGATGATGATGATGATGAAGCCCTCCAACTCCAAAGTCCCCTCCGGCAGGGCGCTGATGACCCACAAGTATAGGGGATAAATTGTAGTCCTTTCAATAAGTAAGAGTGTCGAACCCAACGAGGAGCAGAAGGCTCTGATAAACGGATTTCACCAAGGTAATAACTGCAAGCACTAAAAGTAGCGGTGACAAGTGATTGTGTAGCGAGGTGAAACGTAGCAAGCAAAGAGTAACAAGTAACAAGTAGTAGCAACGGTGCAGCAAGTGGCCCAATCCCTTTTGTAGCAAGGGACAAGCCTGAACAAAGTCTTATAGGAGGAAAATCGCTCCCGAGGGCACACGGGAATTTCTGTCATGCTAGTTTCATCATGTTCATATGATTCGCGTTCGTTACTTTGATAGTTTGATATGTGGGTGGACCGGCGCTTGGGTACTGCTCTTACTTGGACAAGCATCCCACTTATGATTAACCTCTCTCGCAAGCATCCGCAACTACAAAAGAAGAATTAATACAAAGTCTAACCATACCATTAAACTAGTGGATCCAAATCAGCCCCTCACGAAGCAACGCATAGACTCGGGTTTAAGCTTCTGTCACTCCAGCAACCCATCATCTACTTACTACTTCCCAATGCCTTCCTCTAGGGCCAAATATGGTGAAGTGTTATGTAGTCGACGTTCACATAACACCACTAGAGGAAAAACAACATACAGCATATCAAAATACCGAACGAATATCAAATTCACATGACTATTATTAACATGACTTATCCCATGTCCTCAGGAACAAAAGTAACTACTCACAAGACATAATCATAATCATGACCAGAGGTGTAATGAATAACATCAAGGATCCGAACATAAACTCTTCCACAAAGTAATCCAACTAGCATCAACTACAAAGAGTAATCAACACTACTAGTAACCTTACAAGTACCAATCAGAGTCGCGAGACGAAGATTGGTTACAAGAGATGAACTAGGGATTGGAGAGAAGATGGTGATGATGAAGATGTTGATGAAGATGCCTGCCCTCCGACGAGAGGAGTGTTGGTGATGACGATGGCGACGATTTCCCCCTCCGGGAGGGAAGTTTCCCCGGCAGGATCGTCCTGCCGGAGCTCTAGATTGGATCTGCTCAAGTTCCGCCTCGTGGCGGCGGCGAAACCACGAAAAAGCTCCCTTCTAATTTTTTCCAGACTGGGACGCTTCATATAGCAAAAGAGGGGGGCTAGTGGGCCATCAGGCAGCCCACAATCTTGTCCACCGCCACCAGGGGGGTGGTGGCGGAGTGGGGGCTTGTGGAGCCTTGGTGGCCCCGCTCCGGTAGTTCTTTCGCCCAATATTTTTAATATATTCCAGAAAAAATCCATGTAAATTTTTAGGGCATTTGGAGATGTGCAGAATAGTGGACTAGGATTTGCTCCTTTTCAAGTCCAGAATTCCAGCTGCCTGAATTCTCCCTCTTCAAATAAACCTTGCAAAATAAGAGAGAAAAGGCATAAATATGGTACCACAAGTAATTTAACAGCCCAAAAAGCAATAAATATCAACATGAAAGCATGATGCAAAATGGACGTATCAACTCCCCCAAGCTTAGACCTCGCTTGTCCTCAAGCGAAAACGAAGTTCCAAAAACATGTCCACATGTTGAGGGACAAAGGTGTCGATAAAACATAATACGGACATGAGGGCATCATGATCACACATAGAACAGAAATATATCATAAAGATTCTTATGGGAAAGTAACAATTCCTTCACAAAGAAAAGCATGAACCAAAAAACCTTACCGAGAAGTAACCAACAATAGTCCATAGTCATTGAAGCAATTGCAATATATCACAACATCAGAAAGAGTCAAATAAGAGCTTGTAAGGCAAACCCACATACTCAATCATCTCTTTTGTTTTCCACAATTGTTATAACTCATGTGGTACACATGGTGTCAAAGTTTCAGCTGGACACAGAGGAAGATAGGGGCTTATAGTTTTGCCTCCCAACGGTTTACCTCAAGGGTAAAGTCAACAACAATAAAGCATAAGTACTCAACTCCAAGTTGATATATGAATATAGATCTTTCCCGAACATGTGACGGTAGCCAAGACAAAGGCAAAAAGGGAATTGGTGAAGATCACCATGACTCTTATAAGGGTAAAAAGTAAAGGTACAAGATAGGCCCTTCGCAGAGGGAAGCACAGGTTGTCATGCGCATTTGAGGTTTGAATGCGTGTCCTCTTAGTGCGGAGGAACGTCACTTTATATTGCCTCCTATGATAAAGAACTTTATTATGCAGTCTGTCGCTTTTATGTCTTCCTCATCACAGGTTCGTACAAAGCTTATTTTCCACACACTAATAGATCATACATATTAGAGAGCAATTTTTATTGCTTGCACCGATGACTACTTACTTGAAGGATCTTATTCAATCCATAGGTAGGTATGGTGGACTCTCATGGCAAAACTGAGTTGGAGGTTTATGGATGCACAAGTAGTATCTCTACTTGGTGCGGGAGTTTTGGCTAATATGAGGTGGAAGAAATCGTCACATGCTAAGGGATCTCTAATCATATAACATTGTTTGGAACCAAGCAAACACAATTCATTATGTTGTCTTCCTTGTCCAACATCTACTCCTAGGCATGTAATAGTTTGGTGAGTGCTCACAATTGTAGAAAGTGTCTAAGATGATATATTTATATGTGAACCTCTCTTTCCTTATTACTTCTTATTAATTGCAACAATGACTGAGGTCTACGTTGATTTATTCTCAACAAGTTTCAATCATCATACGTATCATAAGTGAAGTTATCACTTTCCATAAGATCGTCTCATGATCTTTCATGCTATCGTTATTTTCATACTTTTGATCATGGCACAAAGCAAAGCCCTTAACTAAGACACTCTTTATTATATAGCTCGTAAGCTCGAATACAACGGGGGAGAGACAAAAGAAAAAGAATCAAACTAAAAGCTAAAGATTTATTCCTCTAAAAGAAGAAATAAAAACTGAAAAGGAAAGAACTAAAACAAAGGTAAAAGCAAAAGATATAAAGGTGATACGATACCAGGGCAACTCCCCCAAGCTTGGCAAAAGACAAGGGGATTGCCCATACCAATGCTTAGTTGTCTTCCTTTGGTGGTGATGGTGGTGTTGTTGTCGCCTTTGATTCCAAGAGAGCTATCAATCTTTGATTTATACCTTTGAGATCTGTGACATGGTTTTCCAGCAAAACAACTTCACGAGAAAGAGAAATATTGCGAGCACGAGTTGTTTCGCAAAACCTCAAGAGTTCAATCAAGGATGGAGACAGCACGTGGAGAAAGGGTTGGAGAAAATCTACTCCTTCAACGTCTTCAATGTTGAACACAGGTTGAAGTTCCTCCCTAGCTTGGGTTTTCTCCTTAGCTTGGTCTCTGGCTTCCGTGACTTCTACTCTTTTCAGATCAGCATCTACTTCCTCATGAACTTGGTGAAGATCATTCTCCCCAACAGATTCCTAAGACATCTTTCACTACAGGAATCAGCTTCTTTGTCGTCTGCCATCACAGACGACAAAGAGTAAATCCCGAACGGCAAAGAGAATACCATAGACGGCAAAGAATCTCACGGCCGGCAAAATTTCTGCGTCAGCCTACGACGGCATCGTACCTTCTTTGCCGTCTGTCTCCCCAAAGCGGACGGCAAAGAGCTTTGCCGTCAGCTTTTCATAGGAGCAGTCAGCAAAGTGCTCGAGACGGCAGCCGACAGGCGTTGCCTCCGTTAGTGGTTAACGGAGGCTTTGCCGTCTGCCTCCCCCTCTTCTTTGTCGTCTTCCTCCCCCCCCCCTCTTCTTTGTCGTCTGCCTCCCCCCTCTTCTTTGTCGTCTGCCTCCTCCTCCTCCCCCCCTCCACTCTTTGCCGTCTGCCTCCTCCTCCTCCCCCCCTTCTCTGTGTCATCTTCTTTGTTGTCTGCCCGCCCTGGAAGCAGACGGCAAAGAGCCTATATAGACACCCTAGGATGCACAGTTGGGTGCCATGTGGCACCTTTGTCGTCTGCCAGCCGATGGCAAAGACCTGTGCCATCAGGTGGCTGACGGCAAAGAGCCCATATAGTACCTGTTTTTTTAAATATTATTTCACATCACATATATATATATGTGATAGCACATTTATATAATTCACCACGCATATATGATATATAGTTCACCACACATATACTTGCCAACATATATATATAATTCACCACACATATATGACATACATATAAATAAATGTACATCCCCATATATCGAAAGAACCAACATACAAAGTATTGTACTGTTTATCCATATATACATATACATATAGTTCGACATTGTTCATCAACTCAAATGAAAACTAGATGATATACATATAAAGTTCATCCATCGACATTGTTCAACTCCATGAATGCCAGCTTCCGTGGCCGATCTCCTATTTTCTGTGCAGGTTGCTCATTTTAGGATACGAGGACCCTAGCTGCCTAGCAAGATCCGATATGCTTGGAATTGTATAGGTGGATTTAATCTATTTTTCCTTCAACAAATTCAGGTATTTGCACCCCTTTCTTGTTAAAATGTCACCTAAAAACATTTGTCTGGTTTTGAGAAAAGAAGAAAGAAAATGCTAGTAGGTATTTTAGATCTGTTATATTTTATTTGGTAATGAAACAAAAAGATGCTTTTAAGAAAGAAAAAAAGAAACATTGTGCTTTGCATAGATGTAAAATTTCGCCCCGAGCCTGTGGAAAGTCAGGATCGGCCCTGGGTGATGTCAATGGACGGGATGTGCCGCGGCGTCGACGAGGATGTGCTAAGGCGGGAAGTTGAAAGGGAATACATGACCATGAAACTCGATGGCACGGTGCTGGGGGTGGAGGACATGGCCAACACGGTGTTGTATGTGGAGTCAGACGAGGCTAGGTATGTGACCGTGACTTGGACTTCAAATTACCCCATGAGTAAAGGCTGAACCTCCTACGTACCTGTGTGTTGCGTAACCACTACTAAACATCTGAATATATCCAATGCTACCACACCCAAAAAGCATCAAGATAATTGACCAACCTAGAACTATGGATTTAGTAGCCTCTTTGTTCTATAGAGTTTTTTTATTATCTATGTCTTGCCTGCTACTTAGATTGAATGGTATGATAGGGAAGGATGCATAAACAGACAACCCCTACATGCACAACACCAGTCACTGCCTTGAACACGCGTTCAGAACTAATGCCAAAGATCGATAAATTTGACTCTTGAATCATATGTTCTGAAACAACAGCCAATTATGTTGCAGGGATATGTCATAGAAGTGACGTATCGGTGCAGGATACTGTACTAGGGGTGATATGCCGGGATACGCGCGAGATACGCTTATCCATCGTAGCACATTTTGTCAAATTAAAATAAAGCAAAAAAAAAACAGAATACGACTAGGACACGCATGGATACATCAAGGATATGTAAGGGCATGTTAACACTCGATCTCCAGCCCATCAGAAGGCCTACTCGATGGATAGATAAACCTAATCCCTAGAATCCTTCCTCTCGCTATAATCTTGAAGTTGACAAATCGCAAGACTAGTTTCAGTGCATCTCCAGACTCCCTTACGTCGACGCCGCCGACACCTCACAACGCAGTTCATCTCCATTCTCTAAGTCTTCTTCATCCAGAATTTGTACTGTACGCAAGTAAGCTTCAATCCATTGCTTCAAGATATCTGTTTTTAAGCATGTTATGGATTAGGATTTAAGGGATAATGAAGTGCATATATTTATCTTAATGTTAGGGAATGTCATGTAGGTCGAACAACTAATCCTATGTTGCCCGATCTGGGAGTGGGTATGGTAGTAATGTCGTCCATGATCTGGGAGTGGGTATAAGGTTTTCCCTGTAGTGTTCTGAGGAACACAAGGACTGCATCAAGGAGTTGGCACATGAAAATTAAAAATACAGCAACTTTTTTATATCCATGATCAGGTTACTTTATAAACGTCAATTTTCTAATCCTCTAAATTAATGATTTTTTATGCTGATTTTTTATGTATTTGTACATATACTCGTCGTATCCCCATTAGTCTATTTCAAGAAAATGTCGTAGTACTGGTATCCCTGTACCATGTAACATAATTGACAAGCCATGTAAATAGGATTCAGTCGTATTTGAATATGTTTTATCCTTTTTTATAATTGTATTTTTATGGTATCAATTATTCTGTACTGTAGGGAGCTCTCAAACTGCACAGAGTCAAGATTAATGCTATGGTACCATCAATGATTCCAGCGGAAGATATTTGTAACCTCAAGTGTTATACAAGGTTACTATTTGCCAATGTGTCATCATGTGTTTCCATTTTTTTTCAAACCTTTAGTATATCATCTGATTCCTTTTCTTCTATGGTAGAATTGGTTTGGCAAAACTGTATGCAACTACGACCATGAAATTGTATTGAGAATTATGCAAAGAGTGAAGTCATCATTTCTCGAGGAGTTGCAGTTGTAGTGATGTGCATGCCACACAATTACCGTTTGATGCCCTTGATATTATTATAACTTTAATATGATCCAAACACACGCAACCTCATTTACCAACTATTTGTATATATACTTCTAGCTCCGGTAGAAAACATAATATGAATTTTCTTTTGGCAATGTTTATGAAACGTGAATGAAGATGCCAGAAACCAAGTGAAGAAATTTATAGATATTTTATTGGCCTAGCTGTTAAAAACTACATGTAAAAAATATCTTTCTATAATTTCAGTATTAGCAAACTAATTCTGATGATAGTAGTAGATTCGTATAAGCCATTCCATTGGGTAAGGATTCATTCCTTACAGCTGGCTTATACTTAGGTGCTAATTATAGTTTTTGTGTCAATACATTCTCATTCATTGTATACTTTTAATGATGATAGAGGTTTTTTAATAAATTCTTAGTTGCTACTCATATATGCAGGCCAGCTTCAAGGCTATGAAGCGAAAGACCAAACAAAGGTTTTCACCATGTTTGTTATTTAGCTCAGTAACTGTACGTCTACTTCTTTCCCCTATTGTAGTTCTTTTATTTGCACCGGACTTCTTGAAAGATGACAACGTGCAATCATTATTGTAGAGTGGCCATGTTTCTATTTGTATTCCTAAAATAGAATGAAGTTTCATTTACATCTTTATAACTTCGTTTCATTAATAAAAAGGTCTGATTATTTAAACATTGCAATTATGTGGCTTTATCCTTATTTTTCATTGTATCATGTCTCCACTTACATTTAACAAGTACGTAGCACTTTCTCTAGTTGTAAGATTTGATCCTAAATTTAACCTTGATGGTGCTGAAACTGCGAATGAATTTGGGGCACTTCATGTTCATATGACACTTGTGAAAAATGAAGATTTGGTACGTAGTCGCAAAACCTATAATATTCTTGGTAATTCAGAAAAAACAAAGATTGCATTATGTTTAACATTTGTATGTGAAACATCATGCCTCTATCACTACTTGTGTAATCTCAATGCATTGTGTATTAACAGTTCATTTTCTTATTTACTTTGTAGATTCAAAAGATATATGGATGAGGCAATTATACTTCAATGATGGTGATGGTGTTCTGGTTCATGATGACGATGACAGATGCTTTTAGTTTTAGTTAAGTTAGTAGGGATGTTGTTCCTCTTGAATCATGTTGCTCGATTAAGTTTTTGTTAAGTTGTAGGGATGTTGATGGATGGTTTCAATTTAAGTTTTGTTGTCAAGAGAATATTTACATTATGCATCACATTTGGATGATGTTCCTCCTGCAATATCCCCTATTGTAATCCAAAAGTTTATCCAATATATGATTTCTCTCTTTCGTACATATATTCTTTTATCGTTTGCTCATTTACTATAGATAATGAGAAGCATTATGTGGACCATTAATTTAATTGATGGGAAGAATAAGCGTTGCATATTCTCCGTTGCCAGGCAATTAGATTTGGATTCATGTACATTAAGTACAACATATAAAAGTGTTGTAAAATTCTATTTTATGTGTTGTACTCTTGCAATGGTCCATTTTACCAACGGAAGTATAAGCGTTACATTATGCGCTAGCAACACTGGATAAGGCAACACATCTCAAACCGTTGGTAAAGACACTAACAACGCATATATGGACTTTTAGATACGGAAAAAACTGTTGCTATAGGGGGGGTCCTGTTGTAGTGAGATATTTTGCAATGTCTCAGTTAGCATGATGACACTCAATTATTAACACTAGTTTATAATGAAACTCACCGTGCCAATCGAAGAGAAGACAGGCATCGGCGGAGGGACTTGACCGCTCTTCTCGCACAGACCCTGAAGAGTGGGTCGTATTAGTTAGTAATGAAACAGACATTACACACATGATTTGGCTAATGTGAAAAAAAAAACTTACCACAAAAAGCTCGTACAGGGCCCGTTGACCCGCCTCATTCCGGGACCTCTCCTCCTCAATCAATCATGTCGTGGTCTGGTCCCTCTCATCAAGAGCAGACTGACTTGCCAATCTCTCTTTCTCAAGAACAGCCTCAAGAGCAGCCTGGCTTGCCAATCTCTCTTTGTCAAGAGCAGTCTGGTTTGCCAATCTCTCTTTCTGAAGAGCAGCCTGAAACACCATTCCTCGTTACCACAGTAATGATCTATGGTGACACACATAATGAAATGGATGAAAGTGTTCTTAGTCCGTACAACTAACCTCGATGGCAAGATTGACTGGCCATGGACGACGCATTATCTCAGGACAGCTGCTCGACTGGCGCGCCTTGATCTCTGGGAAAGTGTGTGGACAACGTATTATCCCATCTCCAATGGCTATCGAGCCATGGGGCCTCCCACCACCAGATATCATCACCAGCTCTGGATCCAAAGGTTCCTGGCTAGGGTTAAAGTCATCCCCTTTCGTAGCCTTCCCCGCATCCCTGTATGCCATGAGCTTCTGGTGGGATGATATGTTGGTGAAGTTATTGGGATCATCCAGGTCGGACTTAGAGAATGCCTTCGCCTTCTTGTACGAGGCAGTATGGGCCATGCCATAAAGGTCGTACAAGTGTGGCATCTCCGTCTTATTGTGATGCGCCTAAAAGAGAGGAACAAAATATTAGCATCAAGAATGAATTGCATGAATCATGAAGCAAATCACATACCCAGTTTCGTCCGAACTGAAGTAAGTTGGCGCTGCCTTGATGGTGTGGCACACCAACCATTTGGCTATGCCGATCCTTCGCATTCTCGTGGACGGCTCGCCAACTGCCTGTGCACCACTCATCAACCAACGCCTCCCAACAATCCATCTTATCCGCACACCATCTCGGGGGCACCTGTAAGTTATTAGAAAGAATTTTCAGCGCTACGCCTATGAATGAAATCAAGAAAACTACGTAGAAGGACTTAAGAATAGGTAATTACCTTCATGTATTTCTCCTTCTTCAGAAACTTTCCGCGGCAATCCTTCTTCTGCTTCTTAATACCACGCGTGGCGTAGTAATCTCGAATAGCCTGCGACCGAGCCTCGTGGCGCAAGTTCTGTAGTAACCGCCTACACTTGGCCTCGAGAACCCTGGCCGCCTCCTCCTCATATCCATCCTCACACCTATAGAAGGTCTGCAATCAAACGTGAAAACACCGATTAGTACAATAATTAGCTATATTGTTAATTTTAGATTCTGTAAAAGGATAATTTACCCAAAAGCTCTTGATCACCATCTCGGCCCTCGTGTGGCACAAGACACCATCTATAATCTCCTCCTGCAGGGCATGCGCAGCCTGGTAGTGCTCCCAGGAAAATCCTAGTGTAGGAACCTGACCCTCACCAGGCAACGTGACAAACCCCGGGAAATTTGTCCGGCAAAGCACACCAAGGACGGAGTTCGGCCTGCGGACTACAAGAGGGTGTACCCATCCCCTGCAGTATGATAAGGTCAACGCATTAGATATTTGAACAAACTTGAAGGAAAAAGCTAAAAAGAGAGTAAATGTACTTACCTATCTCCTTCAGGTTTAATCACCGGCCTCTGCTCGCGGGTAGCCACCGCGACCGGGAGACGTGTACTACCACGCTTGTACACGGTGGCCCCGTCCACCTGCACATCGCCCTCACTATCTGTAAGCTCATCCCCGCCATCCCCGCCCCCTGAGCCACCTGGACCCTCGGTCCAATCCGGCAACTCGGTGTGATCCGGCCAGGTCTCCCATCCGGGCCTCTCCACGTCGGGTGAAGCCTCCGGAACCGTAGTCTCGTGGGCCGAATGCACCTCAACCCGAGGCTGCTCCTGGACCGGAGTCTCATGGGGCGAATGCCCGTCAACACCAGGCTCCTGGAACGGAGTCCCCGTAGCCTCCTCCGCAAACGGGTCGACCATAGTAGTCCTATGCTCGGGTGAATGAGCTGGTGGTGGTGGCGAGGACGGCTCAACAGTCCTCCTGGATCTTCCACGGCCACCACCTCTCCCTGTACCCTTCCCCTTCTTCCCTACCCGACCAGCACCTCTCCGAGTGGGCAATGCCGCCGACGAAGAAGAACCCACGGGTGGTGTCGACAGACTGTCTGCCAAGGCTCTACATATATAATTTAAGTTGTGAATTTTACAAACTAATCATCATCAATAAATGCATCATCATCATCACTATCACGCATGTCTTCATGAATGACGTGCTCGTCGGGTTCAACGGCGTGAAGTTGTGAAAGGCCTTCCTTTAATCGTTGAAGCATTGACAGGTCATCCACATCAGTAACCTCTACGAGTTCCAGGTCTTCTGGTTCCGGCTCAGGGCTGGAGTCGGATTCATTGTCGATGTCTACTTCCATGTTCTTAGGTGAAGCACGGCAGTTCTTGAAATGTTTCTTGGAAAGACGTGTTTCTTGGAAGAATTCTCCATCATATGTGTCTAGGTTAATGTGAGGTTCATAATCCTGTTCATTTGGGAGAGGTGGTCTGACATGTGGCGGCACTTCATAAACAACATACCAACCTTCCAAATTCTTATCCGTTTGGCATGCCCACGGTAGATAGAAAACTTGGGTCGCCTGTTGAGCCGTAATATAGACATCGGGAACATCTAAATGGGTGTTTGGATTGATTTCGACTAGTCCTATATGTTCATGAGTCCTTCTAGTCTTCTTCGGCTGGAACCAATAACATTTGAAGACTACGACGTTCGGTGGGTTTTCACCATAGAATTGAAGTTCATAAATTGCTTCAACTCTTCCATAATACTCGATAACACCTTTGACGATAGCAGAGACGCCACAATTTGTAGATTTCCGGTCGAGCATAGATAGCTCTTTGCCAAAGGTACGAAAGAGATACCCGTTGATGTTGTATTTCTCAAATGAACGGACCTTATAGTCAAAACCATTAGCGACTTGTCTCATTTCGGCGTCCATAGACTCTGAATTAGCCTACAAGTTTAATACGAAACGATTGTTGCATTAGCCGCAAGTTAGACCAAGAAATGAAATGGTACATTATTGATAATTACCGTTTGTTTGAACCAAGAGATGAAACCGGGATAGCCGCCTCCTGTCTTTGACAGAAGCTCATACTCTTCGACGGAATCTTTTTCGATCACCGCTCCATCCGAGAGTTTGGCGACGTAAGGGCTGTTTGAAATATCCGGGAATAAGAGTAGTTCAAATGAATTAGAAGTTACGGGAAAATGTGCCGAGAACTCACTCGATGTACGGCCGCACTTCTATTAGGTTGTTGAAGATATACAAAGAAATGTTCCGCCATTCTTCGACATCCAACGTTATTGGTTTCGAAGCACCGGCTGGTGCGAGCTTCCCTTTGAATAGGCTGAGGTTGGACCCACCTTTTTGAGGGTCTGCATCATTGTGTCGAGGCTTCGGATTATGCAAATGATGATTTTTGGCTTCGTAGTGTGTTGTCACAAAGTTTTCCACCTCCTTAGTAATGAATGCCTCAGCCATCGATGCTTCAATTCTATGCTTATCTTTACATTTAGCTCGAAGGGTCTTCTGCATCCTCTCAGTTGCATAGCACCAACGATCTTGCACGGGCCCACCCAATCTTGCCTCGGTCGGTAGATGTAAAATCAAATCCTGCATTGGATTAAAGAAGCCCGGTGGAAAGATCTTCTCTAACTTGCACAACAATTCCGGTGCAGACTCCTCCATGTCTTCTACCACGCCAGGCGACAATTCTTTCGCACAAAGAACATGGAAGAAATAGCTCAGCTCCGCCAGTACTAGCCATTCATCCTCAGGAATAAAGCCACGTAACATCACCGGCATTACCCGCTCTAGCCATATGTGCCAATCATGACTCTTGAGACCAAAGATTTTTATTTTTTCAAGACTCGCTCCCCTCTTTAGATTCACTGCATACCCATCAGGGAACATCAAGTGCATTTTGACCCACAAGATAATTTCCCATAGCTAGCCTTCCAAGATTGAACCAGGCCTTTGGCTTCGACCACTTCTGCTTTCCTTTGCCTTCTCGCTTGTTTTGTAACGGTCTATGACATAGTGTCTCTTGATCGACTCTAGCCTTAGTATTATCCTTTGTCTTCCCATCTATGTCAAACAATGTACCAAAAATAGCCACTCCGAGCTTCTTTTCAGTGTGCATCATGTCGATATCGTGTGGAGGAAGGAGGTCTTTAAAGTAAGGCAGATCCCAGAAGCATGGCTTGTGAGTCCAGGCGTGTTTTGAATTATACCCCTTGAAATACCCTAGACTTTCTGGATCAGGCTCGAGGGCGTTTAACTGATCTGGGATCTGTTGGCCTGTCAACGCAGGTGGTGCCAAGTTTTTGACAACTTTACCTTTGGTAAAGGTCTTCTTGTCTTTTCTGAACTGATGATCAGGATCCAGGAACTGTCTATGCAAGTCAAAGCAAGAATACTTCCGACCCTCCTGCAACCAATGAAACTGAAGAGCTGCCTTGCATTGGGGGCACTGGAACCTTCCATGCAGACACCATCCAGAGAATAGTGCATACGCCGACAAGTCATGCATAGAGTACATGTACCACACATGCATTTTGAAGTTTTGTTTTTCTAGCGGCATCGTATGTCTTGACCCCATTATCCCAAGTGTCTTCCAATTCATCCTTAAGCGGCTGCAGGTACACATTCATATTCTTCCCCGAATAATTGGGCCCTGGAATATCAACGTCAGAAATATGTTCTTTCTTTGCATAATCTATCCGGGGGGAGATTGAGTGGAATGACAAATACAGGCCAACAATTGTATTGGGTTGCCGTCATGCCGAAGGGATTAAAACCATCCGTGGCGATGCAGACTCGAGAATTCCTTGGATCTGCCGCTTTATCCTGATGCAACCATCGAAATGTTTCCACGGTTCCCCATCCGATGTGTGTACCACCATCTTATTCCCATCCGCATCTAGTTCGGTTCTTTTTGCCCAATTTGTGCCATGTCATATGTATGGTTGTCTCTTCGACCATGAAAAGACGTTGAAGTCTTGGTACGATTGCCATATACCGAAGAACACTAACTATGATTTTGGTGTGCCTCTTCTCACCCCTACCGTTGTCTACCACAAGATACCTGCAAGACTTGCAATTGGGACAATAGTCCAAGTGTGCATACTCCTTCCTAAATAGGACACATCCTTTCTAACATGCATCCGTCTTCTCATAGGGCATCTTAAGTACACGGAGTATTTTGTCCGACTGGTACAGGTTTGTAGGCATGACATGGCCTTTGGATAGGAAGCGTCCAAATAGTGTCATCATCGCGCCGTAGCATTCTCTTCCCAAGTTGAACTGAGCCTTCAGAGCCATTACTTGTGCAATTGCATCCAGCTGACAGAGCTCAGTGTGCTCATGGAGAGGACGTTTTGAAGACTCCAACATTTCATAAAAGTCCTTTGCAGATTCCTCCATCTCATCTTCTGAATCCTGAGCATCATCAAAGTCTTGCACCATGTCTTCGATCCCGGTACCATGCTCGTCCGTGCGACGAGGACCACCTCAGCTCTTGTGCGTTGTATAGACTCACCATGAAATGTGCACACCGTATAATTAGGCTTAAAACCCCTCCTCTGCAGGTGTTTAATCATTACAGCCTTTGTCGTCTTTTTATAGTTGTCGCATCCAGGACAGGGGCAATAGTTTCTTTCCTAGCCATTTGCGAATGCGGCTTTCACAAATTCCTTTGTTTTAACAAACCATTCTTTCGTCATCTCTTTCTGACTAGGGTGACCGGTATACATCCACGCACGATCACTCATCTTGCCAAGCTACTAAAGACAGAAGAAATATATTTATATATAATTTAGCATTTATATTCATCGGTTAATCAGGTTCGCCATTTTTATTACGTCCAGGCAACCTACACGCTAATAGGTAAAGATAGGTCCTAATCCCACCCGAGTATGTGTAGATTGGGTTCGTTTTCCCATGCTCTGCTCCGGATCCAACGCAAAATTTCGGCAACACCTCCCCACTGTTCTCCTGATACACGTCTCTGCAATAAACAAAGAGGATGTGCATCCGGAGAACAACAGGGAGGCACTAATGAAATTCCGCATCGGATCCAGAGCACAGCATACGGGAAAACGAACTCAATCTACACATACTCGGGCTGTCCATGGATAATGTTGGAAAATTCGAAAGGATGGCGGTTATAAATATGCAAAGACATGCATATTTATAGATGTCGCCCTTTCGAACGGGAGATGCATACTGGTCACGCATACTGATAAATTAATTTAATTACCTAAATCTAGAAAGTTTCATTCAGAAACCGAGCCACAGTAAATGAAGGGGCGGGGAGGAGATGAAATTTGTACTGACCCACGAATGCAGGGGCGAAGCTCGTACAACGCACGGGCAGGTCTTCGCATAGCAGACCTCATAGCGACGAGACAACTATCACATGTAAATACACCCGATCAACACAAATATTCTAATTATGTCATTTTAGAGGAAAACAAGTTAAGAATATAATATTCATGAGCTAACCAAGGTTTTTATGCCATTTTGTAGCTAAATGGGATAATTATCTCATTGTTGGGGAAAATAAGGTCAGGAGAATAAGATAGAGGAGAAGAAAGAGGAGGAGGAGAAGAAGAAGAAGAAATCAAGAAGAAGGAGAAGGAGGAGGAGGAGGAGAAGGAGGAGGAGAAGAAGGAGGAGGAGAAGGTATTCTTCTTCTCTTCTTCTCTTCTTCTTTTCTTCTTCTCCTTCTTATTTTTGTCTTCTCCTCCTCCTCTTCTTCTTCTTCTTCTTCTCCTCCTCCTCCTCCTCTTCTCCTCTTCTCCTCCTCCTCCTCTTCTTCTTCTTCCTATTCTTTCTATTAAGCTAACAAACTAACTAACCAATCTAACTAAACCTATCGCTAAACCTAGATAGCACTAAATAGCAACAAAAAAAGAATCTACCACTAAGTAACTAAAAAAGAATCTAGCTATCGCTAAATACCAAACAATAAAAAATCAACTTGTTCTTCTTTTTTCTCTTCTTCTCCTTCTTATTTTTTCTTATTCTCTTCTTCTTTACTTCTTCTCCTTCTTATTTTTTTCTTCTCTTCTTCTTCTTCTTCTTCTTCTTCTTCTCCTTCTTATTTTTTCTTCTCCTCTTCTTCTTCTTCTTCTTCTTCTTCTTCTTCTCCTCCTCCTCCTCCTCCTACTCCTCTTCTTCTTCTCCTCTTCTTGTACTCCTCCTCCTCCTCTTCTCCTCTTCTCCTCCTCCACCTAACTAACCAAGCTAACTAACTAACCTAACTAAAACTACTAACCTAACTAAATCTACCACTAAAACTACTAACAATAATCTAGCTACCACTAATTAACAAAACAAAACTAAATCTGTAAATTAGCAAAAAAAGAAAAAATGACTCACCGGAGGGGGCGGCCGGGGAGGAGGAGGGTGCGGCGGTGGAGGAGACGGCGGTGGTGGCGGAGGAGGTGGTGGTGGAGAAGGGGCGAGCTCCGACGATGGTGGTGGCGGAGGGGGTGGTGGTGGAGAAGGGGCGAGCTCCGACGGCGGTGGTGGAGGAGGAGGTCCCGGGGAGGAGGAGGGGCGTGGTGGAGGAGGGGGCGCAGGGAGGAGGGGCGCAGGGAGGCCGGAGGAGGGCGCAGGGAGGCCGGAGGAGGAGGGGGGCGGCGGCGCAGGGAGGCCGGAGGTCGGAGGAGGTCGGAGGAGGGGGCGCAGGGAGGCCGGAGGAGGAGGGGCGCAGGGAGGCCGGAGAAGGAGGGGGCGCGGGGAGGCTGAGGAGGAGGGGCGGCGGCGCAGGGAGGCCGGAGGAGGGCGCGGCGGCGGTGGTGGTGTCGGGGGTGAGAGAGAGGGGTGTCGGGGTGGCCGTTAGGGGTGAGAGAGAGGCGCGTGGGGGTGGGGCTAACGGTCGTTATGGGGGCACCCTCTTTGTCGTCCGCCTCCCGACGGCACAGAGGAGAAAAGCGGACGACAAAGAGAGAGGCCGTTAGGGGGGGAGAGAGGGGCTGCGGGGTGGACCGCCCATGCTCTTTGTCGTCTGCCTGAATGCTCTTTGCCGTGAGCTGGCAGACGGCAAAGAGCTGGCTGATGGCAAATAATATCTTTGGCATCACCCTGCTCTTTATCGTCTGGTTTTTGGTAGCTGATGTCAAAGAGGGTCTTTGCCATCAGCCAGCAGACGACAAAGAAGCAGCAGATGGCAAATCTCTGATTTCAGTAGTGTTTGATCTAAATCTGCGGTAGACAACAAGCTCGAAACGAAAACACAAGAAAACTGCGCGATACGGAGATCAAAACCTTCGGGCAACTATATATTGATTTTTTTTTTCTGGGCCAGAAGGAGTCCTCTGCAAGAAAATGGAGTCCGGGAGGCACACGAGGTGCCCACAAGCTTGCCCACTGCCACGAGTGCGATGGTGGCGGAGTGGGCCCTTGTGGCTGCCTCGTTCGCTCTCCGGACTACTTTTTATTTTTCTAATTTTCCAAAAATTCCAAAACGAAGGAAATTTCCTATTTGAAAAGTATCGGAGTCCAATTTCTTGCCGCAACAGATACATCTTCGTTTTCAAGGTCTGAAAGAGGCTGATAAACATCCCTTATGTACTCCTCTGGAGTTATGACATTGATGATATTGGTCTCAACATTTATGGGAGTACTAGAGATGTAATGCTTGATTCTTTGCCTATTTACCACTCTGGGAAAATTTCCTTTCGTGTTATTGATTTTGATGGCACCGGAACGATATACTTCCTCGACAACATAGGGACCTTCCCATTTAGAGAGAAGCTTGCCTACAAAGAATCTCAAACGAGAACTGTATAGCAAGACATAATCACCTACATTGAACTCTCGTTTCTGTATTCGTTTGTCGTGCCATCTCTTAACCTTTTCCTTGAACAACCGGGCATTCTCGTATGCTTGGGCTCTCCATTCATCTAACGAGCTGATATCAAACAACCGCTTCTCACCGGAAAGTTTGAAATCAAAGTTGAGCTCTTTGATTGCCCAATAAGCTTTGTGTTCCAGCTCGAGAGGTAAATGACAGTCCTTACCATAAACCATTTTATACGGTGACATGCCCATGGGATTCTTATAAGCAGTCCTATAAGCCCATAGTGCATCGTCAAGTTTGCTAGACCAGTTCTTTCGAGATCTATTGACGGTCTTTTGTAGGATCAACTTGATCTCCCTATTACTCAACTCCACTTGACCACTAGACTGAGGATGATAAGGAGATGCAACTCTATGGTTGACGTCATACTTAGCTAGCATCTTGCGGAAAACACCATGAATGAAGTGTGAACCGCCATCAGTCATCAAGTATCTAGGGACTCCAAATCTTGGGAATATGACTTCTTTAAGCATCTTAATAGAGGTGTGGTGATCAGCATTTTTAGTGGGGATAGCTTCTACCCACTTAGTAACGTAATCCACAGCAACTAAGATGTGAGTGTACCCATTGGAACTCGGGAAGGGTCCCATATAAACAAAGCCCCAGACATCAAATGGTTCAATGACAAGTGAATAATTCATAGGCATCTCTTGACGCTTATTGATGTTCCCTATTCTTTGGCATTCGTCACAAGACAAGACAAACTTACGGGCATCCTTGAAGAGAGTGGGCCAATAGAAACCTGATTGCAATACCTTATGGGCAGTTCTATCTCCAGCATGGTGTCCTCCGTAGGCTTCGGAATGACACTTCTGTAAGATATGTCCCTGTTCATATTCAGGCACACAACGTCTAATAACACCATCTACTCCTTCCTTATAAAGGTGAGGATCATCCCAAAAGTAGTGTCTCAAATCAAAGAAGAACTTCTTCTTTTGCTGATAGGTGAAACTGGGTGGTATGTATTTGGCTACGATATAGTTTGCATAATCGGCATACCACGGTGCACTAAGTGAAGTGCGGATGACATTTAGTTGCTCATCAAGAAAGTTATCATCAATTGGTAGTGGGTCATCAAGGACATTTTCTAGCCTTGACAAGTTATCTTCTACAGGGTTATCAGCACCCTTTCGGTCAACGACGTGCAAATCAAATTCATGTAGCAGGAGAACCCATCTGATCAGCCTAGGCTTAGCATCCATCTTCTCCATGAGGTACTTAATAGCAGCATGATCAGAGTGAATAGTGACTTCGGAGTCAACTATGTAAGATCTAAACTTTTCACATGCAAACACGACTGCTAAAAATTCCTTTTCCGTAGTGGCATAGTTTCTTTGGGCATTGTCTAGAGTTTTACTAGCGTAGTGAATGACATTCAACTTCTTGTCAACTCTTTGTCCTAGAACAGCACCAACAGCATAATCACTAGCGTCACACATGATTTCAAAGGGCAAGTTCCAGTCAGGTGGTTGAACAATAGGTGCGGGTATCAAAGCCTTCTTAATTATTTCGAAAGCTTCCTCACAATCCTCATCAAAAACAAAAGGAACATCCTTCTGCAAGAGGTTGGTAAGAGGCCTAGAAATTTTAGAGAAGTCTTTAATGAACCTTCTATAGAAACCAACATGACCTAGGAAACTTCGTATACCTCTGATATCTGTGGGGCAAGGCATTTTCTCAATTGCATCAACCTTAGCCTTATCAACTTCAATGCCTCTCTCAGAAATTTTTTGTCCTAAGACGATACCTTCATTAACCATAAAGTGGCACTTCTCCCAATTCAAGACGAGGTTGGTTTCTTCGCATCTCTGTAAGACTCGATCAAGGTTGCTGAGGCAATCATCAAAGGAAGACCCATAAACGGAGAAGTCATCCATGAAAACCTCGACAATATTTTCACAGAAGTCAGAGAATATAGCCATCATACATCTTTGAAAGGTGGCAGGTGCGTTACATAAGCCAAAAGGAATACGTCTATAGGCAAAGGTACCGAAAGGGCAGGTGAAAGTGATTTTCTATTGATCAGATTGTGCAACAGGTATTTGCGAGAAACCTGAATAACCGTCTAGAAAGCAGAAGTGTGTGTGCTTTGATAGCCTTTCTAGCATTTGGTCGATGAACAGCAAAGGATAATGATCTTTCTTGGTTGCCTTGTTTAGTTTCCGGAAGTCTAACACCATTCTATAGCCCGTAATAATCCTTTGTGGGATTAGTTCATCCTTATAATTAGGAACGACGGTGACACCTCCCTTCTTAGGTACGCAATGTACTGGACTTACCCAATCACTATGAGCAAGAGGATAAATGATTCCTGCTTCGAGAAGCTTTAATATTTATTTTCTAACGACCTCTTTCATCTTAGGATTTAATCTCCTTTGATGATTAGCAACTGGTTTAAAGTCAGGATCAGTTTTAATCTTGTGCTGACATAGAGTAGGACTAATACCCTTAAGATCATCAAGAGTATATCCAATAGCAGCGCGGTGCTTCCTCGAAGTTTTTAGTAACTTCTTCTCTTCGCGCTCTGAGAGGAGAGCACTGACAGGATATATCTCCTTCTCATCAAGATAGGCATACTTAAGAGTATCACGCAACTGTTTAAGCTCGAACACAGGATCACCCTTTGGTGGGGGAGGATCCCCAAGCAGTTCAACAGGCAGATTATTCTTGAGAAAAGGATATTGTTCTAAGACAATTCTATCTATCTCATCTCTCTCCTCCATATGCATATCATTTTCATGCTCAAGCAGATATTGCTCTAAAGGATCCGTAGGAGGTACGGCAATAGAGGCAAGAGCAATGATTTCATCTCTACCAGATGACTCTCTTTCATGCGGTTGTCTTCCAAACTTGGAGAAGTTAAATTCATGAGACGCACCCTCGAAACATACTGTGACGGTCTGCTTAATGCAATCAATGTGAGCATTGACAGTGTTGAGAAAGGGTCTACCAAATATGATGGGACAAAAGCTATCTTGCGCAATACCAAGGACGAGGAAATCAGTAGGATACTTCGTCTTACCACATAGGACTTCTACGTCTCTCACAATTCCCATAGGGCAGATAGTGTCTCTATTAGCTAGCGTAATAGTGACATCAATGGGTTCTAACTCAGCAGGTGCAATCTCATCTTTGATTTCATCATAGAGAGAACGGGGTATTGCACTAACACTAGCTCCCATATCACATAAACCATGGTAACAGTGATCTTCTATCTTAACAGAAACAACGGGCAGGCCAACTACAGGTCCGTGTTTGTCTTTCGCGTGAGGTTTAGCAATTCTAGCGGAGTCCTCGCAACACTAGGTTCAACTCTAATATCTTCAGGGGTGCAAGTGGTCTAATTTAACCCCTCCATATCACAGTTGGAGCTTTAGAATAATCCTTTATCCTAGCAGGGTATGGTGGTTTCTCAGTGTAAGCACAAGGAACAACAGGATCACTAAAAGCAATGACTTTCTCCTCAACTAGATTGGTTTTGGCTATGTTGCTTTCTACAGGAGGATGATATTTAAACCACTTATCTTTCGGAAGATCAACATGAGCAGCAAAAGATTCACAAAGAGAAGCTACTATCTCAGAGTCAAGTCCATACTTAGCGCTAAAATCTCTAGAAGTGTTGGTCTCAACAAAAGATTTAACGCAATCAAACTAGAAATTCATACCTGACTCCTTACCTTCCTCCAGCTCCCAATCTTCAGAGTTGCGTTTGATTCTCTCCAATAAATTCCACTTGTGATCAATATCCTTCTTCATAAAAGAACCACCACAAGAAGTGTCAAGCATGGTACGATCTTCATGAGAAAGCCGAGCATAAAAGTTTTGAGTGATGATTTCTCTCGAGAGCTCATGATTGGGGCATGAATATAGCATTAATTTAAGCCTCCCCCAAGCTTGAGCTATGCTTTCCCTGTCACGAGGCCAAAAGTTATAAATAAAGTTCCGATCACGATGTACTAAATGCATAGGATAGAACTTTTGATGAAATTCCAATTTCAACCGATTGTAGCCCCATGATCCAGCATCATCACATAGCCTATACCATGTCAACGCCTTATCCTTCAAAGATAAAGGAAATACTTTCTTCTTTACCTCATCCTCGGACAAACCTGCAAGCTTAAATAAACCACAAACTTCATCTACATAGATTAGATGCAAGTCTGGATGTGAAGATCCATCTCCTGTGAAAGGATTAGCCAGCAGTTTCTCAAGCATACCCAAAGGAATTTCATAAAAGATATTTTTAGTAGGTACCTCAGGTTGAGGAGCAACTCCTTGTGCTTCCGTTCGTGGTGAAGATACCCCGAACAAACTCCTCAAAGGAACAGTTTCCATAGTAACAAGTGACAATAAATTTCAGCACAGTATAAAGATGTTTCCTTACAAATTTCCACTTACCAAAGGCGCTTCACTCCCCGGCAATGGCGCCAGAAAAGAGTCTTGATGACCCACAAGTATAGGGGATCAATCGTAGTCCTTTCGATAAGTAAGAGTGTCGAACCCAACGAGGAGCAGAAGGCTCCGATAAACGGATTTCAGCAAGGTAATAACTACAAGCACTGAAAGTAGCGGTGACAAGTGATTGTGTAGCGAGGTGAAACGTAGCAAGAAAAGAGTAACAAGTAACAAGTAGTAGCAACAGTGCAGCAAGTGGCCCAATCCCTTTTGTAGCAAGGGACAAGCGTGAACAAAGTCTTATAGGAGGAAAATCGCTCCCGAGGGCACACGGGAATTTCTGTCATGCTAGTTTCATCATGATTAACCTCTCTCGCAAGCAACCCACTTATGATTAACCTCTCTCGCAAGCATCCGCAACTAAAAAGAAGAATTAAGACAAAGTCTAACCATAGCATTAAACTAGTGGATCCAAATCAGCCCCTCACGAAGCAACGCATAGACTGGGGTTTAAGCTTCTGTCACTCCAGCAACCCATCATCTACCTACTACTTCCCAATGCCTTCCTCTAGGCCCAAATATGGTGAAGTGTTATGTAGTCGACGTTCACATAACACCACTAGAGGAAAAACAACATACATCATATAAAAATATCGAACGAATATCAAATTCACATGACTATTATTAACATGACTTATCCCATGTCCTCAGGAACAAAAGTAACTACTCACAAGACATAATCATAATCATGACCAGAGGTGTAATGAATAGCATCAAGGATCTGAACATAAACTCTTCCACCAAGTAATCCAACTAGCATCAACTACAAAGAGTAATCAACACTACTAGTAACCTTACAAGTACCAATCGGAGTCGCGAGACGAAGATTGGTTACAAGAGATGAACTAGGGATTGGAGAGGAGATGGTGCTGATGAAGATGTTGATGAAGATGCCTCCCCTCCGACGAGAGGAGTGTTGGTGACGACGATGGCGACGATTTCCCCCTCCGGGAGGGAAGTTTCCCCGGCAGGATCGTCCTGCCGGAGCTCTAGATTGGATCTGCTCAAGTTTCGCCTCATGGCAGCGGCGAAACCACGAAAAAGCTCCCTCCTGATTTTTTCCAGACCAGGACGCTTCATATAGCAAAAGAGGGGGGCTAGTGGGCCGTAAGGCAGCCCACAAGCTTGCCCACCGCCACCAGGGGGGTGGTGGCGGAGTGGGGGCTTGTGGAGCCCTGGTGGCCCCCCTCCGGTAGTTCTTTCGCCCAGTATTTTTAATATATTCCAGAAAAAATCCACATTAATTTTCAGGGCATTTGGAGATGTGCACAATAGTGGACTTGGATTTGCTCCTTTTCCAGTCCAGAATTGCAGCTGCCTGAATTCTCCCTCTTCAACAAAATCAGAGAGAAAAGGCATAAATATGGTACCACAAGTAATATAACAGCCCAAAAAGCAATAAATATCAACATGAAAGCATGATGCAAAATGGACGTATCAGGCGCCGGGAAGGGTCTCCAGATGAGATCTCGCGGAAACGGAAGCTTGCGGCGGCGGAAAAGTATTTTCATGGATCCCGTGATTTTCTGTTGTATTTTAGGGAATATATAGGCCAAAGATCTAGGTGAGGGGGCGCTCAGGGAGGCCACAAGCCCTGCCACCGCCGCCTCCCCTGGTGGCGGAGTGGGGGCTTGTGGGTTCCCTGGAGCCCTCCTGGCTTGGCCCACACGCCCCCCTGATCTTCTTCCGTTCGGGAAAAAATCATTTCGGGGATTTTATTCCGTTTGGACTACGTTACATAATCAGATCTGAAAAGAGCCAAAAACACAGAAAAAACAGGAACTGGCACTTGGCACTGAACTAATAAGTTAGTCCCCAAAAAGATATAAAAGGTACATAAAACATCCAAAGATGACAAGATAACAGCATGAAACCATCAAAAATTATAGATATGTTTGAGACGTATCAAGCATCCCCAAGCTTAACTCCTGCTCGTCCTCGAGTAGGGAAGTGATAAAGAATGAATTTTTGATGCTTTCGTGCTACCTAGCATAGATGTATTTTGTAACTCCTCTTATGTGACGTGAATGTTCAGATCCATTAGATTCAAAACAATAGTTTGCTATTGACGTGGAAACAATAATAATTCAAGCAAACTAGCAAGGTAATCATGAACTTTCAAAATAACAAGGCCAAAAGAAAGTTATCCTACAAAAGCATATAGTCTGGCTATGCTCTATCATCATTGCACAACGAATTTAAATCATGCACAACCCCGGTATTGGCCAAGTAATTGTTTCACACCTTTACTTTCTCAAACCTTTTCAACTCTCACGCAATACATGAGCGTGAGCCATGGTTATAGCACTATAGATGGTGTGGAGTGTGGTGGAGGTTGCAAGACAAACAAGGAGAAGATAGTCACATTAACTAGCCATATCAATGAGTTGTGGAGATGCTCGTCAATAGATATCAATGTGAATGAGTAGGGATTGCCATACAAATTATGCACTAGAGCTACGAGTATGTGAAAGCTCTTAAATAAAACTAGTGGGTGTGCATCCAACTTGCTTGCTCACGAAGACCTAAGGCAATTTTGAGGAAGCCTATCATTGGAATATACAAGCCAAGTTATATAATGAAAATTTCCCACTAGCTATATGGTGGTGACAAAACGAGAGACTCTCAATCATGAAGATCATGGTGCTTAATATGCACAAGTGTGGAAAAAGTGGTAACATTGTCCCTTCTCTCTTTTTCTCTCATTTTTTTTATTTTTTGGTGGGCTCTTTGGCCTTTCATTTTTTGGTGGGCTTCTTTGGCCTCTTTTATTTCCTCACATGGGACATTGCTACATTAATGATGATCATCACACTTTCAACTCAAAACTTAGAGCAACTATGACTCTATATGGAATGCCTTCGGTAGTGTACCGTGGCAATGATCTAGCATGGCATAGACATTAATGGAAACATCATGCTAGCTATCTTATGATCATGCAATGGCAATGTAGATGTGGTGGCACATGTCATGGTGGTAGTTGCATGGCAATATATCTCGGAATGACTTTGAAAAAGCCATAGTAGGTAGGTATGGTGGCTGTTTTGAGGGAGGCTAATGGTGGGTTTTGTGCACCGGCGAAAGTTGCACGACACTAAGAAGATAGTGATGGTGGAAGGTAAAAGTGCATATAAACCATGGACTCAACATTAGTCATGAAGAACTCATATACTTGTTGCAAAAGTTTTATTAGTAATCGAAACAAAGCATTCAACGCATACTCCTAGGGGAAGGGTTGGTAGGTAGAAACCATCGCGCGATCCCGACCTCCACGCAAAGGATGATAATCGTAGACTAATCATGCTCAGATTTCATCACATAACGGTTCACCATACGTGCATGCTACGGGAATCACTAACTTCAACACAAATATTTCTAGATCCACAACACCTTACTAGCATGACTTCAATATTACCATAACCACAACTCAAAACTAATTGAGATGAATCAAACTTCTCTAACTATTCAATGCACATGAAGGTGGAAGTTTTCGTATCCCTTTGGATAACTACCCCTTTTGAGACTACTTTCAAAGCATAGATCAACTACCAAGCCACGAATCGCTGCGCTCTAAAAGATATAAGTGAAGCACACAGAGCAAAAGTATCTAGCTCAAAAGATATAAGTGAAGCACATGTGAGCTGAATTGTCTACCAAAAGATATAAGTGAAGCTCGACAAAATCACGGTGTGTGCATGTCTCTCTCTCTAGGTGTGCAGCAAGGATGATTGTGACACAACAAAAATAAAAGCCTGCTACGATACAAGACGCTCCAAGCAAAAATACATAACATGTGGTGAATAAAAATATAGCCCCAAGTAACGTTACCGATGGATTGAAGACGAGAGAGGGGATGCCTTCCCGAGGCATCCCAAAGCTTAGGATTTTACGACATCCTTGAATCTCTTGGGGTGCCTTGGGCATCCCCAAGCTTGAGCTCTTGCCACTCTTTATCTCTTTGTCCATAAGAACTTCACCCAAAACTTGAAAACTTCACAACACGAAACTTAAACAGAAACTCGTGATAACATTAGTATGAAAAAGCAAACCACCACTTCCTTAGGTACTGTAGCAAACTTAAATTCTACTTATGCTAATGTTGAATTACTGTATTTTCAATCTTCCATGGCTAATACCCCCCGATACTATCCATAGTTTCATCAAAATAAGCAACCAACACAACAAAAAACAGAATCTGTTAACAGCAGACCTGTCTGTAGCAATCTGTATATTTCGTATACTTCTGGTACTTCAAAAATTCGGGAAAATTACGACAGTCTGAAGAATTTGCGTATCAATCAGCAGCAAAAAGGATCAACTCAAAATCTCTTACAGACAATAAATGAAAATTCTTTTCGTGAGCAGAAAGTTTCTGTCTTTTCTAGCATGACCAAACGATCATCCCCAAGACTAATCATAACGGTTTTGCTTGGCACAAACGCAAAAAGAAACACAAAAAACACAATCATAACAGAATTATGAAAGTGTGGAAAACACAAAACAGAAAGAAAAGGGATAGATTCGTTGGGTTGCCTCCCAACAAGCGCTTTTGTTCAACGCCCTTAGCTAGGCATTAAATGATGCTCTCACAAAAGACAAGAATTGAAGCACAACGAGAGCATCCTAAAGCATGTGAAAACCACATCTAAGTCTAACATACTTCCTATGCATAGGCATTTTATAGGAAAACAGATTGTCAAGACAACCAATAGTTGCCATATGCAAGGAAGAAGAAAGAGACAATAGCAATCTCCTCATAACGAGAGGTAATTGGGTAACATGAAAGTTTCTACCACAATATTTTCCTTTCTCATAGCAATTACATGTGGGGTCATATTCGAATTCAATGATATATCTATCACATAGGATATTCTTTCCATGATCCACATGCATGCAAAGTTGATGCTCTTCAAAAATAGTGGGATTATCATCAACTAAAGTCATGACGTCTCCAAACCCACTTTCAATATTATTGCAAATATCATATTCATCATGAGGTTTAAACAAATTTTCAAGATCATAAGAAAGATCATCACCCCAATCATGATTATTGCAACAAGTAGTGGACATAGCAAAACTAGCATCCCCAAGCTTGGGTTTTTGCATATTTTTAGCATGATTATCACTAATAGAATTTATAGTGAAACCATTGCAATCATGCTTTTCATCCAAGGAGCCCTCGTGAATCACTTCATAAGTTTCTTCATCATGATTTTCAGATTCACGCATCTCAAGCAAAACTCCATAAAGATAGTCAAGTGTACTCAACTCACTAGCAATTCGTTCCACACAAGTGGGTCTCTTAAAGAGATTAGCTAGTGGATGAGGATTCATATCACTAGATTTTCAGCAAGCGAAGATGCAAGCATATTGAAGGCACAAGGCACACAAGCGAACAGAAAGCAAAAGAGAGAAAAGGGCGAACAAAAAAGGCAAATGAAAAGAAGGCAAATGTGAAGTGGGGGAGAGGAAAACGAGAGGCAACTGGCAAAAAAGTAAATGCAAGAGATGAGTTTGTGAGACCTACTTGGATAGATATTGATCTCTCCTCCCCGGCAACGGCGCCAGAAATACTTCTGATGTCAGTTGTGCCACTGCAACAAAAGACCTTCCAATGGCGCCAGAAATAGGTGTGTCGACGGCACGAGGAATCCTTGTGCTACGGCTATGCCTTAAGGGACTTCCTAGGCAAATATGCAAAGGATTTCCCCCGTGGCCTTGGAGCCTTGCGTTGGTGTTCCCTCAAAGCGGAAAGGGTGATGTAGCGCAGCGATGGTAAGTATTTCCCTCAGTTTGAGAACCAAGATATCGATCCAGTGAGGGAGTATCACAAGAGCCTGCACAAACACAAAGAACCTGCTCCCAACGCTATGAAGGGGTTGTCAATCCCTTATAGATTGTTCGCCAAGTGAGAACTGAAAGCAACAAAGTAACAAAGCAAAGTAAAAGCGGAGGTGTAAACGATAGGTGTGAATAGACCCGAGGGCCGTAGTGTTTACTAGTGGCTTCTCTCATGAAAGCAAGTAGACGGTGGGTGAACAAATTATTGTCGAGCAATTGATAGAACCGCGCAAAGTCGTGACGATATCTATGGCAATGATTATATCTATAGGCATCACGTCCAAAACAAGTAGACCGATACTTTCTGCATCTACTACTATTACTCCACACGTCGACCGCTATCCAGCATGCATCTAGTGTATTAAGTCCAAAGGAACAGAGTAACGCCTTAAGCAAGATGACATGATGTAGATGGACAATCTCGTATCAACGACAGAGCCCATCTTGTTACCCTTGATGGCAACTACTTAATGTGTGCCTTGCTGCCCCTACTGTCACTCGGAAAGGTCACCACATGGTAGAACCCAAAACCAAGCACTTCTCCCATTGCAAGAATCATAGATCTAGTTGGCCAAACAAAACCCAAGACTCGGAGAGACTTACAAGGATATCAAATCATGCATATACGAAATCAGCAAAGACTCAAATATATATCATAGATAATCTGATCACAAATCCACAATTCATCGGATCTCAACAAACACACCGCCAAACAAGATTACATCGAATAGATCTCCATGAAGATCATGGAGAACTTTGTATTGAAGATGCAAGAGAGAGAAGAAGCCATCTAGCTACTAACTACGGACCCGTAGGTCTGAAGTGAACTACTCACGAGTCATTGGAGGGGCGATGATGATGATGAAGAAGCCCTCCAACTCCAAAGTCCCCTCCGGCAGGGCGCCAGGAAGGGTCTCCAGATGAGATCTCGCGGAAACGAAAGCTTGCGGTGGCGGAAAAGTATTTTCGTGGATCCCCTGATTGTTTGTTGTGTTTTAGGGAATATATAGGCCAAAGATCTAGGTCAGGGGGCGCTCAGGGAGGTCACAAGCCCTACCAGCGCCGCCTCCCCCCTGGTGGCGGAGTGGGGGCTTGTGGGTTCTCTGGAGCCCTCCTGGCTTGGCCCACAGGCCCCCTGATCTTCTTCCGTTCGGGAAAAAATCATTTCGGGGATTTTATTCCGTTTGGACTCCGTTCCAAAATCAGATCTGAAAAGCGCCAAAAACACAGAAAAAACAGGAACTCGCACTTGGCACTGAATTAATAAGTTAGTCCCAAAAAAGATATAAAGGGTACATAAAACATCCAAAGATGACAAGATAACAGCATGAAACCATCAAAAATTATAGATACGTTTGAGACGTATCAACCTTCCACCACAAGACCACAACGGCAAGGGAAAGCTTCAAGAAGACATTGACTTGTTTAAACAGGAATCCCAAGTCAAGGTTAAGTTGATTCCCAAGGACACTTTTAGCACTACTCATCTAGTGCTACCACAACTCCAAGGATCCCCATCAAGTTGATGTGGATACCCAAGAGGAAGAACTAGAAATTTCTTGAGGGGTGACTCCCCGAATGAAATTCACTCTTATTCATTTTGGCAAGAACTATTTGCAATCAACCTCAACTATATGCACTAGTTCTAGGAGTCACATATTCCCTCAAAGTTAAGCAAGGGACAAGGTAATTAATGCATCTTTGGACATCATCCCATATGTGTTTCACTCCATGTCCATAGATATCCTTGTATATGTTCCTTTTGCTTTGACACTAACCCATGTAGGTTAGAAGAGTAAGAAACAACAAGGATTGATCCCAACTCAAGATGATCTTCATCAACATTGAGCATCCACTACTACTTCACTTACTTGAAGTCTTCTACAACAAAAACCCAAGGTTAGTTTGTCCGTCTTAGGGGGGATGTCATATCAAGGGGGAGCTTTACTCTAAATCTTGAGTATAAGAATCTCCTAAGGATATGAACACATTAATGCTTGTGTAAAAGTGCTAACCCCACTTGTGCTTAACGATGAGTATGACCTATGATCAAGTATTCTTACTTGGCTCCTAAGTCAATATACTCATATATAGAAGACCTTGTCATCGCGAGCTGCTAGGATGTTTGTGCATGTTCACCATATTTTATCTATCATCTTATTGTGTGAGCATGTTGGTCTGCGTGTGTTTGCTCGTTCGAGGACATCCAATTGTTGTTATTTGGTTCTTGATTTATATTTTGCCAATTGGATGGACAAGAATGCCTAGGACCCTTCTCTAGCTATCTATGCTATCTCATCTCAAGTTCTATTCATCCTTCATCACAAAACTTGAACAAGCACTTGTCGATCCCTTTGTGTGAAGAAGCACTCGGAGTTCTGTATTGTCAAAGGCTGCCTTCCAAAACCTCTTTGTGAATCTCGGTGAAACCAACTCCACAAACTGGATTCCATCGAATTCCAGAGTTGATCTAGGTTTTCATCTCGGTACCACCGAAATCACAAACTCGGTTACACCGAGTTTTCCTATCAACTGGCAATAGAGGAACTCGATGACACCGATTTCGTAATCTCGGTGACATCAACAACGAAAGGGTATAGGGTTCCACAGGCTATCGCTAGGACCTGCGGCGGCAGGGGGACGGAGACGACGCTCGTCTGCCTATGCTAATGTGGATTAGTCGCCTATCGTTGGATGCCCTCGCGGTAGGTTGAGTAATCCTACCGTCGAGATCCCTGACGGTAAAAAAGGGTTAAATGTTAAAAAAATCAAACCGATGTCAGATCGGACTAAAATTAATGAAAAGAGTCAAAACACGAAATTTTGCCACCAGCCGAAGCTTATTCCATGTTTGTCCAGAGAAGCAGAACATGTGTCGTGCCGGTGCACAGCCAGCCGACCTTTCCAGCTCGGCAATAAGCCTCTCTACTTTGATCACATCCAACGGACGGGTACCTCGACACATCCAACCAAGTTTTGCATAGCACAAGTCTTCTTCGTTGGTGTAGTTGCCTCCCCTTCCTTTTGGTGCACCGACAATGCCCTCACCATCCTCGTCCACCTCGAACTCATGGTCTTCCAAATGCATGTCATTGGTTTGAGACCAATGTGAATTGTTCGAACCAACACCCATAGTTTTCATGTATGCATCGTCATTGACACTACAAATTATATGGAACAATGCAAATAATATCTATATGTATGCATTCAAAAAATAACAAGAAAAAAAAAGCTGGGGAAATTTTCTACCTTTGGGGCATATCGTCGAACATGTTGTGCGCGTCGGCCGCCGGCTCAACAAATGAGCTCGCCGGCGCTTCGGTAGCCGCCCCGCCCCTCACATGCCCTGCAAGCTTCTTCCTAGACGCCTTCGAGGTGCCGGAGCCGCCCGCCGCTTTGTTCTTCTTCGCGGATGTCTTGCCCTTCTTCGACCGCGCCGCATTTGGGACGTTCGAGGGGGGTGCAGAGGGCTGATCACCCACAAGTATAGGGGATCAATCGTAGTCCTTTCGATAAGTAAGAGTGTCGAACCCAATGAGGAGCAGAAGGATCTGACAAGTGGTTTTCGGCAAGGAAAAATTTGCACGCACTGAAATTGTCGGTGACAAGTGATTGTGTGGTGAGATGATTCGTAGCAAGCAACAAGTAACAAAAGTAGCAACGGTGCAGCAAAGTGGCCCAAGCCCTTTTGTAGCAAGGGACAAGCCTGGACAAAGTCTTATAGGAGGAAAAATGCTCCCGAGGACACACGGGAATTTCTGTCATACTAGTTTCATCATGTTCATATGATTCGCGTTCGTTACTTTGATAGTTTGATATGTGGGTGGACCGGCGCTTGGGTACTGCCCTTACTTGGACAAGCATCCCTCTTATGATTAACCCCTCTCGCAAGCATCCGCAACTATGAAATAAGAATTAAGACAAAGTCTAACCATAGCATTAAACTAGTGGATCCAAATCAGCCCCTTACGAAGTAAGGGTTTAAGCTTCTGTCACTCTAGCAACCCATCGTCTACTTACTACTTCCCAATGCCTTCCTCTAGGCCCAAATAATGGTGAAGTGTTATTTAGTCGACGTTCACATAACACCACTAGAGGAAAAACAACATACAACATATCAAAATACCGAACGAATACCAAATTCACATGACTATTATTAGCATGACTTATCCCATGTCCTCAGGAACAAAAGTAACTACTCACAAAGCATAATCATATTCATGATCAGAGAGGTAATGAGTAGCATCAAGCATCTAAACATAAACTCTTCCACCAAATAATCCAACTAGCATCAACTACAAAGAGTAATCAACACTACTAGCAACCTTACAAGTACCAACCGGAGTCGCGAGACGGAGATTGGTTACAAGTGATGAACTAGGGTTTGGAGATGAGATGGTGCTGATGAAGATGTTGATGGTGACGAGTCCCCTTCGATGAGAGGAGTGTTGGTGATGACGATTGCGACGATTTCCCCCTCCGGGAGGGAAGTTTCCCCGGCAGGATCGTCCTGCCGGAGCTCTAGATTGGTTCTGCTCAAGTTCCGCCTCGTGGCGGCGGCCAAACCACGAAAAAGCTCCTCTCTGATTTTTTCCTGGACGAAACCCTCCATATAGCAAAAGAGGGGGGCCAGTGGGCGAGTGGGTTGCCCACAAGCCCCCATGGCGCGGCCTGGGGGGTGGCCGCGCCGTGCAGGCTTGTGGGCACCCCCTGGTGCCCCTCTGGTACTTCTTCGGCCCAGTATTTTTGATAAATTGGTAAAAAATCCCCGTTGATTTTCACGGCGTTTGGAGTTGCGCGGAATAGGTATCTCAACTTTGCTCCACTTTCAGGCCAGAATTCCAGTTGCCGGTATTCTCCCTCTTCATGTAAACCTTGCAAAATAAGAGAGAAAAGGCATAAGAATTGTACCATGAAGTGAAATAACAGCCAAAGAAGTGATAAATATCAACATGAAAACATGATGCAAAATGGACGTATCAACTCACCCAACCTTAGACCTCGCTTGTCCTCAAGAGAAAGCCAAGCTAAATGAATATGTCCACATGTTTAGGGAGAGAGGTGTCGACAAAACAAGATACGAACATGCAGCATCAAGATAAAGCTCAGAACAACAATACCAACATGTAATCTCTCATGCTAAAGTGATAATTCCTTCACAAAGTAAAGCTTGGAGCAAGAACCTTACCGAGAAGTAACAACCGATAGCCTTTTGTCATTGAAACAATTGCAATTTATCACAACATCAGAAAGAGTCAAATAAGAACTTGTAAAGCAAATCCACATACTCAATCATTCTTTCGTTCTCTACAATTGCTACAACTCACGTAGTACTCATGAGATCAAAGTTTCAGCTGAACACAGAGAAAGATAGGGGCTTATAGTTTTGCCTCCCAACTGCTTACCTCAAGGGTAAAGTCAACAATAATAATTCATGAATGCCTACCTCCAAGTTGACATATGAATATAGATCTTTCTCAAGCATGTGACGGTAGCCAAGACAAAGGAAAAATAAGGAATTGGTGAAGATCATCATGACTCTTTCAAGGGAAAAAAATTAAAGGTAAAAGATAGGCCCTTCGCAGAGGGAAGCAGAGGTTGTCATGCGCTTTTGAGGTTTGGATGCGTGTCATCTTAGTGCGGAGGAACGTCACTTTATATTGCACCCTGTAATAAAGAACTTTATTATGCAGTCTGTCGCTTTTATGTCTTCCTCATCACAGGTTCGTATAAAGCTTATTTTCCACACACTAATAGATCATACATATTAGAGAGAAATTTTTATTGCTTGCACCGATGACAACTTACTTGAGGGATCTTATTCAATCCATAGGTAGGTATGGTGGACACTCATGGCAAAACTGGTTTGAAGGTTTATGGATGCACAAGTAGTATCTCTACTTGGTGCGGAGTTTTGGATAATATGAGGTGAAAGCAATCGTCGCATGCTAAGGGATCTCTAAACATATAACATTGTTCAGAGACAAGCAAACACAATTCATTACGTTCTCTTCCTTGTCCAACATCTACTTCTAGACACTAGTAAGCTTGCACGTGCAACACACGTTTCGATTGATATCAAATAATTTTTATAATAATTGTGTAATATTTACATTTGTTTTAATGTTACGTACTTAATTACCAATCATATTACGAGCGTTTATGCAAATTTAATGACGTACCACAGAAGTAATAGGTGCTTTATTAGTAAAAAAGTAGATATAGATATAGATAAATACCTCTTTTCTTGAAAAAAAAGAGTAGACACGTCGAGGACATATACCAAATTCCAAATAATCAATGAATATGTGATGCCCTGTCAATCCTCTTTGTTGATGTGCACCCAGAAGAAAGAAGCCGTGATCTTCGAGCCTTTGTCGTCACGAGAATCTGCATGGGACGCATCAATAATGTTTCTAGGCAGCGTGTCACCATTTCCTTGACTGTATCAACAATGTGCAATCCTCCGTCGATTGATGCATTATTAGTTGCACAACTTGATACTATGCAACTGCTTTCTATTCGGCGGGTATCCACTCGCCTTTGTTGGCAAAAATATTGCAGGCGTACTTGGGCTATGTGGCGTCTCTCGAGATTGTGGTTCCCCGCTTGGAGCAAAACATGCTTGGTCCGAAGCATATGAGTGGACAGCTTACTAACAAAAAAACAACAACATTGCACTCAATTACTTTATTACTCATAGTAAGCTTACACGTGCAACGCACGTCTCAAACATTAATCCAATAAAATAAACATATTATTGGACGTAATCATGCAATCGGTCTTGTTTATGCATAGGGACAGAATGGCATCTCTCTCCTCATTCCTGGTGGGTACAATACACATCATCACACTTCACAATGACTACATGACCCAGTGTGAATATTACTCCAAAACCACAGCTGTGCTCACTCCTATCTACAAACAATTCTCATAAAATGTGTTTACCATTGTCACCTTACAGTCACTCGATGCCTTCATCCAAACAACCATGACCGCTTTGTCGAGTGTTCATGCCCCCATTCTTCTTCTTGGTCTCCTAGTCTATGGCATTCGCGTTGGAAATGGTGAGGGCGATGGGCAGAAAATACCCGGGCCTCTCAAAGAACTTGGCTTGTTGAAGAATCCCATCGATGTCACCAAAATTATACACAGTGAGGATGACATGGCTCTTCAGCCCAGTGAGTATGAGCCTGGGCCAGTTACTACCAGTCCATGTTGTTCACCTTCCAGCTATCCACTCCATCAATTTTGTGGCTCCCTTTGGCGCAATCAGTTGCAGCATAACTATAGTGTATAAATCAGTGTGATGAGAAATGAAAACATGTATGCTTTTGAAAACTATAGATGACAAGGTACAACTGCACATGTAGTATGCACGGAAGAATAGAGGAGGTAGCATGCCTCGTTATTCTCTAGAAAATCGACAACACTCCATGTATAATAAGAGTTCAACCTCTAGATTTACATATCATTAGTGCTTTAGTAGTCCATGACTTACGACAACCATAGCAAAATTGATGGCAAACTCCTGAATGAATCGTATGTACCTGTTTATTAATTACCATATCACACGTAGAGTGTTGTTCTGTAAAGTAATATCTTCCAATTCCAAGTAACCTTTATGAGTCCTTTATTAAAACAGAATGTACTTAACTAATTTTACGAGCAATGGCACATTGATGATGTAAACTGAATTCTCACCTGAAGTCTGATGCCAATATGCTTGCATGGCAGTTCTTCATCACTTCAAATATTTTCCAATATAAAGGGAAATGCTGGCAGATGTCAATATTTTTGCCCGACAGTATGTATTTATGGGCTATAACAGAACTATATAGGTCAGCCACTCCATGAGAAATAAACTGAGCTAAGAAAGATTATGAAAAACACTGAAGTTTAGATACTGCGACTTAGCACTAATAAGAGCTGTGGTAACCAATATTTTCATAAACTATATGTCTACACCTCACCTGCAGGCGTATTATTCTAAAATTGATGGTGAAAAGTGCATACCCCTGCCTTTCGTAAAAGTAATGGAATATGAATTAGTACAAAAAATCATTCGCGTATGAATTGTTGTGCATTGTTATGCATCTAGGATTTTGGAACACAACATGCAATAGAAAATGGTTACCTTGTAATTAAGTGGAGATCATTTTGGCAAATAAAAGTAGGTTGCTGTATCTGGGCCTCGCCCGAACACAACCTGCAATAGAAAATGGTGTCAAGAAAGAGAGAAATTAATCTATTATGCTGCTTCTAATATAAGAAATAAGCTTCAAGGTATGTGTAGTCCATAATTATTTTATGAAACTTGGTTTAATCTCTCGGGTTTGCAATTTGTTCACCAGCAACCAGCCTTCTTTGGTGTCAAAGGTAATAAATAATATTGAGCCAAAAGGGGTCATTTGAGGGCTGAAATGGGCCAGGGTTCTTTGTAACGAGCCAGGGTCATTTGGGTAACCAGCTAGTTCCATATGAATTTCCAAACCCTGAATAGCAATACTACAGAGGAGATGAATGTAGACATTTGAACCATCAATACTGAAGGAGCGAGAATAAAATGCAGCATGAGATAGAAAATATTAGTACTTACAGCTTCACTGCAGCTCAAAAGAAGACTGACTAATGCTTTCCACTGCATAAACGCCTCCAGCGACTGTCCCATCTACACAACTCAAATACATTAGAGAATAGATCCACATAATAAATAAGACGTACTATCAATTGTTTGGTTTTGCTTGCCATACCATAAACGCTATGAATGAGAACTGTAACTCCCCCAAGAGTAAATCTTCTTGGCCTTGATAATTTTTGGCCAGGACAGTCTCCAACAAGCTTGTATGAGATGAGAAGTAGAACAGACTCGTCAACAAATATAGGTACAGCTTGTCAACTCAGTGTTTTCTACTCATGGGAACCTATAAGAGGAATCAATTTGAGCAAAACACCAGTAGCGGCAAGCTATGATGCTTATTTGCAGATTATAGTATAATTGATGGGATTGTGATTGAATGGACAAAAGGCAGCAAACTAATGTTTTCCCATTGCTTTTAGTTGTTGTGCTAACTACTCCCTCCGTCCCACAATATAAGAGCGTTTGTAAGGTAACATAGTTTGCAAAACGCTCATATTGTGGGACAAAGGGAGTAGAATTGTGGTCTGTACTATTCAAACTCAGGTTGTTGCGTCCGCATGTAGCGCCAAACATTTCATTGTTCAAATTGTAATAAAGACGTGTTCACATCAGACAAGGTATTGCTGCAGGAAATATATTGTGGGAAAAGGAAGATATAAAAAACCAGGTACATGCTAATAAGATTAGTTGTACCAAACAATATAATAAGAACATTACTCTGTCCAAATTCAGCAAAGTCAGCTTATCTGCAGAAATGTTCCTATGTTTAACCGAAGCAGGGATAGTTGTGTAGTGGCATCCTCTCCTCCCAGGCTGTGTGGGGGCTTTCTTTGCAAATTTGTCCTCTCTAAGTTGTTCCATCAATCGTCTCTCCATCTCTGTTTGGGGAGCTCTATCCATCCATGATGTCTCTAATGCAATTGTAATTTCTCCACCGATTGGCTCTGTACAAATCAACACACATACTTGTAAACATATGTAAACATTCTAGTGATTACAAGGACAATGAGCCATCCTTTAAAATCCGCAACCATTCTTGAATCCTATAAATCTATGGTACCATCCATCAACAGGAAGAACATAAGTCAAATGATATGAAAAAAGGAGGCGAAAGTGGGCTTTCCTTGCTGCTGTAGATTGGTGTAGGTTCAGAGGACAACTGCTGCTGGGGCGTGCAGAATTTTTAGTGAAGGGATCTCGACATGCTCCTCTCTTGCATTGGCAACCTCCTCCAGTCCAGATGCGATCCCAACCTAGTGTTGAGCCGCCGCAGCCAACGTCGTCTCCTCTTCTGCAGCAGCAATTTCTTGTGGTCACGTGAGGCAAGGCAAGGCGCTCAAAAGGCTGCATCATTTGGGTCAACATGAGTTGATGAGAAATCCAGAACTTTTCACAAAACAAAAAGTTGCTTGAACAATCTGAATAATATTTGTGCCCACATATCTCGGGTCTCCCGGAGGGCTTGAGCTCAAGTAGCTTGAGCATGTGCTCCTAATTTGGTCGCGGTGGAGACAATCTCCTTTCCTCACAAAGTACCCGCATCCTTTCCCCGAACCCCGCATGCCGGCGAGGCCCCTAACTCCTCGAAGGGCACCAATGACGTCGCGTGCGGTTGCGGGCGAAGGTGAGATCGCCCTTGACCTCAAACTCGCGGCGCTCCTCCTCCTCGATGAGTAGATCGGCGGACGGTGGAGGCAGAACCGAGTGTGCGACGGCGGGGGCGGCGGCGGAATCTAGCGGCATGGCGGCGGCAGCGACAGCGGAACCGAGCGGCACGACAGCGAGTGCGCGGGGGCGGCGGCGGAACCGGGCGGCGCAGCGGCGAGCGCGGGGCGGAACCGAACGCACGGTGGTGGCGGCAGAACCGAGCGGCATGGGGCGCGTATGCGGGAGCAGTTCTAGCGTAAGATGGTGGAGTTTTTTTTTAGAAACGAGGGAGGGTTAGTAGCGAGGGAATCAGAGTATCGTTAATATGTGTTTTCGTTAGCGACGAGAAGTTTCGTTAACAATGTTTTTAGGCCCTTGATGGTGTAATCAGACGGTCCAGATCTGTAGTTGGATCTGCCCTCTCGTGCTTTTAATAGTACAGATGTAATAGTTTAGTGAGTGTTCACAATCATAGATGGTGTCAGAGATGATATATTTATATGTGAACCTCTCCTTCTTTATCACTTCCTATTAATTGCAACAATGACCAAGGTCTACGTTTGCCTACCTGCAACAAGTTTCAATCCTCATTCTATTTATATGTGAAGCCATCACTTCCCATAAGATCATTACATGATCTCTCATGCTTTTGTTCTATTCTCACTCTTTTGATCATGGCAAGAGGCAAAGCCCTTCAACTAAGACACTCTTTATTATATGGCTCACGAGCAAGAATACATCGGGGGCGACACAAAGCAAAACTCAAGACTAAAACACTAAGACTTTTAAACTACTAGAGAAAAAGAAAACTGAAAAGGAAAACTAAAACAAAGGTAAAGGCAAAAGATGTGATGGTGATACGATATCGGGGCAACTCCCCCAAGCTTGGCAAAAGCCAAGGGGATTGCCCATACCAATGCTCAGTTGTCTTCCTTTGGTGGTGATGGTGGTGGAGTTGTTGAAACATGAGTTTGTTCCTCCGTCTTCCA
Source organism: Hordeum vulgare subsp. vulgare (assembly GCF_904849725.1). NCBI lineage: Eukaryota > Viridiplantae > Streptophyta > Magnoliopsida > Poales > Poaceae > Hordeum > Hordeum vulgare. The sequence goes on from NC_058523.1 coordinate 376,975,891, forward strand.
AGGTATAGGTGCTCCACCATGGAAAGATGAACGAGTCTCCGGAATCCTCAAATCTGCAGCCAACCTTATTGATTTAAATCTATACTCATACTCACAGTTTTGTTCTGCAGGTCGTAGATCTGGCACTGGAGTTGATCAACCCTGTCATAGAGCCCGGAGAGGTGCTTCCCAATGTCATTGGCATCAATCATGTGCTTGTTGGTGAACTCCGTGATCATCATGTGGTTGGCGTTGAGTCCACGCTCCACCATCCCTTGGCACTTGAAGACTTGTTGCTCCATTGCTTCGAGCCTCGTCTCCACGCTTCCGGTCTTCTTAGGCCCCTCAACATCACGGATGTGCAACATCCCCTCACGCATCTTGATAGATTGAGGGTGTTGCAGCACTTCCTTGAGGTAGGGATTGATGACCTTCTCGAAGATCTTGTCCTTTGGAGCTTTTGGGGAAGTCATGCGATCTAGATCTGCAACAGAAACAGGCTCGAAACGAAAAACAGAGGAAATCTGCGTGATGCAGGGGTCAGACCAAATGGAAGTATATATAATGATTTTTTCCAGACTAGAAGGAGTACCCCGCACGAAAACGGAGTCCGGGAGGCGCACGAGGTGGCCACAAGCCCTCACGGCGCAGCCAGGGGGTGAGCATGCGCCGTGCAGGCTTGTCGCCTCCTCGCGCACTTTCCAGACTACTTCTATTTTTTGTATTTTTTCAAATATTCCAAAACGGAGAAAATTTCCTACTGGAAAAGTTTTGGACTCTGTTTTCTTACCGAAACACATACCTCTTCGTTTTCAGAGTCTGAAACAGGCTGATAAACATCCCTTAGGTATTCCTCCGGAGTTATGGTATTGATGGTATTGCTTTCAACATTTATGGGAGTACCTGAGATATAATGCTTGATTCTATGCCAATTTACCACTCTCGGACAATTACCTTCCGTGTTGTTGATCTTGATAGCACCGGAACGATATACTTCCTCAAAAACATAGGGACCTTCCCATTTAGAGAGAAGCTTGCCTGCAAAGAATCTTAAACGAGAATTATATAGCAAGACATAATCACCTACGTTGAACTCACGCTTTTGTATCCTCTTATCATGCCACCTCTTAACCTTCTCTTTGAAAAGCTTGGCATTCTCATATGCCTGAGTTCTCCACTCATCAAGCGAGCTAATATCAAACAACCTCTTCTCACCGGCAAGTTTGAAATCAAAGTTGAGCTCTTTGATTGCCCAATAAGCTTTATGCTCTAGCTCACGAGGTAAGTGACATGCTTTCCCATACACCATTTTGTACGGAGACATGCCCATGGGATTCTTATAGGCAGTTCTATAAGCCCACAGTGCATCATCAAGCTTCTTAGACCAATTCTTTCTAGACCTATTGACAATCTTTTGCAGAATTAGTTTAATCTCTCTATTACTTAGCTCTACTTGACCACTGGACTGAGGGTGGTAGGGAGACGCAATTCTATGGTTGACATCGTACTTAGCAAGCGTTTTACGGAAAGCACCATGAATGAAGTGTGAACCACCGTCGGTCATTAGATATCTAGGGACTCCAAATCTAGGGAAGATGACTTCTTTCAGCATCTTGATAGAGGTGTTGTGATCAGCACTACTAGTGGGGATAGCTTCTACCCACTTAGTGACGTAATCAATAGCTACTAAGATATGCGTATACCCGTTGGATTTTGGAAAAGGTCCCATAAAATCAAAGCCCCAAACATCAAATGGTTCAATGACAAGTGAATAGTTCATAGGCATTTCCTGACGTTTGCTAATATTACCTATTCTTTGACATTCGTCACAAGACAAGACAAACTTACGGGCATCCTTGAAGAGAGTGGGCCAATACAAACTTGATTACAATACCTTGTGTGCAGTTCTATATCCCGCATGGTGTCCTCCGTAGGCCTCGGAGTGACACTTCTGTAGGATCTGTCCCTGTTCATGTTCAGGTACACAACGTCTAATAACACCATCTACTGCTTCCTTATAAAGGTGAGGATCATCCCAAAAGTAGTGTCTCAAGTCAAAGAAGAATTTCTTCTTTTGCTGGTACGTGAAACTAGGTGGTATGTATTTGGCAACGATATAGTTCGCATAATCAGCATACCACGGTGCACTACGTGAAGCATTGATGACATTCAATTGCTCATTGGGAAAGCTATCATCAATAGGTTGTGGGTCATCAAGAACATTCTCCAACCTAGACAAGTTATCCGCTACTGGGTTATCAGCACCCTTCCTGTCAACAACGTGCAAATCAAATTCTTGTAGCAAGAGAACCCATCTGATAAGTCTAGGTTTAGCGTCCTTCTTCTCAATGAGGTACTTATAGCAGCATGATCAGTGTGAATAGTGACTTTGGAATCAACTATGTAAGACCTGAACTTTTCACATGCAAACACGATTGCTAAAAATTCCTTCTTCATAGTGGCATAGTTTCTTTGGACACTGTCTAGAGTTTTACTAGCGTAGTGAATAACATTCAACTTCTTGTCAACTCTTTTCCCTAGAACAGCACCAACAACATAATCACTAGCGTCACACATGATCTCAAAAGGTAAGTTCCAATCAGGTGGTTGAACAATAGGTGCAGTTATCAAAGCCCTCTTAAGTATTTCGAAGGCTTCCTCACTCATCGTCAAAAACAAAAGGAATATCCTTTTGCGAGAGATTGGTAAGAGGCCTAGAAATCTTAGAGAAGTCTTTAATGAACCTTCTATAGAAACCAGCATGACCAAGGAAACTTCTTATCCCTTTGATACCTGTGGGGTATGGCATTTTCTCGATTGCATCAACCTTAGCCTTATCGACTTCAATACCTCTTTCAGAAATTTTATGTCCTAAGACGATGCCTTCATTAACCATAAAGTGGCACTTCTCCCAATTCAAGACAAGTTTGGTGTCTTTACATCTCTGCAAGACTCGATCAAGGTTGTTGAGGCAATCATCAAAGGAAGACCCGTAAACGGAGAAGTCATCCATGAAAACCTCAACAATCTTTTCACAAAAGTCAGAGAATATAGCCATCATACATCTTTGAAAGGTGGCAGGTGCATTACATAAGCCAAAAGTCATAGGTCTATAAGCAAAGGTACCGAAAGGGCAGGTGAAAGTGGTTTTCTCCTGATCAGATTGTGCAACTGGTATTTGGGAGAAACCAGAATAACCGTCTAGAAAGCAGAAGTATGTGTGTTTGGACAGCCTTTCTAGCATTTGGTCGATAAAAGGCAAAGGGTAATGATCTTTCCTAGTGGCTTTATTCAATTTCCTAAAATCGATCACCATCCTATAGCCAGTGATAATCCTCTGTGGGATCAATTCATCCTTATCATTGGGACAACGGTAATGCCTCCCTTCTTAGGAACGCAATGCACCGGACTCACCCAATCGCTATGAGCAATAGGATAAATGATACCTGCTTCCAGGAGCTTTAGTATTTCTATTCTTACTACTTCTTTCATCTTAGGATTCAATCTCCTTTGATGATCAGCAACTGGTTTGAAATCAGGATCAGTTTTAATCTTGTGCTGACATAGAGTAGGACTGATGCCCTTAAGATCATCAAGAGTATATCCAATAGCAGCACGGTGCTTCCTCAGAGTTTTTAGTAACTTCTTTTCTTCATGCTCCGAGAGGCTAGCACTAATAATAACAGGATATATCTCATTTTCATCAAGGTAGGCATACTTAAGAGTATCAGGCAACTGTTTAAGCTCGAACACAGGATCACCCTTTGGTGGGGGTGGATCCCCAAGCAGTTTAACATGCAAGTTATTCTTAAGGATAGGATATTGTTCTAAGACAACTCTATCTATCTCATCCCTTTCATCCATATGCATATCATTTTCATGCTCAAGCAAGTATTGCTCTAAGGGATCAATAGGAGGCACGGCAATAGAGGCTAAGGCAATAGTTTCATCCCTACTAGGCAACTCCTTTTCATGAGGTTGTCTACCAAACTTAGAGAAATTGAACTCATGTGACACACCTTCAAAGCCAACAGTGATAGTTTGCTTCTCACAATCAATATGAGCATTGACAGTATTGAGAAAAGTTCTACCAAATATGATGGGACAAAAGCTATCGTGTGTGGTAGCAAGAACGAGGAAATCAGCAGGATACTTTGTTTTACCACACAAGACTTCAACATCCCTAACAATTCCCACAGTGGAGATAGTATCTCTATTGGCAAGCTAAATAGTGACATCAATAGGCTCTATCTCAACAGGTGCAATCTCATCTTTGATTTCATCGTATAAGGATTGAGGTATTGCACTAACACTGGCACCCACGTCACATAAGCCATGATAAACAATGATCTCCTATATTAACAGAAACCACAGGCATGCCAACAACAGGCCTATGTTTGTCTCTAACGTGAGGTTTAGCAATTCTAGCAACATCTTCACAGAAGTTAATATTATGTCACTCAACATCGTCGGACAGAAGATATTTGATAATAGCAATGCTAGGTTCAACTCTAATTTGCTCAGGGGGTGTAGGTGTTCTAATATAGCCTCTACGTATCACAGTTGAAGCTTTAGAATGAACCTTTATCCTAACAGGGAAAGGTGGTTTCTCAATGTAAGTACTGGGAACAACAGGATCACTATATGCAATGACTTTCTCTTCAAGTGGATTGGGTTTAACTACATTGACTTCTAAAGGAGAATGATATTCAAACCACTTCTCTTTGGGGAGATCAAAATGAGTAGCAAAGGATTCACACAATGAAGCTACTATCTCAGAGTCAAGTCCATATGCAGTGCTAAAATCACTAAATGTATTTCTCTCAACAAAGGATTTAACGCGATCAAACGTGAAATTCATACCTGACTCCTTACCTTCTTCAAGCTCCCAATCTTCAAAGTTGCGTTTAATTTTCCAATAAATTCCATTTGAAGTCAATATCTCTCTTCATAAAGGAACCGGTACAAGAAGTGTCAAGCATGGTGCGATCATCATGAGAAAGCCGAGCATAGAAGTTCTGAATGATAATTTCTCTCGAGAGCTCATGATTGGGGCATGAATATAGCATTGATTTAAGCCACCCCCCCAAGCTTGAGCGATGCTTTCTCTGTCACGAGGCCAAAAATTATAAATATAATTCCGATCACGATGTACTAAATGCATAGGATAAAACTTTTGATGAAATTCCAATTTCAACCGATTGTAGTCCCATGATCCAGTATCATCACATAGCCTATACCATGTCAACGCCTTATCCTTCAAAGATAAAGGAAAGACCTTCTTCTTGACCTCATCCTCGGGCACACCTGCAAGCTTAAATAAACCACAAATTTCATCTACATAGATTAGATGCAAGTCTGGATGTGATGTTCCATCTCCTGTAAAAGGATTAGCCAGCAGTTTATCAAGCATACCCGAAGGAAATTCAAAGCAAATATTTTCAGTAGGTGCAGCAGGTTGAGGAGCAACCATTCGTGCTTCCGTTCGAGGTGAAGATACCCCGAACAAGCCCCTCAAAGGATTAGTATCCATAGTGACAAGTGATAATAAATTTCAGCACACTATATGAACGTTTCATTACCAAGTTCCACTTACCAAAGGCGCTTCACTCCCCGGCAACGACGCCAGAAAAGAGTCTTGATGACCCACCAGTATAGGGGATCAATCGTAGTCCTTTAGATAAGTAAGAGTGTCGAACCCAACGAGGAGCAGAAGGATCTCACAAGTGGTTTTCAGCAAGGAAAAATCTGCACGCACTGAAATTGTAGGTGACAAGTGATTGTGTGGTGAGATGATTTGTAGCAAGCAACAAGTAACAAAAGTAGCAACGGTGCAGCAAAGTGGCCCAATCCCTTTTGTAGCAAGGGACAAGCCTGGATAAAGTCTTATAGGAGGAAAAACGCTCCCGAGGACACACGGGAATTTCTGTCATGCTAGTTTCATCATGTTCATATGATTCGCGTTCGTTACTTTGATAGTTTGATATGTGGGTGGACCGGCGCTTGGGTACTGCCCTTACTTGGACAAGCATCCCACTTATGATTAACCCCTCTCGCAAGCATCCGCAACTAGGAAAGAAGAATTAAGACAAAGTCTAACCATAGCATTAAACTAGTGGATCTGAATCAACCCCTTACAAAGTAAGGGTTTAAGCTTCTGTCACTCTAGCAACCCATCATCTACTTACTACTTCCCAATGCCTTCCTCTAGGCCTAAACAATGGTGAAGTGTTATGTAGTCGACGTTCACATAACACCACTAGAGGAAAAACAACATACAACATATCAAAATACCGAACGAATACCAAATTCACATGACTATTATTAGCATGACTTATCCCATGTCCTCAGGAACAAAAGTAACTACTCACAAAGCATAATCATATTCATGATCAGAGAGGTAATGAGTAGCATCAAGGATCTGAACATAAACTCTTCCACCAAATAATCCAACTAGCATCAACTACAAAGAGTAATCAACACTACTAGCAACCTTACAAGTACCAATCGGAGTTGCGAGACGGAGATTGGTTACAAGTGATGAACTAGGGTTTGGAGATGAGATGGTGCTGATGAAGATGTTGATGGTGACGAGTCCCCTTCGATGAGAGGAGTGTTGGTGATGACGATGGCGACGATTTCCCCCTCCGGGAGGGAAGTTTCCCCGACAGGATCGTCCTGCCGGAGCTCTAGATTGGTTCTGCTCAAGTTCCGCCTCGTGGCGGCGGCGAAACCACGAAGAATCTCCTCTCTGATTTTTTCCTGGACGAAACCCTCCATATAGCAAAAGAGGGGGCGAGTGGGCGAGTGGGCTGCCCACAAGCCCCCATGGCGTGGCCTGGGGGGGGGGTGGCCACGCCGTGCAGGCTTGTGGGCACCCCCTGGTGCCCCTCTGGTACTTCTTCGGCCCAGTATTTTTGATAAATTGGGAAAAAATCCCCGTTGATTTTCACGGCGTTTGGAGTTGCGCATAATAGGTATCTCAACTTTGCTCCACTTTTAGGCCAGAATTCCAGTTGCCGATATTCTTCCTCTTCATGTAAATCTTGCAAAATAAGAGAGAAAAGACATAAGAGTTGTACCATGAAGTGAATTAACAGCCAAATTAAAGAAGCGATAAATATCAACATGAGAACATGATGCAAAATGGACGTATCAAGGGCTTCATCACGGCGGGCGCCAGCGCCGGCGCGACAATGCCAGCCGCCGAGGTCATCTGCGGCGGCATGAAGAGGCCGCGCGCAAGGCTGATGCTCGGAGGAGCTCCGACGGAGGTAGAGACGAGGCCAACACTCCCAACGCTAGGGTTTGCGGCGGCGACGACGGCGGTGGAGGGTTCGCGGCTGTAGGATGGGGTGAGGAGGGAGCCGGCGCGCGCGTCCATCGGGTCTGTTCGCCTGCGCCGTCGCGTGCTGGGCGAAGGCGAGCACTCGTGTATGCCACGCGCGGAAGCGGACGCCCCAAATACGCAGCGCGCGATGGCGATTCGGGCCGCGCACCCATCTCTATATGCCGCGCGCGCGGTTATTGCGCGCCCGCTCGAGACACTCTGCCGATTGTGCACGCGCTAAAATGGATAAATTTACAGCGTGGCGCTTGTTTAGCACGGCCGTTGGAGATGCTCTAAGAGGGGGAGATGGTGTGTGGTGCGGGCGGGTCAGCTGCTTATAACTGCCAGGACCCTACCACCAGAGACCTTGGCGGTAGGGTTACACAGGCTACCGCGAGGACCTGCGGCAGTAGGGGAATGAAGACGACGCCTGTCTGTCTGTGCTGACGTGGATTGGTCCCTTATCGCCGGATGCCCTCGCGGTAGGTTATGTAATCCTACCGTCGAGATCCCTGATGATAGAAAAAATGATCAAATGTTTTAAAAATCAAACCGAGGTTAGATCGGTCTAAAATTGATGAAAAGAGTCAAAAGAGGAAATTATGCCTCCTGCCGAACTTATTCCGTGTTTGTGCAGAGAAGCAGAACATGTGCCGTGCCGGTGCGCAGCCGGCCGACCTTTCCAGCTCGGCTTCATGTTCCATCTCTCAAGCCACATCGCAGCCAACGAGATCCACCTGTAGGCGCACGCGCTCGCAGAGTTTGTAGCCATCGCCGTTCGACTAGGACTTGAACGGAAAGGCCAACGTAAATTCCAAACTCCACACTCTCTTTGACGGAAAGGAAAACGGGCCAACAGACGTGGCGCTGCGGGAAACCGCCGTTGCTCCTTCCGCCGCTTCCTCGGCCCTTCGCCGCGCTTCCCCCCCTTCACCGCCTCTCTCTCTCCTCCCCGCGGGAACCGACCCGGCTCGCGATGCGGTGGGCGCCGCCCAAGCTGGGGCTCTGGGCCACCCTCCTCGCCACGATGGCCCTGCTGGCCGTCGGCGGCGGAGGCGGAGTGGCGGCCGCGGCGGGGGCGGAGGAGGCGTACGTGACGCTGCTCTACGGAGACGAGTTCGTCCTGGGCGTGCGCGTCCTCGGGAAGTCCATCCGCGACATGGGCACCCGCCGGGACCTCGTCGTGCTCGTCTCGGACGGCGTCTCCGACTACTCTAGGAAGCTCCTCGAGGTATGCGCGCACATCTGTACTTCAGTGTTCAGTCGACAAATCAGCGGAATTGGTACTATGAGCTTGGTCGTTAGTTTAATGTTGAACCGCAGAATTTGGCATTAAAATGAATCACGTACAAGCTGGAAGATGGAGCTCGCAGCTTATGTTTCTAGTTTGAACTTAGCCTCGTCTCTCTCTAGTACTTCAGAGTTCTTTACCATGACTAGTTAGCATTCACGTGCAACGCACGACTAACCGAATAATTTATAAATTGCTTTTTATATTAAAATTTTAGCAATGCCTCTACTTTAATCCTCAATCGAAACAACTACTCGTATTTTGTAATGCCACAGTTCTAAAAATTGTGTTATCAAAATTTCAGATTTGAATTGTGTTCTCAAACATATCATAACCACTTCATTGACCTAAAACAGTCTAAACCCCACAAAGTAAGTGTGAAGAGACACATGGTATGAACACTCTCTTATAGATTATTCATTATAAAGATGGCAAGGTCTCAGAATTTAATATTTGTTCTTCAAGAAAGTCTAGGAAGCAACACAAAAGTAATGAGAGAAAATAATAACACATCAAAATAAGTGTGAATAAATGTGAATATAAAGGATCATATGTGTGAGAATGCATCTACAAGAACAAACGCATCAACACAAATACTATACAACATTTACATAAAATTGAGAACTCAGATACGCAAGAAACTATGAAATTTTGAATCCACCATCCTCCTTTCTCAGTGGATAGGCAAAGCGAGTGTACCACCAGAGCGGCATAAATAAAGCCATAACAAATTAGTACTTCCTTATCTCTCCCTGTATTATTATAAACAAACAAAAATCAGACAACAAATAAGATGGTACAATTTAAGTGAACATGTGAGATAGTACATAATGCTCAGGGTAAGAAATATAAGACCGGACTACAGACCCCCAATATGATGGTATGGGAATGTCTACACACTCCAGCATTCTCAAATCTAGGCCCTGCAAAAGTTTCAAACCCCATTGTTTAGATGAAACTGTAACTGGCCATCTCCAATATGAAGATTGTATAATCCTCTTCAAAATAAGGCACTTATGGTTGGTAATCTGAAACCTAGAAGAGTATCATTAATTGGGTTCGCAAATAATCTTTTGCTTTGATAGTCCAGGTAAAATAGGCATGTGTCTCAAGATTGCAGTATATATACAAGTATACTTTTGTTCCTTTTCCAGCAGCATTTTGATTGTCCCTCACATGTCTATGCTAAAACAAGGCTATGCTTACAAATATTCAGTGCTTATACAACCAAATCCTAAAATCATAAGGAAGACACTTGTAATTTGCAATTAAATGGATTGATGAACATATTTATCTTTCACAACTCGCTCACAGGTAGCTTGGCCAGTAGCAAATAATATAGATTTTGAAGTACTATGGTAGATTAACTCTTGCGTGCAAACATTCAGTGCCAGCTAGGATGAAGTGTGAATTGGCAGTGTCTGTTGAGGACACCAGAGGATTGTACTCTAGGAAAAGGTTCAGAAAAACTTTAAACACTTCAGCTCACTTCCTCAATGGCAGCCAATGAACTATAGAGCATACTCAGTGCAATCTCTTTCCATCCTACCGATCAGCATGTACCCAGTTCTCCATACAAGTGACCGACTCCTCAAAAAATATATAAAATCAATGACAAATTGATAGAGAAAAACGAATCACCTGGTGCCCTTCCCTTCCCTGCAGCAAAAGACCACTTCTTCCCCAACATGGAAATCTCAAGGCCCCTTCCACCACCTGTAAAAAAAACAATATTCGAAGTTAGCATCACATTATCAGACACGTGCTACAGAGATGCCGGTGGCACACCAAGGCTGATGCAGGTTGGGTCAAAGTCATACTCACACATGTGTTCATTGCAAAATCATTGATCTGGATCCTTATTGAAATACAACAAAGAATCCATGTAAGAAGAAACCTGAAAACCAGAGTAATGCACACAACCAGTGGCGAATCCAAGGGGGGGGGGGTGCTTCAACAGGCTTAAGCTGCCCCTCCAAAAATTAGAAAACAAAAATTGCTAGTATTAATCATAAAAAAACATTATCTAAACTAAAAAACTAATAGTTAATGTTTTTTTCTTCACATTGTTAACATTGAGCCCTCCCTTTATTTTCTGTCAAGATTCGCCACTGCACACAACCAATCAGCTAGCTTGCCCTTTTGCATGGCTAACAACTTGAAAATCTTGCCTACAGATATAACAAGAAAATAAATCTATTACACATGATTTTGAAAAATCTTCTAACCGGTTAAACTTAAATGTCAAACGTATATGGAAATATAAGAAGCTCAGGCTCATACCTTTCTTTATCCTTGAACACATACTAATGATTAGCCTAGGTGCCAAAATCTTAATTATTTGAAAATAGTTCAGCACTTTGTGTGGCACTTGATTTTATCAGCAGGTGCTATCACATAAACCTGCATCGTGTTGGCAAATTATTCAGGACAAAGCATGGAAGAAATCACATGAAGTCTATAAAACTATTATCCCATCTACTAACAAAAAGTTGCTGGAATAAATTGTATCAACAATAATACTGTACAATTGATTCTGAATATAAACAAACAACAGAAGAATTGATTCAAAGGGAATTGATTCAAGCACGTGCGGCAGCCAAGTCATCCTAGCCTGCGATAGAAAAAGTACTACACAATAATAATTGGACTACTAAATAAGGCTAGAAGCAAGATGAACCCCAGCAAAATAAAAATGCCAAGTCTTACATCTTGAATCATCAGTGCGGCTGCGCTCCATTGCAAGGTCAAATGAGCTTTGCAGGACAAATGCAAGCCGATCACATGCAGTTTCAGTAAGAGGAGCAAGCCATGATCGTGCAGCCGCGCGTGCTATCTCAGCAACTGCCTCAGTCATCCCACTGCTTCCACCTCTTCCAGCATGGGCAAGTAATATGTTCGCAATACCCACGCTAATCAGCCGCTCGCACGCGTTTACCAGGAGCACCAGACTCGATTTGTGAGGGGAACGAAGGGGGGGAACCCTAGAAGAGGTGAAGCGCGTCACGCACCTGGAAGCGGTAGCGGGGATCGAGGGCGGTGGGGTTGTGGACCATCTGGAGGACAAGGGGGCGGCTGGTGCCCATCTCGACCTCCCGGACGTTGAAGCGGAAGCCGAGGAGCGCCTCCAGGAGCGAGCTCTTGCAGTCCGACTGGCCCCCTATCGCCACTATCTCCGGAATCGGGAGCTTCTCCCCGAACGCCACGGCCGCCGCCTGCAGCCGGTTGTAGGCCTCGAACCGGGCCTTGGTGTCCGCCGCCGCCGCCGCGGCCGAGGCCGAATCCGTCACGGCTCGGCGGGCGGACGGGGACGGGGTGGCGCGTCGAGCGGGGGAGGAGGCACGGCCCGCCGAGCGTGGGGAGCGGGGCTGAGCGGGGGGAGCGGGGGCGAGCGGGGCGAGCGGGGGGAGCTGGGCGAGCAGGGGACGCACGGCGCGGCGAGCGGGGCGAGCGGGGGGGAGCTGGGGCGAGCGCGGCGAGCAGGGGAGGCGCGGCGCGGCGAGCGGACCGAGCATACAGGGGACCGCGCGGAGGACGGGAAGGGGGGGGGGGCGGGGAAGAGGAGGGGGAGGGGGCATGCCAATCTCCAATGTCAACGTCGCCCGTGATCTGGTGGCTGGATGGTCCCGTGATTACAGGGGACGTTGCTGGGCATGTTCTCCTCTTTTTTTTTCTTGCGTGATTGGAAGTTTCGTTGGTGGAGTATGTTCAGCCAATTGTAATTGCTAAGTACACCCAGCAGACGGTGGATTAACGAGAGCTGTTAGATTAAGATCTGTGGGATTAATCGTGGGGTGCTGATTGGTTGTTTTTTTTGTGGGGCGTTTGATGGGGTGTCTGTAGTGTAATTCTTGTTGGATTGTTTAATAGTAGTATAGATGTAGAATCTGCAGTAATGTGTTGTCAGGACCCAAAGCATTCTAAGCAAGAACAGGGGACTGATCACAGCAAAACGGTAGCAAATTTCGGAGTTTGAGCTAGGGTTTATGTTATCATAAAAGGGGAAAGTGGTGTAGCACGCCACTGGCGGCTAGGGTAGACACCCGAGTCTCAATTACATGCCTCCACCGAGAGGGCTGGGCAGGCTTATAAAGCCATTGAAGGTAAAAGCGAAGCAAAAGCAGAGGAGCCACATGCTCGTGCTGTATAGCTAGAAGAGGCTCATCAGCCGTCGGATGAATGGTCAACGGCTAGTGGCAGGGACCGTTATGCATGCACGTAGGCCGTTGGATGGATGATGAAGGCACCAGATCAGAAGGGTGGACTCTGCATCCTGACAATACCCCCTGAAGAAGACACAGCTTGCCCTCAAGCTTGAAATGATGGAAAAACCTTTTGGATGGACGCCGAATCTTCCCACGTCGCTGCTTCTGGTGGTAGATTCACCCACTTGACCAGCCACCTTACCACTGGGATGCTGATATTGCCTTGAGGCCTGGGGATCAACTTCCTCTCTAGCATTGCTTCTGGTTCCATTTTGATGCAGCCATCCGAATCAACCAGAGGCAGATGTTTTGAAGGAACCACCTGGGGCCCAGATGCTGGCTCACATGGAAAGTGTCATGCATTTGACACCCTTCAGGCAACAGCAACTGATAGGCCACTTGGCCAACTTTCTTTAGAATTCTGAAAGGACCATAGAAACTGGAGTGGAGCTTCAGATGTTTGTGCAAGCTCAGGGAAGTGTGCCTGTAAGGCTGAAGCTTCAAGTACACCATGTCACCCACCTCAAAAGTTCTTTCCCGTCTCTTTTTGTCTGCATAATGTTTCATCCTGGACTGGGCTTTTAACAGATTTTGCTTGATCACCTCCAAAGCTAGCTCTTTGTTCTGAAGCAGATCTTCAGTGTCATCTGAAATGGAATCAGGAAGGGCAGACTCTGCTATCATAGGTGGAGGAAAACCATATAGTGCTTGGAAGGGTGTCATGTTGAGTGCTGTATGGAAACTGGTATTGTACCACCACTCAGCCAAATCCAACCACCCATGCCACTTCTTAGGTTGCCTGAAACACATGCATCTCAGGTAGTTCTCCAAGCATTGGTTAACTCGCTCAGTTTGACCATCTGTTTGGGGGTGATACCTGGTGCACATGTGGAGTTTGATATTGAGGGACTTGAACAACTGCTGCCACAGGTTGCTTGTGAAGATCCTATCCATGTCTGTAAAAATCACCAATGGCATCCCATGCAGCTTAAAGACTGTGTCAGAGAATGCTCTAGCCACAGACTGAACAATAATGGGGTGTTGCATTGCTATGAAGTGTGCATACTTAGTGAATCTGTCCATTACTACCAGTATCACATTCCTATTCTCAGACATAGGTAGGCCCTCCACAAAGTCCATACTGATATGGGCCCATGCAAAATCCGGCACTGACAGGGGTTCCAACAGCCCTGGGTAGGGAGTATGTTCAGACTTATTGAGTTGGCACACTGGGCATTGTTTGATGAATTCACTAACTGCTTGCTTCATGCCAGGCCAGTGAAATATCAGCTTAGTTCTTTGATAAGTTGCTCTTTCCCCAGAATGACCTCCCAACTCAAAAGTATGAAATGTTTTGAGGATATCCAGTTTTAAAGCAGTGGTCTTTCCAATCACAATCTTGTTGTGAAACCTGAGGATTCCATTCTTGAATGTGTAAGAGGAGTCAACATTTTTGCTCACAGCACATTCAACAATTAGATCTTGCACTTTCTGGTCATTTTGGTAACTTTTCACCACCTCTGTGACCCAAACAGGAGTTGAGGCACTAGCAGTCAGAGCAGAGACCATATACTTCACTCTGGAGAGAGCATCAGCAACTTTGTTTTCCTTTCCTTCTTGTACTCAATTGTGAAATTGTACCCCAACAGCTTCAGCAACAGTTTATGCTGAACCCCTTCAGTTAACTTCTGTCTTGTATGTATTTCAAGCTTTCTTGATCAGTTCTAATCACCAAAGATGTAGCAGGAAAGTAATGCTTCCACTTCTTCACAGCTTCAATAATAGCCAGGGCTTCCTTATCATAAGTGGATAAAGTAGCTGCTTTAGGTCCAATTGCTTTGCTGTAATAGGACAGGAGCCTGCCTTCTTGCATTAGAACAGCTCCCAGACCATAATCACAAGCATCAGCTTCTAGAATAAAAGGTTTTGTGAAATCAGGCAGGGCTAGAACAGGAGCATTTGTTAGCTTGTTCTTGAGATTCTCAAAGGTCAGCTGCTGATTGTTGGACCATATAAAGGAGTCCTTCTTTAAGCTATCAAATAGGGGTCTGCAGATTATTCCATATCCCTGAATGAACCTCCTATAGTAGTCACTTAATCCCAAGAAACTTCTTAGTTCAGTAACATTAGTAGGTGCTGGCCAATTTCTGATAGCAGCCACTTTAGTTGGGTCAGTAGCTACTCCCTCTTGTTCAATCACATGTCCCAGATATTCCACCTCAGGTTGTCCAAATGAGCACTTGTCCAACCTAGCAAATAACTTGTTGTCAGCTAATATGCCCAAAACTTGAGTAAGATGCTCTTTGTGGTCTTCCAAGGATATGCTGAACACTAGGATATCATCAAAAAATACCACAACACACTCCAAGTGACCAAGAAATTCATGAGAGCTTGAAAGGAAGGGGGTCCATTACACAGCCCAAATGACATAACCAAATACTCATAATGGCCCATGTGAGTTGAAAATGCAGTTTTATGAATATCTTCTTCAGCCATCCTGATTTGATGATAGCCATTTCTCAAGTCAATCTTGGAGAATATTTTAGCTCCCTTCAGCTGATCCAGCAAATCCTCAATGACTGATATAGGATGTTTATTTTTTATGGTGTTCTTGTTGAGTTTTCTATAATCAGTGCATAGCCTCCAAGTGCCATCTTTCTTCTTTACCAACAAAGCAGGGGAGGAGAAAGGGCTAGTGCTTGGTCTGATTACTCCTGATTTTAACATTTCCACTATAATTTTCTCCAGTGCTTTCTTCTGGTGATGTGGTAATCTGCAGGGCCATTGATTGACCACATGGTTTTCATCCACCAGGGGAATTATGTGATCACATGGTCTGGCAGGAGGTAGAGCAGTAGGTTGAGCAAACACCTTGTCAAACTTTTGTATCACTTGTTGAAGTTCAGAGGGCAAGTCTGGGTTGCCCACTACTTCCATGGAACAAGAAGCAGTTAGCAGGAAGAAACCACATACAGCTTGGTCCATCAATGTGTCAGCACTAGCCTTAGCTTCAACAGGGTGTCCTCTTGGCACTGTTTCATCCACAAAGGTTATCAGTTTTCCTTGGGATGACTAATCTTCATTTCCATTTTTACAAAATCTAACTAAATTGGGCTATACTTTCTCAACCAATCCACCTTAAAAATCATATCATAACCCTTAAGCTTCAGAACTCTGAAACTGTCTGTGAAACTGTGGCCCTGAATTTCATAAAGACAGTTGAAAGAAGAAAATTCATTCCATAAAATGCCTCCACTTGCCACAACCACTTTTACCTTAGGAGTAGGGACTGGAGCCACAGGTAACTTAGCTGCCATGTCAAGAGATACAAATGTTGATGTACTCCCACTGTCCACCAAGGTTGTGGCTATCACGGATCCAATTTTGACAGAAAGAATGAAAGTGTTTTTGGCAACACCAATGTTCAAAGCAGCATGTAGTGACACCTGGAGCACAGTATCATCAGTAAAAGGGTCAGTCTGCTCCAGCTCAGGATCATCAGCATCAGTGACATAAATGATTTCAGGTTCATTTTCCCCTTTAGCTTGTAAAGCTTGGATTTGAGCTTTTTGGCTCATTTTGCAGACCTGTCTGTGACCAGGTACCCAGGGCTCCCTGCACTTATAGCACACTTGATTTTGTTTGGCCTGTTGTATGATAGCATTCTTGTTCTGTACTGGACCACTAGGACTCAACTTAGCTTGCTCAAACACTACCTGTCTCTTGGGTTGAGGATTGTAAGGCTTAGTGGTCACTGGTGCAGTAACCTTTTCCATTCTTCTGGCATACCAAACTGCAGTCTGCATATCCTTAGGTTTGAGACACTCCACATGTCCTCTAATGTAAGGGCTTAGCCCAGACAGAAAGCTGGTCACATAGTAATTGTTGGGAATAGCAGGATTTTCTCTCATGTTGTTAACCAGTAGTTCAAATTGTTCCACATACACAGCCACAGTAGATGTTTGGGTTACTGCATGGAATGAGTTCACAATGTCACATACAGAATCCAAGGAGAATCTTTCAGATATAAATGAACAGAATCTATGCCAAGGAACATTCTGTGGGGAGTATCCAGTTCCTCTCCACCACTGTACTGCTGGACCCTGCAAATAAGATACTGCTAGTTCAGTTCTGTGTTCCAGTGGGGTTCTAGCTGCTGCAAAGTATTGCTCCAAGTTCTGAATCCAAGACTCTGGGTCAATCCCACTAAACTCTGAAATGTTCAGTTTTGCTGGCTTCACCGTAAGCACACTTCTTCTGTTCTCATAGGGAGAGGTTGGTCTGCCTCTTTTATCTCCACCATCAGGCCATTCTTCTTGAGCCACATTCTCCACCATAGGTTGCTGATGCTGCTGGGCTAACAGTGGTGCTTGTTGAGGAGCAATGTTCTTGGCAGTACCAAAATTGGGGTGTCTGTAAGGGGCCTTTGGTGTACCATCCAAGTTCAATTCTTTGCCCTCCACATCTCGCAAAACTGTTGTCCCCACCACCTGTTGCGCCTCTTTTTCAGGCATGCCCGCCGAAGGAGGTGTGCCAGCATGGAGCTGCTTCGGTCGACCCGGTTGCATCACTGGGCACTGGGTCTGGTGTTGCTTCGGTTGCACGCTGCCCTGTGCTGAGTGCTCATCCAGCACTTCCTCTTGCTCCGGATCAATCAACAAAAGCTTGAAACTTTCTTGGATCTTGTCGAAATTCTTTTGCATGGTGACAAAGTTTCGGGTTACCAGTGTTTGGAAGTCCTTGAACTCCTTCCTGTCTTCTTCTCGGTAACGCTGTAAGGTCTTCATGTCGAGTTCCAGAAACTGCAGCTGCAGCCCCGCTGTATCGCCTGAATCCACGGGGTTTGACATGCCAGCACCTGGATCTGGACAGACTGAAGTAACAGGGTGGGAAGGGAGGGAATTGAGAGTCACCTTGTCTGATCAACCACTGCCACAAGACACCGGCAGACGCAGCCGCAGGATGTTCTTCCCAGCAAGCTCGACCACTCCGGCTGTCTCCACGAGCACCGCCGCCCAACTGCAGGATCCACGCCTCCACCAAGAACCGATTGGCTCTAGATACCAATTGTCAGGACCCAAAGCATTCTAAGCAAGAACATGGGACTGATCACAACAAAACCGTAGCAAATCTGGGAGTTTGAGCTAGGGTTTATATTATCATAAAAGGGGAAAGTGGTGTAGCACGCCACCAGCGGCTAGGGTAGACACCCGAGTCTCAGTTACATGCCTCCACCGAGAGGGCTGGGCAGGTTTATAAAGCCATTGAAGGTAAAAGCAAAGCAAAAGCAGAGAAGCCATATGCTTGTGCTGTAAAGCTAGAAGAGGCTCATCAGCCGTCGGATGAATGATCAACGGTTAGTGGCAGGGACCGTTATGCATGCACGTAGGCCGTTGGATGGATGATGAAGGCACCAGATCAGAAGGGTGGACTCTACATCCTGACATGTGTAATTGGTGCAGAAAGCTCATGGATAGAAATACAACCCATCTCGATTTTTGTTGCATTTTAGAAGTGCTTGCTTTGGCACTAACTGCCGAGTGCATCTATCTTTTCCTGCAATATGTATGGTGCCGTGTGAAGATGATGTGTTAGGGCTGGGAACAAACCCTGTGAACTGTGACTGCTCTGTATTGGTGTAGTCAGTATGCTGAAGAAACAAACTCGTGTTAATGAAGAAAAGTAAATATTTGACACATTTAGTAATTAGTAGGTCTAAGGAAATCTGTAAAAAGGGGATATGGTTCTATTTGTGTCAATCCCAGGATAAACGTAGCAGTTATTAGTACCACTATTTAAAGGGACGACTATGATGGTACAAAGTCATCCACTCTGAGAGCCTTTATGGGATTTTAGGTTCATTACTTCATTTGGTAGATTGTGGCTGTGATGGCATTTTCATTTATACGTAATCCAATCTTTGACTACACTAAGATTAAGGAGAAAGTATGTGTTATCATAATAAATATTTAAGCAGATCCCCGTCTGATTTGCTTTAAATCATATTCCCCGCCCACACAGTTTCTGCACTTTGTGATCAGGGCCTTAAATTCACCTGCAACTATGGAATGCCCTTTAATGTTATAATGAGGAGGCCTAGGGCATCTCCAAGGGAAGTCACCTAAAATGGGTCACCAAATGTCGGCGGACAGCCCAGCCATCCAATCGTGTTCATCAAATCCGGACTGTGGGCTATGACTGACAGTGGGCCAGGCGTACTGAGAGGAAAAAGAGATGACTAGGACACGGGGACA
Source organism: Hordeum vulgare subsp. vulgare (assembly GCF_904849725.1). Taxonomy (NCBI): domain Eukaryota; kingdom Viridiplantae; phylum Streptophyta; class Magnoliopsida; order Poales; family Poaceae; genus Hordeum; species Hordeum vulgare. The sequence goes on from NC_058523.1 coordinate 376,994,950, forward strand.
TGTGGTCCAACTGACAGTGGGCCAGGCGGATGTCCGGACTGCCCCAAAGCCCCCTTCGATTTGGTGCCAGTTTGTAGTATTTCGGACATCCGGAACACGCTCTGGGCCGATTTGGTGACCCGCGTTGGATGGTGAAAAGTGTCCGTGCCGTCCAGTCTGGACAATTTGGTGACCCGCACTGGAGTTGCCCTTAGAGTTTGAGAGGTTGCAAGGATAAGACACAGGAGGACGGGGCTGTACTCTACACTTTGGTGCGTGGTCAGCTGCTGTGAATGGTGGCAGGGAATATACAGAGAAACTAGGGGGGTACACTAATGCTATAGGAAGAGACTAGTCATTCTTGTTCTTGTCTAAGACTCGGGTTGTGCAACACTTGATACTTTATTGGTACTCTCCTTTGGTAATTTGGGGAGAATTCTAGAATCACTACATCCCTCCTCTCTCTTCTTTGCTATCTCTCCCTATAATAATAAAGCGCGGAGCGCTTCTGTCATCCGTCGCGGTCATTTTGCCAAAACACCCCTCGCTTTTCCTGTATTCAACCCGCAGTCCGTTTTTGAGTCAAAAAACGAATCGTTTTTTGCATTTTTCAGAAACCCCCCTGATGTTTCAGGTAATCAACCCGCAGTCCGGATTTAAGTCAGAAAACGAATCGTTTTTTTGCATTTTTCCGAAAACCCCCTGATGTTTCAGGTAATCAACCCGCCCTCCGTATTTTAACAAAAAAAACCCTAACTTTTCCGTTAATCAATCCACATTTTATCTAAAACAAAATTATCCATATCTTTTAAACCATAACTCCGATTTTAACATGTTATATATGAAATTTGATTAAAAAATGTGTAGAATCTAAATAGGATGATATTTTTAGCTGTTGAATACTTCTTAAATATTATTTTTGGTGCAAACTTAATCTGTAGTTCACGATTCTTTTTTCTCTCTTTCCGGCGACGATACGAATTGCAGTAAACATCCATTAAATTAAAACCAAATTGAGAGGAAAGAAAACATCGTTAACAACACATGCACACCTTTGGAAAACCTCGTGGGGAGAAACAACATATTTCTCATCTTATTCCGAATGACTGTATATTCAAACGCGTTTTCATTGTGTGAGCACTAAAGCCATCGTGGGCAACACAAATGTGATGCCATGTGAAAATATATTGCGTTCAGAGCGTGTGTTATTTTCTCTTCCGTTGCAACGCACGGGCTCTTTTGCTAGTACATATAAACCATATACATGGGCCTCATGGGCCTAGCTCTAACACACACAGTTGATCACTTACCTCTTATCACACCAAAGATTCAATAGTCCTCCCCTTATTAGCCTTAACCCCGATAGAGACCTCATGATCATATCATCTGACTCAAGCATACATCAGTAGCTCATTACTCCACTTCATCTGTTTACAGGGACACTGCTGATTGTTTCTTGCTCCTCCAGGATACGAGATTTCCACCAACAAAACACAAAAATTATGTTTAATAACACGCATGCACACACACGCAATATCTGAGTTTACATCATAACATTGGTTAGCGATTCATGATATGTATAAAAATTCATAAAATACTGAGAGATTGTACCTCAATACTGTATCATTAGAGCTTTACGTGCCCAAAACCTCCACGACCATCCACTGACCGGAAACGGGTCCTAAGTGAGATACGATGTGGACCCTGCTACAGTTATTCACTTTGGAATTTGACATGATATTTGGAGGCAACTTCACACAGCAGACCAAAGAGACCCAGTATTATCTTTATTTTTGTGACATCGATTTTTTTCAACTTCTGTCGCAGAGTAGTACCCATTTCATTTTTTATGAATGACAGGCTGACGGTTTTATAGTGAAGCATATAACGTTGCTGGCTAATCCTAATCAAGTGAGGCCAACAAGGTTTTGGGGTGTGTATACCAAATTGAAAATATTCAACATGACTACCTACAGAAAAGGTATGGTTGGATAACACTTTCTCTACTCTTTCATGATTAATTTTATTTTTGTTTCATATATTTTTGGTTTAATTAATATATGCTATTCTGATTAAATTTTACTTTGTTATTTTTTATTATTGTGACAGAACATGTTTCTCATAGTTTACTGTTTTCCAGTTGTTTATCTTGATGCAGACACAGTTGTGGTGAAAAGTATCGAGGATCTTTTCAACTGTGGAAAGTTCTGTGCAAACTTGAAACATTCTGAGAGAATGAATTCTGGAGTAATGGTTGTTGAGCCATCTGAAACTCTTTTCAAGGATATGATGAACAAAGTTGACAGCTTACCTTCTTACACGGGAGGTAAGTGCATTACCATACTTATCGTGCATGTTTTTCTTGCTATTTTGTTTCCCTTTTTCTTTTCTAGGCTTGAGTAACTCATTGGTCTATATTCCTCAAACTAAAAATGACCCTGCACCTTCTGTCCTTCGGCACATGGTATGTCAATGAAAACAGTAGTCCTTGAGTAATCGAGGTGAACAATATGAAGAAAGTGCTTTTGCTACTCAATATTTGAATTACTTGCTAAGAGATTTCTGCATACTCTGGGAACCTCTTTTCCCTTAATCACGTGATGGTTGGAGCTTTCAGTCAATTTAGAGGAACTGTTGATGCTGCATATGTACATACTAGAACATCAAGGCGTGCATTGCCGCGCCCGTCCATCTTAATAAGGGTCCCAGAGGAAAAGGAATGTAAGGTAGACAAACCATACGGTGGGCTAGAATGAAGTCCCAGTTAACTATTGACCCAATTGATGAGGGAGCGCGCAACTCATCCCCCGGAGCAGCGGCCCGGGCACGTCGGGCCAAAAGATAAAATGATCCTGTGCGTAACCAATCTGATGCATTCATACGTGAGATCCGATGGTTGAGAACGTCAAATCGCTGTGGATGGCTGTAGCTAGCTCTGTTATACTGTTTTGTAATGTCAAATGTGTTTGTCGTTGTCCTTTCTGTTCTACCCCTATCATTTTTTCATGTTTTATATCTTTTAACACTGAATTAGTATGTTGATTTCATCATGCAGGAGATCAAGGTTTTCTCAATTCGTATTATGCTGATTTTGCCAATTCCCGCGTATATAATCCCAATAAACCTTTAACGCCTGAACCTGAGACTCAACGCCTTTCCACATTGTACAATGCTGATGTTGGTCTTTACATGCTTGCGAATAAGGTTATACTCTATGCACTCACATGTTGATCAATTGTTTTTTGCATTCTCTGATACTGATGGTGTTGTTACTACCCTTCCCCGGACCCCGAGCAAGCGGGAGCTACGTGCACCGGGCTGCCCCCTTGCTATTACATTTTCTTAGTCAGCATGACATTAGGAACCCTGTATACTCAATCCATCATTCAAGTTTTTTCTCTTCTTGTGTTACCAGTGAAAATAAAATCTCCTAGAATTCTAGTAATACATATTTTATCCTATAGTATGTATATATTTGAATATGTTACATTGAAAAGTTTTTTATTCACCAAGCATTTGATGTTTTGTTTGAAGCTTTCTATCGTATCTTATTTGAACTTTCTATTATACTTGACTAGAGTTATTGGAATTATTATTTTCACTAAACATTATAATTAGATAATTTTCCACTCCTTGAATGGAATGTTGCGTTAAAACAGAAAACAGAAGACTTTGTTTCAAGCTCTCTTGATGTAGAGTTTTGTCTGATTCCTTGAAAACTAGCTCTTTTTACCATATCTTCTGCCGGTTCTCCCTTTCAAATTCAACTTGACCTGGGTTCGAATCCTCACTTCCTCTATGTATATGCCAAGGGTTTTCTTCCCCTTCAGCCTTCATTTTATTTGTCTTCGGAAAATTCAACTTAACCTAAAACTGATCGAACCAATTTCTGACTTGGTTCGAAGGAAAACACTTATTATTTTGGGAAAAACATATGGAACCAAGTTTTGGTTTTCTGTTTTTACGTATAACAGTATGAATTGGAAGCATATCAGCTGTTGACTTTCCAAATCCCGGCCCTTTCCTATGGATCTGCCAAATAGCAGTAACTGGCTTCCTGGCAGCGGTTCTTCCATCCCTGTTTTTGAGATAGCATTGTCTTATGTTTCTGTAGAGCTTGATTGATGTACAAATGTGGCATTAGTGCTCGAAGCACCAATGTTTCAAATTTTGACACAAACTTTTCAATATCGTACTAACACTATCACGAGATTTAGGACACAATTTTTTTTACGTGAATTTGTTGTCACATATCATCGACGCGCACCTGTTGATTATATGTGAAACTCACCTTCTTACATTTGCTTCAGTGGATGGTTGATGAGAAAGAACTTAGGGTTATTCACTACACACTTGGACCTCTTAAGCCATGGGACTGGTGGACAGCTTGGCTTGTTAAACCTGTAGCTGTATGGCAGGTAATAAGCTACTTCTCGTGTGGTTCAAAATGAAATATTAAGTAGCAGCTTGATACTATGATACCTATGAACTTGTGTTATTTATGGTTGTAGGATGTTAGGCAAAATCTTGAAGAATCTCTTCCTGGAACTGGTGGAGGGAAAAACCCTCGTGACCAGTTGGTGGTCAAAATTCTCTTCATTCTTCCCTTTTGCATGTTGTTATGTGGTTATTATGGATCATGCTTTCAGGTTAAAGTCCTTTTCTTTCTGAAAATATTTCCCTCAATTTCATAGATATTTGCACTTAAAAGCTGATGCATGTTTTATGTTTTTTATGACAGACTAATAAGGAGCTGTTGTGTATGAGAACTCTGTGTGCTTTTGCTAGACAAGCTCGCTACAAATACAAATCTGAAGAGGCTCTTCCGTCTTATTCAACAGTTGTAGTGGCTTCATCTTCCTTTGGTATATCAAATCAAAAGGTTGGTTCCTTTTCAACTATATAAATGGTGGATTGTAATTCTTGCTACTAAATAAGGACACATTGGTGTCTTGCTAATTGAGTAAAGTTAAAGAATATAAGATGGCCATTATTGTCCTAAGAAAACATTTTTTATCAATGTTCCCTAGCCAGTTTTAAGCAGTAGCCTGTTATGCGCTGTTAGTAAATGGTAGCATGCTCAGCTGTGGCATCAGTATTCCATTCAAACTTCTTGTTTATGATAATAATTTTGTCTATTGAAAACCTGTAGATTCGTATGAATGGCAAGGTCTTGTTTCCTTAAACAGACTATTCAAGTGTTCACATGGTCACACACAGAGGAGCTATCTTTATACCGCTTTCACTATTTCAATTTAGTCCTGACTCTGATCGCACGTACCATATTCATGTCCGTATCTTGATGGCTTCTTAACTCTCTTGCAGTTATCTACCGGAGCACATCTGAAGTTGCCTTCTTATTTTGGTGCAATCGCTGTGGTAGTCTGTTTCATTTGTGCATTGACATCTCTTGCATTTGCCTTCCTTGTTATTCCACGGCAAGTGATGCCATGGACGGGTTTGCTGCTGATGTTCGAGTGGACCTTTGTGACGTTCTTTTTGTTGTTTGGGGGCTACCTTCGTTTTGTATACAATTGGGGAAGTTTTAGTGCAAATCATGCTGGGTATGGCAGTTTGGATTCATCAGAGAATCATACTGGCACAGGTACGCTAGCTTCTAGAAATTTTCTGTCAACGTATAGTTTCTTGTTCAAGCTAAGCTAACAGACGCTCTGGTCTGTTTGCAGGCCATCAGCGGAATATGTCTGATTGTGACACAGCTTCAGCTTTCTATTGGACGGGGATGGCTGCCATCTCTACGATAGCATTATTATCACCAACCGTCCTTGGCATAACTGCCATTTTTGCAAAGTAAGATACTAGGTGGCTTCTTGTCTATATCTATGCTTCATCATTTCAGGGTACGACAAAATAATTTGACTGTAACTTGGAAATTCTTTTAGTCCTCTTCCAACCCGTCAAAACTGTACTCAGTTGTGATTAAAGTCAAAATGTTTTCTGGAAGTTGCTCCTGAGCATGAGATACCTTAATTTGTCACTTCGCCGTATGACTTTTACATGGATAATCGCAAGCTTTCAACCTTGATGTTTTTGCCATGTGTTTGTACTGTCTTAACAAAATTACTTTTCGTTTGGCAGACTTGGGTTGATGGTAGCGGGTGGTGTGGTGCTGGCGTCGTTTATGACATACGCTTCAGAGCATCTAGCTATGTCGGCCTTTGTCAAAGGGTCAAAGAGGTAGATCGAAAATCCCTGAGAGGTAGAAGCAATTTTGTTGTATTATGTGTTCCATGTGCCCATATTGTATCATAAGTCTGTAAACACAATGTTCTACTCCCTCCGTCCCTACATAATTGTAGTTGGGGAGAACTAGTCTAGTTCTCCCCAACTACAATTATTTTGGTACAGAGGAAGTATGATTCATCTTAGTAGAAAAATGCCCAGGAAATTGGGTAGTTGCACTCATGTGCAACTTTAGTTTGACATGTTTTATTTCTTCTTGTAACTCTAGCTGTTGCAGCAAGTAAATAGTCTACACGTGGACATGGAGTTTCTACACACGAGGTCAAATGCATCCCCACAAACAGTAAAATAAAACAAAAAAATACCCTGCCGTTCCTTTTAGGGATTCCAACAGAAACTGCATATGTATGTATTTTAAAGTGTACATTCAGTCATGTTGCTTTGTATGTAGTTAATATTAGGGTTTGTCTTATATTTAGGAACGGTGGGAGTAGTAAATAGATTAAAAAAACTGTTTTTTCGGCAACAAACGTTGTTGAATTGTCTTCCTGCTTGCAAAATTACGTGATAAAATATCATTCGTTGAGGTCTGGGTCAAAATAACAAATCTAGACATGCATGTATGTTACTCCCTCCGTTCCTAAATATAAGACCTTCTAGAGATTTCATTACAGGCTAGATACGGAGCAAAATGAGTGAATTTACATTCTAAAATATGACTACATACATCTGTATGTATAGTTCATAGTGAAATTTTTAAAAGGTTTTATATTTAGGAACGGATGGAGTATTTTATTGAGAAAATTTGCATGCAGGAAGAAAACTAAGCAATGTTTGTTGTATTTTTTTTTCATTTTTTAACTCTCAAATTTACTGTTGAGCATCTGAGCTGGTGATTAAAAGAACGCTTTCGTTTACACTGTCCTTTTGTATTGAGAATGGCAAAGCGACGCAAACCACACGCTCAACTGGAAACAACACCAAAGGAAATCAAAACAAATCGAAACAACACCAGAGGAAAGCAAAACAAATGTAAAAAAAAACCTAGCGAATATCAAAATGAACGAACAGAATCGTCAACTGCATAGAGGGGTTTGTTTTTCCTCGGGCAGCGGTAGCCTGGTCGATAGTAGTTTCTCGGTTCATCTTGTCCCACCTCTCGTCCACTGTTTGCTCGGCCTCTCTTGGCTGATTGGAAAGGAAGACAAATTCGAGACAACAGATGGCGGACCTCGGCCTCTCTTGGCTGATTGGAAAGGAAGACAAATTCGAGACAACAGATGGCGGACAATGCGGAAGCTAGTGGATTTCACAAGACAAAGAAAGTAGATTTTGGCGAATGGCTTAGCAGATTGTATTTGTTGTAGGAACAAGTTTGATGGCTTCGTGTGGGAGGATGAAGTGGATGTGCTTGAGGTCAAGTCCAATTGGCTAGGCATTGTCAAAGTACAAAGAAATAAACTAGGGTTTATCCAGGAGGGAGCATTATTCGACGACATGTGATATGTATGGAATCTCGCAAGGAAAGTCACCTGAAGGAAAGCGTGTGTCATTTTTTTTACAATCCTGGTATAAGGTGTTGCGCCAGGGGTCATGGCATTTAGGAACCATGCCTTGATCTTAGATGAATAAACGGGTTCTCAAACCTTAGTTGACAAGGCCTGACAAAATCAGGGTCTAGACCTAAATCCACAAATTTCCAGGTAACTATTTAAAGGATGCTTTAATCACCGGTATGGCTAAAGGTACTGGGTGAGGTTAAGCCGTTAAGGATGTCTAGATTAAGATGGGCTTTGTAGGGCAATTCGTAGTTATGGAGGAGTTGGATGTTAGTAGGTTGTTGAGCCGTTTTGTGTCAATAATGAGGGATCAAAAGTAGTCATTTTACCAAGTAAAGTATGAGATGATGTCCATTTTGTGGTAAATGTGGACCGATCGGGCATTGCATCTTGAGTGCGGGCCAGGGTTGTAAGAGCATAATCTTTCATGAGTTGTTTTGATGGTTGATTACAACACCTTTGCAGACTAATTGTGTGCTTTGAGCTTTCAGAGGTTATCAGGTGGCACGAAATGGTTATTCTTCCCCTCGGATGTTAAACAAGAAGACGGAGTACTTCATACGATTTAGTGTTGGTGGACCTGAGTCATAGGATAGTCCGTACTATCAAGAGGGGGTCCACTTTTAGAAAGGTTGGGAGAATCATTCAGGTACACATCCGACTCCTTTCCTCCTCGTCGCTTTGGAGCTATCCTCTTGTTGCTTAGTAAGCGGAAGTACCGCTTGCACGGTACTGCCGCTCCCTACTTTCGTCCCAACTTCCGCTTAACTATTCAATTTTTTTGATTCTGTTTAGCAATTGTTTTGGAGCAGAAGTTTGTAGCGGAAGTACCACCATGTGCGGTACTTCTGCTCTGTTTCTTCCATGTCGGTGAATAGCGGTAGTACCACTGGCTCCAGCGGAACTTTCGCTCCTCTTCTCCTAACTGTTGGCTGCCCGACCTGATTCTTCCGTGCAAGCGGAAGTACCGCTCCTGCACAACTTTTGGGCAAAAAACGGTCATTTTGTTCCTCCACTATATAAGTGGGTCTTCTTCCCCGTAGAGACTCACCTTTTTCCACCAAAAGCTCCATTGTTGCCCCCAAGCTCTCTCTTGCCTGATCTCCTTCCCTAGCCAACGATTCTTGTTGATTTTCTAGGGTTTGGAAGAGGAGGCCTCAATCTACACTTCCACCAAGAGATATTTGATTCCCCACACTAATCTCTTGCGGATCTTGTTACTCTTGGGTGTTTGAGCACCCTAGACGGAATAGGTCACCTCGAAGCAATATTCCATTGTGGTGAAGCTTTGTGGTCTTATTGGGAGCCTTCAATTAAGTTGTGGAGATTGCCCCAACCTTGTTTGTAAAGGTTCGGTCGCCGCCTTCAAGGGCACCACTTAGTGGAATCACGACACCTCGCATCATGTGAGGGCGTGAGGAGAATATAGTAGCCTTAGTGACATCTTGGGGAGCATTGCGCCTCCACACCACTCCAATGGAGACGTACTTCCCCTCAAAGGGAAGGAACTTCAGAAACACATCCTCGTCTTCATCGATTTCATTTGTAGTTATTGTTGGAAATATGCCCTAGAGGTAATAATAAAATGGTTATTATTATATTTCCTTGTTCATGATAATCGTTTATTGTCCATGCTAGAATTGTATTGATTGGAAACTCAAATACATGTGTGGATACATAGACAACACATTGTCCCTAGTGAGCCTCTATAGGACCAGCTCGTTGATCAAAGATGGTCAAGGTTTCCTCGCCATAGACATGAGTTGTCATTTGATAACAGAATCACATCATTAGAAGAATTATATGATGGACAAGACCCAAACTATAAACGTAGCATATGATCGTGTTAGTTTACTGCTACTGTTTTCTGCATGTCACGTATTTGTTCCTATGACCATGAGATCATGCAACTCCCGGACATCGGAGGAATGCCTTGTGTGTATCAAACGTCACAACGTAACTGGGTGACTATAAAGGTGCTCTACAGGTATCTCCGAGGGTGTCTGTTGCATTGGCGTGAATCGAGACTGGGATTTGTCACTCCATATGACAGAGAGGTATCTCTGGGCACACTCGGTAATACGACATCACAATGAGCTTGCAAGCAATGTGACTAAGGAGTTAGTCACGAGATCTTGTATTATGGTACAAGTAAAGAGACTTGTCGGTAATGAGATTGAACTAGGTATGGAGATACCGACGATCGAATCTCTGGCAAGTAACATACCGATGAACAAAGGGAACAACATACGAGATTGATTAAATCCTTGACACTGAGGTTCGACCGATAAAGATCTTCGTAGAATATGTAGGAGCCAATATGGGCATCCAGGTCCCGCTATTGGTTATTGACTGGAGAGTGTATCGGTCATGTATTCATAGTTCTCGAACCCGCATGGTCTACACACTTAAGGTTCGGTGATGATATAAGCATAATTGGGTCATTGTGTTGGTGGCCGAAGGTGGTTCGGAGTCCCGGATGAGATCCTGCATGTGACGAGGAACTCCGGAATGGTCCGGAGCTGAAGCTTGATATATAGGATGAAGGTCATCGAAGTCCGGAAGTGTTCTGGGGTGCACCGAGGAAATAACATAGTGTCGAAAGGGGTTTTGGGAGGCCCCGAAAATTGTTGGGGGGCTCATCAGCCAAGGAGAGGGGGCACCGCAGCCCACCTAGGGGCTAGGCGTAGCCCCTCACGCCTTCCCACTTCGGCCGAAGGGGAGGAGGCCTCCTCCTAGGGCGTCGTTAGCCCAACTTGGGTGGCAAGGCACCCAAGTGGAGGGGCCACCAACCCTAGCCGCCGCCGTCCCCTAGGGGAAACCCTAGGGCGCCCTCCCCTCTCCCTTCCCCCTATATATAGAGAGGTAGAGAGAGGTCAGCCACACAACAACTTGCTACGGCGCTGCTCTTTCTCTCCCTCGTAGTTCCTCTCCTCTAAATACCACACGACGAAGCCCTGCTGAGCTGTCGCCACCAACACCTCACCATGTCGTCGTGCTGTAGGAGGACTCGGGCTGCTACTTCACCATCGCTCGCTGGATCGAGGAGGTGAAGGCGTCACCAAGCTGTACGCGTGTTGAACCCGGAGGTGCCATCCGTTCGACGCTTGATCGGGAGTTCGCGGGACGGTTCGTGATCGGATCGCGAAGGCGTACCACTACATCATCCGCGTTCTTGAACGCTTCCGCTTAGCGATCTACAAGGGTATGTAGATTCAATATCTCCTCTCGTAGATGGTCATCATCACACATAGATCTTGCATGTGCGTAGGAATTTTTTTTGTTTCCCATGCAACGTTCCCCAACAGTGGCATCATGAGCTAGGTCTATGCGTATATGACATCTCAAGTAGAACACAAAGGATTTTGTGGGCGTTGATATTCAGATTGCTTCCCTCCTTAGTCTTTTCTTGATTCAACGGTATTGTGGATGAAGCGGCCCGAACCAACTTTAATCGTCCACGCACGAGAGATCGGTTCCATCAATGACATGCAACTTGTTGCATAAAGATGGTTGGCGAGTGTCAGTCTCTCCTACTTTAGTTGAATCGGATTTGATAGAGGAGGTCCTTGTAGAAGGTTAAATAACAACTTGCATATCACCATTGTGGTTTTTGTGTAGGTGAGAAGCGTTTTTGTTGGATACCCATAGCAGCCACGTAAAACATGAAACAACAAATTAGAATCCGTCTAACTTGTTTTTGCAGGGTATGTTGTGATATGATATGGCCAAAGACATGATAATGTATATTTGATGTATGAGATGATCATGTTGTAATAGTTAATATCGACTTGCATGTTGATGCTATGGCAACCAGCATGAGCCATAGGGTTGTCTTTAGTTGTTGTATGACCTACATTAAGCCCTATGTAATGCTTTACTTTATCGCTAAACAGTAGCAATAGTAGTACAAGCATGGTTGGCGCGACAACCTCGATGGAAACACAATGATGGAGATCATGGTGTTGTGCCAACGACGATGGAGATCATGTAGGTGCTTTGGAGATGGAGATCAAAAGCACAAGATCATGACCATATCATATAACTTATGATTTGCTTGTTATATTAAACCTTTTTATGCACCTTATTTTGCTTAGGATGACGGTAGCATTATAAGGTGATCCCTCACTAAAATTTCAAGATAAAATTATGTTCTCCCTGAGTGTGCACCATTGCAAAATTTTATCATTTGGAGACACCACGTGATGATCGAGTGTGATAGACTCTACGTTCACATACAACGGGTGCAAGACAGTTTTGCACATGCGAAATAGTTGGGTTAAACTTGACGAGCCTAGCATGTACAGAAATGGCCTCGGAACACAAGAGACCGAAAGGTCGAACATGAGTCATATAGTAGATATGATCAACATGAAGATGTTCACCATTGAAACCAGCTCATCTCACGTGATGATCGGACTTGGGTTGGTGGATTTGGATCATGTATCACTCGAATGACTAGAGTGATGTCAATTTGAGTGGGAGTTTTTAGTAATATGATTAATTAAACTCATTATATTGAACAATAGTCTAAGTAATCTTTGCAAATTTGTTATAGATCAATGAGCGTGGAAATGGTTCCAAGGTTGATGCGATCACCGTCGACACGCTCTCACTTAAATTACCATCGGGGTTAGCGATGAACCTGAATAATTGTTATTTAGTGCATGTGTTAAGCATCAACATTATATCCGGATCTTGTTTATTGCGAGATGGTTACTCATTTAAATCAGAGAATAATGGTTGTTCTATTTAGTAATATCCTTTATGGCCATGCACCCAATGTGAGGGGTTTATTCTTATTGAATCTCGATGGTAATGACGCACATGTTCATAACATTGATGCCAAAAGATGTAGAGTTGATAATGACAGTACCACTTCCTTGTGGCCCTGCCGCTTAGGTCATATTGGTGTAAAAACGCATGAAGAAACTCAATGCTGATGGACTTTTGGAGTCACTTGATTTTGAATCACTTGACACATGTGAACCATGCCTCATGGGCAAGATGACCAAAACTCCGTTTTCCGGAACAATGGAGCGAGCAAGTAACTTACTCAAAATCATACATATTGATGTGTGCGTTCCGATGAGCATTGAGGTGCGTGGTGGATATCGTTATTTTCTTGCCTTCACCGATGACTTAAATAGATATGGTTATATTTACTTAATGAAACACAAGTCTGAAACGTTTGGAAAGTTCAAACAATTTCAGAGTGAAGTGGAGAATCATCGTAACAAGAAGATCAAATCCTACAATCTGATCGAGGAGGAGAATATCTGAGTTATGAGTTTGGCACTCACTCAAGACAATGTGGAATTGTTTCACAGTTGACACCGCGTGGAACACCACAATGTAATGGTGTGTCCGAATATCGTAATCGTACTTTATTGGATATGGTGTGTTCTATGATGTCTCTTGCCGATTTGCCATTATCATTTTGGGGTTATGCATTAGAGATAGTTGCATTCACTTTAAATAGGTGTAGTGCCCCAAGTGTAAAGCTTTCCATTTTTTGTAACCTTCCATGTGGGACCACCTTGGCATTGTCATGAGAGCTATCTATGCATGTATGCTTTCATGTGTCACCTTGTATTTCTTCTTTTGCATGCATGCATCTATGCCATACCATTCTTACCATGCCTTGTTGTGCTTGCATCTATACCTTGCCATGTCTTAGTGTGGAGACTTGTGATTTCATGTTTTGTGTGGCTTGTGTGGAGTGGAGCATGTGATAGTAAGTGCTAGGTTTAAAAAACCATCTTCACCCCCCCTCTCTCTATTTCCCCTATGTCAAATTTCACCTCTTCCTTTCCCCTTTTTAAAAAAGCCCATGTTTTAGCTTAGAATTGTGGTGGATGAGTTGTGTGAATTACTGTTTTTGTTGGGTGTTTAAAAGGGTGCAAACAATTGCAAAACAGAACCCTATAAATCTGTTTTGCAAAATAATTACTTGCACCAAAAAATCATTTTGGTATTTTAGTAATTTGGGGCATAATTCCCTTGTGCCCAGGAGTATTTTGTTTCTATTTTTCTTAGGCCTTAGCTTTTCTTGGGGATTTATTTGCTGTGGTGGTGTTTAAAAATTAGCAAGGGCCAGGCTTCCCTCTTCTCTCTCTGGCGTTGTGGCCCAATTCCTCCCTGGCCCAAAGCCTCTTCGCGCCAGGAGCCCACACGCTGTCCCTCGTCTTCCTCCTGACAACATCATGGTGTACGACCGACGCTCCACCACTGATCTTCCTTTGCCCTCGATCTGGTGGCTCCAAGTGTGCCTCCCGGGGTTACTTAAGCGGCCGGCCCTCCTCCCCGCAACCCTAGGACGCCATTTTCCCCTCCTCTCATCTCTGGCGCCGTCGGGAAGGATCCCGAGCAGAGCCACGCCATGGTCGGCTCCAGGTGAGCTCGACGCCGGAGGATCGGCGCCCCTCCTTCTGCCCCAACCGATTCAAGAGGGTGCGGTGGTCCAGGTGAACCCATTCCCGTCAAGACCGAGTGGCGGGAGCGGCTACTTCGTCGGCCTCGTCGTCCTCCTCTTCCTCCTCTACGGCGGCCGTCCTGCTGCACCTTGTCGACGGCAGCTCCGCCACCACGACGAGGGCCTCTCCTCCCAATGCTAGGTGAGCGAGACCGTGCCCTCCTCCTCGTTTCCTCTTCGTTAGGCGCGCCGGGCCTCCTGCTCGAGGCCTGCCGAAGTTGCACCGGCAGGCTGTGTGGTGTTGCTATCCTCGCTGGTGCTGCGACAGGGGAGTCCTCCCTCTGTTCGTGGCGACGTAGTCGCGGTTTTGACGAGGTAGCCCCGTGGCTATGTGTAGGTGTAGCAGGGGCTTCCTTCCCCTCGTGTTGCATCGGTCCCTCCGGTAGCGCAGCAGCAGCAACAGCCCCGGCGGTATCCCTGTCGCCGGTGCTCCCCTGTAGGCAAACTGGGCAGTAGCATTAGTTACCCTGTTGTGGTGCCCCTCTTTGTCAGTCTTTCGTGTCATAGCGTAGTGGTTCGGGTGGGTGTGTTGTATGTTGGAGATGCAGGGTTCGATCTCCACCGAAGCACCCCCTTTTTTGATTGTATTTGTTGCACAGTTTCTGCAGTAGCGCAGTAGTAATCCTGCTAGGCACCACCTCTTTGTCGAGCCCATGGGCAGTAGCAGAGTGGTGCCCTGTCTGTTGTTGGATCAACAGGTCCAGGGTTCGACTCCCCTCGAACCCCCTTTTATTTGCTCTTGTTTTTGCATAGTAGATGCAGGAGAGGCTTTGTATTGCTAGAACCCCTCCTGTTCTGTCGAAGCCATGACAGTAGCAGGGGTGGAGCTGGCTCTGTGGTTGATTCCAGGAGGCCCTGGGTTTGAATCCCAGGCCTGCCACTTATTTTTTGCCTTCTTTCCTATTTATTTTTCTTGCCATACTTTCTACTTCTTGTGTCTAAATAATAGGCATAAAAAGGAGAGCATTTATTTTGTTCTCCCCTGCAAATGCATTGGAGTTGTGGGTCTTATATGTGGTATGTGTGTATGTGGCTTAAGTGATAAGTGGCTCATGTGATCTTGCTAGTGTGTGGGGGTGTGTAGTTCTTGCAAAGTATGTGCATTGTGGAGTAGGTGGGATGTGTGTGTGTTGAGGTGATGTGTGTGCAAGTAGTGCACCCATATGTGGTATCTAGTAGGAGTGTATGTATGTGATGCTCCATGTTTACTTGCATAGTAGTTTTTCCCCCTCATGTTGTTCTTGGGTTTAAGTGCTTGTGACGAGGTTTGTGGTGATGATATATGTGTGTGTGTGGAACTTCCCCACCTTTGCAAACTATGCACCTTCACATGTCCATATGTGAGAGGGCATGGTGTTTTGTGTGTGGGGATAGCTTGGTAGATGTGCTTATGATGTTGATGTGCATGACACAAACATGGGGTTCAAACCCCCATGTCACTTTGTCATTGTGCACATGAGCTCAACCTTTGTAGTTGTTGTCTTAGTAGGAACTACATGAAATGATGCCCATTCCCTAGGCATGATTTGGAGTAGTTTCCTCTCCCTCAATTTGTGGACACTTGTTCCAAGTAAGTGCCCACATATTATATATGATTTTGGGGTAGAATCTCCCAAGGAATCCAGTGGTGAAGTTTGTTTTGCCATTAGGATACTTTATGGAGTTGACATATTCAGATTTGTTGCAAGTTTGAGCCTTGATTCCATGGAATAGGTGGAGCCCAAGGGCATGAGTTTTTGTATGATAGTAGTAGGGGTTTTGCTCTACACCATAGTGGTGTCATTTATCATTTGGTGTTATGTGTGTGCAAACTATGCCTAGACAAAGTGGGCATGTGGCTGAAAATTCCAGTTTAGTGAAATCTGGAATTTCACCAAGTCTGGGATTTCTGGAAACATTTTCTTCCCCTATAGATGAGGATGTGCTGGTCATTGTGTTGAGAACTAGCCTTAGATCAGTGCTAGGATTTTGGACCTGATATGTTTATGAAGCTTCCTGCCAAATTTCAAATCATTTGGAGTCCAGTAGGTTGTGTTTTGATTGCTGTAAAAAAGCTTCAGAACAAAGACAGAATTTCAGGTGCAGGAATTTTCACCAAGTCCCTGAGATCTGATGGTTTTGGGAAAGTTTGTGGCCTTGTATCTTCTAGAGTTTAAGTCCTTTTGCTGTGATTCTTGCTGGTGTTGGTATTGTTCTTGGTGGGCTACAGCCACATATATTATTTGTCATGTTTGGAGGTCTGTAGCTATGTTGCATGTAGCTCCCAAAGAGCTAAGATGCAGATTATGACAGATTATATAGTATAGTCATTTTGATCAATGTGTGTGCTTAGTTGATGTTGTGGTGTTCCTCCTTGCTCCAATCCATTCATGTTGGGTTGTTATATGTCTTGGCAACCTGGGAATACCAGATTTGTGCCAATTGTGGGTGTGGTGTTGATTCTTCCACGTAGAGCTTCATATCTTGTTTCGTTGATTCCCGTTGATCCGTAGCTCCGTTTGCAATGTTCTTTATATGGTTTTGCATCGTTTTCACGAGCCGCATATGTTCATGCCATACTCATGCATGTAAAAATAGCTTAGTGTACAGTTCTGTCCAGAAACTTGCAGTAGTTTAATTTGCTTGTGCTAGAGATAGAAATAGTGGTGCATGCTCAATTTTCATCTCATGCATCATGTGATTGTTGCATATTGTGGTGCTGCTGTTCATTGGCTGTTATTCTTATGTTGGGTAGCACCGGGATCGGAGAACGAATACATGGAGTTAGGAGAGTACGTGCAGGACGAACCAGAACCATTCCAAGCTGAGGATATCACAGGCAAAATGATATGACCTTGATTCCATCTCTAGACTTGTTATGCTAGTTTCGTTTCCTTGTCATATTGCTCGCTGCCTACCACTGGAATTAAATTTCCTCTTCATATGCCATGAGCCCAAACACTGTTCCCCTTCCTAGCAAAACTTGTATGGCTAAGTAGGCTTTGCTCAGCTACTAATGTTAGCATTGCTAGATGCAGGTGCTTTGACTCATGTGATAACATGAGCTTGATATCATTATCTCAAATTCTGTTATATAATTAATGCACCTATATACTGGGTAAATGACGGGAGGCCTAGCCTTTTGCCGGGTGTTTTGTTCCGTTATTGCCGCCTTAGTTACCGGTTACCAGTGTTTGATTCCATAATGATCGCTCCTAACACGTTCGGGGTTGTTATGGGGACCCCCTCGGTAAATCGCGTAGTGATAAGGCTTGTCCGGCAGGACCCAACATTGGTGTTAATTTGCTAATCACTTAATAATCTGCATAGGGAATGATCACCCCAAGGATCTTTAATCAACAACCCAGGCCAGTGCTCCTCATGAGTGTTGGTCCAAACTGGTCTGCCTGCGGGGCCACCACAAGGAAACTTGAGGTTTGGTACCTGTAGCTAGTTCCATCCGGCGTGTCCTGAGACTGAGATACGCGGATCTTATCGGGGTCGTCGACACGTCGGGAGGTCCTGCTAGTCTTGTCTTACCTTAGCGAAATATCTTGCGTATAGGAATCCGAGTGAAGCTTTGGTTTCCCCCAGAGTTGAGGTTTTCCTCTAAGGAATCCGACGAGATCACGAGATTCGTGATAGAGGATTACTTTGCGGCCCGTGTACGTTTGTGATGGACTAGTTGGAGCACCCTGCAGGGTTTAATCTTTCAGAAAGCCGTGCCCGCGGTTAAGTGGCAACTTGGAATATTTTGTTAACATCCGGTATTAGATAACTCAAACATAAGCTAATAAAATTGCCAACCGTGTGTGTAACCGTGACTGTCCCCTCGAAGATCTCTCTCTTCGACCGGGAACACGGTGGGGTTATGAATGCCGTAGGTAGGTGTTCAGGATCACTTAGTGATCAAGTAATTCCGACCGCTAGAGTAGACCACCTTCACATTTACTTTGCGTAAGTAGCCACTTAATCAAGCTTAGGATGCTACAGCCTTATACACTTCACCCTTACCCTACCTAATAACATGACTAGTTCTGGCACCAAGGTCTTAGATTGCTGAGTCCCCGTGGCTCATGGATTCCTCCGAAACTCCCAACAGGTACAGGTACCCCAGAGACAGATGATCCCGCTAGCTGGCGTGGCAGTACGACGAGGAGACAGGCCGCCTCTACGTGAACTATCCAGAGGACTGAGGCGTGGTCGTGATCGTGGGCCTGCAGGCAGGGTAGCATAGCATTTCCATGTTTTGTAGTCCGTAGCGGAACTACCTTGATTGTATCTATGATGTACTCTGAGTTATTAATAAGAAGACAGTTGAATCCCGGATTGTCTACTTTTATTATTATTTGTGCTATGTTACTTGCTTGCGAAACGCTTAGATGCGCTTCTTTCCTATTCGGGGCCTCGACCCCCAGATCGGAAAGGACCGCGTCTTGGTCGTTACAATAGGGCACCATCAAAATCTGTTGAGATGACGCCATATGAATTGTGGTTTGGCAAGAAACCAAAGTTGACGTTTCTTGAAGTTTGGGGATGTGATGCTTATGTCAAAAAGCTTCAGCCAGAAAAGCTGGAACCCAAAGCGGAGAAATACATCTTCATAGGATACCAAAAAGAGACAGTTGGGTATACCTTCTATCTTAGATCCGAAGGCAAAGTGTTTGTCGCTAAAAACAGAAAATTTCTTGAGAAAGAGTTTCTCTCGAAAGAATTGAGTGGGAGGAAGATAGAACTTGATGAGGTTATTGAACCTTTACTTCAACGAGAGAGTAGCGTAGCACAAAAAGTTGTTTCTCCGAAGCCTACATCAATTGAAGAGGAAGCTAATGATGATGATCATGAAGCTTCGGATCAAGTTGCTATCGAACCTCATAGGTCGACAAGGGCACGCACATCTCGTGAGTGGTACGGTAACCCTGTCTTATCAATCATGTTGTTGGACAATGATGAACCTACGAGCTATGTAGAAGCGATGGTGGGCCCGGATTCCAACAAATGGTTAGAGGCAATGAAATCTGAGATAGGATCCATGTATGAAAAGAAAGTGTGGACTTTGGAAGTATTATCTGAAGGGCAAAAAGACATTCAGAATAAATGGATCTTTAAGAAGAAGACAGACGCGGACGGCAATGTCACCGTCCATAAAGCTCGACTTGTGGCAAAGGGTTTTTCACAAGTTCAAGGAGTTGACTACGATGAGACTTTCTCACCCGTAGCGATGCTTAAGTCCGTCAGAATCATGTTAGCAATAGCTGCATTTTTCGATTATGAAATTTGGCAGATGGATGTCAAAACAGCATTCTTTAGCGGTTTCCTTAAGAAGAGTTGTATATGATGCAACCGGAAGGGTTTGTCGATCTAGAGAATGCTGACAAAGTATGAAAACTCCAGCGATCCATTTATGGACTCGTGCAAGCATCTCAGAGTTGGAATCAACGCTTTGATGAGGTGATCAAGGCGTTTGGGTTTATACAAGTTTATGGAGAAGCTTGTATTTAAAAGAAAGAGAGTGGGAGCTCTATAGCATTTCTAATATTATACATGGATGACATATTGCTGATTGGAAACAATATAGAATTTTTGGGAAGCGTAAATGATTATTTGAATAAGAGTTTTTCAATGAAGGACCTAGGAGAAGTTGCTTACATATTAGGCATCAAGATCTATAGAGACAGATCAAGACGCTTAATAGAACTTTCAGAGAGCACATACCTTGACAAAAGTTTTGAAGAAGTTCAAAATGGAACAGTCCAAGAAATGGTTCTTTCCTCTATTGCAAGGTGTGAAGTTGAGGAAGACTCAATGCCCAGTGACTGCAGAAGTTAGAGAGTAGATGAGTATCGTCCCCTATGCTTCGGCCATAGGCTCTATCATGTATGCAATGTTGTGCAGAAGACCTCATGTCGGCCTTGCCATAAGTATGGCGGGAAGGTCTCAAAGTGATTGAGGAATGGAACACTGGACAACGGTCAAAAATATTTTGAAGTACCTGAAAAGGACTAAAGAAATGTTTCTCGTGTATGGAGGTGATAAAGAGGTCGTCATAAAGGGTTACGTCGATGCAAGCTTTGACACTGATCCGGATGACTCTAGGTCTCAAACCGGATACGTATTTATTCTCAATGGGGGTGCGGTAAGCTGGTGCAGTTCCAAGCAAAGCGTGGTAGCTGATT
Source organism: Hordeum vulgare subsp. vulgare (assembly GCF_904849725.1). Classification (NCBI taxonomy): domain Eukaryota; kingdom Viridiplantae; phylum Streptophyta; class Magnoliopsida; order Poales; family Poaceae; genus Hordeum; species Hordeum vulgare. The sequence continues at coordinate 377,015,322 of NC_058523.1, forward strand.
TTACATGTGAAGCGAAGTACATAGCTACCTCGGAGGCGGCTAAAGAAGGTGTATGGATGAAGGAGTTCATGATAGATCTTGAAGTCATGCACAGTGCACTGGATCCAAAGACTCTATTCTGTGACAACACTGGTGCCATTGCTCTAGCAAAGGAACCAACATTTCACAAGAGGACCAGACATATAAAGCGGCGATTCAATTCCATTCGCGATTATATCAAGGAGGAGGACATAAGTATTTGCATAGTGCACACAGATATGAATGTTGCAGACCCGTTGACTAAGCCTCTTCCACGAGCAAAACATGATCAACACCATAACTGTATGGGTGTTAGATTCATTAAAATGTAAATCACATAGTGATGTGAGCTATATTATTGACTCTAGTGCAAGTGGGAGACTGTTGGAAATATGCCCTAGAGGCAATAATAAAATGGTTATTATTATATTTCCTTGTTCATGATAATTGTTTATTGTCCATGCTAGAATTGTACTGATTGGAAACTCAAATACATGTGTGGATACATAGACAACACACTGTCCCTAGTGAACCCCTATAGGACTAGCTTGTTGATCAAAGATGGTCAAGGTTTCCTGGCCATACACATGAGTTGTCATTTGATATCAGGATCACACCATTAGGAGAATGATGTGATGGACAAGACCCAAACTATAAACGTAGCATATGATCGTGTGAGTTTACTGCTACTGTTTTCTGCATGTCAAGTATCTGTTCCTATGACCATGAGATCATGCAACTCCCGGACACCGGAGGAATGCCTTGTCTGTATCAAACGTCACAACGTAACAGGGTGACTATAAAGGTTCTCTATAGGTATCTCTGAGGGTGTCTGTTGGGTTGGCGTGAATCGAGACTCGGATTTGTCACTCCGTATGACGGAGAGGTATCTCTGGGCCCACTCGGTAATACAACATCACAATGAGCTTGCAAGAAATGTGACTAAGGAGTTAGTCACGGGATCTTGTATTACTGAACAAGTAAAGAGACTTGTCGGTAACGAGATTAAACTAGGTATGGAGATACCGACAATCGAATCTCGGGCAAATAACATACCGATGAACAAAGGGAACATCTTACGAGATTGATTTAATCCTTGACATCGAGGTTCGGCCGATAAAGATATTCGTAGAATATGTAGGAGACAATATGGGCATCCAGGTCCCGCTATTTGTTATTTACCGGAGTGTGTCTCGGTCATGTATGCATAGTTCTCGAACCTGCACGGTCTACACACTTAAGGTTCGGTGACGATATAAGCATAATTGAGTCATTGTGTTGGTTACTGAAGGTTGTTTGGAGCCCCGGATGCGATCTCGAACGTGACAAGGAACTCCGGAATGGTCCGGAGGTGAAGATTGATATACAGGATGAAGGTCATCGGAGTCCGAAAGTGTTACGGGGTGCACCGTGGGAATAACGGAGTACTGAAAGGGGTATCAGGAGGCCCCGACAGTTGTTGGGGGGCTCATGGACCGCGACCCACGAGGGGGCTGCGCGCATCCCCTCACCCTTGTCCACTTCGGCCGAAGGGGAGGAGGCCTCCTCCTAGGGCGTCGCCTGTGCAACTTGGGTGGGAAGGCACCCAAGTGGAGGGGTCACCAACCCTAGCTGTCGCCGGCCTTGGCCCCCGGCCCCTAGGGGAAACCCTAGGGCGCCCTCCCCTCTCCCTTCCCCCTATATATAGAGAGGTAGAGAGAGGGCTGCCACACGACAACTTGTCGTGACGCTGCTTCTCCTCTCCCTCGTAGTTTCTCTCCTCTAAATACCGCAAGCCCTACTCAGCTGTCACCACCAACACCTCACCATGTCATCATGCTGTCGGAGGACTCGTGCTGCTACTTCACCATCGCTCGCTGGATCGAGGAGGTGAAGGCGCCACCAAGCTATACATGTGTTGAACGCGGAGATGACGTCCGTTCGACACTTGATCGGGAGTTTGCGGGAAGGTTCGTGATTGGATCGCGAAGATGTACCACTACATCAACCGCGTTCTTGAACGCTTCTGCTTAGCAATCTACAAGGGTATGTAGATTCAATCTCTCCTCTCGTAGGTGGTCATCACCATAGATAAATCTTGCATGTGTGTAGGATTTTTTTGTTCTATGCAACGTTCCCCAACAGTTATTTCTTACCTTTACTTTCATTTACTTCGTGCTTACTATTGTTGTTGTTAGCTTCATATAGGTTGCTCACTTAGTAGCTTATCTAGGCAACCTATTTGTTGCTAATCTTAATTTATAAGAAGAAACTATTAAAATTTGTGAGTTGCCTATTCACCCTCCCTAGTCAACCATATTGATCCTTTCAATTGGTATGAGAGCCAATTTCTTTATTAAGGGTTTCAGCACCCAAAGAGTATGACCGACGGCGAGGTTAGTTCGGTGGAGTTGCATGAGGCAGCTGTTGCAAACTCGGTCTCCCGAGAGGACCTAAATGAGGCCATGTCCACATTTAGATCCTTAGTGTCTATCGAGGTCAAGAACATGCTTAAAGATTTCCTTGATAATTTCAAATCGTCTACCAACCCGTTGCATGTGGTTAATCCCACAACGTCGGATATGGGGACCAATTCCGAAAAGGAAAATGCAAGTAGTGAAAGAGATAAACTACCTCAAGGAACGAGTGGGGCAAATACCTTTGCCTCGGTTCCTCCTCCCATGGTCTATGGAGGACAGGTTCACCCACCGCATATTATTAACCTTGGTCCTCCACCTAAGCTTGTTAAGAATGATTTTGCTAACTGGGTTTTTTGTATAAAGGCTCATTTGAATCACAACTCAACACAAGTTTGTAGAATCATCGAGCAAGGCTACTACCCTCATGATCCAAGAAAACTCACTCCAAGAGAAGAGGTTGACAATCAGCTCAACCATTCAGCCTTGTTCATCCTTCAAGCGGCTGTTCCTATTGAAGATCTTGCTCACTTGCGTCCCTTCACTCGTGCCAAAGATTGCTAGGAGCACATCATTTCCATGTACAAGGGAAGTTCTAGTATTGAATGGTCGAACTATGAAGTGATACTTGATGAGGCCGATGAATTTGTTATGATTGAGGATGAAGATCCTCGTGAGCTATACTGAATGATGACGACTCTTGCTATCGCTCTTCAAGATCATGGAAGCAAGTATGTGGACGACAATTGGATCAAGCGTAAATTTCTCAAGGCTATTATGCCCTTCAACAAATCCATGTCCTCCATCATCCGTCAAAGGCCAGACTTTCACTCCATGTCCTCAAGTGATGTGTTGGATGAGTTTATTTCCATGAACATATTGAACAAGACCGCTGACAATGCTCTAGCTCGTGTTCAACGGTCAAGAAAACACTCTCCCAGCCTTGCTTTGAAGGCCAGGCTGTATTGGAGGAAGATGAGGAAGAATAATAGGAATTGTGCGCCGAAGACACCAAGTATGCTTATCACGAGCATATGGCTCTTGCATCAAGACAATTTTAGGGCAACAAGAGAAACCCAAAGCCAAATTTCTCCAAGAACAACTCAAGTGTGGCCAAAGGCAAGCAACATGTGAGGACTTGCTACAACTGTGGTAGTGTGATTCACTTTGTGGCTGATTGTCCTTATGAAAAGAGGGAAGGCAATGGTGGAAAACTTATTCGGAAAGACAAGGTCAAGCCCTTCCCCAACAAGAACAACTTCTTCAAGAACAAGCCCCGAAAGGTGTTGGTGGCTCAAGAGGAGTACCTCTCCAATGAGGATGAGGATGATGATGCAAGTGGTGAAGTGATGGGGCTGGCCACCGTGGCCATTGCATCCTCTTCTCCAAGCAAGGTGTCCCTCTTCAACGCCCCCAACGAGAACCACATTGCTAAGTGCCATATGGCCAAGGCATCCAACAAGGTAACATCCAACATTAAAACTTCCAACCTTAATTCTACAATTTCCACTACCTCCGTTAGTGGTTATGAAAATGAAGAGGTAGAGGATGAGGAAAACGCCTTTGATAAATTCATGAGAGCAATCAAGGGTAAATCCAAGAAGCATTTTGTTGCTCTCTTGGAACAACTAGGAGAGGCTAATTACCTCATTGAATCTCATGAGGAAACTATCTCCACATTACAAGCATATAGTCGTGACTATGTCAATGAGATTGCAGATCTTTCTACTGCTCTTGAAGAAGAGCAAGGACTTCGTTTGACTCTTGAGGAGTCACACAACGATGACCTTGCTAAGTTAAAGAAATATCTTCATCATGCTCTTGTTCTTACTCTTGTGCTCCAATCTGAAAAGGTTGCACTTGGGCTTGACCATGTTAGACTCAAGGAAGAGCTTGCAACACTTGATAAGGCTCACAAAGCCTTGAAGAGTGTTCATGCCTCTTTGAAAGAGTCTCATGCTCGACTCCAAGTAAAACTCACTAAGGAAATAACCACTTGCTCTCCATTTGTTTTAATTGATAATGTCCATGCTACTAACCCTTGTTGTGAGCATGCACATCTTGTGGAAGAGAACCCCAAATTAAGAGAGCGGCTTGAGAAAGGCCTTGTGACATGCATCCAAGGTGAAAGGAATCTTAATGAACTTTTGAGCAATCAAAAGGAAGTTATTGCAAAGGAAGGAGTTGGGTTTGCACCCAACTCCAAGAAGAACAAGAAGAGGAAGACCAAGCAACCTCCCGAGCTTATGGAAACCTTTGTTAAAACTGGGGAGGGTATTCAAGAGAAGAAAAAGGACCAAGCTAAGGGTGGTAATGCCAAGAAGGGCAACCCCCCTTCCCAATAGAGCCAACGGCTTTAACCCCTCTTATGTCTTATGTCGTGCCAGTGATGGGAATGTTTTTTCTATGTTTGTTGGTTCTCACGATGAGTACATTGAATGGTCTATTTGGGTTCCTAAGACCCTTGTTACTAACCTGAAAGGACCCATTAAAGAATGGGTACCTAACCCAAGCATTGATCTTATGAGGAGTTTGCTTCCGGTGGGGTGTCATTGTTGCTTGCTAGTGGAGCAACAAATCATAGGACCGGAAGCAAGGACTTTGTGGTGTACGTTCATCCCGACCCATCCGTTGCCACCGAAGTCTCCTTTGGTGATGATGCAATTTCAAAGGTATTGTGTCTCGGCAAGGTGGTAATTTCTCCGGAGCTTACCATTGAAAAGGTTATGCTTGTTGAGACCCTTGCATAAAATTTACTTTCCGTACTTGCACTTATGGGCTTTAGTACCTTCTTTGGCATTGACTATGTGGCCCTTTTGTGGAGCAAGACTCTTAAAGTAGCTTTTGTTGGGCATGTCGAGAATGGTCTCTATGTGGTTAACTTTTCGAAGCGACCCACTAAGACCGCGACTTGCCTAATGGCTAAAGTTGATGTGGGATGGCTTTGGCATCGCCGGCTAGCCCATGTCAATATGAGATCTTTGCAAAGTCTCCTCAATGGGGGTCACATTATTGTACTAAAAAATGTTAGGTTACCCAGAGATCGTGCTTGCAGTGCCTGTATTGAAGGAAAGATTCATGAGACAGCTCACCGCCCCACGACTACCATCTACTCAAAAAGGACCTTGGAGCTCCTCCACATGGATCTCTTTGGTCCTCCATCCTATGACAGTCTTGGGGGAATAAAGTATTGCTTGATGATTGTGGATGATTACTCAAGATATACCTGGGTATACTTTTTCAAGAGAAAGAGTGAGACTCAACAAACCGTCGTCAACTTTGCTAATGAAGCACAACGACAACATGATGCAAAGATATTAATGATTAGAGGTGACAATAACACCGAGTTTAAGACTTACACCTTAAATGAATTTCTGAGTGATGAAGGAATCAAGCAACAATGCTCTGCAACTTATACTCCTAAACAAAATGGTGTGGCTGAAAGGAAGAATCGGACGTTGATGGACGCGGCAAGTACCATGATGGCGGAGTTTAAATCTCCTTATAACTTTTGGGCTGAAGCCATCAACACTGCATGTCATGCATCCAATCGGCTCTACCTTTGCAAAGGCTTAAACAAGACTCCATATGAAATTCTTACCGGTAACAAGCCCAACCTCAAGCACTTCCGGCTGTTTGGTTGTAAGTGTTTCATTCTTAAGAATGGTGCTCGCTTGTATAAATTTGAACCTAGATCTCAAGAGGGCATATTTGTTGGTTATGCTACAAACTCTCGCGCTCACTATGTCCTCAACAAGTCCCCAGGACTCATTAAGGAGATGTGTAACATGGAGTTTGGTAAGAATAATGGCTCCCAAGTGGAGCAAAGTGGTCTTTGTGATGTAGGTGATGAAATTCCTCCCCAATCCATAATAAGAATGGGTGTGTGACACTTCCTGCCGATTGAGGAACTCCTTGTGGCTAAAGGAGAAGGAAAATGTTCCACTCATGTGGAACCATCACCAACGCAAGACCCACACGCTTCCGAAGAAAAAATTGAAGGCACTCAACCCGGTGATCTTGATCAAGGAGAAGATCAACCTCACGATGGTACTGCACCAAGTGATGTCCTTGATCAATCTCACCCCTCTATGGATGCTCATGATCAAGAGCAAACTGCATATCAAGACCAAGTTCAAGATCAAGAGCAAGCTCAAGATCAAGACCAAGTTCAAGATCAAGAACAAAACCAAGCTCAAGGTCAAGGGCAAACTCGCAAAGGCGGTAAAGGTCTCAAACAAGCTCCTCAACTTAGCCGTGAGGACATTCAAGAATGTCGTGCTGCCAAAAATGCCAAAAATCTCATAAAGAATTCTCATATACTGGAGAATGTCTACGACAACTTAAAGAGAGGGGTAACTGTTGGAAATATGCCCTAGAGGCAACAATAAAGTGGTTATTATTATATTTCCTAGTTCATGATAATTTTCTATATTCATGCTATAATTGTATTAATCGGAACCCGTAATACATGTGTGAATATATAGATCACAATGTGTCCCTAGCGAGCCTCTAGTTGGCTAGCTCGTTGATCAATAGATGATCATGGTTTCCTGATCATGGACATTGGATGTCATTGATAACGGGATCACATCATTAGGAGAATGGTGTGATGGACAAGACCCAATCCTAAGCATAGCACTAGATCGGATTGTTCGTCTGCTAAAGCTTTTCTAATGGCAAGTATCGGTTCCTTAGACCATGAGATTGTGCAACTCCCGGATACCGTAGGAGTGATTTGGGTGTATCAAACGCCACAACGTAACTGGGTGATTATAAAGGTGCACTACAGGTATCTCCTAAAGTTTCTGTTGGGTTGGTACGAATCGAGACTGGAATTTGTCACTCCGTGTGACAGAGAGGTATCTCTGGGCCCATTCGGTAAAGCATCATCATACTTAGCTCAATGTGACTAAGGAGTTAGCCACGTGATGATGTGTTATGGAATGATCAAAGATACTTGCCGGTAACGAGATTGAACAAGGTATAGGGATACCGACGATCGAATCTCGGGCAAGTATCATACCGGTAGACAAAGGGAATTGCATACGGGAGTGATTGAATCCCCGACATCGTAGTTCATCCGATGAGATCATCGTGGAACATGCGGGAACCGACATGGAAATCTAGACCCCGTTGTTGTTTATTGACCGAAGAGGTGTCTCGGTCATGTCTGCATGGTTCCCGAACCCGTAGGGTCTACACACTTAAGGTTCGATGACGCTAGGGTTGTTATGGGAATAGTATAAGTGGTTACCGAAGGTTGTTCGGAGTCCCGGATGAGATCCCTAACCTCACGAGGAGTTCCGGAATGGTCCGAAGGTAAAGATTCATATATAGGAAGTGGAGTTTGATCACCGGAAGAGTTTTGGAGAATGTTGGTATTGTACCGGGACCACCGGAAGGGTTCCGTGGGTCCATCGGGAAGGGCCACCAGCCCTGAAAGGCTACGTGGGCCAAGAGTGGAAGGGAACCAGCCCCTAGATGGGCTGGTGCGCCTCCCACTTCAGCCCAAGGCGCACAAGAGGGAAGGGTGGGCTAACCCTAGGCGTGGTGGGCTTGCCTTGGGTGGCAAGCCACCCTAGGGCGCTGCCTCCTCCTCCACTTGGCCGCCGGCCCTCCCCATTTGGGGTTGCCGTACCACCTAGGGAAAACCGTAGGGGTGCGCAACCTCCTCCCTCTCCTCCTATATAAACCCAAGGGTTTGGGGCTGTTGGACACACAAGTTTCACCTCTCCACAGCGCAGCCCTACCTCTCCTCCTCCTCGTCCTCCATAGCGCTTAGCGAAGCCCTGCCGGAGTACCACGTAGATCCACTGGCACCACGCCGTCGTGCTTCCGGATCTATCCCTCAACCTATCCTCTCTCCTTGCTGGATCAAGACGTAGGAGACGTCACCGGGCTACACGTGTGTTGAACGCGGAGGCGCCGTTGTTCGGCGCTTAGATCGGAATCCACCGCGATCTGAATCGCTATGAGTACGACTCCATCAACCGCGTTATAGTAACACTTCCGCTTAGCGATTTTCAAAGGTATGAAGATGCTCTACCCCATTGCTCGTTGCTTGTTTCTCCTAGATAGATCCTTGTGAAGCATAGTATTTTTTTTGAAATTACTACATTCCCCAACAGTAACCACTCTTCGTCAATTAACAAGCTTTAGTGCCCATCATGCGTTTGTTTCCTGCATTGAACCCCTAAAGGTACAAGAGACTCTCGAAGAGATGGATTGGGTTGAAGCCATGCATTAAGAACTCAACAACTTCGAGCGCAAAAAAGTGTGGCGACTGGTGCCAAGACCGAAGGAGAACCACAATGTCATTGGGACAAAGTGGTTCCTTAAGAACAAGCAAGATGCGAACGGTGTCGTCACTCATAACAAGGCAAGATTGGTAGAACAAGGCTACTCCCAAGTCGGGGGCATCGACTACGGTGAAACCTTTGCTCCTGTTGCTCGCCTTGAATCTATTCGCATGTTGCTTGCATTTGCTTCGCATCATAACTTCAGATTGTACCAAATGGATGTGAAAAGTGCATTTCTTAATGGCCCCTTAAGGAGTTGGTTTATGTCAAGCAACCCCCAACGTTCGAGGATCCCAAGTTCCCCAATCATGTTTATGTTCTCGATAAGGCACTGTATGGCCTTAAACAAGCCCCGCGTGCATGGTATGAGAACCTTACCGTGATGTTACATGATCGTGGGTTTGAAGTTGGGAAAATTGACCCCACTCTTTTTGACTAAGAAGGTCAAAGGGAGTTTGTTCATATGCCAACTATATGTTGATGATATTATCTTTGGTTCTCCTAACAAATATTTTAGTGAAGAATTTTCCGCACTAATGACTAAAAAGTTTGAGATGTCTATGATGGGAGAATTGAAGTTTTTCCTTGGATTCGAAGTCAAGCAACGAAGTCATGGAACCTTCATAAATCAAGCAAAATATACTCAAGACATGCTCAAAAGGTTCAAGATGGATGATCTCAAACCGTCCAAGGCCAACACTCCCATGCCTATCAACTGCCATCTTGACCTCGATCCCAATGATAAAGTTGTGGATCAAAAGGTATATCGCTCTATGATCGGCTCTCTGCTTTACCTTTGTGCATGTAGACCGGATATTATGTTGAGTGTGGGAATTTCTGCATGATTTCAATCCACACCTAAGGAAAGTTACTATGTGGCGGTCAAGCGAATCTTTCGATATTTGGTTCATTCCTCAAACTTGTGCTTATGGTGTCCCAAAGGTGCTTCATTTGATCTCGTAGGACGAATTGGGTGGGATACCGTGTGGATAGGAAGTCAACTTCTGGAGGTTGCCAATTCCTTGGTCGCTCTCTTGTAAGTTGGTCTTCAAAGAAACAAAATCGTGTTTCTCCCCCGTCCATCGAGCCAAATATGTAGTTGCTGCTAGTTGCTTTGCTCCGTTGCTCTGGATGAGGCAAACTTTAAAGGATTACAATGTCACTTGGGACAAAGTGCCTCTTTATTGTGATAATATTAGTGTTATCTCGATCTCCAACAACCCCAGTTCAGCATTGCAAGATGAAGCATATCAGTATTCGTCACCATTTCATTGGGGAGCATATCAAGCATGGGGAAATTGATCTCCTTATCTTAACACTAATTATCAACTTGCAGATATATTCACAAAGCCTTTGAATTAATCAAGATTTCACGAGTTAAGGCATGATCTAAATATCATTGATTTGAGCAATGTGAATTGAAACTAGGCACACCCCACCATTCTCATCATATGATCTTGTTTAGATGTAGGCATGAATTTAGGGGGAGTGTTGTTCTCTAAACTCTCCCTCCCCATATAATGCATAAATCAATCAAGTCTTTCACTTTGCCCATGTTGAATGGTGCTAGTGCTTAAAGACGAGTTTTGGTCATGGACCCAAGGTTAAAATCTTCGCGGTGCCATACCATTTGACTCAAACATAGTGGCCTCGGCCGCAACCCATTCCTCGTGAGACCATTGCTCTTTTTGACTCTTCCTTGTGTGTATTGTTATTCCCTTGGAGCTTATTCTCCTATTTTGTCTTGGTTGAATTATCTGGGATTTTTGCCTTGTTGTTCTTCATAGTCTAGGGCTGGGCAGTTCCTGTGACACAAGTAGTACTACCGCTCAGGCATGGCCGATACTACCGCGCAAGCGGCACTACCTCTCATGTCCGCGGTACTACCGCTTCGAGAACTGCCTAGGGGGTTATGAGATGGGCAGGGGGTTCTAAGTTCCCTCATACCCATTCTCTTTTCCTCCCTCTCGTTCTCCCTCTCAGAGGCGGCCACAACCCCATGGAGGCCGGCTTTGGATCTCCCCCTCCAAGTCGTTCCTCGATCTTCTAGTCGGAGGGGCTCCTCCCCCCTCCTTCTGCCATGGACTCCAGTATTGCCCATCTTCTTTTCCCTTTTTGTGTTGGGCTTCTCACATCTTGTTTTAGGGCAATACATGCAATGCTTTTCTAATTTCTTTAGCGAAGTATTGGCATAAGTAGGTCGGCATTTGTCTTCCTGAGTCTGTAGTCTTTCCTGTTGTAGTCATTTGCATGAGAATTGTCTCACCGGTTCTTCCATTCCGTGTCACGGAAGTTGTTTCCGCCGCCCAGACAGTAGTATCGCTACTTGGTGGTCGATAGTACCGGGCAGGTGGAAGTAACACTCACAAAGCGCGATACTACCGCTGGTACTCCAGAACCTCTCTTTTGTGTGTTTCTTCTTCAGGGTTCTTTTTTCTTGGCTGTTACTTGGTATTCACTTGTGTCTTGTCTCTTTTCCGCCTTTTTCTGAGTTCCAGGTGATGGTGACTATGTCCCTCCTCGTCGCGTGAATCCTGATCAAGTCGGTGATTCCAAGCGGTTTCGTACGTCTGACGTTGCGGAAGCGAGTGCTAGTACCAAGCAACCTCAGCAACAGGTGAAGCAGGTTGTTCGCAAGACGAAGGCTCCCAAAGGCCGTGATGAGATGACCAATGCTGAATTTGTGGAATTTCGCAAGCGTAACCCGTACCATCTTCCTCAGGATGAGAACATGGTTGGTCGTCCCTTCTGGATCAAAGAGCAATCTATCATTCTTATAGGGATCTTGAAGAACAAAACCAATATGTTTGTGCCTGACGTCAAGTCCATCGACACAGGGCACATGCGCAACAATCCCAACAGTGCCTACTTTGCTGAGGGCCGGGCTTAGTGTGCTCAATGGGGGTCTATATCCAATCATCAGCTTCAACAAGGATTTCGATTGCGAGGTTGTGGCTCAATTTTATGCCACCGTTCACTTTCACGTTGATGAGAAACGCCGCTTGACTTGGATGACTGGCGACAGAGTTATGCGCTTCGACTGGAAAACATTCATGCACTCTTTGGGCTATGAAGATCGTGGACTGAATGAGCCTATTGGACTGAGGTCACACACTAAGGAGAGGCCCATTCACAATAACAAGTTGATTCGACATTCCAAGGTTTTCCAGATTGTCAAGGGTACTCACACTAAGCTTGTTCCTTTTCTGGACATTATGCATCACATCTTTCGCAATACCCTGTTTCCTCGGGTTGGTAACAAGGATGAGGTTCACTCCTATATTGTGAATCTTCTTCTTATGTGCATCAAAGAGAAAGGTCGTGATTCTTCTTTGGACGTTTCCCACATCATGTGGAATGAGCTTCGGTCTACGGTTCTTGGCAAGAAGGTGCCCATCTATGGGACATATCTGTTCAAGCTCATTGAGGATACCTGGGCTGCTACGTTTCCTGATGAGCTTGTGATGGCTGATCATATGGTGTCTCATGGCATCCTTCAACTCCATGTGAAGGAAAACTGGGGCATTGCACCTTCGGCTCCAGAAATTGCTGCCATCGACTGTGACGGTGAGCCTGAGCCGTACTACACTGATGATACTTATGCTCCTCCTTCTGAGCACGTTCCATCTTGGGCAGCCAAGCTCAAGATGAAGATGCGGAACCTTCTGTGCTTTCAAGTCAAAGGAGAATACAAGGTTCATGTGTACTCCAAGAATGCTCGCAGCCGTGACAACATCATCATGAGGAAGATGGGTCTGACTGTTGACAGCGGGTCTGAGGACCGGATTACTGATGAGAAGGAATGGGTCAAGAAGAAATGTCCGTGGGCTGAGTCAAATGAGGATGTTTCTGCTGCCACTGATGAAGAGGATGATGATGAGGAGGACTAATCTCTTTGGGCTTGTCATCACCTTGTCTCACTTTTCATTCTCTTTGTCCCTTTTGGTGTCTCGATGCCAAAGGGGGAGAGTTAGGGATTTGCCTTGCTGAGTTACGGGTGTGTTTATTTGCACATGTTTTGTCTACCTCGTGAACTCGTTTATTGTTTGCTTTGGTTTATGCTTGTTCAAGACTCGTGTGAACTTATGTATGGTGTAAGACATATGATACCTTGTCTATCCTATTATGTCTATTATCTCTATGTTGTGAGATCCCGTGCCTCATATGCTTGCTTACTTGTTTTACTATTCTTCTGTTCACGCAAGTATATAGCCTTATCTATAAAATATAGGGGGAGTGTTGATCATAGGTTGTTCTCTTTGCAGTCCAAAAGAATATTCAGATAGACCACACACCTAAGGGGAGCCCGTCTATATTTTGTAGGTATTGGGTTTGCCTAACCTTTCTCTCTCATTCTTGTGGCAAATCCGGTATTGTCATCAATCCACCAAAAAGGGGGAGATTGTAAGAGCATAATATTCCCTAAGTTGTTTTGATGGTTATTGACAACACCTTTGCGGACTAATTGTGTGCTTTGAGCTTTCACAGGTTATCAGGTGGCACGAGACGATTATTCTTCCCTTCGGATGTTAAACAAGAAGACGGAGCACTTCATATAATTTAGTGTTGGTGGACCTCAGTCATAGGACAGTCCATACTATCAAAAGGGGGTCCACTTTTGGAAAGGTTGGGAGAATCATTCACGTACACATTTGTCTCCTCCTTTCCTCCTCATCTCTTTGGAGCTATCCTCTTGTTGCTCAGTAAGCGGAAGTACCGCTGGGAGTCGAGCGGAAGTACTGCTTGCGCGGTACTGCCGCTCCCTACTTCCATCACAACTTCTGCTTAATTATCTTGTTTTCTCGACTCTGTTTAGCAATTGTTTTGGAACAGAAGTTTGTAGCGGAAGTACCGCCCTGTGCGGTACTTCTGCTCTGTTTCTTCCCTGTCAGTGCATAGCGGTAGTACCGCTAGCTGGAGCGGTAGTACAGCTCCAGCGGAACTTCCGCTCCTCTTCTCCTGACTGTTGGCTGCCCGACCCGATTCTTCCGTGCAAGCCGAAGTACCGCTCCTTCGAGCGGTACTACCGCTCCTGCACATCTTTTGGACAGAAAACGGTCACTTTGTTCCTCCACTATATAAGTGGGTCTTCTTCCCCGTGGAGACTCACCTTTTTCCACCCAAAGCTCCATTGTTGCCCCCAAGCTCTCTCTTGCCCGATCTCCTTCCCTAGCAAGTGATTCTTGTTGATTTTCTAAGGTTTGGAAGAGGAGGCCTCAATCCACACTTCCACCAGCAGATATTTGATTCCCCACACTAATCCCTTGCAGATCTTGTTACTCTTGGGTGTTTGAGCACCCTAGACGGAATAGGTCACCTTGAAGCAATATTCCATCTTGGTGAAGCTTCGTGGTCTTGTTGGGAGCCTTCAATTAAGTTGTGTAAATTGCCCCAACCTTGTTTGTAAAGGTTCGGTCGCCGCCTTTAAGGGCCCACTTAGTGGAATCACGGCACCTCGCATCATGTGAGGGCATGAGGAGAATACAATGGCCTTAGTGGCATCTTGGGGAGCATTGTGCCTCCACACTGCTCCAACGGAGACGTACTTCCCCTCAAAGGGAAGGAACTTCGGAAACACGTCCTCGTCTTCATCGATTCCACTTGTGGTTATTTCTTACCTTTACTTGCATTTACTTTGTGCTTACTATTGTTGTTGTTAGCTTCATATAGGTTTCTCACTTAGTAGCTTATCTAGACAACCTATTTTTTGCTAATCTTAATTTATTAAAATAAAAGATTAAAATTTGTAAGTTGCCTATTCATGCCCCTCTAGTCACCCATATTGATCCTTTCAAGGGTGACCATGATCCAACCAAGCTTGAATGGTAGACTTCATTGTGGCTAGTGGAGGTAGAGGCCATGGCAGAGGCAGTGGCTATTAGTGAGGTGGTTGAGAACAAAGGGGGAGAAGGAGTGATCAAATTTTATGGGGTCATTGCTGGCACATGTGATTTTCAAACCCTACATATGATCAGGAGGACCAAGACGTGGATACAAATGGGACCACAATGGAGATGGAACTTGGCGTGTATGATTATGAGCGTGGAAGGGGGTGTTTGGAAACATATATGATATGGACCCAATTATACGCAAGAGGCTTGCGCTTGATTCTTTAACTAAGGAGCTACCAAATAAACTGAACAAAGATCTGGAGGAAAAAAAGGTGGTTGCTATGATGAGAATTTTTGAAGATGCTAATAACATTGATAAAGAAGTTCATGGTGATGGTATACCCCCAAAGTCATTTCACAAGAAGAAGCTAAAGATTGGTGGTGAAGACGATGATACAAGTCAAAAGTACCAAGATAATGGGTAGCAATAAAAATCTGATATTGGAACTGTCATGGGCTGAGTTTAGCCCGCACATTTTGTGTGTTTCTAGAGGTCCATAAGAAAGTGAAGTCATATGTGACCTTCCTATGCGAGACACATCTGTCAAAAGCTAAGGCAGGAAAAAATTCGAGTCGCACGAGGTTCCATCACATGCTCATTGGTGAGAATGATGTGAAAAGTGATGGACTTTTGATGTTGTGGTGGAATCCTGTGAAAATAACCGAGTTAAGTGTGAGAAATAAACATATAGATGTTATTGTCGAGAGTACAAGTCAAAAGTACCAAGATAATGGGTAGCAATAAAAATCTGAAATTGGAACTGTCATGGGCTGAGTTTAGCCCGCACATTGTGTGTGCTTCTAGAGGTCCATAGGAAAGTGAAGTCATATGTGACCTTCCTATCCGAGACACATCTGTCAAAAGCTAAGGCACGAAAAAATTCGAGTCGCACGAGGTTCCATTTGTTGGGGAACGTTGCATGGGAAACAAAATTTTCCTACGCACACGAAGACATATCATGGTGATGTTCATCAACGAGAGGGAGATCGAATCCACGTACCCTTGTAGATCGCTAAGCGGGAAGCGTTAAGAAACGCGGTTGATGTAGTGGAACAGATTCGTGATTCAAATCACCGTCGTCCCACGATCCATCCCGATCTAGCACCAAAAGGACGGCACCTCCGCGTTCAGCACACGTACAACTCGATGACGATCTTCGCCTTCTTGATCCAGCAAGAGAGATGAGGAAGTAGATGAGTTCTCCGGCAGCATGACGGCGCACCGGTGATGGTGATGATCTATTCCTGCAGGGCTCCGTCCGAGCTCCACAGAAAACCAATCTAGACGAAGAACTACGAAGTAGAGGTTTAGGGTTGTACATGGCAAAGTTGTGTCTCAAAAAGCCTAAAACCTCTAGTATATATATGAGGAGGGGAGGGGCTAGCCTTGGGGCTCAAGGGAGCCCCTAGGGCATCGACAGAAGTGGGAGAGGAGGGACTCCAACTCCAATTCGGTTTGGGGAAGGAGTCCCTTCCTACCTTCCCACCTCCCTCTTTTTTTTTCTCCTTGATTTTTTCCCTTAGCCGAAATAGTCCACTTGGGCTGGCCTCACCAGCCCACTAAGGGCTGGTGCACCACCCATGGGCTATTAGGTTCACTCCCGGGTGGGTGGGCCCCTCCCGGTAAAAACCTAGAACCCATTCGTCACTCGTGGTACACTGCTGGTAATGCCCGAAATCTTTCGGAGGCCAAATGAAACAATCCTATATATCAATCTTCGTTTCCGGACCATTCTGGAAACCCTCGTGACGTCCGTGATCTCATTCGGGACTCCGAACAAACCTTTGGTCACCAACACCTATAACTCAACTATACAGAAACGTCACCGAACCTGAAGTGTGCAGACCTTGCGGGTTCGAGAACTATGCAGACATGACCTGAGACACTCCCCGGTCAATATCCAACAGCGGGACCTGGACGTCCATATTGGATCCTACATATTCTACGAAGATCTTATCGGTTGAACCTCTGTGCCAAGGATTCATTTAATCCCGTATATCATTCCCTTTGTCCTTTGGTATGTTACTTGCCCGAGATTTGATCGTTGGTATCCCTATACCTATTTCAATCTCGTTACCGGCAAGTCTCTTTACTCGTTCCGTAATACAAGATCCTGTGACTAACACTTTAGTCACATTGCTTGCAAGGCTTATATGTGATGTTGTATTACCGAGTGGGCCTTGAGATACCTCTCCGTCACACGGAGTGACAAATCCCAATCTTGATCCATGCTAACTCAACAGACACCTTCAGAGATACCTGTAAAGCACCTTTATAGTCACCCAGTAACGTTGCGACGTTTGATACACACAAGATATTCCTCCGGTGTCAGTGAGTTACATGATCTCATGGTGGTAGGAATGAATACTTGACACGCAGAAAACAATAGCAACAAAATGACACGATCACATGCTACCTTTATAGCTTGGGTCTTGTCCATCACATCATTCTCCCAATGATGTGATCCAGTCATCAAGTGACATCACTTGCATATGGTCAGAAAACCTTAACCATCCTTGATCAACTGGCTAGTCAACTAGAGGCTTACTAGGGACATTGTTTTGTCTATATATCCACACATGCATTTATAATTTCATTCAATACAATTATAGCATGGATAATAAACGATTATCTTGA
This sequence comes from Hordeum vulgare subsp. vulgare, assembly GCF_904849725.1. Lineage (NCBI taxonomy): Eukaryota > Viridiplantae > Streptophyta > Magnoliopsida > Poales > Poaceae > Hordeum > Hordeum vulgare. Next base: position 377,032,567 of record NC_058523.1, read on the forward strand.
AACAGGAAATATAATAATAACTATTTTATCATTGCCTCTAGGGCATATTTCCAACACCATCACATGCTCATTGATAAGAGTGATGTGAAAAGTGATGGTCTTTTGATGTTATGGTGGAACCTTGTGAAAATAACCGAGTTAAGTGTGAGAAATAAACATATACTCCCTCCGTTCCTAAATATAAGGTGTATTATTTTTTCAAAAAGGCAAACCTTGCATATGTTTGACCAACTTTATATCAAAATATACAATGATTTACAATACTAGATATATAAAATATGAAAATATGTTTCATGATAAATCTAGTGATAATGATTTGATATTCTAAACCTTGATATTTTTGTCTACAAACTTGGTCAAAGTTAGAGAAGTTTGACTTCTTGAAAAAATAATACACCTTATATTTAGGAACGGAGGGAGTAGATGTTATTGTCGAAGAAAGAGAGAAGAGGAGGCGCATGGGTGTATACGATGAGGCCCAATTGGGAAGTCATGGAACGAACATGGAGAAATCTTGTGGATTTACATGCGTTATTCAGCATCCCATGGATGGTCCTAGGGAACTTCAACAAAATTCTATTAAATGGTGAAAATGAAGGGGGCCTCGGGCAATCCAATACCTCCGAGGTTCATGCAAGATTTTCAAGATTGCTTGGATCAGTGTGGACTATATTGATGATAGGTTTACTTAGAGAAGAGGGAAAATGAGAGAGAGGCTTGATAGAGCCATCGGTGATGTGGAATGTGTCGAGGAATAATGCTCCACCAATCTTATGTTTTGAAAGTAGTCTTGGAAGCTTGTATATAGGAGGGTGGTGTTCGAAGGGATCTCGTCGACGATGATGGCGACCTGATGGTTTTACTCAGGTTTTAGGTCTACTTATGTTGCTTTGTGATTCGTACTCATGGGTAGAGTACTTGGTTGACTAATGTTGTATTGGTTTTCATTCAAAATTTTACCATGATTTTCTTCTGTAGTGATTTTTACTCTGTCACACATGCAATACATCACTTGCCACAACCTGAAATATAGAAGTGATTTTTAAAAGAAATACTTCTCAATTAGTGATTTTGACATGAAGCTCGAGTCCCATGCAACGCACGATATACTCAACAATCGCGCACCCAAGCATTGTAGGCCGGCCCGTTTGGTTGGATATTTTAATCCGGGTACATGCAGCTGGATTCAAAGGGAGCTCCTATTGGACGCACATTGAATCCAATAGCTCCAACTTTGCACATAGGTGGGTACTCATGCTTTTTTCGGCCGCCCGCGTCATTGTTTATTGTTTTTTCCCTTTTTTTTTTCTTTTTTCTCTGTTTTCTATTTTTTCCTTTTCTGCTTATTTCCTTTCTTTTTTTATTTTTGGTTCGTTTTTTCTTTCCTTTTTCCTTTTATTTTCATTTAAAGTTTTATTTCCTAAATTGTATTTATTTTTTAAAAAATATTTGCATTTTGTAAAAGTTTGTTCATTTTAAAGAAAATGCTGTCGTTTTCAAATTTTATTCATAAATTTCATTAGAAAAAGATGTTAAAAAATTTAAAAGTTGCTCACATTTTCATTTTTCTGGAGATTTAAAAATTTGAACACTTGTGTAATAAAGGGAACATTTTTTAGAACTCCAACTTGCGAACAATTTCTGAAAATATGAACATTTTTGTTAACACTAGAATAGTTTTTGAAAGACAAGAACATATTTCAAAAGCCCAGAACATTTTTTGAAAATCCCTAATACTTTCTGAAGTTATGAATGTTTTTGAAAAACAGCAACTATTTGAAAATTAGAACATCTTTAAAAAAGAAAAATATTTTTCGAATTGGAAGCACAATTTTTGGAAATCCAGAACATTTTTTAATTATGAACATTGTACGAAAAACAACATTTTTTAAAAACTTTATAATACTTTTTAAAAACACGTACATGTTTCGAAATTTAAGAACAATTTTCGAACACGAACATAGTTTAAAAATTTAAAGTAAATTTTATCTTTCGAAGATTTTCTAACAGTACTGTACATTTTCTTAAAATACGGAATATTTTATAAAACTCCCAAACATTTTTTTGAAAATCGTGAACATTTTTTGAAGTTATGATTGTTTATGAAAAACGGAAAGACTTAAAATTTAAAATATTTTTCCGAAAAGCGAAAACATTTTCCGAATTTGAAGAACAATTTTTAAAAATCCAAATCGTTTTTTGAAAATGAAAAACATTTTTTGAATTCAGGAAAAATGTTTGAAAAACGAATATTTTTTATATTTGTAACATTTTTGAAAAGCAAGGACATTTTTTGAAATTAAAGAACAATTTTGGAACACAAACTTGGTTTAATAATTGAATAATATTTAAATATTTCGAACATTTTTTAAAGTACCAAACATTATTTGAAAATATCAAACATTTTTTAAAACCACAAATTTAAGGAAATCGCACACCTTTTTTTAGTTATGAATATTTTTAAAAAACGGAAACTATTTTGAAATTTAGAGAAAAAATAGAAACTAAAATTATTTTCCAAATTTAAAGAACAGTTTTTGAACATGAGCTTATTTGAAAAAAGATAAAATAACCTTAGAACAAAGAAAAAAAGAAACGGAAAACAAAAACATAAAAAAAAGCAAAAACATAAAAAGGAAAAAGAAAAACAGATAAAAAAAAGGTTCAGGAACCTACCAGAAGGTTCCCAAAACTGGTGGACTGGGCCAGCCCAAGTATCGCCTGGGGAGCCTCGACTACTTGTTACAAAATACGTCAAATAAGATATTCCGGATTTAGAGTCTGTTTTTCTTTTAAAAAATCAGCTAAAATATGTTATTACTTTAAAAAAATACTGAAGAAAACCAGGTTAGAAATCGGCTGACAACGCATGTAAAACCGGTCAACCCCATAAGCACGAATCACAAAGCAATAAATGGACGGTAGCAGATTTGACCGAAAGCTAAAAAAAACAATTGCCGACAAATAGCAAACCGATTATTGACACAATAATGCTACTCCTACAAAGACTTATAAAGGGTTACTTAACCTTTCAAACTAGTTCTCCCCCCTCCTCCGATTTTCAGTGGAGGTGGGGGTCCTCATCTTCAATTACCAATCATAATTATACACATGAGTTTATACGTAAAATTGTAGACGTAGCATTACTCTCATTCACACCTGCACCCAACGACACAATCATTCCCGTGCGTATATTGCGTATTGCACCGGCCCTGCGATGCCCACCGGCGCCTTGGAGTTTCCACCCCCTTTGTTCCTTCTCCCCGCTTTCAGCAAGTTCATTGTCTGGTACATGCACACGCTACAAGATAACCACATGCAGCTATACCATCCTCGTATCTTGCTATTGTTTCCATTTGGCACATCTAAACAAACCAAAGCAATAAGCCGGCTTACATAACCCCCTTGCTCGCCTATGCTTACTTGGCTCCCATTCCCTGTAAACACACGATCGAGGACCGTCTTGAATCTTGCTTTGCACCGGCCAAGAAGTGCGGACGGGCAGACGTACGTCCGGCGATGGCACGGCAGCAGCTGCAGGTGCTTCACGCGCTGGACGTGGCCAGGACACAGAGGTACCACGCGTGGGCGGTGGTGATCGCCGGCATGGGCTTCTTCGCCGACGCGTACGACATCTTCTGCATCACCCTGGTCACCAAGCTCCTGGGACGCATCTATTACCACGTCCCTGGCCAACCAGACCCCGGGATGCTCCCCCGGCGGATCGAGGCGGCCATCAACGGCGTCACCTTCTGCGGCATGATCGTGGGGCAGCTCTTGTTTGGCTGGCTCGGCGACAAGGTCGGCCGGAAGATGTTCTACGGCAAGACCATCATGCTCATGATCATGGGCTCCTTTCTCTCGGGCTTGTCATTCGGGAACACGGCCGACGGCGTTATGGCCACGCTGTGCTTCTTCCGGTTCTGGCTCGGCGTCGGTATCGGCGGAGACTATCCGCTCTCCGCGACCATCATTTCCGAGTACTCTAACAAGAGATCGCGCGGGAGCCTCATCGCGGCCGTGTTTGCCATGGAAGGGTTTGGCATTCTTGCAGGCTGCATTGTCACCTTGGTCGTGTCGGCCACGTTCCAGGCCCGCTTCAACCCGCCGGCGTATGAGGAAGACCCCATGGCCTCGGTCCCGCCGCAGGCTGACTACGTGTGGCGCATCATCCTCATGGTGGGTGCCATCCCAGCCGTCTTCACCTACCGCTGGAGGGTGATGATGCCGGAGACGGCGCGCTATACGGCGCTGGTGGCCCGCGACGCCGAGAAGGCCGCGCGCGACATGTCCAAGGTGCTCAAGGTGGAATTCACCGGCGAGCAGGACAAGATCGAGAGCTTCACCAGGGACAGGGACTACGGCGTCTTCTCCCGCCGTTTCGCCCGCCGCCATGGCTGGCATCTCGTCGGCGCCGTTGCGTCCTGGTTCGTGCTCGACATCGTCTTCTACTCCCAGATCATTCTCCAGGAGGAGATATTCAGGGACGTCAAGTGGATCCCCGAGGCACGCACCATGAGCGCGCTCGAGGAAGCGTACCGCGTCGCCCGTGGACAGGCGATCATCGCGCTCTGCGGCACACTACCTGGCTACTGGTTCACCGTCGCCTTTGTGGATGTCGTCGGGCGGAAGGCCATCCAGTTCCTCGGGTTCACCATGATGAAGGGTCTCATGCTCGTCGTCGCCGCCTTCTACCACCACCTGACGCAGCCTGGCCGGCGAATATGGCTGGTGGTCATGTACGCCTTCACCTTCTTCTTTGCCAACTTTGGGCCCAACAGCACCACCTTCATCATACCGGCCGAGATTTTTCCGGCACACGTCCGGACGACCTGCCATGGGATATCATCGGCGGCAGGCAAGGTAGGCGCCATTGTCGGGACGTTTGGCTTCCTGTACGCCTCGCAGAGGGCGGACGGCAGCAACGAGGTGAAAAGTGGGTACCCGTCGGGCATCGGCGTGCGTGCCTCACTGTTCGTGCTGGCCGCGTGCAATGTGTTGGGCATAATTTTCACCTGTCTCCTGCCTGAGCCGAATGGGAGGTCGCTGGAGGAGGTGTCCGGCGAGCCCATCAACAGGGAGGACGCGGATTTGGGTGATTCCAGGGTTCTTCCCTTGTAGAACCTGTTTGAACGTAGGCTGTGCGCATCACTTGATGAAAAAGAACCCATTTCCATGTGTGATGTGCTGGGAACCCGGGATTAGATGCAGTCCAAGGATCCCTACATGACGTTTGGCAACTATTGCGGAGGAGAAATGTGAATTATAAGAGGAAGGAATTGTCGAGATTAGACTTAGGATTTCACATTTTACTAGTAGGTGCGTGCAACCCACGTTTTGACAGATGCACATATATATTTTTTAGAATAAATGCACATGGTTTAGAACGAATCCAATTGGATATAACGCAAGTATGCAAACCAAATGTGTGCACATTAATACTATTCTCGTGCCATTCTTTCTCTTGATGTTTGATACTCCTTCCGTCTCGGTGTATAAGAGCAAGTACAATAGTATAGCCAGCTGCTGGCTATAAGCTATTGTCATGTCATTTATAACCCATCTTATAGCCAACATGTACAATAGTTCATTGCAAAAGTGTAGTACTTTTTTATTATATGGTCCACCTTTCGTACTCACAAAGTGCCTACGAGCACGTGCTAGAGCTGGCTCTTAGCTAAGAGCCCGCTTACCTTCTCTCTCCTCTTCTCTTTCCCCTAACTAAACAAAAATATATTAGTTTATTCCTTATAGCCAGCTGACTCAGCTCTATTGTATTTGCTCTAAGTCATCTTAGGTTGTGCACCGTGACCAAAACGGACAGGAAAACGAGAGAAATCAATGCTAATTTGCTAATTAATACCATTGCATGCAATGAATTGACCAATGCATGTTGTGCTAGTTAGTCTCAAGTCATTAAAAACATACATGCCCCACGTCTCTTATTAGGTTGGTTGTAATGGGTATTATCATATACTAGTATCATGCATATGATACTAGTGTATGATACCACATCCGTAATGCATAGTATCATATGTTGGTATCATACGGTAGGTCATTTATTGACATGCAAGACATATAGTAGCACATCATAATATGATACGGTATCATAATATCATACTCAACCATCTCTTTTCTCATTTAATTCTATGCCACCTCATCAAAATTGCTTAGTTGGCATGCATGATACTACTTATGATACTCCCATTACGAACAGCCTTAGTTGATTCCTTTATTCATGTCAAAAAATAAGAAATGAGGTGAAAGTTAATGCATCGTGCCTAAGTGTTTTGGGATTATTTAGTTTTCGTAAGATGACTTATACAGCGAGACGGAGGGAGTATTGTTTTTCCTCTTTGATGTTTACCACATCACATCTGCCTTCACAACTCTCATCACCATATGCAACCATTTGTGCTCCCCTCGATGCCCATCTTTGTTCTTTTGCTGTTGTTATGTCTCTCGTCTCGTTAGCCACAATGAAATCCTAACCGCGGCTAGTACAAATTTGGATGATGAGAAAATATATAAGAAGAGAGAATATAGATAAGTGCAGCATATTCGACAACCTTTGGACTTATGCAAAATAATTCTTTTGCAACTCATTACATGCAAAGAAATGATACTCATATTTGCAAACTCATTACATGCAAAAACATAGAAACACCAAAAGCTCATTAATTGATCACTTAAATGGAGTAGCATCATATAAATTCATCCGTCACACTTCAAGTACTACCTTCGTTCAAGTATATAGGGCACGTAGTTCTAGGGTGTCAATTTAACTAGCTAAATATATATTATATGCGATAAAAATTACATATTCAGAAACTGTATCCCCGCATGAGTCTAATGGTATATTATTTATTACATATAATACAAATTTAAGTAGTTAAATTAATGATCTAGAACTACGCGCATGCCTTATACACCCGGACGAAGGGAGTAATCAACATCACCTTATTCCACATAGGCAGTCAAGACTAGTCAACCTAAATCCAAAAGGTCAATAATAGTCCAAGCAAGTTTCCATGGGTTCAAGCAAACGACCCTGGTCAACAATAGTCCATGCTAGGTTTCAGGGTTAAGGATTCAAAGGAAAAATACCATCTAAGAAAAAATCAAAGGAGAAAGCAAGAGGGCAAAGAAATTCAAGCCCCACTAAGGACACCCCCCCCGCCCCCGCCCCCGAAAGCACAATTGCTCCGTAAGATGGTTTTGATAATTAATCGTAACATATGCATCATTGGACAAATGATCTTATTCAAGTATATTTCAGAAAAGTTTAGAGATGCATTGGCTATAGGTTTGTGAGGAGAAGCCCCTTGATGCATGGAAATAAATAGGATTTGGCTCAAGCTTCAAGCACGAAGACTCTACATTTTACAGTTGTGAGAAACCACTTTGAGTTCATAGGAAACCCAATACTATTAAAAGGGTGTGAGGTATTATGATGAATTGGTTGCTTAAGTGCTTAGAGGTAGCCACCAAAATTATTCATTCATTCTCCCCACGAGATATCTCTATTCAAAGTCATATCAGCAAAATTGATGCCGCCAACTATTTCCATTCGGCCCTACCGGTTTTACACTTGATAGATCCTATGCCAAACCCTACCGTCTCGGTACCACCAACTTTCACTTCGGTGCCACCAAGATTCAGGGACAAACTTTCTGTTGAAAAGATTTCAAGAATTGGAATTTCCGAGTTTGAAATCGATCTCACCGAGATTTGGAAACTTGTCTAGGCCATCGTATCGGTACCATCGAGATTCATATATCGGTCTCACCGAGAATTCAAAAGTTGTCACATTTAGTGCAACTCGGTACCACCGAGATTCTTTTTGGTGTCACCGAGTTGGGCAATAATGTTGTAACGGTTGGATTTTGGGGAATGCCTATATATATCCCTTCACCTATCTCTCATTTGTAGAGGAAGCACTCAGAACACACTTACACTTGCTAGATCCATTTTTCTAAGAGAGAGCTACCTACTCATGTGTTGAGATCAAGAGATTCCAGTCCAACCATTTGAACCTTGATTTCTAGCCTCCCTAAGTTGCTTTCCACAAGATTAATATCTTCTACCCATGCCAAATCTGTGAGAGAGTGACTGAATGTTGAGGAGACTATCTTTTGAACCATAAGAGCAAGGAATTCATTATTCTATCGCATCTATTACCTTTTGGAGGGTGGTGCCTCATAGATTGGTTAGGTGTCGATTGGGAACCTCCTACTTTGTGTTGTGGAGTTGAACCAAGATGTTTGTAAGGACAAGGATATCGCATACTTCGTGAAGATATACCGTGAGTGAGGCTTGTCCTGTGTGGACGAAAGCCGTGGTGGAATAGACAAGGCCGCTTCTTCGTGGACCCCTTGTGGGTGGAGCCCTCCGTGGACTCTCGCATCCGTTACCCTTTGTGGGTTGAAGTCTCCACTAACATGGACGTATGATGCGCCACCTATCGATACCATGCCAAAATTGTCGTGGCAACCTTTGTGTTTGATCTCCCTACCTTATCATCTACTTTATATTTGCACGTCGTTACTTTCCGCTGCTATACTCTTAGATGTGCATGTGTAGGGTGAACTTGGCTAGTCATAATTGCTAAAACTAACCGACGACTAAAATTGGAAAATGCTAAGTTTTTATCTTGTCAAGTAGTCTAATCACCCCCCTCTAAACATACCTTTGATCCTACACCCCCTCCCCCCACCACAAACGCCTAGCCCAACAAAGAGCATATGAGCTACAACAACTCACCTTCTAGCCCAACAAAGAGCACATGAGCCTAAGGACAAATAGTTACCTACCTACTTACTTCAAGGGCAACCTTAGTCATTTGTCAACCTCCCCATGGCTATATAAGCCCCCCATAAACATCTAAACTACTCACTCTCACTTGAATAGACTCGAGTAAAGGGTCACTCTCCCTTTTTTACCCTTGAGAAGGGAAAACAAAGGCCGAGAGCTCGGAGTCTGGAGGACCTAGTAAGGCCCCGACTAGATGAAAGTTGTGGGACTCCAAAAGCGGCAACGCTACAAGTGCCCCGTGCCCTTGTCCCGATTCTCGATGACCCTCCTATAGGATGTATGTCGTGCTCCCACCATGCAACAGAACCTATTGAAAAACGTCGATACTTTGTTGAGTGTATGTCGACCTTCGATATAAGGCCGACGTACATGGCCTCGCTAATATTTGACCATGCTACCAAGGATGCCCCTAGTCCATAGTTGATTCTTGCAGGGTAACACTATTTTTTATTCATGGTTTAATGGTTTTTGATTCGTTTTCCTATTTTTTTTCATTTTTTTTCAAATATTCATGAATTTTTTTAAATCATTTTTAAAAATTGTGATTTTTGAGAATTTTTACTAACTTTTTAAAATTTATAAAGATTTTTTTAAATATGTGAACTTTTTTAGACCATCCAACATTTTCTTAAACATGTGAACATTGTTATTTAAATTCGTTATTTTTTATATGAAATTTCATGAACATTATTTTTTATCACTGGATACTTTTAAATCCATGAACCTTTTTTCTATGCGTGAAGTATTCAAATCCATAAGAAAATAGAGATGGTGTTCTCTTTGTTGGTGGAGTTTGACTTGGGAGAGCAAGAAAAAAATAGAAGCTAAGTACCAAGGTAGAAAAATCAGTACTTAAGGGTACCCCCGTGTCGGCGATGCTAGGTCGACACCTATGGGGATCAACGTGATACCCTTGTAATCGTAGGGAGGGGAAAAACAACGTCAAGAGAAGACCTAACGATCAACACCCGACAAGCCTTTTTACCCAGGTTCGGGCCACTTACGCGTAAAACCCAACGTCCTGCTCGTCTGATCGTGTTAAGCGTTCTTTCGTTGTTGGTTACAGTAATGAGCACCGTCTTCTTGGCCAATCTCCAAAAATTCTAACCCCTTGTGAATGAGATAAGGGCCTCCTTTTATAGGCAAAGGGGTCACCTACAGTGCTCGATGGTAGGTTCACGAGATGTTACAGTGAACCTACAGCGGCGCTTATCTATCTACCGTTGTCAGGTGCATTAAATGCACGTCTTGTCCATGTCAGCTAAGTGCTGGTGAAGACATGTATCCAGGTGTTTCGACACCTGGACGCCCCGCTCGCGCATGTGGAATGCGTTGGAACTCAGGGGGGTGGCATTGTGGCTAGGGCGGTCGCCCTCTAGTATCTTGCCACGTCATCCCGACAAGGATACTTGCCGGGGCCTTGGTGCTTCCTCCCGGCAAGGAAGCTTGCCAGGGGCTTCGGTTGTCTTCCCCGCGAGGGATGCTCGCCTGGGCCTTGTGATAGGTGCGGTCATCATGTCCTTTAGACGGACGTGGCCTTGGGTGTCTTCCCGGCAAGGCAGGCTTGCCGGGGCCTTGGATACCTTGGGGGTGCTTCTTGTCTGGATTCTGTCGCGCCCTTCCGTCAGGGGCTCTTCCCGCTCGTGCACAAGTCTGGGGCACTAGAGACCCCAGTCTTTAGTGACCGACAGGAGCCCCTAGGCCTGGGCCACGCATGTGCGCGGAGCGTTGTTGGGCCAGGCCCAAAGAGGTGTACGGGCCTTTGCGGCTGGATCTGCTGGCGGTTGCCTTTCCCCACGCCGCGCATTGATCGTGCGGAGTGGGGAGGTCGTGCGTGGAGTGGCCTCTCCACCTCCTGAAACGCCTCTGCCACGCGCGTGGCATGCACAACCATTGATGGAAAGGTGACAGTCGAGGCCTTGAAAGGCGTAGTAGTGGCTGGGCCCGCCCGTGCATGCATTGGCGCATCAGGGCGGTTCTCTGTTCACCCGTGATGTCGAGCGATTGTGTGACAGCCCGAGACCGACGTTCCAGAAGATTCCCCCTTTATTCCATTTTTGTTGTGAGGCTTATTTGTTTGTCGCATCATCATCGCATCATATGCATTGCATCGGCATCTCTGTTGCTGCCAGTTTTCAAAAGTTGCATTTGTTATTAGTTGTCAGTTCTCTCCGTGTTCGTCGTTGTCTGTTCTGAGCCCAACCACACTCGCACGCGCCCGCGGCATCGTCAAAACCCTGTTTTTAAAAGTGTTTATAAAATTTTCTGTGATTGGGATGAAACTTTGAGTGCGGTCTTGTTTAGATATAGGTAGGCCGCCTGCCAATTTTCGTCGCAATCGGAGTCCGTGTGGTACCCGAACAGTCGACCGTAGCGGCACCGCCTTCGGTTATTCATCGGACGTTTTTCGGTGTTTAAAAACTCGTTGCCGGGTAGTCCGTTTTCCCTCTCGTCTCCGGCTAGCCACTCTACACAGACACTTAGCCATTCCCGCCATGTGGCCGTTCGATCGCGACCACGTGGTCGAAAACGGAGCCGGATTCGGATAACCCTAGCCCCTATGTCTATAAATAGACAACCCTTCTCTCTCTTCCTCGGTTCCCGTGCAAGCCTAACCCTAGCCGCCATCCCAACGCCCTCTATCCTCTCAGCCACCGCGGCCCGCCCGAGCCCATATCTGGCCCTTGATACGTCCATTTTGCATCATGTTTTCATGTTGATATTTATCGCTTCTTGGGCTGTTATTTCACTTCACGCTACAATTCTTATGCCTTTTCTCTCTTATTTTGCAAGGTTTACATGAAGAGGGAGAATGCCGGCAGCTGGAATTCTGGCGTGAAAAAGGAGCAAAGTTGAGATACCTATTCTGCGCAACTCCAAACGCCATAAAAATCAACGAGGATTTTTCTCCGGATTTATAAAAAATACTAGGCCGAAGAAGCGCCAGAGGGGCGCCAGCAGGCGGCCACAAGCCTGCACGACGCGGCCACCCCCCAGGCTGCGCCAAAGGGGCTTGTGGGCAGCCTGCTGACCCACTGGCCCCCTCTTCTGCTATATGAAGGGTTTCGTCCAAAAAAAAAATCAGGGAGGAGCTTTTTCGTGGATTCGCCGCCGCCATGAGGCGGAACTTGAGCAGAACAAATCTAGAGCTCCGGCAGGACGATCCTGCCGAGGAAACTTCCCTCCCGGAGGGGGAAATCATCGCCATCGTCATCACCAACACTCCTCTCATCGGAGGGGACTCGTCACCATCAACATCTTCATCAGCACCATCTCATCTCCAAACCCTAGTTCATCACTTGTAACCAATCTCCGTCTCGTGACTCCGATTGGTACTTGTAAGGTTGCTAGTAGTGTTGATTACTCTTTGTAGTTGATGCTAGTTGGATTATCTGGTGGAAGAGTTTATGTTCAGATCCTTTATGCTACTCATTACCTCTCTGGTCATGAATATGATTATGCTTTGTGAGTAGTTACTTTGGTTCCTGAGGATATGGGATAAGTCATGCTAATAGTAGTCATGTGAATTTGGTATTCGTTCGATATTTTGATGTGTTGTATGTTGTTTTTCCTCTAGGGGTGTTATGTGAACGTCGACTACATAACACTTCACCATTATTTGGGCGTAGAGGAAGGCATTGGGAGGTAGTAAGTAGATGATGGGTTGCTAGAGTGACAGAAGCTTAAACCCTAGTTTATGCGTTGCTTCGTAAGGGGCTGATTTGGATCCACTAGTTTAATGATATGGTTAGACTTTGTCTTAATTCTTCTTTCTTAGTTGCGGATGCTTGCGAGAGGGGTTAATCATAAGTGGGATGCTTGTCCAAGTAAGGGAAGTACCCAAGCGCCGGTCCACCCACATATCAAATAATCAAAGTAACGAACGCGAATCATATGAACATGATGAAAACTAGCATGACAGAAATTCCCGTGTGTCCTCGGGAGCGTTTTTCTTCCTATAAGACTTTCTCAAGGCTTGTCCCTTGCTACAAAAGGGATTGGGCCACTTTGCTGCACCGTTGCTACTTTTGTTACTTGTTGCTTGCTACGAATCATCTCACCACACAATCACTTGTTACCGACAATTTCAGTGCGTGCATATTTTACCTTGCTGAAAACTACTTGTCAGATCCTTCTGCTCCTCATTGGGTTCGACACTCTTACTTATCCAAAGGACCACGATTGATCCCCTATACTTGTGGGTGATCAAGACTCTTTTCTGGCGCCGTTGCCGGGGAGTGAAGCGCCTTTGGTAAGTGGAACTTGGTAAGGAAACATTCATATAGTGTGCTGAAATTTATTGTCACTTGTTACTATGGATACTAATCCTTTGAGGGGCTTGTTAGGGGTATCTTCACCTCAACCTGCTGCACATACTGAAAATATTTGCTTTGAATTTCCTTCGGGTATGCTTGAGAAACTGCTCGCTAATCCTTTTACAGGAGATGGAACATCACATCCAGACTTGCATCTAATCTATGTATATGAAGTTTGTGGTTTATTTAAGCTTGCAGGTTTGCCCGAGGATGAGTTCAAGAAGAAGGTCTTTCCTTTATCTTTGAAGGATAAGGCGTTGACATGGTATAGGCTATGTGATGATACTGGATCATGGGACTACAATCGGTTGAAATTGGAATTTCATCAAAAGTTTTATCCTATGCATTTAGTACATCGTGATCGGAATTATATTTATAATTTTTGGCCTCGTGACAAAGAAAGCATCGCTCAAGCTTGGGGGAGGCTTAAATCAGTGCTATATTCATGCCCCAATCATGAGCTCTCGAGAGAAATTATCATTCAGAACTTCTATGCTCGGCTTTCTCATGATGATCGCACCATGCTTGACACTTCTTGTACCGGTTCTTTTATGAAGAGAGATATTGACTTCAAATGGAATTTACTAGAGAGAAGTAAACACAACTCTGAAGATTGGGATCTTGAAGAAGGTAAGGAGTCAGGTATGAATTTCACGTTTGATTGCGTTAAATTTTTTGTTGAGACAAATACTTTTTGTGACTTTAGCGCTAAGTATGGACTTGACTCTGAGATAGTAGCTTCACTGTGTGAATCCTTTGCTGCTCATATTGATCTCCTCAAAGAGAAGTGGTTTAAATATCATCCTCCTTTAGAAGTCAATGTAGTTAAACCCACTCCAGTTGAAGAGAAAGTCATTGCCTATAATGATCCTGTGGTTCCCAGTGCTTACATTGAGAAACCACATTTCCCTGTTAGGATAAAGGATCATTCTAAAGCTTCAACTGTGATACGTAGAGGCTACATTAGAACACCTACATCCCCTGAGCAAATCAGAGTTGAACCTAGCATTGCTATTATCAAAGATCTTCTGTCCGACGATGTTGAGGGACATGATATTCACTTCTATGAAGATGCTGCTAGAATTGCTAAACCTCATGCTAGAGACAAACATAGGCATGTTAAGATAGGAGATCATTGTTATCATGGTTTATGTGACGTCGGTGCTAGTGTTAGTGCAATACCTCAATCCTTATATGATGAAATCAAAGACGAGATTGCACCTGTTGAGATAGAGCCTATTGATGTCACTATTCAGCTAGCCAATAGAGATACTATCTGCCCTGTGGGAATTGTTAGGGATGTTGAAGTCTTGTGTGGTAAAACGAAGTATCCTACTGATTTCCTCGTTCTTGCTACCGCACAAGATAGCTTCTGTACAATCATATTTGGTAGACCTTTTCTCAATACTGTCAATGCTCATATTGACTGTGAGAAGCAAACTGTCACTGTTGGCTTTGAAGGTGTGTCACATGAGTTCAATTTCTCCAAGTTTGGTAGACAACCTCATGAAAAGGAGTTGCCTAGTAAGGCTGAAACTATTGCCTTGGCTTCTATTGCCGTGCCTCCTACTGATCCCATAGAGCAATACTTTCTTGAGCATGAAAATGATATGCATATGGATGAAAGGGATGAGATAGATAGAGTTGTCTTAGAACAATATCCTATCCTTAAGAATAATCTGCCTGTTGAACTGCTTGGGGATCCACCCCCACCAAAGGGTGATCCTGTGTTCGAGCTTAAACAGTTGCCATATACTCTTAAGTATGCTTATCTTGATGAAAAAGAGATATATCAAGTTTTTATTAGTGCTAGCCTCTCAGAGCATGAAGAAAAGAAGTTACTAAAAACTCGAAGGAAGCACCATGCTGCTATTGGATATACTCTTGATGATCTTAAGGGCATTAGTCCCACTCTATGCCAGCACAAGATTAAAACTGATCCTGATTTCAAACCAGTTGCTGATCATCAAAGGAGATTGAATCCTAAGATGAAAGAAGTAGTAAGAAAAGAAATTCTAAAGCTCCTGGAAGCGGGTATTATCTATCCTGTTGCTCATAGTGATTGGGTGAGTCTGGTGCATTGCGTCCCTAAGAAGGGAGGCTTTACCGTTGTCCCTAATGATAAGGATGAATTGATCCCACAGAGGATTATTACTGGCTATAGGATGGTGATCGATTTTAGGAAACTGAATAAAGCCACTAGGAAAGATCATTACCCTCTGCCTTTTATCGACCAAATGCTAGAAAGGCTATCTAAACACACACACTTCTGCTTTCTAGACGGTTATTCTGGTTTCTCCCAAATACCAGTTGCACAATCTGATCAGGAGAAAACCACTTTCACCTGCCCTTTCGGTACCTTTGCTTACAGACGTATGCCTTTTGGCTTATGTAATGCACCTGCCACCTTTCAAAGATGTATGATGGCTATATTCTCTGACTTTTATGAAAAGATTGTCGAGGTTTTCATGGATGACTTTTCCGTTTACGGGTCTTCTTTTGATGATTGCCTCAGCAACCTTGATCGAATCTTACAGAGATGTAAATACACCAATCTTGTCTTGAGTTGGGAGAAGTGCCACTTTATGTTTAATGAAGGCATCGTCTTAGGACATAATATTTCTAAAAGAGGTATTGAAGTCAATAAGGCTAAGGTTCATGCAATCGAGAAAATGACGTACCCCACATATATCAAAGGTATAAAAAGTTTCCTTGGTCATGCTGGTTTCTATAGAAGGTTCATTACAGACTTCTCTAAGATTTCTAGGACTCTTACCAATCTCTTGCAAAAGGATATTCCTTTTGTTTTTGACGATGATTGTGAGGAAGCCTTCGAAATACTTAAGAGGGCTTTGATAAGTACACCTATTGTTCAACCACCTAATTGGAACTTACCCTTTGAAATCATGTGTGATGCTAGCGATTATGCTGTTGGCGCTGTTCTAGGGCAAAGAGTTGATAAGAAGTTGAATGTTATTCACTATGCTAGTAAAACTCTAGACAGTGCCCAGAGAAACTATGCTACTACGGAGAAGGAATTTTTAGCAGTCGTGTTTGCATGTGAAAAGTTCAGGTCTTACATAGTTGATTCCAAAGTCACTATTCACACTGATCATGTTGCTATTAAGTACCTCATGGAGAAGAAGGACGCTAAACCTAGACTTATCAGATGGGTTCTCTTGCTACAAGAATTTGATTTGTATGTTGTTGATAGGAAGGGTGCTGATAACCCAGTAGCAGATAACTTGTCTAGGTTGGAGAACGTTCTTGATGACCCACAACCTATTGATGATAGCTTTCGGTTGAGCAATTGAATGTCATCAATGCTTCGTGTAGTGCCCCGTGGTATGCTGATTATGCAAACTATATCGTTGCCAAATACATACCACCTAGTTTCACGTACCAGCAAAAGAAGAAATTCTTCTTTGACTTGAGACACTACTTTTGGGATGATCCTCACCTTTATAAGGAAGGAGTGGATGGTGTTATTAGACGTTGTGTACCTGAACATGAACAGGGACAGATCCTACAGAAGTGTCACTCCCAGGCCTATGGAGGACACCATGCGGGAGATAGAACTGCACACAAGGTATTGCAATCAGGTTTCTATTGGCGCACTCTCTTCAAGGATGCCCGTAAGTTTGTCTTGTCTTGTGACAAATGTCAAAGAATAGGCAATATTAGCAAAAGTCAGGAAATGCCTATGAACTATTCACTTGTCATTGAACCATTTGATGTTTGGGGCTTTGATTATATGGGACCTTTTCCAAAATCCAATGGGTATAGTCATATCCTAGTTGCTGTTGATTACGTCACTAAGTGGGTAGAAGCTATCCCCTCTAGTAGTGCTGATCACAACACTTCTATTAGGATGCTTAAAGAAGTTATTTTCCCTAGATTTGGAGTCCCTAGATATCTAATGACCGACGGTGGTTCAAATTTCATTCACGGTTATTTCCGTAAAACGCTTGCTAAGTACGATGTCAACCATAGAATTGCGTCTCCCTACCATCCTCAGTCCAGTGGTCAAGTAGAGGTAAGAAATAGTGAAATTAAACTAATTCTGCAATAGACTGTCAACAGGTCTGGAAAGAATTGGTCTAAGAAGCTCGATGATGCACTGTGGGCTTATAGAACTGCCTATAAGAATCCCATGGGCATGTCTCCGTACAAAATGGTGTACGGTAAAGCATGTCATTTACCTCTTGAGCTAGAGCATAAAGCTTATTGGGCAATCAAAGAGCTCAACTTTGATTTCAAACTTTCTGGTGAGAAGAGGTTATTTGATATTAGCTCGCTTGATGAATGGAGAACTCGGGCATATGAGAATGACAAGTTGTTCAAAGAGAAGGTTAAGAGGTGGCATGATAAGAGGATACAAAAGCGTGAGTTCAATGTAGGTGATTATGTCTTGCTATACAACTCTCGTTTAAGATTCTTTGCAGGCAAGCTTCTCTCTAAATGGGAAGGTCCCTATGTTGTTGAGGAAGTATATCGTTCCGGTGCTATCAAGATCAACAACACGGAAGGTAATTGTCCAGAGTTGTAAATGGGCAGAGAATCAAGCATTATATCTCAGGTACTCCCATAAATGTTGAAAGCAATATTATCAATACCATAACTCCGGAAGAATACCTAAGGGATATTTATCAGCCTGTTTCAGACTCCGAAAACGAAGAGGTATGTGATTCGGTAAGAAAACAGAGTCCAAAACTTTTCCAGTAGGAAGTTTTCTCCGTTTTGGAATATTTGAAAAAAATACAAAAATTGGAAGTAGTCCGGAAACTACGCGAGGAGGCGACAAGCCTGCACGGCGCGGGCCCACCCCTGGCCACGCTGGGAGGGCTTGTGGCCACCTCGTGCGCCTCTCGGACTTTGTTTTCATGCGGGGTACTCCTTATGGTTTGGAAAAAATCATTATATATACTCCCGTTTGGTCTGACCCCTGCATCATGCAAATTTCTTCTGTTTTTCGTTTTGAGCCTGTTTTCTGCCGCAGATCTAGAGAAAGATGTCGTCCCAGGAATCTGTGGGGGAGAACAATCTCCCTCAAGTTTATGGAGAAGTAAGTGCTGATCTGAAAAGGATGGAGGTCATGGAGGCTAAGGACAGGCTACCTAAAGAAACCAAGAGCAAAACCAAGGAGAGGAATCAGGCGTGGGACGAAGTGCAATCTGTGCTCAACAGGGAAGAAGTTGAGGAAGTGGATTTCCTTCAACCCTACCTCCACCTACTATCTCCATCCTTGATTGAACTCTTGAGGTTTCATGAAACAACTTGTGCTTGCAATTCTTGTCTCACTCGTGAAGTTCTTTTGCTGGAAAAACATATCGCAGATCTCCAAGGTATAAATCAAAGATTAATGGCCCTCTTGGAGTCAAAGATTGCAACAACTCCTCCACCATCACCACCAAAGGAAGACAACTAAACATGGGTATGGGCAATCCCATTGGCTTGTGCCAAGCTTGGGGAAGTTGCCCCGGTATCGTATCACCATCACATCTTTTGCCTTTACCTTTGTTTTAGTTTTCCTTTTTAGTTTTCTCTTTCTCTTGTAGATTAAAAGTCTTAGTGTTTTAGTCTTGAGTTTTGCTTTGTGTCACCCCCGATGTATACGAGCTCGTGAGCCATATAATAAAGAGTGTCTTAGTTGAAGGGCTTTGCCTCTTGCCATGATCAAAAGAGTGAGAATAGAACAAAAGCATGAAAGATCATGTAATGATCTTATGGGAAGTGATGGCTTCACATATAAAAAGAATGATGATTGAAACTTGTTGAGGGTAGAAAAACATAGGCCTTGGTCATTGTTGTAATTAATAGGAAGTGATAAAGAAGGAGAGGTTCACATATAAATATATCATTGATACGTCTCCAACGTATCTATAATTTTTTATGGTTTCGTGCTATTATCTTGTCAAACTTTGGATGTTTTGCATGCCTTTTATATATTTTTTGGGACTAACTTATTAACTCAGTGCCAAGTGCCAGTTCCTGTTTTTTCCATGTTTTTGACCCCTTTCAAAGGAGATTTTGAAACAGAGTCCAAACGGAAGAAAATCCCCGAAATGATTTTTTTCTGTAATGGAAGAAGACCGGGAAGCTTGAGAGCTAAGGCAGGGGGGCCTCAGGGGCCCCACAAGCCCCCACCACGAACAAATGGCTTGAAGCTATGAAATCCGAGATGGCAGGCCCGGATTTCAACAAATGGCTTGAAGCTATGAAATTCGATATAGGATCCATGTATGAGAACAAAGTATGGACTTTGGTGGACTTGCCCGATGACCGGCGAGCCATAGAAAATAAATGGATCTTCAAGAAGAAGACTGATGCAAACGGTAATGTAACCGTTTATAAAGCTCGACTTGTCGCAGAGGGTTTTCGGCAAATTCAAGGAGTTGACTACGAAGAGACTTTCTCTCCCGTAGCGAAGCTGAAATCAGTCCGAATCATGTTAGCGATTGCCGCCTTCTATGATTATGAAATTTGGCAAATGGACGTCAAAACAGCGTTCCTTAACGAGAACCTTAAGGAAGAGTTGTATATGATGCAACCAAAAGGTTTTGTCGACCCTAAGGGTGCTAACAAAGTGTGCAAGCTCCAGCGCTCCATCTATGGGCTGGTGCAAGCATCTCGGAGTTGGAACATTCGCTTTCATGAGGTGATTAAAGCGTTTGTGTTCATACAGGTTTACGGAGAAGCCTGTCTGTACAAGAAAGTGAGTGGGAGCTCTGTAGCTTTCCTCATACTATATGTGGATGACATATTATTGATGGGGAACAATACAGAAATGTTGGAGAGCATAAAGGCCTATTTGAACAAGAGTTTTTCAATGAAGGACCTTGGAGAAGCTGCATACATATTAGGCATCAAGATCTATAGAGATAGATCAAGTCGCCTCATAGGTCTTTCGCAAAGTACATACCTTGACAAGATATTGAAGAAGTTCAATATGGAAAACTCAAAGAAAGGGTTCTTGCCAGTTTTGCAAGGTATGAGATTGCATAAGACTCAGTCGCCGACCACGGCAACAGATAGAGAGAAGATGAGTTATGTCCCCTACGCTTCAGCCGTAGGCTCTCTAATGTATGCCATGCTGTGTACCAAACCTGATATAAACCTTGCCATAAGTTTGGTAGGGAGGTACCAAAGTGATCCCAGTATGGAACACTGGACAGTGGTCAAGAATATCCTTAAGTACCTGAAAATGACTAAGGAAATGTTTCTCCTTTATGGAGGTGACGAAGAGCTCGTCGTAAAGGGCTACGTCGACGCTAGCTTCGACACAGATCCGGATGACTCTAAGTCACAGATCGGATACGTATATGTGTTGAATGGTGGGGAAGTGAGCTGGTGCAGCAGCAAGCAAGAAGTCGTGGAAGCATCTACATGTGAAGCGGACTACATGGCTGCTTCAGAAGCGGCTCATGAAGGAATTTGGATGAAGGAGCTCATCACCGACCTTGGAGTGGTTCCAAGCACGTCGGGTCCAATGACACTCTTCTGTGATAACACTCGGGCCATTGCCATAGCCAAGGAGCCCAGGTTTCACCGGAAGATGAAGCACATCAAACGCCGCTACAACTCCATCCAGGACCATGTCTAGAGTGGAGTAATAGATATTTGTAAAGTACACACGGATCTGAATATTGCAGACCCGTTGACTAAACCTCTTCCACGAGCAAAACATGATCAACACCATAATGCTATGGGTGTTCGATACATCACAATGTAACTAGATTATTGACTCTAGTGCAAGTGGGAGACTGTTGGAAATATGCCCTAGAGGCAATAATAAAATGGTTATTATCATATTTCTTTGTTCATGATAATCGTCTATTGTTTATGCTATAATTGTATTAACAGGAAATAGTAATATATGTGTGAATAAATAGATCACAATGTGTCCCTAGCAAGCCTCTAGTTGGCTAGCTCGTTAGTCAATATATGATCATGGTTTCCTGGTCATGGGCATTAGATGTTATTGATAAAGGGATCACATCATTGGGAGAATGATGTGATGGACAAGACCCAATCCTAAGCATAGCACTAGATCGTATTGTTCGTATGCTAAAGTTTTCCTAATGTCAAGTGCCTTTTCCTTCGACCGTGAGATTGTGCAACTCCCGGATACCGTAGGAGTGCTTTGGGTGTATCAAACGTCACAACGTAACTGGGTGACTATAAAGGTTCACTACGGGTATCTCTGAAAGTGTCTGTTGGGTTGGTACGAATCGAGATCGGGATTTGCCACTCCGTGTGACGGAGAGGTATCTCTGTGCCCACTCGGTAGAACATCATCATGAGCTCAATGTGACTAAGGAGTTAGTCACACGATGATGTGCTACGGAACGAGTAAAGAGACTTACCGGTAACGAGATTGAACAAGGTATGGGTATACCGACGATCGAATCTCGGGCAAGTTCTATACCGACAGACAAAGGGAATCGCATGTGGGATTGATTGAATCCTTGACATCGTGGTTCATTCGATGAGATCATCGTGGATCAAGTGTGAGCCACCATGGGTATCCATACCACGCTGATGGTTATTGGCCGGAGAGGTGTCTCGGTCATGTCTGCCTGTCTCCCGAACCCGTAGGGTCTACACACTTAAGGTTCGATGACGCTAGGGTTATAGGGAATTGTTATACGAGGTTACCGAAAGTTGTTCGGAGTCCCGGATGAGATCCCGGACGTCACAAGGAGCTCCGGAATGGTCCGGAGGTAAAGATTGATATATAGGACAGATGGTTTCGGACATCGGAAGTGTTTCGGGCATCACCGGTAACGTACCGGGACTACCGGGACCACCGGAGGTGGCCCCGGGGGTCCACCGAAGGGGGGCAACGAGCCCGGGAGGTAAGATGGGCCAAGTGGGGGAGGGAACCAGCCCCTAGGTGGGCTGGTGCGCCTCCCCACTTAGCCCAATGCGCAGGGGAGAGGGAAGGGGGGCAAACCCTAAGCCAGGTGGGCCTAAGGCCCACTAGGGGTGCACACCACCCCTCCTCCCTGCCCTGGCCGCCGCCCCCTCTCCCATCTGGGGCTGCCGCACCCCTTGGGGGTGGGAACCCTAAGGGCTGCAGCCCCTCTCCCTCCCCTATATATAGTTGAGGTTTCGGGGCTGTTTTGCACACGATTTCCTCTCTCTCTCGGCGCAGCCCTGCCCTTCTTCCTCCTCCTCTCTGCGGGTGCTTGGCGAAGCCCTGCCAGGAGACCTCGTCTCTCCATCGGCACCACGCCGTCGTGCTGCTGGAGTTCTTCCCCAACCTCTCCCTCCTCCTCGCTGGATCTAGGTGCGGGAGACTTCACCGGGCTGCACGTGTGTTGAACGCGGAGGTGCCGTAGTTCGGCACTAGATCGGAATCGCTGCGAGTACGACTCCATCAATCGCGTTCTAGCAACGCTTCCGCTTAGCGATCTTCAAAGGTATGAAGATGCTCTTAACCCTCTCTCGTTTCTGGTCTCTCCATAGGAAGATCTGAATATGCGTAGGAAAATTTTGAATTTATGCTACGTTACCCAACAGTGGCATCCGAGCCAGGTTTTCTATGCGTAGATTCTATGCATGAGTAGGACACAAAAGTTGTGGGCGATGATTTGTCAATTTGCTTGCCGCTACTAGTCTTATTATTTTGCGGCGGTATTGTGGGATGAAGCGGCCCGGACCGACTTTACACGTACTCTTACGTGAGACTGGTTCCACCGACAGACATGCACACCGTGCATAAAGGTGGCTAGCGGGTGTGTGTCTCTCCTACTCTAGTCCGATTGGATTTGATGAAAAGGGTCCTTATGAAGGGTAAATATCTTTGGCATATCATCGTTGTGGCTGTCACATAGTTAAGAAGGCGTTCTTGCTAGAAACCCAAATCAGCCATGTAAAACTTGCAACAACAATTAGAGGATGTCTAACTTGTTTTTGCAGGGTTTGACATGTGATGTGATATGGCCAAAGTTGTGATGTTGCATGTATGATGTATGAGATGATCATTTTATTGTAATAGGTTTCACGACTTGCATGTCGATGAGTTTGACAACCGGCAGGAGCCATAGGAGTTGTCTTAATTTATTGTATGAGATGCAACGCCATGTGCTTACTACTTTTACTTCATTGCTAACAGTTAGCTATAGTAGTAGTGATAGTAGTAGTTGGCGTGACGACTTCACGGAGACACGATGATGGAGATCACGATGATGGAGATCATGGTGTTACGCCGGTGACGATGATGATCATGCGATGCCTGAAGATGGAGATCGAAAGGGCAAAGATGATAATGGCCATATCATGTCACTATATGATTGCATTGTGATGTTTATCATGTTTTTCATCTTATTGCTTAGAACGACGGTAGCATAATAAGATGATCCCTCTTAAAATTTCGAGAAAGTATTCCCCTAAGTGTGCACTATTGCGAAGGTTCGTTGTCTCGAAGCACCACGTGATGATCGGGTGTGATAGATTCTAACGTTCGCATACAACGGGTGTAAGCCAGATTTACACACGCGAAACACCTAGGTTGACTCGACGAGCTTAGCATGTACAGACATGACCTCGAATACAAAAGACCGAAAGGTCGAACATGAGTCGTATGGTTGAATATGATCAGGATGAAGTTTCTCACCATGGTGACTAGTCCGTCCCACGTGATGATCGGACACGGGTTAGTCAACATGGATCATGTATCACTTAGATGACTAGAGGGATGTCGATTTAAGTGGGAGTTCATACTTAATATGATTAAATGAACTTAGTCTAAAAGGTTTGTCTTTATAAATATTGTAGATGGCCAACGTCAACCTCAATTTCAACGCATTCCTAGAGAAAAACAAGCTGAAAGATGATGGTAGCAAGTATGCGGACTGGGTTCGCAACTTGAAGCTCATCCTTGAAGCAGCTAAAAAGGCTTATGTCCTTGATGCGCCGCTAGGTGACCCTCCCGCTCCCGCAGCAGCCTAGGACATTCTGAACGTCTGGCAAACGCGGAGTGATGACTACTCTCTGGTTAGGTGTGTCATGTTATACAGTTTAGAAACGGGGTTCCAAAGGCGTTTTGAGCAACACGGAGCATATGAGATGTTCCAAGAGCTGAAGCTAGTTTTTCAAGGTCATGCCCGTGTCGAGAGATATGAAGTCTCCGACAAGTTCTTTAGTTGTAAGATGGAGGAGAATAGTTCTGTTAGTGAGCACACACTCAAAATGTATGGGTTACACGGTCGTCTGACTTCACTTGGAGTCGAACTTCCGGATGATGCTATAATTGACAGAATCCTCCAGTATCTCCCACCAAGCTACAAAGTCTTTGTGCTTAACTACAACATGCAAGGGATGGAGAAGACCATTCCCGAGTTGTACTCGATGCTCAAGTCTGCAGAAGTAGAAATCAAGAAAGAGCATCAAGTGTTGATGGTCAACAAGACCACTAGTTTGAAGAAGGGCAAGGGTAAGAAGAACTTCAAGAAAGACGGCAAAGTTGTTGCCGGGCCCGATAAGCCAGATGCCGGGAAGAAGAAAAAGAATGGACCCAAGCCTGAGACCGAGTGCTTCTATTGCAAGGGAAAGGGTCACTCGAAGCGGAACTGCCCCAAATACTTAGCGGACAAGAAGGCCGGCAACATTAAAGGTATATGTGATATACATGTTATTGATGTGTACCTTACCAGCGCTCGTAGTAGCTCCTGGGTATTTGATACCGGTGCTGTTGCTCACATTTGCAACTCAAAGCAGGAACTGCGGAATAAGCGGAGACTGGCCAAGGACGAGGTGACGATGCGCGTCGGGAATGGTTCAAAGGTCGATGTGATCGCCGTCGGCACGCTACCTCTACATCTACCATCGGGATTAGTCTTAAACCTTAATAATTGTTATTTAGTACCAGCTTTAAGCATGAACATTGTATCAGGGTCTTGCTTAATGTGAGACGGCTACTCATTTAAGTCAGAGAATAATGGTTGTTCTATTTATATGAGTGATATGTTTTATGGTCATGCTCCGCTGGTGATTCGTTTATTCTTGATGAATCTCGATCGTGATGTTACACATATTCATAGTGTGAGTACCAAAAGATGTAAAGTTGATAATAATAGTCCCACATACTTGTGGCACTGCCGCCTTGGTCATATCGGCGTTAAGCGCATGAAGAAGCTCCATACTGACGGACTATTAGAGTCTCTTGACTTTGAATCATTTGACACATGCGAACCGTGCCTCACGGGCAAGATGACTAAGACTCCATTCTCAGGAATAATGGAGAAAGCAACTGACTTATTGGAAATAATACATACTTATGTGTGTGGTCCAATGAATGTTGAAGCTCGCGGTGGCTATCGTTATGTTCTCACTCTCACCGATGATTTGAGTAGGTATGGGTATATCTACTTGATGAAGTGCAAATCAGAGACATTTGAAAAGTTCAAGGAATTTCAGAGTGAGGTCGTGAATCAACGTGACAGAAAAATTAAGTGTCTATGATCTGATCGTGGAGGAGAATATTTGAGTCACGAGTTTGGCACACACCTAAGGAAGTGTGGAATCGTTTCACATCTGACGCCGCCTGGCACACCGCAACGCAATAGAGTGTCTGAACGTCGTAATCGCACTTTATTAGATATGGTACGATCTATGATGTCTCTTACCGACTTACCGCTATCATTTTGGGGATACGCATTAGAAACTGCAACATTCACTTTAAATAGGGCACCGTCTAAATCCATTGAGACGACACCGTATGAACTATGGTTTGGCAAGAAACCTAAGTTGTCGTTTCTTAAAGTTTGGAGCTGCGATGCTTATGTGAAGAAACTTCAACGAGAAAAGCTCGAACCCAAAGCGGAGAAATGCGTATTCATAGGATACCCTAAGGAAACTATTGGGTATACCTTCTATCTTAGATCCGAAGGTAAAACCTTTGTTGCCAAGAATGGATCTTTTCTAGAGAAAGAGTTTCTCTCGAAAGAAGTAAGTGGGAGGAAGGTAGAACTTGATGAGTTAATTGCACCCCCTCTCGAACAGGATAGTAGCGCAGCGCGGGAAGTTGTTCCTATGGCGTCTACACCAACTGAAGAGGAAGTTAATGATGATGATCATGAAGCTTCGGATCAAGTTACTGCTGAACCGCGAAGGTCCACAAGGGCACGCTCCGCACCAGTGGTACGACAACCCTGTGATGGAAATCATGTTGTTAGACAACGGTGAACCTTCGAACTATGAAGAAGCGATGGCGGGCCCGGATTCCAACAAATGGCTTGAAGCTATGAAATCCGAGATAGGATCCATGTATGAGAACAAAGTACGGACTTTGGTGGACTTGCCTGATGACCGGCGAGCCGTAGAAAATAAATGGATCTTCAAGAAGAAGACTGATGCAAACGGTAATGTAACCGTTTATAAAGCTCGACTTGTCGCAAAGGGTTTTCGACAAATTCAAGGAGTTGACTACGAAGAGACTTTCTCTCCCGTAGGGAAGCTGAAATCAGTCCGAATAATGTTAGCGATTGCCGCCTTTTATGATTATGAAATTTGGCAAATGGACGTCAAAACAGTGTTCCTTAACGGGAACCTTAAGGAAGAGTTGTATATGATGCAACCAGAAGGTTTTGTCGACCCTAAGGGTGCTAACAAAGTGTGCAAGCTCCAGCGCTCCATCTATGGGCTGGTGCAAGCATCTCGGAGTTGGAACATTCGCTTTAATGAGGTGATTAAAGCGTTTGTGTTCATACAGGTTTATGGAGAAGCCTGTCTGTACAAGAAAGTGAGTGGGAGCTCTGTAGCTTTCCTCATACTATATGTGGATGTCATATTATTGATGGGGAACAATACAAAAATGTTGGAGAGCATAAAGGCCTATTTGAACAAGAGTTTTTCAATGAAGGACCTTGGAGACGTTGCATACATATTAAGCATCAAGATCTATAGAGATAGATCAGGACGCCTCATAGGTCTTTCGCAAAGTACATACCTTGACAAGATATTGAAGAAGTTCAATATGGAAAACTCAAAGAAAGGGTTCTTGCCAGTTTTCCAAGGTATGAGATTGAGTAAGACTCAGTCGCCGACCACGGCAACAGATAGAGAGAAGATGAGTTCTGTCCCCTACGCTTCAGCCGTAGGCTCTCTAATGTATGTCATCTTGTGTACCAGACCTGATATAAACCTTGCCAGTTTGGTAGGGAGGTACCAAAGTGATCCCGGTATGGAACACTGGACAACGGTCAAGAATATCCTGAAGTACCTGAAAAGGACTAAGGAAATGTTTCTCGTTTATGGAGGTGACGAAGAGCTCGTCGTAAAGGGCTACGTAAACGCTAGCTTCGACACAGATCCGGATGACTCTAAGTCACAAACCGGATACGTATATGTGTTGAATGGAGGGGCAGTGAGCTGGTGCAGCAGCAAGCAAGAATTCGTGACAGCATCTACATGTGAAGCGGAGTACATAGCTGCTTCAGAAGCGGTTCATGAAGGAATTTGGATGAAGGAGCTCATCACCAACCTTGGAGTGGTTCCAAGCGCGTCGGGTCCAATGACACTCTTCTGTGATAACATTGGGGCCATTGCCATAGCCAAGCAGCCCAGGTTTCACCGGAAGACAAAGCACATCAAACGCCGCTACAACTCCATCCATGACCATGTCCAGAGTGGAGTAATAGATATTTGTAAAGTACACACGGATCTGAATATTGCAGACCCGTTGACTAAACCTCTTCCACGAGCAAAACATGATCAACGCCATAATGCTATGGGTGTTCGATACATCACAATGTAACTAGATTATTGACTCTAGTGCAAGTGGGATACTGTTGTAAATATGCCCTAGAGGCAGTAATAAAATGGTTATTATCATATTTCCTTGTTCATGATAATCGTGTATTGTTCATGCTATAATTGTATTAACAGGAAACAGTAATACATGTGTGAATAAATAGATCACAATGTATCCCTAGCAAGCCTCTAGTTGGCTAGCTCATTAGTCAATAGATGATCATGGTTTCCTGGTCATGGGCATTAGATGTCATTGATAACGGGATCACATCATTGGGAGAATGATGTGATGGACAAGACCCAATCCTAAGCATAGTACTAGATTCTATTGTTCGTATGCTAAAGCTCTTCTAATGTCAAGTGTCTTTTCCTTCGACCGTGAGATTGTGAAACTCCCGGATACCGTAGGAGTGCTTTGGGTGTATCAAACGTCACAACATAACTGGGTGACTATAAAGGTGCACTACGGGTATCTCTGAAAGTGTCTGTTGGGTTGGTACGAATCGAGATCGGGATTTGTCACTCCGTGTGACGGAGAGGTATCTCTGGGCCCACTCGGTAGAACATCATCATGAGCTCAATGTGACTAAGGAGTTAGTCACACGATGACGTGCTACGGAACGAGTAAAGAGACTTACCGGTAACGAGATTGAACAAGGTATGGGTATACCGACGATCGAATCTCGGGCAAGTTCTATACCGACAGACAAAGTGAATCGTATACGGGATTGATTGAATCCTTGACATCATGGTTCATCCGATGAGATCATCGTGGAGGAAGTGGGAGCCCCCATGGGTATCCAGACCCCGCTGATGGTTATTGGCCGGAGAGGTGTCTCGGTCATGTCTGCATGTCTCCCGAACCCGTAGGGTCTACACACTTAAGGTTCGATGACGCTAGGGTTATAGGGAATTGTTATACGAGGTTACCGAAAGTTGTTCGGAGTCCCGGATGAGATCCCGGACGTCACGAGGAGCTCCGGAATGGTCCCGAGGTGAAGATTGATATATAGAATGGATGGTTTCGGACACCGGAAGTGTTTTGGGCATCACCGGTAACGTACCGGGACCACCGGGACCACCGGAGGTGGCCCCGGGGGTCCACCGAAGGGGGGCAACGACCCCGGGGTGTAAGATGGGCCAAGTGGGGGAGGTAACCAGCCCCTAGGTGGGCTGGTGTGCCTCCCCACTCAGCCCAATGCGTAGGGGAGAGGGAAGGGGGGCAAACCCTAAGCCAGGTGGGCCTAAGGCCCACCAGGGGTGCGCACCACCCCTCCTCCCTGCCCTGGCCGCTGCCCCCTCTCCAATCTGGGGCTACCGCACCCCTTGGGGGTGGGAACCCTAAAGGCTGCGCCCCCTCCCCCACCCCTATATATAGTTGAGGTTTCGGGGCTGTTTTGCACACGGTTTCCTCTCTCTCTCGGCGCAGCCCTGCCCTTCTTCGTCCTCTCTGCCGGTGCTTGGCGAAGCTCTGCCGGGAGACCTCGTCTCTCCATTGAGACCACGCCGTTGTGCTGCTGGAGTTCTTCCCCAACCTCTCCCTCCTCCTTGCTGGATCAAGGTGCGGGAGACGTCACCAGGCTGCACGTGTGTTGAACGCGGAGGTGTCGTAGTTCGGCACTAGATCGGAATCCCTACGAGTACGACTCCATCAATCGTGTTCTAGAAACACTTCCGCTTAGCGATCTTCAAAGGTATGAAGATGCTCTTACCCCTCTCTCGTTGCTGGTCTCTCCATAGGAAGATCTGAATATGCGTAGGAAAATTTTGAATTTATGCTACGTTACCCAACAGCTCTGGTGCCCTGTCGGAGGGGGAATTTGGACACAGAGGGCTTCTACATCAACACCATGACCTCTCCGATGATGCGTGAGTAGTTCACCATAGACCTACGGGTCCATAGCTAGTAACTTGATGGCTTCTTCTCTCTCTTGGATCTTCAATACAAAGTTCTCCAAGATCTTCATGGAGATCTATCCGATGTAATCTTCTTTTGCGGTGTGTTTGTCGAGATCCGATGAATTGTGGATTTATGATCAGATTATCTATGAATCTTATTTGAGTTTCTCCTGATCTCTCTTATGCATGATTTCATATCCTTGTAATTCTCTTCGAGTTGTGTGTTTTGTTTGGCCAGCTAGATCTATGATTCTTGCAATGAGAGAAGTGCTTGGTTTTGGGTTCATACCATGCGGTGACCTCACGCAGTGACAGAAGGGATAGTGAGGCACGCATCATGTTGTTGCCATCAAGGGTAAAAAGATGGGGTTTTCATCATTGGTTTGAGATTATCCCTCTACATCATGTCATCTTGCTTAAGGCGTTACTCTGTTCGTCATGAACTCAATACACTAGATGCATGCTGGATAGCGGTCGATGTGTGGAGTAATAGTAGTAGATGTAGAAGGTATCTGTCTACTTGTCTCAGACGTGATGCCTATATGTATGATCATTGCCTTAGATATCGTCATGACTTTGCGCGGTTCTATCAATTGCTCGACAGTAATTTGTTCACCCACCGTGATATTTGCTATTTTGAGAGAAGCCTCTAGTGAACACTATGGCCCCCGGGTCTACTCCACACCATATTTTCAGCCTTACACTTTTTACTTCTTTGCACTTTCCGCCTTGAGATCTCAGTTTGCAAACAATCTTGAAGGGATTGACAAACCCTTTGAAGCGTTGAGTGCAAGCTTGTTTGTGCTTGTGCAGGTACTTTGTACTTGACGAGACCCTCTTTCTGGATCGATACCTTAGTTCTCAAACTGAGGGAAATACTTACTGCTCCTGTGCTGCATCACCCTTTCTTTTTCAAGGGAAAAACCAACGCAAGCCCAGTCTCCGTCAACGTGTCAATTTCTGGCGTTGTTGTCTGTTGCCAAAGCAGAAGAATTTCTGACGCCGTTGCCGGGGAGGAAGATCAAGTCAAGAATTCATCCAAGTAGGTATCGCAAACTCATCTCTTGCATTTACTTTGTTTGCCAGTTTCCTCTCGTTTTCCTCTCCCCCACTTCACCAATTGGCCTTTTTCGTTTGCCTTTTTCGTTCGCCCTTTTTATCGCCTGCTCTTTGTTTGCTTGTGTGCTTGCTTGCTTGCTGAAGTCACCATGAATGAAAACACCAAACTTTGTGACTTCTCGAATACTAACAATAATGATTTTATTAGTACTTCGATTGCTCCCGCACTAGTGCGGAGTCATACGAAATCAATGCCGCTTTGCTGAATTTTGTTATGAAAGAGAAATTCTCTGGCCTTCCTAGTGAAGATGCCGCATCCCATCTCAATACCTTCATTGAGCTTTGCGATATGCAAAAGAAGAGAGATGTGGATAATGACGTGATTAAATTGAAGCTTTTTCCTTTCTCGTTACGAGATCACGCAAAAACTTGGTTTTCTTCTTTGCCCAAAAATAGTATCGATTCTTGGGATTAGTGCAAAGATGCTTATATATCCAAGTATTTTTCGCCGGCTAAGATCATCTATTAGAGCATATATCTCCATATGTGGTTTTGGTAATTGATGACAATTCCTATGGACTAATGGTTGCCTTAAGTTACATTTATAGGATTTGTCCATAGGCACTTCTTGAAGTCCATCTGTTGGGTTCAAGGAGTTTATATGATGACCAAGATGGTATTCAAGGTATTATCCAAAGAATGGTCATAGAGACACATGGTTGATCAAGATCTCAGACAAAGAGTAAATCAAGATGATCAACACACAAAGCGTACAAGATGTACCGAGAGGGATCAAGTGATCCCATGGTATGGTAAGCATTGTCCATTACGTATTTGTGTACTAACCCATGGTCTTCGTGAGAGTTCTATGTGGGGGTTAGGTGTGTTTCCATGGGCTTGCGTCAAAGGGAAGATCTCATACAACCCATGAGCAAATCAAGATGATCAACACACAAAGCGTACAAGATGTACCGAGAGGGATCAAGTGATCCCATGGTATGGTAAGCATTGTCCATTACGTATTTGTGTACTAACCCATGGTCTTCGTGAGAGTTCTATGTGGGGGTTAGGTGTGTTTCCATGGGCTTGCATCTAGAGGAAGATCTCATACAACCCATGAAGGATGCCGTCAAGTGGTGATCGTCATCAAGACACAAGGTTGATCAAGATCTCAGACAAAGCGTAAATCAAGATGATCAACACACAAAGCGTACAAGATGTACCGAGAGGGATCAAAGCATTGTCCATTACGTGTTTGTGTACTAACCCATGGTCCTTGTGAGAGTTCTATGTGGGGGTTAGGTGTGTTTCCATGGGCTTGCGTCTAGAGGAAGATCTCATACAACCCATGAAGGATGACGTCAAGTGGTGATCGTCATCAAGATGGCGGTGTGCAAGTTCAAGTGGATCAACACGAAGATATCTTGCTTGAAGCCTGCTGTTCATTGTGGTGGCAATGGACTTATGAAGATATGCTGAAGAGTGGCTCACCCATAGTGAGTATGGGGGAGCAATCAACTAGTCTTCGTCAAGCCAACGCAATCAAGAAAGGTGGTCCATCTTGAGGAAGCCAAGATCATCATCATCTAGCTCAAGAGGACGAGGTGCAAGGTATAGGTTTGCCCTTGATAGGTTTTCTGTTTAGGATAGATTGATGTACTATCAAGGGGGGCTCTCAAGTGAGTAGCTTGATCGTATCGTTCGTTGAGAGCTCAAACCATTTGCATCCTTGCATCATACTTCTTGGTTCTTATTTGGTGTTTCTCTTTGCGAGTTTTAGAGCTTATGGTCATCTTCATGACAAGCTCGAGTTCATCGAAAACGGAGTCCATATGCAACTACTATGATGTTTTCGATGTTGGAGTTTTTGCCGGTTCTTCATTCTTATAGGACTCACATCTTTATATCATTGGCATTTTCATAACCGCTATTTGGATAGCCCTTGTCGTCCTGAATCCAACAAGCTTGGGTTTGCTCGATTCGGAGCTCGTATGCGAAAGTTATGGCTGTTTCAGTGGCGAGCGGTAGTACCGCTGTACCTAGCGGTAGTACCGCTCGACCTAGCGGTAGTACCGCTAGAGTTGGCGGTAGTACCGCCCCTGGTCAGCGGTAGTACCGCTCCAGGAGCTTAGTACCGCCTGCCTAGCGGTTGTTCGTGGACGGACCTTTTTGCGAAGACTTTCTTGGCGGTGGTAGTGCCGTTGCACTACCAGGGGCCCAGCGGTAGTACCGCTGGGGCCAGAGGTAGTACCGCTGGAGTGCCAGCGGTAGTACCGCTAGCTGGCGGTAGTACCGCTGGAGTGCCAGCGGTAGTACCGCTGGAGCTCGGGCAGAGAGTGGGGGTAACGGTCTGATTCTTTCCCCCACTATATAAAGGGGGTCTTCTTGGTAGTACCGCTGGAGTGCGAGCGGTAGTACTGCTGCAGCCAGCGGTAGTACCGCTAGAGCTCGGGCAGAGAGTGGGGGTAACGGTCTAATTCTTTCCCCCACTATATAAAGGGGGTCTTCTTCCCCCTTGGTCTTATCCATCCGTTGAGCTCTTGTTCTACCTCCATTGTTGACATTCTTAGAGCTTGATTACTCTCTATCCCTCCAATGATTCTTGCTTGTTCTTGAGGGAAAAGAGAGAGGAGATCTAGATCCACATCTCCACCAATCACTTTCTCCTCTATGTGAGGGGAACCCCTTGGATCTTGATCTTGGAGTTCTTTGTGAGCTCCTTGTTCTTCCTCTCATATTTCTCCATAGCTTTTGTTGTTGTGGAGGGATTTGAGTGTGAGGGACTTGACCACTTCGTGTGTTCTTGCCATTGCATTAGTTGCAGCGGTTTGAGTTCTCCACGGTGATACGTGGAAGTGAGAAGTTGAGAAGCTTACTACCTTTGGTACTTAGTACCCTTGATATTGTTCTTCGTGGATGCTTTGGCGTCCTAGAAGCTTGGTGGTGTCTCGGAGGTCAATCATTGTGGTGTGAAGCTCCGGGAAGCGTCGGGGTCTCCAATTAGGTTGTGGAGATTGCCCCGAGCAATTTGTACGGGTACCGGTAACCGCCCCCAAGGGTTGCCACGTGTACGGGTTCGGTGACCGCCCCCAAGGGTTGCCATTTGTACGGGTTCGGTGACCGCCCTCAAGGGTCCCTTAGTGGAATCACGGCATCTTGCATTGTGCGAGGGCGTGAGGAGATTACGGTGGCCTTAGTGGCATCTTGGGGAGCATTGTGCCTCCACACCGCTCTAACGGAGATTAGCATCCGCAAGGGTGTGAACTTCGGGATACATCATCGTCTCCCCGTGTCTCGGTTATCTCTTACCCGAACCCTTTACTTATGCACTTTACTTTGTGATAGACATATTGTTTATTGTAATATATCTTGCTATCACTTAGTTGTTTATCTTGCTTAGCATAAGTTGTTGGTGCACATAGGTGAGCCTAGTTGTTTGTAGGTTTTGTGCTTGACATATTAAACGTTAGTTTTATTCCGCATTTGTTCAAGCCTAAACCTTAACTATTTTAAAGCGCCTATTCACCCCCCCTCTAGGCGACATCCACGTCCTTTTCATCATCTCTCTCCGTAATGATATCATGAATTTCAAGCAACTTGATCATGAACATGTTGCACAATCTTGGGAGAGAATGAAATTGATGATTAGAAATTGTCCCGCTCATGGCTTGAGCCTTTGGATGATTATTCAAATCTTTTACGCTGGCTTGAATTTCGCTTCTAGAAATATCTTGGACTCCGCCTCAGGTGGAACGTTCATGGAAATCACGTTAGGGGAAGCCACAAAGCTCCTAGACAACATCATGACAAACCACTCTCAGTGGCACACTGAAAGGTCACCTACTAGTAAGAAGGTACACGCTATAGAAGAAATTAACTCATTGAGTTCTAAGATGACGAGTTAATGAATTTGGTTGCTAGTAGAAGTGCTCCTTTGGACCCTAATGATATGCCCTTGTCTTCTTTGATTGAGAGTAGCAACCCTAGCTTGGACGTTAATTTTGTTGGTAGGAATAACTTTGGCAACAACAATGCTTTTAGAGGAAACTATGTTCCTAGGCCTTTTCCTAGTAACTCCTCTAATAACTTTGGCAACTCCTACAACAATACCCATGGAAATTACAATAGATTACCCTCTGATCTAGAGAGTAATATCAAAGAGTTCATCAACTCTCAACAGATTTTCAATGCGTCCATAGAGGAAAAGGTAGTCAAAATTGACGATTTGGCTAAGAGCATTGATAGAATGTCTAGTGATGTTGATGCTTTGAAAGTTAGATCTCCTCCTCCCAAAATCAACATGGATGAAACTTTGAAAGCTATGCGTGTTTCCATGATTGAGAGCCAAGAAAGAACCGCCCAAATTCGTGCTAGACATGAATTGCTTAAAAAGGCGTGTTCTCGTGATGAGAATCACGAAGATCTTAAAGTGCTTGGTGTGACTCCCATTGAATCTTTGTTTTCTTGTGTCAAACCTAATGATTATGGGGCTGCATATGAATCCACTTTGGTTGAAAAGTGCCCCAATGATTCGGAGTCCATCTATCTTGATGCTAAAAGCATTGAAAGTGGAGTAGAAGATGTTAAAACTTTGAGTAGTAATGAAATTACTACCGTGGATTTCAAGGAATTCGATTATGATAGTTGCTCCTTGATTGAATGCATTTCTTTGATGCAATCCATGTTAAACTCTCCATACACTTATATCCAAAACAAGGCCTTTACCGATCATATCGTCGAAGCTATGATAAAATCTCTTGAAGAGAAAATTGAATTGGAAGTCTCTATCCCTAGAAAGCTTCATGATGAGTGGGAACCTACCATCAAAATCAAAATCAAAAACTATGAATGCAATGCTTTGTGTGATTTGGGTGCTAGTGTTTCTGTGATTCCAAAGTTTTTATGTGATGTTATGGGTTTTAATGAGATTGAAGAGTGTTCTCTTAATTTTGCGTCTAGCTGATTCTACTGTCAAGAAACCCATGGGAAGGATCAATGAGGTTCTTATTATTGCAAATAGGAACTATGTACCCGTGGATTTCATTGTGCTTGACATGGATTGCAACCCTACATGCCCTATTATTCTTGGTAGACCTTTCCTAAGGACTATCGGTGCTATCATTGATATGAAGGAAGGGAATATTAGATTTGAATTTCCTTTAAGGAAGGGCATGGAACACTTTCCTAGAAAGAAAATAAGATTGCCTTATGAATCCATGATGAGGGCCACTTATGGTTTGAGCACCAAAGACGACGATACGTGATTCTATCTCTTTTATGCCTAGCTAAGGGCGTTAAACAATAGCGCTTGTTGGGAGGCAACCCAATGAATTTATCTTTTTTCTTCTGTTTTTTTGCGTCCACACCATCATAATTCTGTTGTGATTGTGTTTTTTGTGTTTCTTTTTGTGTTTGAGCCAAGCAAAACCATTATGACTAGTCTTGGTAAAGGTTGTTTGATCCTGCTGGAAAAAGACAGAAACTTTGCGCTTACGAGATGATTTTTCATATTTATTCAGAAAGAGCTTTTGAGTTGATTATTTTTTATGCTGGTTGATATGCCTTTTTCACAGGATGTCGTAATTTTTCAGATTTTCTGAGGTACCAGAAGTATACGAAGTATACAGATTGCTACAGACTGGTCTGTTTTTGACAGATTCTGTTTTTGTTGAGTTGGTTGCTTGTTTTGATGAAACTATGGTTAGTATCGGGGGGTACTAGCCATGTAAAAGTGAGAATACAGTAGCCCAACACCAATATAGATGGAATTCAAGTTTGCTACAGTACCAAAAGAAGTGGTAGTTTGTTTTCTTGTACTAATGTTATCACGAGTTTCTGTTTAAGTTTTGTGTTGTGAAGTTTTCAAGTTTTGGGTGATGTTCTCATGGACGATGAGATAAGGAGTGGAAAGAGCTCAAGATTGGGGATGCCCAAGGCATCCCAAGCCAAATTCAAGGACACCAAAAATCCTAAGCTTGGGGATGCCCCGGGAAGGCATCCCCTCTTTCGTCTTCAATCCATCGGTAACATTACTTGGAGCTATATTTTTATTCACCACATGATATGTGTTTTGCTTGGAGCGTCTTGTATCGTAGGAGTCTTTTCTTTTTGTTGTGTCACAATCATCCTTGATGCACGCCTTTTTTAGAGAGAGAGAGACATGCACTCATCATGATTTTGCTAGAATGCTCATAGTGCTTCACTTATATCTTTTGAGCTAGATACTTTTGCTCTAGTGCTTCAATTATATCTTTTAGAGCACGGCGGTGCGTGACTTGGTAGTTGGCTTATGCTATGGAAGTAGTCCCAAATGTGATAGGTACCCAAAGAGGATGCAAAAACCTCCATCTTCATGTGCATTGAGTAGAAAGAGAAGTTTTGATTCCCCTCAATTAGTTTTGAGACGTGGATTTGGTAATATTAAGAGCTATGTTAGTAGGGTGTTGTGAATCTAGAAATACTTGTGTTGAAGTTAGTGATTCCCGTAGCATGCACGTATGGTGAACCGCTATGTTAGGAAGTCAGAGCATAATTGATCTATTGATTGTCATCCTTTGTGTTGAGGTCGGGATCGCGCGATGGTTAACACCTACCAACCCTTCCCCTAGGAGTATGCGTTTAGCACTTTGTTTCGATTACTAATAAAAACTTTCGCAACAAGTATGTGAGTTCTTCATGACTAATGTGAGTCCATGGTATAGATGCACTTTCAACTTCCACCATTGCTAGCCTCTCTAGTGCCGCGCAATTCTCACCGGTACACAAACCCACCAGATGCCTTCCTCAAAACAGCCACCATACCTACCTAATATTGCATTTTCATAGCCATTCCGAGATATATTGCCATGCAACTGCCACCGTTCCATCTCATGACTTGTGCCGTCACTCTCATATTTCCATTGCATGATCGTAAGATAGCTAGCGAGATGTTTTCAACGTCATACGCCATGCTAGATCGTTGCACATCCCGGTACACTACCAGAGGCATTTCCTATAGAGTCATCATCATTTTGAGTTGTGAGTAAATAAAACTGTGATGATCATCATTATTAGAGCATTGTCCCATGTGAGGAAAAAAAAGAGGAGGCCAAAATGCCCAAAAAAAAGAAAAAAAAGAGGCCTAAGAGCCCAAATGAAAAAAAGAAAAGAGAGAAAAAGAGAGAAGGGACAATGCTACTATATTTTTCCACACTTGTGCTTCATAATAGCACCATGTTCTTCATGATTGAGAGCTTCTTGCTTTGTCACTACCATATGGTAGTGGGAATCTTTATTATATAACTTGGCTTGTATATTCCAATGATGGGCTTCCTCAATTGCCCTAGGTCTTCGTGAGCAAGCAAGTTGGATGCACACCCACTAGATTTCCTTTTGAGCTTTCACATACTTATAGCTCTAGTGCATCTCTTGTATGGCAATCCCTACTCATTCACATTGATATCTTTTAATGGGCATCTCCATAGCCCTTTGATATCCCGAGTCAATGTGACCATCTCCTCCTTTTTGTCTCACAACCACCACCACACTCTATTCCACTTATAGTGCTATATCCATGGCTCACGCTCATGTATTGCGTGATAGTTATAAAGAGTTTGAGAAAGTAAGAGTGCGAAAACAATTACTTGGCCAATACCGGGGTTGTGCATGATTTACATTAGGTGTGTGAGGATGATGGAGCATAGCCAGACTATATGGTTTTGTAGGGATATCTTTCCTTGGCCTTGTTATTTTGAAAGTTCATGATTACCTTGCTAGTTTGCTTGAAGTATTATTGTTTTCATGTCAATAGCAAACTATTGTTTTGAATCTTACGGATCTGAACATTCATGTCATGTGAAAGAAGTTGCAAAGGACAACTATGCTAGGTAGCATTCCACATCAAAAATTCATTCTTTATCACTTCCCTACTCGAGGACGAGCAAGAGTTAAGCTTGGGGATGCTTGATACGTCTGC
The DNA here is from genome assembly GCF_904849725.1 of Hordeum vulgare subsp. vulgare. Classification (NCBI taxonomy): domain Eukaryota; kingdom Viridiplantae; phylum Streptophyta; class Magnoliopsida; order Poales; family Poaceae; genus Hordeum; species Hordeum vulgare. The sequence goes on from NC_058523.1 coordinate 377,071,366, forward strand.
AACGTATCTATAATTTTTTATGGTTTCATGCTATTATCTTGTCAAACTTTGGATGTTTTGCATGCCTTTTATATATTTTTTGGGACTATCTTATTAACTCAGTGCCAAGTGCCAGTTCTTGTTTTTTCCATGTTTTTGACCCCTTTTAGAGGAGATTTTGAAACAGAGTTCAAACGGAAGAAAATCCCCAAAAAGATTTTTTCCGTAATGGAAGAAGATCGGGAAGCTTGAGAGCCAAGGCTGGGGGGGCTCAGGGGCCCCACAAGCCCCCACCCCGCGGCTAGGTGGGAGGCCGCGGCCCACAGGCTTGTGGGCCCCTTGGGCGCCCTCTGCCCTAGGGGTTGCGCTAATATATTCCCTAAAAATCACAAAAAAATGAGGAGATCATGGAAAGTACTTTTCCGCCGCCGCAACCTTCTGTCTCCGCAAGATCCCATCTGGGGCACATTCTGGTGCCCTGCCGGAGGGGGGATTCGGACATGGAGGGCTTCTTCATCAAGACCATGACCTCTCCGATGATGCGTGAGTAGTTCACCATAGACCTACGGGTCCATAGCTAGTAAGTAGATGGCTTCTTCTCTCTCTTGGATCTTCAATACAAAGTTCTCCATGATCTTCATGGAGATCTATCCAATGTAATCTTATTTTGCGGTGTGTTTGTCGAGATCCGATGAATTGTGGATTTATGATCAGATTATCTATGAATCTTATTTGAGTTTCTTCTGATCTCTCTTATGCATGATTTCATATCCTTGTAATTCTCTTCGAGATGTGGGTTTTGTTTGGCCAACTAGATCTATGATTCTTGCAATGGGAGAAGTGCTTGGTTTTGGGTTCATACCGTGCAGTGACCTCACCCAGTGACAGAAGGGGTAGTGAGGCACACATCATGTTGTTGCCATCAAGGGTAAAAAGATGGGGTTTTCATCATTGGTTTAAGATTATACCTCTACATCATGTCATCTTGCTTAAGGCGTTACTCTGTTCGTCATGAACTCAATACACTAGATGCATGCTGGATAGCGGTCAATGTGTGGAGTAATAGTAGTAGATGCAGAAAGTATCGGTGTACTTGTCTCGGATGTGACGCCTATATGTATGATCATTGCCTTAGATATCGTCATGACTTTGCGCGGTTCTATCAATTGCTCGACAGTAATTTGTTCACCCACCGTGATATTTGCTATTTTGAGAGAAGCCTCTAGTGAACACTATGGCCCCCGGTTCTACTCCACACCATATTTTCAGCCTTACACTTTTTACTTCGTTGCACTTTCTGCCTTCAGATCTCACTTTGCAAACAATCTTGAAGGGATTGACAACCCCTTTGAAGCGTTGGGTGCAAGCTTGTTTGGGTTTGCGCAGGTACTCTGGACTTGATGAGACCCTCCTTCTAGATCGATACCTTGGTTCTCAAACTGAGGGAAATACTTACTGCTCCTGTGCTGCATCACCCTTTCCTCTTCAAGGGAAAAACCAACGCAAGCCCAATCTCCGTCAACGTGTCAATTTCTGGCGCTATTGTCTGTTGCCGTAGCAATTATCTGTGACACCATCTATGATTGTGAACACTCACTAAACTATTGCATGCCTAGAATTAGATGTTGGACAAGGAAGACAACATAATGAATTGTGTTTGCTTGGCTCCGAACAATGTTATATGATTAGAGATCCCTTAGCATGTGACGATTGCTTCCACCTCACATTAGCCAAACCTCCCGCACTAAGTAGAGATACTAGTTGTGCATCCATAAACCTTCAACCCAGTTTTGTCATGAGTGTACACCATACCTACCTATGGATTGAATAAGATCCTTCAAGTAAGTTGTCATCGGTGCAAGCAATAAAAATTGCTCTCTAATATGTATGATCTATTAGTGTGTGGAAAATAAGCTTTGTACGAACCTGTGATGAGGAAGACATAAAAGCGAGAGACTCCGTAATAAAGTTATTTATCACAGGAGGCAATACAAAGTGACGTTCCTCCGCACTAAGAGGACACGCATCCAAACCTCAAAAGTGCATGACAACCTGTGCTTCCCTCTGCGAAGGGCCTATCTTGTACCTTTACTTTTTGCCCTTGAAAGAGTCATGGTGATCTTCACCAGTTCCTTATTTCGCCTTTATCTTGGCTAACGTCATATGCTTGGGAAAGATCGATATTCATATGTCAACTTGGAAGTAAGTATTCATGAATTATTATTGTTGACATTACCCTTGAGGTAAGCAGTTGGGAGGCAAAACAATAAGCCCCTATCTTTCTCTGTGTCCAGCTGAAACTTTGATCTCATGAGTACCACATGAGTTGTAGCAATTGTAGAGAACGAAAGAATGATTGAGTATGTGGATTTGATTTACAAGCTCTTATTTGACTCTTTGTGATGTTGTGAAAAATTGCAATTGCTTAAATGACTAGAGGCTATCGGTTGTTACTTCTCGATAAGGTTCTTGATCCATGCTTTACTTTGTGATGGAATTATCACTTTAGCATGAGAGATTATATGCTGGTATTGCTGTTCTGATCATGATCATGATGCATGCATGTTCGTATCTTGTTTTGTTGACACCTCTCTCCCTAAACATGTGGACATATTTATTGAGCTAGGCTTTCGCTTGAGGACAAGCGAGATCTAAGCTTGGGGGAGTTGATAAGTCCATTTTGCATCATGTTTTCATGTTGATATTTATCGCTTCTTGGGCTGTTATTTCACTTCACGGTACAATTCTTATGCATTTTTTCTCTTATTTTGCAAGGTTTACATGAAGAGGGAGAATGTCGGCAGCTGGAATTCTGGCCTGAAAAAAGAGCAAAGTTGAGATACCTATTCTACGCAACTCCAAACGCCGTAAAAATCAACGTGGATTTTTTTCCGGATTTATAAAAAATAGTGGGTCGAAGAAGCGCGAGAGGGGCGCTAGTAGGTGGCCACAAGCCTGCACGGCGCGGCTACCCCCCAGGCCGCGCCCAGGGGGCTTGTGGGCAGCCTGCTGGCCCACTGGCCCCCCTCTTTTGCTATATGAAGGGTTTCGTCCAGAAAAAAATCAGGGAGGAGCTTTTTCGTGGATTCGCAGTAGCCACGAGGCGGAACTTGAGCAGAACCAATCTAGAGTTTCGGCAGGACGATCCTGCCGGGGAAACTTCCCTCCCGCAGGGGGAAATCGTCGACATCATCGTCACCAACACTCCTCTCATCAGAGGGGACTCGTCACCATCAACATCTTCATCAGCACCATCTCATCTCCAAACCCTAGTTCATCACTTGTAACCAATCTCCGTCTCGCGACTCCGGTTGGTACTTGTAAGGTTGCTAGTAGTGTTGATTACTCTTTGTAGTTGATGCTAGTTGGATTATTTGGTGGAAGAGTTTATGTTCAGATCCTTGATGCTACTCATTACCTCTCTGGTCATGAATATGGTTATGCTTTGTGAGTAGTTACTTTGGTTCCTGAGGACATGGGATAATTCATGCTAATAGTAGTCATGCGAATTTGGTATTCGGTCGATATTTTGATGTGTTGTTTGTTGTTTTTCCTCTAGTGGTGTTATGTTTACGTCAACTACATAACACTTCACCATTATTTGGGCCTAGAGGAAGGCATTGGGAAGTAGTAAGTAGATGATGGGTTGCTAGAGTGACAAAAGCTTAAACCCTAGTTTATGCGTTGCTTCATAAGGGGCTGATTTGGATCCACTAGTTTAATGCTATGGTTATACTTTGTCTTAATTCTTCATTCTTAGTTGCGGATGCTTGCGAGAGGGGTTAATCATAAGTGGGATGCTTGTCCAAGTAAGGGCAGTAAGAAAGAGCCGGTCCACCCACATATCAAACTATCAAAGTAACGAACGTGAATCATACGAACATGATGAAAACTAGCATGACAGAAATTCCCGTGTGTCCTCGGGAGCGTTTTTCCTCCTATAAGACTTTGTCCAGGCTTGTCCCTTGCTACAAAAGGGATTGGGCCACTTTGCTGCACAGTTGCTACTTTTGTTACTTGTTGCTTGCTACGAATCATCTCACCACACAATCACTTGTTACCAATAATTTCAGTGCTTGCAGATATTACCTTGCTGAAAACCACTTGTCAGATCCTTCTGCTCCTCGTTGGGTTCGACACTCTTACTTATCAAAAGTACTACGATTGATCCCCTATACTTGTGGGTCATCAAGACTCTTTTCTGGCGCCGTTGCCGGGGAGTGAAGAGCCTTTGGTAAGTGGAAATTGGTAAGGAAACATTCATATAGTGTGCTAAAATTTATTGTCACTTGTCACAATGGAAACTAATCCTTTGAGGGGCTTGTTCGGTGTATCTTCACCTCGAATGGAAGGACAAACAGTTGCTCCTCAACCTGCTGCACCTACTGAAAATATTTGCTTTGACTTTTCCTTCGGGTATGCTTGAGAAACTGCTGGCTAATCCTTTTACACGAGATGGAACATCACATCCAGACTTGCATCTAATCTATGTAGATGAAGTTTGTGGTTTATTTAAGCTTGCAGGTTTGCCCGAGGATGAGGTCAAGAAGAAGGTCTTTCCTTTATCTTTGAAGGATAAGGTGTTGACATGGTATAGGCTATGTGATGATACTGGATCATGGGACTACAATCGGTTGAAATTGGAATTTCATCAAAAGTTTTACCCTATGCATTTGGTACATCGTGATTGGAATTATATTTATATTTTTTGGCCTCGAGACAGAGAAAGCATCGCTCAAGCTTGGGGGAGGCTTAAATCAATGTTATATTCATGCCCCAACCATGAGCTCTCGAGAGAAATTATCACTCAGAACTTCTATGCTCGGCTTTCTCATGATGATCGCACCATGCTTGACACTTCTTGTACCGGTTCTTTTATGAAGAGAGATATTGACTTCAAATGGAATTTATTGGAAAGAATTAAACGCAACTCTGAAGATTGGGAGCTTTCAGAAGGTAAGGAGTCATGTAGGAATTTCAAGTTTGATTGCGTTAAATCCTTTGTTGAAACAAATACTTTTTGTGACTTTAGCGCTAAGTATGGACTTGACTCTAAGATAGTAGCTTCATTGTGTGAATCTTTTGCTGCTCATATTTATCTCCCCAAAGAGAAGTGGTTTAAATATCATCCTCCCTTAGAAGTCAATGTAGTTAAACCTAATCCAGTTGAAGAGAGAGTTATTGCCTATAATGATCCTGTTGTTCCCAATGCTTACATTGATAAACCACCTTTCCCTGTTAGGATAAAGGATCATTCTAAATCTTCAACTCTGATACGTAGAGGCTACATTAGAACACCTACACCCCCTGAGAAAATTAGAGTTGAACCTAGCATTGCTATTATCAAAGATCTTCTGTCCACAATGTTGAGGGACATAATATTCACTTCTGTGAAGATGCTGCTAGAATTGCTAAACCTCACGCTAGAGACAAACATAGGCATGTTGTTTTCACGCCTATTGTTTCTATTAAGATAGGAGATCATTGTTATCATGGTTTATGTGACGTGGGTGCTAGTGTTAGTGCAATACCTCAATCCTTATATGGTGAAATCAAAGACGAGATTGCACCTGTTGAGATAGAGCCCATTGATGTCACTATTCAGCTTGCCAATAGAGATATTATCTGCCTTGTGGGAATTGTTAGGGATGTTGAAGTCTTGTGTGGTAAAACGAAGTATCCTGCTGATTTCCTCGTTCTTGCTACCACTCAAGATAGCTTTTGTCCCATCATATTTGGCAGACCTTTTCTCAATACTGTCAATGGTCATATTGACTGTGAGAAGCAAACTGTCACTGTTGGCTTTGAAGGTGTGTCACTTGAGTTCAATTTCTCCAAGTTTGGTAGACAACGTCATGAAAAAGAGTTGCCTAGTAAGGATGAAACTATCGCCTTAGCTTCTATTGTTGTACCTCCTACTGATCCCTTAGAGCAATACTTGCTTGAGCATGAAAATGATATGCATATGGATGATAGGGATGAGATAGATAGAGTTGTCTTAGAACAATATCCTATCCTTAAGAATAATCTGCCTATTGAACTGCTTGGGGATCCACCCCCACCAAAGGGTGATCCTGTGTTCAAGTTTAAATAGTTGCCTGATACTCTTAAGTATGCTTATCTTGATGAAAAAGAGATATATCCTGTTATTATTAGTGCTAGCCTCTCAGAGCATGAAGAAACGAAGTTATTAAAAACTCTGAGGAAGCATCGTGCTGCTATTGGATATACTCTTGATGATCTTAAGGGCATTAGTCCCACTCTATGCCAACACAACATTAAAACTAATCCTGATTCCAAACCAGTTGCTGATCATCAAAGGAGATTAAATCCTAAGATGAAAGAGGTAGTAAGAAAAGAAATACTAAAGCTCCTAGAAGTAGGTATTATCTATTATGTTGCTCATAGTGATTGGGTAAGTCCGGTGCATTATGTCCCTAAGAAGGGAGATATTACTGTTGTCCCTAATGATAAGGATGAATTGATCCCACAGAGGATTATTACTGGCTATAGGATGGTGATCGATTTTAGAAAATTGAATAAAGCCACTAGGAAAGATCATTACCCTTTGCCTTTTATCGACCAAATGCTAGAAAACTGTCCAAACACACACAGTTCTGCTTTCTAGATGGTTATTCTGGTTTCTCCCAAATACCAGTTGCACAAGCTGATCACGAGAAAACCACTTTCACCTGCCCTTTCGGTACCTCTGCTTATAGACGTATGCTTTTGGCTTATGTAATGCACCTGCTACCTTTCAAAGATGCATGATGGCTATATTCTCTGACTTTTGTGAAAAGATTGTTGAGGTTTTCATGGATGACTTCTCCATTTACGGGTCTTCTTTTTATGATTGCCTCAGCAACCTTGATCGAGTCTTACAGAGATGTAAAGACACCAATCTTGTCTTGAATTGGGAGAAGTGCCACTTTATGGTTAATGAAGGCATCGTCTTAGGACATCAAATTTCTGAAAGAGGTATTGAAGTCGATAAGGCTAAGGTTGATGCAATCGAGAAAATGCCATTCCCCATAGATATCAAAGGTATAAGACGTTTCCTTGGTCACGTTGGTTTCTATAGGAGGTTCATTAAGGACTTCTCTAAGATTTCTAGGCCTCTTACCAATCTCTTGCAAAAGGATATTCCTTTTGTTTTTGACGATGATTGTGAGGAAGCCTTCGAAATACTTAAGAAGGCCTTGATAACTGCGCCTATTGTTCAACCACCTGATTGGAACTTACCTTTTGAAATCATGTGTGATGCTAGTGATTATGCTGTTGGTGTTGTCCTTGGGCAAAGAGTTGATAAGAAGTTGAATGTTATTCACTATGCTAGTAAAACTGTAGACAGTGCTGATGACCCACAAGTATAGGGGATCAATCGTAGTCCTTTCGATAAGTAAGAGTGTCGAACCCAACGAGGAGCAGAAGGATCTGACAAGTGGTTTTCAGCAAGGTAAAATCTGCAAGCACTGAAATTATCAGTAACAAGTGATTGTGTGGTGAGATGCTTCGTAGCAAGCAACAAGTAACAAAAGTAGCAACGGTGCAGCAAAGTGTCCCAATCCTTTTTGTAGCAAGGGACAAGCCTGGACAAAGTCTTATAGGAGGAAAAACGCTCCCGAGGACACACGGGAATTTCTGTCATGCTAGTTTTCATCATGTTATATGATTCGCGTTTGTTACTTTGATAGTTTGATATGTGGGTGGATCGGAGCTTGGGTACTGCCCTTACTTGGACAAGCATCCCACTTATTATTAACCCCTCTCGCAATCATCCGCAACTACGAAAGAAGAATTAAGACAAAGTCTAACCATAGTATTAAACTAGTGATTCCAAATCAGCCCCTTACGAAGCAACGCATAAACTAGGGTTTAAGCTTCTGTCACTCTAGCAACCCATCATCTACTTACTACTTCCCAATGCCTTCCTCTAGGCCCAAATAATGGTGAAGTGTTATGTAGTCGACGTTCACATAACACCACTAGAGGAAAAACAACATACAACATATCAAAATACCGAACGAATACCAAATTCACATGACTACTATTAGCATGACTTATCCCATGTCCTCAGGAACAAAAGTAACTACTCACAAAGCATAATCATATTCATGACCAGAGAGGCAATGAGTAGCATCAAGGATCTGAACATAAACTCTTCCACCAAGTAATCCAAATAGCATGAACTACAAAGAGTAATTAACACTACTAGCAACCTTACAAGTACCATTCGGAGTCGCGAGATGGAGATTGGTTACAAGAGATGAACCAGGGTTTGGAGATGAGATGGTGCTGATGATGTTGATGGTGAAGAGTCCCTTCTGATGAGAGGAGTGTTGGTGATGACGATGGTGACGATTTCCCCCTTCGGGAGGGAAGTTTCCCCGGCAGGATCGTCGTGCCGGAGCTCTAGATTGGTTCTGCTCAAGTTCCGCCTCGTGGCGGCGGCGAATCCTTGAAAAAGCCTCCTCCTGATTTTTTTTTCTGGACGAAACCCTTCATATAGCAGAAGAGGGGGCCAGACGGCCAGCTAGGTGCCCACAAGCCCCCTAGGCGCAGCCAGGGGGGTGGCTGCGCCTAGCAGGCTAGTGGCCACCTGCTGGCGCCCCTCTGGCGCTTCTTCGGCCCAGTATTTTTTATAAATCCAGAAAAACAATCATCGTTGATTTTTACGGTGTTTGGAGTTGTGCAGAATAGGTATCTCAAACTTGCTCCACTTTCAAGCCAGAATTCCAGCTGCCGACATTCTCCCTCTTCTAGTAAACCTTGCAAAATAAGAGAGAAAAGGCATAAGTATTGTACCGTGAAGTGAAATAACAGCCCAAGAAGCGATAAATATCAACATGAAAACATGATGCAAAATGGACGTATCAACTCCCCCAAGCTTAGACCTCGCTTGTCCTCAAGAGAAAGCCTAGCTCAATAAATATGTGCACATGTTTAGGGAGAGAGGTGTCGACAAAACAAGATACGAACATGCATGCATCATGATCATGATCGGAACAACAATACCAACATATACTCTCTCATGCTAAAGTGAAAATTCCTTCACAAAGAAAAGCATGGATCAAGAACCTTACCGAGAAGTAACAACCCATAGCCTTTAGTCATTGAAGCAATTGCAATTTATCACAACATCAGAAAGAGTCAAATAAGAGCTTGTAAAGCAAATCCACATACTCAATCATCCTTTTGTTCTCTACAATTGCTACAACTCACGTGGTAGTCATGAGATCAAAGTTTCAGCTGGACACACAGAAACATAGGGGCTTATAGTTTTGCCTTCCAACCATTTACCTCAAGGGTAATGTCAACAATAATAATCCATGAATACTTACTTCCAAGTTGACATATGAATATAGATCTTTCCCAAGCATATGACGTTAGCCAAGATAAAGGCGGAACAAGGAATTGGTGAAGATCACCATGACACTTACAAGGGCAAAAAGTAAAGGTACAAGATATGCCCTTCGTAGAGGGAAGCAGAGGTTGTCATGCACTTTTGAGGTTTGGATGCGTGTCCTCTTAGTGCGGAGGAATGTCACTTTATATTGCCTCCTGTGATAAAAAACTTTATTATGCAGTGTGTCGCTTTTATGTCTTCCTCATCACAGGTTCGTACAAAGCTTATTTTCCACACACTAATATATCATATATTTTGGAGAGCAATTTTTATTGCTTGCACCGATGACAACTTACTTGAGGGATCTTATTCAATCCATAGGTAGGTATGGTGGACTCTCATGGCAAAACTGGGTTGAAAGTTTGTGGATGCACAAGTAGTATCTCTACTTGGTGCGGGAGTTTTGGCTAATATGAGGTGGAAGCAATCGTCACATGCTAAGGGATCTCTAATCATATAACATTCTTTGGAACCAAGCAAACACAATTCATTATGTTGTCTTCCTTGTCCAACATCTACTTCTAGGCATGCAATAGTTTAGTGAGTGTTCACAATCATAGATGGTGTCAAAGATGATATATTTATATGTGAACCTCTCCTTCTTTATCACTTCCTATTAATTGCAACAACGACCAAGGTCTACGTTTGTCTACCCTCAACAAGTTTCAATCACCATTCTTTTTATATGTGAAGCCATCACTTCCCATAAGATCATTACATGATCTTTCATGCTTTTGTTCTTTCTCAAACATTTGATCATGGCAAGAGGCAAAGCCCTTCAACTAAGACACTCTTTATTATATGGCTCACGAGCTTGAATACATCGGGGGTGACACAACGCAAAACTCAAGACTAAAACACTAAGACTTTTAATCTACTAGAGAAAAAAGAAAACTGAAAAGGAACAAACTAAAACAAAGGTAAAGGCAAAAGATGTGATGGTGATACAATACCGGGGCAACTCCCCCAAGCTTGGCACAAGCCAAGGGGATTGCCCATACCCATGCTTAGTTGTCTTCCTTTGGAGGTGATGGTGGTGGATTTGTTGCAATCTTTGATTCCAAGAGGGCCATCAATCTTTGATTTATACCTTGGTGATCTGTGATATGTTTCTCCAGCAAAACAACTTCACGAGTGAGATAAGTATTGCGAGCATGAGTTATTTCACAAAACCTCAAGAGTTCGATCAAGGATGCAGACAGTAGGTGGACGTAGGGTTGGAGGAAATCCACTTCTTCAACTTCTTCCTTGTTGAGCACATATTGCACTTCGTCCCATGCCTGATTCTTCTCCTTAGTTTTGCCCTTGGTTTCTTTAGGTACCCTTTCCTTAGCCTCCGTGACCTCCATTCTTTTCAGATCAGCACTTACTACATAAACTAGAGGGAGATTGTTCTCCCCCACAGATTCCTGAGACGACATCTTGCTCTAAATCTGCGACAGAAAATAGGCTCGAAACGAAAAACAGAGGAAATCTACGTGATACGAGGGTCACGCCTCATGGGAGATTATATAATGAATTTTTTCCACACTAGAAGGAGTACACCACACAAAAACGGCGTCCGGGAGGCACACGAGGTGGCCACAAGCCCCCCAGGTGCGGCCAGGGGGGTGGGCCCGCGCCTGGCAGGCTTGTCGCCTCCTCGCGCGCTTTCTGGACTACTTCCAATTTTTTTTTCAAATATTCCAAAACGGAGAAAAATTCCTATTGGAAAAGTTTTGGAGTCTGTTTTCTTACCGAATCACATACCTCTTCGTTTTTGGAGTCTGAAATAGGCTGATAAATATCTCTTAGGTATTCTTCCGGAGTTATGGTATTGATAATATTGCTTTCAACATTTATGGGAGTACGTGAGATATGATGCTTGATTCTCTGCCCATTTACCACTCTCGGACAATTACCTTCCGTGTTGTTGATCTTGATAGCACCGGAACGATATACTTCCTCAACAATATAGGGACCTTCCCATTTAGAGAGAAGCTTGCCTGCAAAGAATCTTAAACGAGAGTTATATAGCAAGACATAATCACCTACATTGAACTCACGCTTTTGTATCCTCTTATCATGCCACCTCTTAACCTTCTCTTTGAACAACTTGTCATTCTCATATGCCCGAGTTCTCCATTCATCAAGCGAGCTAATATCAAATAACCTCTTCTCACCAGAAAGTTTGAAATCAAAGTTGAGCTCTTTGATTGCCCAATAAGCTTTATGCTCTAGCTCAAGAGGTAAATGACATGCTTTACCGTACACCATTTTGTACGGAGACATGCCCATGGGATTCTTATAGGCAGTTCTATAAGCCCACAGTGCATCATCGAGCTTCTTAGACCAATTCTTTCTAGACCTGTTGACAGTCTATTGCAGAATTAGTTTAATTTCACTATTTCTTACCTCTACTTGACCACTGGACTGAGGATGGTAGGGAGACGCAATTCTATGGTTGACATCGTACTTAGCAAGCGTTTACGGAAATAACCGTGAATGAAATTTGAACCACCGTCGGTCATTAGATATCTAGGGACTCCAAATCTAGGGAAAATAACTTCTTTAAGCATCCTAATAGAAGTGTTGTGATCAGCACTACTAGAGGGGATAGCTTCTACCCACTTAGTGACGTAATCAACAGCAACTAGGATATGACTATACCCATTGGATTTTGGAAAAGGTCCCATATAATCAAAGCCCCAAACATCAAATGGTTCAATGACAAGTGAATAGTTCATAGGCATTTCCTGACGTTTGCTAATATTACCTATTCTTTGACATTCGCCATAGGACAAGACAAACTTACGGGCATCCTTGAAGAGAGTGGGCCAATAGAAACCTGATTGCAATACCTTGTGTGCAGTTCTATCTCCCGCATGGTGTCCTCCGTAGGCCTCGGAGTGACACTTCTGTAGGATCTGTCCCTGTTCATGTCAGGTACACAACGTCTAATAACACCATCTACTCCTTCCTTATAAAGGTGAGGATCCTCCCAAAAGTAATGTCTCAAGTCAAAGACGAATTTCTTCTTTTGCTGGTATGTGAAACTAGGTGGTATATATTTGGCAACAATATAGTTTGCACAATCAGCATACCACGGTGCACTACGTGAAGCATTGATGACATTCAATTTCTCAACGGGAAAACTATCATCAATGGGTTGTGGGACATCAAGAACGTTTTCCAACCTAGACAAGTTATCTGCTGGTGGGTAATCAGCACCCTTCGTGTCGACAACGTGCAAAACAAATTCTTGTAGCAAGAGAACCCATCGGATAAGTCTAGGTTTAGCGTCTTTCTTCTCCATTGGGTACTTAATAGCAGCATGATCAGTATGAATAGTGACTTTGGAATCAACTATGTAAGACCTGAACTTTTCACATGCAAACATGACTGCTAAAAATTCCTTTTCCGTAGTAGCATAGTTTCTTTGGGCACAGTCTAGAGTTTTACTAGCATAGTGAATAACATTCAACTTCTTATCAACTCTCTGCCCTAGGACAGCACCAACAGCATAATCGCTAGCATCACACATGATTTCAAAAGGTAAGTTCCAATCAGGTGGTTGAATAATAGGTGCAGTTATCAAAGCCTTCTTAAGTATTTCGAAGGCTTCCCCACAATCATCGTTAAAAACAAAAGGAATATCCTTTTGCAAGAGATTGGTAAGAGGCCTAGAAATCTTAGAGAAGTCTTTAATGAACCTTCTATAGAAACCAGCATGACCAAGGAAACTTCTTATACCTTTGATATATGTGGGGTATGGCATTTTCTCGATTGCATCAACCTTAGCCTTATCGACTTCAATACCTCTTTCAGAAATTTTATGTCCTAAGACGATGCCTTCATTAACCATAAAGTGGCACTTCTCCCAATTCAAGACAAGGTTGGTGTCTTTACATCTCTGCAAGACCCGATCAAGGTTGCTGAGGCAATCATCAAAAGAAGACCCGTAAAAAGAGAAGTCATCCATGAAAACCTCAACAATCTTTTCACAAAAGTCAGAGAATATAGCCATCATACATCTTTGAAAGGTGGCAGGTGCATTACATAAGCCAAAAGGCATATGTCTATAAGCGAAGGTACCGAAAGGGCAGGTGAAAGTGGTTTTCTCCTTATCAGATTGTGCAACTGGTATTTGGGAGAAACCAGAATAACCGTCTAGAAAGCAGAAGTGTGTGTGTTTAGACAGTCTTTCTAGCATTTGGTCGATAAAAAGCAAAGGGTAATGATCTTTCCTAGTGGCTTTATTCAATTTCCTAAAATCAATCACCATCCTATAGCTAGTAATAATCCTCTGTGGGATCAATTCATCCTTATCATTAGGGACAACGGTAATGCCTCCCTTCTTAGGGACGCAATGCACCGGACTCACCCAATCGCTATGAGCAACAAGATAGATAATAACTGCTTCTAGGAGCTTTAGTATTTCTTTACTTACTACCTCTTTCATCTTAGGATTTAATCTCCTTTGATGATCAGCAACTGGTTTGGAATCAGGATCAGTTTTAATCTCGTGCTGGCATAGAGTGGGACTAATGCCCTTAAGATCATCAAGAGTATATCCAATAGCAGCACGGTGCTTCCTCAGAGTTTCTAGTAACTTCTTTTCTTCATGCTTCGAGAGTCTAGCACTAATAATAACAGGATATATCTTTTTTTCATCCAGATAAGCATACTTAAGAGTATCTGGCAACTGTTTAAGCTCGAACACAGGATCATCCTTTGGTGGGGGTGGATCCCCAAGCAGTTCAACAGTCAGATTATTCTTAAGGATAGGATATTGTTCTAAGACAACTCTATCTATCTCATCCCTTTCATCCATATGCATATCATTTTCATGCTCAAGCAAGTATTGCTCTAAGGGATCAGTAGGAGGCACGGCAATAGAAGCTAAGGCAATAGTTTCATCCTTACTGGGCAACTCTTTTTCATGAGGTTGTCTACCAAACTTGGAGAAATTGAACTCATGTGACACACCTTCAAAGCCAACAGTGACAGTTTGCTTCTCACAATCAATATGAGCATTGACGGTATTGAGGAAGGGTCTGCCAAATATGATGGGACAAAAGCTATCTTGAGTGGTAGCAAGAACGAGGAAATCGGCAGGATACTTCGTTTTACCACACAAGACTTCAACATCCCTAACAATTCCCACAGGGTACATAGTATCTCTATTGGCAAGTTGAATAGTGACATCAATAGGCTCTATCTTAATAGGTGCAATCTTGTCTTTAATTTAATCATATAAGGATTGAGGTATTGCACTAACACTAGCACCCACGTCACATAAACCATGATAACAATGATCTCCTATCTTAACAGAAACAACAGGCGTGCCAACAACATGCCTATGTTTGTATCTAGTGTTAGGTTTAGTAATTCTAGCAACATCTTCACAGAAGTGAATATTATGTCCCTCAACATTGTCGGACAGGAGATCTTTGATAATAGCAATGCTAGGTTCAACTCTAATTTGCTCACGGGATGTAGGTGTTCTAATGTAGCCTCTACGTATCACAGTTGAAGCTTTAGAATGATCCTTAACCTAACAGGGAAAGGTGGTTTCCCAATGTAAGCACTTGGAACAATAGGATCATTATAGGCAATGAATTTCTCTTCAACTGGAGTGGGTTTAACTACATTGACTTCTAAAGGAGGATGATATTTAAACCACTTCTCTTTGGGGAGATCAATATGAGCAGCAAAAGATTCGCACAGTGAAGCTACTATCTCAGAGTCAAGTCCATACTTAGCGCTAAAGTCACAAAAAGTATTTGTTTCAACAAAGGATTTAACGCAATCAAACTTGAAATTCATATGTGACTTCTTACCTTCTTCAAGCTCCCAATCTTGAGAGTTGTGTTTAATTCTCTCCAATAAATTCCATCTGAAGTCAATATCTCTCTTCATAAAAGAACCGGTACAAGAAGTGTCAAGCATGGTGCGATCATCATGAGAAAGCCGAGCATAGAAGTTCTGAATGATAATTTCTCTCGAGATCTCATGATTGGGGCATGAATATAACATTGATTTAAGCCTCCCCCAAGCTTGAGCGATGCTTTCTCTATCACGAGGCCAAAAATTATAAATATAATTCCGATCACGATGTACTAAATGCATAGGATAAAACTTTTGATGAAATTGCAATTTCAACCGATTGTAGTCCCATGATCCAGTATCATCACATAGCTTATACAATGTCAACGCCTTATCCTTCAAAGATAAAGGAAAGACCTTCTTCTTGACCTCATCCTCAGGCAATCTTAAATAAACCACAAACTTCATCTACATAGATTAGATGCAAGTCTGGATGTAATGTTCCATCTCATGTAAAAGGATTAGCCAGTAGTTTCTCAAGCATACCCGAAGGAAATTCAAAGCAATATTTTCAGTAGGTGCAGCAGGTTGAGGAGAAACTCTTTGTGCTTCCGTTCGAGGTGAAGATAACCCGAACAAGCCCCTCAAAGGATTAGTATCCATAGTGACAGGTGACAATAAATTTCAGCACACTATATGAATGTTTCCTTACCAATTTCCACTTACCAAAAGCGCTTCACTCCCCGGAAACGGCACCAAAAAAGAGTCTTGATGACCCACAAGTATAGGGGATCAATCGTAGTCCTTTCGATAAGTAAGAGTGTCGAACCCAACGAGGAGCAGAAGGATCTGACAAGTGGTTTTCAGCAAGGTAAAATCTGCAAGCACTCAAATTATCGGTAACAAGTGATTGTGTGGTGAGATGATTCGCAAGCAACAAGTAACAAAAGTAGCAACGGTGCAGCAAAGTGGCCCAATCCCTTTTTTAGCAAGGGACAAGCCTGGACAAAGTCTTATAGGAGGAAAAACGCTCCCGAGGACACACGGTGTCGTGGTTTTGTCCCGGCAGATGTCCTCGTGAAAGGACTTAAAGATGGAGCCATCGCAGCTTGGTGGCGACTCAAAGGGGGTGAGCGAAATCGAGACTCAGATTTACCTAGGTTCGGCCCCTCGTGAGGAGGTGATAGCCTACATCCTGCTTTGTGTAGATTGATGATGGTTTCGATTACAAGGAGGGTGTAACTCGCCTGACATAGCTCTCGATTCTCTCTAACTCGCCTCACCTTTCCCTGTGACTCGCCTTTATATACAGGTCGAGGCCCTAGGGTTTACAAAGTCCTGATATCTCACACTTGGTAGTTTTCCTTATCTCTAAGTCGTCGTGCTCCCCACGACCAAGAGCTTCCTTGACGTTCCATCATCCGCACGATCTTCTCGAACCGCCCCACAACTCCTGGGCCACTAGACACATGACCAAAGGTGAGTCGCCCCCTTGGTGACCCGACCCATTAAGGGCGGGTTACCCACAGGCAACATCCCCAACACACGGGAATTTCTGTCATGCAAGTTTTCATCATGTTCATATGATTCGCGTTTGTTACTTTGATAGTTTGATATGTGGGTGGACCGGCTTGGGTACTGCCCTTACTTGGACATGCATCTTGATATGTCTCCAACGTATCTATAATTTTTGATGATTTCATGCTATTATCTTGTCAAACTTTGCATGTTTTGCATGCCTTTTATATATTTTTGGGACTAACCTATTAACTCAGTGCCAAGTGCCAGTTCCTGTTTTTTCCATGTTTTTGACCCCTTTCAGAGGAAATTTTGAAACGGAGTCCAAACGGAATAAAATCCCCGAAAAGATTTTTTTTGTAACGGAAGAAGATCGGGAAGCTTGAGAGCCAAGGCAGGGGGCCTGAGGGGCCCCACAAGCCCCCACCCCGCGGCCAGGGGGAGGCCGCGGCCCTCAGGCTTGTGGGCCCCCCTGGGCGCCCTATGCCCTAGGGGTTGCGCCTATATATCCCCAAAAATTCCACAAAAAATCAGGAGATCATCGAAAGTACTTTTCCGCCGCCGCAAGCTTCTGTCTCTGCAAGATCCCATCTGGGGCACGTTCTGGTGCCCTGCCGGAGGGGGGATTCGGACATGGAGGGCTTCTTCATCAAGACCATGACCTCTCCGATGATGCATGAGTAGTTCACCATAGACCTACGGGTCCATAGCTAGTAACTAGATGGCTTCTTCTCTCTCTTGGATCTTGAATACAAAGTTCTCCATGATCTTCATGGATATCTATCCGATGTAATCTTGTTTTGCGGTGTGTTTGTCGAGATCCGATGAATTGTGGATTTATGATCAGATTATCTATGAATCTTATTTGAGTTTCTTCTGATCTCTCTTATGCACGATTTCATATCCTTGTAATTCTCTTCGAGTTGTGGGTTTTGTTTGGCCAACTAGATCTATGATTCTTGCACTCGGAGAATTGCTTGGTTTTGGGTTCATACCGTGCGCTGACCTCACCCAGTGACAGAAGGGGTAGCGAGGCACGCATCGTGTTGTTGCCATCAAGGGTAAAAAGACAGGGTTTTCATCATTGTCTTAAGATTATCCCTCTACATTATGTCATCTTGCTTAAGGCGTTACTCTGTTCGTCATGACCTCAATACACTAGATGCATGCTGGATAGCGGTCGATGTGTGGAGTAATAGTAGTAGATGCAGAAAGTATCGGTCTACTTGTCTCGGACGTGATGCCTATATGTATGATCATTGCCTTAGATATCGTCATGACTTTGCACGGTTCTATAAATTGCTCGACAATAATTTGTTTACCCACCGTGATATTTGCTATTTTGAGAGAAGCCTCTAGTGAACACTATGGCCCCCGGGTCTACTCCACACCATATTTTCAGCCTTACACTTTTTACTTCGTTGCACTTTCCGCCTTCAGATCTCACTTTGCAAACAATCTTGAAGGGATTGACAACCCCTTTTAAGCGTTGGGTGCAAGATCTTTTGTGTTTGCGCAGGTACTCTGGACTTGACGAGATTCTCCTGCTGGATTGATACCTTGGTTCTCAAACTGAGGGAAATACTTACTGCTCCTGTGCTGCATCACCCTTTCCTCTTCAAGGGAAAAACCAACGCAAGCTCAAGAGACGATAGAAGGATCTCTGGCACCACTGCCGGGGAAGGAATTTTGTTAACGTAGCAGAAGAATTTATGGCGCCGTTGCCGGGGAGGAATATCAAGTCAATAACTCATCCAAGTAGGTGTTCCAAACTCATCTCTTGCATTTACTTTGTTTGCCAGTTGCCTCTTGTTTTCCTCTCCCCCACTTCACCAATTTGCCTTTTTCGTTTGCCTTTTTCTCGCTTGCTCTTTGTTCGCTCGTGTGCTTGCTCGCTTGCCGAAGTCACCATGAATGAAAATACCAAACTTTGTGACTTCTCGAATACTAATAATAATGATTTTATTAGTACTCCGATTGCTCCTGCCACTAGTGCGGAGTCATACGAAATCAATGCTGCTTTGCTGAATCTTGTTATAAAAGAGCAATTCTCCGGCCTTCCTAGTGAAGATGCCGCATCCCATCTTAATACCTTCATTGAGCTTTGTGATATGCAATAGAAGAAAGATGTGGATAATGACGTGATTAAATTGAAGCTTTTTTCCTTTCTCGTTGCGAGATCGCGCAAAAACTTGGTTTTCTTCTTTGCCCAAAAATAGTATCGATTCTTGGGATAAGTGCAAAGATGCTTATATATCCAAGTATTTTTCGCCGGCTAAGATCATCTCTCTCCGTAATGATATCATGAATTTCAAGCAACTTGATCATGAACATGTTGCACAATCTTGGGAGAGAATTAAATTGCTGATTAGAAATTGTCCCGCTCATGGCTTGAGTCTTTGGATGATTATTCAAATCTTTTACGCTGGCTTGAATTTTGCTTCTAGAAATATCTTGGACTCCGCCTCAGGTGGAACGTTCATGGAAATCACGTTAGGGGAAGCCACAAAGCTCCTAGACAACATCATGACGAACTACTCTCAGTGGCACACTGAAAGGTCACCTACTAGTAAGAAGGTACACGCTATAGAAGAAATTAACTCGTTGAGTGCTAAGATGGACGAGTTAATGAATTTGGTTTCTAGTAGAAGTGCTCCTTTGGATCCTAATGATATGCCCTTGTCTTCTTTGATTGAGAGTAGCAACGCTAGCTTGGACGTTAATTTTGTTGGTAGGAATAACTTTGGCAACAACAATGCTTTTAGAGGAAATTATGTTCCTAGGCCTTTTCCTAGTTACTCCTCTAATAATTTTGGCAACCCCTACAACAATACTCATGGAAATTACAATAGATTACCCTCTGATCTAGAGAGTAATATCAAAGAGTTCATCAACTCTCAAAAGATTTTCAATGCGTCCATAGAGGAAAAGCTACTCAAAATTGACGATTTGGCTAAGAGCGTTGATAGAATGTCTAGTGATGTTGATGCTTTGAAAGTTAGACGTGCTCCTCCCAAAATCAACATGGATGAAACTTTGAAAGCTATGCGTGTTTCCATGATTGAGAGCCAAGAAAGAACCGCCCAAATTCGTGCTAGACATGAATGGCTTAAAAAGGCGTGTTCTCGTGATAAGAATCACGAAGATCTTAAAGTGCTTGGTGTGACTCCCATTGAATCATTGTTTTCTTGTGTCAAACCTAATGATTATGGGGCTGGATATGAATCCACTTTGGTTGAAAAGTGCCCCAATGATTCGGAGTCCATCTATCTTGATGCTAAAAGCATTGAAAGTGGAGTAGAAGATGT
Source organism: Hordeum vulgare subsp. vulgare (assembly GCF_904849725.1). Classification (NCBI taxonomy): domain Eukaryota; kingdom Viridiplantae; phylum Streptophyta; class Magnoliopsida; order Poales; family Poaceae; genus Hordeum; species Hordeum vulgare. The sequence goes on from NC_058523.1 coordinate 377,091,385, forward strand.
TAAAACTTTGAGTAGTAATGAAATTACTACCATGGATTTCAAGAAATTCAATTATGATAGTTTCTCATTGATTGAATGCATTTCTTTGATGCAATCCATGTTAAACTCTCCACACGCTTATAGCCAAAACAAGGCCTTTACCGATCATATCGTCGAAGCTATGATAAAATCTCTTGAAGAGAAAATTGAATTGGAAGTCTCTATCCCTAGAAAGCTTCATGATGAGTGGGAACCTACCATCAAAATCAAAATCAAAAACTATGAATGCAATGCTTTGTGTGATTTGGGTGCTAGTGTTTCTGTGATTCCAAAGTTTTTATGTGATGTTATGGGTTTTAATGAGATTGAAGAGTGTTCTCTTAATTTTGCATCTAGCTGATTCTACTGTCAAGAAACCCATGGGAAGGATCAATGAGGTTCTTATTATTGCAAATAGGAACTATGTACCCGTGGATTTCATTGTGCTTGACATGGATTGCAACCCTACATGCCCTATTATTCTTGGTAGACCTTTCCTAAGGACTATCGGTGCTATCATTGATATGAAGGAAGGGAATATTAGATTTGAATTTCCTTTAAGGAAGGGCATGGAACACTTTCCTAGAAAGAAAATAAGATTGCCTTATGAATCCATGATGAGGGCCACTTATGGTTTGAGTACCAAATACGACGATACGTGATTCTATCGCTTTTATGCCTAGCTAAGGGCGTTAAACAATAGCGCTTGTTGGGAGGCAACCCAACGAATTTATTTATTTTTCTTCTGTTGTGATTTTGTTTTTTTGTGTTTATTTTTGTGTTTGAGCCAAGCAAAACCTTTATGACTAGTCTTGGTAATGGTTGTTTGATCCTGCTGGAAAAAGACAGAAACTTTTCGCTCACGAGATGATTTTTCATTTTTATTCAGAAAGAGCTTTTGAGTTGATTATTTTTATGCTGGTTGATATGCCTTTTTCACAGGATGTCGTAATTTTTCAGATTTTCTGAGGTACCAGAAGTATACGAAGTATACAGATTGCTACAGACTGGTCTGTTTTTGACAGATTCTGTTTTTGTTGAGTTGGTTGCTTGTTTTGATGAAACTATGGTTAGTATCGGGGGGTACTAGCCATGTAAAAGTGAGAATACAGTAGCCCAACACCAATATAGATGGAATTCAAGTTTGCTACAGTACCAAAAGAAGTGGTAGTTTGTTTTCTTATGCTAATGTTATCACGAGTTTCTGTTTAAGTTTTGTGTTGTGAAGTTTTCAAGTTTTGGGTGATGTTCTCATGGACGATGAGATAAGGAGTGGAAAGAGCTCAAGATTGGGGATGCCCAAGGCATCCCAAGCCAAATTCAAGGACACCAAAAAGCCTAAGCTTGGGGATGCCCCGGGAAGGCATCCCCTCTTTCGTCTTCAATCCATCGGTAACATTACTTGGAGCTATATTTTTATTCACCACATGATATGTGTTTTGCTTGGAGCGTCTTGTATCGTAGGAGTCTTTTCTTTTTGTTGTGTCACAATCATCCTTGATGCACGCCTTTTTTAGAGAGAGAGACATGCACTCATCATGATTTTGCTAGAATGCTCATAGTGCTTCACTTATATCCTTTGAGCTAGATACTTTTGCTCTATGTGCTTCACTTATATCTTTTAGAGCACGGCGGTGCATGACTTGGTAGTTGGCTTATGCTATGAAAGTAGTCCCAAAGGTGATAGGTACCCAAAGAGGATGTGAAAACCTCCATCTTCATGTGCATCGAGTAGAAAGAGAAGTCTGGATTCCTCTCAATTAGTTTTGAGACGTGGATTCGGTAATATTAAGAGCTATGTTAGTAGGGTGTTGTGAATCTAGAGATACTTGTGTTGAAGTTAGTGATTCCCGTAGCATGCACGTATGGTGAACCACTATGTTAGGAAGTCGGAGCATAATTGATCTATTGATTGTCATCCTTTGTGTTGAGCTCGGGGTTGCGCGATGGTTAACACCTACCAACCCTTCCCCTTGGAGTATGCGTTTAGCACTTTGTTTCGATTACTAATAAAAACTTCCGCAACAAGTATTTGAGTTCTTCATGACTAATGTGAGTCCGTGGTATAGATGCACTTTCACCTTCCACCATTGCTAGCCTCTCTAGTGCCGCGCAATTCTCGCCGGCACACAAACCCACCATATGCCTTCCTCAGAACAGCCACCATACCTACCTACTATGGCATTTTCATAGCCATTCCGAGATATATTGTCATGCAACTCCCACTGTTCGGTCTCATGACTTGTGCCGTCACTCTCATATTTCCATTGCATGATCGTAAGATAGCTAGCGAGATGTTTCAACGTCATACACCATGCTAGATCGCTGCACATCCCCATACATTGCCGGAGGCATTTCCTATAGAGTCATCATCATTTTGAGCTTTGAGCTGTGAGTAAATAAAAGTGTGATGATCATCATTATTAGAGCATTGTCCCATGTGAGGAAATAAAAAAATAGGCCAAAGAGCCCAAATAAAAAAAGAGGCCTAAGAGCCCAAATGAAAAAAAGAAAAGAGAGAAAAAGAGAGAAAGGACAATGCTACTATTCTTTTCCACACTTGTGCTTCATAATAGCACCATGTTCTTCATGATTGAGATCTTCTTGCTTTGTCACTACCATATGCTAGTGGGAATCTTCATTATATAACTTGGCTTGTATATTCCAATGATGGGCTTCCTCAAAATTTCCCTAGGTCTTCGTGAGCAAGCAAGTTGGATGCACACCCACTAGTTCTCCTTTTGAGCTTTCACATACTTATAGCTCTAGTGCATCTCTTGTATGGCAATCCCTACTCATTCACATTGATATCTATTAATGGGCATCTCCATAGCCCTTTGATACGCCAAGTCAATGTGACCATCTCCTCCTTTTTTGTATCACAACCACCACCACACTTTATTCCACCTATAGTGCTATATCCATGGCTCATGTATTGCGTGATAGTTATAAAAAGTTTGAGAAAGTAAGAGTGTGAAAACAATTACTTGACCAATACCGGGGTTGTGCATGATTTACATTAGTTGTGTGAGGATGATGGAGCATAGCCAGACTATATGATTTTGTAGGGATAACTTTCCTTGGCCTTGTTATTTTGAAAGTTCATGATTACCTTGCTGTTTTTCTTGAAGTATTATTGTTTTCATGTCAATAGCAAACTATTGCTTCGAATCTTATGGATCTGAACATTCATGTCACGTGAAAGAAGTTGCAAAGAACAACTATGCTAGGTAGCATTCCACATCAAAAATTCATTCTTTATCACTTCCCTACTCGAGGACGAGCAGGAGTTAATCTTGGGGCTGCTTGATACGTCTCCAACGTATCTATAATTTTTGATGCTTTCATGCTATTATCTTGTCAAACTTTGGATTTTTTGCATGCCTTTTATATATTTTTTGGGACTAACCTATTAACTCGGTGCCAAGTGCCAGTTCCTGTTTTTTCCATGTTTTTGACCCCTTTTAGAGGAGATTTTGAAACGGAGTCCAACCGGAATAAAATCCCCGAATTTTTTTTTCTGTAACGGAAGAAGATCAGGAGACTTGAGAGCCAAGGCAGGGGGCCCCAGGGGCCCCACAAGCCCCCACCACACGGCCAGGGGGGAGGCCGCGGCCTTGAGGCTTGTGGGCCCCCTCGACCTCCTTTGCCCTAGGTTTTGCGCCTATATATCCCCAAAAATTCCACAAAAAATTAGGATATCATCGAAAGTACTTTTCCGCCTATAGATCCCATCTGGGGCACGTTTTGGTGCCCTTCCGGAAGGGGGATTCGGATACGGAGGGATTCTTCATCAACACCATGACCTCTCCGATGATGTGTGAGTAGTTCACCATAGACCTACGGGTCCATAGCTAGTAGCTAGATGGCTTCTTCTCTTTCTTGGATCTTCAATACAAAGTTCTCCGTGATCTTCATGGAGATCTATCCAATGTAATCTTCTTTTGCGGTGTGTTTGTCGAGATCCGACGAATTGTGGATTTATGATCAGATTATCTATGAATCTTATTTGAGTTTTTATGCATGATTTCATATCCTTGTAATTATCTTCGAGTTGTGGGTTTTGTTTGTCCAACTAGATCTATGATTCTTGCACTGGGAGAAGTGCTTGGTTTTGGGTTCATACCGTGCAGTGACCTCACCCAGTAACTGAAGGGGTAGCGACGCACGCATCGTGTTGTTGCTATCAAGGGTAAAAAGATGGGGTTTTCATCATTGGTTTGAGATTATCCCTCTACATCATGTCATCTTGCTTAAGGCGTTACTCTGTTCGTCATGAACTCAATACACTAGATGCATGCTGGATAGCGGTCGATGTGTGGAGTAATAGTAGTAGATGCAGAAAGTATCGGTCTACTTGTCTCGGACGTGATGCCTATATGTATGATCATTGCCTTAGATATCGTCATGACTTTGCGCGGTTCTATAAATTGCTCGACAGTAATTTGTTTACCCACCATGATATTTGCTATTTTGAGAGAAGCCTCTAGTGAACACTATGGCCCCCGAGTCTACTCCACACCATATTTTCAGCCTTACACTTTTTACTTCGTTGCAGTTTCCTCCTTCAGATCTCACTTTGCAAACAATCTCGAAGGGGTTGACAACCCCTTTTAAGCGTTGGTGCAAGATCTTTTGTGTTTGCGCAGGTACTCTGGACTTGACGAGATTCTCCTACTGGATCGATACCTTGGTTCTCAAACTGAGGGAAATACTTACTGCTCCTATGCTGCATCACCCTTTCCTCTTCAAGGGAAAAAAACAACGCAAGCTCAAGAGACAACAAAAGGATCTCTAGCACCACTGCCGGGGAAGGACTTTTGTTGACGTAGCACATCCCACTTATGATTAACCGCTCTCTCAAGCATCCGCAACTACGAAAGAAGAATTAAGACAAAGTCTAAGCATATCATGAAACTAGTGGATCCAAATCATCCCCTTACGAAGCAACGCATAAACTAGGGTTTAAGCTTCTGTCACTCTAGCAACCCATCATCTACTTATTACTTCCCAATGCCTTCCTCTAGGCCCAAATAATGGTGAAGTGTTATGTAGTCGACGTTCACATAACACCACTAGAGGAAAAACATCATACAACATATCAAAATACCAAACGAATACCAAATTCACATGACTACTATAGCATGACTTATCCCATGTCCTCAGGAACAAAAGCAACTACTCACAAAGCTTAATCATATTCATGACGAAAGAGGTAATGAGTAGCATCAAGGATATGAACATAAACTCTTCCACCAAGTAATCCAACTAACATCAACTACAAAGAGTAATTAACACTACTAGCAACCTTACAAGTACCAATCGGAGTCGCGAGACGGAAATTGGTTACAAGAGATAAACTAGGGTTTGGAGATAAGATGGTGCTGATGAAGATGTTGATGGTGACGAGTCCCCTCCGGTGAGAGGAGTGTTGGTGATGATGATGGCGACGATTTCCCTCTCTGGGAGGGAAGTTTCCCCGGCAGGATCATCCTGCCGGAGCTCTAGATTGGTTCTGCTCAAGTTCTGCCTCGTGGCGGCGGTGAATCCTCGAAAAAGCCTCCTCTTGATTTTTTTTCCGGACGAAACCCTTCATATAGAAGAAGAGGGGGCCAAAGGGCCAGCTGGGTGCCCACAAGCCCCTAGGCGCGATCAGGGGGTGTCCGCACCTAGCAGGCTTGTGGCCACCTGCTGGCGCCCCTCTAGCGCTTCTTCGGCCTAGTATTTTTTATAAATCCAGAAAAAAATCATCGTTGATTTTTACGGCGTTTGGAGTTGCGCAGAATAGGTATCTCAAACTTGCTCCACTTTCAGGCCAGAATGTCCAGCTGTCGGCATTCTCCCTCTTCAAGTAAACCTTGCAAAATAAGAGAGAAAAGGCATAAGTATTGTACCGTGAAGTGAAATAACATCCCAAGAAGCGATAAATATCAACATGAAAACATGACGCAAAATGGATGTATCAAGTGCCCAAAGAAACTATGCTACTACGGAAAAGGAATTTTTAGCAGTCGTGTTTGCATGTGAAAAGTTCAGATCTTACATAGTTGATTCCAAAGTCACTATTCACACTGATCATGCTACTATTAAGTAAATCATGGAGAATAAAGACGCTAAACCTAGACTTATCAGATGGGTTCTCTTGCTACAAGAATTTGATTTGCACATTGTCGACAGGAAGGGTGTTGATAACCCTGTAGCAGATAACTTGTCTAGGTTGGAGAACGTTCTTGATGACCCACAAACCATTGATGATAGCTTTCCTGATGAGCAATTGAATGTCATCAATGCCTCATGTAGTGCACCGTGTTATGCTGATTATGCAAACTATATCGTTGTCAAATACATACCACCTAGTTTCACATACCAGCAAAGAAGAAATTCTTCTTTGACTTGAGACATTACTTTTGGGATGATCCTCACCTTTATAAGGAAGGAGTAGATGGAGTTATTACACATTGTGTACCTGAACATGAACAGGGACAGATCCTGCAGAAGTGTCGCTCCGAGGCCTACGGAGGACACCATGCGGAAGATAGAACTGCACACAAGGTATTGCAATCAGGTTTCTATTGGCCCATTCTCTTCAAGGATGCCCGTCAGTTTGTCTTGTCTTGTGACGAATGTCAAAGAATAGGTAATATCGGTAAACATCTAGAAATGCCTATGAACTATTCACTTGTCATTGAACCATTTCATGTCTGAGGCTTTGATTATATGGGACCTTTTCCAAAATCCAACCGGTATACTCATATCCTAGTTGATGTTGATTACGTCACTAAGTGGGTAGAAGCTATCCCCACTAGTAGTGCTGATCACAACACCTCTATCAGGATGCTTAAAGAAGTTATTTTCCCTAGATTTGGAGTCCCTAGATATCTAATGACTGACGGTGGTTCACATTTCATTCATGGTGCTTTCCGTAAAACGCTTGCTAAGTACGGTATCAACCATAGAATTGCGTCTCCCTATCACCCTCAGTCTAGTGGTCAAGTAGAGCTAAGCAATAGAGGGATTAAACTAATTCTGCAAAAGACTGTCAATAGGTCTAGAAAGAATTGGTAGCTCGATGATGCACTGTGGGCTTATAGAACTGCCTATAAGAATCCCATGGGCATGTTTCCGTACAAAATGGTGTACGGTAAAGCATGTCATTTACCTCTTGAGCTAGAGAATAAAGCTTATTGGGCAATCAAAGAGCTCAACTTTGATTTCAAACTTGCTGGTGAGAAGAGGTTATTTGATATTAGCTCGCTTGATGAATGGAGAACTCGGGCATATGAGAATGCCAAGTTGTTCAAAGAAAAGGTTAAGAGGTGGCATGATAAGAGGATACAAAAACGTGAGTTCAATGTAGGTGATTATGTCTTGCTATATAATTCTCGTTTGAGATTTTTTGCAGGTAAGCTTCTCTCTAAATGGGAAGGTCCCTATATTGTGGAGGAAGTATATCGTTCCGGTGCTATCAAGATCAACAACACGGAAGGTAATTGTCCGAGAGTGGTAAATGGGCAGAGAATCAAGCATTATATCTGAGGTACTCCCATAAATGTTGAAAGCAATATTATCAATACCATAACTTCGGAAGAATACCTAAGGGATATTTATCAGCTTGTTTCAGACTCCGAAAACGAAGAGGTATGTGTTTCGGTAAGTAAACGGACTCCAAAACTTTTCCAATAGGATTTTTTCTCTGTTTTGGTTTATTTGAAAAAATAGGAAAATTGGAAGTAGTCCGAAAAGCGCGCGAGGAGGCGACAAGCCTGCCAGGCATGGGTCCACCCCCTCGCCGCGCCTGGGGGGCTTGTGGCCACCTCGTGTGCCTCCCGGACTCTGTTTTCGTTCGGAGTACTCCTTCTGGTCTGAAAAAAATCATTATATATTCTCCCGTATGGTCTGACCCTTGTATCACGCAGATTTCCTCTGTTTTCATTTCGAGCATGTTTCTGTTGCAGATCTAGATCGCTATGACGTCCCCAAAAGCTCTGAAGGACAAGATCTTCGAGAAGGTCATCACTCCCTACCTCTAGGGAGTGCTGCAACACCCTCAATCTATCGAGATGATTGAGGGGATGTTGCACATCCGTGATGTTGAGGGGCCCAAGAAGACCGGAAGCGTGGAGGCGAGGCTCGAAGCAATGGAGCAACAAGTCTTCAAGTGCCAAGGGATGGTAGAGCGAGGACTCAACGCCAACCACATGATGATCACGGAGTTCACCAGCAAGCACAGGATTCATGCCAATGACATTGGGAAGCACCTCTCTAGGCTCTATGACAGGATTGATCACCTCCACGCCCAGATCTATGACCTGCAGAACCAAAACTGTGAGTATGAGTATAGATTTAAATCAATACGGTTGGCTGCAGATTTGAGGATTCCGGAGACTCATTCATCTTTCCATGATGGAGCACCTATGCCTTGGAAGACGGAGGATCAAACCCATGTTGCAACAACTCCACCACCATCACCTCCAAAGGAAGATAACTGAGCATGGGTATGGGCAATTCCCTTGGCTTGTGCCAAGCTTGGGGGAGTTGCCCCGGTATCGTATCATCATCACATCTTTTGCTTTTACCTTTGTTTTAGTTTGTTCTTTTTCAGTTTTCTCTTTCTCTAGTTGAATAAAGGTCTTAGTGTTTTAGGCTTGATTTTTGCTTTGTGTCACCCCGATGTATTCGAGCTCGTGAGCCATATAATAAAGAGTGTCTTAGTTAAGGGCTTTGCCTCATGCCATGATCAATAGATTGAGAAAGAGCAAAAGCATGAAAGAGCATGCAATGATCTTATGGGAAGTGATGGCTTCACATATAAAAAGAATGATGATTGAAACTTGTTGAGGGTAGACAAACGTAGACCTTGGTCATTGTTGCAATTAATTGGAAGTGATAAAGAAGGAGAGGTTCACATATAAATATATCATCTTTGACACCATCTATGATTGTGAACACTCACTAAACTATTACATGCCTAGAAGTAGATGTTGGACAAGGAAGACAACATAATGAATTGTGTTTCCTTGGTTCCGAACAATGTTATATGATTAGAGATCCATTTGCATGTGACGATTGCTTCCACCTCATATTAGCCAAAACTCCCGCACCAAGTAGGGGCGCCGGAAGGGGCGCCGGCGACGAGCCGAAGCGGTGGCCGAAGCTCGGCCTTCTACGAGCGATGGCTCTAGGGCACGGGTAGGGCAGCTGAGGGGCTCATCATACTCCTGGAGGCTCCAGGAGCTCGAACCCTAGCTCGAGCGCGTGGATCAGACACCACAGCGACGGGACGACATGACCGGCGGCGAGAAGCTCTCGGCCTTGGTGAGGAACGGGGCTACGATGCACGGGAGAGCGTGGGGCGAGAGGGGAAACGACGACGAGCTCACGGCGGTTCCGATGGTGTTGACGAAGGGCTCGGGGGTGCGCCGGAGGGAGCGAATCGACGGAAGAGTTCCGGCGGCCGGAGGTGGAAGACGATGGCGTTGGGGGCGATGCAGAGCTCGGGGAAGCTTCGGCTTCTGCAGAGAGGACCGGCTCGACGAGGCGGAGCTAACGAACTACTCGGAGGAATGTTCCCGTGGCTAGAAGCGCTGCGGCTCGAGCTCGAGCTCGGCTCTAATGGCGGCAGCAGGTGGGAGGGCAAGATCCGAGAGGAGAGGGAAAACGGTGCTGGGGAATGGATAGAGGAGACCCTGGGGAGCTTATCCCCTTCGTCGCGCTGGCACGGAGGCTCTGGAGCTCGCCACGGCGAAGCAGGAGGTGGAGGGGGCCGCCGTGGTCGATCTCCCCTCTGCCAGAAGGCAGAGGAAGAAGACGACCCTGCCCCTGGTGGGCTGGGCCTCCTCAGGCGTCAGGTAAGGTTTTCTTCCTCCTTTTTCTTTTCTGTTTTGTTCTGTTTTGTTAACTAATGTTTTGCTATTTATTTCAGCTCCAAAAAGGTGGTAATATTTATTTTAGACACACCTGATTATTTGTTATAATATTCCCATCCATTTCCAAAGTTTTCAACATTTTTGAAAATTTATAGTTTCTGATTTCAAATTTAAAGTTTGAAACCAGTGGCTTTTGCTTTAATTTAAAATGCTTAAAGTGTCAAGAAAATAGTTTTCTCCAATGCTCATTTACTTTCACGATTTATCAGAAAGTTTGAACATTTCTTGAGGCCATTTTGGGTTCATTGATTTCAACTAGTTTGAGATTTTCTTTATTTAAAGTAGTGGCTAGGGTTTTTGAGTTTTTTCCTTTGCCACTTTCTTGTTCTTGATTGGAGAATTATTAGATGCAAATGAAAAGAAGACATGAGCACAAGACTAACTTGCTTAAGGGTTAGGGATGTGACATTCTTGAATCTCTGCCTGTCGTTTGATGTCGCCGACTGTATTTCACGCAGAACTGGACCAACTGGTTTTCTCCTGTCTCGAACGGGAACCCGGACAAGGAGGAGGAAGAAGGCAGCCAGGAGGGCAGTGTGGAGAGCGGCGAGTATGTCTCCGACAGTGAGGAGACGGAGGAGGAGTCTGGTGAAGAAGAGGAGGATGACGAAGAGCAGGACTCGCCGCCTCCGCTGCCAGAGCACCGGACCAAGCGCCGACACGAACCCGCGGTTCCCTCGGCCCCTCCGGCATCCTCGAGTGCTCCGCCTGCTGCTCCCGTGGTTCCGAGTGCTCGGAGCACCAAGAGGGCCAGGGACGCTGCTGTCGAGTCCGTGGGTCAGCCTTCCAAGGTGGCCAAACCGAGTGGGTCTAAACTTCGGAAGGCTTTGCCGTGGATAAGGGTCGTCGTTCCTGTCACCTCGACGTAAGTGTTGTGTTCCTCCAACCTCTTATGATATTCGGTTGAACTCCTGTTTGAAGGTCGAATGAATTTCACTCGACAGGGCTGCCACCTCTCCGGCGCGCCAGGAGGATGATCCCATGGACCCGGACAACGTCGTCTCGTCCCAGCCAGGTGCGTTGCAGTGACTCCGAGAGTGTTATACTATCGCGTCGCGAATTCTATCTTAAGTCTTGCCTCTTTCTTTTTCTGAGATCTCGTGCCATTCGGTCTATCAGGGGCGATTTGCGTGGACGAGGGCGACCAGGGGAGACCTGAGCAAGCCGTGGAGCCTGTTCTTGAGGCTGCCCCGCCAGTCACTGCTCTCGCCGCAAACGTGCTGCCGACTGAGGCGACGCCGCCGATTGAAACGGCGCTGGTGGCTGATGAACCTACTGGAGCGGGTCTTGGGATGCCCCAGGAACTTCCAACGATGCCAGGCTCGTCGAATGTCGAGTTCAACATCCAGCGTCTCCCGGAGGAGCAAGTGGGAGCGGCCGAGGAGGCCATGGTGCAGGCGGAGCTGATGGCGGGAGAAGCCAAGAAGGCATACGACTCCATCGCATCCCTGTACCAGTGGAGTTTGGAGCTGCGGGAAGATATCCGAGTAAGTGGGCTAGTAAGTATTTACTTTTCTCTTGTAACCCACTGGGTGTTCTCGGATATCGGATGATGTTCGCAATGGGTTCACTCTGAGTGAACCCAGTGGGTGTAGTCCCCGAGACTTCTGTCGAGTGCTTGCACCGGCAGTTGTCTTTATACATATTGTCTTTGCCTTGGTCAGATCTGGAAATAATATGGTCGACTGCAAACAGTTGTGGCAGTCGGGGTGCACTTACTGTAAGAGTCCCCGAGAGTAATTTTACTCAGGTCGGGTAGTATTAGCCTCGTAGGCGTAGGTGGTAACATGTATCTCAATAGGGCGGGCCTGCTTGAGTTGCATGCCACTGGGGTCACTCTCAGTGAACCCACTGGGTGTAGTCCCCGAGACCGCTGTCGACTGCTTGCGTCAGCAGGAGTGTGAAGAACTTAGACTTTTATTGTTGACTTGTCTGATTGTCTCTTGGTGCTGGCTGGCAGAAAACTTGTGAAATGGGGACAGCATATGAGACTCTGAGGGCGGAGAAGATTCAGTTTGCTGCTGAGCGGGATGCGGCACTGCTTGCAATGGCTGGTATCAAGGAGGTTCTAGCGGAACGAGAGAAGTCGTTGGAGCAGGCTCGTGAAGCGAACAAAGTGCTGATTGAGGAAGTTGAGAAGATGGGGAAACAAAGGACTGCTCTGATGGGACAAATGGGCGTGCTGAACAAACGGTGCAAAGCGCAGGAGAAATACGTCAGTGACTGGGCTCGGTAGATGATGACGCGTCTGGCTGGTAAGTCCTGCTGTTTCCGAGTGCTTGTGGTATGTGCATCACACTCGGCTCTTATTGTTTGCTTGTCCTGTTGTTGCAGATTTTTGCGCTGACGCTGAAGCTCAAGCAGCTGATGTGGAGAGCTCGATTCGTGAGAACGTTCCACTCGGCGAGGACGCCAATCGAGATCTTCTCGCAGTGCACATTCGCGTGGGCAAAGTTGGTCCTTTCATCGGTCGACTGAGAGAAGTCGTCGGCCGGATCGACAAGGAGCTTTGGCCGGAAGATGAGTCACGGCAGGAGATGGACAACTTGATGAGTCGACTGGAGGAGGTCCCCAACCGAGTGCAGTCATGGAAGAAATCTGCGGCTCGCTGTGGTGCAGATGTTGCTCTGTCCTTGGTCCGAGTGCATTGCAAGGAGGTGCGCGAGGAGAAGCTGAAAGCGTTGAAGGTCGCCAACACGAAGAAACTTCGATTCGAAGACTTCATGGAAACCTTCCTTGAAAGTGCCACCCGCATCGCCGACGGAATCGACCTGGACACCTTCGTGGAGCCCTCCAGTCCTGGCGCTACTCCAGACGACGCGTAAGAAAACTTTATCCTCGGTATGCCGAGTGTTGATTTGTAAGAAACTTTATCCTCGGTATGTCTCGGTGTGGGTAAGCTTGATCCACACCGAGCCACTATCTTTGGTTGAACTTTGAGTCGAACCTTTTGCTCTTCGGTTGCAATTTTGACTCGAGTTTTTGTTTGGCGTTTCTTGGTGAAGCCAAAGGCAAACATTCGGAACATGTCAGTTGTCTTGACATCTGCATGAGTCTCATTGACGGTCCGTGGAATTTCCGATTGGATCTGTATTGTCACCGAGTGGATCGGTAGGATCACCGCTAGGTTGTCGACTGCGACTATCAGGTCGCACTCGGGGCGAGTTGGTACTGATGCAGTTGTCAGTTGTTTTGACATCCACATGAGTCTGAATGAGGGTCTGCAACTCATGTAGTTGTCATTTGTTTTGACATCCACATGAGTCGTAATGAGGGTCTGCAACTCATGTAGTTGTCAGTTGTTTTGACATCCACATGAGCCTCAATGAGGATCTGCAACTCAGGTAGTTGTCAGTTGTCTTGACATCCACATGAGCCTCAATGAGGGTCTGCAACTCATGTAGTTGTCAGTTGTTTTGACATCCACATGAGCCTCAATGAGGGTCTGTTGAGTTCCCGAGTGTACCTGTAGGATACAGTCGAAGGCATGTGGGTGCTTAGGCGATTCTGCATCGCATCTAAGTCCCCGAGTGTGGCGTTAAGTGCACACTCGAAGAAAGTTAATACTTAGGCAATTCGTGATCGCAGCTAAGTCCCCGAGTGTGACGTTAAGTGCACACTCGGAGAAAGTTAATACTTAGGCGATTCTGGATCGCAGCTAAGTCCCCGAGTGTGACGTTAAGTGTACACTCGGATAAAGTTAATACTTAGGCGATTCTGGATCGCAGCTAAGTCCCCGAGTGTGACGTTAAGTGCACACTCGGAGAAAGTTAATACTAGGCGATTCTGGATCGCAGCTAAGTCCCCGAGTGTGACGTTAAGTGCACAATCGGAGAAAGTTAATACTTAGGCGATTCTGGATCGCAGCTAAGTCCCCGAGTGTGACGTTAAGTGCACACTCGGAGAAAGTTAATACTTAGGCGATTCTGGATCGCAGCTAAGTCCCCGAGTGTGACGTTAAGTGCACACTCGGAGAAAGTTAATACTTAGGCGATTCTGGATCGCAGCTAAGTCCCCGAGTGTGACGTTAAGTGTACACACGGAGAAAGTTAATACTTAGGCGATTCTGGATCGCATCTAAGTCCCCGAGTGTGACGTTAAGTGCACACTCGGAGAAAGTTAATACTTAGGCGATTCTGGATCGCAGCTAAGTCCACGAGTGTGACGTTAAGTGCACACTCGGAGAAAGTTAATACTTACGCGACTCTGGATCGCAGCTAAGTTTTTTTTGAGACCGGAGTCTGCGACCGCGGAAGAACTTTGAACCTGCAGAAAACTTAATCCTCTTTATATTATTTCACCAATACTTGTTCTTTACATTGCTTCAGTCGACGGTCACGTGTAGAAGCGCTTCAGGAGGTCTCCGTTCCATGCTCGCGGCTCGTCTATCTCCCTGTCGACGTTGTAGAGTCTGTATGCTCCATTGTTCAGCACCTTTGAGATGATGAAGGGTCCTTCCCAGGCAAGAGCCAACTTGTGAGGTCTTTGCTGATCCACTCGGAGCACCAGGTCGCCTGCTTGGAACGTACGACTCCTGACGTGTCGCGCGTGAAAACGCCGCAGATCTTGTTGATAAATGGTTGAGCGAGTCAGTGCCATCTCGCGCTCCTCCTCCAGAAGGTCCACTCCGTCTTGCCTTGCTAGTTCTGGTTCAGCTTCGGAGAAGAGTTCGACTCGTGGAGCGTTGTGAAGTAAGTCACTCGGAAGGACTGCTTCTGCTCCGTAGACGAGGAAGAACGGTGATTGCCCTGTAGATCTGTTCGGGGTTGTGCGAAGACCCCAAAGCACTGAAGGTAGCTCGGTGACCCATGCGCCAGCGGCATGTCCCACCTCTCGCAGGAGTCGAGGCTTCAAACCTTGCAGAATAAGTCTGTTCGCCCGCTCTGCTTGTCCATTGGACTGTGGATGCGCCACGGAAGCAAAATCCACTCGGATACCTTGGCTTGTACGGAAACCTTTGAATCTGTCCGAGTCAAAATTTGTCCCGTTGTCCGAGAGTATGCTGTGAGGTACACCGAATCTGGAGATGATGTCCCTGACAAACTTGACGGTTGTTGAGGCGTCGAGCTTCTTGATGGGCTTGGCTTCGATCCATTTCGTGAACTTGTCGACTGCCACCAACAGATGTGTGTATCCTCCTTGGCCTGTCCTAAATGGACCGACTGTATCTGATCCCCACACTGCGAACGGCCAGACAAGAGGGATTGTCTTCAGCGCAGATGTTGGCTTGTGTGACTTGTTGGAGTAGAACTGACAACCCTCACATTGGTCGACCATATCTTTAGCCATCTCGTTTGCCTGCAGCCAGAAGAAACCAGCCCTGAACGCCTTGGCGACGATTGCTCTCGAAGAGGCGTGATGACCGCGGGTTCCTGAGTGAATATCTTCTAGGATTAGTTGTCCCTCCTCTGGGGAGATGCATTGTTGAAGAACGCCTGAAACGCTTTCCTTGTACAATTGGCCATCAATGACAGTGAATGACTTCGACCTGCGGACTATCTGCCTGGCCTGGACTTCGTCTTCTGGTAGTTCCTGCCTCAGGATATATGCAATGATCGGCACAGTCCAATCGGGGATGACAGCAAGAATCTCCATGACCAGATCAACCACAGCAGGTACATCGACTTCAGTCGGATCTGTTGAACTCTTTGGTTGTACTGGTTCCTCTGTAAAAGGATCTTCTTTGACTGAGGGAAGGTGAAGGTGCTCGAGGCAGATGTCACTCGGGACTGGTCTCCGAGTGGATCCGAGTTTTGCCAACTCATCAGCTGCTTGGTTCTTTAGTCTCGAAACATGGTGAAGTTCTAGACCTTCGAACTTCTTCTCAAGCTTCCTCACTGCATTGCAGTATGTGGTCATGGTGGGGTTCCTGACGTCCCACTCTTTCATCACTTGATTGACCACCAAATCCGAATCGCCGTAGACCATCAAGCGACAGAAGCCGAGTGAGATGGCCATGCGCAATCCGTAGAGGAGAGCTTCATACTCTGCCTCGTTGTTGGAGGAATCGAAGTGTATCTGTAGCACGTACTTGAGTTTGTCGCCCTTTGGCGATATGATCACAACGCCAGCACTGGAGCCATTCAACATCTTGGACCCATCGAAGAACATTGTCCAATGGGCCGAATAGATGTGGGTCGGTTGCTGTTGTTCTACCCATTCGGCTATGAAGTCAGCCAGAGCTTGAGACTTAATAGCTTTCTTGGCCTCGAACTTGATATCGCAGTACAGCATCTCCATCGCCCACTTCGCCACTCGGCCTGACGCGTCTCGATTGTGGAGAATTTCCGACAACGGAGCATCAGAAACGACAGACACCGAGTGGTCTTGGAAATAATGGGCCACCTTCTTCGCAGTCATGTAGATCCCGTAGCTAAGTTTTTGATGGTGGGGATACCTCTGCTTGGAAGGAGTCAGGACTTCGGAGACGTAGTACATTGGCCGCTAAACTTTGTATGCTTTGCCTTCTTCTTCTCGTTCGACTGTAAGAACAGTACTGACGACTTGATTTGTAGCCGCGATATACAGAAGAAGGGGCTCTTTACGGAGCGGAGCAGTAAGAACCGGCTGGGTGGAAAGTAGGACTTTGAGGTCGTCGAATGCGACTTGGGCTTCGTCTGTCCACTCAAAAGTATCTGATTTCTTCATGAGTCGGTACAGAGGAAGTGCTTTCTCGCCGAGTCGACTGATGAACCTGCTCAAAGCCGCTAGGAAACCTGTGAGCCATTGAACATCGTGTATTCTGACCGGCCTCTCCATTCGGACGATGGTCCCGATCTTTTCGGGGTTGACATCGATCCATCGTTCGGAAACGAAGAAACCGAGTAACTTTCCGCTGGGAACGCCGAATGAACATTTGGCAGGGTTGAGCTTGATATCGTACCTACGAAGGTTGGCAAATGTTTCTGCCAAGTCAGTCAGCAGGTCGGAACCTTTGCGTGACTCGACTACGATATCATCCATATACGCCTCCACATTCCAACCGATCTGGTCGAGGAGACATTTTTGGATCATGCGCATAAAGGTAGCTCCTGCATTCTTCAAACCGAATGGCATAGTGATGTAGCAGAAGCACCCGAATGGGGTGATGAAGGCTGTTTTTAACTCATCGGGACCATACAGACGGATCTGATGATAACCTGAATAGGCATCAAGAAATGACAGACGCTCGCAACCCGCAGTCGAATCGACAATTTGATCTATGCGGGGGAGCGGATAATGGTCTTTCGGGCAGACCTTATTGAGATGCTTGAAGTCGATGCACATTCGGAGCGACTTATCCTTCTTGGGCACCATGACAACATTGGCGAGCCACTCGGAGTGGTGAACCTCGCGAATGGAGTTGGCTGCCAGCAGCTTGGCCACCTCTTCCCCGATTGCCTTCCTCTTGTGCGCGGCAGACCGGCGCAGGCGCTCTCGGACGGGCCGAGCGGTGGAATTCACGTGCAGTCGGTGCTCAGCCAACTCCCTGGGTACACCTGGCATGTCAGAGGGTTTCCATGCGAAGATGTCCCAGTTCTCACGGAGGAATTGGGTGAGCTCGGCTTCCTATTTAGGATCGAGGGTGGTGGAGATGTTCGTCGGGGCAGCAGTGTCACCCGTCGGGTGGATGCTGACCTTCTTCGTCTCTCCCGCCGACTGGAATGCAGACTCTGAAGCTGGCTTCTTGGAGCGCATCATGTCGGCGGGGTCGACTGTTTTCTTGTACTCGTCAAGCTCGAGGACGGCCATCTGCTGGTCGACGATTCTTGATCCCTGCTGCAGACACTCTTCGGCCCACTGCCGATTGCCTGTGATGGTGATAACACCCTTCGGGCCCGGCATCTTCAGCTTCAGGTATACGTAACATGGACGGGCCATGAAACATGCATACGCTGGGCGGCCCAGAATTGCGTGATAAGCGCTCTGGAAGTCGACCACTTCGAACGTCAGTTTTTCCTTGCTGAAGTTCTTGTCGGAGCCGAAAACGACGTCCAACGCGATCTGGCCGAGTGACTTGGCCTTCCGTCCAGGGACGACTCCATGGAACTGCATGCTGTTGTCGCTGAGTTTGGACATCGGGATGCCCATCCCCTTGAGTGTGTCGGCGTACATGATGTTCAAGCCGCTGCCGCCGTCCATGAGGACTTTGCGCAGTCGGACTCCTTCCACCACCGGGTCGACGACCAGAGCCTGTCTCCCTGGGGTGGGTACATGTGCCGGATGATCCGACTGGTCGAAGGTGATCGCAGTCTGAGACCATTTGAGGAACTTGGGGTTGGTAGGGGTGTCCATGTTCACCTCTCTGTTCACCAGCTTCAGTCGACTCTTGCTCTCAACGTCAGCAAAAATCATGAGAGTTGCATGGACTTGGGGGAACGGATTCTCCTTATCCTCCTCATCCTGTTCGTTGTCCTTTTCACTCGGTTGCCCTTCGCCGAACCCCTGGATCAGGAGGCGACACTGTCGAGTGGTATGCTTCGCGTATATGGGGTTGCCCTCTTCATCCATCTTCGTATGAATCGTACATGGCTGGTCCAGGATGGGGTTATTGAACTGCTTCTTCTTGGGGGTGAACTGAGCCTTCCCTTTGCCCTTGAACTTGGCATTGGTTACGGCTGCAGCTTCTGCTTGCGAAGCGGTCGGAGCTTTCTGCTTCTGCTTCCGAGCATTGCCCCCATCTCCATCAGCGACTGTTTTGTGCTTGCCGCTTCGGATGCGGTCTTCCTCTTCGCCATTTGCATAGCGTGTTGCTATCTCCATCATCTTGCTCATGGAGATGCCGCCTGTTCGGCCGAACTTCAGGTATAGATCCCTGTACCGCACGCCTGCCTTGAAGGCGCAGACTGCTTGATGCTCGGTGACGTTCTCCACCATGTGGTAGAGAGTTGTCCAACGCTGAATGAAGTCTCGCAGGGGCTCATTCTGCTTCTGGACGCAGTGCTGGAGCTCCACGAGGCCAGCAGGGCGCTTGCACGTCCCTTCGAAGGTCCTGATGAACACTCTGGCCAGATCTGCCCAGCTGTAGATGCTTGAGGGGGCCAACTGGTTCAGCCACGCTCGCGCCGAGCCGTCGAGCATCAGAGGGAGGTGCTTCATGGCGACATGGTCGTCTCCTCCTCCGATCTGGACTGCCACTCGGTAATCATCCAGCCACGTTTCTGGCTTGGACTCTCTTGTAAACTTGCTAATTCTCGTCGCCAATCGGAAGTTGGGAGGGATGTCAGCCGAACGGATGGCTCGACTGAAACACTCGGGACCAGAAACGATGCTCCTGCTTCCACTCGGACGGTCAATATCGTAACCATCGCGGTGGGCTCGGCCCCTATCGACCCTCTGCTGGGCGATATGCCCTCTCGCGTCGGGCCTTGGGTCGTAAGTGTCGCCGAATGAACGCCGATCATCATGATGTCGGGGCCCGTAGGGCCCACCTCGCGGAGGGGTGCGTGAACGGCGACGATCTTCGGGATTTATGGAACGACTGCCTCCTCTGTGTCGCTGATGAGAACCAGGGCTATGAACTGACCGATGCGTATTCGCATGAACAGAACTATTGTAGATCCTGTTGTGCGACTCGGAGACCACCGAATTTTGCTGCTGCGCCGTGTGCAACAGGGCGCGGATTTGCTCGATCCCCCTGCCAGCCTCTGAATCAGTCGGCTGAAGGGAATTGGCTATCTTGGCAGCCGCAGCCAAGTTGAGGAGGGGTGTGCGGAACAGCTCCACGTTGCTCCGCCGAGTGTGCCGACTGGCAGAACGGCGAGGCGGACGACGTGCGCCGGACGTTTCGCCGATCTCGTGCTCGTTTCGGCCAGCTTGACGGGGAACTTCATGGGAATTGGCCATGTGTACTTCTGCTGCAGGCCCGCGACCCGCGTACTCAGTAGGAAACTCAGTCGGAACCGAGCCCGAGCACTGGGACGGCGGGGCAACCACAACTGACTCTAGAACCGCCACCTGTGAAGACGCTGGATGTCGCGGATGGGGGGACCGCTTGCTGCGGCGCGTGATGGAGGTGTAGGTCGACACCGGAGCCGACTGCTGGAGAAGAAGAATGTCGCGGGCGCCGGCACGGAAGTGTGTAGCCCCACGACGGGGAAGCGCCTCGACATCGAGAGGAGCATCCCGAAGCCACGCCGAATCATCGACGATGAAGGAGAGAGCGCCGAAGAAGATCTGGTGACCCATGCTCGAATCTCCACCGGACGACATGACAAAAGGAAGTAGTCGCAAACTCACCGGAAGTCACTTAGACGCCTGCCCCACGGTGGGCGCCAACTGTCGTGGGTATAAGCCTGACAATAGATGTGTAGGGTACGAAAAGGATGGGCAGAGTCCCAGCTACGGCGAGGTTGTATGAGTTCAGGCCCCTCTACGGTGGAGGTAATAGCCCTACGTCTCAGTGCTCTGGGAGCTTGTTGTCGAGTGGAATATGGAATACAATGATTTGCTAACCCCTGCACCAGCGGGGGAGGGTGGCTTATATAGAGTGCGCTGCCCTCCACAACGGTTCCGGTACAGGGATGGAGTAGTGGCGATTGAATGCATACGTTACAGGTAACGTACGTCCTAAATGCTAATAAATGCACCGGGAAACGTACGACCGTTTCCCTCCAGGGGGGTTACGATGTTCCGAGTGGCATCCAGTCGGTTAGTTGGATACTCTCCGAATGCTAGTTTCCGACTGGATGGTCGAGGACCTGTTACCGACTGGACGATGGGGACTCCTTAGTTCAGTCGGAACTGACTAAGGGCCTTGTCCCTTATGAGGGGTAGTCCTTGGGTAGGACTTACAGGGCAGGCCTATGACCCTACCCTAGGACTATAACCCCATCATTAGTCCCCGAATGGATTGGGGTTGGAACGACGAAGCGATGCTTGAAGTTTGGATCCGACTGGAACGGATGTGACTTTGACGTTTCTTGCCTCGATCCATTTTATCTTCTCTGACCAACGATCCGAGTGGAAATCTTTGTGGAACAAACTGTCGGAAACCGAGTGCTTCCAGGGTATCTCTTGACGTGACTAGTCAACTGACAGTAGCGGATTTTCCGGGATCCTCAAATTTCGGTTTCCGCGCGCTCAGCGGGGATGACGCCAGCGCGCTTGAGTAGCGCCTGACGCCTCGATTCTCGCGCCTTCAACCCCATCACTATGACCCTACCCTAGGACTATAACCCCATCACTGATCATGCTGCTATTAAGTACCTCATGGAAAAGAAAGATGCTAAACCTAGACTTATCAGATGGGTTCTCTTGCTGCAAGAATTTGATTTGCATGTTGTTGATAGGAAGGGTGTTGAGAACCCCGTAGCAGATAACTTGTCTAGGTTGGAGAACGTTCTTGATGACCCACAACCTATTGATGATAGCTTTCCTAATGAGCAATTGAATTTCATCAATGCTTCACGTAGTACACTGTGGTATGCTCATTATGCAAATTATATTGTTGCCAAATATATACCACCTAGTTTCACATACCAGCAAAAGAAGAAATTCTTCTTTGATTCGAGACATTACTTTTGGGATGATCCTCACCTTTATAAAGAAGGAGTAGATGGTGTTATTAGACGTTGTGTACCTGAGCATGAACAGGGACAGATCCTGCAGAAGTTTCACTCCGAGGCTTACGGAGGACACCATGCTGGAGATAGAACTGCACACAAGGTATTGCAATCAGGTTTCTATTGGCCTACTCTCTTCAAGGATGCCCGTAAGTTTGTCTTGTCTTGTGATGAATGTCAAAGAATATGTAATATCAGTAAACGTCAGGAAATGCCTATGAATTATTCACTTGTCATTGAACCATTTGATGTTTGGGGTTTTGATTATATGGGACATTTTCCAAAGTCCAATGGGTATACTCATATCCTAGTTGCTATTGATTACGTTACTAAGTGGGTAGAAGCTATCCCAACTAGTAGTGCTGATCACAACACCTGTACTAGGATGCTTAAAGAAGTTATTTTACCTAGATTTGGAGTCCCTAGATATGTAATGACTGATGGCGGTTCACATTTCATTCATGGTGCTTTCCGTAAAACAATTGCTAAGTATGATGTCAACCATAGAGTTGCATCTCCCTATCATCCTTAGTCCAGTGGTCAAGTAGAGATAAGTAATAGAGAGATTAAACTAATTCTGCAAAAGATTGTTAATAGGTCTAGAAAGAATTGTTCTAAGAAGCTTGATGATGCACTGTGGGCTTATAGAACTGCTTATAAGAATCCCATGGGCATGTCTCCGTACAAAATGGTTTACGGTAAAGCATGTCATTTACCTCTTGACCTAGAGCATAAGGCTTATTGGGCAATCAAAGAGCTCAACTTTGACTTCAAACTTGCTGGTGAGAAGAGGTTATTTGATATTAGCTCACTGGATGAATGGAGAGCTCACACATATGAAAATGCCAAGTTATTTAAATAAAAAGTTAAGAGGTGGCATGATAAAAGGATACAAAAACGTGAGTTCAATGTAGGTGATTATGTCTTGCTATACAATTCTCGTTTAAGATTTTTTGCACGCAAGCTTCTCTCTAAATGGGAAGGTCCTTACATTGTTGAGGAGGTATACTGTTCCGGTGCCATCAAGATCAACAACACGGAAGGTAATTTTCCGAGGGTGGTAAATGGGCAAAGAATCAAGCATTATATCTCACGTACTCCCATAAATGTTGAAAGCAATATTATAAATACCATAACTCCGGAGGAGTACATAAGGGATATTTATCAGCCTGTTTTAGACTCCAAAAACGAAGAGGTATGTGATTCGGTAAGTAAACCGACTCCAAAACTTTTTCAATAGCAATTTTTCTCTGTTTTGGATTTTTTTTAGAAAAATAGAAAAAATTAAAGTAGTCCGGAAAGCGCACGAGGGGGCGACAAGCCTGCGAGGCGCGACCTACCCCCCTGGTCGCGCCTGGGTGGCTTGTGGGCACCTCGTGTGCCTCCCGGACTCCGTTTTCTTGCGGAGTACTCCTTTTGGCCGAGAAAAATTCATTATATATTCTCCCGAAAGGTCTGACCCTCGTATCACGAAACTATCCTCTGTTTTTGTTTCGAGCCTGTTTTTGCCGCAGATTTAGGGCAAGGATGTCGTCTCAGGAATGTGTTGGGGAGAACGATCTCCCTCAAGTCTATGAAGAAGTAAATGCTGATCTGAAAAGAATGGAGGTCATGGAGGCTAAGGAAAAGCTGCTTGAAGAAACTAAGGGCAAAAGTAGGGAGGAGAATCCGGCGTTGGACGAAGGGCAATCTGTGCTCAACAAGGAAGAAGCTGAGGAAGAGGATTTTCTTCAACCCTACCTCCACCTTTGACCTCCATCCTTGATCGAGCTCTTGAGGTTATGTGAAATAACTCGTGTTCGTAATACTTATCTCACCCGTGAAGTTGTTTTGCTGGAGAAGCATATCACAGAGCTCCAAGGTATAAATCAAAGATTGATGGCCCTCTTGGAATCAAAAGACAGGACAACTCCACCACCATCACCTTCGAAGGAAGACAACTAAGCACGGGTATGGGCAATCCCCTTGGCTTGTGCCAAGCTTGGGGGAGTTGCCCCAGTATCGTATCACCATCACATATTTTGCCTTTACCTTTTTCTTAGTTCGATCCTTTTTGATTTTATCTTTTTCCTAGTAGTGTAAAGTTCTTAGTGTTCTAGGCTTGAGTTTTGCTTTGTGTCACCCCCAATGTATTCGAGCTTATGAGTCATATAATAAAGAGTGTTTTAGTTAAGGGCCTTGCTTCATGCCATGATCTAAAGAAAAGAATAATGAGAGAACAAAAGCATGAAAGATCATGTAATGATCTTATGGGAAGTGTTGGCTTCACATATAAAAAGAATGTTGATTGAAACTTGTTGCGGGTGGACACACGTAGACCTTGGTCATTGCTGCAATTAATAGGATGTAATAAAGAAGGAGAGGTTCACATATAAATATATCATCTTGGGCACCATCTATAATTGTGAACACTCACTAAACTATTACATGCTTAGAAGTAGATGTTGGACAAGGAAGACAACATAATGAATTATGTTTGCTTGGTTCTGAACAATGTTATATGACTAGAGATCCCTTAGCATGTCATGATTGCTTCCACCTCATATCAGCCAAAACTTCCGCACTAAGTAGAGATACTACTTTTGCATCCATAAACCTTCAACCCAGCTTTGCCATGAGAGTCCACCATACCTACCTATGGATTGAAGAAGATCCCTCAAGTAAGTTGTCATCGGTGCAAGCAATAAAAATTGCTCCCTAAATATGTAGGATCTATTAGTGTGTGGAAAATAATCTTTGTACGAACCTGTGATGAGGAAGACATAAAAGCGACAGACTGCATAATAAAGTTCTTTATCACAGGAGGCAATATAAAGTGATGTTCCTTCACACTAAGAGGCCACACATCCAAACCTCAAAAGCGCATGACAATCTCTGCTTCCCTCTGCGAAGGGCCTATCTTGTACCTTTACTTTTTGTCCTTAAAAGTGTCATGGTGATCGACACCAATTCCTTATCTCGCCTTTATCTTGGCAAACGTCATATGCTAGGGAAAGATCTATATTCATATGTCAACTTGGAAGTAAGTATTCATGAATTATTATTGTTGACATTACCCTTGAGGTAAGTAGTTGGGAGGCGAAACTATAAGCCCCTATCTTTCTCTGTGTCCAACTGAAACTTTGATATCATGAGTACCGCGTGAGTTTTAGCAATTGTAGAAGACGAAAGGATGATTGAGTATGTGGATTTGCTTTACAAGCTCTTATTTGACTCTTTCCGACGTTATGATAAATTGCAATTGCTTCAATGACTAAAGGCTATTGGTTGTTAATTCTCAATAAGGTTCTTGATCCATACTTTACTTTGTGAAGGAATTATCACTTTAGCATAAGAGATTATATGATGTTATTCTTGTTCTATTTATGATCATGATGCCTGCATGTCTGTATCTTGTTTTGTCGACACCTTTATCTCTAAACATGTGGGCATATTTATTGATCTCAGCTTCCGCTTGAGGACAAGCGAGGTCTAAGCTTGGGGGAGTTGATACGTCCATTTTGCATCATGCTTTCATGTTGATACTTATCGCTTTATGGGCTGTTATTACACTTCACAGTACAATACTTATGCCTTTTCTCTCTTATTTTATAAGGTTTACATGAAGAGGGAGAATGCCGGCAGCTGGAATTCTGGTCTAAAAAGGAGCAAGTTTGAGATACCTATTATGTGCAACTTCAAAAGCCGTGAAAATCAACGAGGAATTATTTTGGAATTTATAAAAAATACTGGACGGAAGAAGTACCAGAGGGGAGCCACCAGGAGGCCACAAGCCTGCCAGGCACGGCCTACCCCCTAGCCACGCCTAGGTGGCTTGTGGGCCCCCTGTTGCCCCTTTGGCTCCCATCTTTTGCTATAAGGAGGGTTTCGTTCCAGAAAAAATCAGGAGGAGGCTTTCGGGAGGAGTCGCCGCCGCCATGAGGCGGAACTTGAGCAGAACCAATCTAGAGCTCCGGCAGGGTCGTCCTGCCGGGGAAAATTCCCTCCCGGAGGAGGAAATCGTCGCCATCATCATCACCAACACTCCTATCATCGGAGGGGACTCATCACCGTCAACATCTTCATCAGCACCATCTCATCTCCAAACCCTAGTTCATCTCTTGTAACCAATCTCCGTCTCGCGACTCCGATTGGTACTTGTAAGGTTGCTAGTAGTGTTAATTACTCTTTGTAGTTGATGCTAGTTGGATTACTCGGTGGAAGATTATATGTTCAGATCCTTGATGCTATTCAATACCTCTCTGGTCATGAACATAATTATGCTTTGTGAGTAGTCACTTTTGTTCCTGAGGACATGGGATAAGTCTTGCTATAAGTAGTCATGTGAATTTGGCATTCGTTTGATATTTTGATGTGTTGTATGTTGTCTCTCCTCTAGTGGTGTTATGTGAACATCGACTACATAACACTTCACCATTATTTGGGCCTAGAGGAAGGCATTGGGAAGTAATAAGTAGATGATGGGTTGCTAGAGTGACAGAAGCTTAAACCCTAGTTTATGAGTTGCTTCATAAGGGGTTGATTTGGATCCACTAGTTTAATGCTATGGTTAGACTTAGTCTTAATTCTTCTTTCGTAGTTGTGGATGCTTGCGAGAGGGGTTAATCATAAGTGGGATGTTTGTCCAAGTAAGGGCAGCACCCAAGCACCGGTCCACCCACATATCAGACTATCAAAGTAGCGAACGCGAATCATACGAACATGATGAAAACTAGCTTGATTGAAATTCCCATGTGTCCTCGGGAGCGCTTCACCTCCTATAAGAGTTTGTCCAGGTTTGTCCCTTGCTACAAAAGGGATTGGGCCACTTTGCTGCACCTTTTTTACTATTGTTACTTGCTACTTGCTACGAACCATCTTACCACACAACTATCTGTTACCGATAATTTCAGTGCTTGCAGAGAATACCTTGCTGAAAAACATTTGTCAGTTCCTTCTGCTCCTCGCTGGGTTCGACACTCTTACTTATCGAAAGGACTACGATAGATCCCCTACACTTCTGGGTCATCAGTGGTGATGATCTACTCCTGCAGGGCTCCGCCCGAGCTCCGTAGAAATCCGATCTAGAGGTAGAACTATGTGGTCTAGGGTTGAGTTGCATGTGGCAAAAGTTGTCTCAAATCATCCCTAAAACACCACTATATATAGGAGCGAGGAGGAGGGGCTTGCCTTGAGGGACAAGTACCTCAAGGGTGCACCGGCGCTAGGAGGAGGAGGACCCCTCCTCCAATTCGGTTTGGGGAAGGAGGAGTCCTCCTCTTCCTTCCCACCTTCCTCTTTCCCTTTTTCTTTTTCTTTTCTTTTGGTATTTCTTTATGTGGCGCCATGGGCCCCTAGGGCTGACTCCACCAGCCCACTAAGGACTTGTGGCGCCACCCTAGTGCCTTGGGCTCACTCCCGAGTGGGTGGGCCCCTCCCGGTGAACTCCCGGAACCCATTCGTCACTCCCGGTACACTGTCGGAATTGCCCGAAACTTTCCGGTGACCAAATGAAACCATCCTATATATCAATCTTTGTTTCCGGACCATTCCGGAAACCCTCGTGACGTCGGTGATCTCATCCGGGACTCCAAACAACATTTGGTAACCACACATATAACTCAACTATACTAAAACATCATCGAACCTTAAGTGTGCAGACCCTGCGGGTTCGAGAACTATGTAGACATGCCCCGAGGCACTCCTCGGTCAATATCCAATAGCGGGACCTGGATTCCCATATTGGATCCTACATATTCTCCGAAGATCTTATCAGTTGAACCTCAGTGTCAAGGATTCATATAATCCCATATGTCATTCCCTTTGTCCTTCGGTATGTAACTTGCTCGAGATTCGATCGTCGGTATCCGCATACCTATTTCAATCTCATTACTGGCAAGTCTCTTTACTCGTTCTGTAATACAAGATCCCGTGACTTACACTTAGTCACATTTCTCGCAAGGCTTGTGTGTGATATTGTATTACCGAGTGGGCCCCGAGATACCTCTCCGTCACACGGAGTGACAAATCCCAGTCTTGATCCGTACTAACTCAACGGACACCTTCGGAGATACCTGTAGAGCACCTTTATAGTCACCCAGTTACGTTGCGACGTTTGATGCACACAAAGTATTCCTCCGGTGCCAGTGAGTTATATGATCTCATGGTCATAGGAACAAATACTTGACACGTAGAAAACAATAGCAATAAAACGATACGATCAATATGCTACGTTCATAGTTTGGGTCTAGTCCATCACATGATTCTCCTAATGATGTGATCCAGTTATCAAGTGAAAACACTTGCATATAGCCAGAAAACCTTGACTATCATTGATCAAATGGCTAGCCAACTAGAGGCTTGCTAGGGACATTGTTTTGTCTATGTATCCACACATGTATCTATGTTTTCATTCAATACAATTATAGCATGGATAATAAACGATTATCTTTAAACGGGAAATATAATAATAACTATTTATCATTGCCTCTAGGGCATATTTCCAACACCTCCCTCGCCTCGGAGGGGGGGGTCTCAACCGGATCCGTCGCCCCCTTCTCGCGGCATGACGAGGCCGAACCCGCTTCCGTCGGTACAGCGATGGGTGAGCCAGCGTGGATGTACCGCGGGCCTTGCCGCGTCCTGTCTTCATGAACTCCAATTCCTCCGCGTAGGTTAATCCTCGTCAAAATACAAAGTCTTTAGGTTAGGATAACCGCGCTATGTAGGTGGAGTCAAATGTATCCATTCATATGAATGAAAAAGACTGTTTTTCCCTTTTTCGATTCTTCTCTCGATGTGATTTGTTCTTGCATATCTGGGAGCTTGCCGGCGACTACCGGCAAGACTCCTTTCCGCGTTCGGTTCAACCATGGAAATCGCCAAGCGCAGCTTGAGACGAAATCGGGTGCTACGTAGCCGCTTGCTCTGTTGATCAGGTTCGCAATTTTTTGAAGGCGCTCTGTGGCCGTTCAGGTCGTTTGAAAGAGTTCGAAACAAATAAAAGGTGCAGCGAGTTTTGGGAAGGTCCCAATACGCGCAAACTCCTCACACAAAGATTTGAAACTTCCAAAGGGAAAAATCAAAAGATCTATCTACTTCAAATCTGGATCTCAAACTCAAGAACTTATGGGTCCACACCGTGGCTGCGAGGCACTTCGAATCTTTTGCCGGGGTGTAGGAGCCCTCGGCGAGCAGGGAATCACTGCTCCTGGCGGTCTCTTCTCCGGCAAGGACTTCTTGCCGATGGTCCGTGACCATCGCTTGGAGGAAGAGCCAGCCAGGTTGTAACCCCTTTGATTTTCTCTTGATAGGTTGTGCTTGCGGAGCCCCCGAGCGCGTCTTTGGGCGACAATGCGGCGCTCTCAGGGGCGCAACACTCGCGCTGGACGGCGCGCCGGGGCTTCGGGATCGTATGGCGCATCCTCAACGACTATGCATCGCTCCGCGGAGGTGCATCCGCCGGAGTATGCGCCAGGGCCTCTGTGTAGACCCCAGGCACGCTCTCGACAGCTTCCCGTTGGCCCCCGAGCGACGCATCGGCCTGACGATGCTGCTCTTGGAGCCTCTGCCTCCCTGCCCTGCTCGCGCGTGTAGCAACGCGCTCGCGTGGGCCTTGGGAAGCCGTAGCAGAATAGGACGCCCGCCGCGGTACTCCCTTTCCGGAGGAAAGCGGCATAGTGCCCAAACTTGGATGGAGCCGGCGTTGAGCCTGCTCTGATTCACACGTTTCCCCCTCCCCCTACCTAGCATGTCGAAGATGTCGGCGATGCTAGGTCGACACCTATGGGGATCAACGTGATACCCTTGTAATCGTAGGGAGGGGAAAAACAATGTCAAGAGCAGACCTAACGATCAACACCCGGCAACCATTTTTACCCAGGTTCGGGCCGCTTACGTGTAAAACCCTATGTCCTGCTTGCCTGATCGTGTTAAGCGTTCTTTCGTTGTTCGTTACAGTAATGATCATCGTCTTCTTGGACAATCTCCAAAAAGTATAACCCCTTGTGAATGAGTTAAGGGGCTCCTTTTATAGGCATAGGGGTCACCTACAATGCTCAATGGTAGGTTCACGAGATGTTACAGTGAACCTACAACGACGCTTATCTACCTATCGCTGTCAGGTGATTAAATGCATGTCTTTTCCATGTCAGCTAACTGCTGGTGAAGACATGTGTCCAGGTGTTTCGACACCTGGACGCCCCGCTCGCGCATGCGGAATGCGCTGGAACTCGGGGGGGGGGGGGGCGGTGGCCCTCTAGTATCTTGCCACGTCATCCCAGCAAGGATACTTGTTGGGGCCTTGGTGCTTCGTCCCGGCAAGGAAGCTTGCCGGGGGCTTCGGCTGTCTTCCCGGCGAGGGATGCTCGCCTGGGCCTTGTGCTAGGTGCGGTCATCACGTCCTTTAGACGGACGTGGCCTTGGGTGTCTTCCCGGCAAGGCAGGTTTGCCGGGGCCTTGGATACCTTGGGGGTGCTTCTTGTCTGGATTCTGCCGCGCCCTTCCGTCAGGGGCTCTTCGCGCCCGTGCACAAGTCTGGGGCACTATAGACCCCAGTCTTTAGTGCACCGACACCCCGTGAAGGTCAGTCGAGGAGTACTCCCTGCGTGACAGGTGTCCCATCATCGGGGCTTGGTGGATGCTACTCCCATAGGAGTTGTTGAATTTCCCTCGAGAGGAAGGGCGATGTAGCACAACAAAAGAAAGTTTTTTTCTGAGTTAAGAACCATGATTTAATCAAACTAGTAGGAGTCTACAAGCAAGCAAGATAAGCAGCACATAAACAAAATAAATGCGTGCACCCAACTTGTCAAGGAGGTTGTCAATCCCCTTGTCTTGCTAGTTGCAAGGTTAAAAGCAGATTGTGATATGGAAAAATAGAAAAATAGAAAAAGTAAACAAAAGAACAATTGAGCAACACAGGTATTGATAAAGAATTGACCCAAAGACCATAGGTTCACTGGTGGCATTTCTCTCAAAAGCATGCAATGGCATGGTAAACAAATTATTGTTGGGCAATTTATAGAGAAGTAGCATTCACAACTATGACCATTCATGCCATAATCTTGTATAGGTGGTGACCCATTAGTATATGTGATCAAACGTAGTCCTTTCGATAAATAAGAGTGTCAAATTCAACGAAGAGCGGTAGAAAATGATAAGTGGTTTTGAGTAAGGTTGTTGGAATCGGGGTCCGCAGACCCAAGAAAAGGTTCGAACTCTGGGTGCGCTTGCTCTTCTACCCTGTTCTACCTCTCCACTTCACGACGACTCTACGACGGCACGAGCTAAGGAAGACGAACTAGGACGCACGGCAGTTTACCCAGGTTTGGGCCACCTTATGGTGTAAAACCTTACTCCTGCTTGGCAGTATACCTAAGCATATACCATTTCTTCTAAGGAATACCTAAGCATATACTGCTTGTTCATTTTAGACAACACTAGATCGATTCACCCAAGCAAAGCTAGATGAAAGCACATAGGTTAGATCGGAAGCACACAAGCAGTCAGCTTGACTGATGTGGTGCCTAGCACATGCATATCTCATCGGGAACACACACGCGAACCATCTCGCTTCCCCCGCGCGCCGAGCGGATGGATTATCTCGACGGCTTGCTCTTGGTGGAAATCTCGTAACTAGGCGACCCAAACAGAACGGGATTTTTTTTATGCGTGCAACTATTTTTTTTTTCTAAACTTATGTATAAGAGTATATTTTTTGCATGTTATTACTATTATATATAAGAATACATGACTAACTAGCTATGTCAACGCGTCGCGTACCGCACTACCAACACGACGTGGCCTGGTATTCGGTTTAACACACAGCTTAATGATTTGATAGTGTGCTACATCGAGTGAGGGATGTTCAAAAGTTGAAATTTGTATGATTAAAGAAGATTTTTAGAAAAGGGGTAGGACATTGTCATTTCAAGTGTCTTCTAGACGTCATGAAAAGC
Organism: Hordeum vulgare subsp. vulgare; assembly: GCF_904849725.1. Lineage (NCBI taxonomy): Eukaryota > Viridiplantae > Streptophyta > Magnoliopsida > Poales > Poaceae > Hordeum > Hordeum vulgare. Next base: position 377,122,810 of record NC_058523.1, read on the forward strand.
TTTAGTGCAGTGTGAATTAGCTATTATGTTTTTGCTTCAATTTTTTAATTGACATTTCATCACACTTTAAAAGAAACGTCCTCCGTTTAGGAAGATTGTTTTCCTCAAAACCCTAGTCGCCCTAGCCGGCGGTATAAAGGTTTAGGTTGTCGGGGAAAAACACTTGGTTCACCCGTCCATCTACAATGCCAAATTCATTCTAAAGTATCGAATCCATCTAGTAAACATTTCTTGTATGGAAATCGTTTGCTGATTGAGTGATATCATTCCCCTTTGCTCTACTTCCTCTGAACCAAAATATAAGACATTTTTAAACTTTAATTTAAGCTACCAAAACGAGAAAGGCGTTTTGGAGGCCGAGCTCCATGGAGGTCTTTATTTTTGAAAAATTCAAATTCAATTTTTTATGGTTCAAAAAATTCTGAAAAAAATATGCATGTATGTAAGGATGTAACCGACATGTGTGTAAAATTTCAGGTCAAAATACTTTAAAACGTGATCTGTACAAAAAAGATAAATTCATGGTCTGAAATGATGAATAGTAACATGTGTTAAACAGGCTCAGATTTGTCTTTTTTGCACAGCCCTCATTTCAACGTATTTTGTTCTGAAAATTTACACACTTGTGTATTATACCTTCATATATCTATGTAATTTTTTTCAGAATTTTTTGAAACATTAAAATACAAATTTTCATTGAATTTTAAGTTTGAATTTAAAGGCCTCCAGTGAGCTCGGGAGCCAAAAGCAATATTCGCTACCAAAACACCTTATATTTCGGTATAGAGATGGTAGCACACAAAGGAGGTGTTCAGAGTCTCATCAGCTACGTGAAATTTTGGGAGTTGCAGAGCCGTGCAACAGCAGCTCCGTCACTTTGAACCAGAACTTCACCTGCTTCGGGAGTGGAGTTGTGGAGTGGAGGTTCTCCGAACAGGGCCAAAGTTGGCTCCCCTCTCCCGCCCTGGAAAATGAAAACCAGTAGGAGCACCAGTAACCTTGGACATGGCTGATAGCTTGGGGAAAAGGCAACCGAAAGCACGATCAAAACCTATTCATCCGGACAAGTCGTCGGACATTCGGCATGTGTTGCCGCCGGCGTGGTGCACTGGTACCGTGCAAGTGCAACCCCTCCTGGTCCTCTTTGCGGCAAGTCAGTTTCGATGCCTATTTTGCCGTACGGCACGCCTGTGTTATTATGACGACGTACGTCCGGTGCCGGTGGCAGTACTAATCACGTCACGGTACTCCCGTCCGTCAATTAATCCCGACCGATTTAGTCCGTCGAAAAGTAAGCCGTGATTGTTGGAAAGGGGAAGAAGAAGACGTCTGCTTACTAGTGCGATCGGATACCGTATTCGCTTTGATAACCTGCGAGGTACGTCGGCATGGTAGAGTAGATAGGAGTGGAGAGTATTTAGCTTCGCGTCGACGTATCCTTGCTGAGTATACTACTTCCTGGAAACACCGCTCTTGCCATCACGGGAACAGGAGCGAAACTTTGTTCTGATCGGAGGGAAGCGCGATGACAAGGCATGTAAGATATTAACGCCGTCGACACAAGAGAAAAATGAACCATGTCTTTGACTGGAAGGAAGAAAGAAAGAAACAAACAAATGAAATGGAGAGGCATGGGCAGGTCCATTGAACGACGCATGGCATGGTGCACACGAGGGGTTGCCCAATGGCCGCGAGCCACGCCCATAGGCCGGCAAGTGCTCCACATGCATGCACGCCTGCCGGAGCGCCCATCGGGAGCCTGGTCCGATCCGATCCAAATATCACATGGCAGCTCGGCCAGTGAAAAGTCCACCGCGCCCGAGCAAAACCACACCCATCGAGCGGCGATTAGGGATGGGTTCCCACTTCCCGGACCGGTCCCCGGCGCCATGGCCGCGTCTGCACGCACTCCCACTAATCCTTCCCTTTATTTGGACACTTGCGCCGCTCTTACCAGCAGCTCTTCCCTTCCCCTCCATGGCCATGGGGACTAGCGGGTCACCGGGGAGTCGATAAAAACACGTAGTACTAGTGTACTAGCGCTGGTCCTTGTTAGGGGTGCCCGCGAAAGCGAAGCCGAGCCCCACGCCCATGCCGCGCGCAGATTGTTGTCGAGCTCACGATCCTTCGCACCTCGCCCGCCACAGCCCGAGATTCGGTTGGTGCCCCGTGCCCTCAATCCATCCATCCCTCCCTCGCAGTGACTAGCTGTTGGACTCTTGCGCCACCTGCTCCCCGTCCTCATCCCCGAATCTTGTCGCCCACGGGCGTGATCGCCTCCCCGCCCACCGCCCATCATCAAGATCCAGCGTCTGTTCGCCCCTTTGATCCCGACTCGCTGCAACTTGCCGTCCTCCCGCGGGTGGTTTATCGGGGACGCGCACACGGCGTGCTCGACGTAATGCTCGCCAGAGCCTTTCGCCACCGGTGAGCTAGCTCGCTGGCTGGCTAGCTTTTCTTGGGCCGGGTCATGGTGGGTTGATTGAGCGTCCACGACGATGCCCGGCTCGGAGAGGACCGTTGTGTGGTTCAGGAAGGACCTCAGGATCGACGACAACCCGGCTTTGGCCGCCGCCGCAAGGGACGGCGCGGTGCTCCCTGTCTTCATATGGTGCCCGGCCGAGGAAGGCCGCTTCTACCCCGGCCGCTGCTCCCGGTGGTGGCTCAAGGAGTCGCTTGCCCACCTTGCCAAGTCGCTCGAGGCGCTCGGCTGCCCGCTCGTGCTCATCCGAGCTCAGACTACTCTTGACGCGCTTCTGCAGTGCGTCCATTCCATCCGCGCCACCAGAGTGGTCTATAATCATCTATACGGTATGCTTATCTGCCAATGTTATTTTATACTCTACTTCAGTATCTTACTAGTGATTCCTGTTCTATCGTGGCATCTTTTTCTAATGAATTTTAGCAGTTATATCCTCAAAAAAAAAAAAAAAAAAAAAAAAAGCCAGTCGCGTCACATACGTCAAGATCACAAAACTAGATGCAACTTTCCGTTCAAACCTTTGGAGACAACACTATACACTTCATGTCTGTTGTATTTTCACATCGTATGCTAGCTGTTAAGTATTGATTTGACAAGGAAATATATCCATTATCTTTCCTCAACCTGTGTGATCAGTTTTCCTAATGCCGTAGTGCTAGAGTATCCTCCACACGAATGCTGAAACAATTCGAATTAATAAATAAAATATTTAGAAAATTGCAGTAACCAGAAGCACATCATAATTTGTTGAATAAAAACATCAGGATTTCTTATTTCCAAATTTAACTCCATAAAGCTCGGTATAGCTGGATTTTAAACATTTTCAATAAGCATATACTAATAAATAGTCAGAAATACTAATTAGGCCAATGACTTTTTTTAAAATACTATTCCTTGGATAAATCTAACCCACCATGGTGTGACCTCACACGAAGTGATATATTTTCTGTCGGAGACAGTACACGGATGCTATGAAACACAGAAGTAGTGTTTTCATGCTCAAAACCTATGCCTGTAAAGTTTGTATAAACTGTACATGCTTTTAGTTGGAGTTGGCAATTGCTCTATTCTGGTACCAGTTGATTTACTGATGACTCTTCTTTTTTCCTTTTAATTATGTTATTTTGATCTTATTTATTCTCACTTCCTATGCTGCAGACCCTATTTCACTTGTGCGGGATGACAAAATCAAGAATGAGCTTTTGGGCCTTGGAATTTCTATGCAGAGTTTCAATGGTGATCTGCTATATGAGCCATGGGAAATTTATGATGAGAATGGGCTTGCATTTACAACTTTCAATATGTATTGGGAAAAATGCATGGAATTGCCTATCGAAATATCACCATCCCTTGCCCCTTGGAGGTTGGTGCCTGTCTCAGGTAGATTGTGGCTAGTGGCCTGGCATCATCATTTTGAGTTCTTGAACATTTGTCATTTGTCTCTACTTGTGGAACATTGTTGCTTGTTTTTGTCCATTTCATGTGATGCAGCTTTCTTACCTATGTTAAGGAACTAATATGCTACTGTATAATAGAATGTTGAAATTAAATTAAAATATACTTTAGGTAAAGTTGTTTTGTTTTAGAAAAGTAGAAAGCATTGTTTTGTCCACATATAAAGGGTTTTACTCAACTTCTAACCTGTCAAGATATTGCTGCTTTAATACTTACCATTTTTCGGTTTCACATTCAGGTATAGAAAACCTTTGTACTAGTTCAATTGATAACCTAGGTCTTGAATCAAGTAAGGATGAGGAATCAAGCAATGCTTTGCTAAGCAGGGCTTGGTCTCCTGGCTGGCGCAATGCGGAGAAGACACTTGAGGATTTCGTGTGTCATGGTCTCCTAGATTATTCAAAAGACGGAATGAAGGTTGCAGGAACTACAACATCGTTACTGTCACCATATCTTCATTATGGTGAGGTGAGTGTAAGGAAAATCTATCAACTTGTCAGGATGCAACAGATCAAGTGTGGAAATGAGGGGAATTCCGAAGCTGGGGAGAGTGTTAACTTGTTCCTGCGGTCAATTGGTCTTCGAGAATATTCACGTTACTTGTGTTTCAACTTCCCATTCACACATGAAAGGTCGTTGCTGGGGAACTTGAAACACTACCCCTGGCGAGCAGACGAGGACCGGTTCAAGTCCTGGAGACAGGGAATGACAGGATACCCGTTAGTAGATGCTGGCATGAGGGAGCTTTGGGCTACTGGCTGGACACATAATCGTATAAGAGTAATAGTTTCAAGCTTTGCTGTGAAATTTCTACTAATTCCGTGGACTTGGGGGATGAAGTACTTTTGGGATGTGCTGTTGGATGCTGATATAGAAAGTGATATTCTTGGCTGGCAGTACATATCTGGGTGTTTGCCTGATGGACATGAGCTTGGTCGTCTTGATAATCCAGAGGTATGTAACTGGTAGATCAAAACACTGTAGCACCATTCCATATTTGGCATGTCTGCTAATCTTAAATAAGAACATAAATGAAGATTGTAACCTCCATTCATAATTGGATTTTAAAGGCTCTTCTGTTCATGTGGTAGTTCATAAATGATTAGCTAGTCCTCTGTCCCAAAAAGAGAGAAGATGGTGAGCCAAGAGTATTTTATCACACTTGACAGTTGCTTATAATCAACATAGGAGATACAGGCATGAAAGTTCGTGCCTTTCTGTTTTTGCGCAGTTATGATTTTTCATTCATGAAGTTGTTGTAGTGTAATACTATTTGTGTTATGATTCCGTCTTGCAGCTGTCAACCTATACTATGACACGAGTCTTTTATTTATGTCTGTTTTCCTTACGAGTTGTGGTGTCCTTGTTGTAGAAGCATCTAGTTATATGTACCTGAGCATCACATAATTTATCAACATCTGTCTCACAAGAGATTTATCTATTTCTCATTTGTGCTTTCCTTGCATGAAAACTAGGTTCAAGGTCAAAAGTATGATCCAGATGGTGAATACGTAAGAACTTGGATTCCAGAGCTGGCCAGAATGCCAGGGGAATGGATCCACCATCCATGGGATGCACCGAGCTCTATACTAGAAGTTGCTGGTGTTGAGCTAGGCTTTAACTATCCTATGCCCATAGTAGAGCTTCACATGGCTCGCGAGTGCTTAGATGATGCCATCTCCACGATGTGGCAATTGGATACAGCCGAAAAACTTGCGGAATTAGATGGTGAGGTTGTTGAAGACAACTTGAGCCATATCAAGAGTTTTGATCTCCCAAAAGTTGTTTTGAAGGAACTATCTCCAAGTGCTCCTCACTGTGATCAAAAAGTGCCCACTGATGATGGCAGGAATCTTGAGTTACAACCTAAGGAACTGACGGGCTTAAATAAACAGACCATTTGTGTTGATGTGATCAAGGCCTCAAAGATGGAAGACACAGGCTCCATAGTAAATTCTCCGATATCAAGGAAAAGATCCAGCAGCGGGAGTGTGTTTGATGTCCCATCTTGTTCGTCTTCAGTCGAAGTGCGCTCCCAGAATCAACGTCCTGGTGGTTATTTTGTTGGGTCATCAAAATACATCCTGCAGAAAGCAGAGAGGAACTGTTTTGATAAGGTAAGTTCAGTTATCATATTGGGAATGTAAGTGTTGCACAAGATCATATGAACCTGCCATATTTTTCGGGTTTAAGTGAACAGCCAAACACCACATGACAACACTATTGTAACGCTAGGTTCAGTTTGTTTGATGAACACACACAATGACATACATGCCACCTAGTTTCTATAGCTTTTCTGGTCCTTCTAGTGCACTGCAAGATGTCTGGTGAGACACATAGGTGTAAAACTCCACAACTCAGGTTTGGATCCTCTCCGGCAGGGGCTTCATTAGTGTTAAAGCTGGACACATAGGTGTAAAACTCCACAACTCAGGTTTGGATCCTCTCCGGCAGGGGCTTCATTAGTGTTAAAGCTGGACACATAGGTGTAAAACTCCACAACTCAGGTTTGGATCCTCTCCGGCAGGGGCTTCATTAGTGTTAAAGCTGGACACATAGGTGTAAAACTCCACAACTCAGGTTTGGATCCTCTCCGGCAGGGGCTTCATTAGTGTTAAAGCTGGACACTTGATGGCATTCATCTAAAAAATCTTCTTTGCCTCGGATTTTAATGTCCATTCTTGTTGGTCGATATGGTGCCAAGTTCCTTTGTTTAGTGTGCTGCGTGGAGCACTTGCCGCTGTAGTCTTTGTGCCTTAATTCTGGATACAGCTTATGTTATTCTTACAAGATATGGGATTTTGCTGCAAGCAAGGGAAAAATAGCTCGCGCAAAATTATCTAGGTGGTAGGCATGGGTAGTTAAAAAGTGTTTGTCGACGCTTCTACACCAATTCTGGGCATGGGTACATGGTCAATCGATATGTACACCAATTCTATTTTGTAAGTGGAACAATGAGTTTTTGTAGAGTGAAATACTGGAACAGCATCTTGGAGAGGGATAGTAGATAGAGCTCAAGGAAAAGCCTTCATTGTAGAACGTCGACCAAAGGGTCTCCTCTTGCATTTGTCAATATATTTTCTTCTCATCCACCATAAACACAGAGTGTCATAACTCAGCCACACATCCTATCCGGACTACATGCATGGCATTTGTTTTCTTCTTTAGGAATGTCTTATTTTGATACTTGTTGACAGCCAAACTATTGCGCTGATCTCTGCAGGCAGAAGACGATGACAGTGCCCACAGTGGTACAAACACCTCGAGAGCATCCAAGAGACCTGCCGCCTCACAAGGGTGATCGTGAAGACTGTACGGCTGAACAATGGAGTGGACAAGCGCCGCACTAGGATCTTCCTGCATCCCGTTCTCATTATAAGAAAATTTTGTACATTTCGTTATCTGGTTATTTTTGTCAAATCTGTTATGTAACCTATAATTAGCTGCAACACTTGGACGAAACGGTTTCGTTCTTTGGGGGAAAGAGTCGTTTACTTATTCTTCTCTACGATAGGAGCAAAAGTTTCAGACTCTTCCTCGTTTTCTGCTTATTATCTTGTGGTGATTTGGATAGGATGGTCGCATATTTTTGTGAAAGAAAAAACCGTCAGGAGGGCAGGTTCCTGCAATTGCATTAAGAAAAGAATTGGTCCAGTTTGTGAGGAAAATCGGGGCCAAAAAGCCTTACAGAGCCCGGTACTGATGCACACATTTGGTTTTGCAGAAGTTGTGACGAAAATGTATGAACAGAAGTCGTGGCCGGAGGAAGATTGCGTAGCCCGTCGCAAGTAAAAGATCACAACCGCCCGCCTTCCATCGGACGGTTCAGACCAGTCGAGGGGCAGATCTACAATGCTCCAATTCTGGGCTGTCAGTGGTCTCCGATGGCGAACTCCAAGCCCTCCTCCTGGCTCACCGCCGTGGCGGCCAATGCCGCCGCCAGGCCAGCCATCCTCCACCGCGCCCACGCCGCCCTCATCACCTCTGGGCACCTCTCCTCCTGCGCCTCCGTCAACTCCCTCCTCCGCGCCGCTCGCATCCCCGCCGCCTGCGCCCTTCTCCTCCGCTTCCTCCTCCTCCACCGCCTCCCGCCCGACCACCTCTCCCTCTCCTTCTCCCTCCACTCCTGCACCCGCTCCCCCAGCCTCCCCGTCGCGAGCCTCCTCCACTCGTTCGCCGTCAGGCTTGGCCATGCCCGCGACGTCTACGTCCTCAGTGCTGCCGTCTCCGCCTACTTCAGGGCCACGGACGTCGCCTCCGCCGAGCGCCTCTTCTCCTACACAAAGGATGTCGCCGACGTTGTCACCTGGACCACCATGGTCACCGGGCATGCCAACACCGGCGACCTGGAGCGGGCGAGGTGGTTCTTCGATGCCATGCCTGAGAGGAACGTGGTCTCCTGGAACGCGATGCTGGGCGCGTATGCATCTGCCGGGATGCTGTCCAAGGCGCGGAAGCTGTTCGACATAATGCCCAGCCGGAATGCCGCCTCGTGGAGCTCGATGGTTACTGGGCTCGTGCGGTCCAATCGGTGTGAGGAGGCGTTGAGGGTGTTCAGTGAAATGATCGGGATGGGTGTCGTCCCGAATGAGTCTGCACTGGTGAGCGCTGTCTCAGCATGCTCGCTGCTGCGGTCGTTAGAGCACGGCGTGTGGGTACATGCGTATGCCAAGCGGGAGCTGCAGGGGATGAGCCTCGTCCTCGCCACAGCCATTGTTGACATGTATGGTAAATGTGGGGGTATCCATAACGCCGTCAGGGTGTTTGCTGCAATGCCAGTGAAAAACATCTACTCATGGAACTCGATGATTACTGGGCTGGCCATGAACGGCAGGGAAATGCAGGCCTTATCACTCTTCTGGAAGATGCAGATGGCTGGTGTTCGGCCGAATGATATAACCTTCATCGGGTTGCTGGGCGCTTGTAGCCACTCAGGCCTCGTCGATGAGGGCCGCTGGTTGTTCAACATGATGGTTAATGGCTTTGGAATCCAGCCAGTCCAAGAGCACTATGGCCTAATGGTTGATTTACTCGGTCGGGCAGGTCATGTTAGGGAGGCGGTTGATTTTGTGAACAGCATGCCGGTGGAGCCGCATCCGGGCTTATGGGGTGCGCTTGCTGGCGCCTGCAAAATCCATGGTGAGGTGGAGCTTGGTGAGGAGATTGCCAAGAAACTCATTGAGCTGGAGCCCCGTCATGGTAGCCGGTACATCCTCCTGTCAAACATATATGGTGCATCGAACAGATGGGATGACATGGCTACTGTGCGAAGGCTCCTTAAGGATCGCAAGGTCCCCAAGGGCACTGGCAATGCCATGGTTGGAAATGATGTTCAGTCTATGAAATCCATGATGGATTAGTATTCCTTTAGACAGTGACATGTCAGGCGCTTTCCCAGGCTGGGTGGCATGAGGTTGATCACGCTCTACCTTGGAGACATCATTGTGCTGAAACAAGCCTCCATAGGGGAGAATGTTTGATTTATATGTTACTGTATACCTAATTTCTTATGTGGCAGACTGCAATCAACATGGTGCAGAGCTGCAAAATGCTGTCAAGAAGCCGAGAGTTCTTTGTATTTGAAATTTTTGAATACTTACCTGAAGATGCAGAATTTCAGAAAATATGCACCTAAGGACTAAGGCATGCATATTTGTAATTAAATTCTAACGGGAAGAGGCAGAACCCGAAAAGCCATCACGAGGTTCAGGTTCATTGAATAATTTCTTGCAACCTTTCCGTGTACTTCCTTTTTAATGTATGGTTGAATCAGATGTACGCAAACCACTGTACTGTTGTCTTGGATACATGATGTTTATGTTCTATCCTGCCATTACATGTGTTTATCAAAGTTTCTGACATTTTTATACTCCCTTCGTTCCTAAATATAAGTCTTTGTAGATATTTCACTAGTGGACTACGTACGGATGTATATAGACATACTTTAGAGTATAGATTCAATCATTTTGCTCCGTATGTAGATCCTTAGTGAAATCACTTAAAAGACTTATATTAAGGAACGGAGGGAGTAGAATTGAAGTTCAGTTCAGCTTGGGGGCTCTTTGATTCATTAGGATTTTAATAGAGAATTTTCTAAGTTGGCTGTTTGATTTAGAGGATTGAATCCTGTGGGTAATGTTTTCAAAGCATTCCTTAGGGCTTGTTGGGTTGCAAGGGGTTTGCAGGGGATTGGGATGGATTGGGGAGGATTAATTCTGCTATAAGTCAAGATCCACATCAATCCCCTCCAAACCTCTCCAATCCTCTCCAAGAGAGGTCTAACGGAACATAGCCTTAGGAAAGTTTCCATTTACTCAAACCTCTTGGAGAGATTCATTTGTTTTTTGTCATTGTGCTACGAAACAAACGTGTCTATGACATTGCAATCTTGCAATTTCCCTATTTGTGTGTTTTTGTGGTCATGAGAATCAAAGAGAGGCCGTCATGAGAGAAGCTATGTTTACTTTGGTTTTCCTTTATATATACTTGAGTATCAAGTAAACTGTTTGTTTGCCTCTGTTTCGGGAGGGAGATAGACAGACAAGGTTCCAACATAATGGGTGCATCGTCCATGGGATGGACCAGGCTCTGTACTATAATGGCTGGAGTTTATGTGGATTAACTTGGCCCTTAAACGAACTTCAGAGTTTAGACTTTAGACGACCCTATATCAATGATGTGGGAATAATATACTGCTGCAGAACTTCCAGAGTTGTAGTTCTGAACTTCAGCTGACAATCTTTACTCTGGAGAATATCAAGAGTTTAGACGTCTCAAATATTGTTTTGGAGGAGTAACTGTCTTTGATTTTTCATCAATAATGTATTTTAAGTTACAGCTGAAGGTTATCTATGATCTCAATATGTCAATCTTTGACGTATCCTTGAAAAAAGTTGCAGCTGAAGGAAGTGAAGGGCTCAAACAGTCACTTCCTGATTCAGCAGTTGGGCTTGATACCAATAATGTACTGAATGGACTTCCTGATTCAGCAGTTTGGCTTGATATCAATTGATGCCTCTGTGAGTTTTACTCTCAGCTAATTCTTGAATGTTTATTTAGGTGCACCACATGAACACTTCCTCTGTAATCATATGTAGATCTGGAGGGATAACCAGGCAATACTAATCAAAACATTGAGTTCTTACACTAAAATGCATGGATGTCTTCAGAATTTAGGTGTGTAAGTTTGGGTGGTGTAGGTCGATAGTAAGTCTGACTCTATAAGACTGTTTGAAGGGTATATCACGCAAATTTCCTTCATGCATTTTGGATGGAACGCCTTTTATTGGAGACAGATATATGTAGGTCACATCTCTTTACCTAATTGCCGAAACTATGTTTGTTGTATGTTTGTCGAGACCATGTTGTTAGCCATGAATGTAAGCTGAGAAAGCAAATTTGCCGGCAGTTACAAATATGAAAAACTGTAAGCTCGGTGCTATATCTATACCTAATAATAAAGCGGCTATTGCTTCCGTCGGAAAACCCACCGCGGCATTTTTATAAAAAAAGCCCCTGTAATTTTTGTTATTCAACCCGCGCTCCATCATTTATCTGCAACGCAAAAGGAAAAAACGATTCGCTGTAAAAATTATACCCATACGCATCGCCTCCTCCCGTCGACCCTGGGCCATCCTGGCCTGTGCCCAGGCCGCCGCAGCCGACCTCAACCGCCACCGCTGCCGATCTCAACCCACCCGCCTCCGCGGTCGTACCTCTCCCCGCTCACTGTCCCCGTTGCGGCGCTCGAGCGCATCGCGTCGACCCTGGTCCACCCTGGCCTGTGCCCAGGCCGCTGCCAAACCACTCGCCGCCGCGGCCGACCTCAACCACCACTCCTGTTGATCTCAATCCACCCGCCTCCGCGGCCGTACCTCTGCCCGCTTATTGCCCCCGTTTCAGCGCTCGAGCACGGCTTCTGGATCAAATCAACGCGACAGCTACAATGACTAGGGATGATGCGTCTGCTCGATGCAGAATGGCGGCGGCGCGCGGATAAGGCGTGGCGGAGCGAAGTACTTGCAGGTGGAGGCGGGCCTCCATGACTCATACGGGGAACTCCGAGGTTATGGCGCGGCAACGGCGATTCCTTATGGCCAGATAGAGGCGCCTAACCCTTGCTCCCTCATCGTATCCCCTCCTCCGGCAGGAACTCATCATCTGGTGAGATCCCTCCCCATGTCTCCAACCGTGTGCCAAGCACCGGCAAGAAATTTCGTTTTGTGGGGATTTGTTTGCTGATGAATGAATGTATTGAATGTAAGATTGCATTATTGTAGAGACAAAGAATGAAACACCACCTCCAGTTTGTCATCTGATCCCACATTTTCTATCCCATAAGTGAAATAAGATAACAGTCCATTGACCAATTCACGTAGCCTCTTTGTTTTGCTTTGCTTGTTCCGCTCAATTTTTCATCATGGTGGGATTAACAATGGACGGGTTGATTTCTCAACAAAATAGGATAGAACTAACTACATTAGTTAGTTAGCTTATTATTTTAATAAATCAAAATGATTATAAAAAGATTAAAAGCGTGTGGTATTTTTTTCTTCCGTTGCAACGCACGGGCCCTTTTGCTAGTATCTATCTAAACAAAGAGTGTGTTTATTTTTTCCATACTCATACACATTCCTTTTCGTAGAAGATGATGACAAATTATGGACATACAACAATCCGCTTATGTCGAAAGCCGCCTCGATAGGCACTTTTCCAGATCCCATCCTCCCAATAGCCAGCCTCCTATCGCCGTCAATCAACCTCTCCCCTGATGGCCCTATGGGCCTTGTTGGTGCAACGGATCCTGGACCCTCCCCTGCGGGAGGGCTCCCACTCCATTCTTAGTTAGGTTTTCGGACATTTTCGTGGAGGCGGCGGCATATTGGAATTGGAATGACATTCTTCTCGCTTTGTGCCCAGTTAGATGGTGTGTCCCCAGGGCGTGAATGTTATGTTTCATCGGATCTGGTTGAATCACGTCTTGTGTGTTGGTGCAGACAGTGTTGGTTTGTCGAGGTTTGTGAAGTTTATTATTTATGGAGAGCGATTTTATGAAGTTGTGCTTGCGAGAGATTGTCGTTTTTTCTTCCCTCGTGATGGTCATGATTTGGACAAGGTTGGCGAAAGTTGTTTAGCGTATGCCTTTCTTCTGCAGTTGCCGCTATGGACATGGGATGAGGGAGCGCGGTGAAGAAGGCAATGAAGTTGAAGACCGTACCCTATGTGGATTTCCCGGTAATTTCTTTTTTCAGGGGTCTCTTCGCAGTGTTTGGCTGTACAATCTTTACTTCTGTTTGTGCTCCATAATCTTTCTTAGATATATTTAAATATCCTTTGGGTTTTTATGTTTGCGGTTGGATGAGCTCCAACCCTATTATTGTTCGTGGTCATTTAATGTGTCGGTTTTGATGACTCTGGTTGGAGTTGCCCTAATGAGCCACCTAACACTATGGCAAGGGAGGTTGGCAGGACTGTAAGGTGCAAATCTGTTGTGAAGGGGGCATATAACAGGAGACGATATCGTGTTCCACTACGTGTGAACTTCAACTTTTTTAGCAATTTCAGCTTGCTTTTTCCCTGATTGCAAGAGAAAGAAACGGTAGCTTCAAAACCAGATAGAGGTGGATGGCATGCAAACAAACAACGCGGAATCGTCCCCGCGCGCGCACCGGCAGCCAACCGGTCGCCCGCCTCCGGCGAACAAGTTGCGGATGGAGCAGAGGAGGGAGAACGCGGGGAGTCGCCGTCCACACGGCGCGGGCGCTGGATGCGTGCGGCGATTGTGCGACGATGTTCGGCCGTCGACACGCCGCGCGGCTTGGACCGGGCGTTGAGACGTACGGCCGACAGCGTCCACGCACGCACGTAAAAACAGAACACAGCCGCGCTTGCGTTGCGTGCGAGATCGGCTCTGCGCGGGCAGCCGTTTCGGCGACGCGGAAGGCCAACCGCGGGAGGTGCTCTACATGAGGGAGACAAAGGGACACGTACCAGGTACCACTACCCCGTGTAGTACAAGGAAGCAAGACGTATATGAACATTCGTGGATGATTCCACGGAAGAAGCTTCCATCTTCGTATGGAAGACGTTAAGCTTCGACGAAGTGATCGCACATGCACCACCATTCTTACGATCTCTGTTGGGATGCATGGGAGGCATGATTGGAACCCAAAATTAACTGTCAAACATGCACTGCCGTAAGTCGTCCGGAAGATGCTTTGGCATCACAAGGAGTATATGCTTTCGAACCGTACAACAGCGACTGATGGGGACGCGATCTTTACGCTATGCGTGTCGTAGCAGTCAGTCCGTAGAGATTGAACTTGTGATGCCAAAACTCCCCCAATAGATTCTCGCTCGGGGAGCGCCATGTGCGCCGTGCTGCGCGACAGCGACCGGCGTTTGCGTTATTGCGTGTTGCGCTCGCACCGGCGAATCGGGCATGTGATGGGGAGCGTCACGCCAGTCGTCGCCGGGCCAGCTGGGCGGGAGACTATCGGGGCGTCACGTGTGAGATCAGCTCAGCTACCGGTCAAAGTGATACGTTGAAAGTTTGAGGCTTAGCGAATGCCACACTTAGAGGCACCACACAGTGTAATAAATGATTAGAAGGGTTGGACGCTTCGCTCCGTTGAATTTGTTGGGATTCTCAAACTTCTGTAACCACTTTATTTCAAAATATATGCTGTATTTTTTTTTAAAAGTTAAACATTTTTTATTCTAATTGAATTTATAGAGAAATGTATCAAAACTCATAATATCAAATCGGCGTTATTAGATTCATCAGGAAATTAATTTTTATATTTTTTGGTTAATATTGTGGAAGTCGATATTTTTGGCTCTCGACTTGGTCAAAATTACAGAAATTTTACTTTTCAAAAGCTAATAATCCTTATATTTTGAAATTGATGAAGTATTTAGTTTGGTCGGTGGGAAGATGGTGGAGTGTGTTTTATGTTCTATTTATAATGCGGTTACTTGGTGGGTCTTTCGTAGCGTGATTCTGTGTTATCCGCTAATCAACCCATATTTATGTGAAGATATTTTTTTTCACCATTGGTTGCATGCACTTTATTGGGCTATAATATCAAGGGGGGCACTTTTTTTTGTGATGACAATAGTCTACATGGGGTTAATATATTTTTATTGGCCGGATACGACTGATTGATTTGAAAAACCGTTGGCCCAATCAAAATTCTAAACCAAATTCAAAATTAAATACCTCAATCGAATGAAAGAGCTTTAAAATTAGGAAACATAAAGACTTAAAATAAATTAATGTGAGAGCTCTTTGAGAAATTGTTGACTCGGTCAAAATCGGGTGACCAAATTTTATTGATGCTTTAATTAAATATGAAGATTTAAGAATTAGAAAGCATGATGTATTGTATAAAAAATAAATGAAAGAGATTGTTGATCCAACCAATATTGGATGACCAAATTCCAATTGAAGACCTTGATTGATTATGAGGCCTTCAATCCTAGGAGGTTTAGTGATATAGTATATTAGTTAGAGCATCCCACGCCCTAAATCCGACTTAAAAATACGTGACCCACACGGTCGTCTCAAACGTCCGGGCTGACTGACACCCCTCATATTCAGACCAAATATAAGGTGGCTACGGGAAGACCTGCACGTGGCCGGACACGTCCGCTGTCGAGGAAACGAACCTCACAATAATACCACGAGTACGAATGAGGGGGCGGAGGCTAGGTACGGCGCAGGTGTAACACTCGGATGTACGAATTCAGTCCCCTCTCGAAAGAGGTAACGACCCTACTCTCGATCCCATAGGCTAGTGTTTGCTTATGGGGTGTGTGAATACACAAGATGCTAAACCTTTGTCCAGGAGCTCCAGGGCAGCTTATATAGAGTTCGCATGGACCCGTAAAGTCTCATACAAGGGCATTTAGAGCTAATAACTACGGAAGTTACTAGTAACAATAGTTCTAACTACAATGTTACATGTAACGCCGGTTTTCACTGTGCTTTATGTGACATGTTAAGTCCATCAGCTGTAGCAGCTCCTTCCTCGTCCATGCTTGTTGTTGTCCGAGTGCTGGTTCATGTCCGACCGACCGGAGGAATCGTCGAGTGACTCCATGCGTCCGAGTGAAACATGTGTTGCATGGGTAGTCTTGGGACTTTAATGACTGTGTGGGACCCTAGGTGGGCCCCGGATGGCAGGTCAATGACCCTACCCATGGTAGGTAACTCCATTAGTAGTCCCCGAATTGGTTGAATTTTAATTGGTCGAGTGAAAGACACTTTCTGGTGTCTTCGGAGTCTCGGAGGCATCCGAAAAGTAGGTTGGGGCTTTTCCACTCGGTTCAAAATAAAGCCGCAGCGGATTCAGGATTGAAGATTTCTGAGTGATCGGACTAACTCAAAAGCTCTCATTCGGTAACATTTGGTCATCTCTTTGGAGAGACATCCTAATGACTCGAGTGTATGCGAGCCAAGGGCTCCGAGTGATTAGCAAGAGCTAGGACTGATCCTACTCGCTTCCTAGAGGAACTCTCTTGATCACGTTCGAACATATCCGAGTGAGCAGAATCCTTCGGAGGGACGGCGTGTTCGGCGGGCCAAATCATATCGCTTTTGGCAAGTGGATGCGGAATCCACCCAGTCCGAAATGCTGCGAAATTCCCGTGGATTTCAAATCGTGGGGCGACGCGTGCATGAACGCTGAAGCTGCGACATCACGGTTAGTGAAGAAAGTGGCGCGCTGCCTCGATCATCGTGCCGAAAATTTATCGTGTGCCGCAGCGGCGTTGAACGGGGAATTTTGCAAATCTCCCTCTGATTGGTGATTGACGGCTGTAGATTCGCTTGTCTCGGTTATAAATGCAACACACAGAGATAGAAAGGAGTCTCAGATGTGGTTCTTCTTCCCTCGTTCTCTCCACCATTCCTCCCAAGTGCCATGTTGCTTTGTCCTTCGACACCACTCGCTCCGGCCCAGCCCTGCCGTGCAAGATGACAAGGAGCTCAACTGCTAAGGCCAAGCCGGCGAAGAAAGGTTCGCGCGGGTCCTTTTGGAATACCGGAGTGCCGACGAGACGGATCGAGGGTGATTGGATGGCTTTGTGTGTCACCAGGACCCGCGTGCTAGAGCTGGAGAACCAAGGGCTCCTCGCTACCGGGAGCTGGCGGCTGCTGGAGGAAGGCGAGCTTGAGCCCTCACTACAGGGGGATGAATGGGTCCTCCTAGTGACCCACGTCAAACAAGGTTTCTCTCTTCCCCCGCATCCTTTCTTCCGTGCCTTTCTCAATTTCTATGAAGCTCAATTCCACCATTTCTACGGAGCCCCCCAATGTCATTTCCTGCTTGGCCGCTTTTGTTTCTTTGTGCGAAAATTTCCTTGGATGTTGATATGTCTCCAACATATCTAGAATTTTTGATTGTTCCGTGCTATTATATTATCATTCTAGGATACTTTTTGGGAGTTTATATACCTTCTATTATTATTTTTTAGCACTACATATTGACCCAATGCCCAATGCTAGTTCGTGTTTTCTGCATGTTTTTGGCTTTTGAGGTTTACAGTACCAAACGAAGTCCAATTGCCTCAGAATTTTTTGGTGATTTTTTTTGGACCAAAAGAAGACGAGGAAGCTTTGGGAGGAGGAGAGAAGCCTCACGAGGAAAGCACGACCTAACAAGGTGCGTCGAGGGCCTAGGGCGCACCCTGTTGCCTCGTTCTCCCCTCGGTTGCCTCCTCGTGTACCTCTTCGTCCTATAAATTCACATATATCCTCTACCGCAAGGCTCTATTGCACCATGTGCCCATTTTGAGCCCTTTTCCGGTGCCTTGTCGGAGGGGGTATTGATCACGAATGGCCTCTACATCATCCTTGTTGCTCCCATGGTGATGTGTGAGTAGTTCACCACCAACCCGCGGGTCCGTAGTTAGTACCTAGATGGTTCTCTCTCTCTCTTGATCTTTAGTACAATGATCATCACATCTTCGCTTTGATCTATCCGATGTAATTATTTTGTGTGGTGCATTTGTTGGGATTCCATGAATTGTGGGTCTATGTTCATATTATTCATGATAAATATTCGAGTCTTCTCTGAATTCAAAATATGATTCTTATGTGCACGATCGCTACAGTTTCGGAAATCTCTCCGATCTGTTGATTTGCTTTGGCCAAGTAGATTGATCTTTCTTCAGTGAGAGGGGTGCGTTGTAGTGGGTTCAATCTAATGGATTTCTATCCCAGTGACAGAAATGGACCAGATACCTCCTTGTATTGTTGCCACTAAGTGTAAAACAATGGGGTTAGTTCATATTAATTGAATTAGCTTTGTCTACATCATGCCAATGTTCTCCAAGCATTACTCTTTTTACTTAATACTCTAGATGCATGTTGGATAGCGGTCGATGGGTGGAGTAATATTAATAGGTGCAGACAAGAGTCGGCCTATTTGCTTATGGACGTGATGCCTATATACATGACAATTGACGTGAATATGAAATAACTATGTACTTTTCTATCAATTGCCCAACAATAATTTGTTTACCCACTGTATGCTTGCTTCCATGAGAGATGCCACTAGGGAAAACTATGGCCCCCGGGTCTGTTCACTTATAAGTTTACAAATGCTACAATTTTCCGTTGCCTTCATTTACTTTTCACTTTGCAACTTCCAACCACACTACTTACTTGCTTGCAAATAACGTGACAAGGGGATTGACAACCCTCTTGCCCACGTTGGGTGCAAGTGTTTATTTCTCTTGTGTGCAGTCACTCAAGACGGGGGGGGGGGGGGTGGTTGTTACTCCTCTTGGTTCGATAAACCTTGATTCTCTACGGAGGCAAATACTTACCTATATTGTGTTGTATCACCCATTCCTACTCACGGAAAACCCAACGCGGATCACAAGTATGAGGAAGGATTTATGGCGTCGTTGTCGGGGAGTATCACCAACCTACTATCAAGTAACTTCACACAAGTTATCATTCACTTGTTCTTCTTTTTATCTGCTGTTATTGTTTCTTGCTCCATAAAAATCCAAATCCAAAATAATTTATCCTTGCTAGTTGCTAGTTTACTTCTTTGCTTGTCGTTATGGCTAGTTCCTCGTTCGTTCCCTTTACTCCCGATAATGATGTACTCAATTTTAAACAAAGGGGGGAGAAAGTTTAAAAGATGCATGGTATAGGATTTGCAATGCTCAAAATAAATCAATTCATAAGCAATCCCCCAATGTATTGCTACGTCATTTCTATGTTGGTATTACCACTTGGTATAGATTTGTACTTGATACGGTTACTGGTGGTAACTTCTTAATGAGTCGCACTTCGGATGCTTTTAAGGTCATGGAAAATTTAGTCGGGTCACCACCTATTATCATTGATGAAACTATTTTGACCATGGAACATGTTATGCAAAGGCTTGATGCTATTAAAAAGAAAATGACTACTAATGAACACATTGAGGAGTTAGATAAAAAGTTTCATAGTCATATCACTCAATTTGGGTCACGAGTAGGAATGTATTTGAAAACTTTAAAGGAGAAGGATACAAATATTGGTGAGAGGGTAGAACAAATCATGAATAGGATTGATAACATGGAGGAAGTCATTGATGAAGTAGGTGTCGGTGTCAAAACCGCAGATCTCGAGTAGGGGTCCCGAACTGTGGACCTTGGATCGATGGGTTGCAGGAGAAAAGGGGAGACAATATTTACCTAGGTTCGGGCCTCTTGAGGAGGTAAAACCATACATCCTGCTTGATTATATTGATCCGGAACGATGATTATAGAGTCTTTCTACCTCGAGATCGTATGAGCTAAACCCTAGATGGGATAACTTGCCTATATGCATAAGAACCTCTGGTTTATATAGACACCAGGGTTCCTAGGGTTACATGTTACCGACCTCAGCCGGGGACAAATGAGCCGTCTGGTCCCCTTGACTTGGAGTGCACGCCAGTCTTCGAAGCATTCCATCTTGATCATAAAGTTGTCACACAATCCGGTCTTCAATGATACTGCCCATATGGTCGGCAACCCGACCTCCCGAGGACCCCTTAATCCAGAACTCCCTTATTAGCCCCCGAACTGGCTCCAATGCCGATGTGCATGGTCTTCGATAGCCAAATACTTAGAATAATCAGCTTGCACAACAAGTTCCCCTTATGTTCGACTGGCATCGGTTTAATTGCTTTGGTGACATCACGTTCTTAAATCAGGTGTCATTAAATCGAAAGGCTTAAAAGCCCAGAGGTGAATAGTCCCTTATCTCGCAACCCTTATGTTGAAAAGTCACGATAACCAATCACGAAAAAACTCGAACCACGGCTCGAGGCCACTTTTCCTTGGGCACGTCATTTCAACAAGGAGATCGTGTTCCCCATTTAACGGGATTCGAATAATGACCCGGGTGATATGTCCCAAATGTATCTATAATTTCTGCTTGTTCCATGATCTTTTGGGTAACATTGTTATATGTTTTGCTACACTTTTATATCATTTTACACATATTTGGACTAACCTACTAACTCGGTGCACCCAGTGCTAGTTTCTGTCTGCTGATGTCTATTTTGCAGTGGCTTTTACCCAATTTTCCGAAGCCCGAAAAATTCTTGGAAAAATATATAAAAAATCAGCTAAACAGAAGCTTCTGGATCACCGAAGATCGGCCATAGGGGGGCCAGGGGCTGCCCAGGTGACCTGCTGGCGCGGCCACGCCCTAGGCCGCGCCAGGAGGCCGCCTGGGTGGGCCCTACCTCCTCTGGTGCCCTCCTTTGGCCTATATTTAGAGTCCCGAGAGGAAACCCTTCCACAACTTCCAGAATCGCGAATTTCTCCATCGTTCCGTTGCCGAGACGCTTCCGAGATCGGGAGCGTCACGAGACCTCTTCCCGATACCCTGTCGGAAGGAGGATTGACCTCCGGGAGCTTCTCCACCACCATGGACGCTTCCCGGACGTGTCGTGAGTAGTCCTCCTAGGACCATGAGTCCATGACCAGTAGCTATGTGATGTCTTCTCTCCAATCTTGTTCTTCAATTGTTAGTCCTTGTGAGCTGCCCTACATGATCAAGGCATCTATGTAATTCTCTTGCTATTGCTATGCTCGGTTTGTTGGGATCCGATGGATTATGAGATTATGTTCATATTGTTATGAGTTATACATTTAGACAAATTACAGTTGGGCAATTAATAGAAGAGTGAATAATTATGACAATATCCAAAACAATGATCATATATATAGTCATCATGTCCAAGACAAGTAGACCGACTTCTTCCTGCATCTACTTCTATTACTCCACACATCAACCGCAATCCAACATGCATCTAGTGTATTAAGTTCATGGAGAAACGGGGTAATGCTTTAAGAACAATGACATTATGTAGACAAGATATATTCATGTAGGAATAGACCCCATCGTTTTATCCTTAATAGAAACGATACATGCATGTCATGTCTCTTTCTATCACTCAGATTGAGCACCGCAAGATCGAACCCATCACAAAGCACCTCCTCCCATTGCAAGATAAAAATATCAAGTTGTCCACACAAAACCCAAGTATAGGAGAATAAATATGAGGCTATAATAATTAGGAATGGATATAATTTCATAGACCTGATCCTAAACTCACAATTTAACGGATGCCAACAAACACACCGCAAAAGATAGAGTTACATCAAATAGATATCCAAGAGACCATTTTATGGAGAAGCAAAACAAGAGAGAAAGCCATCTAGCTACTGCCTACGGACTCGTAGGTCTGATATGAACTACTCACGCATCATCAGAGGAGCACCAATGAGGATATTGAACCCCTCTGTGACCGCGTTCCTCTCCGAATGGGCTCTAGATTGGATTTCGTGGCTTCTTGTACTTCCGGCGGCTAAAACAATTTTTCGTCTTATCCTCTAGGGTTTCTCGAACATTGGAGTATTTATAGAGGTCACAGGCGGTGGAGGAGGTGCTTGAGGCCCCCACTACCGACCAGGCCACGCTAGGGGCCCAGGGCGTGCCCTGGTGCCTAATGGGCGCCTGTGCCACTCCTCGTGATCATCCTTGGTCCTCAAGTTTCCTTTTGGTCCAAAAAAATCTCCAAAACATTTCATGGCATTTGGACTTCATCTAATATTGATTTTGTGCGAAGGAAAAAAATAGCAAAAATAGCAATTGGCACTAGGCACTATGTGCTCTCCCAAAAAATGATATAAAGTTGCTATAAAATGATTATAAAACATCCAAGAATGATAATATAACAGCATGGAACACTCAAAAGTTATAGATACGTTGGATACATATCAGCATCCCCAAGCTTAATTCCTTCTCGTCCTCGAGTAGGTAAATGATAAAAACAGAACTTTTGATGTGGAATGCTACCTAACATGTTCATTATATTCTTTTGTTTTTAGCATGGACATATGGACATGTAGATCATTCAAAGCAATAGTCTATAATTTGACATGAAAACTTCAATACTCAAACATATCGACAAGCAGCCCAGTCTTTCAAAATATCAACTCTAAAGAACACTATCCTAGCCCATCATGGTCCATCATTGATCCATTCATGCAACACACCCAAATATTAGCAACATCGAATGCTCAAGTATGATAATGTTGTTCCTTAATTGGTGCTTCATAAGAGAAGATGGAAACTAACTTTCAAAATAAAAATTGCATAAAGTAAATAGATAGGCTCTTCGTAGAGGGAAGCAGAGATTTGTAGAGGTGAGAGAGCTCAAAGTGAAAAATTTAGAGATAAAATATTTTGGGTGGTATGCTTTTCCTGCCAATGAAAACGACTAAGAGTTCCCGATATATTCCATGCTAAACAAAGTATATGCGGTTCCCAAATAGAAAATAAAGTTTATTTATTTTTCTACCATTCTTTCACACTCCATGGCTAGCCGCATCCATGGGTACCGTCCATACCAACAATTTCCAAGGAATTTATTATTTGACAACATAAAACGAATTTTCTTTGCATTTTCGGACTAGGCATCCCTATTACTGCCATACTCTCGTGTAATGACAAGTGAATAAACACTCATCTTGAGAATAACCTATTTAACATGGAAGAACCAACCACCCCTCGTTGTTTCCTGAGCGGTACGGGTACACAAAACATAAATTTATTTGGAACATTAGAGTTGGCACTTGCAAATTTACTTAGAACAACATTGAAATGCCGCATATAGGTAGGTATCGTGGACTCATTTGGCACAACTTTGGGTTTAGGATTTGGATGCACAAGCAGTATTCCCGCTTGGTACAAGTGAAGGCTAGCAAATAGATTGAGAAGCGCCCAACCAAGGAACGAAAACCATCATAAGCAAACATTGAACATAACTAACACTAAATAATGCAACACAAGTAGGATGTAATTTCATAGCATAATTATTGACTTCATGTGCATGCATAGGGAATCACACATCTTAACACCAACATTCTTACTAAAACATAATTACTCATCAACATAACTCACATATCACTACCTTCATATCGCAAAACTATTGCAAAGAATCATGTTTAACATCCAATGATCTTCATGAAAGTTTTTATTATATATTCTTTGGATATCTATCACTTTGGGACTAATTTCATTTAAAGCAAATTGCCATTGCAAATAACAAGCTCTCAAACAAATATAAGTGAAGAACGAGAGTACAAGTTTCTTTAAAATTTTCAACTCTCATAATAGTATAAATGAAGCAAGAGAGGATTTCTTCAAAATTTCTACTAACTCTCAAAATAATATAAGTGAAGCATGAGAGAAAATTTCTTCAAAATAACAGCACCCTACTGTGCTAAAAAAGACATGTGAAGCACTAGAGCAATTCCATGGCTCTGAAAAATTTAAGTGGAGCATAGAGAGTGATCCTAACAAATCATAGTATAATTTGGCTCTCTCAAATAGGTGTGTCCTCTAAGTTTTATTATTACGAACTAACCAAAAAATCAATCAAAGACTCATACAATACAACATGCTCCAAGCAAAACACATGATATGTGACAAATAAAAATATAGCTCCAAGTAAAATTACCGATGGTTATTAGAAGAAAGAGGGGGTGCCTTCCAGGGCATCCCCAAGCTTAGTTGCTTGGTACTGATGACCCACAAGTATAGGGGATCTATCGTAGTCCTTTCAATAAGTAAGAGTGTCGAACCCAACGAGGAGCAGAAGGATCTGACAAGTGGTTTTCAGCAAGGTAAAATCTGCAAGCACTCAAATTATCGGTAACAAGTAGTTGTGTGACAAGATGTATTGTAGCAAGTAGCAAGTAACAACGGTGCAACAAAGTGTCCCAATCCCTTTTGTAGCAAGGGACAAGCCTGGACAAACTCTTATAGGAGGAAAAATGCTCCCGAGGACACACGGGAATTTTTGTCATGCTAGTTTTCATCATGTTCATATGATTCACGTTCGTTACTTTGATAGTTTGATATGTGGGTGGACCGGCGCTTGGGTACTGACCTTACTTGGACAAGCATCCCACTTATGATTAATCCCTCTCGCAAGCATCCGCAACTACGAAAGAAGAATTAAGACAAAGTCTAACCATAGCATTAAACTAGTGGATCCAAATCAGCCCCTTACGAAGCAACGCATAAACTAGGGTTTAAGCTTCTATCACTCTAGCAACCCATAATCTACTTACTACTTCCCAATTCCTTCCTATAGGAGAAAATAATGGTGAAGTGTTATGTAGTCAACGTTCACATAAGATCACTAGAGGAAAAACAACATACAACGCATCAAAATATCGAACGAATACCAAATTCACATGACTACTTATAGCATGACTTATCCCATGTCCTGAGGAACAAAAGTAACTACTCACAAAGCATAATGATATTCATGACCAGAGAGTTAATGAGTAGCATCGAAGATTTGAACATAAACTCTTCCACCAAGTAATCTAACTAGCATCAACTACAAGGAGTAATTAACACTACTAGCAACCTTACAAGTACCAATCGGAGTCGCGAGACAGAGATTGGTTACAAGTGATGAACTAGGGTTTGGAGATGAGATGGTGCTGATGAAGATGTTGATGGTGATGAGTCCCCTCCGATGAGAGGAGTGTTGGTGATGACGATGGCAACGATTTCCCCCTCCGGGAGGGAAGTTTCCCCGGCAGGATCGTCCTGCCGGAGCTCTAGATTGGTTCTGCTCAAGTTCCGCCTCGTGGCGGCGGCGAATCATTCGAAAAGCCTCCTCTTGATTTTTTTTCAGACCAAAACCGTTCTTGTAGCAAAAGAGGGGGGCCAGTGGGTCAGCAGGGAGCCCACAAGCCCCCTAGGCGCGGCCAGGGGGGTGGCCGCGCCTAGCAGGCTTGTGGCCACCTGCTTGCGCCCCTCTGGCACTTCTTTGGCCCAGTATTTTTTATAAATCCCAAAAACAGTCCACGTTGATTTTCACGACTTTTGGAGTTGCGCAGAATAGGCATCTCAAACTTGCTCCTTTTTCAGGCCAGAATTCCAGCTGCCGGCATTCTCCCTCTTCATGTAAACCTTGCAAAATAAGAGAGAAAAGGCATAAGTATTGTACCGTGAAGTGAAATAACAGCCCAAAAAGCGATAAATATCAACATGAAAGCATGATGCATAATGGACGTATCAGGTACTCTTTTGATATTACCTTGGGGTGCCATGGGGAATTCCCAAGATTAGGCATTTATCAGTCCTTATTCCTTCATCCGCCGTGATCTCACTCAAAACTTGAAAACATCATTCACACAAAACTCAACAAAACCTTCATGAGATCCATTAGTATAAGAAAACCAAACATTACTTTAGGTATCTCTACTTGGTGTGGGAGTTTTGGCTGATATGGGGTGGAAGCAATCGTCAGATGCTAAGGGATCTCTAGTCATATAATCATTGTTCGGAACCAAGCAAACACAATTCATTATGTTGTCTTCCTTGTCCAACATCTACTTCTAAGCATGTAATAGTTTAGTGAGTGTTCACAATCATAGATGGTGTCAAAGATGATATATTTATATGTGAACCTCTCCTTCTTTATCACTTCCTATTAATTGCAACAATGACCAAGGTCTACGTTTGTCTACCCTCAACAAGTTTCAATCAACATTCTTTTTATATGTGAAGCCATCACTTCCCATAAGATCATTACATGATCTTTCATGCCTTTGTTCTTTTCTCAATCTTTTGATCATGGCAAGAGGCAAGGCCCTTCAACTAGGACACTCTTTATTATATGGCTCACGAGCTCGAATACATCGGGGGTGACACAAAGAAAAACTCAAGCCTAAAACACTAAGACCTTTATTCTACTAGAGAAAGAGAAAAATGAAAAGGAACAAACTAAAACAAAGGTAAAGGCAAAAGATGTGATGGTGATACAATACCGGGGCAACTCCCCCAAGCTTGGCACAAGCCAAGGGGATTGCCCATACCCATGCTTAGTTGTCTTCCTTTGGAGGTGATGGTGGTGGAGTAGTCGCAACATGGATTTGATCCCCCGTCTTCCAAGGCATAGGTGCTCCGTCATGGAAAGATGAACGAGTCTCCGGAATCCTCAAATCTGCAGCCAACCGTATTGATTTAAATCTATACTCATACTCACAGTTTTGGTTCTGCAGGTCATAGATCTGGGCTTGGAGGTGATCAATCCTGTCATAGAGCCTCGAGAGGTGCTTCCCAATGTCATTGGCATCAATCTTGTGCTTGTTGGTGAACTCCGTGATCATCATGTGGTTGGCGTTGAGTCCACGCTCCATCATCCCTTGGCACTTGAAGACCTGTTGCTCCATTGCTTCGAGCCTCGCCTCCATGCTCCCAGTCTTCTTGGCCCCCTCAACATCACGGATGTGCAACATCCCCTAACGCATCTCGACAGATTGAGGGTGTTGCAGCACTCCTGCGAGGTAGGGATTGATGACCTTCTCGAAGATCTTGTCCTTCGGAGCTTTTGGGGACGTCATAGTGAACTAGATCTACAGCAGAAACAAGCTCGGAACGAAAGCAGAGGAAATTTGCTTGATACGAGGGTCAGACCTTTCAGGAGAATATATAATGATTTTTCCAGACCAGAAGGAGTACTCCGCACGAAAACTGAGTCCGGGAGGCACACGAGGTGGCCACAAGCCCCCCAGGCGCGGCCAGGGGTGGCCCCGCGCCTGGCAGGCTTGTCACCTCCTCGCGCGCTTTCCGGACTACTTCCAATTTTTCTATTTTTTCAAATATTCCAAAACAGATAAAAAATCCTACTGGAAAAGTTTTGGAATCTCTTTTCTTACCGAATCACATACCTCTTTGTTTTCAGAGTCTGAAACAGGCTGATAAATATCCGTTAGGTATTCTTCCGGAGTTATGGTATTGATAATAGTGCTTTCAACATTTATGGGAGTACGTGAGGTATAATGCTTGATTCTATGCCCATTTACCACTCTCGGACAATTACCTTCCATGTTGTTGATCTTGATAGCACCGGAACGATATACTTCCTCAACAATGTAAGGACCTTCCCATTTAGAGAGAAGCTTGCCTGCAAAAAATCATAAACGAGAATTATATAGCAAGACATAATCACGTACATTGAACTCACACTTTTGTATCCTATTATCATGCCACATCTTAACCTTTTCTTTCAACAACTTGGCTTTTTCATATGCCTGAGCTCTCTATTCATCAAGCGAGCTAATGTCAAATAACCTCTTCTCACCAGCAAGTTTGAAATCCAAGTTGAGCTCTTTGATTGCCCAATAAGCTTTATGCTCTAGCTCAAGAGGTAAATGACATGCTTTGCCGTACACCATTTTGTACGGAGACATGCCCATGGGATTCTTATAGACAGTTCTATAAGCCCACATTGCATCATCGAGCTTCTTAGACCAATTCTTTCTAGACATGTTGACAGTCTTTTGCAGAATTAGTTTAATTTCTCTATTGCTTAGCTCTACTCGACCACTGGACTGAGGGTGATAGGGGACTCAATTCTATGGTTGACATCGTACTTAGCAAGCGTTTTATGGAAAGCACCATGAATGAAATGTGAACCACCATCAGTCATTAGATATCTAGGGACTCCAAATCTAGGGAAAATAACTTCTTTAAGCATCGTGATAGAAGTGTTGTGATCAGCACAACTAGTTGGGATCGCTTGTACCCACTTAGTGACGTAATCAACGGCAACTAGGATATGAGTATACCCGTTGGATTTTGGAAACGGTCCCATATAATCAAAGCCCAAGACATCAAATGGCTCAATGACAAGTGAATAGTTCATAGGCATTTCCTGACGTTTACCGATATTACCTATTCTTTGACATTCATCACAAGACAAGACAAACTTACGGGCATCCTTGAAGAGAGTGGGTCAATAGAAACCTGATTGCAATACCTTGTGTGCAATTCTATCTCCTGCATGGTGTCCTCCGTAGGCCTCGGAGTGACACTTCTGTAGGATCTGTCCCTGTTGATGTTCAGGTACACAACGTCTGATAACACCATCTACTCCTTCCTTATAAAGGTGAGGATCATCCCAGAATTAATGTCTCAAGTCAAAGAATAATTTCTTATTTTGCTGGTATGTGAAACTAGGTGGTATATATTTGGCAACAATATAGTTTGCATAATCAGCATACCACGATGCACTATATGAAGCATTGATGACATTCAATTGGTCATCGGGAAAGCTATCACCAATAGGTTGTGGGTCATCAAGAACGTTCTCCAACCTAGACAAGTTATCTGCTACTGGGTTATCAACACCCTTCCTATCGACAACATGCAAATCAAATTCTTGTAGCAAGAGAACCCATCTGATAAGTCTAGGTTTAGCATCTTTCTTCTCCATGAGGTACTTAATAGCAGCGTGATCGGTGTGAATAGTGACTTTGGAATCAACTATGTAATACCTAACCTTTTCACATGCAAACACGACTGCTAAAAACTCCTTTTCCGTAGTAGCATAGTTTCTTTGGGCACTGTCTAGAGTTTTACTAGCATAGTGAATAACATTCAACTTCTTATCAACTCTTTGACCTAGGACAACACCAACAACATAATCACTAGCATCGCACATGATTTCAAAAGGTAAGTTCCAATCAGGTGGTTGAACAATAGGTGCGGTTATCAAAACCTTCTTAAGTATTTCGAAGGCTTCCTCACAATCATCATAAAAAACAAAAGGAATATCCTTTTGCAAGAGATTGGTAAGAGGCCTAGAAATCTTAGAGAAGTCTTTAATGAACCTTCTATAGAAACCAACATGACCAAGGAAACTTCTTATACCTTCGATATCTGTGGGGTATGGCATTTTCTCGATTGCATCAACCTTAGCCTTATCGACTTCAATACCTCTTTCAGAAATTTTATGACCTAAGACGATGCCTTCATTAACCATAAAGTGGCACTTCTCCAAATTCAAGACAAGATTGGTATCTTTACATCTCTGCAATACCCGATCAAGGTTGCTGAGGCAATCATCAAAAGAAGACCCGTAAACGGAGAACTCATCCATGAAGACCTCGACAATCTTTTCGCAAAAGTCAGAGAATATAGCCATCATACATCTTTGAAAGGTGGCAGGTGCATTACATAAGCCAAAAGGCATACGTCTATAAGCAAAGGTACCGAAAGGGTAGGTGAAAGTGGTTTTCTCCTGGTCAAATTGTGCAACTAGTATTTGGGAGAAACAAGAATAACCGTCTAGAAAGTAGAAGTGTGTGTGTTTAGACAGTCTTTCTAGCATTTGGTCGATAAAAGGCAAAAGGTAATGATCTTTCCTAGTGGCTTTATTCAATTTCCTAAAATCGATCACCATCCTATAGCCAGTGATAATCCTCTGTGGGATCAATTCATCCTTATCATTAGGGACTACGATAATGCCTCCCTTCTTAGGGACACAATGCACCGGACTCACCCAATCACTATGAGCAACAGAATAGATAATACATGCTTCCAGGAGCTTTAGTATTTCTTTTCTTACTACCTCTTTCATCTTAGGATTTAATCTCCGTTGATGATCAGCAACTGACTTGGAGTCAGGATCAGTTTTGATCTTGTGCTGGCATAGAGTGGGACTAATGCCCTTAAGATCATCAAGAGCATATCCAATAGCAGCACGGTGCTTCCTCAGAGTTTTTAATAACTTCTTTTCTTCATGCCCTGAGAGGCTAGCACTAATAATAACAGGATATATCTCTTTTTCATCAAGATAAGCATACTTAAGAGTATCAGGCAACTGTTTAAGCTCCAACACAGGATCACCCTTTGGTGGGGGTGGATCCCCAAGCAGTTCAACAGGCAAATTATTCTTAAGGATAGGATATTGTTCAAAGATAACTCTATCTATCTCATCCCTTTCATCCATATGCATATCATTTTCATGCTCAAGCAAGTATTGATCTAAAGGATCAGTAGGAGGCACGACAATAGAAGCTAAGGCAATAGTTTCATCCTTACTAGGAAACTCTTTTTCATGAGGTTGTCTACCAAACTTGGAGAAATTGAACTCATGTGACACACCTTCAAAGCCAACACTGACAGTTTGCTTCTCATAGTCAATATGAGCATTGACAGTATTGAGAAAAGGTCTACCAAATATGATGGGACAAAACCTATCTTGTGCGGTAGCAAGAGCGAGGAAATCAGCAGGATACTTCGTTTTACCACACAAGACTTCAACATCCCTAACAATTCCCAGAGGGCACATAGTATCTCTATTGGCAAGCTGAATAGCGACATCAATAGGCTCTATCTCAACAGGTGCAATCTCGTCTTTGATTTCGTCATATAAGGATTGAGGTATTGCACTGACACTAGCACCCACGTCACATAAACCATGATAACAATGATCTCATATGTTAACAGAAACAACAGGCGTGCCAACAACATGCCTATGTTTGTCTCTAGCGTGTGGTTTAGCAATTCTAGCAGCATCCTCACAGAAGTGAATATTATGGCCATCAACATTGTCGGACGGGAGATCTTCTGATAATAGCAATGCTAGGTTCAACTCTAATTTGCTCAGGGGATTAGGTGTTCTAATGTAGCCTCTACGTATCACAGTTGAAGCTTTAGAATGATCCTTTTGTTGGAAATAAGCCCTAGAGGCAATAATAAAACGGTTATTATCGTATTTCCTTGTTCATGATAATCGTCTATTGTTCATGCTATAATTGTATTAACAGGAAATAGTAATACATGTGTGAATAAATATATCACAATGTGTCCCTAGCAAGCCTCTAGTTGGCTAGCTCATTGATCAATAGATGATCATGGACATTAGATGTCATTGATAACGGGATCACATCATTGGGAGAATGATGTGATGGACAAGACCCAATTGTAAGCATAGCATTAGATCG
Source organism: Hordeum vulgare subsp. vulgare (assembly GCF_904849725.1). Lineage (NCBI taxonomy): Eukaryota > Viridiplantae > Streptophyta > Magnoliopsida > Poales > Poaceae > Hordeum > Hordeum vulgare. Next base: position 377,154,068 of record NC_058523.1, read on the forward strand.
TATTGTTCGTATGCTAAAGCTTTTCTAATGTCAAGTGTCTTTTCCTTCGACCGTGAGATTGTGCAACTCCCAGATACCGTAGGAGTGCTTTCGGTGTATCAAACGTCACAACTTAACCGGGTGACTATAAAGCTGCACTACGGGTACCTCCGAAGTGTCTGTTGGGTTGGTACGAATCGAGATCGGGATTTGTCACTCCGTGTGAAGGAGAGGTATCTCTGGTAGAACATCATCATGAGCTCAATGTGACTAAGGAGTTAGTCACATGATGACGTGCTAGAGAACGAGTAAAGAGACTTACCGGTAACGAGATTGAACAAGGTATAGGTATACCAACGATCGAATCTCGGGCAAGTTCTATACCGACAGACAAAGGGAATTGTATACGGGATTGATTGAATCCTTGACATCGTGGCTCATCCGATGAGATCATCGTGGAACGTGTGGGAGCCACGATGGGTATCCAGATCCCGCTAATGGTTATTGGCCGGAGGGCGTCTCAGTCATGTCTGCATGTTTCCCGAACCCGTAGGGTCTACACACTTAAGGTTCGATGACGCTAGGGTTATAGGGAATTGTTATACGAGGTTACCGAAAGTTGTTTGGAGTCCCGGATGAGATCCCAGACGTCATGAGGAGGTCCGGAATGGTCCGGAGGTAAAGATTGATATATAGAATGGATGCTTTTGGACACCGGAAATGTTTGGGCGTCACCGGTAACATACCGGGACCACCGGGACCACCGGAAATGGTCCCGGGGGTCCACCGGGAGGGGCCACCAGCCCCAAGAGGTAGCATGGGCCAAAAGGTGTAGGGCAACCATCCCAAAGTGGGCTGGTGCGCGTCCCACAAGGGGGCCCAAGACGCAGGAGGTGGAGAGGGGGGGAAACCCTTGGCGTTGGTGGGCCTAAGGCCCACCTAGGGGTGCGCCACCCCTCCCCCTGCCCTCGCTACCGCACCTCCCATCTGGGGGGCTGCCGCACCACCTAGGGTGGGAACCCTATGGGTGGCACTCCCTCCCCCTCCTATATATACCTAGGGGTTTGGGGCTGTTTTGCACACGGTTTCTTCTCCTCTCGGCGCAGCCCTGCTCCCCTGCTTCCTCCTCCTCCCATGGTGCTTCACGAAGCCCTGCCGGGAGACCTCGTCTCTCCATCGACATCACGCCGTCGTGTTGCCGGAGATCTTCCCCAACCTCTCCCTCCTACTTGCTGGATCATGGTGCGGGAGACGTCACCGGGCTGCACGTGTGTTGAACGCGGAGGTGCCGTGGTTCGGCACTAGATCGGAATCACACCGCGATCTGAATCGCCGCGAGTACGACTCCATCAACCGCGTTCTAGCAAAGCTTCCGCTTAGCGATCTTCAAAGGTATGAATATGCACTCACCCCTCTCTCGTTGCTGGTCTCTCCATAGGAAGATCTGAATATGCGTAGGAATTTTTTTGAATTTATGCTACGTTACCCAACAGTGGCATCCGAGCCAGGTTTTCTATGCGTAGATTCTACGCACGAGTAGAACACAAAAGGTTGTGGGCGATGATTTGTCAATTGCTTGCCTCTACTAGTCTTATTATTTTCCGGCGGTATTGTGGGATGAAGCGGCCCGGACCGACCTTACACGTATGCTTACGTGAGACTGGTTCCACCGACAGACATGCACACCGTGCATAAAGGTGGCTAGCGGGTGTCTGTCTCTCCTACTCTAGTCGGATTGGATTTCATGAAAAGGATCCTTATGAAGGGTAAATAGCTTTGGCATATCATTGTTGTGGCTGTCACGTAGGTAAGAAGGCGTTCTGGCTAGAAACCCAAATCAGCCACGTCAAACTTGCAACAACAATTAGAGGACCTCTAACTTGTTTTTGCAGGGTTTGACATGTGATGTGATATGGCCAAAGTTGTGATGTTGCATGTATGATGTATGACATGATCATGTTATTGTAATAGGTTTCACGACTTGCATGTCCATGAGTATGACAACCGGCAGGAGCCATAGGAGTTGTCTTGATTTATTGTATGAGATGCAACGCCATGTGCTTACTACTTTTACTTCATTGCTAACGGTTAGCTACAGTAGTAATGATAGTAGTAGTTGGCGTGACGACTTCAAGGAGACACGATGATGGAGATCATGATGATGGAGATCATGGTGTCACGTCGGTGACAATGATGATCATGCGATGCCTGAAGATGGAGATCGAAAGAGGAAAGATGATAATGGCCATATCATGTCACTATATGATTGCATTGTGATGTTTATCATGTTTTTCATCTTATTGCTTAGAACGACGGTAGCATAATAAGATGATCCCTCTTAAATTTCGTGGACGTATTACCCTAAGTGTGCACCGTTGCGAAGGATCGTTGTCTCGAAGCACCACGTGATGATCGGGTGTGATAGATTCTAACGTTCGCATACAACGGGTGTAAGCCAGATTTACACACGCGAAACACCTAGGTTGACTCGACGAGCTTAGCATGTACAGACATGACCTCGAATACAAAAGACCGAAAGGTCGAACTTGAGTCGTATGGTTGAATACGATCAGCATGAAGTTTCTCACCATGATGACTAGTCCGTCTCACATGATGATCGGACACGGGTTAGTCAACATGGATCATGTATCACTTAGGTGACTAGAGGGATGTCGATTTAAGTGGGAGTTCATACTTAATTTGATTAAATGAACTTAATTGTCATGAACTTAGTCTAAAAGTTGTATTTATAAATATTGTAGATGGCCAACGTCAACCTCAATTTCAACGCATTCCTAGAGAAAAACAAGCTGAAAGATGATGGTAGCAACTATGCGGACTGGGTTCGCAACTTGAAGCTCATCCTCGAAGCAGCTAAAAAGGCTTATGTCCTTGATGCACCGCTAGGTGTCCCTCCCGCTCCCGCAACAGCCCAGGATATTCTGAATGTCTGGCAAATGCGGAGTGATGACTACTCTCTGGTTAGGTGTGGCATGTTATACAGTTTGGAAATGGGGCTCCAAAGGCGTTTTGAGCAACACAGTGCATATGAGATGTTCCAAGAGCTGAAACTGGTTTTTCAAGCTCATGCCCGTGTCGAGAGATATGAAGTCTCCGACAAGTTCTTTAGCTGTAAGATGGAGGGGAACAGTTCTGTCAGTGAGTACATACTCAAAATGTCTGGGTTACACGGTCGTCTGACTTCACTTGGAGTCGAACTTCCGGATGATGCTATAATTGACAGAATCCTCCAGCCTCTCCCACCAAGCTAGAAAGGTTTTGTGCTGAACTACAACATGCAAGGGATAGAGAAGACCATTCCCGAGTTGTACTCGATGCTCAAGTCTGCAGAAGTAGAAATCAAGAAAGAGCATCAAGTGTTGATGGTCAACAAGACCACCAGTTTCAAGAAGGGCAAGGGTAAGAAGAACTTCAAGAAAGACGGCAAAGCCGTTGCCGCGCCCGGTAAGCCAGATGCCGGGAAGAAGAAAAAGAATGGACCCAAGCCCGAGACTGAGTGCTTCTATTGCAAGGGAAAAGGTCACTGGAAGCGGAACTGCCCCAAGTACTTAGCGGATAAGAAGGCCGGCAACGTTAAAGGTATATGTGATATACATGTTATTGATGTGTACCTTACGAGTGCTCGTAGTAGCTCCTGGGTATTTGATACCGATGATGTTGCTCACATTTGCAACTCAAAGCAGGAACTGTGGAATAAGCGGAGACTGGCCAAGGACAAGGTGACGATGCGCGTCGGGAATGGCTCCAAGGTCAATGTGATCGCCGTCGGCACACTACCTCTACATCTACCGTCGGGATTAGTTTTAAACCTTAATAATTATTATTTAGCACCAGCTTTGAGCATGAATATTGTATCAGGGTCTTGCTTAATGCGAGACGGCTACTCATTTAAGTCAGAGAATAATGGTTGTTCTATTTATATGAGTGATATGTTTTATGGTCATGCTCCTCTGGTGAATGGTTTATTCTTGATGAATCTCGATCGTGATGTTACACATATTCATAGTGTTAGTACCAAAAGATGTAAAGTTGATAATGATAGTCCCACATACTTGTGGCACTGGCGCCTTGGTCACATCGGTGTTAAGCGCATGAAGAAACTCCATACTGATGGACTATTAGAGTTTCTTGACTTTGAATCATTTGACACATGTGAACCGTGCCTCATGGGCAAGATGACTAAGACTCCATTCTCAGGAATAATGGAGAGAGCGACCGACTTATTGGAAATAATACATACTGATGTGTGTGGTCCAATGAACGTTGAAGATCGCGGTGGCTACCGTTATGTTCTCACTCTCACCGATGATTTGAGTAGGTATGGGTATATCTACTTGATGAAGCACAAATCTGAGACGTTTGAAAAGTTCAATGAATTTCAGAGTGAGGTTAAGAATCAACGTGACAGAAAAATTAAGTGTCTACGATCTGATCGTGGAGGAGAATATTTGAGTCACGAGTTTGGCACACACCTAAGGAAGTGTGGAATCGTTTCACAACTGACGCCGCTTGGCACACCGCAACGCAACGGAGTGTGTGAACATTGTAATCGCACTTTATTAGATATGGTACGATCTATGATGTCTCTTACCGACTTACCGCTATCATTTTGGGGATACACATTAGAAAATGCAGCATTCACTTTAAATAGGGCACCGTCTAAATCCGTTGAGACGACACCGTATGAACTATGGTTTGGCAAGAAACCTAAGTTGTCGTTTCTTAAAGTTTGGGGATGCGATGCTTATGCGAAGAAACTTCAACCAGAAAAGCTCGAACCCAAAGCGGACAAATGCGTATTCATAGGATACCCTAAGGAAACTTTTGGGTATACCTTCTATCTTAGATCCGAAGGTAAAACCTTTGTTGCCAAGAACGGATTCTTTCTAGAGAAAGAGTTTCTCTCGAAGGAAGTAAGTGGGGGGGAAAGTAGAACTTGATGAGGTAATTACACCCCCTCTCGAACCGGAAAGTAGCGCAGTGCGGGAAATTGTTCTTGTGGCGCCTACACCAACTGAAGAGGAAGTTAATGATGATGATCATGAAGCTTCGGATTAAGTTACTATTGAACCGCGAAGGTCCACAAGGGCACGCTCCGCACCAGAATGGTACGGCAACCCTGTGATGGAAATCATGTTGTTAGACAACGGTGAACCTTCAAACTATGAAGAAGCAATGGCGGGCCCGGATTCCAACAAATGGCTTGAGGCTATGAAATCCGAGATAGGATCCATGTATGAGAACAAAGTATGGACTTTGGTGGACTTGCCCGATGATCGGCGAGCTATAGAAAATAAATGGATCTTCAAGAAGATGACTGATGCAAACGGTAATGTGACCGTTTATAAAGCTCGACTTGTCGCAAAGGGTTTTCGACAAATTCAAGGAGTTGACTATGAAGAGACTTTCTCTCCCGTGGCGAAGCTGAAGTCAGTCCGAATCATGTTAGCAATTGTCGCCTTTTATGATTATGAAATTTGGCAAATGGACGTCAAAACAACATTCCTTAACGGGAATCTTAAGGAAGAGTTTTATATGTGCAACCAGAAGGTTTTTCCGACCCTAAGGGTGCTAACAAAGTGTGCAAGCTCCAGCGCTCCATCTATGGGCTGGTGCAAGCAGCTCGGAGTTGGAACATTCGCTTTAATGAGGTGATTAAAGCGTTTGGGTTCATACAGGTTTATGGAGAAGCCTGTCTGTACAAGAAAGTGAGTGGGAGTTCTGTAGCTTTCCTCATACTGTATGTGGATGACATATTATTGATGGGGAATAATATAGAGATGTTGGAGAGCATAAAGGCCTATTTGAACAAGTTTTTCAATGAAGGACCTTGGAGAAGCTGCATACATATTAGGCATCAAGATCTATAGAGATAGATCGAGACGCCTCATAGGTCTTTTGCAAAGTACATACCTTGACAAGATATTGAAGAAGTTTAATATGGAAAACTCAAAGAAAGGGTTCTTGCCAGTTTTGCAAGGTATAAGATTGAGTAAGACTCAGTCACCGACCACGGCAGCAGATAGAGAGAAGATGAGTACTGTCCCCTACGCTTCAGCCGTAGGCTCTCTAATGTATGCCATGCTGTGTACCAGACCTAATATAAACCTTGCCATAAGTTCGGTAGGGAGGTACCAAAGTGATCCCGGTATGGAACACCGGTCAAGAATATCCTTAAGTACCTGAAGAGGACTAAGGAGATGTTTCTCGTTTATGGAGGTGACGAAGAGCTCGTCGTAAAGGGTTACGTCGATGCTAGCTTCGACACAGATCCGAATGACTCTAAGTCACAGACCGGATACATATATGTGTTGAATGGTGGGGCAGTGAGCTGGTGCAGCAGCAAGCAAGAAGTCGTGGCAGCATCTACATGTGAAGTGGAGTACATAGCTGCTTCAAAAGCGGCTCATGAAGGAATTTGGAAGAAGGAGCTCATCACCGACCTTGGAGTGGTTCCAAGCGCGTCGGGTCCAATGACGCTCTTTTATGATAACACTAGGCCATTGCCATAGCCAAGGAGCCCAGGTTTCACCGGAAGACCAAGCACATCAAACGCCGCTACAACTCCATCCAGGACCATGTCCAGAGTGGAGTAATAGATATTTGTAAAGTACATACGGATCTGAATGTCGCAGACCCGTTGACTAAACCTCTTCCTCGAGCAAAACATGATCAACACCATAATGCTATGGGTGTTCAATACATCACAATGTAACTAGAATATTGACTCTAGTGCAAGTGGGAGACTGTTGGAAATATGCCCTAGAGGCAATAATAAAATGGTTATTATCATATTTCCTTGTACATCATAATCGTCTATTGTTCATGCTATAATTGTATTAACAGGAAACAGTAATACATGTGTGAATAAATAGATCACAATGTGTCCCTAGCAAGCCTCTAGTTGGCTAGCTCGTTGATCAATAGATGATCATGGTTTCCTGATCCTGGACATTAGATGTCATTGATAACGGGATCACATCATTGGGAGAATGATGAGATGGACAAGACCCAATCGTAAGCATAGCACCAGATCGTATTGTTCGTATGCTAAAGCTTTTCTAATGTCAAGTGTCTTTTCCTTCGACCGTGAGATTGTGCAACTCCCGGATACCGTAGGAGTGCTTTGGGTGTATCAAACGTCACAACGTAACTGGGTGACTATAAAGGTGCACTACGGGTACCTCCAAAAGTGCGTGTTGGGTTGGTACGAATCGAGATCGGGATTTGTCACTCCCTGTGACGGAGAGGTATCTCTGGGCCCACTCGGTAGAACATCATCACGATCCCAATGTGACTAAGGAGTTAGTCACACGATGACGTGCTACGGAACGAGTAAAGAGACTTACCGGTAATGAGATTGAACAAGGTATAGGTATACCGACGATCGAATCTCGGGCAAGTTCTATACCGACAAACAAAGGGAATTGTATATGGGATTGATTGAATCCTTGACATCGTGGTTCATCTGATGAGATATCGTGGAACGTGTGGGAGCCACCATGGGTATCCAGATCCCGTGATGGTTATTGGCCGGAGAGCATCTCGGTCATGTCTGCATGTTTCCCGAACCCGTAGGGTCTACACACTTAAGGTTCCATGACGCTAGGGTTATAGGGAATTGTTATACAAGGTTACCTAAAGTTGCTCGAAGTCCCGGATGAGATCCCGGACATCACGAGGAGCTCCGGAATGGCTCGGAGGTAAAGATTGATATATAGGATGGATGGTTTTGGACACCGGAAATGTTTCGCGTGTCACCGGTAGCGTACCGGGACCATCAGAAATGGTCCCGGGGGTCCACCGGGAGGGGCCACCAGCCCCAAGAGGTAGCATGGGCCAAAAGGTGGAGGGCAACCAGCCCAAAGTGGGCTGGTGCGCCTCCCACGAGGGGGCCCAAGGCGCAGGAGGTGGAGAGGGGGGGGGAAACCCTAGGCGCTGGTGGGCCTAAGGCCCACCTAGGGGTGCGCCACCCCTCCCCCTGCCCTGGCCGCCGCACCTCCCACCTGGGGGGCTGCCGCACCACCTAGGGTGGGAACCCTAGGGGTGGCACCCCCCTCCCCTCCTCTTATATATACCTATGGCTTTGGGGCTGTTTTGCACACGGTTTCTTCTCCTCTCGGCGCAACCCTCCTCCCCTCCTTCCTCCTCCTCCCATGGTGCTTCGTGAAGCCCTGCCAGGAGACCTCGTCTCTCCATCGACACCATGTCGTCGTGCTGCCGGAGATCTTTCCCAACCTCTGCCTCCTCCTTGCTAGATCAAGGTGCGGGAGACGTCATCGGGCTGCACGTGTGTTGAACGCGGAGGTGCCGTCGTTCGGCACTAGATCGGAATCACACCGCGATCTGAATCGCCGCGAGTACGACTCCATCAACCACGTTCTAGCAACGGTTCCGCTTAGCGATCTTCAAAGGTATGAATATGCACTCACCCCTCTCTCGTTGCTGGTCTCTCCATAGGAAGATCTGAATATGCATAGGATTTTTTTTGAATTTATGCTACGTTACCCAACACCTTTATCCTAACAGGGAAAGGTGGTTTCACAATGTAAGCACTCGGGACAATAGGATCATTATAGGCAATGACTTTCTCTTCAACTGGATTGGGTTTGACTTCTAAGGGAGGATGATATTTAAAGCACTTCTCTTTGGGGAGATCAATATGACCAGAAAATGATTCACACAATGAAGCTACTATCTCAGAGCCAAGTCCATACTTAGCGCTAAAATCACAAAAGGTATTTGTTTGAACAAAGGATTTAACGCAATCAAACTTGAAATTCATACCTGACTCCTTACCTTCATCAAGCTCCCAATGTTCAGAGTTGCGTTTAATTCTTTCCAATAAATTCCATCTGAAGTCAATATCTCTCTTCATAAAAGAACCGGTACAAGAAGTGTCAAGCATGGTGCGATCATCATGAGAAAGCCGAGCATAGAAGTTCTGAATGATAATTTCACTCGAGAGCTCATGGTTGGGGCATGAATATAACATTGATTTAAGCCTCCCCCAAGCTTTAGCGATGCTTTCTCGGTCACGAGGCCAAAATGATCACGATGTACTAGATGCATAGTATAAAACTTTTGATGAAATTCCAATTTCAACCGATTGTAGTTCCATGATCCAGTATCATCACATAGCCTATACCATGTCAACGCCTTATCCCTCAAAGATAAGGGATAGACCTTCTTCTTGACCTCATCCTCGGGAAAACCTGCAAGCTTAAATAAACCACAAACTTCATCAACATAGATTAGATGCAAGTCTGGATGTGATGTTCCATCTCCTGTAAAAGGATTAGCCAACAGTTTCTCAAGCATACCCGAAGGAAATTCAAAGCAAATATTTTCAGTAGGTGCAGAAGGTTGAGGAGCAACTCTTTGTGCTTCTGTTCGAGGTGAAGATACCCCGAACAAGCCCCTCAAAGGATTAGTTTCCATAGTGACAAGTGACAATAAATTTCAGCACACTATATGAATGTTTCCTTACCAAGTTCCACTTACCAAAGGTGCTTCACTCCCCGGCAACGGCGCCAGAAAAGAGTCTTGATGACCCACTAGTATGGGGTATCTATCGTAGTCCTTTCGATAGGTAAGAGTGTCGAACTCAACGAGGAGCAGAAGGATCTAACAAGTGGTTTTCAGCAAGGTAAAATCAGTAAGCACTGAAATTATCGATAACAAGTAGTTGTGTGACAAGATGATGCGTAGCAAGTAGCAAGTAACAAAAGTAACAACGGTGCAACAAAGTGAACCAATCCCTTTTGTAGCAAGGGACAAGCCTGGACAAACTCTTATAGGAGGAAAAACGCTCCCGAGGACACACGGGAATTTTGTCATGCTAGTTTTCATCATGTTCATATGATTCGTGTTCGTTACTTTGATAGTTTGATATGTGGGTGGACTGGCGCTTGGGTACTGCCCTTACTTGGACAAGCATTCCACTTATGATTAACCCCTCTCGCAAGCATCCGCAACTACGAAAGAAGAATTAAGACAAAGTCTAACTATAGCATTAAACTAGTGGATCCAAATCAGCCCCTTACGAAGCAACACATAAACTAGGGTTTAAGCTTCTATCACTCTAGCAACCCATCATCTACTTACTACTTCGCAATGCCTTCCTCTAGGCCCAAATAATGGTGAAGTATTATGTAGTCGACGATCACATAACACCACTAGAGGAAAAACAACATACAACACATCAAAATATCGAACGAATACCAAATTCACATGACTACTTATAGCATGACTTATCCCATGTCCCCAGGAACAAAAGTAACTACTCACAAAGCATAATCATATTCATGACCAGAGAGGTAATGAGTAGCATCAAAGATCTGAACATAAACTCTTCCACCAAGTAATCCAACTGGCATCAACTACAAGGAGTAATTAACACTACTAGCAACCTTACAAGTACCAATTGGAGTCGCGAGACGGAGATTGGTTACAAGTGATGAACTAGGGTTTGGAGATGAGATGGTGCTGATGAAGATGTTGATGGTGATGAGTCCCCTGTGATGAGAGGAGTGTTGGTTATGACGATGGCGACGATTTCCCCCTCCGGGAGGGAAGTTTCCCCGGCAGGATCATCCTGCCGGAGCTCTAGATTGGTTCTGCTCAAGTTTCGCCTCGTGGCGGCGGTGAATCCTCCGAAAAGCCTCCTCTTGATTTTTTTTCAGACCGAAACCCTTCATGTAGCAAAAGAGGGGGGCCAGTGGGCCAGCAGGGAGCCCACAAGCCCCCTAGGCGCGGCCAGGGGGTGACCGCGCCTAGCAGGCTTGTGGCCACGTGCTGGCGCCCCTCTGGCACTTCTTCGGCCCAGTATTTTTTATAAATCCAAAAAAAATCCACGTCGATTTTCACGACTTTTGAAGTTGGGCAGAATAGGCATCTCAAACTTGCTCCTTTTGCAGACCAAAATTCCAGCTGCTGGCATTCTCACTCTTCATGTAAACCTTGCAAAATAAGAGAGAAAAGGCATTAGTATAGTACCGTGAAGTGAAATAACAGCCCAAAAAGCGAGAAATATCAACATGAAAGCATGATGCAAAATGGACGTCTCAGGTACTCTTTTGATATTACCTTGGGGTGCCATGGGGAATTCCCAAGATTAGGCATTTATCACTCCTTATTCCTTCATCTGTCGTGATCTCACTCAAAACTTGAAAACTTCATTCACACAAAACTCAACAAAACCTTCGCGAGATCCGTTAGTATAAGAAAACCAAACATTACTTTAGGTACTATTGAAAACCCATTCCAATTTTGTTTTTGCATTATACCTATTGTATTCTAACCTTGCCATGGCTTATACCCCCGATACAAACCATTGAGTCATAAAAATAAGCACACAACGCAAAGAAAACATATTCTGAAACAGAACAGTCTGTAAAGATTTGAATTTTACTCATACTTGTGTAACTCCAAAAATCTAAAAATTAGGACAATGTAGGGAATTTGTATATCAATCTTTTGTAAAATATTCAGACACTTTCGTCGCTTGTGTGATTTTTAGAATTTCTCCTACTGGAGGCAAAAGTTTCTGTTTTTCAACAAGATCAAAGCAACTATCACCCAACATGATCCTAAAGGCTTTACTTGGCACAAACACTAATTAAAACATAAAAATACAATCATAAGAGTAGCATAATTGCAAACTCTCAAGAATAGAAAGAAAAAGTAAAAAATAAAATTTATTCTTTGGGTTGCTGATACGTCTCCAACGTATCTATAATTTTTTATTGTTCCATGCTATTATATTATCAACTTGGGATGTCTTATATGCATTTATATGCCATTTTATATCATTTTTGGGACTAACCTATTAACTCAGTGCCTAGTGCCAGTTTCTGTTTTTTCCGTGTTTTTGACCTTTTCAGAAAAGAATATTAAACGGGGTCCAAACGGAATAAAACCTGCGGGATGATTTTTTCCATAACAAAAGATACGTAGAGGACTTGAGAACCAAGGCAAGAGGTCTCGTGGGAGGTCACGAGCCCCCTAGGCGCGCCCTAAGGGGGCGCCTAGTAGGCTCGTGGGCCCCCGTGGCTCCTCTGCCCTACCTCTTTCGCCTATAAATTCCTAAAAATCCCGGAACCAAAGAAGAGAGCCACAAAAATACTTTTCCGCCGTCGTAAGCTTCTGCCTCCGCAAGATCCCATCTCGGGACCGTTCTGGTGCCCTGCCGGAGGGGGATCCGGACACGGAGGGCTTCTTCATCAACACCATTGCCTCTCCGATGATGCGTGAGTAGTTCACCACAGACCTTCGGGTCCATAGCTAGTAGCTAGATGGCTTCTTCTGTCTCTTGGATCTTCAATACAAAGTTCTCCATGATCTTAATGCAGATGTATCCGATGTAACTTTCTGTTGTGGTGTGTTCGTCGAGATCCGATGAATTGCGGATTTATGATCAGATTATCTATGAATATTATTTGAGTGTCCTCTGATTTCTTATATGCATGATTTTGTATCCTTGTAATTCTCTTCGAGTTATGGGTTTTGTCTGGCCAACTTGATCTATAATTCTTGCAATGGGAGAAGTGCTTGGTTTTCGGTTCATACCGTGCGGTGTCCTCACCAAGTGACAGAAGGGGTAGCGAGGCACGCATCATGTTGTCGCCATCAAGGGTAAAAAGATGGGGTTTATATCATATTGCATGAATTTATCCCTCTACATCATGTCATCTTGCTTAAGGCGTTACTCCGTTTGTTATGAACTTAATACACTAGATGCATGCTGGATAGCGATCGATGTGTGGAGTAATAGTAGTAGATGCAGAAAGTATCGGTCTACTTATCTCGGACGTGATGCCTATATGTATGATCATTGCCTTAGATATCGTCATGACTTTGCACGATTCTATCAATTGCTCGACAGTAATTCGTTCACCCACCGTAATACTTGCTATCATGAGAGAAGCCTCTAGTGAACACTATGGTCCCCGGGTCTATTTTACACATCATATATTCAGATCTACATTCAAAAATACCAAAAATACTTTGCTGCACTTTTATTTCTTTTCACCTTTTATCACCTTCAGATCTCACCTTGCAAGTAATCGTGAAGGGATTGACAACCCCTTTATCGCGTTGGGTGCAAGTTTGTTTGCTTTTGCGCAGGTTCATTGGTGCCTCATCTTGATACTCCTACTGGATTGATACCTTGGTTCTCAAACTGAGGGAAATACTTATCTCTACTTTGATGCATCACCCTTTCCTCTTCAAGGGAAAAACCAATGCAAGCTCAAGAAGTAGCAGGAAGAATTTCTGGCGCCGTTGCCGGGGAGTACTCAAGTGAAGCATATCTACCAAGTAACTATCGCTAACTCATCTCTTGCATTTATATTATTTGCCTTTTGCCTCTCGTTTTCCTCTCCCCCACTTCTGAAAAAACAAATTTTACAAAAATATTTGCCTTTTTCGTTCACCCTTTCTTTTGATTGCTCTCTGTCTGCTTGTGTGGGTTAGTCTACTTATCCTTATGGCGAGCCCTATCGCTACGGTCGTTACTCCCGAGAGCAAAGTTCTTAATTTTAAACAAAACGAGGGAGAAAATTTAAAAGATGCTTGGTATAGAATTTGCAATCCTCAGAATAGATCTACTCGTAAGCAATCTACTACTGTTCTACTTCGCAATTTTTATGTGGGTATTTCCCCTTGGAATAGGTATGTTCTTGACACCATCGTAGGCGGAAATTTCTTGGGTAGCCATACCATTGATTCTTACGGTGCTTTAATAAATTTGGTAGGCTCACCCCCACTCATGGTTAATGTAACTACTCTAACTTTGGAACATGTGATGCGTAGGCTGGATATTATTGAGAATATAGTTGCTACGATAGAACTCATTGAAAACTTGGATAAAAATATCCACAATCAAATCACTCAATATGGATCCAAGGTGGGAATGATTTTGAAAAATTTAAAGGAGAAGGAACCCACAGTTAACGAAAAACTAGATCATGATTCCGCTAGAATTGGCAAACTAGAGGATGTTATAACCAACTTGGGTTCCGCTTTTGCTGTTGTTCAGAACGCTCCAAATTTTGTCCACAATAAGGCCACTAAGTTTGTTTATGTTCCTAAAAACCGTGGTGAACCATCTAGTAAGAGAGATGAAGATCTTAAAATGTTAAGTATTCACCCTATGAGTGGTTTGAGCACTAAAGACGACGATACTTGATTCTATTGCCTTATGCGTAGCTAAGGGCGTTAAACGATAGCGCTTGTTGGGAGGCAACCCAATGAATAAATTTATTTTTGCTTTTCACTTTCTGTTTTGTTGAGTCCACACCATCATGATTCTGTTATGATTGTGTTTTCTATGTTTTACTTAGTGTTTGTGCCAAGTAGAACCTTTATGATTAGTTTTGGTGATAGTTGTTTAATCATGCTGAAAAAGACAGAAACTTTGTGCTCACGAAATTATTTTTAATTCTTATCCAGAAAGAGATTTTGAGTTAATTACTTTTGCTGCTGATTGATATGCGAATTGCCCTAATTGTCAGTTTTTCAGAATTTTTGGGATACCAGAGGTATACGAAGTATACAGATTACTACAGACTGTTCTATTTTTGACAGATTCTGTTTTTTGTTGTGTTGATTGCTTATTTTGATGAAACTATGGCTAATATCGGGGGGTACGAGCCATGGAAAAGTGAGAATACAGTAATATAACATCAATCTAAATAGAAATCAAGTCAACTACAATACCTAAAAAGTTGGTAGTTTGTTTTCTTATGCTAATGATATCACGAGTTTCTGTTTAAGTTTTGTGTTGTGAAGTTTTCAAGTTTTGGGTGATGTTCTTATGGACAATGAAATAAAGAGTGGAAATATCTTAAGCTTGGGGATGCCCAAGTCATCCTCAGACAAATTCAAAGACACCAAAAGCCTAAGCTTGGGGATACCCCGGGAAGGCATCCCCTCTTTCGTCTTCAATCCATCGGTAACGTTACTTGGATCTATATTTTTATTAACCACATGATATGTGTTTTGCTTGGAGCGTTGTGTATTATAGGAGTCTTTGCTTTTTGTTTTATCACAATCGTCCTTGCTGCACACCTTTTTGAGAGGGACATGCACTCATCGTGAATTTGTTAGAATACTCAATGAGCTTCACTTATATCTTTTGAGCTAGGCAATTTAGCTCCCATGAGCTTCACTTATATCTTTTGAGCTAGATAATTTTGCTCTAGTGCTTCACTTAAATCTTTTTAGAGCACGACGGTGTCATATTTTGTAGAAATAAAAACTCTCGATCTTCACTTATATCATTTTGAGAGCGCTCTCTCTAAGTAACTTGGTAATTGGCGTGTGCTATGAAATTAGTCCTAAATATGATAGGCATCCAAATAGGATATAATAAAAACTTTCATATTCAAGTGCATTGATTAGTAAGAGAAGTTTGATTCCTCACAATTAGTTTTGAGATATGGATATGGTAATATTAGAGTTATATTAGTAGAGTGTTGTGAATCTAGAAATACTTGTGTTGAGGTTAGTGATTCCCGTAGCATGCACGTATGGTGAACCGCTATGTTAGGAAGTCGAAACATAATTGATTTATTGATTGTCATCCTTTGTGTGGCGGTCGGGATCGCACGATGGTTAACACCTACCAACCCTTCCCCTAGGAGTATGCGTTTAGCACTTTGTTTCGATTACTAATAAAAGTTTTGCAATAAGTATATGAGTTCTTCATGACTAATGTGAGTCCATGGTATAGATGCACTCTCACCTTCCACCATTGCTTGCCTCTCTAGTGCCGCGCAACTTTCGCTGGTGCACAAACCCACCTTATACCTTCCTCAAAACAGCCACCATACCTACCTATTATGACATTTTCACAGCCATTCCGAGATATATTGCCATGCAACTTCCACCGTTCCGTCTCATGACATGTGTTGTCATTTTCATTTTGCCATTGCATGATCGTAAGATAGCTAGCGAGATGTTTCAACGTCATACGCTAAGCTAGATCGTTGCATATCCCGCTACACTGTCGGAGGCATTTCATATATAGTCATTATTGTTCTAAGTATCGAGTTGTAAGTAAATAAAAGTGTGATGATCATAATTATTAGAGTCTTGTCCCATGTGAGTAAATAAAAAAATAGGCCAAAGATGCCCACCAAAAAAATTAAAAAAAGAGGCCAAAGAGCCCAAACAAAAAAATGATGAGAGAAAAAGAGAGAAGGGACAATGCTACTATCTTTTTCCACACTTGTGCTTCAAAATAGCACCGTGTTCTTCATGATAGAGAGTCTCTTGTTTTGTCACTTTAATATACTAGTGGGAATTTTCATTATATAACTTGGCTTGTATATTCCAATGATGGGCTTCCTCAAAATTGCCCTAGGTCTTCATGAGCAAGCAAGTTGGGCGCACACCCACTAGTTTTCTTTTTGAGCTTTCATACACTTATAGCTCTAGTGCATCCGTTGCATGGCAATCCCTAATCATTCACATTGATATCTATTGATGGGCATCTCCATAACCCATTGATACGCCGAGTTGATGTGACTATCTCCTCCTTTTTGCCTCACAACCTCCACCACACTCTATTCCACCTATAGTGCTATATCGATGGCTCACGCTCATGTATTGCGTGAGAGTTGAAAAGGTTGAGAAAGTAAGAGTGCGAAAATAATTACTTGGCCAATACCGGGTTGTGCATGATTTAAATTCTTTGTGTGGGGATGTGATACGTCTCAAACGTATCTATAATTTTTTATGGTTTCTTGTTGTTATCTTGTCAACTTTGGATGTTTTATATACCTTTTATATCTTTTTTGGGACTACCTTATTAATTTAGTGCCAAGTGCCAGTTCCTGTTTTTTCTGTGTTTTTGACTCTTTTCATATCTGATTTTGGAACGGAGTCCTAACGGAATAAAATCCCTGAAATGAATTTTTCCAGAACAGAAGAAGATCGGGGGACTTGAGGGCCAAGGAAGGAGGCCCATAGGGGGCCCACAAGCCCTGTAGCCGCGGCCAGGGGGGCCCCGCGGCTACCAAGCTTGTACCCCCCTCGAGCTCCCCTGCCCTAGCTCTTTGGTCTATTTATTCCCTAAAATCCCAGAAAAAATAAGGGCGTCCACGAAACCACTTTTGCGCCGCCGCAAGCTTCCGTTTCCGCGAGATCTCATCTGGAGACCCTTCCCGGTGCCCTGCCGGAGGGGACTTTGGAGCTGGAGGGCTTCTACATCAACATCATTGCCTCTCCAATGACTCGTGAGTAGTCTACTTTAGACCTACGGGTCCGTAGTTAGTAGCTAGATGGCTTCTTCTCTCTCTTGGATCTTCAATACAAAGTTCTCCATGATCTTCATGGAGATCTATCGATGTAATCCTCTTTGGCGGTGTGTTTGTCGAGATCCGATGAATTGTGGGTTTGTGATCAGATTATCTATGAATTATATTTGAGTCTTTGCTGATTTTTTATATCCATGATTTGATATCCTTGTAAGTCTCTCCGAGTCTTGGGTTTTGTTTGGCCAACTAGATCTATGATTCTTGCAATGGGAGAAGTGCTTGGTTTTGGGTTCATACCGTGCGGTGACCTTTCCCAGTGACAGAAGGGGCAGCAAGGCACGCATCATGTTGTTGCCATCAAGGGTAACAAGATGGGCTTTCATCATAGATTTGAGATTGTCCATCTACATCATGTCATCTTGCTTAAGGCGTTACTCTGTTCTTATGAACTCATTACACTAGATGCATGTTGGATAGCGGTCGACGTGTGGAGTAATAGTAGTAGATGTGGAAAGTATCGGTCTACTTGTTTTGGACGTGATGCCTACATGTATGATCATTGGCATAGATAATGTCATGACTTTGCGCGGTTCTATCAATTGCTCGAGAGTAATTCGTTCACCCACCGTCTACTTCCTTTCATGAGAGAAGCCACTAGTGAACACTACGGCCCCCGGGTCTATTCACAATTATCATCTCCGCTTTTACTTTCACTTTGCTTTGTTTACTTTTTGCTTTCAGTTCTCACTTTGCAAACAATCTATAAGGGATTGACAACCCCTTCATAGCGTTGGGTGCAAGCGCTTTGTGTTTGTGCAGGTACTTGTGACTTGACGCGATCCTCCTACTGGATTGATACCTTGGTTCTCAAACTGAGGGAAATACTTACCGCCGCTGTGCTACATCACCCTTTCCTCTTCAAGGAACACCAACGCAAGGATCCAAGGCCGCGGGGGAACCTTTGCATACCTGCCAAGGAAATCCCTATAGGCGTAGCGAGCAGCAGAAGGATTTCTGGCGCCGTTGCCGGGGAGGATCGCTTGCCGAGGAGTATCAAGACAAGAATAATCTCCCGTCAACACGCTTATTTCTGGCGCCGTTGCCGGGGAGAGATCAAGTCAATATCTATCCAAGTAGGTGTCACAAACTCATCTCTTGCATTTACCTTTTTTGCTAGTTGCCTCTCCTTTTCCTCTCCCCCACTTCACATTTGCCGTTTTCATTTGCCGTTTTCTTTTGTCTTTTGCCTTATTGTTCCGCCCGTTTTTCTCGCTTGCTCTTGGGCTTGTTCGTGAGAGACCTTTCCTCATGGCCAAACCAAACTATTTCAGAAGGTTGGAAGAGATTGAAACTGGTGTCAAAGGTTTCATGTCTTCTTAGTTTGACCAAAATAGTTACTTCTGTAGGGAATTAAAAGAGCAAAATTCTTTTATGGCCTGTTTGAATAAAGAAGTTGATGATATGGCCAAATAATTCCTTGCACTAAATTCTCAACTTGCTCACCTTGAAAAATTGGTGGGCCAAATTTCTGACAAGCAGGCTACCTTAGTCAATAATATGGCAGCTAAACCTGAAATTTGTGATGCAAATCATGAAGATCTTAAAGTGCTTGGTGTGACTCCTCTTGAATTTTTGTTTTCGCGTGTCAAACCTATTGATGAAGGGTCTAGATATGAAGGTGTGGAGAGTGGAGTAGAAGAAATCAAAATATTGGGTAGTGATGAAATTGCCACTTTGGATTTCAAGGGATTAAATTATGATAATTGCTCCTTGTTTGAATGCATTTCCTTGATGCAATCCATTGCAAACTCTCCACATGCTTATAGCCAAAACAAAGCCTTTACCGCACATATCGTAGATGCTATGATGAAATCTCTTGAAGAGAAACTCGAATTAGAAGTCTCTATGCCTAGAAAACTTCATGATGAGTGGGAACCTACTATCAAAAATCAAAATCAAAAACTATGAATGCAATGCTTTGTGTGATTTGGGTGCTAGTGTTTTCGTGATTCCAAAGTCTTTATGTGATATTCTTGGTTTTCATGATATTGAAGAGTGTTCTCTTAAATTGCATCTTGTGGATTCTAATGTCAAGAAACCCATGGGAAGGATCAATGATGTTCTTATTGTTGCAAATAAGAACTATGTACCCGTGGATTTCATTGTACTTGACATAGATTGCAATCCTTCATGTCCCATTATTCTTGGTAGACCTTTCCTAAGGACTATTGGTGCTATCATCGATATGAAGGAAGGGAATGATAGATTTCAATTTCCTCTAAAGAAGGGCATGGAGCATTTTCCTAGAAAGAAAATAAGATTGCCTTATGAATCTATGATGAGGGCTACTTATGGTTTGAGCACCAAAGATGACTATACGTGATTCCATGACCTTATGCCTAGCTAAGGGCGTTAAACAATAGCGCTTGTTGGGAGGCAACCCAACGAATCTATCCTTTTTCTTTATGTTTTGTGTTTTCCACACTTTCATAATTCTGTTATGATTGTGTTTTTTATGTTTCTTTTGCGTTTGTGCCAAGTAAAACCGTTATGATCAGTCTTGGGGATGATCGTTTGATCATGCTGGAAAAGACAGAAACTTTCTGCTCACGAAAAGAATTTTCATTTTTTTTGTGAGAGCTTTTGAGTTTATTATTTTTGCTGCTGATTTCTACACAAATTCTTCAGACTATCGTAATTTTTCATAATTTTTGAAGTACCATAAGTATACGAAGTATACAGATTCCTACAGACTGGTCTGCTGTTAGCAGATTCTGTTTTTGTTGAGTTGGTTGCTTATTTTGATGAAACTATGGATAGTATCGGGGGGTATTAGCCATGGAAGATTGAAAATACAATAACCCAACATCAACATAAGTAGAACTTAAGTTTTCTACATTACCTAAGGAAGTGGTAATTTGCTTTCTTATACTAATGATATCACGAGTTTCTGTTTAAGTTTCGTGTTGTGAAGTTTTCAAGTTTTGGGTGAAGTTCTTATGGACAAAGAGATAAAGAGTGGCAAGAGCTCAAGCTTGGGGATGCCCAAGGCACCCCAAGTTGATTCAAGGATGCTGAAAAAGCCTAAGCTTGGGGATGCCCCGGGAAGGCATCCCCTCTTTCGTCTTCTATCCATCGGTAACGTTACTTGGGCCTATATTTTTGTTCACCACATGTTATGTGTTTTGCTTGGAGCGTCTTGTAACGTAGGAGTCTTTTATTTTTGTTGTGTCACAATCTTACTTGCTGCACACCTAGAGCGAGAGACATGCACTCACCGTGATTTTGTCGAGCTTCACTTATATCCTTTGGTTAGGAAATTCAGCTCACATGTGTTTCACTTATATCTTTTGAGCTAATTGATTTTGCTCTATGTGCTTCACTTCTATCTTTTGGAGCACAGCAGTGCGTGGCGTGGTAGTTGATCTATGCTATGAAAGTAGTCTCAAAAGGGGTAGTTATCCAAAGAGATATGAAAACTTCCACCTTCATGTGCATTGAGTAGTTAGAGAAGTTTGATTCATCTGAATTAGTTTTGAGTTGTGGTTGTGGTAATATTAAAGTTATACTAGTAAGGTGTTGTGGATCTAGAAATACTTGTGTTGAAGTTAGTGATTCCCGTAGCATGCACGTATGGTGAACCGCTATGTGATGAACTCTGAGAATGATTAGTTTATTGATTGTCATCCTTTGTGTAGCGGTTGGGATCGCCCGATGGTTTATACCTACCAACCCTTCCCCTAGGAGTATGCGTTGAATGCTTTGTTTCGATTACTACTAAAACTTTTGCAACAAGTATATGATTTCTTCATGACTAATGTTGAGTCCATGGTTTAGATGCACTTTCACCTTCCACCATCACTATCTTATTTAGTGTCGTGCAACATTCACCGGTGCATAAAACCCACCATTAACCTCCCTCAAAACAGCCACCATACCTACCTACTATGGCTTTTTCAAAGCCATTCCGAGATATATTGCCATGCAACTACCACCATGACATGTGCCACAACTTCTACATTGCCATTGCATGATCATAAGATAGCTAGCATGATGTTTTCATTGATGTCTATGCCATGCTAGATCATTGTCACGGTACACTACCGAAGGCATTTCATATAGAGTCATCATTGCTCTATGTTTTGAGTTGTAAGTGTGATGATCATCATTGATGGAGCATTGTCCCATGTGAGGAAATAAAAGAGGCCAACGAAGCCCATTTACAAAAGGAGGCCAAATATGCCCACAAAAATAAAATAATAAAAAAATAATTAAAAAAAAAGAGGCCAAAGAGCCCACCAAAAAATGAGAGAAAAAGAGAGAAGGGACAATGCTACTATGTCCTTTCCACACTTGTGCTTCATATTAAGCACCATGATCTTCATGATTGAGAGTCTCTCGTTTTGTCACCACCATATAGCTAGTGGGAAATCTTGTATATTCCAATGATGGGCTTCCTCAAAATTGCCTTAGGTCTTCGTGAGCAAGCAAGTTGGATGCACACCCACCAGTTTTCTTTAAGAGCTTTCACTTACTCTTAGCTCTAGTGCGTCATTTGTATGGCAATCCCTACTCATTCACATTGATATCTATTGATGGCATCTCCATAGCTCATTGATATGCCTAGTCAATGTGACCATCTTCTCCTTGTTTGCCTTGCAACCTCCACCACACTCCATTCCACTTATAGTGCTAAAACCATGGCTAACGCTCATGTATTGTGTGAGAGTTGAAAAAGTTTGAGAAAGTAAAGGAGTGAAAACAATTACTTGGCCAATACCGAGGTTGTGCATGATTTAAATTCATTGTGCAAGGATGATAGAGCATAGCGAGACTATATGATTTTGTAGGGATAACTTTATTTTGGCCTTTTTATTTTGAAAGTTCATGATTACCTTGCTAGTTTGCTTGAAGTATTATTGTCTCCACGTCAATAGCAAACTATTGTTTTGAATCTAACGGATCTGAACATTCATGTCACATAAGAGGAGTTACAAAGGACATCTATGCTAGTTAGCATGAAAGCATCAAAAGTTCATTCTTTATCACTTCCCTACTCGAGGACGAGCAGGAGTTAAGCTTGGGGATGCTTGATACGTCTCAAACGTATCTATAATTTTTGATGGTTTCAAGCTGTTATCTTGTCAACTTTGGATGTTTTATATACCTTTTATATCTTTTTTGGGACTAACTTATTAATTCAGTGCCAAGTGCGAGTTCCTGTTTTTTATTTGTTTTTTACTCTTTTCATATCTGATTTTGGAACGGAGTCCAAACGGAATAAAATCCCCGAAATGAATTTTTCCAGAACAGAAGAAGATCGGGGGACTTGAGGGCCAAGGCAGGAGGCCCACAGGGGGCCCACAAGCCTTGTAGCCGAGGCCAGGGGGGCACGCGGCTACCAAGCTTGTGGCCCCCCCGGAGCTCCCCTGCCCTAGCTCTTTGGCCTATTTATTCCCTAAAATCCGAGAAAAAATAAGGGCGTCCACGAAACCACTTTTCCGCCGCCGCAAGCTTCCCTTTCCGCGTGATCTCATCTGGAGACCCTTCCCGGTGCTCTGCCGGAGGGGACTTTGGAGCTGGAGGGCTTCTACATCAACATCATTGCCTCTCCAATGACTCGTGAGTAGTCTACTTCAGACCTATGGGTCCGTAGTTAGTAGCTAGATGGCTTCTTCTCTCTCTTGGATCTTCAATACAAAGTTCTCCATGATCTTCATGGAGATATATCCGATGTAATCCTCTTTGGCGGTGTGTTTGTCGAGATCCGATGAATTGTGTATTTGTGATCAAATTATCTATGAATTATATTTGAGTCTTTGCTGATTTCTTATATCCATGATTTGATATCCTTGTAAGTCTCTCCGAGTCTTGGGTTTTGTTTGGCCAACTAGATCTATGCTTCTTGCAATGGGAGAAGTGCTTGGTTTTGGGTTCATACCGTGCGGTGACCTTTCCCAGTGACAGAAGGGGCAGCAAGGCACGCATCATGTTGTTGCCATCAAGGGTAACAAGATGGGCTTTCATCATAGATTTTAGATTGTCCATCTAAATCATGTCATCTTGCTTAAGGCGTTACTCTGTTCTTATGAACTCATTACACTAGATGCATGTTGGATAGCGGTCGACGTGTGGAGTAATAGTAGTAGATGCAGAAAGTATCGGTCTACTTGTTTTGGACGTGATGCATATATGTATGATCATTGCCATAGATAACGTCATGACTTTGCGCGGTTCTATCAATTGCTCGACAGTAATTCGTTCACCCACCGTCTACTTGCTTTCATGAGAGAAGCCACTAGTGAACACTACGGCCCCCGGGTCTATTCACAATTATCATCTCCTCTTTTACTTTTGCTTTGCTTTGATTACTTTTTGCTTCCAGTTCTCACTTTGCAAACAATCTATAAGGGATTGACAACCCCTTCATAGCGTTGGGTGCAAGCTCTTTGTGTTTGTGCACGTACTTGTGACTTGACGCGATCCTCCTAATGGATTGATACCTTGGTTCTCAAACTGAGGGAAATACTTACCGCCGCTGTGCTACATCACCCTTTCCTCTTCAAGGGAACACCAACGCAAGGCTCCAAGGCCGCGGGGGAATCCTTTGCATACTTGCCAAGGAAATCCCTATAGGCGTAGCGAGCAGCAAGATGATGGAGCATAGCCAAACTATATGATTTTGTAGGGATAACTTTCTTTGGCCTTGTTATTTCAAAAGTTCATGATTACTTTGCTAGTATGCTTGAATTATTATTGTTTTCATGCCAATATTAAAGTAGTGTTTCGAATCTTATGGATTTGAACATTCATGCCACAATAAAGAAGTTACAAAGAACAAATATGTTAGGTAGCATTCGACATCAAAAATTCGGTCTTTATCACTTCCCTACTCCAGGACGAGCAGGAGTTAAGCTTGGGGATGCTTGATACGTCTCCAACGTATCTATAGTTTTTGATTGTTCCATGCTATTATATTATCAACTTGGGATGTCTTATATGCATTTATAAGCCATTATATATCATTTTTGGGACTAACCTATTAACTCAGTGCCTAGTGCCAGTTTCTGTTTTTTCCGTCTTTTTGACCTTTTTCAGAAAAGAATATTAAATGAAGTCCAAACGGAATAAAACCCGTGGGATGATTTTTTCCATAACAGAAGATACGCATAGGACTTGAGAACCAAGGCAGGAGGTCTCGTGGGAGGTCACGAGCCCCCTAGGCACGCCCTAGGGGAGCACGCCTAGCAGGCTCGTGGCCCCCCTATGGCTCCTCTGCCCTACCTCTTTCGCCTATAAATTCCCAAAAATCCCAAAACCAAAGAAGAGATCCACGAAAATACTTTTCCGCCGCCGCAAGCTTCTGTCTCCGCAAGATCCCATATGGGGACCGTTCTGGTGCCCTGCCGGAGGGGGATCCGGACACGGAGGGCTTCTTCATCAACACCATTGCCTCTCCGATGATGCATGAGTAGTTCACCACAGACCTTCAGGTCCATATCTAGTAGCTAGATGTCTTCTTCTCTCTCTTGGATCTTCAATACAAAGTTATCCATGATCTTCATGGAGATCTATTCGATGTAACATTCTTTTGCGGTGTGTTTGTCGAGATCCGATGAATTGTGGATTTATGATCAGATTATCTATAAATATTATTTGAGTCTCCTCTGATTTCTTATATGCATGATTTCGTATCCTTGTAATTCTCTTCGAGTTATGAGTTTCGTCTGGCCAACTTGATCTATAATCCTTGCAATGGGAGAAGTGCTTGGTTTTGGGTTCATACCGTGTGGTGTCCTCACCTGGTGACAGAAGGGGTAGCGAGGCACGCATCGTGTTGTTGCCATCAAGGGTAAAAAGATGGAGTTTATATCATATTGCATGAATTTATCCCTCTACATCATGTCATCTTGCTTAAGGCGTTACTCCGTTTGTTATGAACTTAATACACTAGATGCATGCTGGATAGCGGTCGATGTGTGGAGTAATAGTAGTAGATGCAGAAAGTATCGGTCTACTTGTCTCGGACGTGATGCCTATATGTATGATCATTGCCTTAGATATCGTCATGACTTTGAGTGATTCTATCAATTGCTCGACATTAATTCGTTCACCCACCGTAATACATGCTATCATCACAGAAGCCTCTAGTGAACACTATGGCCCCCGGGTCTATTTTACACATCATATATGCAGATCTGCATACAAAAATACCAAAAATACTTTGTTGCACTTTTATTTCTTTTCTCCTTTTATCACCTTGAGATCTCACCTTGCAATTAATCGTGAAGGGATTAACAACCCCTTCATCGCGTTGGGTGCAAGTTTGTTTGCTTTTGCGCAGGTTCATTGGTACCTCATCTTGATACTCCTACTCGATTGATACCTTGGTTCTCAAACCGAGGGAAATACTTATTTCTACTTTGCTGCATCACCCTTTCCTCTTTAAGGGAAAAAACAACGCAAGCTCAAGAGTAGTAGTTGCCTCCCAATAAGCGTTATCGTTTTAAGATCCAAAAAGTATATTCCCAAAAAACATCGATTTCAAGTATTGTCATCTTTAGTTTCCATAGATGCATTCTTGTTGGGAGATCTTTCAAAAAATAACTTGAAAC
Organism: Hordeum vulgare subsp. vulgare; assembly: GCF_904849725.1. NCBI lineage: Eukaryota > Viridiplantae > Streptophyta > Magnoliopsida > Poales > Poaceae > Hordeum > Hordeum vulgare. The sequence goes on from NC_058523.1 coordinate 377,179,947, forward strand.
ACATTATCCATAAAATTTTTAGCATTATCAAGTTGCCCATCTGCATGTCCCCTTTGATTATCGGCAACAAACCAAGAATGTTATTGATTAACATTGTTGAAAACTTGTTGGATCATATCTAAAATGGGAATATATTGTTTAAGACTATCATCAAGGATTTGATTATTACCCAGCAAATGTCTCAAAACGTAATCACTATTATAGAGGATCTCATTTATTATCGGCTTTTCATGGTCCATACCATAAAAATCAAAGTTTTCCCAAGCTTCCTGCACTATATGATCAAATTCATTCATAAGAACAAGGGTGGCTATCTTCTTAGCTTTAGGATTTTTGATAACAGGTAGTTCATAAAACAATCTTTGCAAAGTAGGATGAGTACGGATAAATGTATTCTCTAGTTTCAGAACTAGTGTTGGCATAGCTTCCGCATGAGTTTTGGTTCTTTTAAGTATAGGAGTATTATCACAAGTCAAAGTTCCAATACAATTAAAGAATTCTTGGATCACTTCTTTTCCCCATAACATCCCTTGTCCCAAAATAAAAAATTTAGCATCCAGATTACTAAAACGTCAATTTTTAGGATTCCTGCCATCATTATTTTTCTGCCACGCTAAAGTCACTCATGATGATGACAAGCAACGAAAGATCTAACGAGAAAAAGGCAAATGGGAGGAAGGAAAATGTTTGTGAATTGAGGGAGAGGAAAATGAGAGGCAACTGGAAAAGAACATAATTGCAAGGATATGAGAGTTTATGTGTAGGAACTTGATAGATCTTGACTTGATCTTCCCCGGCAATGGCGCCAGAAATCTTGACTCCTCGCTGATTGCGTTGGTCTCCCTCCAAGCTTAAAGGGTGATGTGGCATAGAGATGGCAAGTATTTACCTCAGTTATGAAACCAAGGTTTCAATCCACTAGGAAGATCCACAAGACTATGCAAGAGGTACATGCACACAAATAACAAATCCTCGCAACGCAACGCGTGTAGGGGTTGTCAATCCCTCGCGGGTAAAATAAAATTGTAAAAGGATAGATTGATAGATGCAAATAAATTAATGGAAAATAAATTGCAGCAAGGTATTTTTGGGTTTTTGATAATATAGATCTGAAACTAAAAGAGCAAATAAATTGGAAACGCGAATAGCAAAATAGATCTTGCAAATAGATGATGTAGAATAGACCCGGGGGCGTAGGTTTCACTAGTGGCTTCTCTCGAGAAAATAGCAAACGATGGGTAGACAAATTACCGTTGGAAATTGATAGAATAGCAAATAATTATGATGATATTCAAGACAATGGTGATGTATATAGGCATCACATCCATGATAAGTAGACCGACTTCTGCCTGCATCTACTTCTATTACTCCACACATCGACCGCTATCGAGCATGCATCTAGTGTACTGAGTTCATGAAGAAACGGGGTAATGCCTTAAGAATGATGACATGGTGTAGAAAATATCTATTCATGTAGGAATAGACCCCATCATTTTATTCTTGATAGCAATGATACATGTGTGGCATGTCTCTTTCTGTCAGTGAGATTGAGCACAACAAGATCGAACCCATCACAAAGCACCTCTTCCCATTGCAAGATAAAAGATCAAGTTGGCCACACAAAAACCCAAATATCAGAGAAGAAATACGAGGCTATAATAATTAAGAATGGATATTATTTCATAGATCCGATCATAAACTCACAATTCATTCGATCCCAACAAACACACCTCAAAAGATAGAGTTACATCAAATAGCCCCAAAGTACAATGCATGGTCGGCATGCCCGATCACCTATGATCGCATGGACCACCCTACCAGTATTCAGCACGGGGGGTCTACGGCCCTAGTACTTGATCCCATCATTGGCGGGTACCATCTCACACGAGTCCTCATGGGTGGAGGTCAGCCTTAATCTAATCTACGAGGATACAGTGCGGAAAATGGGCATTGATCCATCATGAATCCAACCCACCAAAACCACATTCAAAGGAGCAATTCTTGGCGTCGAGGCTCGCTATTCAGGCACAATAACCCTTGAGGTAGTGTTCGGCTCACCTGACAACTATCGTAATGCAGATTTGATCTTCGACATTGTCCCTTTCTGCAGCGGGTATCATGCACTCCTCGATCGTACAATGTTCGCTTGCTTTAATGTCATCCCCCATTATGAATACCTCAAGCAGAACATGCGAGGACCTATAGGTGTTATTACAGTCAATGGTAACATCGAGCGATCCCTCCGGACTGAGGAACACACTGTGGCTTTGGCAGCCGAAGTACAGGTCGGGGATATGACTCCCATGCCAAAGTTAACCATAAAGGAGCATAAACGGGCTCGCACCCCGCCACAACCACATATCACGGCAGCTAAATAGGGATATGCTCCCCATAGCAGCACCTTGTTTCGAGCAAAGTATGTACCTCGAAGACACAACTTTGCGCTCAAGATACCATGGGCAGCTATGGGGATTAATAATATACATCTTATTGTTTGGGTAGACCGAACCATGGCTAATATAGTCTTCAGATATATATATGTACCATCAAGGACCGATATATGCGTTAAGCAAACCCATACATCGACGGATTCTCAAGACCGCCATTGTTCAAAAAGAGTTGTTCATTCAAGTTGTCTCCTTTTCAAGGAATATTCTCCAAAGAGTGAAGTCGCAGATGTGCAGCAGGTGTTTATAGGAACGTCAAGCTAGTTATACCAAACCATGTGTAAACCTCTACTCCATACACTTTTATTCCTATCTCTATATATACAGCTGCTTGTTGAGTTCGAATTATATGATTCAAATTTTTTCAGAAGTAAGAAATGCTCTTTATGATTTACGAGCTTCGCAATGTCTCTTGTCACCTGATTTTCTCGAACTGTTTTTTAAACACATATACAAGCTTGTTCTCATGCACATCTTTGATATTGGGTGAATTTACGGGGGGCTCGGCCATCACGACCACCCCTTCAAATCATTACAATACTATTTGGCATTTCACATGTGCGGAGTCTTGGATTTTCATAATACGCATTTCGAATCATGTCTTTGGTCAAATGTTGGGTTGCCCCACTCCTGTGTTTACCCATTTACGTTTCACTAGTTCGGCTAAAGTGGTAAAGGGAGAACCACTCGATTGTATTTCTAGCTAGTCTGGTTAAGTACCACAGTGGAGAAAGTCGAAAATTGACCGGCACGATAAAGCAAGAACTGGTCTGCGACTCGAAGACAAGTGTTAAACTAAAGAACTACTGGGGGTTCATTGCGTTCTGTGAAAGGTTTGAAATCATTCATACTAAGTGATTACATGTTTTTATACCATGGCATAAGCCGAATATGAAAATTTACACAAAGGGTTCTACTTAGCACCCATAGTCAAGCTCTTATGGTTAAATGAAAGCATTAAAGCCGAATAGTCTGATTACCTGGTTTTCTCCCACATTATCGCCTTAGGGTGCCAATATGTTGGCTAAGGGTAGCAATGCGGAAGTCGAAAACACCCCCGCTAGTATCTGGCGGGAGGCTCAAGCTGACGACTAGAAAATTTCAATATCAAAATAACCAAAACAAGAGTTGCACTTCAAAATACATGGTTTGCCCTGCAAAAAAATCAAAGGCCATTGTATTATACAACCACTTTTACATGATAGGATTTTTTACTCAAAGACTAAGTCTTTGGAGCCATTGTGCTTCTACAGATCGGGCACCTTCCATGGTAGGGGATAAATATAGTTCGGGGCATCTGTGCTCCTTCCCGGGCGGCGGAGGCATGGTGGCCATCTTCAAAGGCTCTACCTTCGGCTAGTGCATCGTTTACCTTGCAATGGCCATCCGAGCTCCCTCAATGCAGATTGAACGCTTCATGACATCGATTTGAGGCGCGAGAGAAATTAGCTTTTGCACCAGGCCGAAGTAACTGCTCGGTAGCGGCTCGGCCGGCCATAGCCTGATGCACAAGTCTTTCATGGCCGGCTCAGTCATCTTGTGCAGCTCCATTAGTTGTTTCAAGTGATCGGAAACATGCTGAGGATGCTCCAGATTTTGGAATTGTGCCCAGAACAGTCTTTGTTGCACTGCGCCCTCCTGGGAAGCATAGTACTTCCCAGCTTCTGCCGCACTCTTCGGAAGATGGACAATCGCACCTGGAGAACTCCACATTCGAGTATGCAATGCAAACCTTCGTCCGCCAAATGTACATTATAATAAATATCGCTTACCATCTGCGATCTGCTTGATCTGATGGACCTCTTTCCGAATATCATGTGCCTCCTTCCGTGCTTCTTGGACTGAGGTGGTCACCGACGTCAGTTTGGATGTTTTTTCTTTGTCTTTCTGCTCGAGGGACTCATTCTTTGTGATGCCTCCTTCAGCTCTTGCTGAACTTCACTAACCCGGGCCTCGGATTTAACGCTAGCAGCTTTGGCATGTACGACCACCGCCCTTTGTTTGGTGACCTCTTGCTTGGCCTTGCCCAGTTTAGCTTTAGGCTGATCAACATCAGCAACAACAGTTGTGGTAGTCATTCACACAACATACACTTAGAGACAAAGATATCAAAAAATTCAATAAGAGAGCTAAGACTTGCACAGTTACTTTGAGCGTCTTCAAACCGCTTGTTGAAGCGGTCCAACTCATCTTCAGAAACCTTTAGTTTCCGATTCATTTCCCCCAACTCCAGAGAGTTGGGGGTTGTGGCTAATGTAGAAGCCTACAGAAGAACATTTTGGAAACTTTTATAAGTTTTTAGATTTTTTCGAAATCATTTGCTAATGTGTTTCTCATCAACCCACCAGAGCCTTGGGGGCTACATGCAAAAAAAAACTCGAACTATTGTGACCCCCGCATGAGTTTTTCTAACTCACACTGGGCTCGGGGGCTACTGACCATAATATTGCTTTTAGGCAATGTATAATTATAAAGGAAAAAATATGTGTATTACCTTGATGCCTGCCAGGAGCATGCCGAAATATTCTTTCACACCGTTGTCAACAGACTTAATGCTTTGCAATACCGCACTCAGATGAGTGCAGCATTCTGTAGGAATGAAAGGATCATTGAGACCTTACTCCCTTAAGTTAGACCATCCAGTTCGGAGTTGCTCCATTGTGAATGGATTTGGATGCCCCATTGTAGTCTCCCTCCACGTAGAGACTACTATTGACAGTGTTGGAGAGGGAGGAACCTCCGGAGTTATCTTCAGAGGGGACCCAGAAGGTTCGGACTCTCCTTCCTTTCTCGCCAGGAGGAATTCATCCACCTGGTCCTTTGTGGCCGAGGTGTTAACCTCGGCCATAATATTGTCACCCCCGACCGTAGTCTCTAGCGCGGGGGGGGGGGGGCTCCCTAGATGCCACCTCCACGGTCTCCTTGGCTGGAGGGTACGTGTGTGGGGCGAGTTGGTCCTGCTTTTAGCTAGATAGGCTGGCAGGGAATCCTCCTTCGAAATATGATCGGTAGGGAAGTCACACTGTGGGCTACAATACGTAAAATGAGCCTAGTTAGAACCACGACACCTAGAGAAATGATGTATTTGGATTTTCAACAAATACCTTTTTGCTCGGGGTTTCACCCTGAGGGTACTTCAGGGAACCAGTGCTTCATCCTTAGACTCCTCAGTCAAGTCTGGAATATCTTCAAATAGGGCCATGGGGGCCTACATTGCTTCTTTGGAACAACGAGAGTTGGATCTCCCTCGACATCTTGGGACACCGCTCTTTTCTTTGTATGGGAGGTCACTGACCTCCTCCTCATCCTCTTCTTTCTCTCCCTCCAAGTTGGAGGGAGCCAACATCTCTTTGAACTTAGTGTCAGGAGGACCCTTCGACCGAAGACCCTCCCGAATCTTCTTCTTACCCTTCTTATGCTCCTCATTCTCCCTCGGAGCCGTGTACGGCTTCTTGGCTAACATGGCCGCGAGCAGTGGGGTCATGCCGTCTTCAGGCAAAGGTGCCACATAGTTAATCTCCTTGGATATTTCAGCCAGATCTGCAAACATGGGG